>NC_136071.1:789438187-790832770 GCF_964261635.1 Lissotriton helveticus | reverse complement strand
CGGAGACATTAAGGAATTACAAGTTGGATTGTAAGATGGCTGAAAGACAGTGGAGAAAGGACTACGCTGAAAATGATAAAATCAGTTGGAAACAAACTTTAATTAAATATAAAAGAGAAATAGCAACTGCTAAAGAAGAATATTTTGCCATCTCCATCCTTAAGTCATCCAATAAATCTAAGAACATCTTTAGGATAGTAAGAGATATGACACACCCTGACTGTACAAACAGTAAAATTCCACCTACCCAGGAGCTGTATGATGGTTTAGCAATTTTCTTTCGAGAGAAAATCAACAAGATCGTGGAAGGTCTGGAAGATGTGACCCCACCTGGTTCTTTGGGCCAGGAAATGGGAGAAACATCAAAGAACAACCTCGATAGGGATAACAACCCTAATTCACTTACCCCCGAGCTCATCTTGGATGAATTTAAGATGCCCTCAGATGAGGAGTTTGCTCGAGTGGCTTTAGGAATCTCTTTAGGGTCACCTTTGGATCCTATCCCCCACAGGATATTGAAGGAACTAGGATCAGAGATCTTTCCTATCCTACGTCAGCAGTGTGGCCAGTCACTCAGTAGTGGAGTGGTGCCACCCGGCTGGAAGCAGGCAATTATAACACCGCTCCTGAAAAAACTCAACACTGGACCCAGGTAGCCATAAGAACTATAAGCCAATCTCCCTATTACCATAACCAGTTAAGATCATGGAATATTTGGTAAACAGGGCATTGTCTCTTTTCTTGGAGACAAATAATAAACTACAAGATGAGCAATTTGGGTTCAGGCCTGGTCACGGAACAGAGACAGCCTTGGTGACCGTCCTGGATAACCTTCGAATGCGGGCGGAAGGGGACAATCGGCAACCTTAATACTGCTATACCTGACCGCCCCATTTGAAGAGGTCAATCATGCCATTCTTCTCACAAGGCAGAAAACTCTGGGAGTGACAGGTGTGGCATTGCGGTGGATGCGCTCTATTTATCTGATAGATGGCAGGCAGTAGCGCTTCCCCGTATCAATCGGAATTTGTAAAAAATTAACATGGGGTACCTCAGGGGTCTTCCATCAGCCCCATACTGTTTAATGCATACATGCCACCACTTCTGGATATCATTAAAATGCTTAATATTAGCATGGTCAATTACACCAATGACACCCAGCTTATGGTGTCCCTGGACGGCGACCATGCAGACTCTCAGGAAAGTTTCCATGCGTGTATGCTAGAAATTGTGAAATGGCTAAGGGTCATCTCGCTTCAATTTAAGATTGAGAAAACAGAGATTTTCCACTTTAAGGTGGGTGGTGTCCCTTTAGGACTACCAGCTGACTTCTGGCCCATACCTACAGATGTCCCTCTGGTACCAGTGAGCACAGTACGCAATCTGGGGGTCAGTTTCAATGAACAGTTGAATTTGGAATCCCATGTTAAAAAACTGGTGGGAGGTTGCTATACTCTCATCCGGGGACTCCGGAAAGGGCTACCATTACTGTGAGCTCACGCAAGAATCACTGTAGTGAGAAGCATTATTCTGAGTTGCCTGGATTACTGTAATGCCCTGCTCTTGAGTCCCCGGGATATCTGATTGCTAGACTCCAGAGTATCCAGGCGGCAGCAGCAAAGCTTGACCTGACCCAGGCACGCCGCTCTTCGAGAACACAAGTGCTGGCAGACCTGTACTGGCTTCCGGTGAATCAAAGGATTTTATGTATAGTGTTTAATGCACTTCATGGACAGGGACCTAAACTGCTCCAAGGGAGATTCAAATGGTATGAACCTTCACGCAATCTTCGCTCATCTTCTGCTAGTCTTGCAAGGGTTCCCAGGCTAAAAAAAGCAACTCTGGGGGGAGAAGCTTTCGACGTGGCAGCTGCCCGCCTTCAGAATTGTTTTCCTTTGGAAATTAGGAGCACACAGGAGCTAATGATGTTCCGTAAGAAAGTTAAGACGTGGCTCTTCCCAAAAGTATGACCCTCTGGCCCAGCTCTGTAACCTCTCATATCAGTTCTTATTTCCCCTATGTCATAGCGCCAGGATGCCCGTAGGGTTGCAGTGTGCTCTACAAATGTTAAAATTAAAAAATAAAAATATATGGTTTAATATATACTCATCCACTGAAGAGTAGACTAGATTATTTGACACCATCGGATATCTTTAGATCCACACTTGACGCATTACCTCAAACTTAATTGCTTAACACATCATAAAAAAGTTCAAACAATTGTATAAGGGTGGAATCACTTCATGTTGATCAAGTGAATCTGTCATTGGAAACTGACTGTAATCCCCAATTGAAGTGATGCAGAAACTATAATGGTGCCAGGCGTCTGACTGTTGACTCATGTAGGATTGATAAATGATGATATAACAATGTTTGATTGTATGTTGGCTCATGTAGAATTTTCTACAAGTAAGATTTTGTTATGGCTTCCTGGGTGTCAGATAATATAAACGTGTCAACCCATACAACTTTGGGAAAGTTTTGTTTCTTCTTTACACCAATACATATTTAATTTAATTATTTATATAGGTTTTCTAAAGTATTGGTTAACCAGACTACTTATCAGAGATGTACAAAATATTTAACCTTAAATAGATAAATTTACTTTTGAACTATTAAACCTTCCTTACACATAGATTTTGGTCATCTTTCTCTTAAAAACATATTTTAAAAAGAATTTAACCCTACTTGGGGCCTTAATATACAATTGGCATACTTTCACTGTTTATTTATTTATTTATTTATTTTCACCCGGCACAAACATGAAAATATGGCATATTAACATGAATGTCAGCGCATTCCTGTGAAAAACGGAGCGGCTGCTTTGAAGCTGCTCCTTGTTTTCACAGTACAGGCGGCAACCTGCCTGCACTTTGAAGGGGGAATAGAGATCCCCTTGCAGGCGAGTGCAGTGAGTGACTGCAGCCACCTGCAAGGGGATGTCTGGGGGGCTCATGGAACCCTCTTTTCCCCCTCCAGAGGGCAGCCATCAGGGGCACACTGACAGTGCACCACCTTTTAGGTGGCACACAGTCAGTGTGCCTCCTGACAGCTTCTTTGCCTCTGCGCTCGAGTCTGTAATAAAGCGAGGGCACAGAGGGAAAGGGCATCCTTCATTTGCCTTGGGCCACGCCCCCATGCAAATAAGTGAACGCCCTCTGAAGATAGCACTGTTGTTTGTTTGTGTTACTGCGCTATCGGCATTACAGAAGGGGACACACAAGCGTCTGCGGCCCCTTCTGTAATACCAAAGTGCCCCTGGGGGAGCGCAAAGCGGGCTCAAACATCTGTTGCGCCCTGAGGCACTGCTATAATACAGCCCACAGCTTTTTAAATGTAAATATAAATAAGGTAAATGCAATACAAACAACCTCTTATCTGGCCTATCTAGTTTATACAATGGTGTTACTCAAAGTAGACATTTCCCTAAGAGAGACAAAATCTCAGCACAGAAATGAAATTCTTTCCAGTTTTATTTATTTAAAAAATATATTTTTTAGTTTTCCGCATTTTCATATACTTTTTTAATAAATTTGTGTTAGACTCATGTACTCATAAATTTTTTTACAAATAAGAGACAAATATATCACATTTCAATTGGAAAGAAACCTAGATTGGAATCTCACAGTTTCGATACAATTTATAGTAACCCCCCAAAAAAACACAAAGATTTTCACACCATCATCCTTCCATTCTCACCTTGTATTCTTCTCACACATACCATCAATCATACAGCACAGAAGAATCACAATAAAAACACATCTAAAATGGAATCCTGCTCACTAAACCTATCCATCATAGTTTTCAAAATCACGGTTTAGGTGTTGACACATCCATCACATTTGTTTTTCGATTAGTTCTTCTCTTGATTTGGTTCTTAGGCAGGACTCCAGATGTGTGATGACAGGCCTACGCACGTTTCGGTGGTGATAAATGATTTATATTACCTTCTTCAGGGCCAAATGGGCAATATAATTTTCATCTGTATAGCGGTCTGCGGGTCTATATTCCTATTAAGACATGGAAGTGTCTCTAATTTTGAAAGGTATTAAAAAGTCCAGGACATTGTCATCCGAAGAGGGATTCTCTGAGGGAATAATTCCTTAATAAGATAGTTATAATTCGGGAGGAATATATTCCTTAGTTCCAAAGCAATCTGAACTGGAAAATATTTCACTCATAACATGTCTTTGACCGAAAATCCAACTCCATCAAATTTAAAAAAAAATCTGTTTATATCACCCATAACTATTGTGTGTCTTGGCTTTTATCATGGACAAGTTGACCCTTCAGTTTGATCAATCACATGAGCTCAATCCATCTCTCTTCACTCGCGCTACACATCTTCCGACAAATTCAAATAAGGTATTCTACAGTAATCGGTGACCAACTGGCTTTGGTGTGATGGATATTTACTTTTTGTTATTGAACTATAAAGCTACCCTGCTCAAAGTTTGGTTGACTTTCTAGAAGATAAAAAAAAAATCTTCGTATGGCTATTTCTTCCACCTGTAGCCTATGATATAAATATTTCTTTCACCTCCTGTGTACTAGGCTTTGAACAAATGATTCAGAAAAGAAACAGACATGCAGTAAAGGTAAGGAAAACATTTTGTGTGTTGCAAGTACATATTTTATCTCAGCATGTTTCTATGTGTTTTTTGATGTATGTAAGTTGCCTTTAGGCATGATATTGAGTTTCAAAATGTGAACACTAACCAATAAATTATTCTATGGAATAAGTAGGCATTTGACTCTGTTGGACCATTCTGAATGCCATTTTATCACCTGCATGCACTAGCTCAGTAGACAGCTCCAACCTATGTATGCAACAGCACCTACATTACAAATGTGATTAGTAGCCCCTAGCCATTTTAGTATCCTCAATATATCAGCCTGAAATGTATTCACATGACAATAAGTGAACTAACTTTACAATCATGTTGTGAGGGAGATGATAACCCCAAAACGTCTTGACTACTCTGCACTTCGCTAAAGAAGGAGGTCAGGCCTGTCTAACAACCCAGCCTATGTTCTTTTGATTCTAAGAAAATTGGGCTAAAAAAGACAGCTTTTTATTCAATTTTTGTTTCATAAGATTTGTACAGGAAATGGCAACTAACCTGTCGAAACAATGCTGTGCCCCCGCAAGCCCCTGGCCAGTGCCCCGCCTCCCCACTCACAAACCTCACCAGCTGCCACTGAATTGTCTACTTTGTTCACAGGAAACTACAAGGCGTAACTCAGGTCAGAAAGTTAGATGGTGGATTGTTCATGTACTTCTTACCAATCCGTAAAGTATGGCTAGGTACCTGCACAGTCCAACTGCCCATAGAAACGGAATAGAAGCAGCAATGTAGAAAGAACACTTCTTTCTCCTGTGAACTTCCTGCAGAGCTCCATCAGACCCCTGATTCACAAAGGTAGCTTACACGATTGAGTAAATTACACTTGGGAGTAAGGTTACTATTTGTTTACATATTCATAAATTCAGAATGTAAGTTACTACTAACAAACACAGATCAAGATTGAACTATGAAGAAGCAATGCCAATGTATAGTCCACACTATGTAATCTGATGCAATGCTATTGTGTTGCTCGCATTAGCTGACTATGCCGTTCACTCCTCTCCACCCCCCCCCCCCCCCCCTTTTTTCCTCCTCTGCCTCCAGCCTATTTTTAACTGTTGGAGACACTGGTCTTCAAATGTAATATTGCACTAAATGCCAATAAATAAAAAATAAAAAATTGTACACTTTTCTGTCTCGCCTTTCCTCTTCAAAGACTGTCTGTCACTGAAATGACTCAGAAGCTGATAGTCCCAAAACACAAGCCATGGGTGTGACTACAGTTCAGACATGGATGTCATCAAACGTTTAATTTTAGGCTCCCATCCCTACTATGATTCCCTTATCAGCCCCATCTCCTTCGTGAGACGTGTCCAGGCCAGTGCTCAATTTGTAAAATAATAGGTGCAGGTGCTCACAATTTTTCTTAGGAGGCCACATCTACTTCTCCGGCTCCTCCCGTTTTCTCCAAGTGGCTCCACCCAGATCTGCCACTGAAACGGCTGAACACCAGGTGTAATACCTGATTGGAATTTCTATTAGTGAACCTTCCTAAAGTAAAGGAGGTTCTCACCCTGATTACATTTTAGGGGAAAAATTAAAGCAAAAAGTGCAATTTATAGCACAAATTTGGTAAAAAGGTAATGTTGTGAAAAAAAGCTAATCTGTGATCACATGATAGGGGCAAGCACGGTAGCTGTGTTTGACCTCAGGTGACTCTCAGGTTTCACACTGTGTACTTAGGGCAGAGGTGACAAGCAGAATCCGTATTTTATTTCTGGAGCTTTGGTGTGATGAGATGTGTGATGAGATCCCAAAATGAGGGCAGAAAAGCACTGCTCAACAATCGAGACTACATTATACTTGTTTTCATGCAATGGGAGATTTATCAGATTCACATTGCGTTGAGCCCAGGCATTCCTAGCGGGTCCCTGTGATTCATGGTGGGCAGCTGCAGTCACTAGGCCACGGATCACCTCTCCTGAAAACTCACTTTGTTTTGTGTGGGCACATGACTTGAGCTTTGAATAAATTAAGAAAAAAACACCCAATGTTTGTAAAAGTTGAATTTATTCTGAAATTCATCTGTTGTTGTGGCTCACATAGATTTTCATATTTTAAACAAAAATTGATTCTGCAGAGAATGCAGCAACAATGTGGAATTCACATGCTAAAATACTTTACTGCTCTTAGTTAACCTCCTTCAGCCCTTTTAAATTAAAAAGCATTTCAATTTGTTTCTAGAAGGTGGATGCCGTTTTTACAAGCTCTTTTTTCTGTTTTTCATCACCCCCATCAACCCGTCTCTTCACTTCAATACATTTAAAAGCAACTGGAACATTAAAAACAACCTTCTTATACAGATATCTGCAATTCCTTTTGACAATTTCTTCTTTAAGTTTTGAAAGACACTTTATTGAAAGAAAGATTGCCTCAAACAAGGATACAAAATCAGTAATATGGAATACAAGCAATCAGTACATAGAGAGGTAGAATAATACAATATGGAAAGGAGAAAGAAGAGGGGAGAAAGAGAAAAAGAAAGAAGAAAGAGAGAAAGAAAGAGAGGGAGGGAAAAAGACGAGAAAGGAAAAAGGAAGGAAACAAGTCATGTGAGAAGAGTATCAAAGGCATAAAATATTACAAGCAGGAAGTACGAGAGAGGTCTACAGTATTGCAAAATAAGAAGAAGGCAATCTGTTCATAAAGAGAAAAAAGGCATCATAGCAAATCAAGGAGGTTTAGGAACTTCTTCATGGGAAGGGGTATGTAAAGGACGGGATTGTGCAGACATATCTAGAAAAGTAGTAACTTGCAACCACAATAAATCACGTTTGATAGCAAGTTGAGTACATAAGCTCTGTCTAGTCTGTGATTATAGCAAACACCATACCACCAAGCCTGAAAGGAGACATTCAAAGTATTCTTCCAGGACTTAGTAATTTGCTGAAAAGCCAACGCTAGAAGAAGGTCGATAATGGAGGTAGTGGAAAAGGGAATCTGGGAGGACCAGATGTCAGAGAGGCTACCTAGAAAAATATGGGTGAGTGAGAAGGGAAATTGTGTGGAGAAAATAGAATTAATTTGTTGCCAAACCTTGGTCCAAAAAACTTGAATGAGAGGACAAGTGAAAAGCATATGTTTAAGGTCAGCAGAGGCATTGGGACAAGACCAACATGTAGAGGGAATAGAAGGGTTTATAGCATGCAGTTTAGAAGGAGTGATTAAAAGTTGGTTATAGATAAAAAATAAAGTCTGGGTGGTGTTAGCTGCTCTAGACGATTTCCGTAATTTGTTCCAAATGGTATGCCATACAGGGATAGTAAAAGAGGTGTCAAGATCAGATTCTCAATCTCGTTCCGTCTTGGATTTATCACGGAGAAGAGGAACATCCTGTAAGTGTTTATAAATTTGGGAAGCGGAAGGAGAGGATAAAAGAAAGGGAATAGTAAGCGAGGAAGGTGCAGGAGGAGCGGGAGAAATGGTAATAGAATCATAACAAAATTGAACGGCAGCACGTAATGAATTGTATTTGAGGAGAAAGGAAGGAGGGAGAGAAAAGCGAGATTGGAGAGTTGAAAAAGGAAGAAAACGACCATCTTGAAAAATTTGATGAACCCAAAAAAGACCGAAGGAGTACCAATCCTGCCAGAAAAAAGTTTTGTTTTTGATTTTAATAAGAGGGTTGTACCACATGGAAGATTGCAAAAAGCCGGCACTGTCATCAAGACCATGAACAAAGAGGGGAAGAAAAATTTTCCTGGAATTTTTAAGAATAGGGAGCGACAACTTGGGAGGAATATGTGAGAAAGAAAGAAATTCTTTAAAGGAAAAAGGATGAAAAAAGGAGGACTCCAGTGCACACCACAATGGAATAGAAGAAACATCCTCGGTGGGATCCAGAAATAAGGAGGATGAGTGGGAGAGGAAAAAAGAAGAGTGGTACGAGGAGAAATCCGGAAAATTAACACCACCTAGGGATTTAGGACGTTTAAGTTTGGCAAAAAAGACATCCTCGCCTTTTTGTGTTGCCACAGGAATTTGGAAAGGATAGAATAAATGGATTTAAAACAAGACTTTGAAATATTAACAGGTATATTAGAAAGAAAAAATAAAATTATTGGAACCAACATCATTTTAATGGAGTCTAATCTCCCCCACCAAGATAAAAACAAAGAATGCCATCTAGTAGTGGAGTCAGTTAAGGTGGTGAGCAGAGTTTTAATATTTAAGGCAACCGTGTCTTTAATGGAAGGAGTGAACCAGAGGCCCAAGTATTTTATTTTAGAAGGACTCCAATGAAAGGAAGAGAGTAAAAAATCAGCATGAAAACAACATTTATTAAGGGGAAGGATTTCACACTTATCGACGTTGAGTTTATAACCAGAAACTTTGGCATAAGAAGAGACTTCAGACAAGAAAGCCGGAATAGAAGTAAGAGGGTGAGAAAGAAATAAAAGAATGTCGTCTGCATAGGCAGAAAGCTTTAGCTGTGTATCTCCATATGAAAAACCAGAGATCTCAGAATTTAATCTAATCCGAGATAAAAAGGGTTCCAAGGCCAAAATAAATAGAAGAGGAGAAAGGGGACAACCTTGACGGACTCTTCTAAAAAGAGGGAAAGAAGAAGAAACAAGACCATTAGCAAAAATAGAAGACTTAGGAAAAGAATATAACAAAGAATATAAGAAATGAATTTAGAGCCAAAACCAAACCAAGGTAAAGTAGAAAGCATAAAAGACCGGTTGACCCTATCAAAAGCTTTCTCAGTATCTAAAGCGATAGCAGCCAAAGAATGAGAGAAAGTAGGGGACTTACTGAGAACATTGAAGAAAAGACGAGTATTATCAGAAAGAAGTCGGCCTTTGATGAAACCAGATTGCTCTTTGCCAATGAGCTGGGGAAGAATTTTATCGAGACGTAATGCTAACATTTTTGCAAAAATCTTATAATCTAAATTAATTTAAGAGATGGGCCTATAATTTTTACATAAGGTGTGATCCTTGTTATCTTTGGGGAGAAGACAAATGAGGGCTTCCTGAAAAGAACCTTCCGATTTCTGAGAAGTAATAAAAAAGGAAAATAATTGGTGAAGCTTAGGGACAAGAAAAGATGAAAAATGGGAATAAAATTCAATCGAGAATCCATCAGGACCTGGGGCCTTGCCTTTCTTAAGAACACGAATGGCCTCCAAAATGTCCGCAGGGAGAATGTCCTTATCTAGAGAAGAAAAGTCAACGTCCGATACCAGGGGGGAGGGATGGAGGAGAGATACGCATCAATGTCCAAGGAGGAGGGAGGAGATTCTGGGGTATAGAGGGTCTGGTAAAAATGAGTAAATTCTCAAAATATCTTCATCTTTGTGGAGAGTAATGTTTGAAGAAGAGACAATCGAATCAATTTTCGTCCGCTCTTTTTTAATTTTAAGGTAATTAGCAAGAACATTTACAGCTTAATTTTGTGAAGAATAAAACTTAGCACTAGATTTAAGTAAGATCAAATTGGCAGAGTCAGTGGATAGCTTATTAAAGGAAAGTTTAGCATTAATGAGTTGAGTAAGGACAGAAGGGGATTTGGTAGAAAAATAAGAATGTTCAAGGTGTTTGATTTGGGACGTTAAAGTAGATAAGGATTGCCGGGCAAGACGACGTTTTTTGGCAACATAGGAAATAATGAATTCTCTAGAGGCAGCTTTGAAAGTGTCCCAGATTAATTGAGGAGAAGTGTGAGGAGATTAATTTTCTGTAAAAAAGCGTGGAGCAAAGTCAAGGAAGGCAGAAGTAAATTGTGTGTCTAAAAGAAGGGAATTATTAAATCTCCAGCGACGAGCACCTTTAACGGGAGGGAGTAAATCAACACCTAAGGAAATAGGGGCATGGTCAGAGATAAGGATGGAGCCGATGTCTGAATAAGTAATGTGTTGTGTCAAAGCTTTGGAAACAAAAAGATAATCAATTCGGGATTGGGAGGAGAGTACAGGGGAGAAAAAGGTATATTCTTGTGAAGTAGGGTGGCAAAGTCTCCAGGAATCGACAAGGGAACGTTGTGATATGGTAGTTTTAAACTGGGAATGGGATTGGGATGGGGAGAAACGGAATGAGGACTTTCTATCTAGAAAGGGATCTATAACCATGTTGCAATCCCACCAAAAATAAAATAATCATCAAAGTGTTGCATGGAGGAGGAAAGAATTTGAGGCCATAATAACTTGTCATGCACAGTGGGAGCATAAATATTGAAAATAGTGATAGGAATTTTGTTAACCAATAATGAAACAATTACCCATCTTCCTTCGGAATCCACATATTGAGTAATAAGTTGGACAGAAAGGCGTTTATGGCACAGAATTGCAACCCCATTACGCTTACCCGAACCAGGGGAAGCAAAGACATGGCCTACCCAGTTTCGACGTAACTTAGAAACCTCAATATCCTTAATATGAATTTCTTGAAGTAAAACTATATCTGCTTTCAAATGAGCCAAATGAGAACAAACACGTTGTCTCTTAATAGGAGACCCCAAACCTCTAACATTCCAAGAAACTACATTAATCGACATCTAAAACTTTTAGAATAGAGCAATATGCATGAGAACAATGCAACATTATAAGCAAAAACATAAGAAAAATAAGGAAATACAATACACCATATAGGAATAAATGAAGAGAGAAAAACAGGAAAGGAGAGGAGGCAGAAGGAGAAGAAAAGGTAAAGGAAACTGCAAAGTGAGAAAGTGAAAAGCAAAAAGGAAAAAAAGCGGGAAAAAAGAGAATAAAAGCAGGAAAAAGAGAAAGCAAGAAAGAAAAGAAGAAGGGAAAGAGGAGAACACAGCTGAGGAGGACAAAAAGAGAAAAGTACTCAATAAAAAGTAAGGCAACCATAAACATACCACAAGAAAACGAAAAGAACAGGGGTGGTGGAGCCACATAAGGGAAATGGAACGCCGAACAGGAAACTCCAAGATGGGACCATGAGGAGAGGAAAGACCCTCAGGAGGGAACAAAGAAGGTACGAAACACTGAGGGACCAGAAAATCGCTACCTACGGAGGAAATGGGGGAAAAGAAGAAATCAGAAACTACAACGCAATATAAATGCAATTAGACACAGACTAAACAGCAAATAACATGAAAACTACAAAAAATGGCGGGACAATGAAACACAGAATATGAGCAAAGGAGCAAAAACAAGAAGGAGACACAACAAATTGAACAAGGAAGGAGTAACGGAACATTAGGGTGGAGGAACTTCCATGCAGCTGCCATTGCAAGTGTCCAAGAAACGCTGAAGTAAAGCAGGATCTTCATACGTGGTTGTCTTGTTATTATAAGTCACTCGGAAGAGGCAGGGGTGGAAGAGACCATAATGGGCATTCAAACTACGCAGAGCAGGCCTCATCTCCAAGAATCTTTTCCGACGATCCGCCGTAGCCTTAGCATAGTCCTGGGCAAAAAAGAGGTTAGCACCATTCCAAGTAAGTTTACCACGTTGTTTAGCTGCATGAAGGACTTTGAGCAGTTCCGTGTACTCCAAAAAATAAAGAATAACACCTCTTGGCTTTGAGGAAGATGAAGCAGAATGAGGAGGTGGACCAAGGCGGTGAGCACGTTGAATGTTCAATGGTGGAGTGTCAGGGAGACCCAGAAGAGGTGGCAGGAAAGACTGAAAAAAGGATATTGGATTGGCGCCTTCAAGATTTTCTGCCAGTCAGTAAATACGCTAATTATTGCGTCTATTGCGATTTTCCAATTGCTCAATTTGCTGTTTAAGAGAAGATATCTCTTTAGACATGAGGGGGACTTGGTTGGTGAGACCTTGAACCAAGTCCACACAGCCTTCCAACTCTCCAATTCTCTGCTCAGTAAGCGACCAGGAAGATTCTAGATTCTGCAAGCAGGTATTAGTTTCTTCCATGTGAGGCTTAAGAGCCCGAATCTCCTCAAGAATGAGCTCCATAGAAATTGTGGAAGACGAGTTAGTAGGAGATGGCAGGTTCGTTTTCACACGCTTTCCAGAAGGAGCCGTTGATGTTGAGGGCACTTTAGTAGTTTGTTTGGAGCTGGAACGGGAACTTGAAGCAGATGGAGAGGATTTAGATGTATTGGTGTCAGTAACATCCCCATCTATGTGTTCTTGTAAAACGCTGAATGGATTGAAGTCATCCAAACCAGCTTGTTTAGACTGAGTGGAATTGCCACGATTGTGTCGAGACGCCGCCATGAAGAGACGCAAAAAGTGGAAGACCTTCAGGGAAATCGTGAGGCGTCTCGAAAAAATGAAGTGGTAAAGGAGAGATGGAAAGTCAGTCAGCAGAGAGCAATATAAATAAATAAAGCTGAGAGACCAGCAAGTTGAGGATGGTCACAAATAATCAGCAATGAAGAAAGAAGTAAACAGTTCCAAAAAGGAAAATGGTCCTGAGAGGAAGATTCATGTCGCAGAGACAGAGTGAGAATCAGCGGGAGTGCAGGGAAAACAAAATGGCGGCCGCGATTTTACGCTGAGGGGCAGCAACAAAGCGGAGAAAAATCCGTCATAGGGCTCACCATGAATGCCGTTTTTCGCTGCATTAGAAGCAGCCTTGGTTCCGGCACACAAAAAGGAACAAATTCAGGTCCGGACGACAGAAATAAGTCCTGGAGCCGATCCAAACTCTCACGTCGCGGCGGAGCTCCCAAGAACCGCGGCCATCTCCGAAGGCTCCGAAGCCACGCCCCCTTGACAATTTCTTCTAATAAATGTGATCTTGTACCCTTGCAATCCTGTTTCCCCACATGAGGTCAGCAGACAGTGTGAACTGGTAAAAGGCGTGGTTAAACAAAAACCCTACAAAAATGCACAGTCCTCTTTTTCAAGGCCAACACAAAAACACATGCATACATATGGCACACACATCCACACCATCCCCTTCCTCCAAGCGCCCAAAATTATTTCCTCCACTTACCTGATCCATGAGGGTGATTCCTGGTCACAGTGGGACACCGGATGGGTGCTCCAATTAGAATGTGCACACCAGGTGTTAGTTTGCAGTTCAGAATGCCCTGCAGTGCCTCCGGCTCACCTGCTCCCAGTAATTATGCCCCGCTCGTGCAGCACATCTATTAGAGGACTGGCAGTATTTAAAGTTTACAGAGGAACAAGTCCACACCTGCATCTGACAATTACTGAAGTTGGTAGTGGCCCTGATCACAAGAACATCAAATGCAGGATTTCAGTTCAGTTCGAGGTCATTAAAGAAAGGCTGCTGCTACCCACTTCTAATTTGCTCTACGACATTGTGGAAAGTTTGTTCTGAAATTTCCCAGCCTGCCTCAGCCCACCTCAGCCATGAGCCCGCCCTCAGCCACAATTATCCAATAGAAATAGCATGTGAAGGGCAGGAATGCACTGCTGACCTCCCGAACGTGATGATGACACACGTTCTACATGCCTGGGCCAGCGTGGGCCAAGAAGAGCAGGTACATTTTTGTTAATAATTACTGGTCCTGCTGCTCAGGGGAAAAACAATCTTATAGACCCGGCCCTATAAAGTAAGTGCCGGTGCTGAGCACCAGAAAGCACCGGCACAAATTAGGCACAGGTCCAGGCCCCTTCCTTGTGATCTATTACAGAATCAAAGAGCATCTTTTTGAAGTGTAAAGGAGGAGTCTATCGTTCCCTTTTTCCAGTGTCCCACGCAACTGACAGGAATGTTGCTAGACACATATCTGTCTTGGGGGATTCCTATATGCCTCATGTCTTCTGGAGGCAGGCTTGGGCTTCCCAAAATGTAACCCAGGATCCTCCATGTAATGTAACAGTGCAGAGTACATACACAGCACATATACTGTCCAGCAATGTTAACCTCCATGTATTGAGCCACAACATACACACATTTAGCACATACATGCACTCTGCACACACTGTTCAGCACAAACGCTTCTCTGTATCTTACAGTGGTGTGCTTTTTACACACACACTCTGCCAGCACACACACTCACCATGTGCGCACCACTTCGTCCTTCATAGATTGCACTTCTCACAAGCACACTTTGACTCAGCACATGCTTTCATTGCAAACTCACTGCACAGCACTACATCTCTCATGTAATGTACTTCTTGCCAGCATACATACACTGAGTACGTGAACTAACCATACATATAATACGCAGCACTGTTCTATCCTTGTACTGTACCTTTCATGCACTGTGCAACCTTTCATCTACTTGATGTAGTCAAATGGGGAGTTAAAACACACAGTAACTGAACTTTTTAAAAAGGTGAGTGAGCTTGCAGGTCTCACTCCAGTGACACAGGGTACAAATTACCTGTTCACACCGACTGATCACTACATCGTATGCTGCTACCACCAAGCTCGTGCCCCTTAACTCTTTGGTGAAGACAGTAGCCTTCCACCACTATGAGGGTTGCACTTTGGGCACCCTTCCCAGTCCAATAAGACTGCAATCCGTGAGACAGGCCTATGTTATGGGTCACACACATGATCCATATTTGCTAGGACAGTGATCCAGACAAAAGTACAGTTGGGCAGTCAGGGCAGGGGTATACGTCTTTCACCATGCAGAGGACTTTTCTGTCCCAACAATTACAAATACATTACACCCTACAGCCTTTCCTTTCACACTCCTTGGACCCCAGGAAGATAGTCACATAATGTACTTTAGTTTTATTTCTCTGACTGCAAAGCAAGAGAGTAGTTTGTAAACACCAATCCCAATGTTAAAAAAAGAAGCAGCAGTTTGTCATAAGACAGCTTGACATTTGACCTCTGTCTTTCAAGCGCAGCAAAAGTGACAAGATAAATGCAGAATTTAACCCCTTCGACGCTCATGACGGGCTGGGCTCGTCATGCAGTAGCCTCCTCGCACGCTCATGACGAGCCCAGCTCGTCATGAATAATGGGGTTCATGAATTTCCAGCACAGGGGAAAAATCCCCATAGCATTCAAAAGGTTAAAGAGTCTTTATTTAATGCTTGGACTTTCATGTCCAACTAAACAATTGGGGAATGACCCACCAGTGAGTTGCGACCCACTGTTTAAGAAACCCTGATTTAGGACATTCTCTGAACTGATGTAATGTTTCTTCATTCCAGGAGTCTGACTAATATTAGGTCTGAAGGCACATTATCTAACTCTCATCAATCCAATTCAGTCAGTAATTAAGGGATACTAAGATATTGAACAAAACTAATAAGGGAGTTGGCATGTTCATACCTAATGATTAATATTTTGATCACTGAGGGGAGACATATCAATCTTGGAGCACTGTATGAACCAGTACTATGTCCTATTGAGGTACGATAGAAGATGACAGTGTTTCTCTTTATCCCTTATTCAATTTTCCTTTGTCCTGCTGGTTTGTTCGCGGTAGTCATAGCATCTTGAAAGGGGATCCTTCTGCACAAGGAATCCCTGTATTCGCCTCAGGACTAATTACATCAATATCGATGTGTTTGCTTTTTATGTAATATAAACTGTTCATCAAAATAAAATTAATTTTATTTCATTAATCTAAATAAAGATGTTTCAAATTATATTTTAGGTTTTGTTGTGAGTTTTGATTTGAAACCCCCAAGTTAGAGCATTTCATAATCTAAGCTTTAATGTCAGGTACTCCGCCCTTAACAGTTATCATAATTTAAGTCGATGTATTTTCTTTAATACAGCTTTCTCCCATAAATAATAATGCATACAATTTGGCGTGAATGATAAATTATTATATATAGATCACCATTTTATGATTACATCTAAAACCTAAAATAAAATCAATAGAAGGACGATAATTGATTAGTGGGATGATTTCACATCTTACATTTTACCAAGCTAGTGTACTCAAAATGCAGATTTCTTTTGCTACACCATCACAATGTGGGATTTAATTTGAAACTGAATTAATGAGTTTCAGAGAGCACATGCACGTTAGCACTAGTTGGCAGTGGTAAAGGGCACAGAGTCCTAAACCCAGCAAAAAAGAGATCAGCAAAAAAATGAAGGAGGAAGGCAAAACGTTTGAAGGAAGCCCACCCTAACGCTGACAGATCTAACACTATGCCTAGCCATATGGCTAGTTAGAATATGCCTAGGGAATGCGCAAAAATGCCTGATTTATGAGATTACAGAATGATGAAGGAATTCCTATGATAGCTACTGTTTAGTTTACATCTTTTGATTAGATGCTGAGGATTTAAAATGTAATTGCTGTCTATTTTACCAGGAAACAGTATTTCTCAACAATAAAGCAACCATTTACAAATAGTTTGCACCTCAATACACAAACCTCCCTCGTTAACAACACAAGACTGTCTTTAAGACCGCAGCACACAATAATGGGGATAAGAGTTTAGGAAAGGGGGAGCAAAAATATTTCAACATGTTTACCTCATGGATTAAATCTTCTATAAATTAGTACTTTAAACCCTTATTTGGAGGCCATACTGACATTTCAGGGTTCAAATAAAGAAAATCACTGTGTGCCTCAGGGCCACATCTCTCAGATTTTGATTAAGTCTCAAGTTGACTGCTCTCTTGTTGCTTCACAGTGAGAAACTCCCTGACTGCAACTGGGTTAACAAACAAAGGGCCTTGATGATGTCATGCAATCTCAGTTTTGCATGACACCAGAGGGTCTCTTCCAAACATAGAAAAGAAAGCTCCTTCTTCATGACCTGCAGTTCCTTCTTAAACATCAGGGTTACTAATCTTTGGTCTGTTCTTCATCACAATACAGAGTTTATTTGCTACTGCCTTGATAAATCTCTTATGCTGAAGCTGGCCCATCAAGTCATCAAGGACTGTTCTTCTACTTGCTCCCTCTCCTCCAGTAGGTAAGGTGTGGATGTGGTCTAATGGCCAGAGCTGCAGACTTCAGTTCTGGGGATCCAGGTTCGAGTCCCGGCATCAGCTCAACATCCTGTGATTCTGGGCAAGTCACCCGTGCCTATGGGCAGTGCCTGTATACTCTCATGGATGATAAGTGCGCTCTACAAACCCCAGTATTATTATTATTATTATTATTATAATATAGCCACTTTCAACTGAAACTAAAAGACAATGGTTGTCCCCCTAAGACTTTCTCATTAAGAAAATGTTACACCTCCAGCCCCAGGTGTTCAGTCTGTGCTTGGGCTGGCAACCCCTGGACACATGTTATTTTATTTAAATGGAATGTGGAATGTGGAATGCTTCCTTTCAAACTGTGTGGGTATAGTTGCTTCTGAGCCTGCCCCCTGCTGGCCATAGTTCTAATCTCCAGATAAAAGCTTACTTTATAAGATAGTGTCATTGCTTCCAGGATGCGTATTGTCCATCGCCAGCTTCATTCCAGGTACAAGCCAATGGAGGAGATTATTTTTTAAAGAGAGGTGTCTAATCAAAGAAGTGCTCAGGGGATGTATGCTGACATCAATATACATTTCAGAACAGGGCTTTTGGTGACATCAGCACCATGCTGTGTTTCATCAGTGCCATCTTCCAGCCTTGTTGTCAGGATAACAGATGATGCACTGAGGTCAACGTGCCCTGATGTATCTGCTTGTTGCCATTGTGTGTGCTGTTCTCTCCACAACACTGAGGACTGTTACCTCACCAAGGCAAATTATCCTGCAATGCCTTGTTTCATAGGTTATGTCAGTGAATGTGCATCATTCTTACAGGTGCCCATTTGCAAAGCCTATTCGATGATGTGCACACCTTGCAAAATACATGGTAAAGTTAAACCTTTGGCTCAATTGGGTGCTCATTACCATTGGTGGTGTGAATGTCTTTTTTTATTGTGATTTGGTAAACATCAAGTCGTGTTTACCAATCAGTGAAGCGCACACACTCCTATTATGCTCATATTCATACAATAAAATCAAATGGATTATAGGACAAAAGCTGTGAGAGAATGTGTATTTTCTTTTGCTCATTAGCTATCTCTGATGTGCCCACCATTATGTTGATTCTACGTAGAGAACCTATTGAGAGTTGTATAGGAGCCCTAAGGGTTTTAGCCAATCCATGTGAATATAAGAATTTTGAGCACAATATGATTACGGGCCAGGAGGTGAAAAAAAACTAACAGTATAAACATCCAAGAGGCTCTATTGTTATCTCTGAATCTGACTTTGGGTTAGGGTATGGAGGTTTTATTTTTTTAATTTTATTTTACAGATTTATAAAGCGCATGGCTGCCCGTAAGCGTCCCAGCGCTGATGTCACAGAAACCAAGTGCAAGGGAGGCATTACGGGAACAGCCAAGTCTTGAGTGCCCCCTTGGAATGTGAGTAGGTTGGGCTGGGCTCTAATGTCTGGTGGTAGTCCGTTCCATAGCTTGGAGGCGTTATATGAAAAGAGTCGACCTCCAGAGCGGGCTTTCTTAATTCTGGGTATGGAAGCCAGGTTGCAGTTGGTCGAACGCAGTGTCCTCTTAGTAGTGTGGGGGGTAATAAAGTTTTTTAGGATGGGTGGAGCCTTCCCATGCAGTATTGTATGTGTCGTGCAGAGTGCCTTAAATTGTATTCTTTCCTGGATGGGCAACCAATGCAAGGCGTTCAGGGCTGGTTTGGCCGAGCAGCGACGATGGGTTCCTGTAAGAAGTCGGGCAGCAGTATTTTGTACTATCTGAAGCTTTGATATTGCTTTTTTCGGGGCCCCCAGATAGAGGGCATTGCCATAGTCCAGGCGAGATAACACTAGTCCGTGAATCAAGAGTTTTTGGGATTGAGTTGGAAGTAGAGGTAAAATTTTCCTTGCGGTTCGTAGAAGGCCATGGCACACACCAGCAGTTTTCCTTGCTTGAGTGAAAAAGTTAAGGCCTTCATTTAGACATATTCCTAGACTCTTGATTTCCTGCTTTGGATTAGAAGGTGTGCCCATGCAAGGTGGCCACAGGGATTTAGGTTGGTAGAGTGACTGGTTGCCTAGAACCATTATCTCTGTTTTGTCATTATTTAGTTTGAGATGTGAGATGTTCATCCATTTCGTTATGTCGCTAAGGCAGTTGTGGAGATTGGTATGGGATTGGTCTTGCTGACTTAAAGAGACTACCAGTTGAGTATCGTCAGCGTATGTTAAGAGCTTGATGCCAAAAGGGGTGACGATCTTTTCAAGGGGGGACATGTATACATTAAAAAGGGTCGGGCTCAGGGACGAACCCTGAGGGACCCCACAACTGATAGCCGTGGGCCTGGAAGCGAAGTTACCATCTGCTACCTGGAAAGTCCTTTCATTAAGGAAGGATTCCAGCCAGGACAGGGCCGTTCCTATGATACCAAGATCTCTGAGCCTATGGACCAGAGTCGAGTGGTTTACGGTGTCGAAGGCCGCACTCAGATCCAGAAGGATCACTGCCACTGATCCTCCTGAGTCCATGATTTTTCTTGCCTCTTCGACAACCGCCAATATCGCAGTTTCTGTACTCTGGCCAGGCCTAAATCCCGTCTGGGACGGCTCCAGGAGACCGTTGGTTTCAAGGTAGTCGGAAAGTTGTCGATTGACGTATTTCTCGGCAATTTTGCTGATACCTGGGAGCAGGGAGATCGGCCGAAAGTTGCCTAGTTCTCGTGGGTCCAAATGCGATTTTTTAATGAGGGCTTTGACAATTGCTTTTTTCCAACTAGGTGGAACAACGCCACTGGTAAGTGAGATATTAATCAGTTTTTGCATGTAAGGAAGGATGGTGGGCTCTGCCAACTTTAGGATATTAAAAGGTACGGGGTCAGTAGGTGATCCACTTTTAATTGAGGACAATATTGAGGATAAAGTGTCAGTTGTCAAGGGGGCGAAGTGAGACAGTTCATATGCTGAAGCCTGAGGTGTAAAATTGAACGAATTAGGGGTAGGGGGGCGTCCGCAGTTTGAGGTGGAAGAGAATTGAGGATATTTTGAATCTTTGAATCAAAGAATTCTGCCAATTCATTGCATCTATTGGCTGATGGTTCTACTAAAGGGGGGGGATCCGGTGTTTTGAGAAGTTTTCTAGCAATTTGAAACGTTTCCCTTGATGTGTTGGTAGATGAGTTGATTATTTCCTCGAAATATTTAGCTTGGGCGATTTTAAGTGCCTTTTTGTAGTTCAGAATGGTCTGTTTATATTTGCTTTTTTTAATGGGATCAAAGTTTTTTCTCCAGTCTCTTTCTGATTTTTTGCAGACCTTTTTGAGGAGTCGCATTTCCTGGGTAAACCATGGGGAGGTGATTTTACCTCGGGTTTTACAAGAGGATTTTTTAGGTAGGGTTTTGTCTAGTGATTCTCCTATCCATTTTGAAAACTCTGCATCGGCGTGAATAGGGTTGGAAGTAAGTTTAGGGGGGGAGTGCTCTAAATTTAACTTCCATTTTACTGGGTCTAGCGTAGCCCAAGAACGAGTGGGTTTATTGGGTAGAGATTTAGGGCGTAAGATATGGTCTAGCTGCCAGTTAAATGGGATTAAAAAATGGTCAGACCATGGTACAGGAATATGATTCGAGATAGTAAAATTAGTATTGGAAAAAATAGGGTCCAGCAAGTGGCCCAGTGAATGGGTCGGTTGTCTGCTTTGTAGCCTGAGCTGAAGAGTTTCAAGGTCTGCTATTAGGTCAGAGGCTAGTTTGACTTCATTTTTGTCTAAATGAATATTCAGGTCTCCTAGGATCATGAAAGTGGAGTGAATTGCAGCCAATGTACAGGTGTGTTCCATGAGAGATTCACTGAACTGGCCCATGGGTCCTGGTGGGCGGTAAATAAGAATACCGGACAAAGATCTACTTGGGGAGACTTGGATTGAGAATAAGACATTTTCGCAATCTAGGAGGGGGCTGCCTTGTAATCGGCAGGCAAGATGATCTTTGTAGATTATAGCAACACCCCCTCCCTTCCCTTTGGATCGGTCTACGTGTTGAATTAAGAAGCCCGGAGGGAGGGATTTAGCGATGTCTGGGTCAGAGTCAGGTCCCAACCAAGTTTCTGTTAAGAAAAGAACATCTAACTGACGATTTTCTAACATTTGATGGATTTCTATTGAATGCTTGGGGAGTGATCTGCAATTAATCAGGGCCATGCGCATTAGAGTGGAAGAGGAATGTTGAGACACAGTAGGTGAAAATTTAAACGGGCAGTGAAGGCAACGGTTGGAGGAGTTGTCCCCAACTGCAGAGTGTGAACTACAGGAATTGAAAGAACAGCATCCTATATGGAGGAAATGTAATTAGCAGAGCAATTTCCAGGAGAATCCACTGTTGCTGCTGCTATCAAACCTAAAAAGGAGTTGTTTTCCAATGGTAAATCCAAGGGTTTGAAATGGTACTGTTGTGTCAGCAGCAACCACAACGGTAATGCCCAGTGTTGTCCAGCTACTGATCAAACATAACAAATATAAAAGAAAAGGTCACTTTGCCAAAGTGTACAGGGCTATCGAAAGACTCCATAGCAAATCAATAATACTCCTGTAAAGCGCAGAGGGAGTCTTAGGAGTCTGACTCAAGTGAACAAAGTGTGGTGCTGTGTGTAAAGTCACTTTCCATGGTCAACAATAAGAATGAAGTAACCAACTCTTTTATGTGGCTTTGAATGTGATCAGTAGAGCGCAATGTCTAGTCAGAGTAGGTGGCCCCGATGTACATAAGATGGCAGTTTCTAAGTCTTCTTTTTCTTTGATTGGGCTGCATGAATGGAGTACATTTCACAATATTACTTTAAGTGAATCCTGCGCTGCGGAGAGACTTCACAGCCCAGAAGGTCGGATCGGGGCTCGGCGGGGATCCAAAGCCGCCGGCTCATAGCCACCCCTGCTTGGGTGCCAAGCAACGCATCCAGAGACTTAACCGCTGCCTTGGTTGCCTGGCCCTAGCGGGACTGCACCGGGGGGTCTTTGGAAGAGGCCGATCGAGGCCCCGCAGGCTTTAATCACCGCGGGAGAGCAGGAACAGTCCAGAGGAAGCCAGAGGAAGCCTCGGAGAGCGGATTCAGTGGTGATCGGAGGGGGAGAGGATCAAGCCAGCAGGCGGAAGTACGCTTTCTTAGGGTTACCAGTCATCTTAGCTGCTTGGCCTTTACGAGACTGCATCGGAGGCTTTCCGAGACACTGAGGTGAGGACCCGCAAGAGGAGATCACCATAGACAAATGTGAAAACGCCGGAGGGGCCCTTGAACTGCGGGACTGCCAGTCGGCCTGCAGGTGATCGAAGGAGGAGAAATTGGCGCAGGAGGGCGAGAGTGAAGCTGCCATTTTGATGCGGTGGAGGATTGCAAGCCTCGCCTAGGCAGCGCTGACCAGCGGCCAGCAGAGAGATCCAGAAGTACAGAACTCATACAGGTACAGGGGTGGGGGGTGCAGTCACCGCCGCTGGGGGGCATCCTTCGCAATTTGGGCCTTCTTAAATCCCGTCCGCCTGCTGTCATTTTGGAGCCTGGCCCATACCCCGGCGGCGGAGCCCCTTGCCCTACTGCTTCCTGCTACCAACACCGCCACAAGGACCAGGCCAGTCCACTGCCGGCCACCGGGGCGCAGGATCCCAATCGGACACCACTGCCGGTGACTTTAACTGGTGCCCCTTGCACAGTGGCCCTTCCCTCCTGAACCCCAAACTGAGCTCTGGGCCTACACTAGCAAGCCGGCGTGGGGAGACAGATACGCTGGCGGATGCCCCTGGGCAAATGAAGGGACCATAAGTCTCTTGGAGGGCCTAATACAACCCTTTCCCCCTGGGGAGAACCGGCGAACTGTTACAACACAGAGGGGAGCTGGGTTGCTGGTTTGGGCCTCCGCTTATATATTCTATCGAGACAGTGCGGAGCCCAGTACCGCATTGCCCCTCCACAGTCAGTTTCCACACACCCCCACCACCAGAGTCACGGGTGCTGCTATTCCTATTGCTGGCTAAGCTGGTCCCTTGAACGGAGGGTCTGCGGCCAGGCACTGCCCTTCTCCTGACGCCGGAGTGGCCACCGCATTGCAACTCACACCGGGGACGCCTCATTCTCAGCAGGCTGAGTCACCGGGCCCCATTGGCACCACGTCCATAGAGGGGTGACACCGCAGTTAGGCTAGCCAGTCCCTTACTCTGCTTGTGACCTACATGCCCTGGAGACCGGTAGTTCCTGCAAGGCCCCTGAAACAGCACTCCACCTCACTGCGACACTGGGACTGGTACTCTCCTGCTGCAATCCACATATCGTCCCAAGGGCCCGGTGAACTTGGGCACGGCTGAGAGTAGACAGCTGTTGGTGGGGCGAACCTCCTCCGCGATCTGCAACGAAAGCCACCCACAATCCCTGAACATGACCCATTCTAAATCCAGGAAAGAACCTTCAACAACCCCCAAAGACACTACGGTCATGGCCCTGTGGAACAAGCCAGGATCGGTCCCAGCAACTGACGCGACGCTGGCAGCCGGAGGCCCCTCGGAGCTGGTTACACAACCCTTTATGACCCTCTTCATGCAGGAACTTAAATCTGAAATAGGATCTCTGCGCACTGAGGTCCAGGCATGTGTCAAGGAACTCCGTAAAGATGTAGGGGAGTTGGGTGGATGAGTGGATGACCTTGAGAAGACTCTCGACGCCCGTACGGAAGACCAGGAACACCTATGGCAGCGGCTGGCCACACTGGAAGAACAACATATCGAGCTACAGATCAAGCAGGAAGACTTGGAATAGAGGAGGCGCCGGGACAACATATGCCTACGGGGGATTCTGATTGGGGTAGACGGCACTGACATAATGACTTTTGTGGCTGAACTGCTTCCAGACATTAGAGGTGATGACGACGCCTCGCAGTCTTCCCTAGATCGAGCACACTGAGTGTCTGGACCATCTGGGAGGCCTGGTCTCGTCCCTGATATCTTGACTCAGGTCCACTTTTTACCGAGAAGGAGGCCATCCTCAAGGCGGCTAGGGACAAACCTGAGATTATATGCAAAGGCACGCCCATTTAGTTATTCCAGGATCTGGCCCCCACGACACTTTGACGCCGGAGGGACTTCCGACCCATCACAGTCAAGCTCCGGGAGCTTAACATCCGCTACAAATGGTGGCATCCCTTCGCTCTCATATTTCAGTGGGTGTCCAAACGTCGCATGCTGAGATCATACAGAGAGGCGGCCCAACTACTTCAAATCCCTGACACTCCCCCGGCAAGTCCTACACGCATGCCTCCAAAAGCTAGAGTCCCATTGAAGCCACAGTGGCCCACGGTACGTCATGCCAGAGATCCATCCTCCCGAGAGCGCAGCAGTTCATCCCAAGAAAAGCAGGACATAATCCAACACATAAGATCCCTGGAGGGAGGCCCGTCGCCTCCAGGCTCGCAAACATCTGCCAACAAATAACTCAACTCAGTGCTTGTTGATCTACTGGACGTACATCTTTTACCCTGGGGTGGATCCTTGACCATTACTCTGCAGCCGCTTCATCCTCCCTATCATCACCCCAGAGACTCCATCCTTTGAGGCCTAGCCTCTGTTAAAGAGACAGTGGACCTAGGCTGCGCTTCAGAGGTACCGATTTGATACACAACGCGATGGCCGACCCCCATTCCTATTTCTGGGAGAGTGACATCTCCGGGACAGCCTGTGCCATTGCGTCTGGCTACTCCCTGAACTGGAATAGGCTATGTTGGCCATGTTGGCCCTTGAACTATTTGAATTGTTTTATTTGTACTTATCCCTTTCCCCCTCCTTTCCTTCCCCACGCTGCGGGGGAGCCACTTCAACACTCGGAGGAGCCCCCAGTGGTCACTATGCTCCTCAGATCACCTGCCCGAGACAGTGCTTACTCCTGATGATAGGGGACTATGACCTCTGCACCCTGCCTGAAGATTATATCCCTTAATGTAAAAGGACTCAACTCCCTCAACCATAAATATGAAGATACTTGCTGCCAAATCCCTGAAATTGTTTTTTTGCAGAAGACCCATCACCTCAGGGCTGCCGTAACGCACATGTCACACCCACGCTTTCCTCTGCAGTTTTTGTCCTCGGCGCCCACTAGGACATTAGGTGTAGCCATCTTCTGCCGGGCAGGCATCCACCAGGGAGACTATAAGGTGATCCGTGGCACTGAGGGCAGACTTCTTGAAGTGGTGGTCAAGCTGGGGCAACTCACACTCACCCTTTGCAAAATCTATGCACCAAACCAGGGCCAGGAGACTTTCTTGCGTGAGATGCTACGAGAACACATAGAGCATGTGAACTCGGACCTTATAGTAGGGGGGATTTCAATCTAGAGTGGGATGCAGGCCTAGATCGCAGCGGGGGCTCATTCCATGGGGCGGGCACCATGTCGGCAGCAATGAAAAAATGCCTCATTGGTATGGGACTTATAGATATTTGGTGTTACCACTCCCCCCAGACCAATGACTACTCTTACTATTCCCATGCACACCGCTGCTACTCACGCATTCACTACCTCCTCGTATAACACTCTCTGGTTTAAGATACACTTTCAGCCACTATGTCCGATATCTCCATCTCTGACCACTCACATGTAGAACTACTCATTCATGAACAATTTTCTCGCCACATGAAACCTACTAGATGGCGATTGCCCCCTCACATTCTCAGAGACCCAGTGGACAGGGCGGAACACTAGGCTGCTATCTTGTCCAATTTTGAAACTAACGACCTCCCGGAATCACTGCTTTCGGGTCTATGGAACGTGTTCAAAGCAATGATTCGCGGCACCCTTACATCTATTGCCATTTCTGGGACATGGGAGGCCCGCCTGTTTGAGAACAAATTCACACGCAAAATCAAAACGCTCAAGCGACTAAATCATGAACGTCCGTTTGGCGATACATAAGAGGCGCTTGGGTATACTCAGGGGCCAACTTAGGGCACACAGAACAAACAAGGATGAGCACGCTCTTCTCAAGTTACAACAGCGTTACTGCGACAGAGGGGATAGGGTGGGTACTGTCTGGGCACGCCGTCTGAGATCACGCGCAGCCAAAGCACACATTGCTAAACAAAAGCCTAGGGACGAGCCTTGGGCCACAACTGAATCCGCTAAACTTCAAGCATTTCAACACTACTATGCATCCCTTTATGCACGTGACGTGCCTGCTCCGGGTCAAATATAGGCCGCCTTAGACACTTGCGACTGGGACCCCCTGAACGAGTACCACTCCAAACTCTTGGAGGAACCCATCACATTACAGGAATTAACTAGTGCTCTTAAGGAATTTCCCCTCGACAAAACACCGGGCCCAGATGGACTCCCAGTCTCGTTCTATCGCGCTTTCTTACCACAACTTCAACCATATATGCTACGCCTTTTCAACTCCTTCACAAATACAACTGGGCCTTCCACGGATATGGCGAGGGTCGAAATAGCTCTCATCCAGAAGCCCAGGAAAGACCTCACGCTCTGCTCTTCCTTCAGCCCCATTGCCCTATTGAATATAGATCTCAAACAAAACCAAAATTCTTGCCAAACGCCTAAGCACACACCTACCCGGCCTCATTTAACTGGATCAGGTGGGCTTTATTTAACAACATCATAGCGCAGACAATGTGCGTCGAGTTGCGCTCCTGGTTGGGAGGGCGAGGCACTGGAAGATACCCACCTGCTTACTCTCGCTGCACGCTGAAAAAGCGTTTGATAGGTTGAATTGGGTGTTTCTCCATGCCCTCTTGCAGAAAGTAGGACTGGGCCCACAGATGATAGCGCGCATTATGGCTCCTTGCCTTTCGCCGCTTGACATGGTGTGAGTTAACGGACAACTTACGCAACCTATCTCCATCCTTAGGGGTACCAGACAGGGCTGCCCTTTGTCACCCCTATTGTTCGCCCTCGTAATAGAGCCACTCGCTATTATGGTTCGCCAGTCGCCCGATATTCACGGCATTACCCTCGGGGGCATCGAGCACAAGATTGGCCTTTTTGCAGACGAGTTACTTCTTACTTTATCTGACCCGATCCGCTCGATGCCAGTGGTGCATACCCTGCTCCAGTCTTACGAACAAGTCTCAGGGCTTAAAATCAATCATTCGAAGTCGTGGGCTCTCAACCTTACGATTCCGTCTGATGAGATCGCGACCCTGTGAGCCCTCGTCCCTTACCAATGGGCAACCAGTTCTGTTAGATATCTTGGGCTTAAATCTGACATTAGATTTAGCTACCTAGTCCCAGGCTAATTGGCAGGAATATGAAAATTCAGTTGTAGCCAACCTACGAGCGTGGAGATCTTTGCCGCTCAACTGGTTGGGGCGTCTTAATACAGTTAAATTGTCCATCCTCCTGAGGATACTCTACTTATTCCAGACCCTACAGACGCCCATCCCAGAACACCAAATTCAGATCCTACAGGGTGAACTAGTCACCTTCATATGGGGAGGGAAGAAACCATGATTTTCTAGTAAAATCCTAATGCTCCGTGACAAGGGTGGACTCGCTTGCCCGAATCTGGAAGAATATTATTGGGCGTCTCATCTTTGCTTTATATGAGAGTGGGCTGCCTGGGAGAGCGAGAAGCTATTGTTCACATGGACAGGGTTGTTACCTGTCGCCCTGTTTGGGACTATGCGTGGCTTCCTCGCGAGGCACGCCGTCATAGCGGTCCCTACCAAAACTGTACTAGAGATCTGGGACAAACTGGCTGTCCGCAGGGGCCTCACCTCCTTTCCGCCCCCACACATTCCAATTGCTCGCAACCCACAATTCTTTCCTGCCTGTTGCCCGCCTTACTTTGCAAACTGGACAGACAAGGGCTGTAGGACGATACGAGACCTATTCCTAGGGGATAGCCTCAAAACCTTTGCCCAATGCAAACAGGAATTCCGGTTAACAGAAAAGGAGAGATACCAATATATACAACTCCGGCACTGGATACATGAGTCCTCTCTATCACAGGCGGCCACACAACCTTTCACACCGCTTGAATGGCTGGCGCATAGATTTGACAATTCCAAGGGATTAATCGCTCGCATATATCAAGTTCTTCAACACTCACAACGTCTTAACCCGCACCCATACCAGCAGCAATGGCAGGCTCTATCCGATGCCGACATTGCCCCCACACAGTGGGCACGTCTTTGGCGTGATATCCCGAAAAAGTTCCATAGCATCCCCCAGCAGGAATCAGCCTACAAGGTAATGACCCATTGGTACTATACTCGCCTTAGGCTTCAGAAAATGTTCCCCAGCACATCACCCCTCTGTTGGCGCTGCACTCATGCACTGGGAGATTTTAATGTGAACTCAACTACCCAGGCATACACATTGATTACGGGCGCATTCAGTTACAAGACATAGTGTCTACAAAAACGGTATAAAACTGCTTTCAAGTATAAAGTGGATTTTAATATCTTGAAGTTTTTCTTTTATAAAAAATCATTTGATAAAATCATTTGTTCAATATTGAGGATTAATGCAACCTTCACTGTTATTTTACATAAGTGTACATGATTTGACAATTAAAAAATTAGTCACTAAACAATATAAAAATGGACGGTTTCCTGTCGACGCGTTTCGACACGTGGGCTGTGTCTTCATCAGGACTGTACCATCAGAATGCTGTAAATGACATTGTAAACATACTTTTACTATTTATTATTTTTATACAGAAGCAGTGTATATAGTTTGACTGGTTATTGCATAGTTTATAACGCCAGTAAATAATTCATTTGTTACGATGTACCGCTTATTTCTTGTTATTTGTGCTCAAGACTAGACATGTACCTTATTTACACATTTTGGCACATATAGACCACATGTTTTAAAACACATTCAGGGTAATTTAGGGATAAGCTCAGGGAAACATTCTGCTGTTACATACATTGTTGATCATCGTTTATAACTCTTCTTGTCAGACATTATCGTATAACATTTTGTATGAGCATATAATATTAATTCTTATCCAATGGTGAAACTTAAAAAAGACACAATGTTTCTCAAAAGATGTGACATTCAGATGACCTATACTGTATAGTTCGCCAAAGTGGGTTTTTGAGGAATGGCGATTTCGCAGAAGAAACACACTCGCATCTAGATCCTATACTGGTTTATATAGGTATACATTGGTCTTTTTAATTCAAAGGTATTCCGTTATTATCATTATCTAGGAGCGGTAAACGCTAAACTTGTGTACTTGGCTTTATGTTATACTGTTTTTATATGCTCCATATGTCTATAGATTTTTGCAGTTTTATTACCATATTGGTGCTGAGGTTTGGTCAAGTTTTCTTTTTAAAGTGGGCCACACGGTTTTTCAGCTTATACTAAGTGGCGTACATTCATCGTATTTTAATTTGGTTATCCTTATCTATTCATGTTGGTCCCCTTATTTGGATTTTCTGCTCTCACCTGTTAAAGTGTGGCGAGAATTGTTGCCACAGTGACGATATTCTTTTTGGTGGAAAATGCACGGTCCGCGGTGCTGGGGGTACAAACAACAGATGTCATCCTTTAAATGTGGGTGAGGTATTGCTAATGTTATTTAAGAGAACGCTTTTCGTTATAACAGAGATATACATTACCTTCGGTTAAGTGTTATAAGACACTCGTTATGTGACGCTTAGTCTCTAATGATAACTGGTGAGCACACGGGACTAACACATCGTCTTTAGTCGATTGGCTTTTTGGGATGTGTAGTTTAATGGACCGTCCGGTAAACCAAATATAGGGACGCTCCGTTTACCTGTAATTAGGAGGATAGCCATTAGAGGGATATATATGTCTCTATCTTTGAGTGTTGGTCAATGCCAACTGACATTTATTGAATACTGATGCATCAAAACCAAAACTTGGTAAACCGATGTATGCGCACCGTCGCAATAAAAACCTGAAAGATCTAGTAGTTAGATCGCGGTTTTAGCATTAGCAATACCTCACCCACATTTAAAGGATGACATCTGTTGTTTGTACCCCCAGGTAACTATTATTTCCCCAACACCGCGTACCGTGCATTTTCCACCAAAAAGAATATCGTCACTGTGGCAACAATTCTCGCCACACTTTAACAGGTGAGAGCAGAAAATCCAAATAAGGGGACCAACATGAATAGATAAGGATAACCAAATTAAAATACGATGAATGTACGCCACTTAGTATAAGCTGAAAAACCGTGTGGCCCACTTTAAAAAGAAAACTTGACCAAACCTCAGCACCAATATGGTAATAAAACTGCAATCTCTATAGACATATGGAGCATATAAAAACAGTATAACATAAAGCCAAGTACACAAGTTTAGCGTTTACCGCTCCTAGATAATGATAATAACGGAATACCTTTGAATTAAAAAGACCTATGTATACCTTTATAAACCAGTATAGGATCTAGATGCGAGTGTGTTTCTTCTGCGAAATCGCCATTCCTCAAAAACCCACTTTGGCGAACTATACAGTATAGGTCATCTGAATGTCACATCTTTTGAGAAACATTGTGTCTTTTTTAAGTTTCACCATTGGATAAGAATTAATATTATATGCTCATACAAAACGTTATACGATAATGTCTGACAAGAAGAGTTATAAACGATGATCAACAATGTATGTAACAGCAGAATATTTCCCTGAGCTTATCCCTATATTACCCTGAATGTGTTTTAAAACATGTGGTCTATATGTGCCAAAATGTGTAAATAAGGTACATGTCTAGTCTTGAGCACAAATAACAAGAAATAAGCGGTACATCGTAACAAATGAATTATTTACTGGCGTTATCAACTATGCAATGAACAGTCAAACTATATACACTGCTTCTGTATAAAAATAATAAATAGTAGAAGTATGTTTACAATGTCCTTTACAGCATTCTGATGGTACAGTCCTGATGAAGACACAGCCCACGTGTCGAAACGCGTCGACAGGAAACCATCCATTTTTATATTGTTTAGTGACTAATTTTTTAATTGTCAAATCATGTACACTTATGTAAAATAACAGTGAAGGTTGCATTAATCCTCAATATTGAACAAATGATGTTATCAAATGATTTTTTATAAAAGAAAAACTTCAAGATATTAAAATCCACTTTATACTTGAAAGCAGTTGTATACCGTTTTTGTAGACACTATGTCTTGTAACTGAATACGCCAGTAATCAATGTGTATGCCTGGGTAGTTGAGTTCACATACATTTCCTACCCTGACCCAGGATCGCTATTTGCACCAGGGGGTCCTTGTTCTTTTACATACTGGGAGATTTTATACACATCTGGTGGTCGAGTCCTCTTTTGGACACTTATTGGAAAGAAGACCTCAGCCACATTAAATGGGCACTAGGCTACCCACTGCCTGAAAGTCCACTCACAATCATTCTGGGCCTCAGGCCGGTGAACCTACACGCTATGACCCGCCGGGATCGGCATCTCAGTCTCCATATGCTTGGCACTGCTAAGCAGACCATCGCCCTTTATTGGAAAAAAGCAGAAACGCCTTCCATAAACATATGGTTCACCCGCCTGTGGCACACAGTGGCAATGGAGCTGCTAACGGCGCGACTACAGTTTCGGGACACCAAAGTAACGAAGCTGTGGAAGCCGCTGGTGGATCATCTGGGATGTCTGGAGAATGTTAGACTGCAGCCACCAAGGTTGCGGGTCTTGCGCCTCTTTGATGATGCAGTCCATCCTACAGATCCAGAGGATTTTTGGAACCCCACTGACTGACTGCCCCGCGCGGCACCCTTATGCACCCTTTGCGACTTGGACTCTGTACCTCTCGACACTCTAACCACTATTGCCACCCTTGGCTTCGCCCCACACGCCGCTAGAGACAGTAACTGGCATAGCTACAGCAGCGCCCTCCAGCGATGTGAGGTGTTACGGAAATAGTGTCAAGTTACCACTGCTTCTCCCCCGCCACACCATCTTCCCTTCCCTTTCTGCCCCCTTCCCATTCTCCTCTCCTCCCTGTTGGTTGTTTCTTTTTCTTGTTAATGATATATTGTCAACAGCTACAACAAAGGTGCCATCACACAGTTAAGGACTATTCATTAGAGAACGAGTTCTAAAGTGATGGCACATAGCTCCGCGCCCTAGCGACATACCCTTTATCGCTAGACAATTGGAACTTTATAATGCTTGCACCAGAGATCTGTACACCAGATGTTTTTGTCTTCCACTAATACTGTGATTTATTGTAATGCGCAATAATCTTGCATTTGGTCCATTAGGCCTACCGCGCTAACACTGTCTGAATTGAGATATGGACCGCAGAGCTTCGATTCGACTTCTTTAGTATTACTTTGAGGCATCCGCCAATTGTATAATGCACTGTGGTTTCTTATAAACGCTAATAATAACGTATTGAAACAAAATACTAGTGTCCCTTTTTTAAAATTCTTAATACTTTTTGCTGTCTTGTAAAACCAAAGCTCCTAAAAAGTTGAATAGTCTGTTTCTTTCTCTGTTTGGCACATTCCTTTAAGAAAAAAATAATTGAGTAATTGTTTCCATCTTGCAAATACAAGCAGGGAATGTATCGCAGCTTTCGGTCTGACACCTCCAGCGTTTCTAAAAACTTCTAGTGTTCAAAGTACTGTGTCGGAATTGTAAGTATCATTTCTTGGTTAGAGGTGGAATTGAATAGTCCATAAATGGTTCAAACAATGGTGTCATTTTAAAATCGAGAAATATATCTACAATGCCTCCACTTTGGCAGTTCTGCAATCTTTACTTCTTCACAATAGAGCAATACTTTCCTTCCATGGATAACGTTGTAATCTTAGCCATCTCATCTGGGTGTGACCAAAATCTTTCCAAGCCCATTTTATGTAACATACATTTAGTATAGATCAACCAAGTTTTCTTAGCATTACCATTAATACCAATAATTTCCCTGAAAGCATCTCTATAAGGGGCTAGCTCATCAGTTGTCCAAAGGTGATATCAATTTAAAACTGGGCGACTATGTGCCTTCTCTGCAATAGGCTTGTGTACCAAGTCTAAATATAGAGGAAAGAGTGGGGTACTCTGAGGAAGTGCTAAAAGTGATCTGAGTTATCCATTTTCTGTAGTGGATAGTATATCGCAATTTGTATAGCTCTATAGTTCTGCTCCATATGGTAATTCCCACAGAGCCTTGGTTTTGTAAATTTCAAGTGCAGGTGAAATAGCCTTGGACACAGATGCCTTGTGCAATTTATTAAAACTTGAATTATACTTCTGCAATGAAATTAGACTTTTGTAATTGTAATGTGCAATGTGACATCCGAAATAGATTGTGTGGCAACTGTATTCCTAGATAATCAAAGTTAGGGACAATCTTTATTTTATCTACATAGGTTCGAGTGAACTGGTGAACGAGCGAGGAGTCGAGACGAGTCGAGACGAGGAGCCGAGGTGCCGAGGAGCGAGGCGTGAGGCGAGGAGGACGCCATCTCACCTACCTTTGCTTCAGTGGGGGGGCAATTCAGCGTCCAGCCTCTGGTCCCCAGCCTCTGCGGCTGTCTGTGTGCTCTCGGCGGTGGCGAGTCCCGTGTGCTGGCGGCCGTGGCCACAGGTTCCCGAAGGAGAAACAGCGGCAGGCGGAGGGCAGCGGCAGGCAAGCCCCCCGGCAGAGGTCTCGGCTGCCTCACGTGGCTGCGAGCCGCGGGAGCCTACGGCGTCGCACGGTGGGGGTCCGCAGCGACAGGAGCCGCGAGGAGTGCCCCTCCCCCCCAGCCGCGGGCGTTCTGTGGCAGCGGGAGTGGTAGGAGAGCTCCACAGCGAGGACTCTATGGCGGCAGGACCCGCGAACCACCACACCCTCCAGTGCCCTCTAGCAGCGGTAGGAGCTGCAGGCATCTTCAGCGTATAAGCACAGTGGCACGGGGCAACAGGGGCAACAGGAGCAGCGTGAGGAGGCAAGAATAACAAGAAAAAAACGCTGCAGCCCTTGTCAGTGGCTGTGTCTGTGTCAGTGGCAGAAGAAACGGCCGCATGAGACACCCCCACACTGGACGGAGCAGTGACAGCAAACACAGCAAGACATCCCAGCACCAGCACCAGCACCAGCAACCTCCCCGCATAAATCAAGGTAAGGCACGCCGGTCCCCCAGGATGTGCACCAGAGGACCAGGAGCCCCTGGAAGTAGTAGTAACATGCCACCAGCCTAGCACCCCTGAATCAGAAATCTTTTCTGCACAAGAATACGCAATAGACCACCATGAGGTCAGGGAAAATAAGGGGGGTACCAGGCACCCAGTGCCCAAAACCTGAAAAAGAGGGAAAGGTAGGAGAGGACTTAATAGAGGACCTAACCGAGTACAATCAGAATCGGAAAAGCTCAGTAAGCCAAGAGAAAGGGAGCAGGAACAGCTCTAGGAACTAGACCATAAACAGGATACGGGGGGCAAGAAAAAAGAATCACACAATCAAACAACAATACCCATACCCCCACCAGGGCAACCGGCTACCCTATTAAAACTGACATCAAAAGCAGCAAACGGGCTCTCATTACCGATTTCTTAAAAGTATGTCGCAGCTTATCCCCAGGGAAGCAAAAGACGCACAAGGCAGCCAATGAACCAAAGGAGGCAAAAGAAGCCAAGGAGTACAAGTACAGGGGGGGGGGCGCAGACAATGAGACACATAAGGACAAAGTCAGCAGGTCAATAAACACTAAGGACCCAGAGCATAAGGCCCTTAAGTTGTCCGTATCAGAGGATGGAAGTTGTACTAATTCCATCAAGAGCCTATCACTCGTTCATCAAGGACTCCGCCAACAGGCCATTCAGGCCGTAGTACACAATGAACAGGGATTCAAACCGGAGTGGGAACTTACACCCAAACAAGGGACCTGCCAAGCACAAACAAATCAACTAAGGCAGCAAAATCAACAGCTCCAAATAGCCCAACAAATTGCTTGGCAGCTTTGTGAAGAACAGAGCCAGGAAGGTAACCTGGTGCTTGAGCAGGACAGTGATGTCAGCCTTGATAGCTCGCATGTAATATTAAACAAACCTGTAGACCCACAACCAGATCTACCACCTGAAACTACTAAGCAAGCAACCTCAAATAGCACAGCATTTAATGCAGACGTCATGCCAAAGTGAGATAAATGGATCACCTTTCAGACTACCCTATGAAGCTGAACCAACTAAACAACTCAGCCACCCAGGACCCCAAAAACCACTCTCACCGGGACGATGCACCAAGAAACAAGAGGGACAATACCCCAAGGAACATCAAGAAAGCCCATCAACAGGACCCTTTTAGGACCAGTTACTTGGCACCATGAAGACGATAGGATCAGCAGCAACCTATCACGCTGACAAGTTGGACACTCAAGTTGAGCTACTAAATGCACTAGCTTTATATGTGCAGGGAATAGATCAAAAACCATACGATCTAAACGCCATGATAACAAAGGTACAACAAGCACGGGATTTCACTTATCACACGTGCCAGTGCCATCAAATAATAGACAAGCTTGCAACCGTCCCGACTATAATGTCAGAGCTGCTGGGGGTAGTAAGGGACACACAATTAAATTCCACAACTTCAATGGAAGGAGAGCTTCAGGAGGTAGACGGAATTAAAAAGGATACTCTCATCTTTAATATTAAACCACTAAAAGAGGGAAATAACCTGCCAGTCATAGAGAAAGACTGGGAACGAACAGAAGAACATCTGCTATCAGAAAGCTCAATACCTTTCCCAAATCAAAGCATTACATTGAAGGAACCGGCACAAAGCAAGGAACAAGAAAGCTTTGCAAAACCCCTTTCAAAACGGGAACGCAAACGCTTGAAGAAAGCAAGGAAAAGAAAAATAAATAAAGTCACCTCACAAGCTTCACCGACACCAACTCAGAAAAGACCGGATGAAAACAACGAAAGTGGCAGTGAGCCATCCAGCACGACGAGTCATAAAAACTCGTCATTAAAAGAACCCGCAGCCACAAGAAATCAAGACGGCAAAAACAAAACAAAAAATGGAAATGTGTCAACTAACAAGATTTACGACATATTTAAGTTAGCGGCTGAGAAGGAAAAGGACAAAGAAAAAAAACAAAGAACTCGTAAAAATTGACACAACGGAAACCTCAAAGAACCAAATTATAAAGGAAAAAGAAACCAAGGCACAAGATATAGTAACAAGTGGGAAAGGTGAAACGCGGACAAGAAATCACAATAATGAAATGCAAAACAACCCAAAGTTCCAAAGTACAATAGAGCATATTGAAAAGATACAACAAGACCAAGTCAAATCAGTCCAGTTCGGCAAAATACATCGACAAGACCCAACAGAACTATTATTAGGGATTCCGATCGATTATAATAAAAAACAATCATCCACGGCTCAACGTCAGATAGAATTGATTCCACACTATAAATCGAGAGGAACCCATGACATACTAAATCGAAGTACAATTATAAAGTTACTCAAATCCGTATCAGCCCTGAGCCATATAACATCCAGTGACCTGGAAAGAATTGAATTCAAATCTACCAGTAGTCAAATAGGAGACGAAAAAACAATAGGTACCTGGATAAACTACTCAGTCGCTGAACATATTTTGAGGCACAAGGAGGCATTCGCGGAATGGGGTACGAAACTAAAAGAGGTAGAACCTCCCCGTTACCCAAGTCCCCTACAACCCCACCACCGCACAGAGGACATCCTAAAAGGAGCAAAAGGTCCATAGACTCACGATCAAATAAAGGATGAAGTTAAATTCACAAGACAAATCACAATTACAATCTCACACCCAGACAAAATTCAACAAGAGGTAAACCAATACTGGAGATCACCAACTACACAACAAGGAGCCGCATGAACAAAATCCCAAACAAAATCAATCACAGCGCAGGACATTAATATCTGTTCCTGGAACGTGAATGGCCTAGCATCTAAAATCGGGGAAACTGACTTTGCTGACTTTATTCTACAGTACGATATACTGCTGCTGCAAGAAACCTGGCAGACAACACACACTCCGTTTGTAGGCTATAAAGAACATCTAAACCCAGCTAAAAAGGAGTCAGCACACGGAAGAGCCAAGGGTGGTTTATCAATATATATTACCACAGTAATCCGATGGGAAGAGGAAAACATTGACTTAGACTCGAGCTGGATGCAATGCATTAAATTCGAAGTTAACATCACTTGCATATTGATAATAATGAACATCTACATCCACCCAGCTCAGAAGCATAAGGGGAGACACATTCAACAACTGGCCGCCACCATCAAAACTCTAAAGGCAATACATCCATACGCCAATATAATATTGTCCGGTGACTTTAACATAACCTTGATGCAAGCCCAAGAGAAAAACCTACCAAATGGAATAACAGTCAGGAGTAATAATACAACAAGACGTGACACATCGGGCAACAAATGAGCCGCACTGTTAGACAAACAAGCACTATACACTTTAACCGGTCGAGGCCCGCAAGACAGCCCCGCAGCCTACACAAGAGTGACGGCAAAATCAGGAGCAACCATTGACTTCACCTTAGCTGACCCAGATTTATTTCCCAGTATTACAAACTTTCATATAACAGAAAGCGTAGATAGTGATCACTATCCCCAATCATTCACATTAATTGACTTCAGGAAAAAATCTTTGTCATCAAGTGCGCTGACGCATTTCACTCAACTATACAACTTAAATCGGTTAACATGGAATGAAAACAGTGTAGATAAAATCATGGAGTCCTGCACAACTTTCCTGGCCACTACTGGCGCATTGGGAATAGAGACTTGGGAGTCCTTAGTTAACCGCTTGCACAGAATGTTTATATACAGCTCCAATAAATAAAAAGCGGTTCGGATCAACGTGTCAGAATGGTACACAAAAGCGTTAAGGACAAAAAAACAAAAATTAAACAAAATCATGGAGTCCTGCACAACTTTCCTGGCCACTACTGGCGCATTGGGAATAGAGACTTGGGAGTCCTTAGTTAACCGCTTGCACAGAATGTTTATATACAGCTCCAATAAATAAAAAGCGGTTCGGATCAACGTGTCAGAATGGTACACAAAAGCGTTAAGGACAAAAAAACAAAAATTAAACAAAGCATTGAGACAACTGCGAACTCATGGTCAACAACCTTCCCGGGAAGCCCTTACAACAATTAAACAAATGAAAAGTGACCTGAAAAAAGAGACTCGGGACGCTAAACGTAAATACAAAGAGCAGCGCTGGACAAAAATGCTCTATGTAAGTCGACAACAAAATTCTAAGCAGTTCTGGGCCCAGATTAATGTTTTATCTAATGGAAAAAAATCAGCATTTCAACTCTGATATAACCGAGCATGGATGGCGAGACCACATAGAAGCTACATATAATTCACATACAGGCCCCAGAGCTACCATCGAAAACGAAACAGGGAAGGCGATACGAACTCACCATAGCACCATCAGTGAGATTCCAACAAGAAAGCAGAGGAAGGTAGAGACACTGCAACAAACCTCGCAGGTCCCAAACCATACGACCAGCAACCCGTACCCGAAGCATCATAGCGACTCACAAGAAAAACAAAAGGAAGGAAAATTGCAGCAAAATAATCCGGAAACATCAGGGTCAGACCAATCAGTTGTCGACAGCCAGATCTCACAAAAATAAGTAATGAATATCATAAAAAAGCAGAGATCAGATGGGGCACCGGGACCCAATGGTCTGCCGAACGCCCTATTTAAAAAAGACTTACAATTTTGGTCCAAACATCTAGCCATACTGTTTGACAACATTTTGGAATCCCACACTATCCCTGACTCCTGGCGAGGTAGCATATTGCACCCAATATTCAAATCAGGGGCTCGTGCAAATCCCTTAAATTACAGGTTGATAGCCCTCATAGATGTCGAGGCAAAAATCTACGCTGCAAACCTGCTTAAGGATCTAGAAGACTGGGTAGGTAACATCAAACTGATCCCCAATACACAGACAGGCTTTCGAGCCGGAATGGGCACTTTAGCAAACATTTCTGCCATTACACTCTTGGCTAATCAATCCACCACAAATTCCAAAGTATTGTATGCGTGTTTTGTGGACCTCAAAGCGGCCTTTGATAAGGTCCCTAGACAAGCCTTGTGGGCAAAAATGGAATCTTGGGGCGCACCTACAAACTTATTGAATGCAATTGTAGACCTTTATTCGAAAACATGGGTTCAAATAAAAATGGTAGATGGTCGAAGCCTAGCAAACAAAATCACTACCATCAATGGCCTAAAACAGGGGTGCGTCTTGGCCCCCTGTTTATTTAATATATATACAGCTGACCTAGACAACCACCTATGTTCAACATTAGGCAATCCTCCAAAACTGGGGAATTCGAGAATAGCAAGTTTGCAATACGCAGATGATATTGTGCTCCTCTCTCAAACGCCCCGTGGCCCACAACGACTAATAAACAAATTGGCAGAATACACAGACCTAAACCAACTAAAGATACACTTCAAAAAAACAAAGGTCATGTGTTTTTCCAGTCCACAGAAAAAAATACCAAAATTAATTTGGACGATTAATAGCAATAGATTGGACCGTGAGGAGACATACAAGTATTTGGGATTAACTCTGGATAGCCATCTTAATTACATGAACACCTTGAACATCGGAAAACAAAAGCCAAACAACTACTTTTTGCATTTAAAACCTTGCAAAAAAAACTTAGTGACAGCTCCACTACCCACTTATTAAAGGTTGTGGCATCAAAATTTGTACCCACAACTACATACGGTTCCGAACTATTGAATGCAAAGGATGCAACATCCCTGAATATCGCCCAAACCAGCCTCTTCAAAAAACTGTTTAACATCCCACGCCACATCTCACAAGACCGGATAAGACTTGAATTTGGGCTAAAGAATCAGACCATGGCAAGACAGGGAGCACTGGTCAAATATTATTGGAGAATGCGAGCAGCAGAGGACGACTCCCTGGTACATTACTGCTGGCTGGAGGTTGAAAAGCAATCAAAATTGACTAATTCGGTTCATTTGTTCTTAAAACAATCGATTGAGGCTTTAAAGTTAGAGGAAGCATGGCATACTACACCGTCCTACTCGGAGTTTAAACAATTGGTCAACAAAACAGTTAACCAAATGTCCCAAGACCAGGATAAAGCCACATTGTCCAAGAAAACAAACGCATGGACGGTGCTCCCAACATATAAAAAGCTAAAGCCCCAACCATACCTTTTGAAACACTTTGCAAACCGATTGAAACAGCAATTAATTCTATTGAGACTGGGAGTGTACCCAACCAAAGATTTAACTCCCAAATGGAAACGCACCTGGCTTTCAATGGACTGTCGCCTTTGCGGACAAGGTAATGAATCAGTGCTCCACCTACTTTGCATTTGTCCGGCACTATTATCCGAACGAAAAAAACTGCTGCGGCCGTTGCTGAAAAAAGAGCAAATAAGGACATGCAGATCCGCACTAATAAAATGTTTAGGAGGGTCAACAGTGCAATTGGCATGTAAATCATTAAAGCTTTTAAGTCAAGCTGCAAAAGCGCTAGAAAAGAAAGACACAGAACTTGATTCAGAAAATGCTTAGACATTTACTTCAAAACAATATAAGTAAAGAATCCCTAAGCCAGAACAACTACATAACACTAAAAGGCACCAACAGTACTATTTTTCTTTGCTTTCGTTTGTTTTTTTATCAAATGTTTCCAACAGAAAGTTTACTAACTAACCAGTGTTTATACGTGAATTTTAAGTCACAAGTGTTTACGTGTTTTTAGCGGTTAATCCACTCTTTGTATGATTTAAACCAAATCAAATAAAGTATTTTACTCTCTCTCACTCTATACATAGTTTCATGCTAGATATAGGACTCTTTTTGCTACAGCGATGAAACATAATGTATTTGTTCTTACTGGTATTAAGTTCCAGTCCTTTCTCCTGAAAGAATAGCTAGAAGGCATTTAAAGGCTGTTGCAAGCCCTGAGCTGTTTTTGACAATGAGAGAGTATCAAAAGCATATTGGAGGGCAAGGGCCTTTTGAACTCCCATTCCGAGTGATTCACAGCCATCCTTGTCCAACCCATTCACCACATTGTTAATACAAAGAGAGACGAGTATTGGTTCGTACAAGGAATTGGGGGTATACCAATGTCATTCAAAAATATACAGAGCTTGTTCCATGGAATCAGATCAAATGCTGAATATAAATCAACAAAGGCAACAAACAAGTGGCCCTTGTTGATTAGCACAGTCTTCCAGAAAATGTTACAGAAAAGGAAGACCTGATCAAACGTGCTTTTCCTTGACCTAAAACCTGCCTTTAGTGGAGAGAAGATATCTTCCCCCATATTCCAATCCTGGATTTTACTGAATACCTGCCTACAAAATATCTTCTGCAAGCTGTTTATGAGACGGATTGGCATATAAATATTTGGCTAATCACAAGAGTATTTTCTGTAGATTGGTATAATTGCTGCTGCCAGGGCCGGACTGGGAACCAAAACTGGCCCTGGCAAAGTGCTCAGCTGTCCCCCCCATCCCTCCCCCAGAACTCTTTGCCAAGGCCGGTTTTCGGACTATTTTGTTACAGTGCTGATTTTGCAGCTTTGCTGCAAATATGGCCCTCAAACGAAAACGGCCCCCAGTGGCCCAAAACAGACCCACACCCGTGCGGCGCACCGGGGGATTTACCTGTGCCCGCTACTGCCCTGGCTACTGCACTCTAGGATGTAGGTATACCTACCCTTTTGAAATAAAGTTGGAAATGCAATTTATATAAGTTACCCATATGTCTGAAAGTGAAAGATGAAGGTCTCCTATGATCCTATCTGGAACATTGGCCTTGTTGCTCTTCGCCCTTTTTTATAGCAGATCATGTATCTTGCATTGAAACGAATATAGTGGGGCTTTTGTTAATTATAGCCTGAAGTGTTAAATCCAAATCCTCATTGTGTTGCTTAAATCTTGGGGCTAAATCAAAAATGTGTGTTGTTGGGCTGAGCAGTAGAGCAGCGAGCGACTATATCCCCAAACAATTTGTTATTGGATTTAGCAGCAGCAATCAAGTCCTTTCTTATAGAATTCTCCCAGTCTCTACTCCTAATGCAAGTACCTTTATATGCTTTCTGAGCAAGAAGGATATCGGCTCTGTTTTTATTTCTCAGAGCCTGAACTAGTGTTATCTTTGCTTTCATACACATCCTGTTATGTCAAGTGGTTTTCAGAGTTTTTTTGGACTTTTGGTTGGGGCACCTGGATAATAATTCCCTGATGTTATTCTTAAGAGAAGTGTGCTGCATAAATTTCAATTCACCAAAAAGCCTGGCGTAACAATAGTGAGATCACATGACATCACATGACATCACATGCCCTTTGACCTTCAATTTCACTCACACACACATAGTTACACATACACACACATTCACACTTACACACACACTCTCTCTCTCTCTTTCACGTAAATACACCCACCCACCCACAAGCATGCACACTGCATACACATAAAAGCTTTTTTTTTTTTACTTACTGCTGTGCGAGCGTTCTAATTAAACGGGTGTGGTCATGACGAGCGGAGCTCGTCATGAGCACCAGAGTGCTTTGCGAGCCCTCTCTCCCCCCAGCACGGCAGGGGAATGACCCCAGCAGCCAAGGGGTTAATCAAAAGTGTCACAAACCGGTAAAAGGAGCGGCAAGTTACAAAGTGACAAGTTGATATGCTGCTTTTTGTCAAACTTTTAGGATCCAGAAAGCTATTTGTCTCTCCACAGGGCCTGGGTCTTGGCGCTTCAGCCTGTAAATTCCTCCATCTCTGAATTAGTAGAGGTAGCTGGAGAATCAGTGTCAGTTTGTGATGCCTCTTCCACTGGAAAGCTGCTTTTGGCTTCTGGGCTCACAGAAGGCCATGTAGCATGCAGCGTGTACCAGGGGGAAGGCAAGTGTGTCTGCCTCCATGCCAGTCAGGTGGCCACTGAAGCTTGCAGCACCCACTGCCTCTGCCAGCTGGACTGGGAACAGTATCCAGCCCTGGCAGATTGCTGCTCGACCAACCTCGAGAGCGGGCGAGGGGCGGGCAGTGGTGAGAAGCACTGCTCCTGCTTTTGTTACAGGGAGTTGATATTGCAGCACTGCGGCAAAACCGGCATCCAGTAACAAAACTGGCCCCCACCCCTCCGGCCCACCGGAAGAACACCTGTTGCGCGCTACGGCCTGTCCTGCCTGGAGCCTGCCAATGACAGTACCAACACAACTACTAACAATCACAGTCCTTCAAGTGTAATAATTAAAAAAAAAATGTTTTCTTTATTAAACAACCGTCAGCTTGGTACAAGTGACTATCAGCAGGTACAATAGAGTACATCATGATCATGAGCAAATAAAGAATTATGTTCATCAAAAGAGGAGTTCTGTCATTCAAAATGCAGAGATATCAAAGAGCAACAAGTTACAGCACAGGCATTTGATAATAGTAGGAGTAGCGATGGCGTAGCATTCTGTACATATCGGCACATGTAGCATGACAGAGTTGAGGTTCACATCACGGGTATTGCAAATGCGAAGAAAAAGAAGGAGAGGGGCACCTCCGGACCATGTACCAAATGTGTGGCTTAGGAGTCAGCAGCGACAGGGTGTTCTAGCAGATATGTCTGCAGTGGGCCGCATATGTCCCGGGGTCGTGAGGAGCAAGTTAGCATACGTACAAATTTGTTCTTGCCAAAGGATCATATCGCCTAACCACTCCTTAAATTTAGGTGCACGGCCGCGGCCCCATTTGCAGGCCACATGATGCTTAGCCAGGAACAGAAAGGAGGATATAAATGTTCTGTATGTGACAGGGATATGCGCTGTATACTTATAGCCTAGAAGGGCAGTGAGTTGAGATCTGGGAATAGGTGTAGAGGTCATGGAGTCAAGGGCCTCAAGAACTTGTTGCCAGTAGTCATACAACCAAGGGCACGCCCAGGCAAGGTGTCGGAAATCTGCCTGTCTCGCCTGGCACCTAGCGCAGCTATCGGATTCACGTAGGCAATACTTGTGTAGCCGCACTGGAGTATAGTAGTAGCGTTGGAGATATCTATAGTGAATGATACGCAGTCTGCTATTTAAAGAGACCCTTTCGATCTGTTGGCAGCAGTAGATCCATTGTTCGTCAGTTAACTCCTGGCCTAGATCCATCCCCCATTTAGCCCGGGAAGCACAAGGCAGGTAGTCGTGGTCAACATACAGTGAGTGGTAAAGTGTAGATACTAAGTGACAAGCGGTATCCGCCTGGAGTACACCATGTAGAGGTAGCAGAGTGGGTGGCTCAGAGGGGAACTTTAAGTGGCACGCTCGCAACCCATGTCTTAGGCGAGCGTTTATAAATGTGTCCATTGTAGAAAGTGGGGGATCATGACACAACTGTTGGAGAGTACGGAATTTACCCTTAACGAAGAGATCTCCCCAGGCATGAATGTTTCATGTGCGTGCCATGTTTTTAAAAAGACCTGCAACAGTGCCACATCAGGGTGATAGGTTAGAGGGAGAAGAGGAGAATAAACACTGGATGCTGCCGTGCATATCAAGATGTGGGCCCAAGCTTTGTTTGTGCAGTCTACGGAAGTAGGATCTCTTTCTCGGGGCGCAACTCTGGAAAGTATGATGCCATCCGATGGAATTGGGTCCGATACCCAATGTTCAGTGGCGAAGTGGGGTGTGTAACGGGGCAGGTGGAACCAGTAGTGAGCACAGTGCACCTGCGCAATGAGATAATACAACTCAAAGTTTGGAATGTCCAAACCTCCTTGCTCGTATGGTCGTGTCAACGTGTCCCATTGGATACGGGGTTGCTTACCGCCCCACACTAATCTAATCAATTCTGAACGGAGAGTGCAAAAGGAGTGTTGTCCGGGAACGTAAGGGATATTGAGGAATAAGTAAAGGAATTTCGGTAATATGACCATTTTGTTAGGAGATATACATCCCGCCATAGTTAGAGGCAGCGCTATCCAGCGGGTAATGCAGCCAGCGATATGTTCCATGGCACATCCATAGTTAATATGCATAAGTTCTTCGCGATCTGTCGTGTCCCGGATCCCCAGGTACTTGACTTCATCATCACACCATACAATAGGATAATCCATCTCGAAGGGAGTAGCAGCGCTAGTCAATGGAAAGATTTGTGATTTTGACCAATTTATATTAATGCCAGAAAGGCCACTGAATTTGACAAATTCACGCATGAGTGGATTACAATTTTGGCGGGGCTCTTTTATATAGAGGGTAACGTCATCCGCATAGAGGGATAAAAGCACAGGGCTTAGGAGGCAACGTAGACCCACATGATGGAAGTGTTGTGTAATCCTTCCCGCCAATGGTTCCATTACAAGGGCAAAAATGAGAGGGGAGAGGGGACATCCCTGGCAAGTGCTGCGGGATAGGGAAAAGGATCGTGAGGGGTGTCCGTTAATCAATACTCTCGCTGTAGGTGACATATACAACAGTCGGATCCAGGAAAGGAAACCGATAGGGAGCCCCATGCATTGAAGCACAGTGAACAGGTAATCCCATTCCACCAAGTCAAAAGCCTTGAAGGCATCTAAAAAGACTGCCGCCAGTGCTAGCTTGGGATCAACTGTTTTTAAGATGGAAAACAGTGTACGAAGGTTATTGGACGTTGCTCTACCTGATATAAAATCTGCCTGATCCGGAAGGACTAATTTGTCTAAAAGAAGGCATAAACGACTCGCCAACAACTTGGCAAGACTCTTGGTATCGGTGTTCAGTAGGAACAATGGTCGATAGGATTCACACCGGTCAGCGGGCTTACCCAGCTTTAACAGTGACGTAATAAGAGCTTCCCTCATCGAGGGTGGAAGGATTTTGCGACTCGTGGGCTTCCAGAAAAACTTCATTCAACATGGGGAGCAATTGTTCAATGTATGATTTATAAAAATCGATGGGTAGGCCGTCAGAGCCAGGAGCCTTGCCCGACCTCATCTGCATTATGGCCTCCCGCAGCTTGTCGTCCTCAAATGGTGCGGCCAGGAATTCATGTTGCGTGTCCCCTAGCGATCCCAGGGTTATGTCGCCAAAAAAGGGAGGGAAATCTGGAGGAGAGGTACGTTGTGTTTTATACAACTTCTTGTAAAACATGGTAAATGTGTTCAGTATGTCTTGGCTATCCCTGTGTCTCATGCCTTCATCATCGACTACCTCCAACACATAATTAGAAAAATGGGGCTGTTTAATATCATTAGCTAAGGCCCGGCTGGGTCGTTCCCTCTCCCTGTAACAGCTAGCAGTGAAGTATTTGCCTTGGAATTTTACTTCGCAGTCAGCAGTGGTTATATAGTCTGTCAGTTTTTCCCGAGCAGTGCTCTGTGTGAGCCAGACCTATCCCTCCACATGTCAGCCTCCAGGTGTCGTATCTCAACCTCCAGTCGCTGTAGATTCCATCTAATGTTCCGGAGGACCCCAAAACTCTTGGACAGTGACTTTAACAGCCTTATAGAGTGTGGCCAGCAGATCTACAGAGCCTTTGTTTCTGTCGAAAAAGTCTTTGATTTCTTCCCCGAGTTCAGCCTGGAAGACCATATCTAGAAGGGTCTCTGGTAGCAGCAACGAGAAATGGGGGGTAGCCATTGCATTGGGAGGGGCTATCTCAAGGCACACAGGGGCATGGTCTGAGTATGTGCGGGCAAAGTGAGTTGCAGACTGAATCCAGGGAGTTGTGCCCAGTGAGCAGAGCCAGTAGTCGATGCGAGACCACGTGGCGTGTCCCGATGTGTAATACGTACCCTCTCTCCCAGTTGGGTGTGTATACCTCCAGGCATCTACGAGCCCATATTCCTCCGATATCCCCAGTAGTGCTTCGCGTGTATTAGTGTATTGGTGAGGCAGGGGGTTAGAGCGGTCCACCGCTGGGTGCAGTGCCGTGTTGAAATCACTCCCCCATAGCACATGTGAGGAGCCTATGTCTAATATGCGCCCCCATAGAGTGGAGAAGTAATTTGGGTGGTCATGATTAGGTCCATAGCTACACGCCAAGGTAACCAACTGTGTGCCCAGGGTGCCCACTTCATGCAACTGCGACCAGAGTTGTCACTGTATGTGCCGCCCATTAGGAATGGTGTATTTTTTTTCACCAGATTAAGTGTTCCCCTAGAATAAGTGAAGTAAGAGGAAAATGCACGGGCGGAGGCCCATCTGTTGCCATAGCTTGGAGGCGTGTGGTGTCCATGTGTGTTTCTTGAAGCAGTGCGATTTGCACCTGGTGGCGATCTAAGTAAGCCAAGATCTGTCTCCGCTTCCGAAGGTCGCGTAAACCTCTGACGTTCCATGTAAGCATTTTTACACTAAGGGGCTTAGGGTGTGTTGTCACAAGAAACTGGGAGAAGAGGAAATGTTGTGAGTGTGCCTGCAAAGCAGTGTTGCTAGTATGTGTGCTCTAATCGACATATCAAGAGATTTGTACATTACGCATGATAGAACAGTAAACAAAAAAACACCCAACCACCGCCTTCCCGAGAGTTATTTAAGCAAAGTTGACATCCGAATAATCAGCAATACATGGACCCCTCCCACCCACAACGGCCCCCAATCGTGCCAGTGATCAACCACCCGCCCAAAAAAGTGCAATGAGTCAATGAAAGTTCGCAAACCCAGTAATACTAGGATAGGACCATGTAATGCAAATAAATCCCAGCCCAAAAAACAACCATACAAGGGGGAGCTCCCATTAGGGGGGCTCCAGGTGAGCACAAAACCTCTCCCATGAACCCTCATCGCTGTATTGTAATCCCATAGGGAAAGCGAAAAAGAAAGAGGACCCCCAGAGGGGGGATACCAGCAATGTAAGGGGGGAGGGTGCCCGGTGAAGTATCGAAATTATCTACTAATCATACATATATTGTAGAGCCAAAGATGTAGCATTGAAAGATATAACATCTAAGCCCACAGGGCACTTATCTGACCAAGTCTGGACTACAGACACAAAGGAGTCTCCAGCATGGAAATGGCACTAGAGTACAGCAAAAAAGTTTTCATGTCCAAGTGTTCACAGCATAGTATTTTTGGAGTTCAAATCGCCATTGTCTTGTTGCTAATCAGCTGCCAGAAGGAGAGGGTGATCTGGAGTAGCGGTCCCGCCTTGGAGAGGTCCTTGCTATCTTCTTCAGGAAGTCGTCTACCTGTTGCGCATTTGTAAAGATGATTTGCTTGCCTCCATGGAAAATCCGGAATTTAGCGGGGTACAAAAGGGCATACTCAACGTTGGCTTTATGTAGTTTTTGTTTCACAGGAAGAAATTTCCGATGTGCCTCCTGAACTGCGAGGGTAAAATCTGTGTAGACAGAGAAAGTGTTCTCTTCAAATTTTAACGGCTTGGTCTTTTTTTTTTTTTTTTTTTCATTCCTCATATTGCGGTTTATGCAGATAAAAAGGAAAAGTATTTGGGAGTTTGACAGGCTTTGAGCGCCTGCCCCTAATCGTACATCCTCCTCGAGAGATGTGATCTGTAACCCCTTGGGCGAGGAGATGCTCTCTCCTCAAAACTTAAAACACCCCCGAAGCTCTGAATGGTTCCCTCAGGAACACGTTGCGAAGTTTGTCAAAAAATGGATCAGATTCCCCTTGGAGAGAGAGACTCGCAACATTCTACGAGCAGAATGCGCTAGGCCTTCTGTGGGTGATAAGTCTTGTTACACCCCTAATCTCGACCCTGATCTAATTAAATTCCTTTTTAAGCTGGGGCGTGACCCCAGGAAAGGTATGGAGAAATCCCTGAAAGTTTGCCAGGATCGTCTCCTCGACGTACTTGGCCCCCTCACGAGGATTCTCGACTCTGCAGAACAGAGCCACATTGAAGGCACTCGCCTCGATGCCGAATTGATTAGAGGCTGGAGCCAAAGGGCCATTATCCTCTTAGGAAATGCAAACGCAGGCATCAACGCCGAAAGGCGTAGAGTGGTCCTCACTCGGATTAACCCTAAGCTCAGTGATCTTGCCGATAAAGAACCTACTAAAAACCAGAAAGGACTCCTCTTTGGAGAAGATCTGATTAAATCCCTTAGGAAATATGTCTCGACCTTTACGGCCCTTGACAGGGCACAGCAAAATATGCGGAAAGTTTTTAATTCGGGCAATAACCTTTTCGGAAGGGCCGGAAGACGAGGCCAATCTTCCGGCCGCTACTTCCAGAGGCCCAACTTCAGAACACGTGGAACTGGCAGAGGATACCAGCAATTTCAGCAGTACCAGCAATATTCAACCCCGCAATTCTACCCCCAGAGAGGTAGAGGACAGCGCGGCAGAGGCTTCAGATCTCGTGGATCAAGCGTCCAGAATAATCCCTCAGGTGAGCGCTCCCCCTCTTCCTTCCCTTTCTTTCCCCTTAAAGGTAGGGGGCAGACTGAAATATTTCTTAGAAAATTGGGAATGCATCACTCAAGATGCTTGGGTTCTGAGCACCGTGAGTGGTTTTACAATAGATTTCGAGTCCGAACCTGTCCAGACTTCGCTCCCGATGTGTATTCCCATGTGCCCGGCTCAACAAGACATAATCGAAGAGGAAATCTCTTCAATGATTCAAAAAGGTGCTATACTGGAGGTTCCCTTGGACCTCATGGGTTTCGTAAGCAACCTTTTTTTAGTCAAAAAGAAGGACAAGGGTTGGAGGCCGGTTATAAACCTCCGCCAAGTAAACAGGTTCATTTCTTACAGACATTTCAAGATGGAGGGTATTCACCTCCTGAGGGACCTTCTTCTAGAAGGGGACTGGTTAGTCAAACTAGACCTCAAAGACGCCTATTTTACCATCCCAATGGCCAAGGTTCATCAGCGCTTCCTCCAGTTTTTATGGAAAGACCGCTTGTACCAGTTTCAAGCTCTGCCCTTTGGTCTCTCTTCCGCACCATGGTGCTTCACCAAGGTCATGAGAGCCGTTGTGTCTCACCTAAGATCAAGAGGTGTTCGTCTCATTATCTACCTGGACGATATTCTCATTATGGCGCAAGAAAAAGCGCAGTTGATGCAGGACCTGGATTTTTCTATGAAACTCATAGAAAGCCTAGGTTTCATTATAAACAAGGAGAAGTCCTCCCTGACTCCCTCAACATCATTAGAGTTTCTGGGTTTCACGGTCGACACCTCTCGTTGCCTCCTCCTTCTTCCTTCCAAGAAGATCTCAAAAATAAAGAAGCAAATAAAGCATGCTTTGGGCCGTCAGAATCTCTCCCTCAGAGACTTGGCCAGACTTCTAGGTCTTCTTTCATCTTCAATTCAAGCAATATTTCCAGGCCCACTCAACTATCGGGCTCTTCAGAGGCTCAAAGCGAGAGCTCTGAGATCAGGTCTCTGGTATGGGGACCTTGTTACTCTGGATTCGGATTCTCGTTCAGAGTTGCTTTGGTGGCTGAACAACCTGGAGGCATGGAACGGGAAAGCCATCTTTGGTTCATCCCCGGATTTCGTCCTGGAATCGGATGCCAGCCTGCATGGCTGGGGTGCTTGCCTCTTGAATCAAAACACAGGAGGTCTTTGGTCTCAGGAGGAATCTCTCCACCACATAAATTTCCTGGAATTGACCGCCGGTCTTTATGCTCTCATGAGCTTCAGGAATTCTCTTCAGGGCAGGTCCGTCCTTTTGAAGATGGACAACATGTCAGCGGTGGCCTATATCAATCGCCTCGGAGGCACGAAGTCTGCAGACCTCTCGGACTTAGCCAAGAAGCTTTGGATGTTCTGCCTGGAGCACAAGATTGCTCTGAGAGCAGAATACCTTCCAGGTGCTGCCAACTCCTCCGCGGACTGGAATTCACGTTTCCTTGTGGATTTCAGCGACTGGAAGCTGAATCCTTGTGTCTTCAGGACCCGGAATCAGATCTGGGGTCCCCTAGAGGTGGATCTTTTTGCAAGCAGACTCACCTCCCAGCTTCCGGATTATTTCAGCTGGATGCCCGACCCGGGTGCTCGGGCATTCAACTCCTTCCTCCAACATTGGGGCAATCTCCGGGGTTATGCCTTCCCTCCTTTTTCGATGATTCAGCGAGTACTTCAGAAGGTGAGACACGACAAATGTCTCCTCCTTCTAATAACCCCTTTCTGGCCCTCCCAGGCCTGGTTTCCCACTGCTCTGGAATTGACTTGCAGCATTCCCTTCCTGATCCCTTCACTGGAGGATCTCCTCGTAGACTCGGACGGTCGCGTTCATCCTCTTATCCTCAATCGGAGTTTATCCCTTCTTGCCTGGAAGGTGTCAGGAGATCTAACGAGATCTCAGGTCTTTCGAACTCAGCTTCAATCCTCCTCAGGGAGTCTTGGGCACCAGGCACCCATTATAGATACAATAGAATCTGGAAACTCTGGGTTTGTTGGTGCCTGGAAAGGAACCTGGATCCCTTGGAGGCCCCTATTGTTGATGTGACTAATTTCCTGGTTGAACAATTCGAGAAGGGCCTTAGTTACAGGTCTATTAACTGTTTTAGATCTGCAATTTCTGCAGGTCATTCCCTTATTAACGGTAAGTCCATTGGTAAAAACGTCATTATTTGTAGGGTCATGAAGGCTATTCGTATCAAAAGGCCTCCTAGACCCAAATATGACGTCCTTTGGGACGTTGACTTGATTCTTCGTCTCTTCTCTGACTGGCCTTCTAATTCTCTCCTTAACAGGAAGAATCTTTCTCTTAAACTGGCTACCCTTCTATGCCTTGTTTCTTGCAGAAGGTCTTCAGACATTCGTTCCCTCGATATTACTTATCGTTCTTATAACCCTTTTGGTGTTAAGTTTGACGTCCACAGGAGGACAAAAACAATGTCTGACTCCATTTTCTATCCTCGCTTTGACCTTCATCCTAAACTCTGCGTTGTGGAGTGCATGAAGGAGTATGACCTTAGAATGTCTGGACTGCCCCTAATCGTCAGTTCAGACTGCCCCTAATCGTCTATCTATGGATCCAAGGGGAGTTACTCATTCTTTGTTCTTACCAGTCAAATTCCTTCCATACACCTTTATCTTGCTTCAATAATTCCATTGTTTCTGGGGATGTTTGGCCCTTGGGATGTTTGACCGACTTCAAGTCATGCCTGGAATTATTGTTCCGCTTAATCACTGGAATAGAAAAAGAAAAAGAAGAAAAAGAAAGAAAAGAAAAGGAAGCCAAAAAAACTTCAATCAAGGATAGGTTCTATTTTGTCATCTGGAGGTGATATAATTTTCCCAGATCTCCCAATACTTCATTCTTTTGAGTTGTTTCCCTTTTCTATCCAATCTGCTAGTTTTTATTACAGCATTTAGCCAATTTTCATGAGTTGGTGGAACCGGTTTTATCCAGTTAATACAAATCTCTCTACGTGCTAGCAGGATCATAACAAACAATACGTTTTCTTGCTATTTACTTAACTTAAGCAGATTTGGTTGAGTAGTACAGTGAATCCCAAAGATAATTAAAAGAATACTCACAGTTATAGGTGTTGCCAGTACTGCAGTTAGTGTCTTACCAATTTCTTGCCAAAATTGCGTAAGCGCTGAACAGCCGCAAAACATGTGTATATCATTCACCTTTTCTTCGCCACATTTGCTACACAATTTTACTGCCGAGCCTTTGAATTTTGATAGTCTTTTGGGTGTCCAATACGCTCTATGTATAGAGAAAAGATGGTTTCTTTTTAGGGCTGCGGGCTTTACATACCACCAGCATTTCTCTACTGATTTTTACCAGATTTGATTTAGATCCGGAGCCTCGTTTGGTAGATCTTTCCTCCATAATTTTTCAGGGATAGTAAAATTTTCTTCACCGGATTCAATTAGAGCCCAATACCATTTTGAGACTTCTTTTTTTAATACCATTTCATTCGTCATTTCTGTTTCTAAGTTATTCGGGTCTGTTGCTCCTTTCGGAATGGTATTTGCCCAACTGCTCAATTGGTAATATTTGAACTTTGAAATTTTTCGTTCTGTTATTGTTTGCAGATGTTCCCATGATATTAAAACATTTTCAACCAGGAGTTGTCCCCAATTTTCAATTCCAGATTGTCTGAGTGGGCTTGATAATAAGTCCTTTAAGCATTCTGGGGTGCCTGGCGAGTCCCATACTGGAGCCATACTACTGTAATACGGGATCTTTGTAGCAACTCTTATCTGATTCCAGAGCTTAACGGCGTTATTCAAAACCTTCAATTTTACTTTTTTGAAAAATTTTGGGTGACCAAATTTAAAGAGGAAATGATCATCACCGTTTGTTAAATGTTGTAAGTAAGTTGGATAGGCATGACGTACCTTTAACAAGACTCTGAAATTTTAAATTGGAAGGATCTATAGTATTCATATATGTCAGGGCTTGCTATTCCTCCTTGTTCCTTCTTTCTCCTGAGCTTGTTCCATGAAATTCTTGTGCTTTTTGCTGACCAAATAAAGCTAGATATTTCTCCTTGTATTTTTTTTAGGGCTCCTTTTTTAAATTCTAACGGAATGTTATTGAAGAGATAAGTGAATTTGGGAATGATTGACATTTTTATTATATTAGATTTCCCTAAAAAACTTAACGGCAGACTTGACCAAATTTTTATGTTTAAGTTAGTTTCCGATAGTTTACCAAGATCTTTTGTTATAATGATACCTAAGTATTTCATTTTATCCTTTAGAAGAGATGAGTTTAAATTGGTGTTCCAGCTCATTACCTCTGTTTTATCGATATTTATCAGATAACCTGAGACCTTACCAAATTTATTCATTACGTCCTCAATCGCTAATTTAGAGAAGTTATAGTTATCAGTGAACACCATAAGATCATCAGCGTAAAGCGCAACTTTCTTTGTCCAATTTTGATATCTAAAAGGTGTTATAAGCGGTTGATTTCTTATAGAGCAGGCCAAGGGCTCGATATATAAATTAAAAAGTAGCGGAGACAAGGGGCAACCTTGTCTTGTGCCTCTCTGGATCTCGATATTGTCCGTGAGGTTCCCGTTGACTGCTATCTTAGCTCTTGGGTTAGTGTAGATTTCTTTTACCATGTAGCTAAAATTGGTCCCTAATTTGTTTTTTTCTATGATTTTATTTAGAAAGGCCCAATTAACACGGTCAAAGGCTTTGGCAGTATCGTATGTGATAATCGTTAGAGGTAGCTTTTCGCAAACAGCTACGTCAATTGTTGCCACTAATTCGTGCGTGATTTCCTGGATTTGTCTGCCCTTTATGAAACCCTTGTGATCCGGGTTGATTAATTTAGCCATAACCTTTGATAATCTTTTAGCTATTATATTCATAAACAGCTTGTAATCACAGTTTAGGAGTGATATTGGCCTATACGATGCGCAATTCTTTGGATTTTTTCCTGGTTTTAATAGGATGCTGATCGCCGCTTCATTCCATGAGTCCGGTATAATTTCGTGACCCAGATAGGTCTTATTCATTATTTCTGTTAGGTGATCAATTAATGGCTTGGTCTAGCGGGCTTTTTGCAGTGCAGTATCTCAGTTTCTGAAGTTAAGAAGCCTGGCGACAATGGGTCTCGGGGGCCCCAGATGGAGGGCGGGGCCCCAGGGAGTGGTGTGCGCGCTCCACCACAAGATGGGGGCAAAAGGAGTCTGCTCCAAACGTGGTTTTCAGGAGACGTTCCACATAGTCCTCCATCCTGCCGGTGTTGGTGGTCTCTGTGATACCCACCAAGCGGATGTTGTTGCGACGGCTTTGGGCTTCAATATCCTCGTTTTTGGCCGAGATAACTTTTAGCAATTTATCCAAACTTGTGACATGTTCCCGTAATTGAGATGTGGTATCCTCGGTTTCAGAGATACGACGTTCAGCCTCTTTAATCTGGCCATCATCCTTGTCTACTTTATGAACCAGGAAATCCAGATGATTGTTCCTGGTGTCCATGTTACCGGACAAATCTGTCAGACTGTGCTGGACGGCCAGAAGTAAGGTCTTGACGTCATCGCCAGGTGGCTGCGAGGATGATTGACTAGGATCCATGTCCGGCGATTCAGAGTCCATCGAGGCAGAGCGTGTCGCAACCTTCTTGGTCTCAAATGTCAATCTGGGCTGATGGTTATCAGTTTTCCCTACGTCGTCCTGGCGCACAGCAATGGTTCGTGCCACAAACGCCGCAGCCCAGGATCGCCTGGCATTTCCTCTTCCTCTATGTAGTTATATTGTGTAGGCAGCGGCCCAAAAATTAAGGGATCCAAAGCGCAGTCAGCACCAATCGGGCAAAAGGACAGATCGCCAACAGCGAGGCAACCAGGGCGGGTTAAGTAGATGGAGGTTACTGGGGACCGTAGCAACTGTAGGTAAGTCAGGCAAAAACCCTTGGCAAAGTTATGTGCAGGGAAAACGATGGGGGGTGGGGCGCACCCCTGCAATCGCTGCCCCGATCCCCCAAGACGAGACTCAGTATAGCCAGTTCGGGCACGTGACGCTCCTCGTATGGAAATATATGTGGATTTAAATGGCAGTCGAGCTAGCTTGGACAAATATGTAGTTCCCCGTGCAGTCACCACGCAATGCACCGATGTGGCATCTAGTAGCTGCAACCAGTATTCAGGTGTATAGAAGTAGCAGCAACAGTTCCAATCACTCCGTGTAAAAAAGGGAGATGGAGGGGAGGCCACTCAGCACGCATCCAGCCGCAACAATCGTCTATATGTGCCCCTCAAAGTGAAAAAACACAGCGCTTCCCAGCCTCTTAGCCGGTTCAGTCCCAAATACCTGCGTTTGTCATTCTGTCTGGGGGGTGGTGAGGCCGCGTGGGGAGCAGATCACCTGGCCGGTGTCTAAGAGCCTCGGTGAACGGGCCGAAGGGCGGTGAAAATAGCGGGCCGCCTCCGTCACATGCAGGCAATGATGGCGGCTTGCTGGGGAGACAAGGATCCCAAAGGGAGAGGAGGATCACGGACCGGTCTCACGCAGGCCCTGCAGAACTTGTGGAGACTGGAAGCTGTTGGCGCTCCGCGGCTCGCTACGTGCCGCCGATATCGGAGTTCTTCCTCGGGCAGATAGCAGCTAGCTGTACAAGGGGGCCCCCCACTGTAGACGGAGCATGTGGTGTGATTGCAGAGCAGCCCCGGCCTTTGACCACGAGGGGAGCTGGGATGCTCGCATGAGGTCAGCCGTCCAGCGGGAAAACAGCAGAGAAGCGCGCCTCAGAGCCGATCAGCAGCGAGGTAGCGCAAGGCCTCCAAGTGACTCTCAGAGCTCTGAATTTCCTACTACCACAGCAGAAGGGCTTTAGAAGCAGGCGGATGGCATCAGCGGTCGAGGAAAATAGGTAGATGAGCGGATAATTGTCGGATGTTTTCACCAGGTCTCCGGAGCCTCACATCTTGGATGTGCGCCACCTAGCGCCCCCTCCAAGTGTAACAATGCAGATTATTCCAGGCCCCCAAAGTTACATGAAGGGCTTGTGTAGCAGGTATTAGTAATTTTTAATGTGTATTTAATTAATAATAAACAACTGTTATAGTTCTCATCTCTAAATTATATCAAGATTGTAATAAGTGGCAGTACACCCAGGACATGCCAGTGCACAGCAGACAGTCTACCTATATTAAAACACAATAAAAATAATTGCATAAAATACTTCCTTTATAGGGAAGCTATGGTTGTGTGATCACATCCCAAACTGAAATGTGTTATAAAATCATGTAAGTTCTCATGAAACCCCTGTTAAAGAGATGCTGTAGTAACAAGGTTATAATTATAATACAAAACATAAAAAGCCACCAAAAAGCATCTGACATCACAGGACCTGTGATGTCATCAGCAGTGCAATCGGTGAAGTTACCAATGACATCATATCATGAACAGTGCTTTGGGTTGGAGTTATGGTTAAATAGATCTGTTTAATGGCAAATCTCTGTGGATTTTAGAATTTGAATTATAACCATAATGTTTCTTGTACTGAAGGTATTTACGAAATTTTATGTTTTAGCGTGGGTGACCTTCAGCATGTCTTTTCTCTCTATTTTTAGTTCATTGGACTCATTTCCAATAACATATCTCATCATGCAAGACACTGATGCAATGAAATGAAAAATAAACCCTGCATAATAGGCGGCCAGAAGGGACTTGTTGCAATTTATATTTATCAGATCTGGAAAAGCAAGATATTTCTGCTGCCTGTCTCTTGAACGAACCGCTCTAAGAGCATATGTTTTAAAAATGCTAATTGAAATTGAGACCATGCTAAAACCTAAACTTATGGGTCAGTGTGGGTGCATGGCGGGGCTGTCGACAGAAGACTACGAGGGAAAAAAAAATAAAGAAAAACACTTATCTTGAGCTCCTTCGTCATCGTCTGTCGACTACCCCTCCTCCCCCCTGCCCCGCCGCCCCCCGCACTCTTACCTGCACCAGACGCGACTGCACACAACCTGATTATTAGTGCCCGTTAATCCTGATGAGGCCAGTAGCAGGAGTTATAGGCCCGATGGAAACTGCCAGATCTCAGACATGTAACTTGCTCAAAACAGTTTAAATGTCCAGGTGAAACACTGCCTGAATATGAAGAACATCACCTGTGAATCAGAGCAGAAACACTAATTGGAGCAAGAGAGTGGGAAAGGAAGCGAGAGGCATTAGCAGCTGTGGGAGAGACGCCGACGCTGAAACACGGCTCGCCTGAGCCTGAGCCTCTTCTGATATTGCGACATTGTGACAAGTAGAGGGGGTAAGCAGGAAGCGGGAGAGAATACTTCGGCTCCTCCGAAAACACCTCTGAACCGCGAACCGCGAACAGTGCCTCCTTCTGACTGTGTCGGGTGTGGTGAGTAGAAGCGGGAAGCAGGAGCCCTGCTGATACCCCTGCTGCCCCCGTTCTACAGCTGTGGCACTTGGAGACTGAGCCGCGCTGATCCCACGAATCCCGCTAGGACAGGCTGCCTTTCTTCTGCCATTTTTACCCTAACCAGTTACCAGTTACCAGTGAGCAAAGAAGTAAAGGGGCTTCAAGTGAGCGGAATAGAGCGGAATAGAGGCGAAGAGCCTCTCTTGCTCGCTCGCTCGCCCCCCCCCCCCTACCTACCACATTGCGGATCCCGACGTTGGAGTTCTAGTAAACAGCAAACACAGTAATACTGCGGCTGTGGTTTACCTGTGTTGCAGTGCCGTGAGAGTGTTTCTCTCTGGGGGCGCTGTAGGAGCACCATTATTGAAACGTGGTGAAACGCTTCGAGATCCTCAAGGATGCTAGCAACTAACAGCAAGTAAACAGCTGCCATCTGCCATCTGCCATTGCCGTACTACCATTTGTTACTGACTCAGGGGTTGTGGGGTTAGCCAAACAGCTTAATGATGGTAAAGGATTTTACTAACCCACTGCTTGTATTGCACTTCAAATTGAAAAAGTATTAGTGGAGTTTGGAGCTTGGAGAAGGTTGGAGGTGCTGAGTTGTTCAACACCCAAGCTCTTACACTAACTCAAGGTTAATCAAGTGGCTGCGGCTGTCGAGGCAGTGGCGCTGAGCAGGAACAAGCTCCAGCCGTTACCGGCTATCCAGCTATTGACGGCTGCGGCTGTGGAGGCAGTGGACAAGCTCCAGCTGTGGAAGCCCTTATAAGCCGATAAGCCAAACGGCCGAAAAGACGCTGAAAAAAACCCGCTGATGTCCGCTTGAACGGTCACGGAAGCAGCAGGCAGGCAGATGAGGTGAGGGTGGAGATACGTGGCCCCTGAGTTCCGTTGCCATCATATCCATACCCTCTACCCCCTGCCTTATCCCATGCCTTACTGCCAGCAGGTGAGGTGAGGCAAGGTGAGGGTGAAGGTTCGTGAAGCTCGTGGCCCTTGAGCTCCGTTGCCTTACAGCTGCCTTACCCTCGGCAGCGGTTTATCAGGAGCTCAAAACAGGAACTGACGGAGCAGTGCACCGTGTAGTCCTGGTGGCCAGACAGGGGTCCTGCTGTCGAATCACCCAGGTGCCTGGGGTGGCGGTGTGTGTGCTCTGAGAGGTGCTCTGACCCCCCGTCATCAGATCAGATCAGTAAGGAGCACCTGTGGAAGGGTAGTGGTGTTTCCGTGGGACCGATTATTAGGAAGCTTGATTTATTTCATCCTCATCCTCCCATCAATTGGTGGTGAATTTGTCGAACCTGAACGAGTCTAGGAAACTAAGCTAAGGACCTCACGAGAGAGGAGGAGGAGGTGTTTGTGCGAAGTGGATTTTGTGCGATCTTGTGCGAGGTGGATTTGGCGTCCCTAATGATGAGGTCCGGTCGCCAGCGTGGGGCTCCACAAAACATTAAACAAAACCAGAATTCTGAAGAGATAACAGAGACAACAGAAGCTCCAAAAAAACCTCCAACCCGACTGAGTAGGGACAAGGAAAATGGAGAACAGGAGGGAAACATGCTAATTAACAGAAGAAGGGCCTGTTCAGAGGAGAAACTGTGTACTCCAGCCGAGGAAAAAGCTTTTTCCGTTTCTCTTAGTAAAGACTGTGGTCATACGAAGTCTTCATGTGTGGCGCAGTCGTCTATAGAGAGCTATTTTTTTAAGTATCATCAAATTCAGTCTGACAAAGATAATCATAAAGATAACCATAAAAGAAAGTCCCCCGAAAAGGAAGAACCTAGTGGGAGTGCTAGTGAATGTTCATTTCTCTCTCCTTTGCTCTCCCCTCTGTGTAAAAAAGAGAAAAAAAGTTGCTCTGTTGGTGATCTGACCCAACCTAAGTTGCCTGAAAAATCGGATGCTGTAGTGGTTAATCAGGACAGGAGGGCATTAGGCTAAGAAGTTGTAACAGAAAAAGTATTGGCACTTGTTCCAACACCCTCACCCCATCCTTTAACTGTAGCAGGGCTGTTACAGGCTCAGGCGCAAAGTTACGTCTGTGACCCTGTAACTCAGAGGGTGATTCGTCCGGCATGATGATCTCCAAATTACCAGTCAAGTGTTGGATTATAAAGGGTCGTTTGGAGTGTGTGATTTGTCTCCTTGTAGGTCTATGAACGAAAATAAATATGATATTGTGTATGACCCTGGAGTTGAAGTGGGTCCCGAAGTTGGAAAGTCAGCTCTCAAGGCCGGATCCAGTGAATCAATTCTAGTTACAGAGGACTTACTGCCTAATCCAAATAGTTGTACAGTTAAAGGTGGTAATGTTAGCTTTTTTTCCCTGGACCAGTCAAGTATAATAATGGAGAATAGCCCTATTATCAATAAATCATTATTCGATCAAGGTGCTGGCAGCTTTGAGAAGATTACTAATATAAATAAACAATGTAGCTTAGACCTTAATGGGCAGTCTAAAGCAGTGAATACATTGTCATTATCTAAAGCAGAGGCTAACCCCCAGACATCCCCAGGTGACTCAAAAGGGAGTGAGTTTAGCATGGAGCAGGGTTTATGGGAATGCTATTACATACCATGGGTTCAATTACTAACGCGCTTAATTTCCACTCAGACAAACTGGATGTTCAGGTGGATATTTTAAACACGCTAGCATCCCACGTGGCGGGTATTGACACAAAACTCTTGCACCTGACTAACTTGATTATGAAGGTGCAAGCAGATAAGGATAGCCCATTTATATCCTGCACCTGTGCACAGTTGATTGATAAGATCTCTGATTTGCCGTCAATAGTAAGTTCTATGGTGCAAGAAGTTAAACAGTTGTCGAGTAGAAAAGTGCATGGTAGTAATGATAGCGTTGTACCATGAAATAGTTTAAGTAGATCAAATGATGTTGATAAGTTGCCACCTGTAAAGGATGATAGCAATATACAAGTTACTGAGATCCCTTATTCAAAATCTGAATGTGACATAATTAATGATAGCTTGGTAATAGAAGGTGTGAGTAGTGATTTTTCAAGGCTAACCGATGATTCAAGAGGTACGAAAAAGCCATGCTCAAAACAACGCCAAGATTCAAGCGGCCCAATAAAATCAACAAATCTTTCGAAAAGGGCTAGGAAAAGGTTTAGGAAAACTCACAACAAGAAAGCATATGTATTAAAAACTATTGGTAAGAAAATGAGTGAAGATCCTAAATTCTTGAAAATAAAGGAATCTGAAATGAAATCATATTTCCCAATTTTTGGGTCCAATAAGAAATCGGGATTTAAGGTAAAGGTGAATCAAATAATGGAATGTGACATTAAAAAACTAGGGGGCGTCGATCCCAAATTTAGTTCTGGCCACATAGGTGAAGTTCCAATAACAATAAAAGAAAAAGCATCTGATCATTCGATTAATGTAAGGGCGGAAGTCCATAGTGCGCAATGTATTCATATTGAGAAATTAGTTGACTCTAATGGTCAAGAGGGCACTATGCGTAATGAATTGGGGACTGAATTAGGCCGGAAACAATGTAATGAAGTAGTGGTCGACCAAGGTGCACAAAATAATATTGGAAATCAGAATTTAGTAAATCATAGTCATCAGCAAGGTGATAATAGAGCCGATCAACTGGTCCACTGTGGGACACAGGAGTGATTAATAAAGGAAGTTAAAAAAGTCTATTTGCCGACTGAAAGGGTTGTTGTGTCTGTTATGGATAATTCATGCCCACCAGTTATTATTGAGAAAGATAATATTGAGCATTTAAATTTGTTGACTGATATGAGGAAAGTAGCCTTCAGTTCCCAATACATTTCCAGAGGCCCACACGATATTTTAAACCGCGGTAACATCCTAAAATTATTACATGCTATTACAGATCTTAAAGATGTGGTAGCCACGGATTTGGAAGCCGTGGAGTTTAAGAAAGAAAGTGAATATCTTGATAGGGAGATAACAATTACTACTTGGTTAAATAAGGAAATTGTTGATAAAATAATGGCGAATGGTAGCGTATTTGAGAAATGGGGCATTAAAGTCTGGCGAGCTCAAGCTTCTTGCTATCCAATGTTGCTGATTCCAAATGAACTGAAAGGGGATGATAAAAAATTATCTTCCGCTACTAAAAAAATTGATGATAAAAATAGAGCCATAGTAGAACATGTTAGAGTTTTAAAAAATGCGTCAGGCGCATCTAAGGAATTAAACTTAGCATATGGCATAAAGATAAGGAGTAGCCAGTCTGGTTTGCGAACCTGTGAGGCGTTAAAGAAAGTCTCAGAGTTAGTAGATGACTGGAGTTGGCTTCCAGGAATATTAACAAATCAAAATCTTGAAAAGAATGATTGATGTCGGAGAAATTCATTGACTCTTTGTTCCTGGAACTCCAATGGCTTAAAACTATTAATCGAAGACCAATATGTAATTGACCTTTTGAAGGCCTTCAGTATATTAATGTTTAAGGAAACTTGGACCACATTAAAAGAACCTTTTAAAAGTTATATTGAATACTGTTATGTCGCAACATGAGAAGCCAACTCAGGTCGCCCCTGTGGTGGTCTTTCTATATATATTTCTTCAAATTTAAAAGCTTCCCATTTTGAAATTGACCTTCATGTAAAATGGCTACAGTGTGTTAAACTAATAGCAAGTCATTCGATTATTTTAATAAATGTGTATTTAAGCTGCAAAAAAAAGGTTAGATCCACACAAATTACTCAGCTATGGGGGACGGTAAAAACATTATATTATGAGCATTTGGATTCAGTATTTATTATTTCAGGTGACTTTAATATGCATTTGGTTTCGTCTAAAAAGCAGACACCTGACTTAAAATGGTTAGCTCAATGGACAGATTGTGAGTTTAAAAAATACAATTTAAAGATTATGCATGACCTTGATAACATCCCGACTTATAACAAAGCAGATGGCTCCTCTGTAATAGACCATACTATAATGTCTGAGAAATTATATAAGTTAGTAAAAAGCTATTTGATTGCCCCAAGTATTGAAAGCGATCACAACCCACAAGTGATACATTTTGATATAGATCTGGACTATCTACCAGCAACCAGGACTCTGGTTAAAGCTCCAACATCCTTTAATCTTAAAAGGTTAACATGGAATGAAAAAACTGAGGATAACGTTTTGATAGTGCTTGACTGTTTAATTCAGGATGCGCATGGTGCTTATGAGGAAGGGAAACCTATGGTTGACCTATGGGCTCACTTGTGTGAAGAACTATTGGCTAAATCTGTTAGAGATGAGCCCTCCAAAGGCATAATGTTAAATTCCAGGAAACCAGGATGGTATTCTTCCCATTTACTATATCAAAAAAGAAAGCTTAATAAAGAAATACGATTATTGCACCGGAATAAAAACAGGCTATCGCTTCAAAGTGCATCGCTTAAAATCAGAGAGTTAAAACAGAGATACAAGAGGGAAATCTGGATGGCTAAGCAAGCATATTATGAATCAATATGGGCAAAAGTCCATCATGCTTGTAAATCCAAAGATCTACGGTTATTCTGGTGCATTATTAATGACATCGAGAACGGTAATAATAGAAGCAATAGTGCTAATGTTGATGAAGTGAGTTGGGTGAGCTTTTTCAATAAAAAAATCGATTCCCAAAATCTAGATAATGATAAATGTTTTAATAATAGTCCAATTAATAGGCATACAATAATAGATAGAAGGAGTGAAGGCTGTATTCCCTCTCCTCAATGTAGAGTGGATATGGAGCCCTGGTCGCTTGATAAAGTAAAAAAAGCGATAAAGAGGATTAGATCCAACGGAGCACCAGGCCCAAATGGTATCCCGAACGCAATATTCAAAGCTGAATTAAGTAACTGGCCAGAGTTACTAATGCTTTTGTTTAATGAAGTCCTTAAATCAGGTCTTATACCGTTATCTTGGCATGGGAGTATTATACAACCAATATATAAGTGTGGCCCGCAGGATAATCCGGCTAATTATCGTTTGATTACGCTCACTGATGTAGAGGCAAAAATGTTCGCTGGTAGCCTGTTGGAAGAGCTGGAGGCTTGGGCCTCAAAGGAAGAGCTGATCCCTAATTTTCAAACAGGGTTTAGAAAGGGAGAATCTACCCATACCAATTTGATTTTATTAACATTATTAGAAGAGAGAGCCAAAACCAGGATGCAAAGATTATAATTGTGCTTTATTGATCTAAAAGCCGCTTTTGATTCTGTGCCGCGAAATACTCTCTGGGGTAAATTAAGGAATTGGGGTATTCCGGAAATACTATTAAAGATGATTATACTTTTATACTCCAATACCTGGGTGCAGATCAAAATTGGCGATGGAAAACATATGACTCGTCGTTTGGATCCGAATGTAGGATTGAAACAAGGCTGTGTTTTGGCTCCTTGCCTTTTTAATATTTTTATGGCCGATTTGCCAGCTCATTTTAAAAATATTAATTCACATTTGCCTTTTATTAATGGCCAAGAAATTAAATACCTGCAATATGCAGATGACACCATTTTATTGAGCCAACCAGAAAAGGTTAATTGACTCTTTTAATGGCTATGTCACACAAAATGGACTAACAATTAATATAAAAAAGACAAAAATAATGACTATAGGAAAAGGTAGACCAAGGATTAAAGAGTGGCATATCAATGGCCTGGTAATCGAAAATGTGAAATCATATAAATACCTTGGGATCATGTTCGATGATGCATCGATATTTAGACAACATTTTAACAATCTTGAAGCCAGGGGCTGCTCTCTTGCATTTGCTTTTAGGAAATTAAGAGACAAATTAGTATGCCCTAATTATGACCATTTGATGAAGGTGATGAAAGCAAAGTTAATTCCATCTTTGGACTATTGCTCAATCATCTTTCGGGGCAAAGACGCGAAAGTGCTCGACGATATAGAAATTAGAACTTATAAAGCTGTGTTTAAAATCCCTAAATATATCAGTCGAGCAAACATAAGACTGGAATTTGGACTGAAAAACCAATTTGTGGCGCGTCAATCAGCATTCTTGAAGTCCTTAATATCATTAGCCCGCTCGGATGAAGGATCTTTAGCAAAGCTATGTTGGCTAGAAATTTCAGAGGGGGAATACTTAAAAAACTGGCAGCTGTACCTAAATGAATGCTTATGTAATTTTGATTGCTCTAATTTAGAAGATGAAATGAGGAGTAAAGTAGTTTTTAAAAAAGAAATGAATCAAAAGGCCGCACTGCTAACAATTATAGCTGACAAGGAGGAATTAAGGAAAAAAAATCATTTTTGGACATTTGCTAATTCCTTTGGTAGGGTGTCGCCTCAACCTTATTTGGCATATCATATAAAACCTAGGCATATCATATAAAACCTAGGTTTAAATTAATGCATTTAAGGTTGGGAAGATATCCGACAAAGGATGGCATACCAAAATGGGAGAATCAATGGTCATCAAGCATTTGCAGGCTTTGTAGGCAAAGGGAGGAAACAATAATTCATAAAGTAACCTTATGCCCAGCTCTGGCAGACGCCCGGAAGTCCATCCTAAAACCGATCTTTAATGAACTAGGAATTAGAACATGTAGGCAAGCTATTATTACCTGTTTGAGTGGAGCCAATATTAAACTTACTTATTGTTTTGTTAAATTTATCATTATTGCAGAGAATAAACTAAAAGTAGTAGAACGGGTAAATAACTGTATTGCGATATAAAATACTTAAGAAACATAATTTAAGATTCATTGGAGGCAATGTGTTAAACTAGCTTAAGGGACTATGAGTATAATTTAATATAGGCGCGCACATTGCGCTTTATTACCGCTTGTAAATGAAAAACAGCTAAAATTTGTATTTGTAATCCCAACTGTTAACATAAGTCACTTTAGGTAAATGCTGCTATAATAGTTCTTGGTGCAAATTATAAGGCATTTTAGTAAGTTTTATGTATTTTAATTATTGTGTAATGTTTTAATGTTTTTATTGAATGGTCATCTATTATCGCATTATTGGTGGATCATTTTAAGATGTTAATAACTCTGTGTCTAGTATATGCTTGTTTTTCTTGGTGGTACTTATTTTTTTTCTTGCTTGTAATGATTTTAATTAATCAACAAATAAAATGCTTACTTACTTACTTACTTACTTACACTAATTGCTGCTTGTGATTGCCCAAAATCTTGCATTAAGTGGCAATCCCTGCCTCCTAAAAAATATTCATTGCCTGGACATTGGTAGTGAGGGCTGTCATTGAGGAGGTCAGGTTGCCCCCTTGTCTCCAATAAACATTTCACATTCTGCATGATGAGTGCTATGCTGAGCGACTGACTAAAGTACTGACCATGACCATTTAACTGTCAAAACAGACTGTTTATTGGACCATGAGTGGTTACATGTCATCCTTTTAAAGACTAAAATATTGATGTGAGAAAGTGTTATGGCCACAATATCGACTATCACTAAATAATGAGAATGAGTAAATACAGGTGTATGTATAGGTAAGTATAGATTTTATTCCAAACAGTTGAAAACAACTTAATATGCGCAGTTAAGAGGCCACATTGAAACAAACATTATTACAGCCAATAGGCTCGTGGGAACTGTGAAGGGTAAATTGTTTGCACTTTAGTTTTTTAGCAAACATATGCCACAAAACAAAAAGAAGAAAAAAGAAAATATGCTGCCATCGAATTATGTAGCTATATGCTTGGAAGGAAAAAATAACTATGACATATAGAACAGTGCCAATGATTTCATGGTCAAAAAGAAAAGGTACTATTGACTTTTATTTACAGTAACATTAAGACACACTAAGATGACTAAAAAACTAAAAGGGATAAAGATTGGGAAACCTTGGCCCACCAACCCTAACACTGAAGTGCACTTCTTTATAGGTGAGTGTACTCATCAGGCAAAAGCCCCCACACACTGTGCAATAGAGCCAAAAACAGAAGTGGTCTTACCCCTTGCCCCATGCTGTTTGTTTAGTTGACAGAAACAAAATGTAAACAACAGTTATACTGACCACTAGTTCAAGAGTGCTGGCCCAAAGCCCCTTTTTGCTGTATCGCCAGATTCATGTAATAAAAAAGAACAAATAAAAAATACTTACATATATGTAGGCATATATGTATTTTTTTATGTTTTTTGGATTACAGGACCCCAGCATGACAACAAGATCTGTATCTAGGCCAGGCCTAAACATTGCCTACTGCCACCATTGATGAAGAGATAAAAACATTTGCCCCTGTAGGGCAATAAATATCAGGCATCTCCTGGCCTAGACGACCGCAATGCAATATGAAATTTGTTTCGCAAGCAGCTGAGGTAAGACCTCCTATTGTCTGCAATTCGATCCATTAGCTAAACTGTGGCAATGAAGCCAAATAATATGAACAAATCTACTGCCAGCCCTTGCATCAGGAGAAATGCAGACCCCATTGGTTCCCGCGTCCTCAGGTCAATTTCACTTTACCTGTGTTCCTGTGCAAGGGTATGCTATAATTTCAACGGCAAGGGCATTAAGTGGTGGTTGAAGACGCAAGCGCAGAGTCTAGAAATGTTCACATAAAATACACCCCATTCAACTACCTACATAGAATGTACTTGACACTATTGTGTAGTTCCTATAAATCTATATAGGATCTGCGCATTTAGACAACATAAATTATGGGATTGGTGTCCAAACTAATTCCAGACACCCCCACAGGATATGTTCACCTGTAGACCAGCTAGCTCATGGGGCCACTATGAGCCCCTCTTAACAAGGAGTAAATAGGTTCTGGCAACTATCGAGCATGATAACCCTGACCCCGTAGGTATTGTGAAAACAGTACAGTACTTTTCGCTCAGTCACTCGTGCTCACTTTGGCCCAGGGAGACACACAGAATAAACTGTGGAGACGTATTCAATAAGCATTTATTGAACCAGCGTCATTCTATTGTAAAATACGTGTGCTGCAACAACTATAAGACAGAAACTGATATCAATGATGTCAAAGACCAGTAGAGTAAACAGAAGGTAGAATTCTACCATAGTGCTAAAACAGTGAATAAATGCAGGCGCACAATTGTGTACTCCTACGATGCAAACCCTAACTAGATGTCCCTAAGTGTACCTAGAATGTATGTAGGTGTATAGCCAAGAATCCCCCTAGAAAAGAGCCAACCCCATTACCTGATGTGAGAAAATGAAGGAGCCCATCTTGGTCTCGAGTTGGACACCCGCGAGGGATGTCAGACCACTGACTGCTGGAGTGTCTGCATGCAGGCACTTCCACGTCTCGTGTCAGCATGGACGTTTTCTCCTCTGGCTTGCCCAGTGAAGATGTGGTACTGATGTACCCGAAAGGTACCCTCAGGGGATCTACCTAGATGTGTCATGGTACTGTGGGCATGTTGGCCAAGGATGGCAATAGTGATGACCCTTGTACCCTAGTTATTATGCTGAAGATGGTAATCCTGCTGTGATACTAAGAATCCTTATTCATAATAAATGAGGCTAGTTTTCGTAGACAACCACACAACATTTATTCACCACCTAACTAGGTAAAAGTACAGTGCCAGAACCGTTATGTAGAACAATGGCAGGACAAATGTAGGTGAAAGGTCGTGCAAGTACATAGGCCTATATTGGGGTACATTGGTGTTCTTAACAACATGATGAAATACTAATTGAACCCATCCACCTGAAATAGGTGTTCTGAAGGAGGCAGAGGATTTTACTACATGCTATGGGAGTGCCCTGTTATAAATCAATCCTGAAGGCAATCTACACACGTCCTGTAAGAGGCCACAGAATGTGAGTGCTGCTTGATGAGTTATGTTCCACAGCTGAAAGCTTAACAAGTAGGCAATGGATTTATCAACTTGACACTTTTGTTGGCAAAGAGAACCAAGTTGTTGAAATATACCAATGCCCCCCAGCAAACAGTGATGACTGGTACAAAATTGGCTAATACTGTGGCGATGGCACTCCATGGGAAGGAAGCACAAGGGCAGGTGCCTAATAGCCCACTAGTGGCACAAAATAAAATTGTCATTTTCAAGGCTATGGGAGAACCCCAATGAACAGGCTAACAACAGAAAAACACCCAACCTGGTCACAGAACTCACATGATCGAGGAATATATTTAAACAGATGTGGCTTATGTAAAAGTGGGGTGACTTGAGGTAGCTGAAGGTTGCTGGAAAAACTTGCTGTTAGGAAGAAAAAGTCCTCGGCATGTTTGAAACACGTACCCCTGCTCTGAGTGCCGACTGTACTGTTGTCTGCACCCCTAATACTGATTTTTTGTCATAGATTAACACAGATCATGCAAGTGCTCCATGACATAGGCCTAGCTCATTGATTGGTGTCTTGTTGGACCAGGAGGGGCTTCCCAAAACTACCCTCATATTGGTGGAAGGTATCGCCTTTCCCAAGAGTGAAGCAGCACAAACACAGTGGGGACAGCATATTGTGGAGTCATCAGCAGTAGTGAACTGGTTCTTTTTAACCTGTGTCACTGGAGTGAAGCCAACTGGCTACTCACCTATTTAAACATTCCGCTCCTCTGTTCTTAACTTCACCTTGGCCTAAATCAGGTAGATTTGGAATGCTGCACAGCGCAGGAGTAAGGCTATGGCTATGAACATTGCATTGTGTTTTTTATGATTTTTTTTTTAAAGAAATGTCACATAAAGAAATAAAAAAAGGAAAATAATTTCTCACAAGAATTTGAAGATTTGATTCATTCATTTGGGAGATAATTTCATGTTTGATTTGTTTGTCAGATGTTGCACTGCATTATTTTTGTTGTTACATATTGACTTTTAGGTAGGTGCTGAACTACTGTGTATCTTTTTGGTCATCCAAATTAGTGGGAACTTGGAGGGTCAAGTTCTCAGCTCTTAGCACTACCCTCTTTGCCCGATTTCTCAAAACTTAAGACTTACTGCTGCAGGCCTTGAGTGCCCTGACCTTCTATCTTGTGCTACAGTGCAGGAGTAATGACTGCGCTGGATGCATGTGTGCCTGGGAAGGGAGCAATACAAGGATAGAGCAGTGCTGTGCTGTACATGTGTGCTGCCTAGGCTAGACTATGGTAGTTCCACGCTCTGTGGACTACCCAAAAATAGCTTGGCACTACTAAAAGCGGCCATCTATGAAGCAACTAGACTGCTCACTGGTTCAAAAAGAAACTAGCACATCACCCCACCCCTCAAATCCCTAAACTGGCTGCCATACAAGGCCAGTATACAGCTAAAAATAACCTGCATGACTCACAAAGGTCTACATCTCAATACACCCACGTATCTGGCTATAAAACTAGAACTGTCTGGAGGTTGGAGTAGTGCAAGTTCACGCCTCTTAAAACCACACATCTTTCACAGAATGAGAACGAGTCACAGAGCACAGAGCCTTCTCTGGCGCTGCTCCAAAGATCTGGAACTCTCTTCCTCAGGAAGTCCGACTAATTTCCTCCACGACTACCTTCAATAAAGGAAGTAAAAAAATTCCTAATGGCTAAGTTCCTGCCTTAAATAACTCTGGCCCACTGATCATTGATTACACAGGATTGACAAAGAGATTGCTGGACACCTTTGAATCCCAGTACTAGCCTGCCTTGCTCATTTTTGTAGCGAAGATTATTGCATTTTCTTCTCCATGGTCAGTACCCCACATACCTTAACTATGTTGCACGACTATTTTGTTGTACAATGTATACTCTTGTAATACCCACCCAAAATTGTAAAGCGCTCTGATACCCATCTGGTTCAAGTTTTCACTATATAAAGCTTTCAAAATAAATAAATAAATGTGTGGTTAGTGAATATACTTAGTGTATGTACGCCTACTGGTAATACATTAAAGGAGAGATGTAGTGCTGTGCAGTGCGTGGGCAATGAAAGCACATTCTGGATGTACGTGTTCTTGTGTGAAGCACAGTACACAAAGGATGAAATGTTGGGCAGCACACACATGGGGAATGTGTGTGCTGGCAGTGTATATGTTTGTAAATAGCACACCTTGGTATATATGGACAAGCTAAAGTACTGACCAGTGCACGCAAACTGAATATGTGTACTGAATGCATGTGGAACTACAGTTGCAAATTGCAGGGAGGTAACAGTACTGGACAGTAAGTGGGCTGTGAACACACACTGAATAAGAGTGCCTGAAATGGCACATTACATGGAGGAACCTAGGTTTCATTTTGGGATGTTCAGGCCTGTCTATTGAAGAAATGAGGAGGAGAGGAATTTCCCCTAGACAGAATCGTGTATTGCTGCATTCCTCTGAGCTGGGTGGGGCACACTGGAGGAAGGAAGGAAGAGACTCTCCCTTGAAAATGTTGCTCATTGATTCAGTGATATATCACAAGAAATGGTCCTCAACACAATTCCGGAAAGAGAAGAGGCTGATTAGGGAATCATAAAGAGTAGAGCTGGGCACCAGGATTTAACTTTTGCTGCATTTAACACTGTGGCCGAATCCCAGGTGTGAACTCTGGTCCCTCCCTTGAATTGTGCTGTGGGTCAATCAGCCAATCCGTTTTGGAGTCTTGCTTGCTGGAGCAGACATCCTGTTAAGGGGTAAGAAGAAAAAGGTAAGTGGACACTAAATCACATTTTTCTCTCTAGAAATAGACAATAAGAAGTGGAGATTGGGACCCCAAACTTTGTCATCTGCCAAGCAGCCAGATGGGACGCTTCAGGAGATGAAGCCCTGCAAGGCTTTGGGCTGTGAACAGGAGCTGGGCGAAGTCCTGCTAGATGAGGGGACATCACCCACAACTTAGCCAGTCCTCTCTTTTGTGTCAGTAGACAGGCTGGCATCTCTTCCACATGTAAAATACCTGTTGTGAAGTGGTTTTATAGCAGGAGTGCCCTGAGCTCCACACAGGGGAAACATACCGGAGTCATCTTGGATTCAGGCAGAGAAGGGTACTCTGGGATTATTTCTGGTCAAACCCCCAACAACTGATGTAAAGTGGGAAGTAAGGTCCTTTGGGAACTGTTGCCTCATTGGCTAGTAAGTCCTCTCTCCCACAAATACAAAGATGGCATAAAAGTGGCATCCTTGTCATACAGTCCTCAGATCCTTACTGGACTGGAAAGAAGACAGAAGGGCTGCTCTGGTGCTTCCTGGACCCCGAAGTAATCAGGTATTGCAACTCAACCTGCACTGGACTCCACTGGTGCATGGTGGGGAATAGAGTCCTTAGACCAGAGACAACCCCTGGTGTGTTTTGGACCCAAGGGCAGCCCCAGGAATACTCACAACACCTCTTCAGTATCTTCAGCAGCTTTAGCATCGTCAGCTTCATCAGCATCCTCAGCATCCTGTATCCTCACCATTAGGACCTCTTCTTTGTTGGATCTGAATAAGGAATAAAAATACAGTGAGTTCCCTGAGGTAGCTGTCTCCCTGGACCTAAGTGGTCCCTATGTATGGTTACTAACCAATTTTTGCTCATCCAAGAGAGTTACATAGCCGTTACAGCCCATTGGTTCAAAACCACTAAGATACTTGCACAGATTTATTGCATTTTAAAGATGATTTATTTTAACTTTGAAAGATCATTTCTCCGGTTTCTCTCAAAGATTTTTGTCATTTGGTGGCTATCTAAAGATAGTAATACAATCTATTTTTTATAAATGGGTGTATTTTTATTGGCTTATGTTTCTTATAGACTGTTTTGGAACTTCTAAATGCTTTACACTAGTTCTTTGATTAAGCCTGACTGCTCTGTACCACAGCTACCCAGGACTGAGTTAAATATTTTATTAAATAACGTAACTGGACCTGATGGAGACGATGATATTATTACATGGTGAAGTCTCACAAGAACACCACATAACAATCCACCTTCTATTTCATCATGACTGATCCAGTTTTAAGCAAATTTAAAAATTACAATGCTTCTCCTTCGACAAATGTATATTCTTTTTCCCAAAAAAGAAGCAATTGAAAATGTTTGCTCCCTCTTGTGTAAGGAGTATATCTTGTGTCAAAAATACCATTTAAAAGCCATGAGTGTTAAGTCGTTTTACCCTGAGTGGTAAAGGACCCCTAATTGTTTACATAATAGTCTGCAAACTATTTTAAAAATTAACCCGGCATTTTTTTAATAGAAGGAAATCTGAGCCAAAAAATCTTGACCAGCAGACAATTCATAATATATGTTTAGAATCATTCAAAACACGTTGGCTTTCATTATGACGCAGGAAATACACATCAGCAATTCTGCATCTAGATATCTTGGGTAGGGGTAATTCCAGGGAGGCAGGAATTACTATAGCATTCTAAGTTTTTTATTCGGGAATGAGGTTTTACCAAAGGAATCAGTGTTTGTGCACCAAATCTGATTGATGGCTATTTGATCAGGTCTCATATTGTTTCTGCATCATTTTTCTCTGCCCCTGTGCCGCTATGGATAACTAGCTGTTGAGGCATTACCACGCTGATATCCCTTTTGGCCGCAATGAGGGTAGTGTGAGGACAGTAGACCTTACTAGAACTGGGCTAGGATACAGCCTATTCACAAGTGGGGCCCATTTGTTATTGATCTCCAAGATGTTCGGTAAGGGGCCGCAGGCACGCCCTGGACCGCCGCAAATCTACACTTTTGAGTATGGGGCGTAAAGACCTCAAGCAAAGCACCCTGTCCTTCAAAGCACCGGCCCCCAGCACTGCTTCACTTCAGATCAACATGGCGGAGGGAGGAGAGACGCACGCAACGGAGGTAGCGGGACCCAACAGATTGTTAGCGGAATTGAGGGCAGGTTTCAGAGCCCTGGACACTCACTTTGATGCCCTTGACAAGAGGCTAGACTCCATGGGGGCCCATCTGGATCAACTGGAGGGGCTTCTGACTGTGGCAGAGGGTAGAATCTATGACCTGGTGATTGGCGCAGCACAGACCACTAAGAAATATGAGAATGGAAAAGCTCCTTATGGCAGTCACCATTAAGAATGAGGACTTAGAAGCTCTGGGGCGGAGGAACAACATCCGCATTATGGGGGTACCCAAATCTACCAACACTGGGCGACTGGAACATTTCATAGAAACAATCCTTATGGATCTACTTGGCCTTGAGTCCTTCACCAATAAATTTTTCATCGAACGTGCGCTCCGCATCCTGGGCACGTGACCAAATCCGGGGTGCCCGCCTAGACCAATCATTGCCTGTCTCCTGAACTTTAGGGACAGGGATACTGCACTACGACTGGCACGTGAGAAGGGCCAGCATGAATGGCAGGGGTTAAGTTTATCTCTGTACCTGGACTTCGCACGCAGGGGTAAAATCGGCCTTGCGAAAGATGGGACTACGATATGGCATGCTGTATCCAGCACGGCCTTGCAGTAAGCGTTAAGGCTTCATTGGCATCGAGTTGGGGTGCACATAAATATTTTGCAGGATATAGTTCATATGCCAGAGGGGTCGCAGTGCCATTTCAGGGGGAGGAGGTCTATCAGGATGCGGGGGTCATTAATTATTGGTTAAGGGCTCTATGCTTGAACATACTGTGCTATTTATCAATGTATATGCCCCGAATGCAGACGACCCTGAGTTTTTTGACACTATCCACACCCACAAAGACCACATGGGGGCAGACTGTATTTATTTGGAGGGGGATTTTAATTTGCTGCTTGATCCGGAACAGGATAGCACAGCCCAAATGACAGCTATAACACCAAGGGCGAGACATGTGTGTTGGACACTATAGAAAAGTTTGGGTTGGTGGATGCATGGAGGTACCACTGCGCGGACCATGAGGGGTACACTCATTATTCTGTACCTCATAATACCTGGACACCTTTAGACTACTGGTGCCTATCTGCTGGGGTGGTTGTATGGTTTGAGGCAAGTACCCACCTGCCGTGCACATTATCTGACCACTCTCCTGTGATGGTGCAGTTGCAGATCCCTAGAGCAGGGGGGGGAGGGGGGTAGAGCAACCTGGGTGATTCTCGGACATGGCTCTGAAAGACGCTGTCTTTGCAACAGAACTTGGGGAAGCAATTGTCAAATACTTCACGAATAACGTCGGGTCGGTGGATTCTAAGGCTACCGTATGGGAATCTTTCAAGGCCTATGCAAGGGAAGTGTATTTCGAAAAATGCTGGGGTTCTTAGGGCGTTGGGCCATACGCTTGCGCAGATTGAATCACAGCTCACTGAGTTAGATAATGGTGGGGGTCACATTGGCCCCCCTGACCTACAAAGACATGCGGTACTGCTGACCGAATTTCGCGAGGCCGCGGAACGTGAGGTGCATTTTTTAGGTAAATATGCTGTCGCTAGGCGGTATGGGGAGGGTGAGAGGCCTGGTAGAATGATAGCCAGACTGATGCAACAAAGCCGTAAACCCACCTAACTAGCTGAACTAGGTGGACATGATGGAGAGCGTATCACTGGCAATGTAGGTATACTGAGGGAGGTTCTTAAGTACTACATAAAGTTATATACATCCAGGACTACCGAACTCCCTTCAGACTACAGTGATCACCTCAATGAGGTCTGGAGAAGCGTGGCTCAGTAGTTAGAGGCGGCAGACCCGGAAGCTGAGATCGACCGTGGACCAGGGTTCGATTCCCCGCCTCGGCGGGTCTCCGGCTCAAAATTCCACGGACTCGACAATTCTCGCTCTGGTGCCTACTCAACTCACTGGGTCACACTCTGCGACTCTGGGCAATAGCTTGCTTAATCTCCACTACGGCCCCTCGCGGCGGGATGCCTGGCTTTCACCTTGTGGACACCCTGCCGGGGTTTCTCACAGGGGAATACCAGGACGGGTTCCCTAAGCAAGCGCCGGGACGCTTACGGGCAGCTGTGCGCTTTACAAGTCCAGCACATTTACATTTACATTTACTTGCCTGGATGGACAAGGCCCACCAGGAATTCTAGGCGGAGCTCTTTTCAGAAGATGAAGTAACGGAGGCCATAAATGCGTTGGATGGCTCTAAAGCACCAGGGCTGGACGGATTTACGGGCTGTTTTAACAAAAAATATAAAACTCTCCTTATACCCCACCTTATCGATATGTATCAGGAGGCCATTGAGGCTGGAGTACTTCCATCCACATTGAGAGACGCTGTTATAATTTTAATAACCAAGCCTGGTAAAGATGTACAGAAATGTAGCTCATATCGTCCACTGTCACTCCTTAATTTTGATATTAAAATCCTAGCTAAAATGCTGGCGATGAGACTTGCATTAATTGTAGAAAAATGTATTTTGTAAGCGCAATCAGGGATCATTCCCCATAATTCCACAGCCCTAAACACTTGCACACTATTTGCCAATTTGAATAGGATTTCGCCAGCGGTTCCGGCAGCCACCATTCTCCTTGATGCTGAGAAAGCCTTTGACTCGCTTGAGTGCCCCTTTTTATATGCCACAATGGAGAAACTGGGGGTGCCGGAGCGGTTCCTGGCAGTGATTCGGTTATTGTACACATTGCCTATGGCACATATTCGACTGAATGGCACGTTGACCAAGGTGTTTCCTCTTACACAGGGAATGCAACAAGGATGTCTTCTATCCCCCCCAGTTATTTATAATCACGCTATACCCCTGGTGCGTCAGTTACTAGAAAGGCATAGTCATAGGGGTTTGTAATTTAACACCGGGCCCTTATTACTCACACTATATGCAGATGATATTATTCTATATGTACAGCACCCGGACGATAATTTAATGCCATTGCTTTGGGAAGTGATGAGAAACGGCACATAGAGGCCTATTAGGATGGCGGACGGAAACGTGTTCCGTCTGCCATGGTCGCGGCACAAATACTCCCGACCGCTCCGCGGATAATCCGCGGTAGCGATTAGGATATTCCTGACATTAAACACCGACCGCGGCAAACGGATCACATTAATCACCGACCGCGGCGGACGGATCACATTAAACACCGACCGCAGCGGACGGATCACATGAAAAACCGCCACAAGCGGACGGTACCACAGAAACACCCTCCGCCGTGGACACATTCACCGCGGAAACAGGCCCAACCGCCGCAAGACCTGCACATGGTCAGGGCCGCACGATTAGGATAACCCCGCCATTCCAATGGAACTCACCACCTCCCTCGACCGCCACGGAAAAAAGAATCGACAAATGGAGCATGACTGCGGAAGGACCAAACGAACATCACCCCTGCCGTCAAACCATTTCAAAATTGGCGGACGGAAGTAAATAGAAAACACACAAAACAGGACACACACCCACCTGAAACACCCACCCCCAACAACTAAACGCCCCAATGACATCCCCCCGCAGCACAAACAAGAGCACCCAAGTCACCACACCCACAGAACACCTGACTGGCAACAACCATTGGGACACAACAACCACACAGAGTGGGTCCAGCACTTCAACTCCCAACAGGCTCCCATGTCCCATCCCAGAGCAAGATTGACTCCGCACACCGTTTGCTGATCATTGCATCTCCTCCTTCAAACCTACAGGTAGGTAGCCATCTTCACAGGGGCACCATCCAATAGCAGGCCCGGACCCCACGTATCCAAGTATTGTCTCCCCACCTCCACACCACCATAATGCCCAGTACTGTCTACCACACCAACATGATGACACCAACAACCATGTCCTGATTCCATAGTAATTTGTAATGTAACAACAACAAACCTGTCATGTCCACAGCAATGATTATTAAATTCTTGTCCCTCAGGTGATCGCAACTTGACAGGCGAAACCAGCAACCGACAGCACCAGTCACCCCCCTCACAGCCAGGATTCTCCGGTGAAGATTCCATGGACACCTTGGGTGCAGAGGACGATGCTGGCCCAAGCACACTCCCAGGGCCATCAGACTCCCAGGACATCCCTGCCTCCACCCCCTTGGCCAGTGTCACAACACCAACACCTGCCATTGTGAGCTGTGCAGCTACCACCACCACCACCACCACCACCACTCCTGCCTGTGCCACCCTGCCTGACCCATCGTCCCGATGATGGGCCATCGACATCTCAGGCTTGCAGGGAGAGTGGACGGGGGAGGACACAGGTGAGGCCACAGGTCACAAACAGGAGTACAGGTGCAAGGCGAGGTCGGGAACAACACCCAGCCCATCCTGGGACCGAGACCCTGGATGCCATTGCCAGAGTGGAAGCCTCCTACGAGCGGTCGCAGGCACAGGCGGATCGGGCACACCAAAACTCGCTACAGACCTGCCAGCTGTTGCGGTCCATGGACACCAGAATGGGGCAAATTGTTGACCTCATGGGGCAGCAAACAGCTCTTTGGAGGGAGTGGTTATCCCGCGCCACACCACCTCCCCCTCTCCCAAGTGGCCAGCGGGACAGGGCACCAAAACCACCTCCCCCTCCCCCAAGTTGCCAGCGGGACAGGGCACCAACACCACCGCCACCATCACCTGAGGCCACTGACAGGGATGTCGTCACTGAACAACCTGCCCCCAAAGCTAGTCCCGCTCCGGCTCCAAGACGTAGGGGCCGTCTGAGGCTGGATCCAGCTGAGAGCAGTGGCAATGCACCATCCACCCGCTCGAAGAGGCGCCACCACTGACTTCACCCTTCCTTGAGCCTGGCATTCACTCTGCGAACTATCTTGCCCCACAATGCCAAGCATTGGCACACGTATGTTGGACTAGGTGTACATCACACAATGTGGTGTCCCCACGGTGTTTGTATATAGAAGAGTTCCCGGGACCCACAAGTTAAGCACAGAAAATCGGACTATTGTACAAACAATTCATTTATTAAGAATATTCTTTGAATTAAAATCACAGTAATTACACAATATCATCAACAAAATTTAAAAACATTGTATTAAAAATTAACAAAAAGTGACAGTTGTTGTAAAAGAAAGAATTCACAAGGTAAAAATAACCCACAAAATTGATCACAGTTAACAGGAAATCATTATGACAGACAGAAAACCATATGACATAAACTTCATCAATTCCTATTTGTACATCCAAATTTACTCTGAAATCCTGTTTCTTATACACAAGAAATTGATGTTTTGAAACAGAAGATTTGTTGAAGGATTGTACTACTGAGTGCGTCGACGCGTTTCGATGGTTCCTTCTTATTTATACCATCTTTATCAAGACAATATTATTTGTTCTGTCTTCAGGTACAAGTACACTTTCTTTCCCTTTTAAGTTGGCCAACGGATCTTCCCTTATAATTTTTGATTCGGAAGGTTAAAATGAATCCGATATTCCTTAAAATACATGGAGTTCTCGCATTGATCCCAAATCCAATGATAGGGGAAGTGTTTCTATAAAAATCAGAGGTTGCTTCTCTTTCACTTGCAAAAGTCTAATTGATCTGCAAATTCCCTGTAGGGCAGTAATTCAGGGCTGTCTCCTTCAGTAGGAGTCGGGATGGTTATTGATAGCCTTTGTACATATCCGGCTATTACTGGACCACGTGATTTGGGTCTGTTTTCTACCGCCGTGTTATATTTCCGCCTTGCAGGTCCCCACGGTGTTTTCATCTGGCATGACCTTCAACTCTCACCTCCCCCAACACCTATTTGTAAATATGCACAAACAGTAATCCACACCCTGTAAATAAACACCATGTAAACACTCAGGGCCAGATGTAGGTAGGCATTTACCGGTCGGTAACGGCCGAATTCGGCCGTTACCGACCGGTAAATGCAATTTGAGATGTAGGGCCCTGTATTTTACAGAATCGGTAAATTTACCGATCGGTAAATTTACCGATTCTGTAAAATACCGAGTCGGTATTTTTACCGATTCGGGAAAATTGATATGTAGGTGGGACTCTTCTGAGTCCCACAAGCATTAAAAAATCGGTATTTTACCATCAAATACTATTTGATGGTAAAATACCGATTCTGGTGTGCATGCACATGTGTGCATGCAAACCTATGCCATATGACAGGCAGACCTGCCCTTAGGGCAGGTATGCCTGCCACATGGCACCCGAGCCTCTTTTGGGGGTGCCAGAGGGTGTCAAAGTGACACCCCCTGCACCCTTGTGACATTCGGTATTTACCGATTCGGTAAATACCGACCGGTAAATGCCCAATCATTCCTATGGGCTTCAAAGCCCATAGGAATGAATGGGCATTTACCGGTCGGTATTTACCGAATCGGTAAATACCGAATATTTCCGATTCGGTAAATGCACATCTGTATTTACCTACATCTCGGTACTTATATTTTACCACTTCTTAAATACCGAATCGGTATGATTCGGTATTTAAGAGGTGGTAAAATAAAATTACCTACATCTGGCCCTCAATGCTGTGTGACCTCCATGTTTTAAACACAGGTTTGTCTTAGTAGTTGTCATTACCAGGTGCAGGGATCAATGTTCTTGAGAATCATGCCTCTGTGGAAGTGACCTAGGGATAATGAGAGAACAACAAGCACAGGTCAGGAAACCGAATCACACCCATCACACCACACCGTACTGCAACATCCCACAAACCACACTCATCACTAATTAAGCGGATCACAGGACACACATCAAGGAGCATTGCATGTACACCATCTCCTACACCCATTTGCGCACAGAACATACCTGAACAGGCAGCATTCACACACCACATCCACACATCACCAGCAAACATACATCACGCTTTGAACACCAGCACAAGAGGTAGTTACTCATATTCAAGGAAAGTAGTGAGCAATGAGCTGACGCCTCTGCTCCACACCTTCTTCCTCCCCACTCTCCTCATCACTGGACATGGGTGGTATGGGAGGCGGAGCAACCTGTTGGTCTGCAGGGTCCATGATCAGTGCAATATTATTGCGTAAGGCCAGGTTGTGGAGCATGCAGCAGGCAATCACGATTTTGCATACTTTGCCGGGTGAGTATGGCAGGGCCCCTCCGGTTTTATCCAGGCAGCGAAACCTAGACTTCAGCAGTCCAAATGTACGTTCCACCACCCGACGTGTCCTCCCATGGGCCTCATTATAGCGCATTTCACCTGGGGTAGTAGGATTCCGTAGGCGGCTCAGCAGCCACGGTCGGTTTGGGTACGCAGAGTCGCCTAGGTGGGGGGATGACGGACACATACATCATTACCCGGATTAGTGGGAACAGCATGGCACACATACAACACAGTAGTCATCACAGCACACTCACCTACAAGCCACGCACGTTCTTGACGCAGATTAGCCATCAGTTGGGGACAATGCATGCCCCCCAGGATGTGGGAGTCATGTGCGGACCCAGGAAATCTTGCACACACATGGGAGATGATGTTGTGAGCCAGGCACACCACTTGCACATTGATAGATGGTAGTGCTTCCGATCGCGATAGACGGGTTCACGTGCCTGGGGTGGAATCAGAACGATATATGTGCCATCAATGGAACCCACTACGTGTGGGATCTGGCCCAGGGCATAGAAGTCACCTTTCACTGCAGCCAGCTCTGCCGGACGTGGAAAATGGATGTAATCATCCTTGTAACGCATCATGGCATCCAGCACATCCCGCAGTACCATGCTGAACATGGATTGGGACATCCCCCCGGCATGACCAACTGTGTACTAGAAAGTGCCTGTCGCGAAGAAGTGAAGTGCCTCCATCACCTTTGCTGTGGGTTTAATTTCTCCTGGATATGGCCTGCGTGGCTGCAGATGAGGTGACAATTGGGCTACAAGGTCCTGCAATCTCCGTCTGTCAAGCCAGAATTTGCAGATTACCTCCTCTTCAACCATGTCCTCCAGCACAGTGTATGGTCGATGCACATTTGGAGCCCTCCTGTGTGGGAGTAGATGGGAGCAGATGTCAATTGACCAACAACGCACAGCTGTGCCACACTATCACATCTTGACCAACATAATACAAATAATACATGTTGCAGACACTGATTGTATCTGTGACGTGACCGAAATATATGATTGATTCAGATGCTCCGTCCATCACCACCCCCTTTTGTACCACTTGTGACCGAAATATAAGGCACTACAGCTGACTACACACACAATGTTCACCCACAAACAACATCCTGTGTGCAAACATGTCCAATGTTACGTGCACACATGTTGAAAGAACAGCCAACATCACATGACTGAGTGCCCAAGTGTGGAAAAGCGTCCCCACAGACACACATGGACGTGCACACACAATACGAATATGGACCACACTCTCCTTGTCATCATGCACCCATGACCCCACCTACAATGCTCTGCATCCTCACATGACAGGCATGGGCATACAACAGGCAACACACATACGCATACACAGTATGCATGTATACCCCCATCAATGCTACTTGCACACACAAACCACACACTCACGACAGCTTCAGAATGTGGGTACACAGCCTTGATGTACTGTGTAGATGTGTACTAATAGAAACGTGTGACCTCAAAACTAAGACGCCAACACATAGCCAGGCACATCGGACGCAACTTGGGCTCAAATCACTGGCCTTTCTTAACCACTGGCAAGGTCAATAGTATGACCACACATGTAAGTAATGGACATAAATGAGACACGTGTACACTGGCCATTGACATGACAAAATGATTCTTGACGCATTCCGGACATGTCCTGACACACATGTACAGCTATGAACATTACATGTGTGCGGAGACATGCAGTGTGTGTACACACGCCCTCCAGGTACACCTTCCCCCAACACAGAAGATGATCCTTGATACTGCAATAGTGCATAACATTTGCTGCATGGTCAAGGACCATCACGGTCACACCCCGCAAACCGCATGTGCGCACTACCGCGACGGTGCATCTTTTGAAAATCATCACTCACTGGCATCGCTATGGCGGAGCAGGCATTCCGCGTAGGCCGGGCAGGCTAACACATACATTTGAGTGTACAAGTTGTAATGCCAGTTGGTATCCCCCTTTCAGTCACATAGCAGCACCCACCGCAGACCGCCGGGTGCGGGCGGTCACCCACCGCTGGGTGCGGGCGGTGGGTGACTGCCAGGTGCGGGCGGTGGGTGACCACCCTCTGTATTGATGTTACCCTGGCATGGATGACCCTAGCCGGTCACCCACCGCCGGGCCTGGCCGGTCACCCACCGCCGGTTGCGGGCAGTCACCCACCGCCGGGTGCAGGTGGTGGGTGACCGGCCAGGGCCGGTGGTGGGTGACCGGTCAGGGCCATCCATGCCAGGGTAACATCAATACACAGGGCAGTCACCCACCGCCTGCACCCAGCGGTCACCCACTGCCCGCACCCAGTGGTGGGTGACCAGCCAGGCTCGGCGGTGGGTGACCGGCCAGGGCCATCCATGCCAGGGTAACATCAATACACAGGGCAGTCACCCACCCACCCTCACCCGGCGGTGGGTGACCGGCCAGGCCGGGCGGTGGGTGACCAGCCACGGCCATCCATGCCAGGGTAACATCAATACACAGGGCGGTCACCCACCGCCCACACCCGGCGGTCACCCACCGCCCGCACCCGGCGGTGGGTGACCGGCCAGGGCCATCCATGCCAGGGTAACATCAATACACAGGGCGGTCACCCACCGCCCGCACCCGGCCGTCACCCACCGCCCGCACCTGGCGGTGGGTGACCGGCCAGGCTCGGCGGTCTGCGTTGGGTGCTGCAATGTGACTGAAAGGGGGGGTACCAACTGCCATTCCCACTTGCACAACCAAATGTATGTGTTAGCCTGCCCCGCCCCCGCGGAATGCGTGCTCCGCCATTGCGACGCCAGTGAGTGATGAATTTCAAATGATACACCATCGCGGTAGCGCGCACATGCGGTTGACGGTGTGTGACCGCGACGGTCCTTGCACATGTAGCCAATGGAAAAAGGTAACGCGGGGCACGTAAGCGATTTAAAAAATAGCGGAAACCGTGCACCGCCACAGCAGGGCCAGTCATTGGCTCATTGTGAATGAGGCAGCCCGGGAAAACCAATTGCTGCAGACGTGTGCCACTGATATCAGCTCAGGGCCCTATAAATGTATGAATTTCTGCAGCACACATCCACTGCTTCCAGCCACTGCTGCCTGCACCCATCACCTCGACCTGCTGCTGCTGAGCAATCCACCAACTGCTGCCTGCACCCATCACCTCTACCTGCTGCTGCTGAGCAATCCACCAACTGCTGCTGTTGGGCCACAATCCTGGACCTTGCCATGCTGAGAGTGTGAGAGATCCGGTCTCGTCCCTTCACCGCAGCGGAGCTGGATGTCCTTGTGGACGGTGTGCTCCGCCACTATGAACGGCTCTACGGTGCCCCCGGACAGGTGGTTAGTGCCGTGGGGGACATGTTGGTGTGCATGAGGTGGTCACTGACTCCTGGCTTCTGCAATCTTGGCGGTGTGCTGTGGGACCTTCACATGTGCTGTACTGTGCATGGCTGCTGAAAGATACGTGTTGCTCCTATCTGTGTGAATGGCCAAATGTCCACTGACTTTCCCCTCTTGTCTCCCATCATGATAGGTCAAGCTGCACCTTCGCAAGGCCGTGTGGAGGACCATAGCACGTGATGTACGGGCAGTGGGGGTGTGCAATAGACGACACACACACTGCCACAAGCGCTGGGACGACATCTCCAGGCTCAGCAACAATGTGGCAGAGATGACACTGGGGTTGATTCCAAGATCATCCCGGCTTGCACGACGCACCATGACCCCTCTAATGCTCCGTATCATTGCTGTGACGCATCCTGACCTGTCTGCCCGGTTGAGAGGGGAGCAGCAGCAAACTAGCGGTAAGCACACTGAATGTGTTTGTGACTTGTGAGTGCATGCATTTATTGCTGCTCAGACACAGTAGTGACATCCGTGGTGTGTATGTTGTGCTGCAATTGCATGTTGGTGTCATTAGCGGAGTGAGCGTTAGCATCCATGTCAGCCAGGTGGACATACCAGTTGCATTGTAGTGCAGGGTCCCAGGACATGCCGTTGAGGTCTGTGGTCCCATGGCATCACTTGTGTGGTGGGCTGCATGAACTTGCCCTGTTTGTTTGATGTACATGTTTCACAGGCACCCCCGGTTCTTTGACACGAGGATGTCTGGTAGGGGTGGTTCGTGTGCAGGATGGGTGCTAAATGTTGGTCAGCAGTCAAGGAAGTTTTGATTTTGTAACTTACAGTACGTGAGTCTGGTACCTCTTTTCTCTCTCTTTCAGCTTTGGCTGAGGGCACTGACCCACAAACGACGGAGCTAAGTGGTGGCAATGCATCCGGATCCGAGATCACACACACGCAGACTGAGACTGAAGAGAGCAGCCCCGGAGAGGGGGACAGAACTGTCCCTGAGGACTCACATGTGGAGACACCATCGTCCTCATCTTCAGACAGTGGTGGTGAGTCAGCACTGTTGGTAGACACAGGGAGTGGGCAATCTACACCTTCAGTCGGTACACAGCACACAGGGCCCACACTGCTACCAACTGCAACAAGTACTGCTCGTGCTCGCCAGAGTAGGGGGAGCAGAGCGGCCTTCGGTGCAGGCACCGCTGCCCTTGCCCCTGCGACACAAAGTGCCCTTTGTGCTGAGGTGGTTGATCTGCTGTGACAGCTGTGTGTAGGGCAGACCAACATGATCAATGCATTCCTAAACCACGATAGGAAGTTGGGGCAGGTGGTACCATTCATGGAGGGGATGCATGGCGATGTTGCTGGTCTCCACAGAACAGTTCAGTCATTATCCAACACAGTGTCTGCAGCCACTCAAGAGTCGCATGGACAAGGTTCTACTTCAGTTCCCCCATCCACACCACTTGATGTCTCAGCGGAGAGTGACATTAATGACCATGCCTCATTTTTGGGGTATTGCACTAGAAGCAGCCACAGGCAGCAAGGCAGGGCACGGAGGGCACAAACACCATCCCCTGGGACAGGGAAATCTTTCACAGAACACAACATCAGCTACCCTGGAGTTGACACACAGGATCCTCAAGGGGTGTTGGGGGACAGGGATTCACATGTAACACAGGAATCCCACTCAAAAGGTACTCCCAAGGCAAGGGTACCTCCCAAGGCCAGGGACACTCCCAGGGACAAGGACACTACAAAGGAAAGGGCACCTCCCAAGGCCAGGGACACTCCCAAGGACAAGGACAATACAAAGGAAAGGGCACCTCCCAAGGCCAGGGACACTCCCAAGGACAAGGACACTACAAAGGAAAGGGCACCTCCCAAGGCCAGGGACACTCCCAAGGACAAGGACACTACAAAGGAAAGGGCACCTCCCAAGGCCAGGGACACTCCTAAGGACAAGGGCACTAGAAAGGAAAGGGCACCTCCCAAGGCCAGGGACGCTCCCAAGGACAAGGACACTACAAAGGAAAGGGACACTACAATGGACAGGGACACTACAAAGGACAAGCCAACTCCCAGGGACAGGGCACCGCCCACGGATCAGCCACATTCCAGAGACAGGACACCTCCTACGGCCAAGGCACCTCCCAGGGCCAAGGGTTCTCCCATGGACACGAGCACCACCAAGGACAGGCATACATCACCCCTGAGGCTGATGTTGGTGAAGGAACGTAAAACACATGTGTCAGCGGTGGAGTCGCCCCATACCTCTATTCCAACCAACACCCCGCTGAAGCAGAGGAAGGAGTACACTGTTATTGCATCCCCCATTACACATGATAGAGAGGGCAGAAGGCAGGGCCACAGCAAACGTCAAGCAGGGTCCAGCACGTCCCCAGAAAGCAGATCCCCACCAGCACATGATCCACCCTTGATGGGTGATGTTTCTGATGAGGACACACCACTTACCAGTCCAGTCATGTCCAGTGTGCCCTTACATATCCCAAAGAAACGGAGACACACACCAGTGACACATGACCACCCCAATGTCGCTCCAGTACAGCTGTCCCCAGCTCCCAGAGCCACCCTGCCTCCTGGACCATACAGCCCTGTGGCTCATCAGTTCAGTGGTCCTAGTGGGTCAGCTGCAGTTCACTCTCATGTGTCAGATAGTGGCACTGTGTCTGTTGTTCGCTGTCATGCCTCATGTAGTAGCACTGTGTCAGTTGTGCCCTCTCCTGTTTCAGGTACTGCCAATGTGTGTGCCTGCCACTCTCATGTCTCAGATGCTGGCATGGTATTTGTTGGTCACTGTACAGGGACATGTCCTGGCAGTGTGTCTGGGTCTATGGCTCATGTGTCAGTCACTAGAGCTGTGGCTGTGTCTCACACTCCTGTATGTGGGTCTATGGCTCATGTGTCAGTCACTAGAGCTGTTGCTGTGTCTCACACTCCTGTATCTGGTGCTGGCAGTGTGTCTGGGTCTATGGCTCATGTGTCAGTCACTACATCTGTGGCTGTGTCTCACACTCCTGTTTCTGGTGCTGGCAGTGTGTCTGGGTCTATGGCTCATGTGTCAGTCACTAGACCTGTGGCTGTGTCACACAATACGAATATGGACCACACCCTCCTTGTCATCATGCACCCATGACCCCACCTACAATACTCTGCATCCTCACATGACAGGCATGGGCATACAACAGGCAACACACATACGCATACACAGTATGCATGTATACCCCCATCAATGCTACTTGCACACACAAACCACACACTCACGACAGCTTCAGAATGTGGGTACACAGCCTTGATGTACTGTGTAGATGTGTACTAATAGAAACGTGTGACCTCAAAACTAAGACGCCAACACATAGCCAGGCACATCGGACGCAGCTTGGGCTCAAATCACTGGCCTTTCTTAACCACTGGCAAGGTCAATAGTATGACCACACATGTAAGTAATGGACATGAATGAGACACGTGTACACTGGCCATTGACATGACAAAATGATTCTTGACGCATTCCGGACATGTCCTGACACACATGTACAGCTATGAACATTACATGTGTGCGGAGACATGCAGTGTGTGTACACACGCCCTCCAGGTACACCTTCCCCCAACACAGAAGATGATCCTTGATACTGCAATAGTGCATAACATTTGCTGCATGGTCAAGGACCATCACAGTCACACCCCGCAAACCGCATGTGCGCACTACCGCGACGGTGCATCTTTTGAAAATCATCACTCACTGGCATCGCTATGGCGGAGCACGCATTCCGCGTAGGCCGGGCAGGCGAACACATACATTTGAATGTACAAGTTGTAATGCCAGTTGGTATCCCCCCTTTCAGTCACATCGCAGCACCCATGGCAGACCGCCGGGTGCGGGCGGTCACCCACCGCTGGGTGCGGGTGGTGGGTGACCGCCAGGTGCGGACGGTGGGTGACCACCCTCTGTATTGATGTTACCCTGGCATGGATGGCCCTAGCCGGTCACCCACCGCCGGGCCTGGCCGTTCACCCACCGCCGGTTGCGGGCGGTCACCCACCGCCGGGTGCGAGTGGTGGGTGACCGGCCAGGGCCGGTGGTGGGTGACCGGTCAGGGCCATCCATGCCAGGGCAACATCAATACACAGGGCAGTCACCCACCGCCTTCACCCAGCGCTCACCCACTGCCCGCACCCAACGGTGGGTGACCAGCCAGGCCCGGCGGTGGGTGACCGGCCAGGGCCATCCATGCCAGGGTAACATCAATACACAGGGCAGTCACCCACCCACCCTCACCCGGCGGTGGGTGACCGGCCAGGCCGGGCGGTGGGTGACCAGCCACGGCCATCAATGCCAGGGTAACATCAATACACAGGGCGGTCACCCACCACCCACCACCCACACCCGGCGGTCACCCACCGCCCGCACCCGGCAGTGGGTGACCGGCCAGGGCCATCCATGCCAGGGTAACATCAATACACAGGGTGGTCACCCACCGCCCGCACCCGGCCGTCACCCACCGCCCGCACCTGGCGGTGTGTGACCGGCCAGGCCCGGCGGTCTGCGGTGGGTGCTGCAATGTGACTGAACGGGGGGTACCAACTGCCATTCCCACTTGCACATTCAAATGTATGTGTTAGCCTGCCCCGCCCCCGCGGAATGCGTGCTCCGCCATTGCGACGCCAGTGAGTGATGAATTTCAAATGATGCACCATCGCGGTAGCGCGCACATGCGGTTGACGGTGTGTGACCGCGACGGTCCTTGCACATGTAGCCAATGGAAAAAGGTAACGCGCGGCGCGTAAGCGATTTCAAAAATAGCGGAAACCGTGCACCGCCACAGCAGGGCCAGTCACTGGCTCATTTTGAATGAGGCAGCCCGGGAAAACCAATTGCTGCAGACGTGTGCCACTGATATCAGCTCAGGGCCCTATAAATGTATGAATTTCTGCAGCACACATCCACTGCTTCCAGCCACTGCTGCCTGCACCCATCACCTCGACCTGCTGCTGCTGAGCAATCCACCAACTGCTGCCTGCACCCATCACCTCTACCTGCTGCTGCTGAGCAATCCACCAACTGCTGCTGTTGGGCCACAATCCTGGACCTTGCCATGCTGACAGTGTGAGAGATCCGGTCTCGTCCCTTCACCGCAGGGGAGCTGGATGTCCTTGTGGACGGTGTGCTCCGCCACTATGAACGGCTCTACGGTGCCCCCGGACAGGTGGTAAGTACAGTGGGGGACATGTTGGTATGCATGAGGTGGTCACTGACTCCTGGCTTCTGCAATCTTGGCGGTGTGCTGTGGGACCTTCACATGTGCTGTACTGTGCATGGCTGCTGAAAGATATGTGTTGCTCCTATCTGTGTGAATGGCCAAATGTCCACTGACTTTCCCCTCTTGTCTCCCATCATGATAGGTCAAGCTGCACCTTCGCAAGGCCGTGTGGAGGACCATAGCACGTGATGTACGGGCAGTGGGGGTGTGCAATAGATGACACACACACTGCCACAAGCGCTGGGACGACATCTCCAGGCTCAGCAAGAATGTGGCGGAGATGACAATGGGGTTGATTCCAAGATCATCCCGGCTTGCACGACGCACCATGACCCCTCTAATGCTCCGTATCATTGCTGTGACGCATCCTGACCTGTCTGCCCGGTTGAGAGGGGAGCAGCAGCAAACTAGCGGTAAGCACACTGAATGTGTTTGTGACTTGTGAGTGCATGCATTTATTGCTGCTCAGACACAGTAGTGACATCCGTGGTGTGTATGTTGTGCTGCAATTGCATGTTGGTGCCATTAGCGGAGTGAGCGTTAGCATCCATGTCAGCCAGGTGGACATACCAGTTGCATTGTAGTGCAGGGTCCCAGGACATGCCGTTGAGGTCTGTGGTCCCATGGCTTCACATGTGTGGTGGGCTGCATGAACTTGCCCTGTTTGTTTGATGTACATGTTTCACAGGCACCCCCGGTTCTTTGACATGAGGATGTCTGGTAGGGGTGGTTCGTGTGCAGGATGGGTGCTAAATGTTGGTCAGCAGTCAAGGAAGTTTTGATTTTGTAACTTACAGTACGTGAGTCTGGTACCTCTTTTCTCTCTCTTTCAGCTTTGGCTGAGGGCACTGACCCACAAACGACGGAGCTCAGTGGTGGCAATGCATCCGGATCCGAGATCACACACACGCAGACTGAGACTGAAGAGAGCAGCCCCGGAGAGGGGGACAGAACTGTCCCTGAGGACTCACATGTGGAGACACCATCGTCCTCATCTTCAGACAGTGGTGGTGAGTCAGCACTGTTGGTAGACACAGGGAGTGGGCAATCTACACCTTCAGTCGGTACACAGCACACAGGGCCCACACTGCTACCAACTGCAACAAGTACTGCTCGTGCTCGCCAGAGTAGGGGGAGCAGAGTGGCCTTCGGTGCAGGCACCGCTGCCCTTGCCCCTGCGACACAAAGTGCCGTTTGTGCTGAGGCGGTTGATCTGCTGCAACAGCTGTGTGTAGGGCAGACCAACATGATCAATGCATTCCTAAACCACGATAGGAAGTTGGGGCAGGTGGTACCATTCATGGAGGGGATGCATGGCGATGTTGCTGGTCTCCACAGAACAGTTCAGTCATTATCCAACACAGTGTCTGCAGCCACTCAACAGTCGCATGGACAAGGTTCTACTTCAGTTCCCCCATCCACACCACTTGATGTCTCAGCGGAGAGTGACATTTCTGACCATGCCTCATTTTTGGGGTATTGCACTAGAAGCAGCCACAGGCAGCAAGGCAGGGCACGGAGGGCACAGACACCATCCCCTGGGACAGGGAAATCTTTCACAGAACACAACATCAGCTACCCTGGAGTTGACACACAGGATCCTCAAGGGGTGTTGGGGGACAGGGATTCACATGTAACACAGGCATCCCCCTCAAAAGGTACTCCCAAGGCAAGGGTACCTCCCAAGGCCAGGGACACTCCCAGGGACAAGGACACTACAAAGGAAAGGGCACCTCCCAAGGCCAGGGACACTCCCGAGGACAAGGACACTACAAAGGAAAGGGCACCTCCCAAGGCCAGGGACACTCACAAGGACACTACAAAGGAAAGGGCACCTCCCAAGGACAGGGACACTCCTAAGGACAAGGACACTAGAAAGGAAAGGGCACCTCCCAAGGCCAGGGACACTCCCAAGGACAAGGACACTACAAAGGAAAGGGACACTACAATGGACAGGGACACTACAAAGGACAAGCCAACTCCCAGGGACAGGGCACCGCCCACGGATCAGCCACATTCCAGAGACAGGACACCTCCTACGGCCAAGGCACCTCCCAGGGCCAAGGGTTCTCCCATGGACACGAGCACCACCAAGGACAGGCATACATCACCCCTGAGGCTGATGTTGGTGAAGGAACGTAAAACACATGTGTCAGCGGTGGAGTCCCCCCATATCTCTACTCCAAGCCACACCCCGCTGAAGCAGAGGAAGGAGTACACTGTTATTGCATTCCCCATTACACATGATGCAGAGGGCAGAAGGCAGTGCCACAGCAAACGTCAAGCAGGGTCCAGCACGTCCCCAGAGAGCAGATCCCCACCAGCACATGATCCACCCTTGATGGGTGATGTTTCTGATGAGGCCACACCACTTACCAGTCTAGTCATGTCCAGTGTGCCCTTACATATCCCAAAGAAACGGAGACACACACCAGTGACACATGACCACCCCAATGTCGCTCCAGTACAGCTGTCCCCAGCTCCCAGAGCCACCCTGCCTCCTGGACCATACAGCCCTGTGGCTCATCATTTCAGTGGTCCTAGTGGGTCAGCTGCAGTTCACTCTCATGTGTCAGATAGTGGCACTGTGTCTGTTGTTTGCTGTCATGCCTCATGTTGTAGCACTGTGTCAGTTGTGCCCTCTCCTGTTTCAGGTACTGCCAATGTGTGTGTCTGCCACTCTCATGTCTCAGATGCTGGCATGGTATTTGTTGGTCACTGTACAGGGACATGTCCTGGCAGTGTGTCTGGGTCTACGGCTCATGTGTCAGTCACTAGAGCTGTGGCTGTGTCTCACACTCCTGTATGTGGGTCTATGGCTCATGTGTCAGTCACTAGAGCTGTTGCTGTGTCTCACACTCCTGTATCTGGTGCTGGCAGTGTGTCTGGGTCTATGGCTCATGTGTCAGTCACTACATCTGTGGCTGTGTCTCACACTACGGTTTCTGGTGCTGGCAGTGTGTCTGGGTCTATGGCTCATGTGTCAGTCACTAGAGCTGTGGCTGTGTCTCACACTCCTGTTTCTGGTGCTGGCAGTGTGTCTCGGTCTATGGCTCATGTGCCAGTCACTAGAGCTGTGGCTGTGTCTCACACTCCTGTTTCTGGTGCTGGCAGTGTGTCTGGGTTTATGGTGTCAGTCACTAGAGCTGTGGCTGTGTCTCACACTCCTGTTTCAGGTGCTGGCAGTGTGTCTGGGTCTATGGCTCATGTGTCAGTCACTAGAGCTATGGCTGCATCTCCCAATCCGGTATCAGATCCTGCCACTGTGTCTGAGGCTACTAGGTCAAGCAGTCCACCAGATTCTGTGCTGTGAGGTGTAGTTCCCATCACTCACATGTCATTGTACTTGGTGTGTAGATAGTCCATTGTAACCACCCTTGCATTATTAATGTCCATGGGACGGGGCGCTTGACACACGTCCTTGTGCTGCCTCAAATGTACCTGTTCTTTTAGGAACACTGTCCTGTTGCTGTTAGGATGCTGCATTGTGCCCTCTCATGTGCTGCCTCAGATGTACCTGTTCTTTGCCATAGACTGTTGATGCACTTAACCCCTCTCATGTGCTGCCTCAGATGTACCTGCTCTGTGCCATAGACTGTTGATGCACTTAACCCCTCTCATGTGCTGCCTCTGATGTACCTGCTCTGTGCCTTGCCATGGACTGTTGATGCACTTAGCCCCTCTCATGTGCTGCCTATGATGTACCTGCTCTGTGCCATGGACTGTTGATGCACTTAACCCCTCTCATGTGCTGCCTTTGATGTACCTGCTCTGTGCCTTGCCATGGACTGTTGATGCACTTAGCCCCTCTCATGTGCTGCCTCAGATGTACTGCCTCAGATGTACCTGCTCTGTTATGAACACTGCCCTGTTGCTGTTATGATACTGCATGGTGCCCTCTCATGTGCTGCCTCAGATGTACCTGCTCTGCTATGAACACTGCCCTGTTGCTGTTATGATACTGCATTGTACCCTCTCATGTGCTACCTAAGATGTACCTGTTCTGTTCTATCCAGTGCCCATGCTCCTGCCTACTCTAGGAGTCATTTACTAATATGTGCAATAAAGCAAGTTATTCGTGTGTAGTGGTTTCTCAGTGTCATTCCTGGTTGTCTCCTTGCATTGTTGATATATTGGTGCTATCGTAAATGCTGTTTCCCCAACATGCCCCTCCCCTCCCCACGTCACAGCCCCGGCAGGTACTTCCCTTCCGACAGCGATTGGTGTGTTTGCATACCTGCGTCATCGTCGGCGACGGTCCATGACTTGCTGGTGGTGGAGCATGAAGAGGAGCGGAAATGCGTGTAGAGTTGGGTCCATGACGGAGATCTGCCTGTGGTGGGTATCTCTGGAATGTTTTGCCTCTCCGCTGTGGTGTATCCGCCGTGTTCAGGCTGGTGGTTTTTCCGCAGCGATTTTCTGTGTCTTTTCCGCCATTGTGATTTGGAGGACGGTCGGAGACGTCATTCCGTACGGCGGTGTCTCTGGATTGTTTACGACCGCCGCGGGGTCGGGTGTATTTCCGCTGCAGTGCATGTTCTTCCGTGGCGTACGGAAATTTGACCGTGCTTCCCATCCTAATATGGCGGACGGACTGCCCGCGGCTGGCGGACTGTAATAAGGCATTTTCCGCCTACACAAGACCGGCGGTCGTCCTTCCGTCCGCCATCCTAATCGACCCCATAATTGGGTCTTCATATAAATGGGGAGAAGTCGGAGGTACTCCAATTGACCGTAGCAACCTGTGTTTGAACGTTGGATTACACACTGACCTGGTGTGAAGTATCTAGAAGTCCACATCCATTGGGGTAAAAATCGTATCCTTCAACTGAACTATGACCCGGTGAAAGAGAAACTGGGACGCAACATTGAACGTTGGTTGAAATTGCCCTTGTCAATGGCCGAAAGGAATGCTATCATTAAAATGGTGGAACTTCCACAATTTTTGTATCTCTTTTTAAACATTCCCATACCGTTATATATCAACTTTTTTTCCAACTTAAGCACGCTGTTGACGCGGCTAGTGTGGGGTGGTAAACAGGCCTGCATTGGCTAGGACACCTTAATACTGCCGTATGAGATGTACCGAAATTTCAGATCTATTATTAGATAGCACAGGCGAGCTTTGCTCGACACTAGTACTGTGCCGACATCAGGATCTCATACTAAAGACCTGAGGCTGACCTAGTGCTTCCGGCTCTGCTCAACACTTTGTTGCCATGTGGGTTCCCTCTGGACCCGCAGGACATTCAGACGGTGCCCACAACCAGCTGGGCATGGCATAAGCTACGACGTATGACGGGTGCTCGTTTATTATACTCACCACACTACCGCTTGCAGGAAATGGTTGGGGTCTCATCCTACAGGAGACATTAGTGAAGTGAAAATTGGCTAAATTTCAGTTGATAACGTTTGGTGATTTGTTTCCTGGAGGACATATTTATTTGTGCACCGAGGACCCCCGCTTTAGAACCGCTACCACAGTGGACCATTTTGTGCTGCTGAGAGTGCAGAGGGCCTTGCGCATGGATAGTTACCCTTTGGAACCCCCTGAATTTTCAATTTTAATCGGGGTTATCAAGTGTGGGGGTGGGAGCCATTTGGTGGCGCAGAGGTACAAGGCGATAATGGCACTGCTTCCGCGCCACGATACGAGAGTGTGGGCAGCATGGGAAACTGCTCTCGGTTACCCATTGACAGTTGTGCAGTGGGGTAGGTGCTGCGCACAAATATGTCTGGTGTCTCCAACTCATCGGCACAACTTGTAGTATTTGAAATTTCTGTGAAGGGCATACATGACCCCCAGTAAACTACACCGTATGGACCCCTCTCGCTCACATATGTGCCTGATGTGTCGCTCTCCAGATGCCAACTTTGCACACATGACGTGGACCTGCACTAAACTAGAGAGCTATTGGAGATCGATTTTTGGGGAAATATCTAAGATGGTAGAGGTTGAGGTGCCGCCGTCGCCCTTGTTGGCACTGTTAGGGCATGTTCATGATCTTCCCAAATCCAAGCGCTGTTTGTTGCCATAGCCCTTCTTATTGCTAAGCGTGAGGTGGCTATCAGATGGGCCTGTGTGCAGCCTCCCACATTCAATGCATGGCTTCATAGTATGACATATTGTAACACCACGAGTGACACCTATGCACAATTGCAGCCACCGGCTGCTAGGCCTGTGCACATTTGGCAACCATTTCAGTCCTACCTCCTGGCAACCCGGGTTGGTAACAACACCCTCACACAAGACCAGCCTACAATCTCTGGACCTGAAGCTTAACATAGCCACAATGTAAAATATGTGTACCATTGTAAAATCTGTTGTGTCAAATAACTGGCTATGCTGCTGGATTTATTATGGTACAGATTTGTATCTGGTATTTATGGATCTAGCTATGACCACACTTGGATGTACCGTCATATACGATGCTGTTATATGTTTTTTCTTTATTACCCATATCGCTGCACTGTAATGCTATGCTCTTTTTATGATTCTCCTTTTGTTGCAATATTGACAATCTCAATAAAAAAAATATAAAAAATAGAGTAAGTCTACACTTGCGTATATACACTTCTGGTCATGGTATGAAAATTGATATTCCGATTATGAGATTTTTGTAGGACGATATTTAGAGCTCGATATTGTGGTAGTATACACATGCACTGACTAAAGGAAGTAAAGCTAAATTATGGCTACACCCATGCTTTTAACATGGTCAGCCGCAGGTGACCCATATTCTTGCTGACCGTGTGAGTGATTACAGTTCATCAAGACTAATACTTTGCAGTACCCACTCCCCATCTCTTGCCTGAGGTTTACCTGTGTGCAATATCATGTGATCATGGGGGTGATATTATGTGAGAGTAAAATGAGTTACAATTGTAAGGTCACCATGTACGAATTCCTTGCAGTTGCTAATACAACCATATGAGCTTGTAAGTCTAATTTATGGGCGTTAATGACTTTGCGATCTGGGCTTTCATGCTTTCTGCAGACCAATGATGACCGGAAGTCATTGGAAGAGGATCTATCTGCAAACATATCGATGTGTGTGCTGTTTCTCCCTTGCAACAAGTTAACATAATTCAACAAGATCATCATATACACTGAGATAACAAGTCTCAAGTGCACATTCTGCTTTAGTCACACCCATGAGCAGACTGAATCTCCATTGTTCCCTGAACGGGACCTAGGAATTCATAAGTCAAGGCACAGTGCTGAGACCATGTCTTTACTTTGGTCATCTGCCACCTATGGAACACATTTATCACATAACAAACTTACAAAGAACATGGATTTTCCCTCTCCAAGTGTGACAAGCACAGCTATTCCATCAAATCTCGTAGGGTTGCTAGTGCTCTAATTTTGGGAACCATCATAGATGTGCCTGACTCAGCCGCTGCCCACAAGCGCTGGTGTCCTCATCCTCGTGGGTTATCAGTAACATGCTTTGTCTGATACTCTTGTACTGAACTTGATCATTAATGCTGGTGAGTCCTCCAATGTGCTTACTTGTGGTCCCAGAAGCCTCTCCATCTTCCTATTCACTCATGGCTGGTGGGCATCCAACACCACCTTCTGGTACCATGTGTCCGATTTGCTCAACTGTGGTATTTAACACTGAGCTGTGAGGCCATCTACTATATTGCTCTTCGGCACATGATCACCTGCACATGGCATCATAGCAGTATTATCTCTGGGATCAGGTAGAATAAAAGAGCAACTTCAGTGCTGGTGTATATCATTGAAAAGAATGTGCAGATAGGATATAGCGCCACCTCATAACGGGCTCATTCTGTCAACCTTTTAGGAGCAGTCAGTTGTGGCTCACATGCACTAGAGATGGTGTTATGGATCTTTGTGTGCTGTGGTGTAGCTTCTGGCTCTGGTCCTCCCAGCCGGCCACCTGCTTGTTGGGACAGGTGATGTATGGAGCTACTGTGGGGTGGTAATATCATTGTCTGTGCTACTCGTGTCCCTCTCCTATTCATCTTGATTGCATGGATTTTAGGTTGGTCTCACATTTGGGAGTGTAGCAGGTTCCTGCATGAGCTGATGGTTTCAGATTAGTGACAAACTGACAACGCACATGAGGCTGGTGGGTACACACCGAGGTAAGGTTAATTTTCCAGGCTGTGGCCAGGTTTGTGGGACTAGAAGTATGTTCCATTGGCGTTATGCATGTTAATATGATTCCCTATGCGTCCACACTTTTTCTCCCGTAAAGTGTGGTATGAGCAATAATGTGTCTCCTGTGTTACTTCTTGGTTAATGAATGCTGTTGTGTTCACCTCTCCTTCCCAGAATGTGTTGCATGGTGAATTTGTCTGTTTCCATATGATTGTTTATTGTTTTCTATGTGTGTGGAACAATGTGTGTGTTGTTCGCAATTAATGTCGTATTATCCTTCACTTCCGTTCGGTTTGTGGGAGATGTCCCACATCTGTCCTTCCTCTTAGGTGATCCTATGTATGCTTTTGTGTTCTAATATTCTACTGAATTTTGATAAGTAATAGAAAAGACCATACAGATAAGAGCACAGGAAAGAGGTACAATTAATTCACAACTCAATAACAAATGATGCATCTAAGATTTAAATATCAGTTTAATACTAGGTAAGAAACACTTATTTACCAATAAATACAATTGGAATATATAGAAAAAGAAACAGAGAGAAAAAAACTATAGAAGAAAATCAAACAAATTGTCAGTACCATAATAAATCTTCTTCATCATCATCATCATCTTTATTTCGCATTTCAAAAAATAAAATGCATAAAAGTACATTTGACAAAATTCATTCCATACATATAAAACATTAAAAATTATTACAATATAATCCAGAACAGTAACCAGATCAATTGGAATTTCATAAAACATTATTTAAAGGAAGGGTTCATTATTAAAAAAGGACCATATAAAACATAAAATACCACTATTGTCATTCAAAAACATAGCCTCCAAATCATTACAATTTAAAATCTGACATACTTTAGATTTTTATATTCAGCGCGTGTTTTCAGCATAGGGAGTCCTTTTAAAGCAGTCAATACACTCAACCCTTATTTGCGACTCCATGCACTGAGATAAGAGGCGATTGCATAACATACAAACGGGGTATTTTGAAGAACCAATAATGCCTCCTTAAAATAACGCAGATTAAATTTCCTGACCAATGAGACAATACATTTCTTCCGTTCAGCTGTATAAAGAAGACAGAGAAATAACGTGTGCAAAATAGTTTGTTTAGACTTTCCATCACAGGGGCAGCGGGAAAGCTGTCTTATTGAGTATACATTTGGAGGATAGCCCAGTATAAGCAGGAATATGGTTCAGACGAAATCTCGTCAAAACAAAATGATGCCGGGAATTCTCTACAAAGGAAAGATATGACAAATAGCCACATTGTGCTCTCGGTAAGGTTTGATATAACAAAACTGTACTTTTCCCTTTGATGACACTCCCATCTGTCCCTTTTACATTTCTCCATGAAAATGTATTTCAACTTACTTTTAGGGAAGCTTTTGCACAGTGTTGGTGTAGTATACAGATTCCCCAGACCCCGAGAAATAAAAGAATCTTTAACATATAATATCCATGGAATTATAAGAAAATAATCGAACTTCATCACATCTTTTAAAATCATTTGGTTTAACGGTACTGTAATGCGTTGCCAGATTGATAACCACAGTAAGAGCGGAGCCATTTTGATAGTGTCACAAATAAAAGGGAGATCTAATTCTTTATGAGATGAGAAAGTTTAACATGCCTCAGGTACAGACAGTAATCTTTTCACCAATGTATCTTCCATATTTTGTAACCCCCCCACATCTACTTACTGTCCCCCAAATCGCTCCCCCATATGTACCTATCGATTTTGCTTTTGCAAGATAAACTTTAGCCATTTCTTGTATGGGTTTGGCTCCCAATTTTTTAGAAAATCTGAAAATTCCAGCTATGCTCCTACCAAGATGGTTTATTCTGTCTTGAACCTTCTCTTTCCATCTCAATTTGGAATCGAAATGTATGCCAAGGTAACTAAAATGATCAACTTCTCCAACCTTATTACCATCTAGATAGAAACTAGGCGGCTTCTTTACAGTTCCTCCTATGGTCATAAGGAAGGTTTTCTTTTTGTTATCCTTCAGGTCTAAATCGGCCTCTATTGTTCTATAAGTGACTGAAGAGCCAATGGGGTGAGAGCCAATAAGATAGCGTCATCCGCATATATATAGAATAGGAAGGGTGGTTTCCTGTACTTTTGGAACTTCATTAATCTTTTCCATCAGGGCTTTATTCAGATTGTTCGTGTAAAGAGTGAATAAGAAAGAGGCCAGTTCACAACCCTGACTCCTTTCTCTATCTGAAAATATCTAGTATACTACCCTTCGATCCCTTACCGAACTGAAGCTGTCCCATCAGTGTAGAGTTGTCTTATAAAATCTATTATCAATTTCTCTACATCCATTGTCTCCATAATTGAACACAATTTACTGTGTGAAACACAATCGAAAGCGGCAGACAGGTCCATAAATACCATGTAGAGATGGCCTGTCTTTGCGATTGTGTATTTTACCGCTACTAGGCTCAAGTTCAGGCTTTGGTCAAGGGTTCCCCCTCCCCTTCCCTTCCTCAAGCCATACTGAACTTCAGCCAAATGTTTTGTTTCATCTTCCCAGTTCTCGAGCCTATTTAATAAAACCTGACACATAAGTTTCGCCATACTATCTATCAATGATATAGGATGGTAATTAGCCGGGTTAGCCGGATCACCTTTTTTATATACTGGTATTATCAATGAATGTTTCCATGAAAGTAGCGGCCATTTTTTGGCTACTGAATTAAAAACAGTTGTAAGTAGAGGTGACCATAGCTCAGTATTTGCAGAGAAAGCATCTGTCAGAGATTCAGAAAGATAGTACTACGTACCTGAATACAAGATCTTCCACAGGGACAGCTGACCTTAGAAAACTCGAATATGAAGAGATTTTCCCAACTCCCTTGCCTCACTACAGTGAAATGTAATTCGCTCCAAGCAAGACGAGGGAAAGGGGAAATGGGATAAACAAGAGAGACTCCACTACTATTCCTACTTCTTAATGTGAGCTTTTCTGCATCTGTAAGTATAAATAAATAACATTACTAATTCTTTTAATGATTTTCTTTCAAAAAATTACTTTCTCTCACTCTTCTTTCTTTATAACCTTTTACCTGAATATACAGTGTAATTGCTTCTCTCTATTTGTTAGATTTGTAGTTCATAAAGATTGTTGAACCGAAGACTTGCTGTTGCTTATATAATTAAATTGTAGAATTATTTTGGAGGTAAGTAAAATATATATATATATATATATATATATTTTTTTTTCTTTTTTTTTGCTGAGTTACCCCTTTATTGGGCGGCACACCCAGGACTACTCCATTTCACAGGGTATCCTGTTCAACACCAGCTGCACGCTCAGACAGCCGGTGGACCCACGAGGCTGCGAAGGTGGGATTCCTCGCAACTGACGCTCCGTTGGAATCACCGCTCCGTGTGTCCAATGCATCCAGAGGCACACGGACCTCCGAGGCACAGGTGGTGGTACCAGACCGTGACCAAGGGCTGGTCACTATTGTATTTTTGCTGAGTTACCCCTTTGTTGGTCGGCACACCCAGGACTACTCCATTTCACAGGGTAGGTATGCAGGCACCATTTCCCATTTGGCCGACGCGTTTCGGGCAATAAACGCCCTTCATCATGGGCAGGGTGAGGCAAATGACGGCAAGGAAGCACCAAACCAGTATAATCCCTCTTTTATTTCCATTATTACACCTGTTGATTACACCCAAGGCATTCTGGGACTGGTAGTGTTCAATTCAAAATCCAAACGGGCGCCATCACAAAGTTACTCCCTCAAACAATCATAGGGAAAACCATGTCCTGCAACCTCCCGGTGTCATTATCCGGCATCTCCTGTTCAACACCAGCTGCACGCTCAGACAGCCGGCGGACCCACGAGGCTGCGAAGGTGGGATTCCTCGCAACTGACGCTCCGTTGGAATCACAGCTCCGTGTGTCCAATGCATCCAGAGGAACACGGACCTCCGAGGCACAGGTGGTGGCACCAGACCGTGACCAAGGGCTGGTCACTATTGTATATTTTCTGAGTTACCCCTTTGTTGGTCGGCACACCCAGGACTACTCCATTTCACAGGGTAGGTATGCAGGCACTATTTCCCATTTGGCCGACGCGTTTTGGGCGATAAACGCCCTTCATCATGGGCAGGGTGAGGCAAATGACGGCAAGGAAGCAGCAAACCAGTATAATCCCTCTTTTATTTCCATTATTACACCTGTTGATTACGCCCAAGGCATTCTGGGACTGGTGGTGTTCAATTCAAAATCCAAATGGGCGCCGTCACAAAGTCACTCCCTCAAACAATCATAGGGAAAACCATGTCCTGCAACCTCCCGGTGTCATTATCCGGCATCTCCTGTTCAACACCAGCTGCACGCTCAGACAGCCTGCGGACCCACGAGGCTGCGAAGGTGGGATTCCCCGCAACTGAGGCTCCGTTGGAATCACCGCTCCGTGTGTCCAATGCATCCAGAGGCACACGGACCTCTGAGGCACAGGTGGTGGCACCAGACGGTGACCAAGGGCTGGTCACTATTGTATTTTTGCTGAGTTACCCCTTTGTTGGTCGGCACACCCAGGACTACTCCATTTCACAGGGTAGGTATGCAGTCACTATTTCCCATTTGGCCGACGCATTTCGGGCGATAATAGCCCTTCATCATGGGCAGGGAGAGGCAAATGACGGCAAGGAAGCACCAAACCAGTATAATCCCTCTTTTATTTCCTTTATTACACCTGTTGATTACACCCAAGGCATTCTGGGACTGGTAGTGTTCAATTCAAAATCCAAATGGGCGCCGTCACAAAGTCACTCCCTCAAACAATCATAGGGAAAACCATGTCCTGCAACCTCCCGGTGTCATTATCCGGCATCTCCTGTTCAACACCAGCTGCACGCTCAGACAGCCGGCGGACCCACGAGGCTGCAAAGGTGGGATTCCTCGCAACTGACGCTCCGTTGGAATCCCCACTCCGTGTGTCCAATGCATCTAGAGGCACACGGACCTCCGAGGCACAGGTGGTGGCACCAGACCGTAACCAAGGGCTGGTCACTATTGTATTTTTGCTGAGTTACCCCTTTCTTGGTCGGAACACCCAGGACTACTCCATTTCACAGGGTAGGTATGCAGGCACTATTTCCCATTTGGCCGACGCGTTTCGGGCGATAAACGCCCTTCATCATGGGCAGGGTGAGGCAAATGATGGCAAGGAAGCACCAAACCAGTATAATCCCTCTTTTATTTCCATTATTACACCTGTTGATTACACCCAAGGCATTCTGGGACTGGTAGTGTTCAATTCAAAATCCAAATGGGCACCGTCACAAAGTCACTCCCTCAAACAATCATAGGGAAAACCATGTCCTGCAACCTCCCGGTGTCATTATCCGGCATCTCCTGTTCAACACCAGCTGCACGCTCAGACAGCCTGCGGACCCACGAGGCTGCGAAGGTGGGATTCCTCGCAACTGACGCTCCGTTGGAATCACCGCTCCGTGTGTCCAATGCATCCAGAGGAACACGGACCTCCGAGGCACAGGTGGTGGCACCAGACCGTGACCAAGGGCTGGTCACTATTGTATTTTTGCTGAGTTTCCCCTTTGTTGGTCGGCACACCCAGGACTACTCCATTTCACAGGGTAGGTATGCAGGCACTATTTCCCATTTGGCCGACGCGTTTCGGGTGATAAACGCCCTTCATCATGGGCAGGGTGAGGCAAATGACGGCAAGGAAGCAGCAAACCAGTATAATCCCTCTTTTATTTCCATTATTACACCTGTTGATTACACCCAAGGCATTCTGGGACTGGTAGCGTTCAATTAAAAATCCAAATGGGCGCCGTCACAAAGTCACTCCCTCAAACAATCATAGGAAAAACCATGTCCTGCAACCTCCCGGTGTCATTATCCGGCATCTCCTGTTCAACACCAGCTGCACGCTCAGACAGCCGGCGGACCCACGAGGCTGCGAAGGTGGGATTCCTCGCAACTGACGCTCTGTTGGAATCACCGCTCCGTGTGTCCAATGCATCCAGAGGCACACGGACCTCTGAGGCACAGGTGGTGGCACCAGACGGTGACCAAGGGCTGGTCACTATTGTACTTTTGCTGAGTTACCCCTTTGTTGGTCGGCACACCCAGGACTACTCCATTTCACAGGGTAGGTATGCAGTCACTATTTCCCATTTGGCCGACGCATTTCGGGCGATAATAGCCCTTCATCATGGGCAGGGAGAGGCAAATGACGGCAAGGAAGCACTAAACCAGTATAATCCCTCTTTTATTTCCTTTATTACACCTGTTGATTACACCCAAGGCATTCTGGGACTGGTAGTGTTCAATTCAAAATCCAAATGGGCGCCGTCACAAAGTCACTCCCTCAAACAATCATAGGGAAAACCATGTCCTGCAACCTCCCGGTGTCATTATTCGGCATCTCCTGTTCAACACCAGCTGCACACTCAGACAGCCGGCGGACCCACAAGGCTGCGAAGGTGGGATTCCTCGCAACTGACGCTCCGTTGGAATCACCGCTCCGTGTGTCCAATGCATCCAGAGGCACACGTACCTCCGAGGCACAGGTGGTGGCACCAGACCGTAACCAAGGGCTGGTCACTATTGTATTTTTGCTGAGTTACCCCTTTGTTGGTCGGAACACCCAGGACTACTCCATTTCACAGGGTAGGTATGCAGGCACTATTTCCCATTTGGCCGACGCGTTTCGGGCAATAAACGCCCTTCATTATGGGCAGGGTGAGGCAAATGACGGCAAGGAAGCACCAAACCAGTATAATCCCTCTTTTATTTCCATTATTACACCTGTTGATTACACCCAAGGCATTCTGGGACTGGTAGTGTTCAATTCAAAATCCAAATGGGCGTCGTCACAAAGTCACTCCCTCAAACAATCATAGGGATAACCATGTCCTGCAACCTCCCGGTGTCATTATCCGGCATCTCCTGTTCAACACCAGCTGCACGCTCAGACAGCCGGCGGACCCACGAGGCTGCGAAGGTGGGATTCCTCGCAAGTGACGCTCCATTGGAATCACCGCTCCGTGTGTCCAATGCATCCAGAGGCACACGGACCTCCGAGGCACAGGTGGTGGCACCAGACCATGACCAAGGGCTGGTCACTATTGTATTTTTGCTGAGTTACCCCTTTGTTGGTCGGCACACCCAGGACTACTCCATTTCTCAGGGTAGGTATGCAGGCACTATTTCCCATTTGGCCGACGCGTTTCGGGCGATAAACGCCCTTTATCATGGGCAGGGTGAGGCAAATGACGGCAAGGAAGCACCAAACCAGTATAATCCCTCTTTTATTTCCATTATTACACCTGTTGATTACACCCAAGGCATTCTGGGACTAGTAGTGTTCAATTCAAAATCCAAATGGGGCGCCTTCACAAAGTCACTCCCTCAAACAATCATAGGGAAAACCATGTCCTGCAACCTCCCGGTGTCATTATCCGGCATCTCCTGTTCAACACCAGCTGCACGCTCAGACAGCCGGCAGACCCATGAGGCTGCGAAGGTGGGATTCCTCGCAACTGATACATATATATGTACATTAAAATCTTTGTTATAGAAGCTCTGGATTCTGCTTTCTGTCCTTTACACTTTCTTGTTCAGCAAATCTTGACTTTCTCTCAAATTCTGCTCTATTCATAAGAAATTATCTCTAGATGTGGAGATTTGGAAATCACCATAAAATCTCTGATTCAATATAATGTCTCTTTAAAGTTTGAAAGTCGTAGATTCGTTGTGGAGCTCTAAGTAGATTATTTACTCAAAATCGTAAGCGTTGCTAGTCTTTGCCTGAAGTTTTTAAGCGCAACTGAAGTTTTAAGTCTGAAGTCTTTTGCGTTAATAAATTTTCTTTCATTTGAAGTCTCTAGCGCTTTTAGAACACTCTCTGTTTATTGTAGAAAGAAGCGCCACTCAAGTCAGTCCTTTATTTTTGTAGCCTTAAACACAACTGAAGTCTAAAATCTGAAGTCCTAAAGCTCAAATTTATCTTCTTTTATCGAAGGTCTCTAAGCGCCTATAAATATACTCGTTGTCAGCTACAAGAGAAGACGCTTCAAAAGTAGTTGACTCGCCGGTAGATGATCTCAGAGGATGAAGCTGCCTCAATTACAGTAAAAGAGGCTAATCATTGGCAACTTGAAGGTACTGTAATCCAAGGTTTATGAGGTTGTTCAACAGTGAGGTTTTCTACCTAAAACACTCACCGCTATGAAAAAATACTGAAGAGGAGAAGACTAATCAACCTCCTCACGAGAAAATTCAGTTGAAGTGCGACGCGTTGTGTGGAGGCGCGCACGAACTAGAAAACTGCCAGAAACACTAGCCTGCTAACTACTTGCCCACTCCGAAAACGGGTGCCATGTTGGAATAGGCGAGCAATTAAATTTGTCTCTTTAAAGAACGTCTCTGGGAAGAAAAATGAGGGAGCCTATTCCAAGGGTAATTGAACTGCTTTCTTTTATAATGAGTAAATGCTGCCACTACAGAAGCTCTCTGATTATAATTCCTGACAGCATCTGCTGGGACCCCCATCTGGGTTGCTGCATTCATTGAAGGGGACTGTGAGAGAGCAACTTCAATTTATTCTAGACTGAAAAACATAAAATGTCTCTCCTTAATAGGGACAGCTAACACAATTGGAGCAGGATATTTATCTTTTTGAAATATACCTTGGAAGTAGGTTACCCAATTTTCTTCATTTATGTGCACATCGAGGTTTGGTCCCTCCTTTTCCCAACATAAAGGGGAATTGATCACAGACCAGAAAACTTTACTATAATTATGAAGTGAAGCATACTTTAAGGTATCCCATGCCTCCGCCTTCAGTTGCTTCTACCAATTTGCTCTAGCCTTTTTATAATTTGCCCTTAAAGCTCGAATTAGATGTTTTTCTCTTGGATGGGTTTTTAAGGCTTTCTGTAAATTTGCTGACGCTTCAGAGCTGGCTTTATCAAACCAGTGACATTCATGGCCCGCGTGTGTAGGCCTTGTGCGGGTTAGTTGTAATTTTAACTTTTCTAGGATCTTTTTAAATGCTTCAACCACCTCTGAGTCATTTATCAATTATTCTAAACACAGCAATATCTCATTATACTTGGTATTTATAGTCTTAGTGATTAAGGAGGCCTCATCCAGTTTGTCCTACTTTAAAGTATAGCTATTTTTTATTTTTGCGAGAATGGGTTTAGGTACAGATTTCCTGATCTTTTTGCCTTCATCCCTCCATGCCATATTACCTGCAAGCATCCCAAGGTCACTGAATTCTGTCATTTTAACCTTAGCTTTCGTAATACTATTTTTAAACTTATCACAGGTAATTATATAATCGATCGTAGACCTGTGATATGATCTTTGAAAAGTAGGGGAAAGTTGTAAGGTAGGAGCCCTATTAATAGTATCTAAAGTTTGCTCGTTCCTAGGTTCTAATATCCAAGTCATTAAGATAGAGTTTAATGAATTTCCATAAAGTGAATGCATAAAGTGGAATATTTGGTAACTTTTTTGGTCCACGACACCACAAAATCTAGGTTCTTCGCTTGGACATTTCCATATATTAAAATCCCCTACCCAGATGATTCGTAATGGCATCGGGTGACAAAGGATTATGTTTTCCATAACCCTATCAAGGCATTCTGGCAATAGTGTGGGATTCCCAAAGTTGTTATTATAGAAATGTATTAATAATAAATCTCAGTTGTTATATCCTTTTATTATCAATATATGAACATAGGGAGAGTCATTCCAGAATGTCAAAACTTTAAATGTAATTGTATTTGCTAGCATAGTAAGAATATCCCCCCTTCGCTCTCCCTCCTATCGATGGAAGGGGTGGGGTATTAAAAGACTGCTATCCATTTAAATACATTGGTTCCACTTCCCAAGTTTCCTGGAGACATATAATCTGTAATGTAGCTGTTTCATTTAGCCACTCCTTGTTGTCCTTTTTGCTTTTGTATCCTGCTATATTCCATGATACAAAAGAGTAATTGAGCTTAGAATTCTCCGCTTCAGCTACCTCAATCTCCTTGTATTGTCCAACTTTTAATAGCCCACTAGCAACCACTGCCTCTAAGGGCTTGTGAATTACATTACTAATAACTACAGAGTCATCGGTTTCTATGTTCTTTCTATGGGACCCTAGTAAACTAGTTGAAGTAGACAGTAAAGAAGAAACACTTGCAAGTCAATCACAAGAATCCAGATTTTCTAAAGGGAGAACTCTATTTGTAATAAGGATTGTTGAATTATCTTTTGGAATATAACTGCTTCTGTCAGTGGCGGGACCAGTATTTGACCTATAAGGCCGTGGTTTCAGATTATGAGCTGGTTTATAAAAATAACCAAGAGGAACAGGATTTATCTGAGACCCTGATGGTAATGCTTTTGAAAGTTGTGCTAGTACCTTTCCCACAACCTTTGCATTATTAAAATTAAGTACTATACAGACCCCGTGCTGGTCTTAGATGTTTGGCCAACCCATGGTGGTCTCCTAGCCATAATCAGTTGGTCTTGAATATAGGGCCCCATCCTAGCATGCTTAGTTAGCCAGTGCCTTGCTGTATTCATAGGTTGGGCAGAAGTTTCGATTTGTGCCAAATTCAGGACTGGGGCATTAACCAATACAAGCATAAGAGAGCAGGCAGCTGGTGGAAGATGTAATGCCTGACAGCTACTTCCCTTCATACGCTCAGAAACAGGGCGGTGCATTTGATCCCTAGTAGGAGGATTTCTTATTTCCTGGGCTCAGCTAGCATCTGCCTCTCCTGCTAAGTCTATGGCAATTGGATGATCAGCGTCTGGTACCGCATAAGCCCCTAAGTTAATGCATTTATTTGAAACCACAACCGGAACATTTATCCCCTGTGCTCTAGGCAATAGATCTAATGTAAGCTGGCTCTTAATAGTATTTGCCCCTCATTTCCCTTGTTTCCTTTGATTGGTTATAGTAGGTTCAGGTTCCGATATAATAACTTGGGATTTTAAAGATAAATTCTGATCTGGGTGCATTTGTTTTGCATAACCATCTAAATTTCGCAGAACAAGTAAACCGTTTTCCACTATATTCTGAATTTTTGACTCGATAAGAGTCTAACCGTTGCCTTTTAGGTTGCAAGGTTAAGATCAGTTTGTCCATTAAAATATCCAAATTTGTCACAGGCTGTGTCGTTTTCTGTCTTACTGTCTGAGAATTGGGAGTGGTCTGGATAGCTTAAGTCTTTCTGAGACTCTTAGGTTTCTTTGATAAAGGCTCTTAAGGAGGTCCTCTTTTCCTTTTACCTGATACATCTTTAGGCGGGGGTATTAGATCATTGCCTGAGGGAATAGGAGGAAGCAAATCACCAGGGGGTATACTATCATCTCCCGTTCACCTCTACTACTTGGATTATCTTGAGATATACTGTCAGTATCAGGAGTAACATTCATTATATTGGTCAAAGTCCAATCCCTGCCAAGCGATAACCTCCTTTCACTTAGTGCATTCTCCTTTGAAATGGCAGTGGTAGCTTTAGCCCAAAAAGAATCAAGCGCTGTCATAGTTACCCCATCTGGTTCTATCACGATTGCTTTCTTCCTCCCCATTTAGGAGGCATATCTAATAGCTCGGAACCCCTAAATATTAGGCTTTGAGAGGGGGGGGCAGCCCAGCCTTCTCCAGGCGAAAGGGGAGGGGCAGAGATGGTAACAGCAGGCAGAGGCAGCACAGAGACAGTGGCTGCCAATGGACCAGGGAGGGAGGGAGAGGTGTATGCACACAGAAAAGAGGGGCAAGAGCTAGGGCCAGGGCCAGTAAATTAGGACTTTTCAGGACAGGGGCAGTGGCAGATCTATTTCAGGCTGATTCTTTTCTTTTTGTGTGTATTAATTAATGAACTGTATTTGCAGACTTTACCCACACTAGCATGATGGATTAATGTAACGATTATTGCATTTTATCTGCGTCTGTTGCTTGTTGTATTTTGTTTGATATTATGGTCTGCATCTCCTCAATACAAAATAAAAAAAGTAAATATGTTAAGATCAGTTTGTTAATGTTTTTGTGACCAAGATCTCCTTTTGGAAATTGGCCTCATTGCCTATCACATTTTCCATAGAGAACAAACAATGTTTCCTATTTGAATAGAATGCTAGTGTTTTACCTTTTGTAAGTAAAAAAACAAGGGCTACAATTCAAACAAAATGTCGGGCATGAGTTAAAATAATAATGCTGGCCCATGTTGATTCTTGTTTGGAGTTAGTTTTCAACCCTTGCATGGTAAAAGAAATGTTCAGGACCTTGAATGGGAAATGTTTTATTTCAAGTTAGATTATCAGATCACGTAGGATATCTAAGATTGAATGTGTGTTGCTACCCCAAAGTTCTCAAATAGAAAGGTTTTTATTATGATTCTCTGAAACAGTTCTCACTCGGAACATTGGCACTTGTTGGATGAATGAATATGAATATTAGCTTCATAAAGCACACAGTTTTCCCAGAGGCGTCAAGGTGCTGCAGAAAGGGCAGTCAAACAGAACTACATGTAGGGCTCACACTGATAGACTGGTAAAGACTGGTAAAGAGCCAGGTCTTTAGGGCCTTGCAGAAGAGAGAGTGAGACCTTTGTCCAGAAATTGCATGGGGGAGGGAATGCCAGATCCTAGGTGCGGCAACAGAGAAGGCTTCCCCCCCCCCCATCTTACTCTCTTAAACCTTGGGACTACCAACACATTTTTACTAGTAGATCTTAGCTGTTTGATCGGAACATATCATCGAAAGATCCCTTTAATACCTTCCGAACTTAGATTGTTAAAAGCCTTGTGAGTAAGACAAAGAGCCTTAAACAGAATTCTCCGATTTAGAGTGAGCCAATGCAGTTCGCTGACAGAAGCCCAGAGTGAGTGGTATTTAGGAAGGTCCATCACCAGCCTGGCCGCCGCGGTCTGCACCAGCTGCAGACAATGAACAAGCCCTTTGTTGATACCTATATATAGGGCATTACAGTAGTCCAGTCTAGATAACTTTAGAGCGATGACTGCCTGCTTTCGAGAGGTGAAAGAGAGGAATTGAGAAATTTTCCTAAGAATCCTGATGGTCCCAAAGCATGAATGTCGAGGGCATTAGTAATTCACAACTTATTTAATCATCGGTGTGATATATTTCTGGACTAGCTAACCTTATGCAGATGGTAATCCCATTTGGTTACTGATAATCCAAAGGTAATTTTCTACAATATCCTTTGAATTTCGCAGTAAAATAGGAACATTTTCTAAGGCACTATTGGGCCAATTCATGAGTCTTTTTTCTCATATAAGTTATGTGTGAAAAAACTGATAACTTTGCAGGTAAAGTCAGGATAAGTGAGAGTGTGCATATATTTATGCCCTGAGGTTACCTAAAACTGCAAAAACCACATTATTCAAGGATTTATCCACAATCAAATGTTCACATTTAAACATGGGGATGTGATTGTTGTCAAGTGAGAGTTGGGAGAGTTGTGAGAGCAGACAATGTAAATGGCATGACCACCATGAGAGTTGAAGATATGTCACTATTTCCAGACATTCACAATGAACTAACCATACTTATCTGCACGGCAATTTGAAGGTGCTTGAATGGATCTGTAAATTGCAGAAAGTATATGCAACAACAATTTTCCTACTCTAAATCAGCAGGAAATGTAGAGGAGTAATGTATTCATGCTTTTGGGTATTTCCTCCTGCTTTAGCAAAGATCTCCAAAGGAGGGAGTGTATAGACATTGAACTTTTACCTAGAAGCAAAAAATATATTGTATAAAAGATGTAAATGTTATCTCACAAGGAATACAGTTTGATTTGGAAATATGCAATTAGCCTATGCCCTTGTGCTAATTTGTAACAAGGCTAGGTTTAATTTCATTTGGCCTTGGTTTGAAATAGAGACAAGTGTCTTTCCAATTTGAGGGCAATAATAAGCAGATTTATGAATTGCAAAAATGTAACCTACAATCTGTGTTAAACTTAATGTGATGACGTTTATTCAGTTCAAATATGCCCTTAATTTATTTTACTATAACTGCCTTAAGTGTCTCTGTTGAGGCACATTTGTATATGTGTTTATGTATGTATGCATGTATGTATGCAGTGCTTTATTTGTAAACGAAAAATTACCCGGGCCCACAGTTTTGGTTAGATGCACAAGGCCAGTGTTACCGAACATCAGGGATGCTGAATCCAAGGTTTTCTAGCCTTGATTAAAACTCATGCTTCTTTCATCCACCACTCTACATTCCTTGCCCCTTTACCTCACTCTTGCAGGTTCTTCTCAATTCCCACTTCCTCTCTTTGCCACTCCTTTCATCCTTTTCTTCCTCCTTTCTTTCTTTATCTCTTTTCTTCTGGGTCAAAGTCTGATCATGAAATATAAGTCCAGTTCCCAAAAAGTGAGTGATGGTGAGCCCCACCTGCAACCATCAGCTCTAATTAAGCCCAGTATGTATGTGGTATTTGAACAGCCTGAAACTAGCCAATAGGCAGCAATACTATGTGCAGGGTCAAATGTTATTGGAGGGATGGCTGGTTTCTATCAGTGAAAAAGGCAAGTTCATGGATTGTGGTATAGATTTCTTTAACAAGTTGTGCCATCAGCTATTTATGAAAGTGATGCAGTTTTGGACCGTGCTGAAGCATATGACTTTGCCCTCCCAGATCCAGGGTGCAATTGTGGAGAAGTTCTGTTTTTTAACTGAAAAAAATACAAAACATCTGTTTGCATAATAGAGCAGATTTGGCAGAGTGGCATTTATCAACTTTGAGAGGGTGGACGATTCTGTCAGCCGGATGCCACTTAAAACCTGTTGCCCTGTATGGATCTTAAAACCAGAAATTTGTGGGTTATATTATATAAAGTTGGGAGTACTGAAGAAACTCATTTAAGACCCATCTCTGACAAACCATTCCGATTGAAACTGTGGCAAACAGCCAAAATGATATAGGGGTTGAACTGTCACTTTAGACAGTGGTTGATGATCAATAAATGTTTCAAGAAATGTGCAGCTTTTTCCTGGAATTATAACAGCTTTTTAAACATTTCTCAAGTTATTATTGGGTTCAACAACTACCCACAGTAATGTAACACAAATACAATTAATAACTGAACAAACCCATAATAGCTTCCCACAACACAAACCAACACCCGAGAAGAGCACAATAGTAACACAATGAAAACGACTGGGAGGCACCAGAGGCACCAAAGGGGGGCAGGGGAAGCACAGTGATAGTGGCAGCTCAACAGACCATGGAGGATGGGGAAATGGGCACACACATGGAGAATAGGGACAGGGATTGAGGCAGGAGAAGATAAAGGGGGCAATCACAGGTGTTGGGCAGTGGCAGCATAATATACCAGGAAAGAAGTAGGCATGTGCATGCACACAGAGGAGAGGGAGGAATAGGGGAGAGGCAGCAAAGGAGTGGAGTTCGTCACAGGAGCAGTGGCAGCACAACAGAAAAGGGAGGAATTGGGCAGGGCATGCAGATGGAGAATGGGGGCAGGGTGGAGGGACGGGACGGTGGCGCACCAGGTGGAGTAGCAGGCAATGGAACAGGGACAGAGACAGGAAGGTGGGGCACATAGAAAGGGTAGTGGGGTCATGGAGGGGGTAAGTGACAAGGGCAGAAAAAGAGGACAGTGACAGCACAGTGGACTAGTGAGAGATGTGGCAGGGGCATGCGCACAGATAACAGGGGGCATAGGAATGAAGGTGGTGGCTGTAGCAGCAAAGGAGAGCATTGGCAGCACAGGCACAGTGGCAGTTTACAGACCACGGAGTGTAGGTGCAGGTGCACACATGGGGAGACCAGAGAGGCAGTAGGGGCAGCAAATGAGGTCAGTACAGCACAGGGGTAGCACAATAAACTATAAATGGAGGGTGCCAGGGGCAGCAGAGGGCAGTAGCACTGAGGCAGTGCCAGCACAACCGACCAGGGTGGTAGGTGGCAGGGGCATGCACACAAAGAATGGGGAGGATGGAGGAGGGCAGGGGGCATCAATATAGGGCAATGGCAGCACAAGAGACCAGCGAAGGAGGGAGCAGGAGCATGCACGCGGAGAACATTGTGCAGAGGGAGGTGGTCATGGGCATGAGAGGGCATTTATGCATAGGGACAGTGGATGCACAGCAGACCAAGGAGGGTGAAGGGGAATGCACATGGCGAAAGGGGAGAGGCAGAGATGGTAACAGCAGGCTGTGGCAGCACAGAGACACCCATAACCTGGGTCTTCAAGCAATAGAATCCTCTTTGCTTCAAACTCAGAAACCATTGGATCTTCAAGTTTTTCTCATGGAATTGATGCAATTCACGTTACTTCACAGTTACTTCAAATGTTCAGGCAAAATCTTTGACCAACTTTCGGGAGTAGCCATGGGAAATTGCGCCGCTCCAAACAGATTTATCATCGATACATTGATGATATTTGTTTAATGTGGACTGGCTCTGAAACCCAACTAATCACAGCCATAAAACACCTCAATCAAGTAAATGAACGCATCCAATTTACCCATACCATAAGTACGTCCAGGATATCTTTCTTAAATGTTGACATCAAAATTGTGAATTCCAAACTTGAAACATTCATGTATACGAAGCCCACAGATCGCAATATTTACCTTCATTTTACCAGTTTTCATGAAATGAGTTTGAAGAGACATTTACCTTATTCTCAACTTTTGTGAGCCAAAAGAATAGCTTCCTCTGAGGAATCTTACAAATCTGACAGCACTACAATTACAAACAAATCCCTCCAAAGAGGATATCCCATCAACATCTTCAAGACAGCAGTAGACAGAGTTGAAACAACTGAATGTACTCAATTGCTCACTAAAAAAATCAAAAGAGACAACACAGAGACACGTTGTGTATTTGTTTCGAAATATTCTACTCACAGTAAAAAAATAAAATCAAAAATCTATCATCAAACATTGGCAACTGTTACAACTTGAAAACGACTTTAATAACATTTTTCAAAATCAGCCTATCTTTGCTTACCAACGCTCAAAGAACTTACAACAGATGTTAAAACCACGTAACATCCAACTCACCACATACAAGGGTACCATCCCATGCCACAACTGTGGGAATTGCAATAGCATTATACCAGGTACCACCGTCATGCATTCCACTCAAGGTACCCTAATCCATCTACAGGTTAATGCCACATGCGACACGGCCAACGTTGTATACTTACTAAAATGCTCGTGTGGCTTGCCCTATGTGGGGAAGACCGAGCGGAAAATTAAGGTTCATCTAACAGAACATGGCAGTAACATTCGGACCAAAAATCTAAAATCATGCGTAGCAGCTCACTTCGTGAACGCTGCCCATAATGTCAGTCAAATTCGTTTTCAAATATTGGAAGTAGTCAAGAGAATTGAAGGTAGAGACTCCAGAAAATTTCTCTTACAACAGGAATTATATTGGATGCAAAAGCTGAACTCTCTTCACCCGATGGGACTAAATGAGAGGCTTGAATAGATTAGCTTTCTGTGAACTTTTTTTGACTGTTTTGATTATCCCCTTGTTTGCTCTCTCTCTGGCTTTGATACAACCCTCCATCCTATTCCAGTCTATCCATCATTACATTTGCTTATGTTCATGATCTTCTGAACATCTTTTTCTTCCTACTACAGTTTTTTCCATGCTTGCTCTCTAACTGTTCTCTTGCTTTTGCACTGTTCATTACCCCTTTACCACCACTCCCACTATTGTTCACTGCTGTCCTTTAGTTGTTTTCTTCATAGGACACTTTCCCTTTTGCTTGTCTTATTCTTTCTTGCTTATACACCTGATTTTACTTTGACTTCATTCATACACTTACACACTCTCTGATCTTATCTTCTCATTTTTTGCGATATCTTCATGTTTGGTTCGCGTTTGCATTTTTTACACAGACTGCTTGCTTCTTTTTTTCTTGTTGCTTATTTTCTGTTTTCCTACCTTTTTGACCTAAGAACATTTTTCCAGTTTTCTCCATATGTTCAGGCCATTTATCGTAATAATTCTAGTGTATATACTATCCAACATTACTGTTACTATTTGGCATCTCTCTGGTTATTTTAGTTCTCCCTCTTGATTCCTATTGTTGCTTTTCACACTGCTTTTCTAACTCTTTTTTCATCGTCTATTTTGTTTCCCACATCGACATTCCCCCACACAACTTTATTCACGGGCCGATACACGCACAACACTCTCTAGTCCTCTTTCTATGACACTTCTTAGATCATATATTGCGCATGCTCATGTTTCACCGCGTCGCTTTCCATACTCCGGAATGTTACACACGGCGTTCGAGTGGGCGCTACATCATTTTGTGCACAGTGAGTTCTCTTTGATGCTTTTGAATTCCTATCTTACTCAGGGTATTGCATTAGCTGAGCACACTTTGAGTGACCAACCGCATGTACGCGTCACCTTTCTCACGCCTATCAGCGCTCTTTACCGGGGCTCGGTAATCTGCACGGATACGTCTCCACACTCTTCCTTTCGGTTATTCCGAGTCACTGCCCCAACTTTCTGGTTGTTTTCTCCCGTACGTGATATGATTTTGTATGTTTCACAATGGCTTTCCGGTATTCACACAGCTCCTCCGAAGAATTCCACTGGTTAGCTGAGATTCTTACTGCGGTATCTGTACACAGCATTTCATTACCTTCTTCCGATTATCTTTTCACATCAGCATGCTAACCACTGGACATGATGGTCACACTATACCCAATTGCCCTTTTTTCAGATGTGATGCAACTTTATCTCGGGATTCTTGCTACATTGCACTTATTTCTATTTCTTTCCAGACACATGCCCCCTGGAGAAGAGCCCACGGCTCGAAATGCATTGGGGTGTTTCTTATGAAATGATGAATTGATTACATCTTGACACCAGTGATTGTACTGCTATCACTAGAATTGATGCATTGGAGGGAATTTTGAATCATATGAAGAAATATGACTCGTCGTACTGATTGAATTAAAATGAGAAATACTCGTCCTATTACTTTTTGACTACTTTTTTGCAATTGATTTTGCCTATAGGAGTGCTCAAGCTTATATCCTTACACTTGTAAGGTTCATCACAGCACAGAGACAGTGGAAGCCAATGGGCCAGTGAGGGAGGGATAGGGGTATGTACACAGAAAAGAGGGGCAAGAGCTAGGGCCAGGGCCACAATGTGACGATGTTTATTCAGTTGAAATATACCTGCATTAAATGTCTCGGTTGAGGCATATTTGTATTTGTATATGTGTTTATGTATGTATGTAGTGCTTTATTCGTAAACAAATAAGTGCCAGGGCCCACAGTTTTGGTTAGATACGCAAGACCAGTGTTACCGAACATCAGGGATGCTGAATCCAAGGTTTTCTAGCCTTGATTACACCTCATGCTTCTTTAATCCACCACTCTACATTCCTTTCCCCTTTATCTCACTCTTGCAGGTTCTTCTCAATTCTCACTTCCTCCCTTTGCCACTCCTTTTCATCCTTTCTCTTACTCCTTCTTTCCCTCTTTATCTGTTTTCTTCTGCGTCAAAGGCTGATCATGAAATATAAGTCCAGTTCCAAAAACGTGAGTGATGGTGAGCCCCACCTGTAACCATCAGCTTAAATTAAGCTCTGTATGTAGGTGGTATTTGAACAGCATGAAACTAGCCAATAGGCAGCAATACTATGTACAGAGTCAAATACAAAGATGCGTTCCATATGTTATTGGAGGGATGGCTACTTTCTATAAGTAAAAAGGGTGTGTTCATGGATTGTGGTATAGATTTCTTTAGCAAGTTGTGTTACCAACTATTTATGAAAGTGATGCTGTTTTTGACAGTGCAGATGTACATGACATTGCCATCCCAGATCCTGGGTGAAAATGAGGAGAAGTTATGTTTTTTAACTGAAAACAAAATATAAAACATCTGTTTGTAAGATGGAGCAGATTTGGCAGAATGGCATTTATCAACTTTGAGAGGGTGGACGAATCTGTCAGCCGGATGCCACATAACACCTGTTGCCCTGCATGGATCTCAAAACCAGAAAATTGTGCTTTATAATATATAAAGTGAGCACTGAAGAAACTATTTTACGGCATCTCTCGGTCACAGTTTCAATCGGAATGGTTTGTCCAACAGCCAATATGATGTAGGGTTTGGGCTGTCAATTTAGACAGTGGTTGATGGTCAATAAAAATTTAAAGAAATGTGCAGCTTGTTTCTAGAAATATAACAGCATTTTATAACATTTCTAAAGTAATTGTTGAGTGCAACAAACCACACACAATAATGCAATACTAATACATTTAGCAACAGAACAAACCCATAATAGCGTCCCATGACACAAACCAACAACCAAAGTCAGGGTATGCTCAGACGTGGGTCCCTTGCTCACTTTGCCAATTGATTCAAGCTAGCTTGGCTGATGAGGAGTGTTACCCTGAAACCGATCACGAGAACGCTTGTTTCTGGTCCAGGGAAGACAGCTTGGCAGTTCGGTCTGAACTGTTCCCATGGGGCACAGGGTCAAGCCTGATTTGCACATGGCTGGGTCTGAACTGGGGTGGCAAAGTGAGCTAAAGAATGATTATGGATTCAACCCAGATCTGTGGCTGAAAGTGAGTGTCTGAAAAGTTTCAGCACTCCATCCATAGTCTCTTTGTGTTTGAATTACCATACAGATGTAGGAATGGGGACACTGAAGTTTTTCGCAGTGGTTTGAACTGTGAGACTACTTTTAGTGGATCTCTAATTTGCAGGAAGTAACAATGCACAGAACTTGTAATGCGCCAGTTGCAAACCTGTCCTGTTATTTAAAGTGCTCTCCAGTTGCAGTGTTTCATCCAGTGTTTGAGTTACTTTCTAATGGGAATTACTTAATGCTGAACGATCAAGGCTGCTGTGGGATGGTACCGTGCATCCCGTATCTCAAAGCAGTAAGTTCCAGGGTTACTTGTATGCAAGTATTGTTTTACACTGGCCCACACAGTGAGGGAGGAACAGCTATGGCCTTCGCTAAATGTTTCCTTTATACGGTTTGACTCTCGAGGAGACTGAAAGCCATGCTTTTTCAGACAGATATGGCCTTAACCTCAGCCCGAGAGACTTTTGATCTCCAGGTTGCAAGGTATTCATCTGAGACACAAGCAGTAGTCTGTACAAACTTCCTGCTCCATTTCGGGGAAATGGTACATTGTATCTTTAACATGTCTGAAACAAGGGGGATCGTAAGCCTATTTAAACATAAGGGTTCAGGACTAGTTAGCATCTTTCAGACCATTATCGGAGTAATTCCATCTTTGAAACACCCTATTTTGGAAACCGTATTTGGAGGGCTTCCGCTGGTCCTGCTGCTTACAGTGGGCATCCTGATTTTAATATACCTGCTTCACAATGGACGTCCCAGTTCATCTGGAGATGAAAAGGGCCCTAATAGATCAACATTGTCGTGAGCGCCTGTTGCTTCATCTGGGCACACCTCGGTTTCGAGAACTGAGTGAGCATTGGTTCCTAATATTCAGAACAGCCTGGTTTGATAGCATCCTACATGTTTTCTGCTACCTCTTCTGCGGATTCAAAAGAGTGTGGGACCTGTGTCTGGCACTTCCATCAGTTGCACCGCCCGACATAGACGTACTGCTGGACCCCTTCAAGGCCCACGTGTATCGTTGTTCCAGTGTATTCCCATGTTGATGGCGGCATTCTTAGAGCCTCCACGGGAAGTTTCAGCTCCTAGTGGATCCGACAACGACTCTCCAGCTGTCACGCAGGTGTCAATCGTGACTGATGTGGGAACCGGAGAGGAACAGGTTTGCTCGATCGACCTGATAAATGAGGTGTTGGAGGGACCATCATATGCGAATGTGAGCGACAGTGATGTTGCGTCTCCCAAACAATTCTCTGTGTGATGGGAATAATTCGTCCTTCTTCAAAAACATTCCAAATTCATTAAAAATATCGCTTTGTTTTGATTTCTGCTCTGCACTGAGCACCATGGCTTTCGATTTGCTCAGTGAGCCTGATCATATATTGACTTTAAAAAGGCTTTGAGAACACATTTTTTAATTTTAGCAGCATTACATTTGAACACTTTTTTTCTATGTTTTTAGATATTTTTAGCAATTGATTTTATAAATGCTTATATGCTTTTAGCTAGCTTGTTTTTAGCTACAGATGACCTTATCGCTCTCCGGATGAGGAGTGTGTGATATACTTTAGAAGCTAGGCCTATATAGTAAGGCAACCTTTCACCTACATTCGTCCTACCTTTCTCCATTTAACGGGGTTAGCGCTGATCTTTTGCCTACTTATGCGTTGAACAAATGCTGGGTGTTTTCTCTGAAAACTCCCTTCATTTGTTATGCATGAGAATTCACAGTATCATATCTTAATACCCTGCACACTCTGTATAATATGTCTGTACGTAGGTCACCACCATCATCATCCTTGAACGACAAGAATGATGCTGGTTCAATTAATCCATATTGAAAATGCTCCATCATTGATTCTGTGTGTACTTCTCCGAGTATAAGTGAGCACAAGTGACTGAGTGAAAAGTACTGTACTGTTTCCATGATCCCTGATGGGTCAGGGTTGTCATGTTCATTGGTTGACAGAAACTATTAACTCCTCTGTGAGTACTGGGGGCTTATAGTGCCACTGTGAGGTAGCTGGTGTAGAGGCTAACATATACTGCCGGGTGCAGAATAAATCTTGGCACTAATCCCTTAGGTTATGTGTCTAAACGCACAGATCCTATGTATCTATAGGAACTACACAACACTAGATGCTGCTAAGGTACTGAGATCCAGGAATCCCAGACCACTGTAATTAGAGGGCCTCCCCAACTGAAGGCATGGTGACTATGTGTAGTGTGGTGTTGTACCTACCTACTCTAGTGAAAACTAAACTTCCAAAGATTGGAGATAGGGTTGCGCTAGACTCTTGACTGACAGTTCAGTAGAACTTATTACTTACAAAAAGTGTTTTATGTGTGCCCATGCTATTGATGGTTTTTCATCTAACCACACCCAGATTAGCTGGTAAAACAGTGCAGGCTTAAATCCCAACCGCTGTACACCAATGTAGGAGGCTGGCTTAGTATATGGTGTACACTTATTTAAGTGAAACAACTTGCACTAATCCAGGCAGCCCTTATGGTGATTTTAATGGTAGAAAGCTCTCAAAGTGGTAGCTGTGGAGAGCAGCCCTCAGTGTTATCTCGAAGGAGTATTAAGCAGCTTGTTTCACTAGATCTAATCATGTAGTGTAGGTTAAAGGGAAAAAACATACAGTGTATATATAAAAATATGTCTATTTATTACACAACATTCACTTACACATTAGTATATCTCCTACCTGGTGATATAAACACAAATACACAATACTACTTCAATTGCAAATAAGGTAAGTAGTACAAAATACAGAGGTGTCCAGGGGCAGACCAAATCATATAGTAAAATGTGGAATGGGACATGCGACCAAAGTCAGGACTTGGACCGGGAGACTCAGAGGAGCTATGGACACAAGGAACCACCCAAGGTATGTACCCAGGAGCCCATGAAGGCTCTGTGCAGAGTGGAATCACAGCGTGTCAATAGAGGTAAAAGTCCTGGTTGCAGTGTTAAAGAAAGAAGAGTTAGAGCAGACTCGAGCAAGGAGGGGAGACCAACGAAGCAAAAATAAGACTGTTGAGAGGAACCACAGGCCGAAGGCACAGGAGTCACAAAAGGACCTTGAGCAGCTCCCCAAAGATGAAGGCCCACGGTGCAGAGGTTTTGGTGAGGACACTGATCTTGGCAGGAAGAGATGCTGGAGGCTGGAGATTCAAGTAGCCCAAATATCTCTGAAGTGCAGAGCCAACAAGCGTTGGCAACACCAAATCAACGCTTTGCACAGAGGTTCGGTACCAGTGGTTCTGACAAGGAATACTGGCCTCAAAGTTGCAGAGAGGATAGGTCAGGCCTCGAAGGAGCTGCAGAACCACCACTTGTATTGCTGAGCCTTTCAAAGTCTGTGGGACATCAGGTGGGAGTGACTCCTTCACTCCAAAGGAGATAACTTCAAGTATCCTTGTTGCCCACAGATCTGTTGAAGATCCTGGAAGAAGCATAGATACAGACGACGAAGAAGACTTACAGAACAGCGAGACCAGGAGCTGCAGGAGACTTCCTTGATGTAGTCTCAGTTACAGGTGAAATCCAGCAAAGTCCAAGTGTCCAGACAGTTGAAGAGTGATGTGGTGTCAGGCTTGAGTCTTGTCCCACAACAAATCTGAGGAGCCACCCATAGGTAAGTCCTTAAATTCCCTAGGAAAGGGGTTAGGCAAATCAGGGGTCCCTCCCAGAGGAGGGGATAGACAGAGGGGATGATACTCCCATGTCCTTTCTCCAGTTTTGCATCAGAGTGGGAGCCAAGGGCTCCCTGAAGTGGCTCAAACCGGAGTATGCAACGAGGGCACCAAATGTGCCCTGCAAAGCAGTCTGGTGGCAATGGCAAGAACCCTCACCCCAACACTATATGTCCTGTCTGTCTGGTCCTATCGGTTAATTCACCTGTCATTCGTTGTAGGAGGTTCAGAACCGAGAGCAGTGAAGTGGTGGTTATTACAGCGAGCGGGTACGCGGTGGAGTACTATCTGAGTTCAAGGTAAATGAGTTAGTTTGAGGTAAATAGGATTTGTTGTTTCATTATCAGATATTGGAGTGTTTCATGAGAATGCAATTCACTTTGTAGACTGTTCAAGGCTACAATAACTGCACAAGAACAGAAATAGTTCATCGCGTATGCTTTATACGGATCGGAGTTTACCGGTACTGAAAGTTGTAGAGCCTGGCTGTATTTAGAGACAACTAGTACCAGCAATGTTATCGTTTAAACCAATGCGAGCGCTATGATTTACTAAGTTCTCATTTGGATTTACAGGGCTCTTTTGTTTTTGATTACGTGCCACTATAAGGTATGGCGGTATGTCGACCGAGTTCCTTTGAGTGTGATTGCTATTGTTAACAATATGGATTACCATGCGATTGGTTGTGTTTCTTGTACTTAATCTAAGGGTAGAGAGGGTGGAATTCAGTTGTTTTTATTTAGACTTATAAGCTTCAGAACTCGGTTGCGCAAACTAGCCTGTTGATGAAGATTGTTGTATTTCTGCAGACATTGTTCGTCATTAGCCGAACCCACAAAGGCATTTGATTTTGACTCCGATATTGTTGGTAAGTAGATTTGATGACACTGGTTCTATAAACATAGGATGCACGTTTTTTTTATTTATTCTCACTTTTTTTGATTTTGTTCACTTGGTGTTGGTCACATCACTAGATGCAGTCTAGCAACTCTGGTATTACACATTATATACAGATGGTGACTGTTTCTGCCATTCAATGTGCTGAAGAATAGTATGTTCTGAAAAAATATTTTTTCTAATATTTCTTTACAGTTCCCCTGAAGAAGGGAGTCATTCCCAAAATGAATTGGGATTTGCAACAGCAGCAATATTGATTTAAAAATTAATTATGGATATATGTTTATGTACATGAATAGGTGTTCTTATGTTAATTGAAATGTTAATGTTTTTTGTAATGGATATATTCAAAAGGTTCATAAAAAGAGGATTGTGAACACATTTTGTACATGCCTCATGTTCTAATGAGTGTTTAAATGATAACGGAGTAAAGATTAAACGGTTGATTAATTCATGCAAACGGAAGCTTGCCACTAGCTGTGCGGGTAGAGTCAAGAGACTGTTGTCACTTGAAAATTTTTGTCTATAGTTTAACACGGAGGGTAGCATTTTCCATCCTGCCCAGCACGCCCAGAATAACACTGGATTACTTAGGTAAAACGATTTTTTAGTTGAGCTTTAGATTAGGTGTGCACTGCACAATCTCCTTATTTTAACTGTCTGGGAGAAGGTCACACCTCCCTGTTACACAAAACCTATTGTTCTACCTTCCCCAACTCAGATCATCTCAGCAGCAGGGGGGCAAAATTGAGCCTGGACTCGGCAGCAGCACTAGCTAGCTGGCAGACCTTGAAAGGCTGTTACCGGGAGTAATGAGGGCTTCCTGGAGGAGCCCCGCATTGAATGGAATCATACCTCCAACACCGGTAACAGTGTTGGGGATATGATTCCAACATGTTTGATACCCACCATGCCCAGGTTCAGCACAACCACTACTTAGCAATCCATCGCGTAGTGACGGATGGCCACTATATGTATCAAAATGGCTGGCGAACCGACTCCAAGCTTTTTAGAGGTGTCCTGCTCATGAAGGGGCACCCTAGCACTTAAAACCCAGCACCTTGCCTTCAGGACTTAGGCCTGCCTTAGGGGTGACTTATAGGTTTTAAGTTTAGTGACCTCAGATATAAGAAAATATATATCTGTTGTAAGTGGTGCTAGCACCAGCTTACACAGGCTGCAATGGGAGGCTTGTAGTCACAGTTTGAGTGGTCTCTCATGGCTGGCCCAATACATGCTGCAGCCCATTGAAGACCCTTGGTGTACCTATGACCTGGGTATCATTTTGCGATATACTTGGGACTCATAAGGGTACACCAGTAGCCAATTGTGGATAGACAGAAGTACTTACCACAGCCAATGTAGGGAGAAAGCACAGTGATTGCGGTCCTGATTAACTGGATCCCAGTCAGACTAGTCAAAAATACACTGACACCAGGTAAAAAGTGGCGGATCCTATCTTCCTACACTTTATATCTATAGTATCCTTCTAAAAGTCAAAACCCTGTACGGGCAGCTGGCATAGAAAAGAATCTGAATATATCAGATTTGTGTCAGTTAGCATATTTGTCTTTGCGGATAATGATGTGAGCCTACAGAAATATAAGGCAGGGTCAGATATATCGTAACCAGAAAAATAAGCAAAATTCTGTGCAAATGTTTTTAAACTACCCTGCGGCTGCGTAGGGCAATTTCCCATTTTGTATAATTGTAAACAGCTAGTTTAATACTTGCTTTATGCAGAAAATTATGACCGCAATGTTGAAAACAAAACATGTCATCATAATTAGATGCTCCATCATACAATTCATCAGAAGTTGTGTGCTGTAGATCTTCTGGCAGTTCATGCAGTATATCGATGTACCAATTATCAGAAATAGTACTAGGGGTAATGACATTATTCAAAGAAATTTTGAATAGGTATGGAATTTGTAGAAGCTCAGTTGGGCCATGCACATCATGTAATACCCTATTCCAAACAATCCCATAGGGAACTGGAACAGCTGTAATGTTCACCAGGGAAAGGTTTCTTCATTCTTGGCGTGATGAAGAATGTGGTTTAAGAATCAAGTTCACCAGTTGTACTGTGGAGCATTCTGGGAGGAAAGAAGCAGGAAAAAGACTGTCACAAAACCAAGCCAAAGTTCAAGGAAAAGTAGTGCAATTGTAATCCAAAGATGTATCCATGCAGAAACGAAATATGTCCTTTTCAGCTAAAGATAGAAGACATGCATTTTCAGCCTGAAAGACAGAGGCAGTGATGGGTCAGTTGAATCCGATGAGAATTTGTCAAATTTGATGAAGTAGCCAGAGGCCATCCGATCTAGGTTTGTAGAACTGGGACATGACTTGATCTGTGGTACATTGACGTAGACAGACCATGTTCTTTCCAGGTTTCCAAATTGGAATCTCTGTATCTGTATAAGTTGACTGTACAGTTGATGTAGTTGTAACAGGTAGAAGACATACTTCATTGTTGTTGATTGTTGTCTCTCATTGGAGAAAGGATGCTTCTTCAGTTATTAAAGTTTCTACCTGAACTTTCTGTACGGTAGTGGGAGGAGGCAGGCAGCTTCCCAGGAGCCCCCATGGCTTACTGATGAGATTTAGCCACAGAGTGTGGTTTGATCAGATCAATGGAGAGAAATCTTTGTCTTTCTGACCAGCAAGGGGCGGAAGAAGCGCAGCTCTGGTACCTTCAACAGCCAGGATACAGGCGCTCTGTAGGATGGCCCAAACTCTTTCTTGACCACAATTTTTCCCTGACCAGATCCCCAACCTTTGAGATCCAGCCAGGCCTCGCCAGGACTACCTTCATTTCTCCAGTGGCGGCGCATTTATTTTTTTACATTGTTTTGTCCATCCCGGAAGTTGTTCAGTTCCTATAAAACAGCCAAACTTTCATTGATGTCAAATGGTGGTTCTGCTGCTACTGTGCTGGGATTATCAAGGTCTGAGAGTTGCATCTTTATCATAAACAGGATTTCATAGGGAGTCCGATCACTCAGGGATTTTCTCGGCATGTTATTGAGTGCCCTCTGGTCCCCAGATAGGTGATGGACCCAACTGCCACCTAAGCCTAGCACCCTTGCCGTTAAAGACTGCTTTAAGTCAAATTTTTCCTCTCCACAACTGCATTTCCCTCTGGATGGTATGGAGATGAGAAACACAGGGTCACACCCAAACTTCCCACAGCCTTTTTGTAAGCCCTAGAGCTAAATGCTGGAATCAGGTCGCAATGTAATGTGCCAACTGCGTAAGTCCAGATAAAGACTCGCTGATCCTTTATAATAGTTTATGTTATGTTATGTTATGTTATAACATTTTGTAGCGGGCACAGCTGCCCCTTCGAAGGGGCGTCCCGGCGCTAAGCAACAGAGAGGAGAAGCTGAAAATAAATGGAAGACCTACGGCGGAGGGAAAAGATGGGTTGTGATGGCCTTATGAAAAGCAAGGTAGTTGTTAATGCTGTGGATGGAAAGAGGCAGTGAATTCCAGAGTTTAGATGCCAGAACACAGAAGGTAAGCTCACCAACACACTCCCTCCTTACTCAGGGAACAACCCCCGTATCTCGATAAGACAGAGGCTTGGACAATAACCTGTCTAGTGGGCGGATCAAAAAAGCATAAAATCGGTTTGAGACCCTGCAGTATGCCAAAGCACGTACCTGACACTTTCTTGTTTTTTAACTTGAATTTAGGGCCGGATCTACCCAAATTCCGAGGTTTTTCACCACCTGTTTAGGGCCGGCGCACAACCAAGGCCAGCAGGCTACCATCGCTCACTCCGTAGCTCAGGATTTTTTCCTACCAGCAAGACCTCAGGCTTGCTGGTATTGAGCTGGAGACAGTTAGCAGTCATCCACTCAGAGACGGCGGCGAGGCCGCTTTGAAACTTTTGGACATCCCGCAAAGAGTCGTTGGAGAGTGCCACAACCAGCTGTGCATCATCTGCGTAAGACACAACTGTAAGCCCTCTGCTTCTGGCCACTGCTGCCAGTGGTTGCACATAAAGATTGAAAAGAGTAGGGCTAAGGGCAGAGCCCTGTGGCACACCTCATTTGAAGGAATGGACCGTAGAGGTGAAAGGGGGGGACATTACCTGGAAGGTCCTATCTGAAAGAAAGGTGGTAAACCAATCCAGTGCAGGGCCCACAATTCCTCCAACCTTTACAGCAGGATCTGGTGGGAAACGGTATCAAACGCGGCACTGATGTCTAAAAGGATCAGTGCCGAAGTTTTCCCCACATCCACTGATGCCCTCAGATGTGACCAGGCCGAAACCATTCTGAGAAGGGTCCAGTATGCTGTTCTCCTCTAAAAAGCCTGTCAGGATGGAATTTATGTGGGCCTTGGAGATCTTATGGGCCCAAGGCAAGAGAAAGATTGGCCGAAAGTTCTCAGGTTTGGCTGCATCGAGGGTTGGTTTTATTTAGCAGAGGAATGACCCTAGCTTGCTTCCAGGACCTGGGGACGATAGCAGTGGACAGAGACATATTGATCACCTGACCTAGTGGTGTAAGAAGCACGGGTAGCAGTTTAATTCGTTGTTCGGGCTTCACAGGGTGAGCAGGAGAGCCCAATTAAACTTTGCTGCACAGAGCACGCAGCTAGTCCTGGCCGATCGGCGGGATTGTGGTGTCAAGGGGCTGCTCATATACAGCCAGTAACCACACAGGAGCAGAATGCCGCTAAGTCCCAATGCCCCTCTCAGGACCCCCCTGCCAGGCTGGTTGGTTACTCCTTGCAGGTAAGTACTAAGGGGGGAAAAGGGAATTGGGATAGAGAAGAGACCGCTCCAAAACTCTTGCCTGTTCTGATTCTTCCGTTCTTCTTCTTCTTCTTCTGTTTATTAGGCTAAACATAAGTACTCATATAACCGTTTCTGTTTGCAGTACACTTACTTCCTTATTAAGCATATGAATAACTTATCTTACCAGAGGTTTGTTTTGGGCCTTGCCTCTCTTCTTACTTGTCTTAATGTAATGTCTGTTTCACCAAAAGAAGCCTTCACTAGTTTCTTGTTCTTTTCTTTACAGGTCGTTCAGCTTCCTGATCTGCTCTGTCTAGTATGGAGAAAACAAGGTGTGTGTTCTTCCTTCAATTCTAGTGTAATTGCAAGAGTTCCTTCCTTATTAATACTTATATAATACAAGTAAACGTATTGGCTTTTAATGGGGGTCTGGAATGCTGTGTCAAATCCTTCACTTCTCTCCAAGAAACCAGTTCTCCCTGCCTATGTTTGTTATTTCTTTTTAAAAAGTGAGAAGAAATGATTTTCACATTTACAGATGACTTTCAAAGCTGAAAATCACTGCCTTGTGAAGTTAAAGTTTGACTTTCTAATTGAGCTCAGAAGGATATTTAAAGTGATAAACTGAAGAGCTCACACATGTTCCTATTCCTTAATTAAACACAGTGAGCAACTGTCAAATAAGATGAATAGCAGGCTTTACTCAAAACACGGCAAGATATTATTGTGCACGTGTTAATATTTAATCATTCTTTTAACTAGAAGGTAAAATGCAGCACGAAAGGAGGAAGTGCTCACATAAACCTTCAATTGAATTTCTGCTTGTTACAAGCCTCAGAGATTTCTTCTCAGACACTGCCTGTTGAAAGGTCATGCCAGTGTCAACTCTTAACTGGAATATTTTACTAAGCTTTATTCTTTAGAAATTAAAATGTTCTTTTATTTCACTGCAACAACCTTTCCCGGACTTTTAAACAATGTTATTTCTTTCTTCGAAGTCAAGGTTATTTTTGACAAGGGAAAAGATTAATCATTTAGACTCCAAGAATACATAGAATAATACACTAACCTTCAGTTTTTAACCTGTGATAATACCGACGAAACTAAACCCGGATATTTCAAGTCTATCCTGACTAACTTCCAAGATGCTCCATTTTCAGATGCTCTCCTAGTAAATTCTTCAGTGAAGTGGCAGTAGAATGTTGAAGCACACTTCACCAGGCTGTGATTGCTTGGAAGACTAGACTGCTAGACAGCAGTAAGCTGTTGCAGTATCAGGATGTTGGCAGCCATGTTGGAGTTTCTGCGATGCCAACAAGCACTCCAACTCAAAGGATGAATTACTCTCTGAGTTTGGAATGGGAGGGTAGGAGCCACTGAGGAGGTATGAGGAGGAAACCTCCCATGATTACTGACACTTGGCCAGCGTGTGAGTAGATAAAGATCAACACGTAGGGTCATGGCACGTCGCGGCCGGAGGGAAGGTTTTATAGATGTTTTCCACCTTGTTGACAAAAAAGGTTGAGAGAGTAAAGCCTGGGCGGTAAACTCCGTTCCATTCGCGGAATTTGCGGAATTTGGGTAATTTACGCAAAATTGCCCAAAATTCTCCGTCCCGCGACTTCGCGAATTTTTTGCTTCTTCGCGTTCTCAAATGTGTGTTCGCGAGATATTTCCCCGCGAGCATGCAAACAGCGATTTCGAACAGTAAAAAAGCCTCGTGAACCAACAATTCCGCGTGTTTGCGGAATTTCTATGTGTCCGCGGAGATTTTTTCCGTTTCGCGGAGATTTGCGAAACGCGATTACGCAAATTCCGCCCACCCCTAGTGAGAGCCTCACAGTGCTCATCCAACGTGATTGAGGGCGCTGTAGATACACCTGCGGATTTCAGTTCTTTGAGTATAGAAAAAATACTCTTAGTGGGGTTCCTGCTGCTCCTAATCTGGGCAGCAAAGTAGGCTGCCCGTTCGGACTGGATAGCCCTATGATATTATTTAATGGCTGCCTGATAGCATCCCTCCGAGATCGGATCATAGTCCTGCCTCCAAGCCCACTCCAGCCTCTTACATGCTTAACGCATGGTGGCAATTTTGTCATTATTCCAGGGACTGGATTTAGTGTTAAGACATTTAGACCATTTTGCAGGAATAAGTGCATCTAGCGGGGGGAGTAGCCAATCCGAGTGTGTTATATGCAGTGTCTGGATCCTCTGACAGACTGGGCGTGCTCCTCATAAGGATTGCAAGAAGGAGATTGATGTCTAATTTATGCCAGGGGCATTTAAAAGAGAGGTTGTGGTGGACCACGCTCTGTGGGGCTTCAACCCCCGAGAGTGTCATGGAGACCAAAAAGTCGTCAGACGAGCTTATAGGAATGGGGTAGCGACTAAGAGATGGGGGAGATTGGAGAAGATCAGGTCTAGCAAATGGCCAGCAGAATGGGTAGGGCCAAGAACCATTTGGAGCAGCTGACATGCCGCTATATCCGCAGAAAAATTACCAGCTTCTGAATCATGAACATTTTCAAGGTTCAGGTCGCCAATTATGCTGAAATTGGCAAATCTCATTGCTATGAAACTAACTGTCTCAATTAATGTAGCCCTAAACTCCTTCGAGGGTCCTGGCAGATAATAAACCAGTAGGCCAGACATGGTGAAGTTAGCATTAGAAGAGATCCCAAAGTGCACACATTCGTAGCCCACCAGTGATTCTTTAACCCAAGTGCAGGTGTAGTGGGATTTAAAAACAAGTATAATGCCCCCCCCCAGCCTCTCTATTGAGAGTCATAATACTATAGCCTGGGGGAAGAGCCAGACCTGGCTCAGCCACCATGTCAGCTGACAACCATGTCTCCATCAGAAAGACAGCATCGGGAGTCTCATCCACTAACAAGTCGTAAACATCAGGAGAATGCTTGGCTAGGGAACAACAGTTAAGGCTAAGTAGTTTAATAGTCGGCCCAGCACAAGGAAGTGAAGTTGGAGGTAACAGGATATTTGCGCAGGAGTTCAAACCACAGTTCCCGCAGCGAAACGGGCCATCCAGCATGCTACATGGAGAGGAACTACAAGGGAGCCTCTCTAATGGCAAAAAGCTCGTCGCCAGAGTAGGCAATTTTAACGTTATCCAAACCAGCAGCATGTCTGGCATCTGGCGGCGTCCACGGGCTTGCCTTAGGCGCGCCCCCTGCGCGTGTCCGCATTCCAGGCATGTTCAAATGCAGAAGTGCTCAAGTGGTGCCTCCCCTGGAAATACGTTGGCTCAGCAGCCCAGCCCAGCAGTAAACAATCTAACAGCTGACCGCCCTCCACACAAACAGCATCAAGAGCCGTGGTGGACCGGAGCGGTAAAAAGGTAAAAGAAGGTGACAATGCGCATTAAAAGGTAAACAAAGTAAAAGTTAAAAGGTTAAAAGCAATTCCGCAATGCTGGTAGAACATGTGCAGTGACACGCAGCCTCACCATTCATGTGCTGCGCGTCCGCATTTCCGGCATGTTTAAATGCAGAAGTGCTCAAGTTGTGCCGCCCCCACCGCCCTTGGAAATAAGTCGTCCCAGCATTCCAGCCCAGCAGTAACCAATCTAACAGCTGACCGCCCTCCACACAAATGGCATAAAGAGCCGCGGTGGACCAAAGCGGTAAAAAGGTAAAAGTAGGTGACAATGCGCATTAAAAGGTGAACAAAGTAAAAGTTAAAAGCAATTCCGTAGTGCCGGTAGAACGTGTGCAGTGACACGCAGCCTCACCATTCATATGCCGACCATTGTAGCAAGAACCATAGGAATTGAGAGCAGGAATCCACTACTAACAAGATGTACTCGTAAGTCCCATCTGATGATGGATGGCTGCAGTGGTCCAAATAGACACAAGCCAGAGGCTTGTTTGAAATTAGTAGAGGTGTCTGGGGTGGACACGCTACAGAGGGATCCTTCATCTGCTGGCAGATGTTGCATTTAAGGACAAAGTCTTGGTCTGTTTATCAAGACCTGACCACCAATAGCACTGTTGCAATAATGAAACTGTAGCAGCCAACCCAAATGTGCAGAAGCCAGACCCTTGTGTGCAATTAGTATTAACCTCAATCTGTGATCAGTGTTTGGTATTACTTGCAAGAAGTTTGCCTGGCATATGCTGTCCACTATTCTAGTGGGCACCTTGCACCAGTCCAAACAACCCCTTATTGATGGTAGGTTAAAGAAAACCTTATAGAAAGCTACCCATGTGGTAGCTGTGGAGAGCAGCATTCAGGCTAAGTCTTGAAGGAATGTAAAGCAGCTTGTTTTACCAGTCTATAATCTCAAGAATGACCAAATGAAAGGAGAACCACACCAGGTATATATATGAAATATATGTATTTATTCGAAACACATCCCTCTAGTCTCTTTATGAGGCTAGAGGGAAAAGTACATTCAGTAAACTTAATAGCACACAGTAAATTAGCACAATATACGTTGAGCCCTAGGGGCGTACCAAACTATATATCAATAAAGTGGTATAAGAACCACAACTTGCATAGATACAAGGCCTAGAACCTTTAGAACCGCTGGGCCACCAGGAAGCACCCTAGGTAGTGACACAGGGGACAAACGGGAGACGCGTGCAGTGTCTAAACACAGCCACAAATCACCATTAACTTCAACGGGGAAAGTCACGGTTGGAAAATTAAAGATAAAGGACAGTTAGAAGAGGACTTGGAGCAAAACCTTTAAGAACTAGGAGGTTCTAGAGTCAACACCCACGGGAGCACCAGAGTACTCGAGTTACCTCACCTAGGGAAGCCAGGTGCATAGGTTTCTTTTTGTGTCGGGTGTTGTTGTCGTTTTCAATGACGATCTGCTGCTGCCGTCAAAGAGGAAAGTGTCCGGGTGGATCCAAGCCTGGATTGGAGATGTGAAACACCTGAAAGCAGAGGGGACAGAGTCTGGGTCACTTGCTAGGGACCAGGGGCATGATAGTTGAATGCCCACCGATGTGGGGTGATTTTAGGTGAAGAAGGTGAAGCTTGACTCTTCAGCCACGAGGTCTTGGAGACGTCGACGACAACCAGGAGCTGGATTCGAGCTTTCCCACTAAGGATGTCAAGTGCTGCGGTGTTGGTGCCCGGATTGGCCCCAACAAGCCTTGGCAACGCAGAAAGCAGAGATAGGCTTGGGTGCAGGCCAGCAAGGTCTAGGCAACTCACCACTTGGTTCAGAGTCAGTGCCTGTCTGGAGCACCAGGGAAGCCCAGGGAAAAGTAGAGTTACCTTCAAGGGGACCCATCAGTCAACAGACTAGGGATCGCAAAGGAGCCTCGAGCAGAAATGCAAGAAGCAGGCCCACAGAACACTCGTGGAGTGTAGGCCCACAATCTTCGGTGCAGATGATGCTTGGGGCTTGGGCTACAAGTAACCCAACGCACAACTTCAGGAAAGATTGGGAAGTTAATGCACTTAGCAAATATGCACGGTGTCAGGAGTTCCGGTTCCCCATCACTCGGTAGGGCTGTGGGTCTCAGCTTTGCTGGGGACTCGTATAAGCCTTAGAGAAGTCTGGAAATCCTCTTCCTGGGCTGCAGGTACTTCGGAGTCAGGCGGGAGCTTCAAAGATGCAGACCAGCAAATGCTTCATTGGTGCCTGTTTGAACAGGGGAGTCACTCCTTGACCCCAAGGGAGTTCCAGGATATATGTTGCAGAGTTTCGTCCAGGTGTAATCTGAAGTCCTAAGTACTGGGTTCCCATACTTATACTAAGAAAGGGGGTTGGACATACTCTGTGGACCCACCTATGGGGGGGTCTTGAAAGAGGGGTGGTTACACCCATTTTCTTTGTCCAGTTTCGGCCAGAGCAGGGGTTGATGCCCCTGCAACCGGTTTGAACTGGACTATGCACAGGGACACCTAATGTGCCCCCAGCACTGTCTGCAAAGCACTCTCTGAGTGTCCCTACCCAGCCCCAATACACTAAAGCCTTCCTGGGAGGTGATTACACCTCCCTGTGACAGGAAACCTATTGTCCAGGCCTCCCCTGCCGGAGTTTCATCCAGCAGCAGGAGGTCAGACCTGTGTCTGTGGCTGCAGCATCCATTTTGTGATGCTAGGGTTCTTTTAAATTATTACCGGTCAGATTAGTGTGTACATGCCTCTCCCTCGAGAAGGGTGGAATTCTACCCCCGCCACCAGGACTAGTAGGGGGTAGGATTCCAAAGTGTTTGACGCCAAACACAACATGTTTCGATGCAGCCATTCCAAAGTTAGCATTTACCGCAAGGTTAAAATGCACTTAAGAGTATATGGTCTGGCTGCATCACAGAACAGCTTTAGAGAATAGATTCTGAAGCTGCAGAGGGGTCCTGCTCATACATGGGCACCCTCTCACATAAAACCAAGCACTCTGCCTTCAGGATTGATAAGGCCTGCTATAGGAGTGACTGATAGGTTTATATGTGTCAGTGATTAAAGGTAGATATAGGTAACCTATATTTTAGTAAGGGGTGCATGCACCACCTTACCCAGGTGGCAGTAGCAGGCCTGTGGTGTCATTTTGGAAGGCTTCCCAGGGGCGGCTAATACATGCTTCAGCCCCTGGTAGGTCTCTGGGGTACCTATGCCCTTAGTACCTAAGGTACCATATACTAGGGACTCATAAGGGTGCCCCAGTAACCAAACTGGAGTGTTCCTAAAGTACATGCAATCATTTTGGAGATAAAGCAGCTACGCTGGGGTCTTGGTTAGCAGGGCCCCAGCCAGACTAAAGTCGAAAAACAGTGAAACACCAGCAAAAAGCAGGGGTAACTATATTAAGCAGATCCTACTACCCTACATTACTCTCTCCCCCACTTCAAGAATGAAAGCATATGGTATGTTCTGTGCATCTAACTTGTGGGTGTACTTGAGTAGAAAGCTTATCGGCGGGTGGGTGTAGTTGTGATCAGCATTGATAGCCACCATGATGTCTCTGTCTATCCTCATGCTAGAACGAGTAAGTGCAGCAACCGAAGCAGTGTGAACTGTTGATTCTGTGGCTTCATCAGCCATGGGATTCCCTGCAATGTGAACACCAAATCATTAATGACTCAATTTGTGGATTACGTGAGTCTGTGGCAAGCCGTCCTTCAGCTTTACCATCTGTTCCCAAAGCATCTTGTCATTTATTGTGCAACCATTTGAAGCTCTGACTCCATTCTGGCTCCAATAGTGTAGGTATTCATTATAGGACTGGTCACAGTAATGTGAATCATACACTATAAGTGTAGGGAATCTGGGATCTGCATTTCCTAATGCCAGAATTAGAGCCTTTAGTTATGCCAGCTGTGCTGTGCAGTCACCATCTTACTGCTTATAGGTTTTCTCAGGAAGGAATTCTCCATTGTGCATGTGCCCTTTTACAATTGTGCAAGCTGCTGAGCATTGGTGCTTAGTCCTCAACTGCAGACTGGGAAGAACTGTCAATATATATGATGTAATCATAGCGATCTTGAGGAATTATTTAATTAAGCAGAAAATATTTCAGTTTGTACTGCAGAAAAGCTTGAGGTTGTAGTGTAGAATCAAATCTGTAGTGTACATCTGTTGCGGTGAGTGAATTAGCCCATTGTATCCATTGTGGATGTAAAGCTTTAGCGTTTGGAACACTTGCTTTGGTAACAGCCTCTAAGGTCAGCAACGGGGTCATGACAATTATGTGTGTACCCTAAGCTAGGGCTCGCTCTCTCACCACATCAGTCTGTAGTGCTGTCAGGATTTTTTCAGTAGGTGCAAAACGCATTTCAGCATTAGTATATAAATCCGATTCATATGCAATTGGTACTGAATTATCTTCATTGAACTTGATGTAAGTGTATCCTTATTTCCTCGCAGTGATGCGTATCACCAGGTTCATTGTGTTCACACACGTGTGTAAATGTTTGGAAGCTATTATGTCAGCTTATATTTGTGTGTTCCTGTGTCCAATGTCTGCTAGAGGACTCTGGACATATCATGTCATAGAATGGTTTAAACCATTCTGTGTAATATGGAATGCATGTTCTGCCAAAATGTAGGAATCCGAATATGGATTGTAGTCTTTCAATATTGTTGGAGGTTGAAGCAGTGCACATTCCTCTAAGAAGTGTGTCACAAGGCTTTTTCCTTCACTTGACTGTTCATATCGCAGAAAACAGTCATCGAGGTGGGCAGGTTTTGATATTTCAAAATCGAATTTGTAGCCCATGTGAGCAAATCCTAGAATTCTGCGATCTACTCTACACAAGTGTTCCATGAGGTAATCATTCATCAGATATATATCATCAACATACGACAATGCCTGATCATCAAAATATTGTAGTAGCAGTGTTACTCTGGCTAAAAACAGCCCAGGGATACTCTTATACCCCTAGGGCAATGGAAAAAGTTGCCTCTGAAAGCCTAGCATCAAAAATGCAGTCACATTTTTTCTGCGAGTCTCTATATTCTGGCACAAAAATCCATTTGGGGTATCAAGTGTTGTTTTGTATTTCTTCCATACAGTGTTGATCATTAATGTCACTGTGTACATTCTGGACTCCAAATGTGCGACTAGCTGAGTTTAAGTGTCTGTAGTCTAATGCTAGACGATATGAAGGGTCTGGTTTCATTACAGGAAACAGAGGATTATTCATAGATGAGGTGCAACTTTTTATTACACCTTGGTATTCAAGTTGTTCTAGGAATTCCCTAATTTGTGTTTTAGCTTCTTGTTTAATTGGGTGGTGGTGTTGATGTTATGGGGTGGTAATGTAATCTAATGATAAGGAAACCGTCATCCGCTCCCACATGGTTGAGCTATAGTGCAAGAGCTTGTGCTAATGCCCGCTCTTTGGCGTATGAATGTTTAACTGATTCTGGATTGAGTTCAGAGAGTTTTTTTATTAGGGAAATCTATTAGGAATTCGGATGGGCCATCCTTTTCAGCCAAATGAAAGTCGTAATAGTGAGCCATGTCCTTCTAAAATGGATCATTAATGAATGTTGGTTTGTTTCCCTCCAATCGAAGTTGTATTTTGTATAAACGATGTTGGGCACTTACCGTAGTATCCGGTGTTTCCACCGTGATATACTCACTCAGCACTACTCCTACTAGACAATTGTCACTGTCCATTCCCCACTCACTTCTTCTTTTTTAACTGAGGCTTGGAAGTCTTTCGTTTTTCTCCCTGTTTAATTATGTAGTCAGGTGATCATTGCACATCCTGATTCTGTTTCACATCATGCCCTTCTGATCTGCTCACTGACCTCCCACCTCTCTCTGAACGTTTATCAGATGACTCCTGAAAGGAACAATATGAACGTGTATCAGTAGCTTGATACCAGTTGGGGGGTCTAATATTATCACAGTTTCAAATACTATATAACATTTTTCAGTAGCTACCTGTTGAAGAAACCCACCCCATGATTTTGTCTTGTTTTTGTTTATTGTCCCACTTCTTCTTTGTTGAAGAAATGGGTGCTTGTTTAGAATGATCTCTTTCAGAATCACTCTTTAATTGTGGTTTACCAGATCTGGCTCCCAAATTATCTCCACCTAGAGTAACATAAGTTTCTTTGATAATTTTAGGAATCTGATAGAGACATCTAGCCTTACCTTTGACCTGGCAGGTGTCAGGCTGGATATGGAAGATTTTTCTTAGCAATACCCCAGCACACTGGTAGGAGGCGGTGGTCAACTCTGCGTGACATAGTCGGCATCATGTTCATCGGGACGTCTGCATCATCAATATAACCGCCACTCCGGCACACTAACGTAATTTCTTTTCTTTCCATGCCAGTCAGCACCGATCTGTTGAAGAGAACTATTCCTGTCCATTTTTGACAGAGTTTTTTTTACTTTTGTCAACTTCTTTTGGTGTGTAGGAATATCAAGTAAGAAGACCCTGGGGTTCAAGCCATGTGGCCCTTGCCAACGTGCCATGTTGGTCACAGACCCCCACTTAGTGTGTCTTTGGTGCCTGGTGCACGACCATGACTCAAAGTCGTGCTCTGATTGCCGGGCCATGTCGCCGAAGGCTTTGAAGGTGCGATCCCTAAAGCTGCCAGCGGCCCACTGTAAAGCACCGCGGAGGTCTCCTAGTCGAGTTCAATACAGGTCCAGGTCTTGGTCGAGAGGAAGGTTCGAGCACCGCTCCAGTGAACCGAAGTCCTCTATGTCGAAGTCATCAAAGACAGATAACAGGTACCACAAAAAGCACAAGAAGTCGAAGCTTACTTCGACTTCATCCCATGAGGTGGAGGAACCTCAGCTTTCAAGAGCCCGCTCCATTGGATCCGGGATTCCCTGCCTTTCAGGGACCAGGAGCGCCCCCTGTCCAGCTTAAAGAGTTCTATGACGCAATGTGTGCCATATTTGGGCAACCTGACCCTGCTGGCGCACCTTCGGGCCCTGCAGGCTCAGATTATGGAGGAGTTCCTTCCTGTGGGTTCCACGCCTGCAGCTCCCGCCCCAGCATCATGGCCTCCAATTGGACCCTTTCCCAGGTCCGGACTGACACTGGTTGCACCTCCACCGCAACCTTCCCCAGCGCTGCGTCCAGCACCGAGGCCCCCGGCATCGCCGGCGCTGACTGGCGGCACCTCCCTGATCTTCATTCCAGACGGCACAGAGCTAGTCAGGCATCTTCCGACGCCGACGGAGCCATACGGCTCCATGTTGTTCAACCTGCCCTATTCTGAAGGGTTAGGGATGGATGAAGAGGATTGGGAGGGGGAGAAGATACCCTTAGAAATCCAGCTCCCACAATGCATGGACTGGTATGAGGAACTGGTCTTCAGCTCAGATCCCTTGAGCCCTTGACGGATGTCCTCCTGGGCACCTGGTCCAAATCCAGCACAGTGCTCCTATGAATAGGACAATTGCCTTCCGCCATAGCCACACGTCGGTCGACCCAGCTTTCCTCACCGTCCACCCCACTCCACAAAGCTGGGTGATCCAGGCTTCCACTTCCCATTGCATGTTCCCTTCCTCACCTCCAGACAGGGAATCCAAGAGACTGGATAGCTTTGGGAAGAAAATATTTTCTTTTGCCAGTTTTGCATTGTGGTCGGTGAACACCGCAAGTTTTTGGGGCTGTTATTCCCATTCTATATGGGTTACCGTTGCACAGGTGCTGCCCAGAGCCTTGGAGGAGGATCGCGCTCTACTATCCCAAGCTATTTCAGATGGGAGAGATGCAGCAAAGTTTGCCATTGGAGCACAAACTCTTGAGGAATACAGGAGCGGCTACTTGCTTTCAGCAGTTGGGAAATTATTACATAGGGAAAGAGTGAACGCCAGGGCTGGACACCATAGTGCGCAGTACACTTAACAACCGAGAGGTGACTGAACAATTTTTTACGGAAGCAATATTATTTTCCCCCGGTAAGGTACCGTTTTACTAGACCTCACACACAAGAGCCTGAATTTGTTAAGGCCACGTTAGTTCCTTTACACTTGTCCTGATGAAGGCCAGAAGGAATGGGGGCTGCAAAGCGTCAACAGTTTTGTTGGGAGGAATCCACTAGAAAACTAGATTCATAATTGTATTTCAAGGCACATTTAGAAGATGTTTGTAGAGGTGTAACATCAGGTGCAAAGAGGATTTCCTCACAGTGTATTGCCTAGATTGAGCGTGCGAACATGGACTGATTGTAAAATATGTGGGTATAGGCAACCAAAAATGCTTTATGTTTATGTCTAGAAATGTGTTTTTTTTCCTATAAATGTTTATGTAGATGTTTATATATGTATAATTCTAAAAATAATTGTTGATTTTTTCAACGGAAGTCATTGTGGTATGTGTATTTTTTGAATTGTTTAAAAAAATTGGAATGGGACAGTGACCATTTATTGGGTAATTTGATGTTGATAGATTTATTCCTCCATACCAATCTTTTGCACAAAATCTGTCGTTTTATTTTGCCCAGGTACAGGATGGTCTATCAGCCTATCATGGGCTTATTAGAAGGGCAAAGGCAGCCTACTTTGCAAGGAGAATTGGGTATGCGGAAAACTCCGCAAAGGAGCTGTTTAAAATCTATAAGGCCAATTCCTCTGCCAAGTCCTCCACTGCTCCCGTGGATTGCTCTGTTGATTCATGTAACCGGATTGCGGAATTTTTCTCTGAAAAAGTGGCCAGGATTAATTCTTCCTTTCCGGGACAAACTAAAATAGGGTCTGAGTTTGTGGAAGCCGAAAATGAAGTTAGGGGATCGTACGCTCTTGAAAATTTCACTATCCCTTCCCCAGAAGTATTACAACAGATTTGCAGATCGATAAAGTCGGGCTCCCCTAGAGACCCTGCCTCACCGAAGCTGCTAATAGAAAGCCTACCAATCCTGGAGCCCTATATAAGACATCTGCTGGATGTATCCTTCAGGACGCATACGGTGCCCGAAGGGTGGAAACAGGCGGTAGTGCTTCCCCTCCAGAAGTAACCTAACATCAGCTTTGAGAAAATGGAGAACCTTCGCCCTATTTCACTGTTACCCTACCTGGCTAAAGTGGCGGAAAAAGTCGTGAATATCCAGCTGATGAAATAATGTGGAGGAAGCTAATCTCCTACACTCTACGCAGTTTGGGTTCAGACCCCGCCACTCCACGGATTCAGCTCTGCTTATGGCTGTTGAAACCATCAGACAGGGAGTGGATGAGGGCCAAACTATGGCCCTGATCCTCTTAGATTTGAGCGCATTACACCTTGCTACAGTGCGCTGAAATGGATCCAGTCCTTCCTGTCGGACCAGGGTTTCCAGGTCAGGCAGGGGGACTGCTATTCCAGAGTGATCAGCTTGGGTCAGGGCGTACCACAGGGTTCGTCCCTGAGCCCAACCTTATTCAATCTTTATGTCTCCCCGGTAGCATCTATAGTTGAGGGCTATGGGCTGCATATTGTGTCTTATGCCGATGACACGCAGCTGGTCATCTCCCTGTCGCCTGCGCCCGGTCTTGCTGCGGACAGCTTCAGAGCATGCATGCAGGAGCTTGCCTCCTGGATGTTGACCAACTGCCTGAGGCTGAATGGTAGCAAGACAGAGGTTCTCGTGGTGGGGGGGGGGCCGTCAGTGTGGTCGTCGGCATGGTGGCCTTCCTGTTTAGGTACGGCTCCTACGCCATGTCAGCAAGCACAAAATGTGAGCGTGTGTCTCGATGCTGACCTGACTTTTGTGCCCCAGATCAGTCGGGTGGTCGGGGTGTGCTTTGGTGTCCTGAAAGGCCTAAGGAAGGTCTTGGAACTCCTTCCTACGGAGACTAGACGGACACTGGTGCATGCCCTTGTCGCCGCATGACTGGATTATGGTAATCTCCTCTATCTGGGTGCTACGGTGAGGAGCCTTGATCACCTACAGGTGATACAAAACGCTGCTGCCCGTCTGGTCCTGAGGCTGCCCAGAAGATCGGCCTCAAAGGCCGCGCTGCAGGCTCTTCATTGGCCTCCAGCCAGTGAGGAGTAGAATTGAGTTCAAGGCTCTGTGCATATGCCACCGGATTATTGGCGGCAAAGCACCGGAGCCTTTACAGAGCCTCTTACTCTCTATAAGAGTGCTCAAGCCCTAAGATCCTCTGGCTACGGTCTTTTGGTGCTTCCCAAAGTAAAAAAGGCACGCATGGGGGGCAGGTCCTTTCGATTTTTGGCTGCTAAAAGTTGGTATAAGCTCCCGATGGATCTGCGCTTGGAACCTCTAGAGTCTCGGTTTAGGGGAAAACTTAAAACCCATCTATTTGTTCAGTAGACTGGCCGTGAGTTGCTGTGGCAGTGCTGTTTCCACCCGCTATAGCGCGGGGACACGCCGGTGTGCGTAACCAGGCGCTTTATAAGCTTCCCTATTATTATTATTATGGTGATATGGGCAAAACCCATTGATTTTGCATCATCAGATGTGGCTTGTACATGACAGACACACTGAGTAGAGTGATTTCCATGACGGTGGTCGTACGTCGCCATACCTGGCTGAGAAGGTCTGGTTTTTCGGGGGATATCCAAGCTAATCTCATGGACATGCCCTTTGATGGCTGACGTCTCTTCGGAGATAAAGCAGATGCTGCCCTTGAGCGTTTCAAGGACTCATGGGTTACGGCCAAGTCCTGGGGCCTTAACACAACTTCCCGGCCTCCATCTGCTTTTCGTTCCTTTGGTGGCTACAGAAGGGGATACAAACCGCACCAACCCCATTGTGCCCAGCGGGTCCCGCAAGTTCAGCAACCTCTGCGGGGCAATGGATGCGATTCGACCCGACCCCACAGTTTGGAAAGCCAAAAGTCGAGCCAAGCCACGATCCCCTCCTCAACTGCCAAAACTTCCTAGTCCGATCCTTCTAGGATCATTTACGGCCAGTTAGTACAGAGTACGCCATCATCTCCACCACTGGCGGAATATCACATTGGACAAGTGGGTATTGCAAATAGTCCAAAGGGGCTACTCCCTCACCTTCAAGACTACCTCTCCATCTATGCCTCCAGTGTACGATCGGCTGATGGAGGATCTCCTTGCCCTGCTCCACAAGGAAGTAAAGATTGTCTTGACCAAGGGAGCTATAGAGGTGGTTCCTGCGCCAGAAATAGGCTGTGGTTGTTATTCTCACTATAATCTGGTCCAAAAGAAGGATGGAGGCCTTCACCCTATCCTAGACCTCAGATCCCTCAACTACTTCCTCAAAAAGTAGAAGTTCAAGATGCTCACTTTAGCTCGGGGCCTGTCTGCCCTGGACCCGGGAAACTGGATGGTAGCACTGGAGTTGCAGGTTGCCTATTTCCATATTCCCGACCTGCCTGCCTTTCATCGCTATCTACGGTTTACGGTCGGCATCAAGCACTTTCAATTTGCAGTGCTCCCCTTCAGCCTCACCAGTGCCCCATAGGTGTTCACAAAGGTGAAGGCTGTGGTCGCAGCCCATCTGCGGAGATCAGGGGTTTCAGTCTTCCCCTATCTCGACGACTAGTTGTTGAAGGCGGACTTGTCCCAAACAGCTGTCTCCCACCTACAGACTACGGCGAGCCTCCTGCATGCGCTGGGGTTCACTATCCATGTGCAGAAGTCATACCTGACCCCCTCTCATATTCTCCCTTTCATTGGAGCAGTTCTGGACGCAGTGTAGTGTCGGGCCTATTCTCCCGAGCGATGAGTCTAGGATATTCAGGCTATGATACCGTTGTTTCTGCTTCTATCCTGGATTTTGGGGAGAATGCCAACAAAAATATTTGGCCTCATGGCCTCCTGCATCCTGCTGGTGGACCATGCATGGTGGCACATGCAGGCTATGCAGTGGGACCTGAAGTTCCAATGGGCACAGCATTGACATATCTCACCGACCTGGTTCAGATTTCATAGGGCACTGCGAAAGCTCTGCAGTGGTGGCTAACATACGGCAATTGTATCCAGGGCAGACCCCTCTCCCTTCACCACCCAGATCCCACAGTAGTGACAGATGCATCCCTTCTGGGATGGAGTGGCCATCTGGAGGAGTTGGAGATCAGAAGACTCAGGTCTCCGGCTGAAGCCAAGCTCCATATCAATCTGTTGGAGCTTCGGGCTTTGGACTTGCAATGAAATCCTTTTTGCCGTCAATAAAGGAAAGGCTGGTACAGGTGTTCATGGACAACACTACCGTCATGTGGTACTACATCAAACAGGGTGGAGTGGGGTTGTGTACTCTTTGTCAAGAGGCCCTGCGTCTCTGGACTTGGCTGGAACAGCAGGACATTTTCCTGGTGGCTTAACACCTGTCCGGTTCTCTAAACGCCAGGGCAGACAAGCTCAGCCAAAGGTGCCTTGTAGATCATGAGTAGCGTCTCAATTCAGAGGTGGCACAAGGTCTCTTTCAGCAGGAGGGAGAGCCTTGGCTAGATCTGTTCGCCTCCGAAGAGAATGCACAATGACAGCAGTTTTGCGCATGGGAGTTTCTAAGGCGGCTCTCACTCGCCAACGCTTTATGCCACAAGTGGAGCTCAGGCCTCCTATATGCGTTTACGCCCACACCACTCCTACCCAGAGTGCTCAAGAAAATCAGGAGTGACTGGGCACAATGTATTCTTGTGGCTCCGGACTGGGCACAGAGAGTTTGGTATACCGAGCTTCTAGATATGAGCATCGATCCTCCAATCAGGTTGCCCCTTTGGCAGGATCTTCTGTCGTAGCAGCAGGGGAGGGTCTTCTACCCGAATCTGTCCATTCTCCGCCTACTTGCGTGGAGGCTGAGTGGTGATAGTTGACAGCTTTTGACCTCCCTCCCGAAGTCTGAGAATTTATTCTGGCAGGCAGGCGTCCCTCCATGAAATCGGAATACGCCTGGCAATGGAACAAACTTGTAAATATTGTACATACCTGTATATTGACATGCTCTGGGCACATTGAAGGGCTATCTTTTGGCCCTTTCCTTTTTCTTTGGCTGCCTGATCAGCCTGCTCTTTTCAAATCCCCTCTGGTGCAGATATTCTTGAAGAGGTTAACACACTTGTTTCCCACGTCACCCTTTATTATGCCACAGTGGGACCTTAACTAGGTTCTTAATTTGCTGATGTGTGCACCATTTGAGCCGCTGCACATCTGCTCTCTCAGCTGCTCACCATCAAAACAGCCTTCTTAGTGACAATAACCTCTGGAGGGTGGGCGAACTGTAGGCACTGTCATCACAGCCTCCGTACCTGATGATCTTCCCGGATAAAGTTGTGCTCCGCTTGTTATTCCCTTTCATATGGGGCAGTTGGTTACTATACACACCTTCTATGCACCTCCACACCCTTCCAAGGAAGAGGAGCATCTCCAACGTCTGGACCCAAAAAGAGTGTTATTTTTCTATCTCAATCGAACCAAAGAATTCCGGGTAGATGACCAACTCTGTATAGGGTATGTGGGTGTAAAGAAATGGCATGCTGTCCAAAAGAGGACACAAGCCCACAGGGTTATCCTCTGTAGCAAAACCTGCCACGCCTTAGCCAAGAAACCATTCCACCAGGGCAAAAGCAGCCACCACGACTCTCCAGCGTGGTGTTCCTGTTTCTGATATCTGTCAAGTGGCCACGTGGGCACCACTGCACACGTTTGCCACACACAACTGCCTGGACTCTCAGATTTGCAAAGAAGGGCTATTTGGTTACTCTGTCTTGCAGGACTTCCTGGTCTAACCATTCAGCAGTCCCTCCTCGAGGGATAGTATTGCTTGGGTATCTGTTCAAAGGAAAGGAATCTGTGGCTAGATGTCAGTTTCAGATAGACAAGTTACTTACCTCGGGAACGCCTTATCTGGTATGATCTAGCCCAATAGTAACTTGGTCAATATGTGCTCTTGCTGTGTAGAAGTCAAATCCAGTATGCACTGGCATATAGCCAATGTGGCTGCTTCCTCCGTTATGTTCCTTAACATAATGGCAGATACTGCGCCACAATTGCCCATCAGTTTCAATTACAAAATCAGGGCAAGTGCTGCCACGTACTAATTCTGAAGTTATTTCAGCACGTCAGGCAAAACAGCCAGGAAGGGGTACCATGCATTCTGGTACAGCAAAGACTGTATCCCAATTTGTGCAGTCTTCCACAAAGAGAACAATCCCCATCGGCTAGAACATAGTTAATATTCTGTTTTGTTTCTGCAGACCCGTCTGGGGAAACAGAGCTTTAAGCTGGCTTGTTTTTTGTGCAATCTAGAACAGAATCTCTTCCCATCTGACAGGATCATTGCCCATGGCTGCATTTAGCATTTGTGGGCTGAGGGCCAGGGCAGTTAATTGTGGTTGTGCAGTTTGAGCAGTGTTAATCATTGCATAACGAACTGTGTAAGACATCTATATATCGTTACTAAAACTTTGTATTGTGTCGCAGCTCTGCTGTTGGTAAATTATCAACATTAGGATACAGTGTGTATTCGGCTAAGACTGGACATGTTTTTCCCTTATTGCTGAGTGAACCAAGCCAAACGTTTGCTGTTATGTGTGGGAGGGTGCCTTTAAACCAATGTATGTGTTCTTGGTAGGTTAGAGGTATTTCTATCTCTTCATATGGAGGATAGTTATCCAGTATTTCATCCCAAGTGTAGGGCACATGCACACACCTTCACAACGCTGGAATCCAAGAGAAGGTCCTGAACTGGACCACCTCCTTTCTCTCCGGCAGAACCCAGCGCGTCCGCCTCCCCCTTTCCACTCTGAAGCCACCAAGATCATCTGCGGCATACCCCAGGGCTCGTCCCTCAGCCCAACACTGTTCAACATCTACATGGCACCGCTCGACCATGTCACCCGACTGCACAACATCAACATCATCTTCTATGCCGACGACACCCAGCTGATCCTCTCCCTCACCGGAATGAAAGCTGTCGCTGAGTGGATGAAGACCAGCCGACTGAAGCTGAACTCGGACAAGACGGAAGTCCTCATCCTCGGACCCACCCCCTCGGCCTGGGACGACTCCTGGTGCCGACTGCACTGGGAACAGCTCCAACACCCACCGACCATGAACGCAACCTAGGGTTCATCCTTGACTCTACCCTCTCCATGACAAAGCAGGTCAATGCTGTCTTGTCATCCTGCTTCAGCACTGTTCGCATGCTCCACAAGATCTACAGGGGGATCCCCACCGAAACAAGAAGAACAGTCACCCAGGCCCTCGTCAGCAGCAGGTTTGACTACGGAAATGCCATCTATGCAGACACCTCTTTCAAACTCCTGAAACTACTTCAACGCATTCAGAACACCTCTGCACGCCTGAACCTCGACATCCCTCACCGCAGCCACATCATACCCCACCTGAGAGACCTGCACTGGCTCCCCGTCAACAAGAGAATCACCTTCAAGCTTCTCACCCACGCACACAAGGCACCCCACAACACCGGACAAACATACCTTAACAGACAACTCAGCTTCTACACCCCCAACCGCCAGCTCCGCTCCGCCGACCTCGCCCTCACCACAGTCCCCTGCATACGAAGAGCAACCTCCGGCTGGAGATCATTCTCCCACCTCACCGCCAAGACCTGGAACACCCTCCCCATCCTCCTACGTCAGACCAAAGACCTGCTTACCTTCAGAAGACTCCTCAAGACCTAGCTCTTCGAGCAGTAGCAGCACTCCCCCACGCCCCCAGCGCCTTGAGACCCTCATGGGTAAGTAGTATGCTTTACAAATGCTCTGATAGATTGATTGATTGATTCAATGAGAACTCATTCTTCTGGTCTCAAAATGATTATTGAGATTCTAAAGGCAGCACAATTAAGCATAAAACGCTTTGGGCTCAAGTGGCAGATTTTAAACAACATTTGCCACTCACACGTTATACATACTCTTGGCCATCAGCGTGTCGGGGCTCACACTGTTGGGAATAGTTTGGCTGATGAAGCAGCCAAATCTGTAGTAGCCACGTGTTCCATAGCAGCCGTTACTAGATCCATGACGAAGATTGATAATGACATTTTGGCAGCGAAAGTTGCAACAAAGGAGGGCCTAAATTACCCGCAGGGTTTCCCTTCGACATATTCTTATCATTTAACTCCCGAACAAGTTCCTTTTGCTAAAATACCTGACGTTGGAGATCGGCTGATTCCCAACGCGGACCACAGACACACTTTAATTAAAACCGCACAGGAAGGAATGGCCTCGGCACATGCTGGAGTGTCTGCTACTGTCTCTGTTTTGCAGCAGCAGTACTGGTGGCGTGGTTTATATTAACAGACCCGCACTTATGTGTTTTCTTGTGACATTTGTCAGCAGATTAAGCCATATGTGGTAATACGTCCTCCACAAAGACCGCTTTGCATTGCTAATCAGCCTTTTGCTTGCGTGTATCTTGATCACTGCGGTCCTTTCTCTTCAGATACTGCATATAAATATATTTTAGTTGCAGTGGATTCATGCACCAGATTTCTTTGGGTGTGGCCACAATGCAGTGCTGACACTCGAACTGTCATCAGGGATTTGCATGTTTTTGTAGGGATTTTTGCCTGTGGCACCTTTCATCCCGACCAGGGTCCAGCGTTCGCCTCTAAGGCGTACAAGGATGCTATGAGGTCTTTGGGGGTGGTGGTGCAATTTTTGTCTCTATATAGGCCTGAGGGCAACTCAATTGTGCAGCAAATGAACCGTGACTTAAAGCAATCCTAGACAGCTAGAGTCTTAGGTACTGGCAGGAACTGGTTAGCCCAGTTGTATGGCATTCAATGTGCATTTAATAATTTCCGTAGAAGACCTCTGGGTGGGCGGACCCAATACAAAATGCTCTTTGTCATAAAAATGTTTGTGCCAAACCTTGATGGTCTAGACATTGCGGCGGCTGCTGCAAACTTTGACGTAGATAATCATTCCGCTATGTTACAGAATCTACAAGAGACCCGTGCCAGCCTTGCTACTGAACATTTGCCTTTAGCATCTGACGCAGCGCTACAGAATCCATTGGTCGGCTGGCTGCCTAAAGTTGGAGATCTGGTCCGAGAAAAGGTGGAGAACAAAAAAGAATTTGGTCCCTCTTATCACTCACCGGTTCCAGTCCTTGGCCTGAAGAGTACTCAAGCAGTAATTTTACTTCCTCTACCCAGTCACAAAGACAACAGATACATGTCAGTGGACAATGTCAAATTACAACATCTGGCCAATTCTGAATAGTGTGACACCTGCTGTTTCCTGTTCCACAATTTCAAGACCTCGAGATACTATAACATCTTCTAATTTGCCAAATGACACTGTCATCGAGGTGGTCGCTGTTAATGAGCCTCTACCGTCCCTCGTTTATCAACAGATACGACAGATGATGAATACACATATCCCACAAGTGACTCTGTGCATGACTTGCCGGATACTCCTTTACACCGTGACAGATTTTCATTTGACACATCCTCCACATCATCAGGTGACCTGACAAAATGTAAACATTTTTTATCTTGGTTTAAAAAGTTTTATTTGGTTCCTCCATGGACATACATTTGGTTGACTCTGTTTTTAATTTTTCTTTATATGTCCATTGGGTTTTTAACTGTATTTTTCCAACTCATCAATGGTCACTACTTGCCTGAACGTTCTGCTGCGAACTTTGTCGATGGAATTTGGCCCCACATTCATCTTCACACATCATGAAGCGTGACCAGACTCATGTTAATATTTCAGCGTTCCCTGTTTCGGAAGGTATCGTTTGGGATAAAGTGGGTTACCAAATTCACGGTCCGACAGAGCTGATTAACGTACTGTACGTCTTTAGAGTTTCTATGGGTGATGTTGTTACATAAGACATTTGTTCAGATGATTGGGATGTGCATGCAATTCAAGCATTGTTTTCCGATTTAAAATATTATGCTGCTTTTAATGCTGAAGACTGGTATATGAATTCTGCTAATTATGCTGACCTCTTCTGTTATCAACATTATGCGCATCATTTCATACACAAGAGTAGTACATTACGTCCTGTCGTAAATTACACTCAGTGGGAGCATTGCCCTATGCCAGTAAAGGGCAGCTCAAAAACAAGAAAAAGTTTATGTACTTTACAGGATTTAGCCCAACCAATCCTGAATCGTTCTATTTCAAAATGAATAGCCCCTCCTCTCATAAACTCATGTTGACACATAGTAAATAATATTTTCTTCTTCCTTTCACCATAATCTGGCCATAAAGTGTTATGAACATTGGAAGGAAACTATTGATTTAAAGTCAATTTGGGTTCTAAAGACTGGCAGGTGCGAGGCTCCGAGGCCTTACATTGTGCGTGCCTCATCCCCACTCAAATGCTAGTTTTGAATAATACTATTTACCAAACCACATGTTTTGGTTTGGCAACTACTAAACACATGAACGCTCCAGCCATTCCGACTTTAGCTGAATATAATAATAGATGCTCACCCACAAATTACACCATTGAAGATTTACAGAATTTATTGAAAAATAATAAATTTAATGAATCTGCCATGGATACCCTAGGTTGGTTAATCTGGCCTAATAGTTCGAATGCCTGCCAACTACGTTTTCTTAACTCTAGTTTAGGTTATAAGCAAAACAGGCCAGACCCTAGATTTTCTGATTCACACACTGTCACAACCTACTCTGTTGGTAAACTGTGTCAACAATGGTTAACGCATTCAACACTTTTGTCTGTCAAACAACATTTATCCTTGCTGTCCAATAATATTAATGTGGCCGACATTGTGTTAGGACCGAGAGCTCCTAGAACAAAGAGATGGATATGTGCTGCTTACAATGAAATGTGTAAACTCTCACAGATAGAAGCAGCATCCCGTTTATGGGAAATAGACCAGGCAAACTTGTAAAAAGCTTTAGCTGTTGTCAACAACAGCAATAATACACTGTCTTCCCGCATTTATACATTAGAAAATATTGTTTTCTCTGTTATTGAAATTGTGCAAGAAGATGCTTCTCTGTAATATCATGGTCAAGATCAATTATGTTCAGTAATGCAATTTGCATGGATTTTGCAAACATTGAAACTGGGAAAGGTGCCATGGGATTTTTTGAACGCTACCTCTTAGTTTTCCCCGTTTAATTTGACATACAAACAAAAATTGATGTCCATGCCACTTATACTCTTTTGCACATTGAAAAATAGACCCTTTACCCTTTTCTGTAGCGGAATTAGATTCTGTGGTTTGGCTAATCCATGGGGTTATAAATGTACTGTTCTCACTGTTTCAATTTACATCCTGTATGAAATATTACCCTGTGGGCCGTTTTGAACCTCTTGGAGGTGCTTTTTTACATGAACTATGGTTTCTGCCTTTCACTTATTGATGATTAAGGGACAACACCGAGGTTTACCTAACCAGGGAGGATTGTGATTCCACTGTGGGACACTTCAGTTCCAAATCTTGCATGTGTTTTAAAAGGTAAACCAGCTCCAGCCATAATTCCAATGTTCACACTGCTTGCTAATGGAAGCTATCTTACTTTAAATAACCAAAAATGCTGCAGCTTTCTTGCTGTCAATCCTTACATTTTAACGGTTTCCCAGCGCGTAATTTGTTGCAATAATGTGCTTTTCCCACCCCCGCATGGGCCGCTGGATAGTCCAGTGTGGCCTTCAATTCAAGTTGCATTGACTTCCGCATGTGAAACCTTCACGCTCCAGGTCGCTCTTGTGGCGTCTGAAATTCAAACACTTTTAAACACAAACCTCCCACTACATTTTGTTGATTCATCGCATTTTCAATGCGTCTCATACACAAGGCCTGGCTAATTTTTTTAAACATGTGTTTTCTGGTCTCATTACTTCGTTTCGGACTATATTTGTGTGATACGGCACTCATTCATTCTAACTTTTCCAGCGTCTTTGGCAGTTTACCATTACTATTCACATTGGCAGCGGGTGTCCTGCTTCTGTTGTGCCTACTATGCAATGGCTGCTCCTCTTGTGATACAGCGCAGGCCAGGCCGGCTGCAACTGCTTCGTGACTGGAAGCATGAATGCTTCGGTACACTGCCTCTTGCGACACTCAGTGTGTCTTATGGATTATCATTTTGCTTTGCTTACTTTACTTGCGTGCAACCTGTGTTTTCGTGCCTCCGCTGTGACTTTACGTGGGCATTGGAGTTATGTCTCACCAACTCTTCATGTCCAGTCCCGGATTTGGATAGGCTAATGGCCCCCTTAGTTGCTCATGAGCAGGAGTGTACGGGGATTGGCTTGATGGCGCGGCTGCTGTATTTGGTATTTTTGGACATCTGTGAGGCTTCTCACTGAATCTCCTACTACAGAGCTACATTGAATATCGCACATGTTATCCATCAATGTTAATGGAGGCACCCGACTATGAAGAACATTCTTGTTCCTTCATCTTACTAAATTAGATGGCATCTCATTTTTCCACCGACCAAAATGATGTCCTTCTGGAGGGTATTGCATTATTTTACACTTACATATTGGTGGATTAATCAGGTACATTTCAACTGGGTTTCCAGATGCCCTGCTTTCAACAATTTTTTACCATCACTTCCTCCTCTCTTTCTCGTCTTTTGACTTCTTCCACAACTTTTTTTTCTGCTTTTGCACGAAATTTCATTTTTGATTTTCTCAAATTTTATGGACACACGATTGATATCTGTCAGGCTTGAAATTTGCTTTCTTGCATGATCTACATACGATGGCCATATCAGGGGGAAGGAGTAGTAAGGCTTATCGGTCCAAGGATTTCCATTGTTAGACATAATTATAAATGAATTACAGAGAGGATAACACAATGAGATCCATTAATAGTTCAAGCTTGAACAGCCTACAGCCAATACATAGGCGCTACCTTGTAGTAAGGCTTATAGGTCTATTGTCGACAATTGCTAAATAAGCATGAGCTTCGCTGCCATGAGGCTGCTTTTGCGCACGACACGGCAAGCATTTATTTCGCAAGACTTTATTTGTGCCCCTTTACACATGAGAACTGTCTACTTCACAGGTTCTTTGCTGTGCTCTGAGGTTTAGTCTGCACACGATGTTCAAGGTTAAACAACAATGCCCCTTGTTATTCAGGTCTGATCTGCACCTCGCTCCTAGACATAACAGGCTACACACAGCTGCACTCTAGAAATCGTGTACTTTAATATTCCAACAACAACCCGTTTTTACACACACGGAGAGACACCTTTCCAGAGAGAAGACCCGTGTTCCTCCTGCGATGTGAACATTTCATCTAGGCCTTGAGGTATGGGGGTCTGCTGACAAAGCCCAGAGGTCTTCTGTTTTATAATAAACTATCTCTTGTCACGGAGAGGGTGGTTGGGTCGTTCAGTCCTTTTCCATTGTCTTTTATAACATGACATCCCTGTTTGTATTCTATGGAATTGTAACAATGCTGACAATATTGTATTTATGCATTCTGCTGCTAGTATTGGCTTGTGTACTCTACCATAGAGCGTGTTAGTTGAAATAACATTTTTAAACTCTACTGCGTCTCTGATTACTCGCATTGTGGACAAGTATGAGTGGCTAAGCGAAAAAGTGTCTGGCTCCCGTGATTCCCAAGATAGAGTTACGTGTTCTGGGTTGTCTAATCATTGGTAGCTTTGCTGTAGACGGAGAACGAATAAGACACTATAGCTAGTCGGTAAGAGATTTTGGGTACTGATGTGGTAGGTTAGTACACCACCTATTCACTGAGTTCCTGTTTTCCTGTGCATAGTTCTGTGTATGTGCAGAATCCCCACAACAACCTACTCAGCTGAGGAGGATTTTCTCTACCACCATGGATGTCTACGGTAGGAGGTAAGTAGGGGTTCCTGTAAAGCAAGATTGAACTACTCAAGTGATCCATCAAAATAAGAACCCAGCCAATATTGGCTGCACCATGTCACGTAGGTCGGAACTACACACATTTATAGACAGCATAACCGCTGGGATGGTACCAGACTGATTTCATGCACCCCCTAATGTTATGTTGATAAATAATGGCGGTGGTGCTGCATTCGTCTGTCTGAAAGATTTCGGGATCGCTGGGCGAAGTAAGGAGGAATATATATATATATATATATATATATATATGTCCAAAAACCGTTCACCAGCCACCGCTCCTCTTTGTTGCGGGTGCGTCCTCTGCGCGCGGTGACACGCGCCAATTAATTCCACAACTCTCGTCTCTCAATCCAAAAGAAACGTTTCCAAAAGAGTGCACTCCTGAGCCATATATGATTTTCGAAGCGAAAGATAAAATGTATTTAGCCGTTTTACAGCAAAAATTGACAGACGCGTTTCAGCGTTGCCGCCTTCGTCAGTGTCAATGTGCACTTTACTCAACAGTGTTTAAATAAAAAAAAGGGAGTATTCATTTCATAGACCTAGAAAGTGTCCATGCAAATCACAAAAACCATAAAAGGACTTATTTGTCGTCGGCCATCTTGAAATGGTGTTTAACGTTACATATACAACAATCATAATGACACCATATTACACCAATATTTACATGTGATGAATTCTCAATGCATATTACGGTTAGCATATGGACTCTCAACTTTCTGATTTCATGCTTACTGTGTGCTAAGCATTGCATTTTCATTCAGTCATTACACATAATGATATTTTATGACAATGATATTATCTTATTCGTATTTTATGGCCGATGCCTTACAATTAAGCCCTGAATGGGCTAGCTTAAGTTCAACTGATTTGTAATATTTCAAAAAAGACTCTACAGTGTGAAATTCGACATACAATTCGACATTCCAGTCCATTTCAATGCATATATATACAGAAAGCGTTTTCTAGTTGTCTCCATAAAAAATATGATCTACAGGAATTAGCCTACATGAACCCACATATCCTCCTCATTATTGAGTCCCATTGGTATCTTAGTTTGTAATTTGATAATATACCTGGATTCAAGTGTACGGAGTTTCCTTACATTGTCACCCCCTCTTTCTGACTTGATAATTTGATCTAAACAGAAAAATTTCAGGAGGCTACTATTGCTGTCATGTTTCTCCTCAAAGTGACGGGCTACACGATAATTATGGTCTTTATTGTTTATTGCCCGTAGATGTTCCACGTGGCCCCGGAGGGTCATTCAAGTTTCTTTTGTATCGAAAGGGCACATAGGATCCCTACCGGCAGGCCGACAGTGGGTGCCACACCCTGCCCTCCGATCGGCAAAATACTAAACTACAGAGACAGGGATATACTGCTGCAGAAAGCAAGAGAAGTATCCCAAATCCAATACAAAAACCAGAGGGTGTCGCTATACCCAGATTATACTGTCCTGGTGCAACGAAAGCGTTCTCAATACCAGGATATTAAGAATAAACTCAGAGCACTGGATATCAAATATGCATTGTTGTTTCCGGCTACATTAAAAGTGATTCATGAGCAGTCGACACAGTTCTTTAATATCCCGGAGGACGCGGAGGAATGGCTGGAGGTCACGTTCCCAACACCGTGGTCCGGCCCTCCTCGCAGAGTACATCTGGCACACCGAGAGCAAAAAGGAGCTGGCGGCTGCGGTGCCGCACGTTGAACACGATGCCAAAAAACAGGAATCCCCCGCGGAACCTGGCACATAAAGGTCGAGCGGAGGCGCTGCTGACCGCCAACATGTTTCGTGAAGGTACACATCAAATATCCTCGGAAACTTCTGCGGAACATACCGCCCATTCAGAATCTGACCAAAGCATGATTTTATTCAGTGGCATCACTTCACAAACTGCAGAAGGTTTTATAGGGTAGGACGGAACCGAGGTGGCGGGGAAGGTTCACCATAAGGGCTGTATCCCATCAGTATAATTTATGTAACCAGAGAGCATCCTCTTTTCAGAAGCACTGATCTAAATGCATAACGAATACAAAACGATCCGGGTCGTGATGATCTTGCATTGTCTTAGTTCAAGTATGCCACGTATTTAGGGAAGACTTTCACTGACTTCAACCCCTTAGAGGTCAAGCTAGCCTGGGGCATAGTTCCCACCAAAGTGTCTACCTGGCAGCTATGGCCACAGATGCTGGAGGATGCGGTCTTAAGTAACACTCTAGCTGAGGTAATCACAAACTACTTCACTGAAAATGCAGGCACTGCCTCCTCACTCCAGGTGAAGTGGGATGCATTTCAGACGGTGATTAGGGGAATAGCATTTGGCACCACAGCAGGAGTAAGGAAAGAGATACATAACAAAGTAAAGGAGGTGGAAGACTCGCTGAACGAATTAGAACAGGAAGCAGCAGTAGACCCTACCAAGGGCGTACCATTGCAGGATGCTCGCTTTAAACATGCGGAGCTACTGGAAACTTTAAGTCAAACTGATTACACTGCTTACACGCACACCAAACATGCTGAAGCTGACAAGTAGGGCCCACTCCTGGCACACATTATTCGAGATTACCCCCCACACACTCTAATACATTAAATAAATATGGTACACTGAACCACTGTTGACACACAACAAGACGTCAACACCGCCTTTTGTGAATATTACCAAGCATTGTACCAGACACCACCACCAATGGCTGTTGACTCCCTCCAAACCTTTGTAAAATGTCTAACATTTCCAAAGCTCACTCAGTTAGAATCTGGATAACATTTTGATTAGTAAAAGTAAGAGTTAAGTATAAGTGGGTCGCTCCCAGTCCTTTGTTCTTTGGTTCTTTGATTTTGATTGGTTCTTAGTTTGATTTGTCCTTAGTTTTTATTTGAATATTGCAATGTTCAAAAACCGAGGGTCTTGTATATTTACAAGTGTATCGATAGAGATAGCCCCTTGAAGTTTGAAGCTAGATTAGTGAGCTATAAGATGCCTGATCTTAGCGAATTTGGAGATTTGTGTTGGCCAACTTTGTATACGTTTGGATTAGCCGGCTTCCCCTAAAGGGGATATCTAAATAGGTTTAGATTTAAAAAACATATTTCTTCCTTGGTGATTTTGTATCCCCAGGGAACTAAAATATGACATAATACAAAACAAGGATCCTTTGTTCTGTGCAATTTTATGAATGGAGATATGCAGAACAATTTTTGGTGTTCTGCCAGCCAAAGCTAGTGAATTATTGTGGCTTCGTGCACATACAGCAGTCTGTTGGGCTGTGTTTTTCAGTCTTTTGGAACCCTATTGAGACGTGTTTCTTGTAAATATGACTTACAGCTAGTATTTACAAATGGCTTTGTTTTCGTCGTAAGTGTCGATTTGTGGGTTCAATGTGTGTTTCAATGTCTATGTGGTTTTTCTCATTAGTGTAACTTCAGTAATAGCTACAGCGCTGTATTGTGTGTCCTTGAGTGTTTGAATACTTTCTCTTTATGTCTGCAATGAGCTCTCAATATGTGTTTGTAGGTTTCTTGATGTTTTCAGTCTGTTAAGTAAAATGTCAGATTAATTAATATTAAGTAGAAATTAAATAACACTCCAGCAATTTACTATGTCACATGCTAAAATCGCTATGTGTTGCTATTTAAATTACAGACTAAGCAAATTCGCATATGTGCAAACTGTTAAATGCTTAAAATAGATAAGTTAAAATTCACATTCACTAGCAATATGAAGGGCCTCAAAAATAATTGTGCCTTTGGTAGCAAAACGAATTTGTAGCGTTTTTTTTAAAGGCAAACACTTCAGCTAAAGTGAATTTTTGCTAGATTTAAATGCATCTTATTGCACGCGCATTTTTTTTAAAAAAAACTTGAAATGTCTGTTTTCAGTAAGACTGAAAGCGTGCTCAGGTTTCAGTTTCAGCCCTGTGCAGGGCCTTTCCTGCCGTTAAGGCAGCAGCTGTTGTTTTTCAAAGGCCATGAATAATATTGGAATGTTTATTTAGCCCAGGACTTAGCCGTTAGTTAATCACAGTTGGACTTTTTCATTTCAGAATAGTGTTTTAGAGGGTTACAAAGATAAGGTTCATCACTTTGTATCACTGAAAGACATTCCAATTGCGATTTTCCTCTCTTTAAGCAATTTTTTTTAAAGTATATTTTTGGTTCTTTTGCTAAATACTGATTGCCCTTTAAAAATGGCGCGAAAAATGTCATGTTTTAAGTTAGGCTTTTTGTGCGTAAGCGCATAAATGAATGCATCTAAAAATGATTGGCAAGGGATGCAGCTTACCTTTATATGTGGAATTATCATAAAAACAGATAATTGGTTTCATTGAACGAAAAATTATTAATTATGGAAAAATTATTTGAGAAAAAAATAAGTGCTTTTTAAAATCGTTTTTTGATATTTATAAAGCTTAATACTCATACTATGACCTCCTAGTATTAAAATTTGATTTAAGTTATGTGTTACTGTATAATCAGGTAATTTGCATGTTGGTTTTCACTTGGCGCAGGCGTTAAAACTCATTTTTCAAGGGAATTAGATGTGATATGCTTAATGTCCAATCTTTGCAGTCTGTAAAGCACATTCTGAGGATGATTAATGAGTAATATAATTGTAGGATTTTTATAAGTGTCCCAAAGATAAAAGTCAAAATTGAGTTAAATGGGTTTTTAACACAGCATCCTTGTCATTTACCATAGCTTGAAAGTGTCTCTGGCTTCAGTAAATGCATACATTTGTGTATAATACACATTTGCAGCTTGTCCCCATTTCGGTTTACTTTTAAATGGCCCAGTGAGATCCAATTAAATTTGCTGAAATGAGTACCATTGCAACAAACATTTGTTCTAAAAACTGGTTTGTCTTTGTCAGCCTAAAAAAATTTTTTGCAGAAACTGTGGGCTAGGAGAACAGGTTGCTCCGGTTGCGCTAAGATGCTATCTTTAGTTTTCAATGGATGAGGCTGTCATGTTGACATTTGTGACCTTTTGAATTTGAGCCTTGTCTCTGTGAAATGCAGAATGACTTTGCTAAACAGGCCTCTGAAAGGTGGAATTTCTGGTTTCTCCATTAGAACATGAATAAAATTACAGAACTTATTTCCAAAGGGAAATATAACAAAGGTTTCTTTAAAAGTCCCAATATCATGACATTTGTATTTTTGCTCTAAAAAAATAATGTCTGCTAGTCGTTTTTATTTGACAGAAAACGAAGTGTTGCATTACATCTTAGAAAAAAAATAGGATGCAGCCTTTTACTAAAATTTTGAAGCCTACATGAATAAGTAAGAACGATTTGCCAATTAAAAAGTTTTTTATATCATGGAGATTGTGGCACAAGGCTAATTTTAGGTGTCAGGGAAAGGATTTTACCTCTAAAAAGTTAAAAAGGCTTCATGCTGCAAGGTGACTGACAAGATGGTAACAGTTAAGTAATGGAAATTTATTTTTGTATTTGTTAATGTGTATCATGTTTTGTCTTCCGCTTAAAAGTTACAATTGATGTCGTTTATTATCAAAAATGTCTATCTTTTGTGTGCTGTGTACTTTTTTTCCTTTTCGCTTCTGCTCACAGATCATTGATGGATTGCTCTGGGGGATTTTAAGACTAACAAGACACGTGAGTTTGGTTGGTTGAAATGAGATGGGTTTTTTTTGCGCAACTGCTTTGAAAAGAAATGTCCATGCGTTTTTCATGTCTGTGTATTTTGTTCTATCATGAATTTTTCTTGCTGGTTCTGTGTGTCCGAAAGTTGTATTTGACAGCAGATACCCACTATTGGTGATCTACTGTCAAACAGGAGGGTATCCTTACACGGTATTATGCCTCACCGCTCATTTATATATGCTATCGTTTTACAGCGAGTATATCTGATGGCTTGACGTCCGTTTTGTGCGTTTTCGCATGTTTTATGTTTTATGTTGCTGCTTAAGAAAATATTACAAATTCACCCGTGTCGTTGTGAGGGGACATGTATGACGATACGTGTCGCTGTCAACAGTTGGGTAAAATTTTCGCTGATACTAAAATTCACAGATATAATTTCGTTTTTTTTCATATTGTGAACCAGACAGACAACACTTCACCAGTGTATGTCAAATTTGGCTATAAGTATTGAAGAAAAATAAACAGCAAATTGTGTCATTTGTAGTCACGATACTGCCCTTTCCTGTAAGGAACAGGCAGCCCTAAAATGATATATCCTGATTGGACGTAAGGATAAATTATAGATTTGTGACTCTTGTACATGGTGACCTAATTTCTATATCACATTAGTCAGTTTTATTCTGCTTCCTAAGTGGCCTTCCTATGGCTCTGGACCGTAAAAGAAACCAGGTTTAATTTTTTCCTGAAGAAGGAACTGGAACATTAGCTGAAATTACCGTATCTGGTGCAGAGGGCCAGCGGTAGAGTTAAAATTGTAAACTATTGTGTTTTTTTTTTGTGTATCACCTATACTCTTGGTATTGTGTCACATGCCTGACTATCACCCAAGCACATCAGGCCTAGTTATTGGGGATTTTAGCTGTGTCCTATTCTCTTTTCCGTATTCCTTTCACCAGTCAGCTTTTATTATTATTAGTGTATTGTTCAGGTTCGCACTTTCAGATTGCAGTAATGTACCATGGACCCCCATTTTATGTATAACTCCCTGTTGCATAACTAGACTGGTTTCTAAGAATTTTCTTTAGGCCTATTCTGATGTTTTTCCAGTCTGACTGTTAGGACTGTTAGGACTGATTAACTGACTCAATACTATAGTAAGATAAGCTTTCCACCTCAATAGGAGACACTTTACGCATTCTTTTGAATATGACAAATCCAATGCCTATTCTAATTTGGTTTTTAGTTCCTTTTTCTGCTGCTTTAATTTTAATGGACCAGATGTATTTTAAATAATGGAAATACTAGGACTCTCTAGTTCTTGTCTTTTGTTCCCACATCTTGATCATTAGCTTTTGCATTGCATAGTCCCACCTGATGCACAATTATTATGATAACATGTATGTGATCACGCTTTTGAGATGTTCTAGATGAGGAATTTAGGAACACCTATGTGTATCATTGAGATAAAATGCGTTTGCCCCATGAGACATGCCACTATGTGTGAGGACATCCATTCAGATAGAATTCCCATGTCGCTATGATGATGAAAGATATGCTCTCACACGGAAACCCAATTGAAGAGCCTAGAGGCACTGTTTTGCCTATTGCCTTTGTTTTTGTATTTGCCTTTGAGAATGACAGTGTATTTAAACACAGAATTGTCCCATGGCGTGTGGCCACTCCTTTGAAGATCGCAGGCCACCTGTTTGCAGTCTCCTTGTTGTACAGTGAACTGTTTAAAGCATCGCACTTGCTTCATCAGAAGGTGTTCAACATCAGAAAAGAAGAAGGAGCTGGTTTTGCCACAGTCCCTTGAGATTTCAGTGCAAAAGAGCGCCTGTCATGTGCTGGTTAACCTCTGACAGTGTGCAGTCCCTTGAGATTTCAGTGCAAAAGAGCGCCTGTTATGTGCTGGTTAACCTCTGACAGTGTGCAGTCCCTTGAGCCCCTTGGCCTGAGTTTTGGCCACGCACTCCTTTTTCCCTTGCTTCAACGGAAGTGCAGTGCACCGGATGATCCAAGAGTGGCAAAAGGCACTCCATTCTGGTGCCCATGAAAGAGCGGCCTGAGCGTCCTCTGACACTGAATGATGAGTGTTGGAGTCTGAGAATGGTCCCGGGTCTGCACGAGATGATCTGTGCCCATTGACCAATGAAGAGCACAATATCTGTAGTGTCTGCCACAGAGGAGAGATACGGTGCACTGCCTTGAGACATTGAGACTTTTTGAATGAGCTATGAGTGTTTGCCAGGAGGGCACTCCAACAGATAGTGAGCATCAGAGCATGGGAGGCTTGAATCCAAAGGCCCATGCAACAACGGGAGCAGACTTGATTGGACAATAGAAGCCTGTCAGAGAGGCTTTTTGAACAGACTCTGGGCATAGTTGGTTTCACAAGAGGTTTCCGTGTGATTGTATAGCCTAAGTGTTAGGAGAATGATTTTATTGTTGAACTGGCATTATTTTTAAGTAGTATTCTGTTTAGTAAAAGCAGAATTAAGTCCATTTCCTGTGGAAGAGTATCCCCTTTTCACCTCAGAGCATTAATGAGGGTCTCCACTGTTTCACTTGAACATATAATAAATTACAGAAAATGCATAGGAAGACCTACAATGTTACTAGATAATTTTAGGATTTACCTTTTGCTTAGGGTTGTGAAAAATTATGATTTCATTTGTAATAGCGGTCACTACTTTGTCTATATGTTCTTAATGACGTGTTTTCTAGTGTTTTATAAACATGGCATTGTCTTTTATGGGTGGGATTGTTTTTGCTGCCCAATTCACATCTGTACCCACCTCCCAACCTATGTCTCTTCCTACTTCTACTTCTTTGCATTCTTTCCAGATTTTACCTGAACATGGACTAGTTAGGAGGTCAGAGTTTACTGATAATTCCTTTTGTACAGTTTCTGCATCAACACCAGTTAGTAGTGAACATCACTAATTGTTGGGTGTGTGGTCTTATACCACATACTACAGATAGAGGCATTCCCTATTTGGTCCTGCCATATATGGCCTTTGTGCTACTGCGTGTGTAAGGAGACCTGTCCCGAGAGAGTCGCTAAGTAATAGGATTATGCTTCAGCAACATCTTGATGATTTGATAAATATAGACCTGGACTCAGACTAGCGTGAGTATAGGTTATTGCCTATGTAAGGGCAAAAGGAGCGTCTGTGGTACTGAAAATTCTGGACTCGTGTAATAAACTTTGTCGTAGCATGACGATTTTTATATCAAAAGACCGAGAATGGCTAGTACACTATGTACAAGCATTTTCGTCATATTCCAGTAACGATTTCACCTCGAAATCGTCATTTTCGCCCTGAACCCTTGGCTTCCATTTTGTGTACAGCAGCCATTTTGTGAGTTGCCCTCACATAGGCTTATAACTACAGCCAAATTCGATTCCAAAGGACACGTACACCTTAATTGACTTCTCTGTGACCTGGGCAAGCTGAAACCATTGCCCCAGGCCGATCCTGCCCGGCCAGTTCCTTTCCCAGTGGCCGAGCGAGATAGCATCAAGGCACAACATGCTCGGCTCATGGACAAGGGTACCGACGGACAGGTGAGTGTTCGGTTAGACTCCCCTCATCTCAACCAGCTCCTTTAGATGAGATAAGACCATTTAGCTCCTGCTGTTGAAACTAGCAACAGCCTGGATGGTCCTTATGGTTTGATAACTATGCTACACAAGGGGAATTCTGCCGCTCTACATTCCTTGATACTGAAGGAATTTCCAACTGAGAGCAACCCCCTTGTTTGGCATCTTTTCGCTATTTGTAAATTCCTTCTACCTATGTCACTTGACAAGGTTTTATAGCAAGCTCATAGTTTGTACAATTGTATGAGGAGCTCTTTAACTATCATAAGTTGGTCTAGGTATACTCATAAGTGTCTATACTATATCTTGGGAGATAAGGTATGTTACAGCAAACGCGCTTTCCAATGTGTCATTTGGGATGGGATGTGGGTTCTGGTTTGGCAGAGGGGCACCAATCACACGTTTGTTGGGTTATGTGTGTAGAGCAATTGGTTAGGGCACTGGAAAGTTGTATGCTTATTGTGTCCTTTTTTCTACACCGCAGAGCGGGGTCTCATTCTCCCGAGCGGGTGCCGGGTGAGGTGAGGTCTTCACCCACACAAGGCTGGGTGAGTATCACTGTGAGGAAATGCCTCTAAGTGATGGAGCTATTGTGCTTTTTTCAATTTTATGCAGAATGTCAATAATTCATGCAGGTGCTCTTGCTATACGGTTTCTCTGTATTCAGGTGGTAGTGTATGTGTAATTTAGTGTTGTTGTACAATAATTTTTGTTTGTTGATAGGAAGAAGACATGCTTCTTTCCGGCTAGTGGACGTCTAAACACCAAAGTTACTGGTAGATATGTATCTGTCTATTGGTAAACTTTTCATTATTATTATTTTTCACCTAACCTATCACTTGGAGTGACAGTTGCAGTAGCCATTCTATATCTAAGGTCCTGAAGAAAGCCGGGGCAATGCCCCATAGGCTGAAACATGTTGACCGTTCTGCAAAGCGCCAAAGGGTAGTCTTCACTACAAGGCGTGTTTTTAACCCTTGACACACGGACTTCTATATGTACACTCTTCTGGAGTCTGCGTAGCTAATTTTATTCACCATCACTCGAGCACTGCACTTTATTAATGTCCACCTCATGGTAAACATCATGGCTAGACTTCTGATATCCACTTCCACACCGGCACTATATGGCCGAAGGTGGCATGGATTAATCAGCAATTCCCACGTGACGTAAATTCCGCCGCAATGGCGGGCTGATGGGTCTTGTTCTAGTTTTTGTTACCAATAACTCCTAACAACATTGGTTCACATATACATCCTACTGTTTCATAGCCACTGGTTTAGTTACACACCATCCCTTGACCTGTTCTGCTCTGTAATCTGTTGTGCATTGTGATAATAGGGAAGCGAACAGACAGGTCGGTAAATATTCCCCCTGACCCTCCACACTTGTTTTTGATAGTATTTAGAGCAACTTTTTAGTTGCGGGTCTATTTAATATGGATGCCAACACTATTTGTTTGCACCTTTATAGCTCACCCAACTTAATTGTGTGCGTTGGCCTTATGCCTACCTAATCCCACTCCCTTTTTCAATGACACTTGATGACAATAATATCAACCTTACTCTTTATATGTAAAGAGACTCTATGATAATTACTGTGTAACACATGACGATGCTTCATGGGGTTGAGTGACGATCTACTACTAAGTGACTCCTGTCAGTGTATACACAGATCAGACAACTATTGTCTTTTAATATAATCTCCTCTCCATGAACATTTCAATAAGGATAGAATGCTCCTTGCAGACGACCAACCTAATTACAGGATTAGTAAATTCTTCATTATACTCCAGCGTGGATGTTTTCACTATGACAGTGAACATTATTGCTATGTTTTACATTTAATTAAATATTACTGGGGGATTACCTGTTGCATGGCGCGTTGGTAGCTTTACAATCAGAAGACACACGCAAGTACTATCTGTTTACAAAGTTTCTTTGATCATTCAACGAGCCCAGTTTAGCATTTACAGTCGGGCGCACGCCAAAAGGAATAGTGTCTCCCGTTTTGGGTCATGCGCGTGAACTCATAGACAGATATTAGACGGAATACCAAAATAATATTCTGAGAGCAGGTATACAGTGTTGCTTTATTATCTGTGACTAAGTATAGAAACTTCTCTAACGCACGACGTAACCTGTTTAAATGTTTAATCTTTAACATACAACCATCCACGCATTGTGACTAACTGCGCAGGCGCTTCGGAGTAGTGCTTCTCTTCGCGCACGGCTTGAGGGTTTTTTTGAACGCCCCGGAGGCGTCGTCATCCATTGAGCGGCGGTTATATCAGGGCAGAAGGCGGCCTTACAATCACCTCCACTTCCGCTCGGCTCATGGACAGGGGTACCGACGGACAGGTGAGTGTCCGGTTAGACTCCCCTCATCTCAACCAGCTCCTTTAGATGAGATAAGACCATTTAGCTCCTGCTGTTGAAACTAGCAACAGCCTGGATGGTCCTTATGGTTTGATAACTATGCTACACAAGGGGAATTCTGCCGCTCTACATTCCTTGATACTGAAGGAATTTCCAACTGAGAGCAACCCCCTTGTTTGGCATCTTTTCGCTATTTGTAAATTCCTTCTACCTATGTCACTTGACAAGGTTTTATAGCAAGCTCATAGTTTGTACAATTGTATGAGGAGCTCTTTAACTATCATAAGTTGGTCTAGGTATACTCATAAGTGTCTATACTATATCTTGGGAGATAAGGTATATTACAGCAAACGCGCTTTCCAATGTGTCATTTGGGATGGGATGTGGGTTCTGGTTTGGCAGAGGGGCACCAATCACACGTTTGTTGGGTTATGTGTGTAGAGCAATTGGCTAGGGCACTGGAAAGTTGTATGCTTATTGTGTGCTTTTTTCTACACCGCAGAGCGGGGCCTCATTCTCCCGAGCGGGTGCCGGGTGAGGTGAGGTCTTCACCCACACAAGGCTGGGTGAGTATCACTGTGAGGAAATTCCTCTAAGTAATGAAGCTATTGTGCTTTTTTCAATTGTATGCAGAATGTCAATAATTCATGCAGGTGCTCTTGCTATACGGTTTCTCTGTATTCAGGTGGTAGTGTATGTGTAATTTAGTGTTGTTGTACAATAATTTTTGTTTGTTGATAGGAAGAAGACATGCTTCTTTCTGGCTAGTGGACGTCTAAACACCAAAGTTACTGGTAGATATGTATCTGTCTATTGGTAAACTTTTCATTATTATTATTTTTCACCTAACCTATCACTTGGAGTGACAGTTGCAGTAGCCATTCTATATCTAAGGTCCTGAAGAAAGCCGGGGCAATGCCCCATAGGCTGAAACATGTTGACCGTTCTGCAAAGCGCCAAAGGGTAGTCTTCACTACCAGGCGTGTTTTTAACCCTTGACACACGGACTTCTATATGTACACTCTTCTGGAGTCTGCGTAGCTAATTTTATTCACCATCACTCGAGCACTGCACTTTATTAATGTCCACCTCATGGTAAACATCATGGCTAGACTTCTGATATCCACTTCCACACCGGCACTATATGGCCGAAGGTGGCATGGATTAATCAGCAATTCCCACGTGACGTAAATTCCGCCGCAATGGCGGGCTGATGGGTCTTGTTCTAGTTTTTGTTACCAATAACTCCTAACAACATTGGTTCACATATACATCCTACTGTTTCATAGCCACTGGTTTAGTTACACACCATCCCTTGACCTGTTCTGCTCTGTAATGTGTTGTGCATTGTGATAATAGGGGAGCGAACAGACAGGTCGGTAAATATTCCCCCTGACCCTCCACACTTGTTTTTGATAGTATTTAGAGCAACTTTTTAGTTGCGGGTCTATTTAATATGGATGCGAACACTATTTGTTTGCACCTTTATAGCTCACCCAACTTAATTGTGTGCGTTGGCCTTATGCCTACCTAATCCCACTCCCTTTTTCAATGACACTTGATGACAATAATATCAACCTTACTCTTTATATGTAAAGAGACTCTATGATAATTACTGTGTAACACATGACGATGCTTCATGGGGTTGAGTGACGATCTACTACTAAGTGACTCCTGTCAGTGTATACACAGATCAGACAACTATTGTCTTTTAATATAATCTCCTCTCCATGAACATTTCAATAAGGATAGAATGCTCCTTGCAGATGACCAACCTAATTACAGGATTAGTAAATTCTTCATTATACTCCAGCGTGGATGTTTTCACTATGACAGTGAACATTATTGCTATGTTTTACATTTAATGAAATATTACTGGGGGATTACCTGTTGCATGGCATGCTGGTAGCTTTACAATCAGAAGACACACGCAAGTACTATCTGTTTACAAAGTTTCTTTGATCATTCAACGAGCCCAGTTTAGCATTTACAGTCGGGCGCACGCCAAAAAGAATAGTGTCTCCCGTTTTGGGTCATGCGCGTGAACTCATAGACAGATATTAGACGGAATACCAAAATAATATTCTGAGAGCAGGTATACAGTGTTGCTTTATTATCTGTGACTAAGTATAGAAACTTCTCTAACGCACGACGTAACCTGTTTAAATGTTTAATCTTTAACATACAACCATCCACGCATTGTGATTAACTGCGCAGGCGCTTCGGAGTAGTGCTTCTCTTCGCGCACGGCTTGAGGGTTTTTTTGAACGCCCCGGAGGCGTCATCATCCATTGAGCGGCGGTTATATCAGGGCAGAAGGCGGCCTTACAATCACCTCCACTTCCGCTCGGCTCATGGACAGGGGTACCGACGGACAGGTGAGTGTCCGGTTAGACTCCCCTCATCTCAACCAGCTCCTTTAGATGAGATAAGACCATTTAGCTCCTGCTGTTGAAACTAGCAACAGCCTGGATGGTCCTTATGGTTTGATACCTATGCTACACAAGGGGAATTCTGCCGCTCTACATTCCTTGATACTGAAGGAATTTCCAACTTAGAGCAACCCCCTTCTTTGGCATCTTTTCGCTATTTGTAAATTCCTTCTACCTATGTCACTTGACTAGGTTTTATAGCAAGCTCATAGTTTGTACAATTGTATGAGGAGCTCTTTAACTATCATAAGTTGGTCTAGGTATACTCATAAGTGTCTATACTATCTCTTGGGAGATAAGGTATATTACAGCAAACGCGCTTTCCAATGTGTCATTTGGGATGGGATGTGGGTTCTGGTTTGGCAGAGGGGCACCAATCACACGTTTGTTGGGTTATGTGTGTAGAGCAATTGGCTAGGGCACTGGAAAGTTGTATGCTTATTGTGTCCTTTTTTCTACACCGCAGAGCGGGGCCTCATTCTCCCGAGCGGGTGCCGGGTGAGGTGAGGTCTTCACCCACACAAGGCTGGGTGAGTATCACTGTGAGGAAATGCCTCTAAGTGATGAAGCTATTGTGCTTTTTTCAATTTTATGCAGAATGTCAATAATTCATGCAGGTGCTCTTGCTATACGGTTTCTCTGTATTCAGGTGGTAGTGTATGTGTAATTTAGTGTTGTTGTACAATAATTTTTGTTTGTTGATAGGAAGAAGACATGCTTCTTTCTGGCTAGTGGACGTCTAAACACCAAAGTTACTGGTAGATATGTATCTGTCTATTGGTAAACTTTTCATTATTATTATTTTTCACCTAACCTATCACTTGGAGTGACAGTTGCAGTAGCCATTCTATATCTAAGGTCCTGAAGAAAGCCGGGGCAATGCCCCATAGGCTGAAACATGTTGACCGTTCTGCAAAGCGCCAAAGGGTAGTCTTCACTACCAGGCGTGTTTTTAACCCTTGACACACGGACTTCTATATGTACACTCTTCTGGAGTCTGCGTAGCTAATTTTATTCACCATCACTCGAGCACTGCACTTTATTAATGTCCACCTCATGGTAAACATCATGGCTAGACTTCTGATATCCACTTCCACACCGGCACTATATGGCCGAAGCTGGCATGGATTAATCAGCAATTCCCACGTGACGTAAATTCCGCCGCAATGGCGGGCTGATGGGTCTTGTTCTAGTTTTTGTTACCAATAACTCCTAACAACATTGGTTCACATATACATCCTACTGTTTCATAGCCACTGGTTTAGTTACACACCATCCCTTGACCTGTTCTGCTCTGTAATGTGTTGTGCATTGTGATAATAGGGGAGCGAACAGACAGGTCGGTAAATATTCCCCCTGACCCTCCACACTTGTTTTTGATAGTATTTAGAGCAACTTTTTAGTTGCGCGTCTATTTAATATGGATGCGAACACTATTTGTTTGCACCTTTATAGCTCACCCAACTTAATTGTGTGCGTTGGCCTTATGCCTACCTAATCCCACTCCCTTTTTCAATGACACTTGATGACAATAATATCAACCTTACTCTTTATATGTAAAGAGACTCTATGATAATTACTGTGTAACACATGACGATGCTTCATGGGGTTGAGTGACGATCTACTACTAAGTGACTCCTGTCAGTGTATACACAGATCAGACAACTATTGTCTTTTAATATAATCTCCTCTCCATGAACATTTCAATAAGGATAGAATGCTCCTTGCAGATGACCAACCTAATTACAGGATTAGTAAATTCTTCATTATACTCCAGCGTGGATGTTTTCACTATGACAGTGAACATTATTGCTATGTTTTACATTTAATGAAATATTACTGGGGGATTACCTGTTGCATGGCATGCTGGTAGCTTTACAATCAGAAGACACACGCAAGTACTATCTGTTTACAAAGTTTCTTTGATCATTCAACGAGCCCAGTTTAGCATTTACAGTCGGGCGCACGCCAAAAAGAATAGTGTCTCCCGTTTTGGGTCATGCGCGTGAACTCATAGACAGATATTAGACGGAATACCAAAATAATATTCTGAGAGCAGGTATACAGTGTTGCTTTATTATCTGTGACTAAGTATAGAAACTTCTCTAACGCACGACGTAACCTGTTTAAATGTTTAATCTTTAACATACAACCATCCACGCATTGTGATTAACTGCGCAGGCGCTTCGGAGTAGTGCTTCTCTTCGCGCACGGCTTGAGGGGTTTTTTGAACGCCCCGGAGGCGTCATCATCCATTGAGCGGCGGTTATATCAGGGCAGAAGGCGGCCTTACAATCACCTCCACTTCCGCTCGGCTCATGGACAGGGGTACCGACGGACAGGTGAGTGTCCGGTTAGACTCCCCTCATCTCAACCAGCTCCTTTAGATGAGATAAGACCATTTAGCTCCTGCTGTTGAAACTAGCAACAGCCTGGATGGTCCTTATGGTTTGATAACTATGCTACACAAGGGGAATTCTGCCGCTCTACATTCCTTGATACTGAAGGAATTTCCAACTGAGAGCAACCCCCTTCTTTGGCATCTTTTCGCTATTTGTAAATTCCTTCTACCTATGTCACTTGACTAGGTTTTATAGCAAGCTCATAGTTTGTACAATTGTATGAGGAGCTCTTTAACTATCATAAGTTGGTCTAGGTATACTCATAAGTGTCTATACTATCTCTTGGGAGATAAGGTATATTACAGCAAACGCGCTTTCCAATGTGTCATTTGGGATGGGATGTGGGTTCTGGTTTGGCAGAGGGGCACCAATCACACGTTTGTTGGGTTATGTGTGTAGAGCAATTGGCTACGGCACTGGAAAGTTGTATGCTTATTGTGTCCTTTTTTCTACACCGCAGAGCGGGGCCTCATTCTCCCGAGCGGGTGCCGGGTGAGGTGAGGTCTTCACCCACACAAGGCTGGGTGAGTATCACTGTGAGGAAATGCCTCTAAGTGATGAAGCTATTGTGCTTTTTTCAATTTTATGCAGAATGTCAATAATTCATGCAGGTGCTCTTGCTATACGGTTTCTCTGTATTCAGGTGGTAGTGTATGTGTAATTTAGTGTTGTTGTACAATAATTTTTGTTTGTTGATAGGAAGAAGACATGCTTCTTTCTGGCTAGTGGACGTCTAAACACCAAAGTTACTGGTAGATATGTATCTGTCTATTGGTAAACTTTTCATTATTATTATTTTTCACCTAACCTATCACTTGGAGTGACAGTTGCAGTAGCCATTCTATATCTAAGGTCCTGAAGAAAGCCGGGGCAATGCCCCATAGGCTGAAACATGTTGACCGTTCTGCAAAGCGCCAAAGGGTAGTCTTCACTACCAGGCGTGTTTTTAACCCTTGACACACGGACTTCTATATGTACACTCTTCTGGAGTCTGCGTAGCTAATTTTATTCACCATCACTCGAGCACTGCACTTTATTAATGTCCACCTCATGGTAAACATCATGGCTAGACTTCTGATATCCACTTCCACACCGGCACTATATGGCCGAAGCTGGCATGGATTAATCAGCAATTCCTACGTGACGTAAATTCCGCCGCAATGGCGGGCTGATGGGTCTTGTTCTAGTTTTTGTTACCAATAACTCCTAACAACATTGGTTCACATATACATCCTACTGTTTCATAGCCACTGGTTTAGTTACACACCATCCCTTGACCTGTTCTGCTCTGTAATGTGTTGTGCATTGTGATAATAGGGGAGCGAACAGACAGGTCGGTAAATATTCCCCCTGACCCTCCACCCTTGTTTTTGATAGTATTTAGAGCAACTTTTTAGTTGCGGGTCTATTTAATATGGATGCGAACACTATTTGTTTGCACCTTTATAGCTCACCCAACTTAATTGTGTGCGTTGGCCTTATGCCTACCTAATCCCACTCCCTTTTTCAATGACACTTGATGACAATAATATCAACCTTACTCTTTATATGTAAAGAGACTCTATGATAATTACTGTGTAACACATGACGATGCTTCATGGGGTTGAGTGACGATCTACTACTAAGTGACTCCTGTCAGTGTATACACAGATCAGACAACTATTGTCTTTTAATATAATCTCCTCTCCATGAACATTTCAATAAGGATAGAATGCTCCTTGCAGATGACCAACCTAATTACAGGATTAGTAAATTCTTCATTATACTCCAGCGTGGATGTTTTCACTATGACAGTGAACATTATTGCTATGTTTTACATTTAATGAAATATTACTGGGGGATTACCTGTTGCATGGCATGCTGGTAGCTTTACAATCAGAAGACACACGCAAGTACTATCTGTTTACAAAGTTTCTTTGATCATTCAACGAGCCCAGTTTAGCATTTACAGTCGGGCGCACGCCAAAAAGAATAGTGTCTCCCGTTTTGGGTCATGCGCGTGAACTCATAGACAGATATTAGACGGAATACCAAAATAATATTCTGAGAGCAGGTATACAGTGTTGCTTATTATCTGTGACTAAGTATAGAAACTTCTCTAACGCACGACGTAACCTGTTTAAATGTTTAATCTTTAACATACAACCATCCACGCATTGTGACTAACTGCGCAGGCGCTTCGGAGTAGTGCTTCTCTTCGCGCACGGCTTGAGGGGTTTTTTGAACGCCCCGGAGGCGTCGTCATCCATTGAGCGGCGGTTATATCAGGGCAGAAGGCGGCCTTACAATCACCTCCACTTCCGCTCGGCTCATGGACAGGGGTACCGACGGACAGGTGAGTGTCCGGTTAGACTCCCCTCATCTCAACCAGCTCCTTTAGATGAGATAAGACCATTTAGCTCCTGCTGTTGAAACTAGCAACAGCCTGGATGGTCCTTATGGTTTGATAACTATGCTACACAAGGGGAATTCTGCCGCTCTACATTCCTTGATACTGAAGGAATTTCCAACTGAGAGCAACCCCCTTGTTTGGCATCTTTTCGCTATTTGTAAATTCCTTCTACCTATGTCACTTGACTAGGTTTTATAGCAAGCTCATAGTTTGTACAATTGTATGAGGAGCTCTTTAACTATCATAAGTTGGTCTAGGTATACTCATAAGTGTCTATACTATATCTTGGGAGATAAGGTATATTACAGCAAACGCGCTTTCCAATGTGTCATTTGGGATGGGATGTGGGTTCTGGTTTGGCAGAGGGGCACCAATCACACGTTTGTTGGGTTATGTGTGTAGAGCAATTGGCTAGGGCACTGGAAAGTTGTATGCTTATTGTGTCCTTTTTTCTACACCGCAGAGCGGGGCCTCATTCTCCCGAGCGGGTGCCGGGTGAGGTGAGGTCTTCACCCACACAAGGCTGGGTGAGTATCACTGTGAGGAAATGCCTCTAAGTGATGAAGCTATTGTGCTTTTTTCAATTTTATGCAGAATGTCAATAATTCATGCAGGTGCTCTTGCTATACGGTTTCTCTGTATTCAGGTGGTAGTGTATGTGTAATTTAGTGTTGTTGTACAATAATTTTTGTTTGTTGATAGGAAGAAGACATGCTTCTTTCCGGCTAGTGGACGTCTAAACACCAAAGTTACTGGTAGATATGTATCTGTCCATTGGTAAACTTTTCATTATTATTATTTTTCACCTAACCTATCACTTGGAGTGACAGTTGCAGTAGCCATTCTATATCTAAGGTCCTGAAGAAAGCCGGGGCAATGCCCCATAGGCTGAAACTTGTTGACCGTTCTGCAAAGCGCCAAAGGGTAGTCTTCACTACCAGGCGTGTTTTTAACCCTTGACACACGGACTTCTATATGTACACTCTTCTGGAGTCTGCGTAGCTAATTTTATTCACCATCACTCGAGCACTGCACTTTATTAATGTCCACCTCATGGTAAACATCATGGCTAGACTTCTGATATCCACTTCCACACCGGCACTATATGGCCGAAGGTGGCATGGATTAATCAGCAATTCCTACGTGACGTAAATTCCGCCGCAATGGCGGGCTGATGGGTCTTGTTCTAGTTTTTGTTACCAATAACTCCTAACAACATTGGTTCACATATACATCCTACTGTTTCATAGCCACTGGTTTAGTTACACACCATCCCTTGACCTGTTCTGCTCTGTAATGTGTTGTGCATTGTGATAATAGGGGAGCGAACAGACAGGTCGGTAAATATTCCCCCTGACCCTCCACACTTGTTTTTGATAGTATTTAGAGCAACTTTTTAGTTGCGGGTCTATTTAATATGGATGCGAACACTATTTGTTTGCACCTTTATAGCTCACCCAACTTAATTGTGTGCGTTGGCCTTATGCCTACCTAATCCCACTCCCTTTTTCAATGACACTTGATGACAATAATATCAACCTTACTCTTTATATGTAAAGAGACTCTATGATAATTACTGTGTAACACATGACGATGCTTCATGGGGTTGAGTGACGATCTACTACTAAGTGACTCCTGTCAGTGTATACACAGATCAGACAACTATTGTCTTTTAATATAATCTCCTCTCCATGAACATTTCAATAAGGATAGAATGCTCCTTGCAGATGACCAACCTAATTACAGGATTAGTAAATTCTTCATTATACTCCAGCGTGGATGTTTTCACTATGACAGTGAACATTATTGCTATGTTTTACATTTAATGAAATATTACTGGGGGATTACCTGTTGCATGGCATGCTGGTAGCTTTACAATCAGAAGACACACGCAAGTACTATCTGTTTACAAAGTTTCTTTGATCATTCAACGAGCCCAGTTTAGCATTTACAGTCGGGCGCACGCCAAAAAGAATAGTGTCTCCCGTTTTGGGTCATGCGCGTGAACTCACAGACAGATATTAGACGGAATACCAAAATAATATTCTGAGAGCAGGTATACAGTGTTGCTTATTATCTGTGACTAAGTATAGAAACTTCTCTAACGCACGACGTAACCTGTTTAAATGTTTAATCTTTAACATACAACCATCCACGCATTGTGACTAACTGCGCAGGCGCTTCGGAGTAGTGCTTCTCTTCGCGCACGGCTTGAGGGGTTTTTTGAACGCCCCGGAGGCGTCGTCATCCATTGAGCGGCGGTTATATCAGGGCAGAAGGCGGCCTTACAATCACCTCCACTTCCGCTCGGCTCATGGACAGGGGTACCGACGGACAGGTGAGTGTCCGGTTAGACTCCCCTCATCTCAACCAGCTCCTTTAGATGAGATAAGACCATTTAGCTCCTGCTGTTGAAACTAGCAACAGCCTGGATGGTCCTTATGGTTTGATAACTATGCTACACAAGGGGAATTCTGCCGCTCTACATTCCTTGATACTGAAGGAATTTCCAACTGAGAGCAACCCCCTTGTTTGGCATCTTTTCGCTATTTGTAAATTCCTTCTACCTATGTCACTTGACTAGGTTTTATAGCAAGCTCATAGTTTGTACAATTGTATGAGGAGCTCTTTAACTATCATAAGTTGGTCTAGGTATACTCATAAGTGTCTATACTATATCTTGGGAGATAAGGTATATTACAGCAAACGCGCTTTCCAATGTGTCATTTGGGATGGGATGTGGGTTCTGGTTTGGCAGAGGGGCACCAATCACACGTTTGTTGGGTTATGTGTGTAGAGCAATTGGCTAGGGCACTGGAAAGTTGTATGCTTATTGTGTCCTTTTTTCTACACCGCAGAGCGGGGCCTCATTCTCCCGAGCGGGTGCCGGGTGAGGTGAGGTCTTCACCCACACAAGGCTGGGTGAGTATCACTGTGAGGAAATGCCTCTAAGTGATGAAGCTATTGTGCTTTTTTCAATTTTATGCAGAATGTCAATAATTCATGCAGGTGCTCTTGCTATACGGTTTCTCTGTATTCAGGTGGTAGTGTATGTGTAATTTAGTGTTGTTGTACAATAATTTTTGTTTGTTGATAGGGAGAAGACATGCTTCTTTCCGGCTAGTGGACGTCTAAACACCAAAGTTACTGGCAGATATGTATCTGTCCATTGGTAAACTTTTCATTATTATTATTTTTCACCTAACCTATCACTTGGAGTGACAGTTGCAGTAGCCATTCTATATCTAAGGTCCTGAAGAAAGCCGGGGCAATGCCCCATAGGCTGAAACATGTTGACCGTTCTGCAAAGCGCCAAAGGGTAGTCTTCACTACCAGGCGTGTTTTTAACCCTTGACACACGGACTTCTATATGTACACTCTTCTGGAGTCTGCGTAGCTAATTTTATTCACCATCACTCGAGCACTGCACTTTATTAATGTCCACCTCATGGTAAACATCATGGCTAGACTTCTGATATCCACTTCCACACCGGCACTATATGGCCGAAGCTGGCATGGATTAATCAGCAATTCCCACGTGACGTAAATTCCGCCGCAATGGCGGGCTGATGGGTCTTGTTCTAGTTTTTGTTACCAATAACTCCTAACAACATTGGTTCACATATACATCCTACTGTTTCATAGCCACTGGTTTAGTTACACACCATCCCTTGACCTGTTCTGCTCTGTAATGTGTTGTGCATTGTGATAATAGGGGAGCGAACAGACAGGTCGGTAAATATTCCCCCTGACCCTCCACACTTGTTTTTGATAGTATTTAGAGCAACTTTTTAGTTGCGGGTCTATTTAATATGGATGCGAACACTATTTGTTTGCACCTTTATAGCTCACCCAACTTAATTGTGTGCGTTGGCCTTATGCCTACCTAATCCCACTCCCTTTTTCAATGACACTTGATGACAATAATATCAACCTTACTCTTTATATGTAAAGAGACTCTATGATAATTACTGTGTAACACATGACGATGCTTCATGGGGTTGAGTGACGATCTACTACTAAGTGACTCCTGTCAGTGTATACACAGATCAGACAACTATTGTCTTTTAATATAATCTCCTCTCCATGAACATTTCAATAAGGATAGAATGCTCCTTGCAGATGACCAACCTAATTACAGGATTAGTAAATTCTTCATTATACTCCAGCGTGGATGTTTTCACTATGACAGTGAACATTATTGCTATGTTTTACATTTAATGAAATATTACTGGGGGATTACCTGTTGCATGGCATGCTGGTAGCTTTACAATCAGAAGACACACGCAAGTACTATCTGTTTACAAAGTTTCTTTGATCATTCAACGAGCCCAGTTTAGCATTTACAGTCGGGCGCACGCCAAAAAGAATAGTGTCTCCCGTTTTGGGTCATGCGCGTGAACTCATAGACAGATATTAGACGGAATACCAAAATAATATTCTGAGAGCAGGTATACAGTGTTGCTTTATTATCTGTGACTAAGTATAGAAACTTCTCTAACGCACGACGTAACCTGTTTAAATGTTTAATCTTTAACATACAACCATCCACGCATTGTGATTAACTGCGCAGGCGCTTCGGAGTAGTGCTTCTCTTCGCGCACGGCTTGAGGGGTTTTTTGAACGCCCCGGAGGCGTCATCATCCATTGAGCGGCGGTTATATCAGGGCAGAAGGCGGCCTTACAATCACCTCCACTTCCGCTCGGCTCATGGACAGGGGTACCGACGGACAGGTGAGTGTCCGGTTAGACTCCCCTCATCTCAACCAGCTCCTTTAGATGAGATAAGACCATTTAGCTCCTGCTGTTGAAACTAGCAACAGCCTGGATGGTCCTTATGGTTTGATAACTATGCTACACAAGGGGAATTCTGCCGCTCTACATTCCTTGATACTGAAGGAATTTCCAACTGAGAGCAACCCCCTTCTTTGGCATCTTTTCGCTATTTGTAAATTCCTTCTACCTATGTCACTTGACTAGGTTTTATAGCAAGCTCATAGTTTGTACAATTGTATGAGGAGCTCTTTAACTATCATAAGTTGGTCTAGGTATACTCATAAGTGTCTATACTATCTCTTGGGAGATAAGGTATATTACAGCAAACGCGCTTTCCAATGTGTCATTTGGGATGGGATGTGGGTTCTGGTTTGGCAGAGGGGCACCAATCACACGTTTGTTGGGTTATGTGTGTAGAGCAATTGGCTACGGCACTGGAAAGTTGTATGCTTATTGTGTCCTTTTTTCTACACCGCAGAGCGGGGCCTCATTCTCCCGAGCGGGTGCCGGGTGAGGTGAGGTCTTCACCCACACAAGGCTGGGTGAGTATCACTGTGAGGAAATGCCTCTAAGTGATGAAGCTATTGTGCTTTTTTCAATTTTATGCAGAATGTCAATAATTCATGCAGGTGCTCTTGCTATACGGTTTCTCTGTATTCAGGTGGTAGTGTATGTGTAATTTAGTGTTGTTGTACAATAATTTTTGTTTGTTGATAGGAAGAAGACATGCTTCTTTCTGGCTAGTGGACGTCTAAACACCAAAGTTACTGGTAGATATGTATCTGTCTATTGGTAAACTTTTCATTATTATTATTTTTCACCTAACCTATCACTTGGAGTGACAGTTGCAGTAGCCATTCTATATCTAAGGTCCTGAAGAAAGCCGGGGCAATGCCCCATAGGCTGAAACATGTTGACCGTTCTGCAAAGCGCCAAAGGGTAGTCTTCACTACCAGGCGTGTTTTTAACCCTTGACACACGGACTTCTATATGTACACTCTTCTGGAGTCTGCGTAGCTAATTTTATTCACCATCACTCGAGCACTGCACTTTATTAATGTCCACCTCATGGTAAACATCATGGCTAGACTTCTGATATCCACTTCCACACCGGCACTATATGGCCGAAGCTGGCATGGATTAATCAGCAATTCCTACGTGACGTAAATTCCGCCGCAATGGCGGGCTGATGGGTCTTGTTCTAGTTTTTGTTACCAATAACTCCTAACAACATTGGTTCACATATACATCCTACTGTTTCATAGCCACTGGTTTAGTTACACACCATCCCTTGACCTGTTCTGCTCTGTAATGTGTTGTGCATTGTGATAATAGGGGAGCGAACAGACAGGTCGGTAAATATTCCCCCTGACCCTCCACCCTTGTTTTTGATAGTATTTAGAGCAACTTTTTAGTTGCGGGTCTATTTAATATGGATGCGAACACTATTTGTTTGCACCTTTATAGCTCACCCAACTTAATTGTGTGCGTTGGCCTTATGCCTACCTAATCCCACTCCCTTTTTCAATGACACTTGATGACAATAATATCAACCTTACTCTTTATATGTAAAGAGACTCTATGATAATTACTGTGTAACACATGACGATGCTTCATGGGGTTGAGTGACGATCTACTACTAAGTGACTCCTGTCAGTGTATACACAGATCAGACAACTATTGTCTTTTAATATAATCTCCTCTCCATGAACATTTCAATAAGGATAGAATGCTCCTTGCAGATGACCAACCTAATTACAGGATTAGTAAATTCTTCATTATACTCCAGCGTGGATGTTTTCACTATGACAGTGAACATTATTGCTATGTTTTACATTTAATGAAATATTACTGGGGGATTACCTGTTGCATGGCATGCTGGTAGCTTTACAATCAGAAGACACACGCAAGTACTATCTGTTTACAAAGTTTCTTTGATCATTCAACGAGCCCAGTTTAGCATTTACAGTCGGGCGCACGCCAAAAAGAATAGTGTCTCCCGTTTTGGGTCATGCGCGTGAACTCATAGACAGATATTAGACGGAATACCAAAATAATATTCTGAGAGCAGGTATACAGTGTTGCTTATTATCTGTGACTAAGTATAGAAACTTCTCTAACGCACGACGTAACCTGTTTAAATGTTTAATCTTTAACATACAACCATCCACGCATTGTGACTAACTGCGCAGGCGCTTCGGAGTAGTGCTTCTCTTCGCGCACGGCTTGAGGGGTTTTTTGAACGCCCCGGAGGCGTCGTCATCCATTGAGCGGCGGTTATATCAGGGCAGAAGGCGGCCTTACAATCACCTCCACTTCCGCTCGGCTCATGGACAGGGGTACCGACGGACAGGTGAGTGTCCGGTTAGACTCCCCTCATCTCAACCAGCTCCTTTAGATGAGATAAGACCATTTAGCTCCTGCTGTTGAAACTAGCAACAGCCTGGATGGTCCTTATGGTTTGATAACTATGCTACACAAGGGGAATTCTGCCGCTCTACATTCCTTGATACTGAAGGAATTTCCAACTGAGAGCAACCCCCTTGTTTGGCATCTTTTCGCTATTTGTAAATTCCTTCTACCTATGTCACTTGACTAGGTTTTATAGCAAGCTCATAGTTTGTACAATTGTATGAGGAGCTCTTTAACTATCATAAGTTGGTCTAGGTATACTCATAAGTGTCTATACTATATCTTGGGAGATAAGGTATATTACAGCAAACGCGCTTTCCAATGTGTCATTTGGGATGGGATGTGGGTTCTGGTTTGGCAGAGGGGCACCAATCACACGTTTGTTGGGTTATGTGTGTAGAGCAATTGGCTAGGGCACTGGAAAGTTGTATGCTTATTGTGTCCTTTTTTCTACACCGCAGAGCGGGGCCTCATTCTCCCGAGCGGGTGCCGGGTGAGGTGAGGTCTTCACCCACACAAGGCTGGGTGAGTATCACTGTGAGGAAATGCCTCTAAGTGATGAAGCTATTGTGCTTTTTTAAATTTTATGCAGAATGTCAATAATTCATGCAGGTGCTCTTGCTATACGGTTTCTCTGTATTCAGGTGGTAGTGTATGTGTAATTTAGTGTTGTTGTACAATAATTTTTGTTTGTTGATAGGAAGAAGACATGCTTCTTTCCGGCTAGTGGACGTCTAAACACCAAAGTTACTGGTAGATATGTATCTGTCCATTGGTAAACTTTTCATTATTATTATTTTTCACCTAACCTATCACTTGGAGTGACAGTTGCAGTAGCCATTCTATATCTAAGGTCCTGAAGAAAGCCGGGGCAATGCCCCATAGGCTGAAACATGTTGACCGTTCTGCAAAGCGCCAAAGGGTAGTCTTCACTACCAGGCGTGTTTTTAACCCTTGACACACGGACTTCTATATGTACACTCTTCTGGAGTCTGCGTAGCTAATTTTATTCACCATCACTCGAGCACTGCACTTTATTAATGTCCACCTCATGGTAAACATCATGGCTAGACTTCTGATATCCACTTCCACACCGGCACTATATGGCCGAAGGTGGCATGGATTAATCAGCAATTCCTACGTGACGTAAATTCCGCCGCAATGGCGGGCTGATGGGTCTTGTTCTAGTTTTTGTTACCAATAACTCCTAACAACATTGGTTCACATATACATCCTACTGTTTCATAGCCACTGGTTTAGTTACACACCATCCCTTGACCTGTTCTGCTCTGTAATGTGTTGTGCATTGTGATAATAGGGGAGCGAACAGACAGGTCGGTAAATATTCCCCCTGACCCTCCACACTTGTTTTTGATAGTATTTAGAGCAACTTTTTAGTTGCGGGTCTATTTAATATGGATGCGAACACTATTTGTTTGCACCTTTATAGCTCACCCAACTTAATTGTGTGCGTTGGCCTTATGCCTACCTAATCCCACTCCCTTTTTCAATGACACTTGATGACAATAATATCAACCTTACTCTTTATATGTAAAGAGACTCTATGATAATTACTGTGTAACACATGACGATGCTTCATGGGGTTGAGTGACGATCTACTACTAAGTGACTCCTGACCCTCCACACTTGTTTTTGATAGTATTTAGAGCAACTTTTTAGTTGCGGGTCTATTTAATATGGATGCGAACACTATTTGTTTGCACCTTTATAGCTCACCCAACTTAATTGTGTGCGTTGGCCTTATGCCTACCTAATCCCACTCCCTTTTTCAATGACACTTGATGACAATAATATCAACCTTACTCTTTATATGTAAAGAGACTCTATGATAATTACTGTGTAACACATGACGATGCTTCATGGGGTTGAGTGACGATCTACTACTAAGTGACTCCTGTCAGTGTATACACAGATCAGACAACTATTGTCTTTTAATATAATCTCCTCTCCATGAACATTTCAATAAGGATAGAATGCTCCTTGCAGATGACCAACCTAATTACAGGATTAGTAAATTCTTCATTATACTCCAGCGTGGATGTTTTCACTATGACAGTGAACATTATTGCTATGTTTTACATTTAATGAAATATTACTGGGGGATTACCTGTTGCATGGCATGCTGGTAGCTTTACAATCAGAAGACACACGCAAGTACTATCTGTTTACAAAGTTTCTTTGATCATTCAACGAGCCCAGTTTAGCATTTACAGTCGGGCGCACGCCAAAAAGAATAGTGTCTCCCGTTTTGGGTCATGCGCGTGAACTCACAGACAGATATTAGACGGAATACCAAAATAATATTCTGAGAGCAGGTATACAGTGTTGCTTATTATCTGTGACTAAGTATAGAAACTTCTCTAACGCACGACGTAACCTGTTTAAATGTTTAATCTTTAACATACAACCATCCACGCATTGTGACTAACTGCGCAGGCGCTTCGGAGTAGTGCTTCTCTTCGCGCACGGCTTGAGGGGTTTTTTGAACGCCCCGGAGGCGTCGTCATCCATTGAGCGGCGGTTATATCAGGGCAGAAGGCGGCCTTACAATCACCTCCACTTCCGCTCGGCTCATGGACAGGGGTACCGACGGACAGGTGAGTGTCCGGTTAGACTCCCCTCATCTCAACCAGCTCCTTTAGATGAGATAAGACCATTTAGCTCCTGCTGTTGAAACTAGCAACAGCCTGGATGGTCCTTATGGTTTGATAACTATGCTACACAAGGGGAATTCTGCCGCTCTACATTCCTTGATACTGAAGGAATTTCCAACTGAGAGCAACCCCCTTGTTTGGCATCTTTTCGCTATTTGTAAATTCCTTCTACCTATGTCACTTGACTAGGTTTTATAGCAAGCTCATAGTTTGTACAATTGTATGAGGAGCTCTTTAACTATCATAAGTTGGTCTAGGTATACTCATAAGTGTCTATACTATATCTTGGGAGATAAGGTATATTACAGCAAACGCGCTTTCCAATGTGTCATTTGGGATGGGATGTGGGTTCTGGTTTGGCAGAGGGGCACCAATCACACGTTTGTTGGGTTATGTGTGTAGAGCAATTGGCTAGGGCACTGGAAAGTTGTATGCTTATTGTGTCCTTTTTTCTACACCGCAGAGCGGGGCCTCATTCTCCCGAGCGGGTGCCGGGTGAGGTGAGGTCTTCACCCACACAAGGCTGGGTGAGTATCACTGTGAGGAAATGCCTCTAAGTGATGAAGCTATTGTGCTTTTTTCAATTTTATGCAGAATGTCAATAATTCATGCAGGTGCTCTTGCTATACGGTTTCTCTGTATTCAGGTGGTAGTGTATGTGTAATTTAGTGTTGTTGTACAATAATTTTTGTTTGTTGATAGGAAGAAGACATGCTTCTTTCCGGCTAGTGGACGTCTAAACACCAAAGTTACTGGTAGATATGTATCTGTCCATTGGTAAACTTTTCATTATTATTATTTTTCACCTAACCTATCACTTGGAGTGACAGTTGCAGTAGCCATTCTATATCTAAGGTCCTGAAGAAAGCCGGGGCAATGCCCCATAGGCTGAAACATGTTGACCGTTCTGCAAAGCGCCAAAGGGTAGTCTTCACTACCAGGCGTGTTTTTAACCCTTGACACACGGACTTCTATATGTACACTCTTCTGGAGTCTGCGTAGCTAATTTTATTCACCATCACTCGAGCACTGCACTTTATTAATGTCCACCTCATGGTAAACATCATGGCTAGACTTCTGATATCCACTTCCACACCGGCACTATATGGCCGAAGGTGGCATGGATTAATCAGCAATTCCTACGTGACGTAAATTCCGCCGCAATGGCGGGCTGATGGGTCTTGTTCTAGTTTTTGTTTCCAATAACTCCTAACAACATTGGTTCACATATACATCCTACTGTTTCATAGCCACTGGTTTAGTTACACACCATCCCTTGACCTGTTCTGCTCTGTAATGTGTTGTGCATTGTGATAATAGGGGAGCGAACAGACAGGTCGGTAAATATTCCCCCTGACCCTCCACACTTGTTTTTGATAGTATTTAGAGCAACTTTTTAGTTGCGGGTCTATTTAATATGGATGCGAACACTATTTGTTTGCACCTTTATAGCTCACCCAACTTAATTGTGTGCGTTGGCCTTATGCCTACCTAATCCCACTCCCTTTTTCAATGACACTTGATGACAATAATATCAACCTTACTCTTTATATGTAAAGAGACTCTATGATAATTACTGTGTAACACATGACGATGCTTCATGGGGTTGAGTGACGATCTACTACTAAGTGACTCCTGTCAGTGTATACACAGATCAGACAACTATTGTCTTTTAATATAATCTCCTCTCCATGAACATTTCAATAAGGATAGAATGCTCCTTGCAGATGACCAACCTAATTACAGGATTAGTAAATTCTTCATTATACTCCAGCGTGGATGTTTTCACTATGACAGTGAACATTATTGCTATGTTTTACATTTAATGAAATATTACTGGGGGATTACCTGTTGCATGGCATGCTGGTAGCTTTACAATCAGAAGACACACGCAAGTACTATCTGTTTACAAAGTTTCTTTGATCATTCAACGAGCCCAGTTTAGCATTTACAGTCGGGCGCACGCCAAAAAGAATAGTGTCTCCCGTTTTGGGTCATGCGCGTGAACTCATAGACAGATATTAGACGGAATACCAAAATAATATTCTGAGAGCAGGTATACAGTGTTGCTTATTATCTGTGACTAAGTATAGAAACTTCTCTAACGCACGACGTAACCTGTTTAAATGTTTAATCTTTAACATACAACCATCCACGCATTGTGACTAACTGCGCAGGCGCTTCGGAGTAGTGCTTCTCTTCGCGCACGGCTTGAGGGGTTTTTTGAACGCCCCGGAGGCGTCGTCATCCATTGAGCGGCGGTTATATCAGGGCAGAAGGCGGCCTTACAATCACCTCCACTTCCGCTCGGCTCATGGACAGGGGTACCGACGGACAGGTGAGTGTCCGGTTAGACTCCCCTCATCTCAACCAGCTCCTTTAGATGAGATAAGACCATTTAGCTCCTGCTGTTGAAACTAGCAACAGCCTGGATGGTCCTTATGGTTTGATAACTATGCTACACAAGGGGAATTCTGCCGCTCTACATTCCTTGATACTGAAGGAATTTCCAACTGAGAGCAACCCCCTTGTTTGGCATCTTTTCGCTATTTGTAAATTCCTTCTACCTATGTCACTTGACTAGGTTTTATAGCAAGCTCATAGTTTGTACAATTGTATGAGGAGCTCTTTAACTATCATAAGTTGGTCTAGGTATACTCATAAGTGTCTATACTATATCTTGGGAGATAAGGTATATTACAGCAAACGCGCTTTCCAATGTGTCATTTGGGATGGGATGTGGGTTCTGGTTTGGCAGAGGGGCACCAATCACACGTTTGTTGGGTTATGTGTGTAGAGCAATTGGCTAGGGCACTGGAAAGTTGTATGCTTATTGTGTCCTTTTTTCTACACCGCAGAGCGGGGCCTCATTCTCCCGAGCGGGTGCCGGGTGAGGTGAGGTCTTCACCCACACAAGGCTGGGTGAGTATCACTGTGAGGAAATGCCTCTAAGTGATGAAGCTATTGTGCTTTTTTCAATTTTATGCAGAATGTCAATAATTCATGCAGGTGCTCTTGCTATACGGTTTCTCTGTATTCAGGTGGTAGTGTATGTGTAATTTAGTGTTGTTGTACAATAATTTTTGTTTGTTGATAGGAAGAAGACATGCTTCTTTCCGGCTAGTGGACGTCTAAACACCAAAGTTACTGGTAGATATGTATCTGTCCATTGGTAAACTTTTCATTATTATTATTTTTCACCTAACCTATCACTTGGAGTGACAGTTGCAGTAGCCATTCTATATCTAAGGTCCTGAAGAAAGCCGGGGCAATGCCCCATAGGCTGAAACATGTTGACCGTTCTGCAAAGCGCCAAAGGGTAGTCTTCACTACCAGGCGTGTTTTTAACCCTTGACACACGGACTTCTATATGTACACTCTTCTGGAGTCTGCGTAGCTAATTTTATTCACCATCACTCGAGCACTGCACTTTATTAATGTCCACCTCATGGTAAACATCATGGCTAGACTTCTGATATCCACTTCCACACCGGCACTATATGGCCGAAGGTGGCATGGATTAATCAGCAATTCCCACGTGACGTAAATTCCGCCCCAATGGCAGGCTGATGGGTCTTGTTCTAGTTTTTGTTACCAATAACTCCTAACAACATTGGTTCACATATACATCCTACTGTTTCATAGCCACTGGTTTAGTTACACACCATCCCTTGACCTGTTCTGCTCTGTAATGTGTTGTGCATTGTGATAATAGGGGAGCGAACAGACAGGTCGGTAAATATTCCCCCTGACCCTCCACACTTGTTTTTGATAGTACAACATGCCATAAACCTTTTCATCGCACACACACCCTGTCTTATCTTACTCACACCTGTCTCTGCTCCCTTCTTTATGGCCTGTTTACGATGGGGATGTGCCGGGTTTTTATTATGGTTTTCTGCAGCTTGTGTAAGAAGGAATGTTGGGTTTTTGCATGCTTGCAAAAGCTAGAACTGCCCCTTTCTTTTTTGTACTGAGTCATGTAACACTAAAAACATATAAAAGGCCTCTGTCCTCTGTGTTCCTGAGACTACCTCATTCACTTGCTACGGCTTCTGGGTGACGTGGCCTCACTATGTTAAGTTTAATAAAGATGTCTTTTCATATTACAGCTTCTGTGCCAAGTTTTTGTTATATTAGTAAGTATTCCCTGAGAGCGAAATTTTCCAGTTCTTCACTCAGATGCCCTAATCTTGCAGCTAGAGCGACTGCACAACACCATCATCGACAAAGGTCTGCTGCCCAACACTACCATGCAGGCCTTAGTAATCTCCCTTCCTAAACCGGGCGATTCACCGCTCAACTTTTTGGGATATAGGCCTCTATCATTAATCACAACCAAATACAAAATACTGAGCAAGGTCCTCTTGCACAGACTACTCCCCTACTTACACAGCTAATACACCTGGACAATGTGGGTTTGTGCCTGCACGAAGCACATCGCTTAATATTAGGAGGTTATGCCATGTTATGGGATCTGTCCCCCCATGACCCAATTTTTAGAGGGCACGCATATGCAATCCACCTAGCTTTAATGGACATAAAGCAGTGTTTTTATATATAATTGAAGCATTGTGTGGTAATGTACTGTCATTTAAAGAGAGCACATTTCCCGTTAAAGCGGACACTAAATTTACACAGACATATATGTTTACTGATAAAGATATAGTGCACATAAATGATAATGTGTGGTTGGGTTTCCGTGAACATTTACCATTTCTGAATCTCAGAGTAAAGGCTCTTGATTTTTTTTCACCCCGTTAAAAAATGTGTTGCCATTGTACTTCAGAATTAAATACAATGTGCTTCATTTTTGTTTTCCAAACTGCTGAATGTGTACAGTTCATTTACAGGTATTTACATTACTTGTGTACATATTTGAGTAAAACAAAAGAAAATAAATTATCTTAATCCATTATAGGCCAAAACTATAAATCTGTATTTTCTTTTTCTCTATTAGTTTTTATTCCAGACGCCAATGGAAGTTGATGAGGTAAAGTAAAACCATTGCTTGGACAGCTCATTTGTTAACTCTACTAATAAAAGCATATCAGCAAAAGGGTGATTTTTCCAGGTGGTTTTAAATGAATGTCACACTAAAATCAACAGCAACTTTATATATGTATAACTATTTGGACACAATAGATAACATTTATTCGATGTCATAAAGCTAAAAAGAGGATGCGATGATCTAGTGATATAATAACACAGGACTATGTCATCACTGCATTTAAAAGAATGCTAAGACAGCATTTAAAATTATAGCATTTACCATGTTATGGAAGTCTGATTAAATACTTACAAATTCTCAATTAGTTTTAATCAAGAAACCATGGGAGAAATGATTTCCAAATGTGGTTAATGGTATATATCAGTACTCAACGTATATTCTCTTTTACAATATTTTGTGTCATACGTGTGAACTATTTCCACTTGACCAAAGCATCCATTCCACTATTACTGTCAATAAGAAACTGCATCTTCCAAGAAAAACACACTGAAGGATGTGATATTTTACGCAGTGAATTATAACTAATGCAAGGATGGAGCATTGTATGTATGACTCTTAAGAGGCAGCCATAGCCATGAACCTCAAGCTCTTGCTAATATCCTACTTGTTTGAATGTAGTTTTAAGGAATTACTACCTCAAATCTAACACTGCTTCTGGTAGCAGACAATGAGACTTACTGAAGCTCTCTTAACTATTAATACAATAATGTACTGATTCTGACCTTTCTCCAACAACAATACATGGGACCATGACTTCTCTGAACTGTAAGGACATTCATATTGTGATAATGTGCTGCACAAGTAAGGGCAATTGATTAAAAGTCTTATTGTAATATACTTCTTTGGTGAATTAATATCTTGATTAATGAACACTGAGAAATCATGTCTCTTTTCACAAAGTGTCCATGTCAAGCAACTACAGACATAGATTTATAAAACTAGTTTGAAAATCTGGGGGGCGTGGCTAACCGCCAAGCATGGCGGACGCAGTGTGAGCGAGCTCTGTGCCCAAACCACTGAAATCCTGTCGCAATCCTTCTAGATCAGTGATACCGACCCAAAAAATTGCAGTGGGTGCTCTGCTGAGACTTCGTGTGCCCCTGGCTGAATTTCAGTGTTCCTGGGCATCGATGTCTCTGCTAAAGCCGACGATAACTGGGCAGGCGGGCGGGGCCCGCATGAGCCGCGGCCTGCTCAGACGGAGCAGGGGGAGAGCTGAGGCGGCTGCTGTGACCGGCGCAGACACTGCAGAGACTGTGAGGAATACATCCGTACCCTCGTATGTGCACAGTGCATAGAGAGACCTGGGTTGTCTGAGAAGTGCGGTGGCCCGGTCTCCCTGCGATGGAGGAGGGCAGAGATCCCTCCAAAGATTCACTGAGCCCCACGCGACCTAGCCCCAGGGGAGGAAGTTCCAAGATCGCGGTGCACCTGGGAGTTGATGGGAACCCTGGGAGGTGCAATTCAATGAACCATACGAGTCCCTGGGTGCATTGCGGTGCAAGAGAAGAGAGGTGCAACGAAAGCGTTCTCAATACCAGGAAATTAAGACTAAACTCAGAGCACTGGACATCAAATATGCATTGTTGTTTCCGACTAGATTAAAAGTGATTCAATAGCAGTCGACACAGTTCTTTAATACCCCGAAGGATGCGGAGGAATGGCTGGAGGTCACGTTGCCACAGCCAGGGTCTCGGCCCTCCTCCAAGAGTACATCTGGCGCACCGAGACCTAAGAGGAGCTGGCAGCTGTGGCGCCGCACGTTGAACACGATGCCAAAACGAGGAATCCCCCGCCGGACCTGGCACAGAAAGGTCCAGCGGAGGCACTGCTGACCGCCAACATGTTTCGGGAAGATGCACATCAAATATCCTCGGAATCTTCTGAGGAATATACCACCCATTCAGACTCTGACCAAAGCATGATTTTATTCAGTGGCATCACTCCACAAACTGCAGAAGGTTTTATAGGGTAGGACGGAACCGGAGTGGCGGGGAAGGATCACCATAAGTGCTGTACCCCATCAGTATAATTTATGTAACCAGAGAGCATCCTCTTTTCAGAAGCACTGATCTAAATGCATAACGAATACAAAACGATCCGGGCAATGATGAGCTCGCAACGTCTTAGTTCAAGTAGATAACTTGCTATGACCACCTATCCTAATGCCGAAACCAACAACTTCATTGTTTATTGTTAACAATGTTATTTATATGTATGGTTTGGACCAGCACAGTTCTGATGTTGGACCAAGTATTTTTGATAAAGTTCGACAGTTGGCACAACTTGGCCCAACCTACCCTTTAACTGTTTGACCTACTCTCACTGGATATCTACGGACCACCGACACATCACACTTACACATGCAGGATAGATACACAATAATTACCTGGAACATGAGGGGACTCGGTCCTTATATAAAAGACGTAGACTTAATGCGCAGCTAAACAGGTGACAGGTGCACATTTTTTTTGCAGGAGTCCCACCTCACTACTGCTGAGGCAGCCAAATTGCGTAGGAAATGGAAGGGCCAAGTTTGTTTTCTCTACTTCTTATTCTGCCTTTACCCAAGGTAACTCCATCTGGCTTAGGAATAGGGTTCCTTTCAAAGTGTTGGAACAACGGACAGATCCACTGGGGAGATACATTTTAGTCAGGGGAAGCTTAGATGGCACACACGTAGTGTAGGGAAGCATATATGCCCCTAGCTTTGAGCAGGATACATTTCTGTTGAGCCTCAAACCCGCACTTGAGTCCTGGGCGGCATATCAGTGGATTCTGGGGGGAGACTATAATGCAGTGCTAGGTATTGGTAAGGAACGATCGCACCCACCGCTACAGGGTGCTGGCGCTATCAAACATGCTGAAGCACTTTGGAAACGGGTGGAGGGTTGGTCCATAGGGTTGTGTGGCGGCTGAAATCTCCCAACGGTAGAGAATACTCCTTGTTCTCGCATCTGCACCAACTACACACTAGAATGGACAGGATTCTGTGTTCTACTACTATCTCCACCCAGTTAACGTATGCCACGTATTTAGGGAAGACTTTCACTGACTTCAACCCCTTAGAGGTCAAGCTAGCCTGGGGCAGAGATCCCACCAAAGTGTCTACCTGGCAGCTATGGCCACAGATGCTGGAGGATGCGGTCTTAAGTAACACTCTAGCTGAGGTAATCACAAACTACTTCGCTGAAAATGCAGGCGCTGCCTCCTCACTCCAGGTGAAGTGGGATGCATTTCAGACGGTGATTAGGGGAATAGCATTTGGCACCACAGCAGGAGTAAGGAAAGAGATACATAACAAAGTAAAGGAGGTGGAAGACTCGCTGAACGAATTAGAACAGGAAGCAGCAGTAGACCCTACCAAGGGCGTACCATTGCAGGATGCTCGCTTTAAACATGCGGAGCTACTGGAAACTTTAAGTCAAACTGATTACACTGCTTACACGCACACCAAACATGCTGAAGCTGACAAGTAGGGCCCACTCCTGGCACACATTATTCGAGATGACCCCCCACACACTCTAATACATGAAATAAATATGGTACACTGAACCACTGTTGACACACAACAAGACGTCAACACCGCCTTTTGCGAATATTACCAAGCATTGTACCAGACACCACCACCAATGGCTGTTGACTCCCTCCAAACCTTTGTAAAATGTCTAACATTTCCAAAGCTCACTCAAGAAGTGCCGAAGAAACTTTCACAAGGGTGGAAATTAAAGTAGCCATGCGTGACACACCACGGAATAAGGCCCCTGGTCTAGACGGCCTCCCAATTGAATTCCTCACCACATACTCAGATGCCCTAATCTTGCAGCTAGAGTGACTGCACAACACTGCCATCGACAAAGGTCTGCTGCCCCACACTACCATGCAGGCCTTAGTAATCTCCCTTCCTAAACCGGGCCATTCACCGCTCAAATTTTGGGATATAGGCCTCTATCATTAATCACAACCAAATACAAAATACTGAGCAAGGTCCTCTTGCGCAGACTACTCCCCTACGTACACAGCTAATACTCCTGGACAATGTGGGTTTGTGCCTGCACGAAGCACATCGCTTAATATTAGGAGGTTATGCCATGTTATGGGATCTGTCCCCCCATGACCCAATTTTTAGAGGGCACGCATATGCAACCCACCTAGCTTTAATGGACATAAAGCAGTGTTTTTATATATAATTGAAGCATTGTGTGGTAATGTACTTTGTCATTTAAAGAGAGCACATTTCCCGTTAAAGCGGACACTAAATTTACACAGACATATATGTTTACTGATAAAGATATAGTGCACACAAATGATAATGTGTGATTGGGTTTCCGTGAACATTTACCATTTGTGCATCTCAGAGTAAAGGCTCTTGATTTTTTTTCACTCTGTTAAAAAATGTGTTGCCATTGTACTTCAGAATTAAATACAATGTGCTTCATTTTTGTTTTCCAAACTGCTGAATGTGTACAGTTCATTTACAGGTATTTACATTACTTGTGTACATATTTGAGTAAAACAAAAGAAAATAAATTGTCTTAATCCATTATAGGCCAAAACTATAAATCTGTGTTTTCATTTTGTCCATTAGTTTTTATTCCAGACGCCAATGGAAGTTGATGAGGTAAAGTAAAACCTTTGCTTGGACAGCTCATTTGTTAACTCTACTAATAAAAGCTTATCAGCAAAAGGGTGATTTTTCCAGGTGGTTTTAAATGAATGTCACACTAAAATCAACAGCAACTTTATATATGTATAACTATTTGGACACAATAGATAACATTTATTCAATGTCATAAAGCTAAAAAGAGGATGCGATGTTCTAGTGATATAATAACACAGGACTATGTCAACACTGCATTTAAAAGAATGCTAAGACAGCATTTAAAATTATAGCATTTACCATGTTATGGAAGTCTGATTAAATACTTACGAATTCTCAATTAGTTTTAATCAAGAAACCATGGGAGAAATGATTTCCAAATGTGGTTAATGGTATATATCAGTACTCAACGTATATTCTCTTTTGCAATATTTTGTGTCATACGTGTGAACTAGTTCCACTTGACCAAAGTATCCATTCCACTATTACTGTCAATAAGAAACTGCATCTTCCAAGAAAAACACACTGAAGGATGTGATATTTTACGCAGTGAATTATAACTAATGCAAGGATGGAGCATTGTATGTATGACTCTTAAGAGGCAGCCATAGCCATGAACCTCAAGCTCTTGCTAATATCCTACTTGTGTGAATGTAGTTTTAAGGAATTACTACCTCAAATCTAACACTGCTTCTGGTAGCAGACAATGAGACTTACTGAAGTTCTCTTAACTATTAATACAATAATGTACTGATTCTGACCTTTCTCCAACAACAATACTTGGGATCATGACATCTCTGAACTATAAGGACATTCATATTGTGATAATGTGCTGCACAAGTAAGGGCAATTGATTAAAAGTCTTATTGTAATATACTTCTTTGGTGAATTAATATCTTGATTAATGAACACTGAGAAATCATGTCTCTTTTCACAAAGTGTCCATGTCAAGCAACTACAGACACAGATTTATAAAACTAGTTTGAAAATCTGGGGGGCGTGGCTAACCGGCAAGCATGGCGGACGCAGTGTGAGCGAGCTCTGTGCCCAAACCACTGAAATCCTGTCCCAATCCTTCTAGATCAGTGATACCGACCCAAAAAATTGCAGTGGGTGCTCTGCTGAGACTCCGTGTGCCCCTGGCTGAATTTCAGTGTTCCTGGGCAGCGATGTCTCTGCTAAAGCCGACGATAACTGGGCAGGCGGGCGGGGCCCGCATGAGCCGCGGCCTGCTCAGACGTAGCAGGGGGAGAGCTGAGGCGCCTGCTGTGACCGGCGCAGACACTGCAGAGACTGTGAGGAATACATCCGTACCCTCGAATGTGCACAGTGCATAGAGAGACCTGGGTTGTCTGAGAAGTGCGGTGGCCCGGTCTCCCTGCGATGGAGGAGGGCAGAGATCCCTCCAAAGATTCACTGAGCCCCACGCGACCTAGCCCCAGGGGAGGAAGTTCCAAGATCGCGGTGCACCTGGGAGTTGATGGGAACCCTGGGAGGTGCAATTCAATGAACCATACGAGTCCCTGTGTGCATTGCGGTGCAAGAGAAGAGAGGTGCAACGAAAGCGTTCTCAATACCAGGAAATTAAGACTAAACTCAGAGAACTGGACATCAAATATGCATTGTTGTTTCCGACTAGATTAAAAGTGATTCAATAGCAATCGACACAGTTCTTTAATACCCCGAAGGATGCGGAGGAATGGCTGGAGGTCACGTTCCCACAGCCAGGGTCCCGGCCCTCCTCTAAGAGTACATCTGGTGCACCGAGACCTAAGAGGAGCTGGCAGCTGTGGCGCCGCACGTTGAACACGATGCCAAAACGAGGAATCCCCCGCCGGACCTGGCACAGAAAGGTCGAGCGGAGGCGCTGCTGACCGCCAACATGTTTCGGGAAGATGCACATCAAATATCCTCGGAATCTTCTGAGGAATATACCACCCATTCAGACTCTGACCAAGGCATGATTGTATTCAGTGGCATCACTCCACAAACTGCAGAAGGTTTTATAGGGTAGGACGGAACCGGAGTGGCGGGGAAGGATCACCATAAGTGCTGTACCCCATCAGTATAATTTATGTAACCAGAGAGCATCCTCTTTTCAGAAGCACTGATCTAAATGCATAACGAATACAAAACGATCCGGGCCGTGATGAGCTTGCATTGTCTTAGTTCAAGTATGCCACGTATTTAGGGAAGACTTTCACTGACTTCAACCCCTTAGAGGTCAAGCTAGCCTGGGGCAGAGTTCCCACCAAAGTGTCTACCTGACAGCTATGGCCACAGATGCTAGAGGATGCGGTCTTAAGTAACACTCTAGCTGAGGGAATCACAAACTACTTCACTGAAAATGCAGGCACTGCCTCCTCACTCCAGGTGGAGTGGGATGCATTTCAGACGGTGATTAGGGGAATAGCATTTGGCACCACAGCAGGAGTAAGGAAAGAGATACATAACAAAGTAAAGGAGGTGGAAGACTCGCTGAACGAATTAGAACAGGAAGCAGCAGTAGACCCTACCAAGGGCGTACCATTGCAGGATGCTCGCTTTAAACATGTGGAGCTACTGGAAACTTTAAGTCAAACAGATTACACTGCTTACACGCACACCAAACATGCTGAAGCTGACAAGTAGGGCCCACTCCTGGCACGCATTATTCGAGATGACCCCCCCACACACTCTAATACATGAAATAAATATGGTACACTGAACCACTGTTGACACACAACAAGACGTCAACACCGCCTTTTGCGAATATTACCAAGCATTGTACCAGACACCACCACCAATGGCTGTTGACTCCCTCCAAACCTTTGTAAAATGTCTAACATTTTCACAGCTCACTCAAGAAGTGCAGAAGGAACTTTCACAAGGGTGGAAATTAAAGAAGCCATGCGTGACACACCACGGAATAAGGCCCCTGGTCTAGACGGCTCCCAATTGAATTCTTCACCACATACTCAGATGCCCTAATCTTGCAGCTAGAGCGACTGCACAACACTGCCATCGACAAAGGTCTGCTGCCCCACACTACCATGCAGGCCTTAGTAATCTCCCTTCCTAAACCGGGCCATTCACCGCTCAACTTTTTGGGATATAGGCCTCTATCATTAAACACAACCGAATACAAAATTCTGAGCAAGGTCCTCTTGCGCAGACTACTCCCCTACTTACACAAGCTAATACACCTGGACAATGTGGGTTTGCGCCTGCACGAAGCACATCGCTTAATATTAGGAGGTTATGCCATGTTATGGGATCCAACCCCCAATGACCCAATTTTTGGAGGGCACGCAATTGCAACCCACCTAGCTTTAATGGACATAAAGCAGTGTTTTTATATATAATTGAAGCATTGTGTGGTAATGCACTGTCATTTAAAAAGAGCACATTTCCCTTTGAAGTGGACACTAAATTTACACAGACATATATGTTTACTGATAAAGATATAGTGCACACAAATGATAATGTGTGGTTGGGTTTCCATGAACATTTATCTTTTGTGCATCACAGAGTAAAGGCTCTTGATTTTTTTTCACCCTGTTAAAAAATGTGTTGCCATTGCACTTCAGAATGAAATACAATGTGATTCATTTTTGTTTTCCAAACTGCTGAATGTGTACAATTCATTTACAGGTATTTACATTTTGGTTTTTATTACAAATAATGACATACTATAGCCTTTTCTTTCACACTCCCAATACCCCAGCAAGATTGTCAAATATCTCATATTATTTTACTTTCTCTGATGGGAAATTGACAGTGGTTTGTAAACACCAATCCCATGTTAAGAAGACATAGCCAAATATGTGACCTCTCTCTTTGATGCACAGCTAATGTGAAAAAAGGAATATAGAATTTAAAGACATTTTCATTGATTGTGCTTTCATGAACCACCAAACATTAGCTGGTGACCCACCAGTGGGCCCACAAACCACAGTTTGCGAAACACTGTTTATAGTGAAAATGGTGCCACTGAGGTACTTGTGTACATATTTGAGTAAAACACAATAAAATAAATTGTCTTAATCCATTATAGGCCAAAACTATACATCTGTGTTTTCTTTTTCTCCATTAGTTTTTATTCCAGACGCCAATGGAAGTTGACGAGGTAAAGTAAAACCATTGCTTGGACAGCTCCTTTGTTAACTCTACTAATAAAAGCATATCAGCAAAAGAGTGATGTTTTCCAGGTGGTTTTAAATGAATGTCACACTAAAATCAACAGCAGCTTTATATATGTATAACTATTTGGACACAATAGATAACATTTATTCGATCTCATGAAGCTAAAAAGAGGATGCGATGTTCTAGTGATATAATAACACTAGACTATGTCATCACTACATTTAAAAGAATGCTAAGACAGCATTTTAAAATTATAGCATTTACCATGTTATGAAAGTCTGATTAATACTTACAAATTCTCAATTAGTTTTAATCAAGAAACCATGTGAGAAATGATTGCCAAATGTGGTTAATGGTATATATCAGTACTTAAAGTATATTCTCTTTTACAATAATGTGTGTCATATGTGTGAACTGTTTCCACTGGACCAAATTATCCATTCCACTATTACTGTCAATAAGAAACTGCATCTTCCAAGAAAACACACTGAAGGATGTGATATTTTATGCATTGTATGTATGACTCTAAGAGGCACCCATTGCCATGAACCTCAAGCTCTTGCTAATATCCTACTTATGTGAATGTAGTTTTAAGGAACTACTACCTCAAATCTAACACTGCTTCTGGAAGCAGACAATGAGATTTACTGAAGCTCACTGAACTATTAATACAATAATGTACTGATTTTGACCTTTCTCCAACGACAATACTTGGGACCATGACTTCTGTGAACTGTAAGGAAATTCATATTGGAATAATGGTCTGCACAAGTAAGGGCAATTGATTAAAAGTCTTATTTTAATATACTTCTTTGGTGAATGAATATCTTGATTAATGAACACTGAGAAATGATGTCTCTTTTCACTCAGTGCTAATGTCAAGCAACTACAGACACAGATTTACAAAACTAGTTTGTAAATCTGGGGGGCGTGGCTAACCGCCAAGCATAGCGGACGCAGTGTGAGCGAGCTCCACGCCTGGACCACTGAAATCCTGTCCCAATCCTTCTAGATCAGCGATACCGACCCCAAAAATTTAAGTGGGTGCTCTGCTGAGACTCCGTGTGCCCCTGGCTGAATTGCGGTGGTCCTGGGCATCGATGTCTCTGCTGGAGCCGACGATAACTGGGCAGGGCCCGCATGAGCCGCGGCCTGCTCAGACAGAGCAGAGGCAGAGCTGAGACGGCTGCTGTGACCGGCGTGGACTCTGCAGAGACTGTGAGGAATACATCCGACCCCCGTATGTGCACAATGCATAGGGAGACCGGGGGTGTCTGAGAAGTGCGGTGGCCCCGGTCTCCTTGCGATGGAGGACGGCAGAGATCCCGCCAAAGATAAGCTGAGCCCCGCGCGACCTAGCCCTAGGGGAGGAAGCTCCAAGATCGCGGTGCACCTGGGAGTTGATGGTAACCCTGGGAGGTGCAATTCAATGAACCATACGAGTCCCTGGGTGCATTGCGGTGCAACAGAAGAAAGGCGAGACCTACCGGATGTGCCGGAGTCTGCTCTCAGTGACCGTCAGTTGGTAAGTGTACCGGAGACCACCAACTGGTGTGTAGAAGTGTATATCTCCGTAGAGTATCAAGTACTGTCAATGCCAGGCCCCTGTAGAAAAAGGATCTACAAGAGCGGCAAGTGCTGTTATTTTAGAGGGTCGTGTCCCGGACGGCCTTCTCGGGGATTAGCCCAACCAGGGGGCCTGAACCCTCGCTATTGCCAGTGAGGGCTTCAGGTTGCTTCAGGTTGCATGCCCGGCCTGTTGCGACACTCAGTGGCCAAGAGGCTCCTAACCACGCCCCAGATTGAACTTGCCACCCTGACTTCTGTGGAGACTGATTGCGCTCATAACTAGTAGCCTAGTGCAAAACCCGTTACTGCCGTGACACAAGAGCGGCAAGCTGATAATCTGTACAATGAGGTGCCCCAGGGGGAAAATTGCAGACCCTAATAACATCAAAATACAACCGCTGGATGAAATAGAGCTCCCCTCACAAATGACTAACACTATCCCACCAACCAACATGGAGTCCCCACTGGACAAGTTGAATCTTATACTACAAGAAGTGAGGGACTCAGGAAAAGCTATCGAAAAACAAATAGGAACCCTGACAACCGGGTTCACCCTCTTGAAGGTGGACTTCACTAAACTTGCTACCACGGTCATAGAAAACAAATTAGCTCTGGCAGAATTGCTACCGCAACATAAAGAACATAGGGAACAACTCCAACAACTCCAGCGGCAGGTAGCTTGGCTTTGGGACAGGGTGGACAATGCGGAAGGAAGGGCAAGATGCAACAACATCCGCGTCATTGGCCTGCCGGAAAGATGTGAGGGGTCCAACGCAACTGCATTTATGGAACAATGGATCAGAGACCAGGTGGCCCCGGAGGGTCTTTCAAGTTTCTTTTGTATCGAAAGGGCACATAGGATCCCTACAGGCAGGCCGACAGTGGGTGCCACACCCTGCCCTCTGATCGGCAAAATACTAAACTACAGAGACAGGGATATACTGCTGCAGAAAGCAAGTGTCCCAAATCCAATATGAAAACCAGAGGGTGTCGCTATACCCAGATTATACTGTCCTGGTGCAACGAAAGTGTTCTCAATACCAGGATATTAAGACTAAACTCAGAGCACTGGATATCAAATATGCATTGTTGTTTCCGGCTAGATTAAAAGTGATTCATGAGCAGTCGACACAGTTCTTTAATATCCCGGAGGATGCGGAGGAATGGCTGGAGGTCACGTTCCCAACGCCGTGGTCCGGGCCCTCCTCGCAGAGTACATCTGGCGCACCGAGAGCAAAGAGGAGCTAGCGGCTGCGGTGCCGCACTTTGAACACGATGCCCAAAAAACAGGAATCCCCCACCGGACCAGGCACAGAAAGGTCGAGCGGAGGCGCTGCTGACCGCCAACATGTTTCGTGAAGGTACACATCAAATATCCTCGGAAACTTCTGCGGAACTTACCGCCCATTCAGACTCTGACCAAAGCCTGATTTTATTCAGTGGCATCACTTCACAAACTGCAGAAGGTTTTATAGGGTAGGACAGAACCGAGGTGGCGGGGAAGGTTCACCATAAGGGCTGTGCCCCATCAGTATAATTTATGTAACCAGAGAGCATCCTCTTTTCAGAAGCACTGATCTAAATGCATAACGAATACAAAACGATCCGGGCCGTGATGAGCTTGCATTGTCTTAGTTCAAGTATGCCACGTATTTAGGGAAGACTTTCACTGACTTCAACCCCTTGGAGGTCAAGCTAGCCTGGGGCAGAGTTCCCACCAAAGTTTCTACCTGACAGCTATGGCCACAGATGCTAGAGGATGCGGTCTTAAGTAACACTCTAGCTGAGGGAATCACAAACTACTTCACTGAAAATGCAGGCACTGCCTCCTCACTCCAGGTGGAGTGGGATGCATTTCAGACGGTGATTAGGGGAATAGCATTTGGCACCACAGCAGGAGTAAGGAAAGAGATACATAACAAAGTAAAGGAGGTGGAAGACTCGCTGAACGAATTAGAACAGGAAGCAGCAGTAGACCCTACCAAGGGCGTACCAGTGCAGGATGCTCGCTTTAAACATGCGGAGCTACTGGAAACTTTAAGTCAAACAGATTACACTGCTTACACGCACACCAAACATGCTGAAGCTGACAAGTAGGGCCCACTCCTGGCACGCATTATTCGAGATGACCCCCCCACACTCTCTAATACAGGGGTCTCCAACCTTTTCTGTAGTGAGAGCTAATTCTGCTCAAGGGAAGTCCTGCCGAGCTACTAGCATATTTTATCACTGTCAAATGCTGATGATATGTATTAACATTACACTATGACCACCCTAAGAACGATTTATCAGTAGTAACCACCCATAAATTCCAGGTGAAGTTATCAGCAGAATGCTAGGAAAACGTTTATCAATATTAAATGCTTGTAATCAAGTACAATTCAAATCATCACATGCTGTGTGGCACAAAGGGTAGTACCACAGCAGTAAGTCTCCCCAACTCAAATTGAATTATCATTCAGCTAACAACTTTAAATGTGTTTTAGAATTGTAATATTTTGTCTTCATTAGCATATTAGTTTTTAAAAATAGATATATTTTTCCATCAAAACCACTTTCCACTTTGAGCAATCACACTCAATTTTCCAGAAGAAAAACCTTTTCAGAAAAAGCATTATTTTTTCTCTAAAAATCAAATCAGTTTTTATTGTTAGAAAATACGCAGTCCCTAAACATCAGCTTTTCATTTTCGTTGAGTACCGCCATGTAAAAATACCTCTGATGGACAAATTCAGCTACAAATACCCAGGAATTGGAATCATAGGCCATGCTTGCTCACCATAACACTATTAATGCATCTGTTCTGCTAATAATGCCCACCATTAAACCGGGGCAAGCACTGTGCCAAAGCTGGATGCACATCATATATCTGGACATTATTATGGGAGAAGCGGTTGCCACTCTGTCAGGAATGGCTAAAAGCAGACCAGTCATGCTCTTAATATGTCAGTGATGGCAGCAAGTATGTAAATACTAGACTTGTATGCCCAAAATAGTCAAGGATGAAAATATTATGGCAATGGCACAATTATACCATGAACGGGCACACTTGCGTCAGAGATAATACTCTTATGATGGGGACCAGCATACATATTTGGCACCCCTTGACGCTAGGAGAAGCTTTAAGGAACCAACACTGTTTATTTGGGAAGGACACAATGTCACACACCCACACAAATAAATGTGATGCTTCTAATTTTCTCTGCTCTGGATGCATCCTCTCTTCCCTCAGCTCTTTGGTTGATCATGCTCCCAACTAACACATTTTCACTCTAGTTCTTGCAGTCACACACTTTGGTGGGTTGGCCCTGGTTACTGCTGCTACTATTCTTTGATGTCACACACGCGTTTGACTGATAGAGCAGGGCATATAACATGGTAGATTTAAAGTGGATAAAGATGGTTCATGTGGCAGACCCATAGGCCAACACCATAGCATCCACATGTTTCAACACCCTTGCATACTTTGCAAGACCTTTAAATGATCCCCACCCCGAATCCAGGAAGACCATCACCCACGCACTCATCACCAGCAGGCTGGACTACCGGAATGCCCTCCAAGCTGGAATTAACAAATCTCTGCTCCACAAACTCCAGACCGTCCAGAACACGGCAGCCAGACTCGTCCTCAGCATCCCACGACAAGACCACATCACCCTGCACCTACAAGACCTCCACTGGCTCCCCGTCGAAAAAAGAGTGACCTTCAAGCTGCTCACACACACACCTACAAAGCCCTCCGCAACACCGGACCCCAATACCTCAATGAAAGAATCTCCTTCTACGCCTCCAAGAGAAACCTCCGCTCCGCTGACCAGGCCTTGGCTGAAATTACCCCCATCTACAGAGCCTGAACAGGAGGCAGATCCTTCTCCTACATCATGGCCAAGACCTGGAACGAACTCCCCCTCAGCATCAGACGAAGCCCCACACTGAAAGCATTCATGAAGAGTCTCAAGACCTGGCTTTTCGAATGACCGGAGCTGCCCAAATGCCCCCCCCCCCCAGTGCTTTGAGACCCTCACTGGTGAGTAGTGTACTCTATAAATCCCTGCTTGATTAATAGGCCAACAGAGTGTGTGTTTGAGTGTTATCAAGAGGTCCTGCCATTGGTTTGGCTGTCTGTAACTCTTACTGGTAATGAAACGAGCAGTGCAGCCTTCTTTAATATACACAGAATCCCTGAGATCGGTTTGGTTTGGCTTCACCTCTAAGAGCTACTTTGAGGGTGCTGGTGAGCTACCAGTAGCTCCCGAGCTACTGGTTGGAGACACCTGCTCTAATACATGAAATAAATATGGTACACTGAACCACTGTTGACACACAACAAGACGTCAACACCGCCTTTTGCGAATATTACCAAGCATTGTACCAGACACCACCACCAATGGCTGTTGACTCCCTCCAAACCTTTGTAAAATGTCTAACATTTTCAAAGCTCACTCAAGAAGTGCAGAAGGAACTTTCACAAGGGTGGAAATTAAAGAAGCCATGCGTGACACACCACGGAATAAGGCCCCTGGTCTAGACGGCTCCCAATTGAATTCTTCACCACATACTCAGATGCCCTAATCTTGCAGCTAGAGCGACTGCACAACACTGCCATCGACAAAGGTCTGCTGCCCCACACTACCATGCAGGCCTTAGTAATCTCCCTTCCTAAACCGGGCCATTCACCGCTCAACTTTTTGGGATATAGGCCTCTATCATTAAACACAACCGAATACAAAATTCTGAGCAATGTCCTCTTGCGCAGACTACTCCCCTACTTACACAAGCTAATACACCTGGACAATGTGGGTTTGCGCCTGCACGAAGCACATCGCTTAATTTTAGGAAGTTATGCCATGTTATGGGATCCGTCCCCCCATGACCGAATTTGTGGAGGGCATGCAATTGCATCCCACCTAGCTTTAATGGACATAAAGCAGTGTTTTTATATATAATTGAAGCATTGTGTGGTAATGCACTGTCATTTAAAGAGAGCACATTTCCCTTTGAAGTGGACACTAAATTTACACAGACATATATGTTTACTGATAAAGATATAGTGCACACAAATGATAATGTGTGGTTGGGTTTCCATGAACATTTATCTTTTGTGCATCACAGAGTAAAGGCTCTTGATTTTTTTTCACCCTGTTAAAAAATGTGTTGCCATTGCACTTCAGAATGAAATACAATGTGATTCATTTTTGTTTTCCAAACTGCTGAATGTGTACAATTCATTTACAGGTATTTACATTTTGTTTTTTATTACAAATAATGACATACTATAGCCTTTTCTTTCACACTCCCAATACCCCAGCAAGATTGTCAAATATCTCATATTATTTTACTTTCTCTGATGGGAAATTGACAGTGGTTTGTAAACACCAATCCCATGTTAAGAAGACATAGCCAAATATATGACCTCTCTCTTTGATGCACAGCTAATGTGAAAAAAGGAATACAGAATTTAAAGACATTTTCATTGATTGTGCTTTCATGAACCACCAAACATTAGCTGGTGACCCACCAGTGGGCCCACGAACCACAGTTTGCGAAACACTGTTTATAGTGAAAATGGTGCCACTGAGGTACTTGTGTACATATTTGAGTAAAACACAATAAAATAAAATGTCTTAATCCATTATAGGCCAAAACTATACATCTGTGTTTTCTTTTTCTCCATTAGTTTTTATTCCAGACGCCAATGGAAGTTGACAAGGTAAAGTAAAACCATTGCTAGGACAGCTCATTTGTTAACTCTACTAATAAAAGCATATCAGCAAAAGAGTGATTTTTCGAGGTGGTTTTAAATGAATGTCACACTAAAATCAACAGCAGCTTTATATATGTATAGCTATTTGGACACAATAGATAACATTTATTCGATCTCATGAAGCTAAAAAGAGGATGCGATGTTCTAGTTATATAATAACACTAGACTATGTCATCACTACATTTAAAAGAATGCTAAGACAGCATTTTAAAATTATAGCATTTACCATGTTATGAAAATCTGATTAATACTTACAAATTCTCAATTAGTTTTAATCAAGAAACCATGTGAGAAATGATTGCCAAATGTGGTTAATGGTATATATCAGTACTTAAAGTATATTCTCTTTTACAATAATTTGTGTCATATGTGTGAACTGTTTCCACTGGACCAAATTATCCATTCCACTATTACTGTCAATAAGAAACTGCATCTTCCAAGAAAACACACTGAAGGATGTGATATTTTATGCATTGTATGTATGACTCTAAGAGGCACCCATTGCCATGAACCTCAAGGTCTTGCTAATATCCTACTTATGTGAATGTAGTTTTAAGGAACTACTACCTCAAATCTAACACTGCTTCTGGAAGCAGACAATGAGATTTACTGAAGCTCACTGAACTATTAATACAATAATGTACTGATTTTGACCTTTCTCCAACGACAATACTTGGGACCATGACTTCTGTGAACTGTAAGGACATTCATATTGGAATAATGGTCTGCACAAGTAAGGGCAATTGATTAAAAGTCTTATTGTAATATACTTCTTTGGTGAATGAATATCTTGATTAATGAACACTGAGAAATGATGTCTCTTTTCACTCAGTGCTAATGTCAAGCAACTACAGACACAGATTTACAAAACTAGTTTGTAAATCTGGGGAGCGTGGCTAACCGCCAAGCATAGCGGACGCAGTGTGAGCGAGCTCCACGCCTGGACCACTGAAATCCTGTCCCAATCCTTCTAGATCGGCGATACCGACCCCAAAAATTTAAGTGGGTGCTCTGCTGAGACTCCGTGTGCCCCTGGCTGAATTTCGGTGGTCCTGGGCATCGATGTCTCGGCTGGAGCCGACGATAACTGGGCAGGGCCCGCATGAGCCGCGGCCTGCTCAGACAGAGCAGAGGCAGAGCTGAGACGGCTGCTGTGACCGGCGTGGACTCTGCAGAGACTGTGAGGAATACATCCGACCCCCCGTATGTGCACAATGCATAGGGAGACCGGGGGTGTCTGAGAAGTGCGGTGGCCCCGGTCTCCTTGCGATGGAGGACGGCAGAGATCCCGCCAAAGATAAGCTGAGCCCCGCGCGACCTAGCCCCAGGGGAGGAAGCTCCAAGATCGCGGTGCACCTGGGAGTTGATGGTAACCCTGGGAGGTGCAATTCAATGAACCATACGAGTCCCTGGGTGCATGGCAGTGCAACAGAAGAAAGGCGAGACCTACCGGATGTGCCGGAGTCTGCTCTCAGTGACTGTCAGTTGGTAAGTGTACCGGAGAACACCAACTGGTGTGTAGAAGTGGATATCTCTGTAGAGTATCAAGTACTGTCAATGCCAGGCCCCTGTAGAAAAAGGATCTACAAGAGCGGCAAGTGCTGTTATTTTAGAGGGTCGTGTCCCGGACGGCCTTCTCGGGGATTAGCCCAACCAGGGGGCCTGAACCCTTGCTATTGCCAGTGATTGCTTCAGGTTGCTTCAGGTTGCATGCCCGGCCTGTTGCGACACTCCGTGGCCACGAGCCTCCTAACCACGCCCCAGATTGAACTTGCCACCCTGACTTCTGTGGAGACTGATTGCGCTCATAACTAGTAGCCTAGTGCAAAACCTGTTACTGCCGTGACACAAGAGCGGCAAGTTGATAATCTGTACAATGAGGTGCCCCAGGGGGAAAATTGCAGACCCTAATAACATCAAAATACAACCGCTGGTTGAAATAGAGCTCCCCTCACAAATGACTAACACTATCCCCCCAACCAACATGGAGTCACCACTGGACAAGTTGAATCTTATACTACAAGAAGTGAGGGACTCGGGAAAAGCTATCGAACAACAAATAGGAACCCTGACAACCGGGTTCACCCTCTTGAAGGTGGACTACACTAAACTTGCTACCAGGGTCATAGAAAACAAATTAGCTCTGGCAGAATTGCTACCGCAACATAAAGAACATAGGGAACAACTCTAACAACTCCAGCGGCAGGTAGCTTGGCTTTGGGACAGGGTGGACAATGCGGAAGGAAGGGCAAGATGCAACAACATCCTCGTCATTGGCCTGCCGGAAAGATGTGAGGGGTCCAACGCAACTGCATTTATGGAACAATGGATCAGAGACCACGTGGCCCCGGAGGGTCTTTCAAGTTTCTTTTGTATCGAAAGGGCACATAGGATCCCTACCGGCAGGCCGACAGTGGGTGCCACACCCTGCCCTCCGATCGGCAAAATACTAAACTACAGAGACAGGGATATACTGCTGCAGAAAGCAAGTGTCCCAAATCCAATATGAAAACCAAAGGGTGTCGCTATACCCAGATTATACTGTCCTGGTGCAACGAAAGCGTTCTCAATACCAGGATATTAAGACTAAACTCAGAGCACTGGATATCAAGTATGCATTGTTGTTTCCGGCTAGATTAAAAGTGATTCATGAGCAGTCGACACAGTTCTTTAATATCCCGGAGGATGCGGAGGAATGGCTGGAGGTCACGTTCCCAACGCCGTGGTCTGGGCCCTCCTCGCAGAGTACATCTGGCGCACCGAGAGCAAAGAGGAGCTGGCGGCTGCGGTGCCGCACTTTGAACACAATGCCCAAAAACAGGAATCCCCCACCGGACCAGGCACAGAAAGGTCGAGCGGAGGCGCTGCTGACCGCCAACATGTTTCGTGAAGGTAAACATCAAATATCCTCGGAAACTTCTGCGGAACTTACCGCCCATTCAGACTCTGACCAAAGCCTGATTTTATTCGGTGGCATCACTTCACAAACTGCAGAAGGTTTTATAGGGTAGGACGGAACCGAGGTGGCGGGGAAGGTTCACCATAAGGGCTGTACTCCATCAGTATAATTTATGTAACCAGAGAGCATCCTCTTTTCAGAAGCACTGATCTAAATGCATAACGAATACAAAACGATCCGGGCCGTGATGAGCTTGCATTGTCTTAGTTCAAGTATGCCACGTATTTAGGGAAGACTTTCACTGACTTCAACCCCTTAGAGGTCAAGCTAGCCTGGGGCAGAGTTCCCACCAAAGTGTCTACCCGGCAGCTATGGCCACAGATGCTGGAGGATGCGGTCTTAAGTAACACTCTAGCTGAGGGAATCACAAACTACTACACTGAAAATGCAGGCACTGCCTCCTCACTCCAGGTGGAGTGGGATGCATTTCAGACGGTGATTAGGGGAATAGCATTTGGCACCACAGCAGGAGTAAGGAAAGAGATACATAACAAAGTAAAGGAGGTGGAAGACTCGCTGAACGAATTAGAACAGGAAGCAGCAGTAGACCCTACCAAAGGCGTACCAGTGCAGGATGCTCGCTTTAAACATGCGGAGCTACTGGAAACTTTAAGTCAAACAGATTACACTGCTTACACGCACACCAAACATGCTGAAGCTGACAAGTAGGGCCCACTCCTGGCACGCATTATTCGAGATGACCCCCCACACACTCTAATACATGAAATAAATATGGTACACTGAACCACTGTTGACACACAACAAGACGTCAACACCGCCTTTTGCGAATATTACCAAGCATTGTACCAGACACCACCACCAATGGCTGTTGACTCCCTCCAAACCTTTGTAAAATGTCTAACATTTTCAAAGCTCACTCAAGAAGTGCAGAAGGAACTTTCACAAGGGTGGAAATTAAAGAAGCCATGCGTGACACACCACGGAATAAGGCCCCTGGTCTAGACGGCTCCCAATTGAATTCTTCACCACATACTCAGATGCCCTAATCTTGCAGCTAGAGCGACTGCACAACACTGCCATCGACAAAGGTCTGCTGCCCCACACTACCATGCAGGCCTTAGTAATCTCCCTTCCTAAACCGGGCCATTCACCGCTCAACTTTTTGGGATATAGGCCTCTATCATTAAACACAACCGAATACAAAATTCTGAGCAAGGTCCTCTTGCGCAGACTACTCCCCTACTTACACAAGCTAATACACCTGGACAATGTGGGTTTGCGCCTGCACGAAGCACATCGCTTAATATTAGGAGGTTATGCCATGTTATGGGATCCGTCCCCCCATGACCGAATTTTTGGAGGGCACGCAATTGCAACCCACCTAGCTTTAATGGACATAAAGCAGTGTTTTTATATATAATTGAAGCATTGTGTGGTAATGCACTGTCATTTAAAGAGAGCACATTTCCCTTTGAAGTGGACACTAAATTTACACAGACATATATGTTTACTGATAAAGATATAGTGCACACAAATGATAATGTGTGGTTGGGTTTCTATGAACATTTATCTTTTGTGCATCACAGAGTAAAGGCTTTTGAGTTTTTTTTCACCCTGTTAAAAAAAGTGTTGCCATTGCACTTCAGAATGAAATACAATGTGATTCATTTTTGTTTTCCAAACTGCTGAATGTGTACAATTCATTTACAGGTATTTACATTTTGTTTTTTATTACAAATAATGACATACTATAGCCTTTTCTTTCACACTCCCAATACCCCAGCAAGATTGTCAAATATCTCATATTATTTAACTTTCTCTGATGGGAAATTGACAGTGGTTTGTAAACACCAATTCCATGTTAAGAAGACATAGCCAAATATGTGACCTCTCTCTTTGATGCACAGCTAATGTGAAAAAAGGAATACAGAATTTAAAGACATTTTCATTGATTGTGCTTTCATGAACCACCAAACATTAGCTGGTGACCCACCAGTGGGCCCACGAACCACAGTTTGCGAAACACTGTTTATAGTGAAAATGGTGCCACTGAGGTACTTGTGTACATATTTGAGTAAAACACAATAAAATAAATTGTCTTAATCCATTATAGGCCAAAACTATACATCTGTGTTTTCTTTTTCTCCATTAGTTTTTATTCCAGACGCCAATGGAAGTTGACGAGGTTAAGTAAAACCATTGCTTGGACAGCTCATTTGTTAACTCTACTAATAAAAGCATATCAGCAAAAGAGTGATTTTTCCAGGTGGTTTTAAATGAATGTCACACTAAAATCAACAGCAGCTTTATATATGTATAACTATTTGGACACAATAGATAACATTTATTCGATCTCATGAAGCTAAAAAGAGGATGCGATGTTCTAGTGATATAATAACACTAGACTATGTCATCACTACATTTAAAAGAATGCTAAGACAGCATTTTAAAATTATAGCATTTACCATGTTATGAAAGTCTGATTATTACTTACAAATTCTCAATTAGTTTTAATCAAGAAACCATGTGAGAAATGATTGCCAAATGTGGTTAATGGTATATATCAGTACTTAAAGTATATTCTCTTATACAATAATTTGTGTCATATGTGTGAACTGTTTCCACTGGACCAAATTATCCATTCCACTATTACTGTCAATAAGAAACTGCATCTTCCAAGAAAACACACTGAAGGATGTGATATTTTATGCATTGTATGTATGACTCTAAGAGGCACCCATTGCCATGAACCTCAAGTTCTTGCTAATATCCAGCTTATGTGAATGTAGTTTTAAGGAACTACTACCTCAAATCTAACACTGCTTCTGGTAGCAGACAATGAGATTTACTGAAGCTCACTGAACTATTAATACAATAATGAACTGATTCTGACCTTTCTCCAACGACAATACTTGGGACCATGACTTCTCTGAACTGTAAGGACATTCATATTGGAATAATGGTCTGCACAAGTAAGGGCAATTGATTACAAGTCTTATTGTAAAATACTTCTTTGGTGAATGAATATCTTGATTAATAAACACATCCCCAGTATGGGCATATATAAAAATCCTTTTTTCATTCACTTGAATTGATATTATTTCCACTATAGCGGTAGCAAATTCTTATGAACAGAGGCCCTGAAGAAAGCCTGTGGAACCTCTTTTTCCTAGGGGCTGGAACATGTTGGCCTTTATTAGAGACGGTCAATATTTGTTTAGGACTGTCTCGCTTTTTTGCACTGTTCTGTGTTTTTAATCAGAGGGTGAAACGACCATTTAAAATAAAATTGACCGAGCCTTGTTTTCACCACTCTGTTTTAAGTCACCACTTTATCACACATTTTTGTACTGCACTTATTCCCATACTTACGATCTAATTCATGGTCTACCTAGTGTTGTGGGTTTGACTCACTGAGACTTCTTTGCTACTGGGTGTGCATATGGTCCCAATGTTTGAGGGACACATCACCTCAGTTCTCCTGGATGAAAAGATGAGAATATAGATCTACATGAGATTTTTGATGGGAATCCATGATTATGACCTTTGTGAGTCTCACTGACAATCACTTGTGATCCTGTTTTGGTAGCATAAGTGTGTACCCTACATTTTACAGATCATATGGCGATCTAGTAATCACTTTTTGAACTGACATTGTCTGCAATAGGATTAGAATACATAGTACCTAATTCTTCTGCTTTAGACCCCTAGTTCTCTGTTTGTTGTTCAACGTCTTTGTAGGGGGATTTGAACTAAGGCAGGTCTTTAAACTTCCCTCGGACCCTTCGTTTCCTCTGTGGTGTTTATTGTGTTTAGAGCAGCTTCCGGCTGCGGGTCCTTCTTAATCTGTAGCTACACAAAATATAGGTAGCTCGTTCAAAGAAGTAGATTACTCTTTGTATTTTTGCTCTGGCGCTCGTTTCACTGGTGTCCGACATTCCTTCACTTGGCTATTCAAATTTTTCATTATGGCAGAGTTTGGGGGTCTCGCGTTTGACGACTCCGTGTACCAGTCCATTCTTGATAACATGCCCAGTATACTCGAAACCTTACCTCCACCTACAGGCAACATGGTCTATGACTGGACGAAAGTCTTGACACTTAAGAAATCACAATCACGTACAATAGTACATGGTTTAACTATGGCTGAATATATGAGGGCAGGCTGTGCACCACCAGGCCTGATAGTGACTAACGCCCCCCGCTTGTTCTTAAATGATAAATCTTTTCTGAAGGACTGGTCCCTCATAGCGTGGCGCTGCACGCGGGACTGGTTAATCCTGATTATCAATACAGCGAAGAAGGTGGCTGATTCATTTTTGGTAGAAATCCAAATACTTGAAACACAGATTAGAGCCACTATAACACCAGCCTTGTTTAAGAAACAACAAGAGGAATCAAACAAACATAACAAAGACTTTAAAGATTCCATTTTACAGATTAAAGTGGACAAATTCAAGAAAGATCTGGCAAAATTCAAGCATGAGGTTATCTACCCCTATACCAGCGATAACTATGTCACCCCAGTTTTCAGGAATAATGGCAGAAAATACGGATCCAATTATTCAGGATCTAGCTCTGATAGTGGGAGTGATACTGACACTACAGGTTCCACAGTCCAGGGGGGGAGAAATAGAGGCAGACCAAATAGGTTTCAACAACATAGAGGTCAACAACAGACACATCTACAACCATGGTGGCCCCTTCCCCAATGGGGTCATTTTCCTCCACCTCAACAGCCTTTTCAACCACCTATGGCTGATCCTTACTATGGTCATCCATCATATCAGCCCCAATACAATCCTTTTTTAGGGAGTGGCCCCCGCAGATCAAGAGGCAAGAGGAGAAATCATCAACCACAGGTTCATTGGGAAGATACAACAGGGCCCCATGCAGGGACCCGCAGCAATACCAGGAGGAACTCCCAACAACCAACGAACAACCAAAACAACCAGAACCCAGCCTCGTGATAAACTTAAGCAAGAGGCCATTAAGTGAGACAGAATAAAGGGTACTAAACAAAGGTTTGGGCTATGTCACTACTTTCTCAGGAGACCCTTTCCCATTGCAAATTGAATTAGGCGCCTTCTTTCGCAAATTACGACTGCACTACTTCTTTAAGGATAAACCTATGGAAGACAACGCTATCGATAATAAGGACACAGGATTGAAAAAGAAGTCCACTTTTATGCCTCCCACTACCCTGACACCTTCACAGGTCATCACTTTTGAGAAAGCGGTGACCGATGATGTCAAAAATATGTGGATCACGGATGAGAACAGGACGTTTAAAAATTTATCGTAATGTGAGCATCTGGCCCTACGGACACTTGCAGGAGATGTCACTATCACGATCAAGCCGGCCGATAAGGGCGGGGTGATCGTGATTCAAGATACTGGTGATTACAGAGCAGAGTGTCTCCGCCAACTTGAGTCAGGACTTCATACGTACCACTACGGGAAGATCCTACTGTTAGACTAAGCCTTGAAATCAAGACGCTGGTCGAGGAGGCGCTCAGTGAAGGCTGGATCAACAACCAAGAAGCACAGTTTTTGCAGACTAATCACCCGACTGTACCTTATTTTTACACACTTCCCAAGGTGCACAAAAGCCAGAGACCCCCACTAGGCCGACCTATTATTTCGGGTCTGGGATCATTACTTGAGCCACTTTCGGAATTCGTGGATCACTTTTTACGACCTAGTGTGCGGACTATGCCCACGTATCTTCAAGATACTAAGGATGTCTTGAGAGTGATTCCAGAGATTGAATACAACCCAGATTCAGATTTCTTGGTGTCATTTGACGTTGAGTCCTTGTACATCTCGATACCCCAGGATGAGACTCTAGAGACCATCTTGTCCATCCAGGAGAGCACGCCTTTGGACACCCCTACTCCAGTCAAATTCATCATGGCCTTGGCCAGGCTGGCTATGAAAGAGAACTTCTTTCAATTTGAGGAAACAACCTACCTCCAAGTGTCAGGGACCAGCATGGGGAGTATTTTTGCTCCGTCCCTGGCTAACCTATATGTCCACAACTTTGAGCAGCAACACATCCTCACACCCACCAACCCGTTTTTTCCATCAATAGTTTGGTGGAAACGGTATATAGATGATGTTCTAGTGGTGTGGAGAGGTGACCGTGACTCAATTTTAAAGTTCCATCATTGGCTGAACAACCAGAACCAGTTTCTACGCTTCACGGTTGAAATCAGTAAGGACAGACTTTCCTTTCTTGACCTATCCATCTATGCCACCGCAACTGGTCTTGAGAGTGAACTCTTCCGAAAACCGATGGCAAGGAATTCCCTACTATTATACGGTAGCCAACATCCTAAATCTCTGAGAGACAATTTGCCCTATGGGCAATTTCTCCGTCTTCGACGAAATTGCTCTACCTTAGAGGCTTTTTCCAAACACTCAGAGAACTTGTCTCGGCAATTTGAAGCTAGGGATTACCCTAAACGCCTGATAAAACAACCCAGGAAACGTGCAGCGAACAATCACAGGGATTCCCTCTTGGCACCTCCTCAAGAGAAACCTTCACTTAATCGTCTCACATTTGTGAGTACCTTCAGTACCAAATCCAATCAGGTTCAAAAGATTGTGAACCGACACTGGCGCATTCTTAATGCTAGCGCTGAGAAGATCGAGCCGCTTCTGTTTTCTTTCAAACGGTGGAGTAATTTACGCGACCTCCTGGTACACACGCGCCCAAAAGAGACTCCGAGACGCCCGATAGGCACCTTATGGGATTTGCCAGCAGTATCAGGGCATCACCCTTGCGGATGCTGTTCGATATGTCCACAGACTAGACACACTACAGAAATTGATATTGGCACTACACGTCCTTGGGAACAGCGGATTTTTACGAACTGTAATAGTTCACATGTAATCTATCTATTGACATGTCCGTGCGCTATTAAATATGTGGGTATGACTACGCGCAAGGTCCGCATCAGGGTGCTTGAACATAAGAGTGCAATCAGATGGAAGAAGACCGTAACGAAATTGACACAACACTTTGCTGAACTAAGACATTCAGAAGACGATTTTACTTGGACTATCCTAGAAAAACCTTTTATATCTGCCCATACTGGGGATGTGTCTAAGTTTCTGTTCACCAAAGAACAGCGTTGGATTTATAAACTTTCCACAGACTCCCTAGGACTCAATGATGATATCCCTTGGGCTAGTCTTTAAGGGAGCTGTCATAGAAGCCCTATAATAGAATTCTATAATGGGCCAATAATAATATATTTTTAAGAAATTTCACCAGATTTCCATGGGTATGGGATAGTTTGGTAATAGTTCTCTAGAGTTTTCCCCAGCCTTAGGTGACTCTCCAATCTGTACATATTGCAATTCGCGATCTAACAATGGATGGGGACACCTTGGACTACTATTCGTCACTAGCTGACGTCACTTTGTAGTTCACTACGGTCCAGCGCGATTTGGTATGTAAACTCTGACTATTGTCCAGTTATTCCGTGTTGTTCTGTCCTCTTTCGGCCGACATGCCGATAGGGGGGTTGGATAAGGTCAAAAAAGGATAAATGTCCCGAGGTGATAAATACCGCGGTGTAACACGCGCATAAACATACAATCCCGGCAGTGGGCGGGCCCCGGGTCACGGGACTCCGCCTCCAATGGCGATTGTGATGAAAAGATTCACTGTGCGTTACACCCGTTGCCTCCCCCCTGACTCATCGCCTACAATACGAGGCAACGACGGACAGGTTAGGTTACGCCTGTCTAGCCGGGCTTTTTTCCTGTTTCCTTTTCCTTTTCTGTTCGTATGCCGTAATTTTAAGAACTTAGGCGGCAGCTTCCCTCTCATTTAGATCCCACGATTGGAGAGGTTATTATCTGTATGTATTTTTACGGGTGTGTAGTTCTGGCCACTTACAGGGTGGCTTGAGGACTTAGTGACATTGCAGTGAGGGTAATCCCCTTAATATTACTATACACGCTACCTTCAAACTCGGCCCTTAATAGCGGTTCATTTCTGAGCCAATCCAGACCCTTGTAATGGATACCGGTTTTGTGTGGTCTGGTGTAGAGTGTTTTGGATGACTATAAAATGAGTGCAACTAAGAGAGAAGTTATTTATGATTGTGTATCTGGTAGAAACTCTAATTGCTCGAAGGGCAGTGGGTTTCACGTTAGACATTCTATGCTTTTCTCCTATAGAGCGGGGCCTCCGCCAACCTGAGCAGGGACGAGGAGAGGTGAGGCTTCACCCCGGTCAGCCGGGGTGAGTGATTACTAATTAAATTTCTTGATTAATACGGAGGGGTAACACTGTGTACACTTGAGTGAGATCCTTGTGTTTGTTCTTCTTTTTTCTTTTTCCTAGATGTGAGACCACTCCAGTTTTGACACGGAGCCAGTTACCTATGGACTAATTGAGTCCAACTATATCCTTTTTTCATTCACTTGAATTGATATTATTTCCACTATAGCTGTAGCAAATTCTTATGAACAGAGGCCCTGAAGAAAGCCTGTGGAACCTCTTTTTCCTAGGGGCTGAAACATGTTGGCCTTTATTAGAGACGGTCGATATTTGTTTAGGACTGTCTCGCTTTTTTGCACTGTTCTGTGTTTTTAATCAGAGGGTGAAACGACCATTTAAAATAAAATTGACCGAGCCTTGTTTTCACCACTCTGTTTTAAGTCACCACTTTATAACACATTTTTGCACTGCACTTATTCCCATACTTACGATCTAATTCATGGTCTACATAGTGTTGTGGGTTTGACTCACTGAGACTTCTTTGCACCTGGGTGTGCATATGGTCCCAATGTTTGAGGGACACATCACCTCAGTTATCCTGGATGACCAGATGAGAATATAGATCTACATGAGATTTTTGATGGGAATCCATGATTATGACCTTTGTGAGTCTCGCTGACAATCACTTGTGATCCTGTTTTGGTAGCATAAGTGTGAACCCTGCATTTTACAGATCATATGGGGATCTAGTAATCACTTTTTGAATTGACATTGTCTGCAATAGGATTAGAATACACAGTACCTAATTCTTCTGTTTCAGACCCCTAGTTCTCTGTTTGTTGTTCAACGTCTTTGTAGGGGGATTTGAACTAAGGCAGGTCTTTAAACTTCCCTCGGACCCTTTGTTTCCTCTGTGGTGTTTATTGTAAAGTTCAACAGTTGGCACAACTTGGCCCAACCTACCCTTCTACTCTATGCACTGATGACCTACTCTCACTGGATATCTACAGACCACCGACACATCACACTTACACATGCAGGATAGTTACACAATTATTACCTGGAACGTGAGGGGACACGGTCCATATATTAAAGACGTAGAATTAATGCACAGCTAAATAGGCGACAGGTGCACATTGTTTTTTTGCAGGAGTCCCATCTCACTACTGCTGAGGCAGCCAAATTGCGTAGGAAATGGAAGGGCCAAGTTTGTTTTCTCTACTTCTTATCCTGCATTTGCCCAAGGTGCCTCCATCTGGCTTAGGAACAGGGTTCCTTTCAAAGTGTTGGAACAATGGACAGATCCACTGGGGAGATACATTTTAGTCAGGGGAATCTTAGATGGCACACACGTAGTGTAGGGAAGCATATATGCCCCTAACTTTGAGCAGGATACATTTCTGTTGAGCCTTAAACCCGTACTTGCATCCTGGGCGGCATATCAGTGGATTCTGGGTGGAGACTATAATGCAGTGCTAGGTATTGGTAAGGATCGATCGCTCCCACCCCAATAGGGTGCTGGCGCTATCAAACACTTTGCAAACGGGCTGAGAGCTGGTCCATAGGGGATGTGTGACGGCTGCAATATCCCAACAGTAGAGAATACTCCTTGTTCTCCAATCTGCACCAACTACACACTAGAATAGACAGGATTCTGTGTTCTACTACTATCTCCACCCAGTTAACGCACGCCACGTATTTAGGGAAGACTTTCTCTGACCACAACCCCTTAGCGGTCAAGATAGCCTGGGGCAGTGTTCCCACCAAAGTGTCTACCTGGCAGCTATGGCCACAGATCCTGGAGGACGCGGTCTTTCGTAACACGTGGAGAAGTGTGGCTCAATGGTTAGAGCGGCAGACCCTGATGCAAAGGCCTGGCCTGGGACCAGGGTTCAGTTCCCGCCTCGGCGGGTCTTGGGCTCAATTTCCTCGGACCTGATAATTCTCACCTCGGTGCCTATTCTAATCATGGGTCCCACTCTGCAACTCTGGGCAATAGCTTGCTTAATCTCCACAACGGCCGCAACAGCGCTGGGACGCCCGGCTTCACCTTGGGGGTGCCCAGGAGTGGGCATTTCACAGGGAAAAGCCAGGAAGGGTTCCACAGCGGTATGCGTACAGCACCAAGAAACCCCATGGGGTATAACTGCGCTTTACAAGTACAAATTCATTTCAAATTCATTTCAATTCACTCTAGCTGAGGGAATCACAAACTACTTCACTGAAATTGCAGGCACTGCCTCCTTACCCCAGGTGGAGTGGGATGCATTTCAGACGGTGATTAGGGGAATAGCAATTGGTACCATAGCATGAGTAAGGAAAGACATACATAACAAAGTATAGGAGGTGGAAGACTCGCTGAACGAATTAGAACAGGAAGCAGCAGTAGACCCTAGCAAGGGCGTACCATTGCAGGATGCTCGCATTAAACATGCGGAGCTACTGGAAACTTTACGTCAAAATGATTACACCTCTTACACGCACACTAAACATGCTGAAGCTGACAAGTTGGGTCCACCCCTGGCACGCATTGTTCGAGATGACCCCCCACACCCTCTAACACATGAAATAAATACGGTACACTGAACCACTGTTGACACACAACAAGACGTCAACACCACCTTTTGCAAATATTGCCAAGCATTGTACCAGACCCCACCACCAATGGCAGTCTCCAAACCTTTTTAAATGGTCTAACATTTCCAAAGCTCACTCAAGAGATGCAGAAGTAACTTTCTGGCCTCTTCACCAGGGCGGAAATTAAAGAAGCCATGCGTGACCTACCATGGAATAAGGCCCCTGGTCTCGACGGCCTCCCAATTGAATTCTTCAACACATACTCAGATGCCCTAATCTTGCAGCTAGAGCGACTGTACAACACTGCCATCGACAAAGGTCTGCTGCCCCACACTACCATGCAGACCTTAGTAATCTTCCTTCCTATACCGGGCCATTCACCACTCGACATTTTGGGATATAGGCCTCTATCATTACTCACAACCGAATACAAAATACTGAGCAAGGTCCTCTTGTGCAGACTACTCCCCTACTTACACAAGCTAATACACCCGGACCAATGTGGGTTTGTGCCTGAACGAAGCACATTGCTTAATATTAGGAGGTCATGCCATGTTATGGGATCCGTCCACCTGGACAAACACACAGCAGGACGTATCACTTTACACCTCAGACAGGCGTTCAACACTCTTAGGTGGGATTATATGATCCCGGTGCTGGAAAAATTTGGCCTACCCCCTGACTAACTAAAATGGATACAGTTGCTATATTCAGTCCCCACCGCGAGGGCCCATACAGGCAGACACATTTCATGTGAGTACCCCATTGGAAGAGGCACCAGACAGGGCTGCCCATTGTCCCCTCTTCTGTACGTGCTAGCCCTGGAGCCTATAGCACTTAGGCTATGACTACAGGCGGAACGGAAGGGAATCCGACTGGGCACCACCACCCATATGATATCTGCCTATGCAGATGACTTCATATATATATATAGATGATGTGACATCTGATCTTGCGCCTATCCTAAAGATCTTTACACACTTTGCATTAATTTCGGGACTTACTATTAACGAGACTAATTTACAGGCCTTTTTCTTCCAACCAGAGAGGAGCCGGACGGAGGTACACTTTGGACACCATCTCTTAGCAGTGGCCCCAAATACATTTAAATACCTGGGTATCCAAATCTACAGAACTCCACCAGACCTCATAGAAGGGCACTTCAACAAAACTATCCGGAAGCTCCAAGCACAGGTCACCTTCTGGACGTCCCTGCCGCTCTCAGTCATGGGCAGAGTGGCGATCACGAAAATGGTGGTCCTACCCCGCCTGTTATATTTCTTTGCAAATTTGCCAGTAGTGTTCCCGGCAGACACATTCACTTCTCTGAACAAGATTTTGACTGACCTGATTTGGGGCAATGGTCGTCGTAGAGTGGGACTGACTAAGTTACAGCTGGATACAGACAAGGGAGGGCTGGGAGTTCCGGATTTTGGCGCCTATTGCTATGCGAACCAACTGCAATGGCTGTCATTCTGGCTGGCAGGGCGGAATCTGCATGGAACTGGCTATACCATTAGGGGTGGGCGGAATTAGCGTAATCGTGTTACGCAAATCTCCGCGAACGGTAAAAAATCTCCGTGAACACTCAAAAATTCCGCAAACACGCAGAATTACTTGTTCGCTATGCTTTTTTACTGTTCGCAATCGCTATTTGCGTGCTCGGGGGGAAATATCTCACGAACACGCATTTAAGAACGCGAACAAGCAAAAAATTTCGCGAACTCGCGGAACGCAGAATTTTTGGCAAATTCCGTGAGCAGAACGGAATTTACCGCCCAGGCCTATATACTATCCGGGGACTAGAACGAGGCGTATTACACACACTCTTCCTCCCCCGGGCCACAATACCCGCTACTGCCTTGGCACTCCTACGCACTGCACTCACATACTGGAAACAATCTATACGGTACACGCGCAGTTGCTTCCCCACTCTGACAACATGCTGTTGCTAAGGATACCTACCCCCACCGGTATACTTACTAAACGGAGAATAACGGCCTGGGTGAAAGGTGGGGTATGGTAATTTCACTAGATATAATGGGGTCACAGACAAATTATACCTTACACATGCTGCCGTTCTTCACTATGTGAAGAAACACTTGGCCCCGGACAGGAGAGCACCTGTCCAACACAAACTGGTTCACATGATACATCTTATGGGCAACGGTCAGCATCTCACTAAATGGCTATATAGAAGCATTAGAATGCATATTGGCACCACCCTGACTGACTTGGGCACTAAATGGTCTAGGGACTTGGATAAAGAATTGACTGATAAAGAGTGGGGCTCGATCTTAGAATATCCCAGGAAAATGCCATGAAACGTCAAATTCAAATTTATCCAACATATGGTCATCGAATGGGTGTACCTTACACAGCGCAGATTGCAGTCTATGTTCCCCAATGGACAACACTGTTGCCCCAGATGCAAGGCAGAAACAGCGGACCAGATCCACATGCTGTGGACCTGCCCGGTACTCGCTGGGTACTGGACAGAGGTGGTGGAGATTATTGTAGCGGCAGCGGGTATCCCCGTGCCGAGAACAATTGGGAATTGCCTATTAGGTATCACCAGACGCACTAAAACCCAGAAAGTACAACTAAGCTTCTTAGACCTGGCTCTGCTCCTGTCTAAACGACGCCATCACTATGCGGTGGTAATCAGCCAAGCCTCCGCCGCTATGTGGCTGGCATAGGGATGTGGCGAGATGGGGTAGCACAGAAAGTATGACAATCAGGTGTGAGGAAGCACGTGGGCTGCGTAAAAAAGTAATTTCCATGGAATGGGACATCACTCTTGAAGCCTTCAAGGCACTAGCGCCGGCGCCAGTCTCCGTAGCACAGAATCAATAGGGGGTTCCCCCTTAAATCAGCCAGTCAACTCACATATCTGTTCGCTTGCCTCTTCCTTTATGACTACCCAGAGAAAATACTATGAACACGCATATGGACTGTCGAGCCCAAGCAGGAGATAGAGTGCATGCACCTGCTATATCAGTGAGAAGGTTATTCTGAGAATAGGGGCGCTGCCCCGGGACCGGGGGGAGGGCCAGGGCCAGTTGAGTTAAAGGGTTGGGAGGGAGGGGGAAGTTATGTAGCTCATATCTCGTCTTCACCTACGCAGGCTCATAGGTACCGATGTAGCATTATTAATTGGTTCACCAGTGGGAATAACTGTACAAACAGACTAACAGCAACAATACATGCGACTGAACAGGTTATTAGAAATGTTTTTTGACATGCTGCCTGAGAACCTTAATGATGCACTTATAAGTGAAGGTATGATGTAGACTGTAAAATATCAGTGTTTTTTTCTGTATGATGCTATATTGGGAAAAATTCAATAAAATATGTTTTAAAAAAACTAGTTTGTAAATCTGCACTTGCAGGGCACACCTTTGTACGGGGGATAATGTAAGAGTTTATGTAATTCACAAAGGCTTCTCAGTGTATATTTTGAAGTCAACAAAAGCTGCATGGAGAAGGGCCTAGTTAAAGCATCAAGTATTCTGTATTGTCATGCATTGCTGAGCCACCGCGCATTCTCTATCTCCAGCACATGGGCAGTTTGGGAATCAAATAACATGTGTGTTTGTAAAGCGCTTCTCTACCTGGGGATTTCTTTGAATTACAGGAGATATTTTTTGTTACTCAACTCAGTGGCACTCATATTTGCACTGCCCTAGGATGAAATGTTGAGGAGGCCAGTGAGGATATTTGACTATGAATTGGGTGCTAAGTAAGGACAGATCACTGCAGTATATAATTAAGTCTAAAACCTGAAAGCACAATGCAGAGTATTACTTACTTTCTCTTTCCTTTAAGTTAATATTTTTAATGGTATAGCGTAGTGCTTTCCAAACTTTTTAGAACCAGAAGACATTTTTTCGAAGGCAAACATTTGCAACCCACAAGCTTTAATGGACATGAGGTGGTGTACTTTATTTTAATTTATGCATCATGTGGTAGCGTATTGTCATTTACCTAGTCCAAAATTTCCTTGGAAGTGCCCCCTTTTTAGAACCAGAAGACATTTTTTCGAAGGCAAACATTTGCAACCCACAAGCTTTAATGGAAATTAGGTGGTGTATTTTATTTAAATTTATGCATCATGTGGTAGCGGACTGTCATTTACCTATACCAAAATTTCCTTGGAAGTGCCCACTAAATTACACATGCATACAATTTTACTTATAAAACTATATCCCACACCAATGACAATGTGAGGTCAGGTTTCAGTGAACATTTATAAAATGTGCTTTATTTTTGCTTTCCTAACTGCTGAATGTGTATAGTTCATTAACAGGTATTTACATTTTGCTGTGTATTACAAATAAATGACATACTACAGCCTTTTTTCAAACTTCCTATACCCCAGCAAGATTTACAAATAATTTTTTTTTTCTTTCTCTTACGGGAAATTGAGAGGAATTTGTAAACACCAATCCCCATGTAAACAAAATAAGCAGCAATGTGTCAGAAAACATAGCCAAATATTTGAACTCTGTCTTTGATGGACATCAAATGTTACAAAATGAATACAGAATTAAAATACATTTTTATTGCTTGTACTTTTATGATACACCAAACATCGGGCTGGCGACTCAAAAGTGGGTTATGAACCACAGTTTGAGAATCACCGTTCTATATTGAAAATGGTGCCACTGAAGAACCTGTGCACATATTTGAGTATACCGGAGGATATTAAATTATCATAAAGCATTAAAGGCCAATACAATAAATCAATTTTTCCTGTTTCTCCATAATTTTTTATTCATGGACAACGACATGGTAAAGAAAAAACATTGATTGGACCGTTCATTTATTAACTTTACTACTCAAAGCTTATCAGCCAAAGAGTGTTTTTTCCAGGTGGTTTTGAATGAATGTCACATTAAACTCAACAGCAACATTCTAGTTCTATAACTATTTGGAGATAGTGCACACAGCAGACAACATTTAATGCCATCTCATAATGACAAAAAGAGGGTCTGAAGTTCTAGTGATGTAGTAACACAAGACAATTTTTTACAGACTGCTAAGATAGTATTTTAAGATTATAGCATTTACCTTGTTATGAACGTCTGATGAATCAACACAAATTCTCAATTAGTTTTAGTCAAGTATCCATGTAAGAAAAGATCTCCAAATGATGTTAGTGATATATTCCAGTACTCAAAGTACATTCTCTTTTTACTTTATTCTGTGTCATATGTGTGAACAATATCCAGTTGACAAAGCATCCATTCCTGTATTGTTGTCAAATAGAAAGTTTATCTTCCAAGAAAAACACAGTGAAGGAAGTCATTTTCGACACAGTGAGCTATAACTTTCATGTGAGACTGGAGCATTGTATGGCTCCAGAAGGCAGTCATTGCCATCAACCTCAAGCTGTTGCTCATATCCTACTTGACTGAAGTGTAGTTCTAAGGTATAACTACCTCAAATCAAAAACTGTTTCTTGCAGCACACAATGAGATATTGCATGTTTAGTTTAACACATTATTTTGTCATGGTTAAGCGCCTATTGTTCCCACAGGCGTGCCCGCACCTATAACTCAAGAACAGCACTAGCAATTTTCCCCCAGCAAGCAGCACCACCTCACACAGCAATGTTCCAACCTATATAAAATATGTTACCCACAAACATCATCACCTGGAATATAAGTGTGTCGATATGAAACTTACGCTTACCTGAAACGCCACGCAACTCACGTATCATTACTGCAAGAGACATATCTCGTGCAACCCGAGATCAGAAGACTACAGCACAGATGGCAAGGGAAAGTAATCACCACAGGATACTCCTCCTACACTAGAAGAGCCCTCATCTGGATACAACAAGGAACCCCCTTTCTCCCAGAGGAGGTAGAAATAGACACGCACTGTAGCTTTGTGCTGGTGAAAGGCCGATTATATAGAAAACACATACTATTATGTGCTCTGTCTCCGGGCACTTGCTGACTACCTAACACGAAATTCACCAAGAATTTACCAAACACGACACTAAACTATATAAATCAGCTTTCAGTGTAGGTCCCATGTGGACTTCTGGTCCCCTTTGCCCATGTTGATGGTGTCCCCGGTGCAGATGGCAGAACTAGACGAACCAGTAACACTCTTGGAGGTTCAGACTGCCATTCAAGCATTGGCTACAGGTAGGGCACTTGGGCCAGGCGAACTGCCAGCTGAATTTTACGAGGCATATACAATAGTTCTAGCTCTGCATCTACTGTCATTATACAATAGCTCACAGGAGGCATCCATCCTCCCAGGGACTCTACACGAATCTCTACTCCTCTCACTGCCTAAACCAGATAGGAACCCTGAACTATTGTGTTCTTATCGTCCTTTAGCACTATTAAACACAGACTACAAGATACTGGCCAAAATCTTAGCAAATCAATAGGGCCTAATGGTACCCCAGCTTGTCCACGCCGATCAAAATGGCTTTGTGCCGCTTGTAGTACATCGTTGTACTTGCAGCACTTTTCCGAGTAGCTAATTACTGGATGGAACGCTGGCCACATTCAGGTTGCTTGGTAAACGACCTGGAGAAAGCTATAATGGGAATTCCAATTGGCCACCCTAGCTAGGTACAAACTAGGTGCCCATATCCTGTGTCTTGTTAAAGTCTTGTACGCCCAGCCCACTGCACAAGTCAAGACAGGTCCCTACGTATCTGACTTGATTCCCATTGGACATGGCAACAGATAGGGATGCCTGCTCTCCCCATTACTGTTTGCCCTAGCCATAGAACCACTGGCTGAGACTTTACGTATGCAAGAGGAAGGGTGGGGAATCTCCCTGGGAGATGGCGTATGCGTGGCATCACAGTACGCTGATGACCTGCTGATACACCTCCGGGATATAAGAGAGCCATATAATGTCATAGCAAATATGCTGTTGGACTTTGCCTCCCTGTCGGGCCTGTGAGTGAACTAGGGTAAATCATGCCTATACCCATTAACTGAGGTAACATCCAACCCAGCACTTGTGGTCAATGGCGTTGTGGTGCAATGGCAACCATTGGCATTCTGCTACCTAGTGGTCCACATCTACCACCTGCCAGAGGATCTACTAGAAGGGAACCTCACACGAGCCATCAATGTGATCAAATTGGAAATTATATTGTGGTGCACGCTTCCCCTTGCAGTCATGGGTCAAATTGCGCTCTTAAAAATTGTGCTCCTCCCACGACTGCTATATTACTTCACGAGCCTGCCTCTGTATATCAAGCCCCTAATTTTCGGCCCGTTTGAACGCACTATACAAGACTTCATATGGCATGACTCACAATGAAGAGTATCGTTAGCCAAGCTCTACTGGCCGAAGGATCAGGGAGGGCTGGTTGTACCAAACATTGTGCATTATTACCGAGCAGCGCAAATACAGTGGATTAGCGGGCTGTACTTAGTAGAAACTGCTACACAGCAGCCAGTGCGCATGCATCCCTGTATCATAAGCCTATTACATCCTGGCAGGAAAGGAGAAGCACTGCCCAATTAATGCTAGCGGTAGCCCATAGCTGTATTCTCTGCAGCCTGTGACTCACAAGAAATGCCATCCAATAGGGGCCTTCTCTACCGATAAAGGGCACACCTGGAAAACACAGCGCCATCACTGCAACAGAACTATCTGCCTGGGAGGAAGTAGGGGTACATACACTAGGAGATATGTACCATGACAAACAATGAATGCCCTTTGAGCGACCGGCCACAAGGCCAATTCATTGTGGGGAGATATAGACCAAGAGCCCACAACACACCTTAACATAGAATACATGCTTGAGATGGGCACCGGAAGACACCTCACAAAGTGGGTCGCGGAAACCCTGAGGATGCATGCAGCACATCCCTTGGTGTCCCTCAGACAGCACTGGGTCACTGATCTCCACAGGAAATGCACGGAGCGAGAATGGTTGACTACTCATGAGGGGGCCACACACATTCCAAGAAATGCCAGGTTTCGACAGCTACAATATTTCATAATACATAGAGCATACCTGACACCAGCTAAAATAAAGAAATACTTCAACCGCACTGATGACCAATGCCCTAGATGTAGGCAGGAAGATGGGGATCTAGTATAAGTGTTATAGGGCTACACTGCTCTTGTCTCTTATGGGAAGGTGTCACTGAATACTTGTTGCAATGTACTGACCAAGCCGTGGAATGTAATTGGGAAGTCTGCAGTATGGGCTTATATCTAAAAAACACAAGGTGAGAAGCCGATTCATAGACCTGGGGTTATTTGAGACTAAGCACTTGATTACTAGATGCTTGAAGTCCCTCAGTATCTATCACTGGTGAATTGGGCTCAGGTGGAAAGTGTTAAATTACACCTTGAGGACACCCTAGGGTTGTGTAAACTCCTGATAGCAGCGACATGGGACGCGATTCCACTTGACTTCCACAATGCCTGGCCGGAAGGCTAAGAGATGCAATGGGTATCTCAGGACACAGATAGGATATGGACACCAGTAGCCAGCCCAGAGTAAAATGGGTAACTAAATGAGACCTATAGCTTGCGGCTCTGCGTGACCTCATACCTGGAACACCTTGCACACAATTCTAGGGTACACAACAACAGATTAGTAAAATGGGGACTATACCATGCAGAAACATCACACTAACTATGAGAATCAATAGTCAGAGACATGGAAGTGGGCCAGCCACTGGAGGACAGCAGAATATCAAGTTGGGCAACAGTTACCTTCACACTTACCTATCCATCATAACTCTTACCCCACTCCCCAATCCCATCCCCTCCTGACCTACACTCCACATGCTGTGAACAGAAAACACACCAATGATGTCATGGTCAAATAACTGTGATCTGTATGTGTTTACCTCTGATATGCGCACATGTGAATGTCTTCCAATATAATTGTTAGAAATCAATAAAATAAATGTCAAAAAAAGAAATCAAGCATGCTGTACTCGCATGCATTATTAAGTTGCCATGCATTCTCTCTCTCCAACCCTTGGTAGTTTAGGAATTAAATAACGTGTGTTTGTAAAGCGCACATCTACCTGGGGATTTCTTGGACTCATACACAATATTTCTTGTTACTCAACTCAGTGGTACTCATTTTTGCACTGAAGATAAAAGGTTGAGCAGACCAATGAGGATATTTTTGTATAAATGAGGTGCTAATGAAAAATCACTGCAGTAGATAAGTTAGTCTAGTGCCTGTAAGTACAATGCAAAGAGGATTACTCACTTTCTCTTTTCTTGTAGTTAATAATGTTAATGTTATATAGCAGTACTTTCCAAACCATTTAGAACCACAACACAATTTTTAGAAGGCGAGCATTTGCAACCAACTAGCTTTAATGGGCATGGGGCGGTGTTTTGTAATATAATTGAATCAACGTATGGTAGCGCACTATCATTTACAGAGAGCACATTTTCCTTTGAAGTGGCTATTACATTTCTACAAAGAAAAACAAAAGGTAGTGATGGATGGAGCGTTAACAATACAAACACTCACCCCCAGTCAACTGATCTGGGTTTAATCCATCACCGTTCTTTAGCTCACTCCGCCACCCCAGTTCCGACATGGCCATATGCAAATCAGTCTGACCCTGTGCCTCATGGGAACAGTCCAGCCCGAACTGCCAAGCCATGTCTTCCCTGGACCGGAATAAAGCTTCCCAGGACCGGTTTCTGGCATTACAGCCGTCTTCAGCCGGGCTTGCTTGACTCCAGTGGCAAAGTGAGCAAGGGACTCACGTCTGAGCATACCCTGCCAACTTAGGACGAACAAAGAAAAACCAAAGGTGGTGATGGACGGAGCGTTGACAATATAAACACTCACCCCCAGTCAACTGATCTGGGTTTAATCCATCAACGTTCTTTAGGTCACTCCGCCACCCCAGTTCAGACATGGCCATATGCAAATCAGTCTGACCCTGTGCCTCATGGGAACAGTCCAGCCAGAACTGCCAAGCCATGTCTTCCTTGGACCGGAATCAAGCTTCCCAGGACCGGTTTCTGGCATTACAGCCATCTTCAGCCGGGCTTGCTTGACTCCAGTGGCAAAGTGAGCAAGGGACTCACGCCTGAGCATACCCTGCCAATTTAGGGCGAACAAAGTAAAACCAAAGATGGTGATGGACGGAGCGTTGACAATACAAACACTCACCCCCAGTCAACTGATCTGGGTTTAATCCATCACCGTTCTTTAGTTCACTCTGCCACCCCAGTTCAGACATGGCCATATGCAAATCAGTCTGACCCGGTGCCTCATGGGAACAGTCCAGCCCGAACTGCCAAGCCATGTCTTCCCTGGACCGGAATCAAGCTTCCCAGGACCGGTTTCTGGCATTACAGCCAGAAACTTTCTACAGACATAAAGTTATGATAAAACTGTATTGCACACAAATGATAATGTATGGTTAGGTTTCAGTGAATATTTATCGTTTGTGCATCACCAGGGAAAGTGTCTTGATGTGTTGTTATCTTATTAAAATATTTTTTCCATCCCACTTTAGAATTACCTAAAATGTGCTTTGATTTTGCTTTCCTAGTTGCTGAATGTGTACAGGTCATTAACAGGTATTTACATTTTGCTATGTATTACAAATAAATGGCATACTACAGACTTTTCTTTCACACTCCCTGTACACCAGTGAGACTGTCAAATAATTCATTTTACTTTTCTATCTTTGATGGGAAATTGAGAGGAGTTTGTAAACCCCAATCCCCATGTTAAGAAAGTAGGCAGCAATTTGTCAGAAGACATAGCCAAACATTCGACCTCTGTCTTTGATACGCAGCAAATGTGACAAGATGAATAGAGAATTTAAAGACCTCTTTATTGCTTGTAATTTCATGACCCACCAAACTCCCGCTGGTGACCCACCAGTGGGTCACAAACCACAATTTGCTAAACACCTTTCTATAGTGAAAATGGTACCACTAAAGTACCTGTGTCCAAAGTGCTGTTTGTATACAGTTGATTTAGAGGTATTTCCATTTTGTTATGTGTTACAAAAAGTGACATCCTAGATCCTTTTCTTTCACACTTCCTGCATCTCAGCCAAATTGCTACATCATTCACTTTACTTTTATGTCTCTGACTGCAAAGTGAGAGATGTTTGTAAACACCAATTCCCATGTTAAACAAATAAACAGCAATTTGTCAGAAGACATAGCCTGACATTTATCCTCTGTCCATAAAGTGCAGCAAATGTGGCTGTATAAATACAGAATTTAAAAGAATCTTGATTTATTGCTTGGAAATTCGTGACCCAACCAAAAATAGACTGGCAACCTAACAGTGGGTCACGACCCACGGTTTGGGAAAGAGTGTTCTATAGTGAAAATACTACTAAAGTACTTATGTACATATTTAAGTATGAAGTAGGAAATATAATTATCATAATCCATTCTAGACCAAAACGATAAAGCTGTGCTTTAAGTTTTATTATTTTTTATTCCAGATTTGCATTTCTGATGACTCAGACATGGACAACAACATGGATCAGGTAAAGCAAACCCATTGCTTGGACAGCTCACTTATTAACTCTACTAACAAAAAACACCTCCAAAATAGTGCTTTCTCCAGGTGATTTGAACAAATGTTTCTCACTAAAATCACCATCTAATGTATACCTGTGTAGCTATTTGGGGATAGTGTTCACAATAGAAAACCTTCAATACCATCTCATAAAGACAACAATAGGGTCTGAAGTCATAGTGTTAAAATAATACACCAGACAAAGCCAGCAGTACATTTTAAAGAACCCTGAGATAGCATTTTAAGACCATAACATTTACCTTTTCATAGCTGATATGTCTGAGTAATACTCATGAATGCTCAATTCGTTTTAGGCAAAAACCCTTAGTAAAATGATCTCCAAATATGATTAATGGTATATTACAATACTCACAGTACACGTTCATCTACTTTATTCTTTGTCATATGTATGAACCGTTTCCAATGTTGCAGAGCATTGTTTCCACTGTGGTGTAATATGAAATTGTATACCCTGAGAAAAACACACTGAGTGATTTTATATTCTATATAGTCAACTATAACTCTAATATAAGGATGGAGCATATCTAGACTGCGGCCATTACCGCCAGCATAAAGCTCTTACTAATGTCCTACTTTCGTGAAGTGTAGTTTTAAGCAGTTACCAGCTCAAATCAAAAACTGCTTTTGGCAGTACACAATGACACATGCTGAAGCTCGAGTAACTGTGAATACAATCATATACTGATTCTAACCTTTCTCCAAGGACAATACTTGGGACTGTGACTTGATTATTGGTGCTCCACAAAATACGTTAATTTATCATAAATACTATTAAAATTATTTTTTTATAAAAAGAATGTCTTGATTAATGATCACTGAGAATGTATGTACTTTTTCACCCAATATCAATGTCAAACAACTACAGATCTATATTCACAAAACTAGTTTGAGAATCTACACTTGAAGGGCACACCTATGCACATGTGTGGGTGTGTGTCTTTAAGTAATTCACAAAGGTTTCCATATGTATATATATTGAAGCCTATAAATGTTGCATGGGAGAGGGCCCAGTTAAAGCATAAGCATTCTATGCTATCATGAATAGGTGAGCTGCCACTAATTATGTAGCTCCTACTCACGTTAGTTTGGGAATTACATAACATGTGTACTTGTAAAGTGCACAAGCACCAGGAATTTCTTGGAACAATAGTATATTTTAGTCATAATCCATTCTAGGCCAATACTCTAAAACTGTGTTTTTGGTTTCTCTATTATTTTTTATTCCATATTTGTATTTGCTGATGGATCAGAGATGGACATTGAGATGGATTTGGTCAAATAAACCCATTGAATGGACAGTTCCTTTATTAACTCTACTAACAAAAAAACAGCGAACAAGTGATTTTTCAGGTAGTGCTCAAAGAATGTTAACAACTATATTTTACTTGTGTGTCTATTTGAGAAAGTGTAAACAATAAATAACCTTTAATGCCATCTCATAATGGTAATAAGAGGGTCTAAGTTTCTAGTGATGTAATAATATACCAAACATGTTTGGCGATCAGGCTGTCCTCCATTAGGAAGACGGAGCTTTTTACTCCGTCGCCCCAGCGGATATTCTGACTGCCAAATTTATAAATGTCCGTCAGGCTGGTGAGCATTTAATGCATTGTCAAAAACCGCCATCTGGGCAGTTCCTGACAATGCATTGTAACTTTGCTGTATAGCGCCGTCAAACCGGATAAAGATGTACAGCAGTTACTTTTTTTATTTTTGGAAAACAATAAGCCAAAGCAGGATTTTGTTTTTTAAAATAGTCCCCCCTCACCATAGGAGTTATTTCCCATTGTGAGGGGGAAATTTTTCAGTTTTTACTGCCCCTTATTCTCAGGGTTTTCCTGGCGGTAACAGGCAGTGAAAACTAACCTATATGTCAGCCCACCTAAATTAGGTTGGTGGACATTCAGGTTAGCCTCCATCTGCCCTTACTACACCGGGCCGTCGGAGGGCTCCAACCATGGTGGACATGGAGGAGTCTCAGCCGTGGTTACACTAACGGTCCACCTGATTTGAAATCAGGTAGGGGACATAACATTGGCAGGATGCATACTTTATCGCCATTGCGACAGAGCACCCTTTCAAGGTAACGGTGTAAATTCATGGTGAAGGGGTTTACCAGCTGGATACAGAGTTGTAATCTGCTAGATATTTGAAGGTTACACTACGGAATGACAAAGGATTAGTTATTTTATTCTAGCTTATATGATGTCCTAGCGCTCCTCGACAGAGTGTTATGCTCGAGCCAGCTGGGCCCATCCTTGGTGAGTCCAGAGTACCTGGAGAGAAAGATTTCTGACCACAAATCCCTCGTAGTGACATGGCAGGGGACTGGATGCTGAGTGAATTTGCCCGGAAAAGACAATTCATGTTTTAGAATTGAAGGTGGCAGAAAACCCCAATGCAAAACAGAGGCTTTATAGTAGCAAAACTGAATGTACAAAACGTATTGACAAGCTCCAATGTCACCATTACCATGAATATGTCATCAGAGTACATGGGAGGGGGAGCAGGTCAAGGAGACTGCTGGCTTGGCTTGTTCGACTAGAGTCAAGAGCCTCTCCAGTATCACACATCCAGAAGACCAGAGGCTCAAGGATTTATGAGCAGGGTAAAATTAACAACTCCTTCTTAGACTACAATAAGAAACTATAAGGTGCACAAGAAGAGGCTACCCGAGAGGGAGCAATAGCTTTCCTTGACAGGGCCCCATTCAGGGTACTAGGGCAGGGAGATAAGAAGGCACTCGGTGGCCCACTAACCTAGAATGAAATATGATGTGCCAATAAAAAGCTTGGAAGAGGAAAGAGACTGGGGCTGGATGAGCTGCTGGCTGATTATATGATACTTACCCGAACCTCCTAGTTCCAAAGTTGACTAAGAGGTAGAAGGTAGAGCCCCCTGACACAACACAAGAGGCGCAACTGGTCTCCTTGCCAAAGCCAGGTAAAGCTAAAGATACAGTTAATCAATTAAACATACTTTATTCAGCTGTTAGGCCACAAAAGTCAATAAATATACATACATAAAAGTTCTTCAATATTAAGCATTTAAAATCATTTACAATTGAATAAAAAAGAAACTGAGTCTCATATTGCACCAAGTAATACATTTTTTGGTATTTGCTAAAACACAATCACATAAAAATGGGGTACATCAGAAGAGAAACACCAACTTCGAAAGACTCTTGATTCTGGACCTTGTTTTTATAATTCTTAGCAAGATACTCACAACACGCTTCTCCCATCACATCCTGACTTTGATTCATAGAGATCAGAATGGATTTATACTGATGCATATCATGTTGCACAATTTGAGTAGACTTTGTCGTGTCTTGGACAAGACGGATGTGGCTGCTCTCCCCCAGGCACAGGTTGCTTCCGTGGATCTGGAGAAAGTGTTTGATATGGTACAATGGAGTTCTCTTCGATTGAGACACTGTATGCTAATCTGAGGATAAGGGTTCAGATGGGAGTGTGAATCTCTTCTTAATTCCCAATATATCATGGTAGACAAGGTTGCCCATTCTCTCTGCTGCTTTTCTCTATAGTAATTGAATTTCTGTCAGCAGTGGGTAGGGCGGAGGGGGTTTTCTACAATGGATGATACCCATATACTGTCCTTAAATGCTAACACATTATTTTACATCAGAAATGAAGAACCTGACTTGACTTAGGTGCTACTAAGGGACTTTAAAGAAATCTAGGGGCAGAAAGTAAACAATCGAAAAACGTATCTCTTACCCCTAAGACCAGAGTGAGAGAAGCATAATATAGAGATGTTGGGAATGCTATGGATCACAAACTTTTAAATAGTATGGGGTGAATATATACCACTCCCCTTCTGACTTGAGAAAAGGGAATTTGAGGGGTTGTACTCTGGGCACTCAATGGTTTGGTGGCAATTCGGAGGTAACTACAGATTCCAAATATGATGAGAATAGCCTTAACAAATTTGAGTTTCTTACCCAGGCTGCTCTATTTCTTTGTCAATTTGCTGGTGTGTATTCCCTGGCAAAGGTTTCAGCGGTTGGATTCCTTAATACAGGATTTGATCTGAGATACGGAGAAGAAGAGAGTTTCCCTAGACACGCTTAAGTATCTAATCCCCTCAGGAGGCCTTAGTGTTCCTGATTTAAAGCTTTTTTACCCAGCACCACAGCAACAATGGATTGTGCATTGGTTAGACCGAGAGGGGACTTGCGATATGGGACAAGTCAGAAGGGAGCTTAATCAGAGAGCTCTGATAGCCCTCTTACTCAAGAAGGTAACATCACCTCAGAAAATAAAGTCCAATTGGTCGTACACTGCTTGTCCTACCAGCGTGTTGCCCCAAAGCATTGTGGTCCATGAAGTAAGCATCAGCGGGTGCGCCACTGCCAGGGTCTTGAGCAAAAAATCACTGTCGGGTTGGCCATTCCTGGACACGTGTTTCGAGGTTGTTACCTCTCGTCAGCAGGGAATAGGCATGCATGTAGGGGTGCTGCGTAGGCTGCCAAAAAATATTCTCAGGTCCAGTACCGCTCGTGGCACGCAGGTGCGTAACCCGGGCTCGTCAGCCCCACCAGCTCAAGGGAGCTTGAATATAAAAGAAAGTCAAATTGGTCGCACACTGCTTGTCCTACCAGCGTGTTGCCCCAAAGCATTGTGGTCCATGAAGTAAGCATCAGCGGGTGCGCCTCTGCCAGGGTCTTGAGCAAAAAATCACTGTCGCGTTGGCCATCCCTGGACACGTGTTTCGAGGTTGTTACCTCTCGTCAGCAGGGAATAGGCATGCATGTAGGGGTGCTGCGTAGGCTGCCAAAAAATATTCTCAGGTCCAGTACCGCTCGTGGCACGCAGGTGCGTAACCCGGGCTCGTCAGCCCCACCAGCTCAAGGGAGCTTGAATATAAAAGAAAGTCCAATTGGTCGCACACTGCTTGTCCTACCAGCGTGTTGCCCCAAAGCATTGTGGTCCATGAAGTAAGCATCAGCGGGTGCGCCTCTGCCAGGGTCTTGAGCAAAAAATCACTGTCGCGTTGGCCATCCCTGGACACGTGTTTTGAGGTTGTTACCTCTTGTCAGCAGGGAATAGGCATGCATGTAGGGGTGCTGCGTAGGCTGCCAAAAAACATTCTCAGGTCCAGTACCGCTCGTGGCACGCAGGTGCATAACCCGGGCTCGTCAGCCCCACCAGCTCAAGGGAGCTTGAATATAAAAGAAAGTCCAATTGGTCGCACACTGCTTGTCCTACCAGCGTGTTGCCCCAAAGCATTGTGGTCCATGAAGTAAGCATCAGCGGGTGCGCCTCTGCCAGGGTCTTGAGCAAAAAATCACTGTCGCGTTGGCCATCCCTGGACACGTGTTTCGAGGTTGTTACCTCTCGTCAGCAGGGAATAGGCATGCATGACCGTTAAGCATAGGCGGATCTAGCGGATCTCGCGTACGCGAATTTGCGGATTTACGGATTCGCAATCCGCAAAAATATGCGAACTCTCGCGGATTTGCGGATTTTCCCGTTTTTTGTGTTGGCGAGCGTTCGCGAGGATTTGTGGACAATTTCGCAATTGCAAACTTACTTTTCGGCTCGCAACGGCCGCGACTATGTTGTTTCTACGTCTGGTTTATCATCACAGGTTCACAGCACCCTCTGTTTCACCACTGCCACCCTCTGGGACACCCATGCCACCCTCTGGTACATCCTCACTGCCACCCATTAGGTTTGTTTATCACTGTAGATTATGGGGGTTGAAAAAAGCAAGCACACCTCCCCTACTTCAACTGCCATGAATTAATTTGGGGTTGATTAATGTGTCAGTGATTTTGAAAGTTCCAGTCTGGCTGGCACCTGCTTCCTTCCTAATTTGCTTTCTGTTGCATTGAAAGCAAGCACACCTGCCCTTCTTCAACTGCCATCAATTAATTTGTGGGTCATTAATGTGTCAGTAATTTTGAAACTTCCAGTCTGGCTGGCACCTGCTTCCTTCCTTATCTGTAATTTGCTTTCTGTTGCAGTGCAATTTTTTTTCACAGGACCTTTATGGTCTACTTGTAGCTATTCTATGAGCCTGCTGTTTGGGTCATAGCAGGGTCATAGAATAGTTGCAAATAGGCAACTGAACTCTGGAGGGGCCCCTCAGGAAGCACTAAAGTGAATGTTACTAATGTTAAGTTTGAACTTTTGCACCTGCTCATTGCTTTCAGTTTAGCAAAAATCGTTTTTTCTGCAATTTCGCGCGATTTTTGGGGCGCGAATCCGTGCGAGATCGATTTCGGAAGCCGCGAATGCTTGCGAATACACTAATTTTTTTTTTGCGGCGTGTATGTTCGCGTGATTTTGTGCGTGTTCGCAAGGCGCTTGTAGCTATACGTTTGACAAGTTACCCTAGCGGTCGTACACGGGCGCGGCCATCTTGTTTGCGTGACGTATTCGCGGGCGCCAAACTCCCGCGGGATCACGCAGCAAGATCCAAAATGGCGCAGCACTCGCAAAATATGATCGAGAAAAACAACTCGGCAAACGCTTAATGACGGAAAGTGAACGCCGTGCACCACGCCGTGCGCCGCAACCAAGCAAAAAATCCGCCGCGAGCGGATTCACGGATTTTCGACAAATTTGCGAGAGTTCACGGATTGCGAATTTGCCGAAAATCCGAAAAATCCGCGAGCGGAGCGGATTTTACGCCCATACTTAATGACCGTACTCACCATAGCCTTGAAATGCTTGAATAAATATGTCAAGCTGACTGAACACTATTTTCTCTATACTTCCTTGCAATACCACTTGCAGGTCTGCCACAGAGGGCCAGGGGCGGAAATAATCCATTGGTTTTTAAGGCTCACCATCTTGAACAATGGACTAAAATTGTCCTAATTATGTTGTGAGACTGTTATGTAAATGGTACTGTCATATCTTTGGAGTAGTTGCTACATGCCTTTGGTCTGGCCTTTGAACAGTTCCTGACATAAGGGGCACTCACATATGCATTCATATAACTATGGAACTTGACAGCGGGAGAACCCCCACACACGCTGTCCTGCACCTGCTTTTAACAATAGAAAATTGGAGATATTTGTTTGTATAGGGCACTCAATGGGGTGATGCGGGTTGGCCAACTAAAGGCAAGGCATGGGTAGAAAGAGGACCTAGGTCATGCCATAGTAGATGGGGAATGGGACAGGAAACTGAATTACACCAAGAAGGTGTCCCACAACACAATATTGAAATGTATTCACCTAAACAAACCTACCTCACCCCCAAGAAAATCGGGGATATATATGGTGGAGACCCGAGACCTTGCCCCATACGTTAATCTCAATCTGCTAATTGAACTGGAGCTGCCCTAATTTACAAACTTATTGGCTGAATATTGTCACACATTTAGGAAGGACCCTGGATAGGGACATTGAGATGACACCAGATAATTGCTTATTAGAGATGGTTCCATAGACCACAGAACAAAAAACCTAGGAACAGCCTGTTGGGAATTGCTCTTGCCAGAAAACTGGCTGCAAGGGCATGGATATCTAAAGAGGGCTCGACCAGTATGAGATGAAAAGCTGAGGTAGAATATTTGTCTAGGTTCTGAGGAAGCGCTTCTAAGAGAAGAAACAAGTGATGTGCGCAGGAGGCCCCTATCCGATTTCCTTCCCCCTACAGCATGAGTTAAAATAACTTGGGGGTATCTGTTTCTTGAATATTTAAGTCAATCTACCCACTAAGAAACCCTCTGGGTAGGAACACCTACAGCGTTTTCAGGGAAGATCAGTGATTTACATACCTAAAAAATTACATACAAAAGTAAATCAAATATACAACCTGGGAGCAAAAGCCAATGGCACATTAAGTGCTGACTTAAAGGGCACAAAAAAACAAGAAAGACGAAAGTCCAGAGAAAGTCCCACAAGACATAAGGACCAAAAGCAGCATTCATGTAAACTGCCACCTGCTGTGCAGTAAAAAGAAACTCATTAGTGGAGTTCAATTAACTTATATTCAGTACCTTTAAACTCAATGCTGATCATCCAGGCTACAAAATCAAGGGCTATTAACAAAAACTTAAAAGAGGGAACAGGCAGCTCTTCTACTATCACCAGCACAAGAGCCAGAGTGGCCCTACAAATAAAGGACCTAATATAATCCTTAAAACTTCAGATTGGAAAATTACCTCCCCCAATTATTGGGAGCATAATGGAAATTAGAACATTGGAATGTTGGAAGCTCCATTGAAAACAATGGAGTGCTCCCGGCTTATAATGGCTAGTATAAGCCTGGAGCTCCAACATTCCAATGTTTCTTTGTTCACAGCTCTGGCTGTGAACAAAGGCTTCAGGGAGCCTGAGGGGATACCAATCCCCTCACCCTCCCATAAGGCTTTGTTCTTTTTTGTTAGAACATTCTGCCCTCTAGTGGCAGAATGTTCTAATAGCCTTATAGTCCTTCGTAGCTGGGCTATACCGGCTATTAAAGTCCCTCTCCCTTGTTAAAGGCTCTCGCCTTCGGCTCGGGCCTTTAACGCTGGAGAGGGCCTTTAATAGCCGGTATAGCCCTCTACGGCGGGCTATAAGGCTATAATAAAATATCAAAGCAGGTAGCAGACACTTCTGTGTCCCCAACAGCAAACCAATTTTTTATTATCTTTCACAGCTCAGAGGCCATATATTCCTACTACCCAGGGTGCAAACAGAACACACACATATGTAAAGGCTCTTGGGTTCAGGGAGTACTAGCAACATGCACTAAATAGTTTCTCCAGTTTTTTTAGCCCACTTTCCATTTACACACAAATGAAATATCAACCGAGATAAAATCACCCTGTCATGCTGAAAGGGATAGAGAACTGGATTGTTGGCAACAACTTGCATCCACCAGTTTTTAAAACACTTCAACAATGGAAGCAGACCTATCAATGAATGTTGTGGAGGACATGTGGAGAGCATTATTTACCACACTTACCACCACACCACAGGGAATTGACTACCAATCCCAAACATTTGATCTCCCAATAGCTCTACTTGAAAGTTTAGCACAATACAAGTCTGCAATTGACTCATCACGTCTTGGAAGTGTAAATATGTGTACAATGCTTATTACGGAATGCTGAGAAGCAAGCTTCTTTAGCATCTCAAAAATGTTTCTGGGCATTATCATTAAAAAACTCACCACCTTGCCATCCATTGTCACCGCCTTCATTCAGAAAGATAACGCTCTCAAAAATAAGCAACCTGTTACCTCTTCAATACCAGTCCATCTGAACCACAGATGATGTAGATGATACACCTGAAATCGCCGACAATCAGGAACACATTAGAACAATATCTTTACATAATAAATCACAATCTATTCAAAATCAGCCATTAACAATGTTGTCCAAGTGCAATAGAAAAAGGCAAAGAATGGCAAAAAGAGGGACAATGCAGTAAAAGTGAAAGACAAAAATCTGATAGCAAACCTTTGGCTGATTTTCAAATAATGACTTCCAGCAATAAATAAGCAGGAAGAATTATACATCCTTGGTGAAATAAATGCCTTACAAGAAGCCAAAGGCATCATTGTGACAAACAGTAAATCCATAAACAACCATTCAGCCCACTGGCACTGGTCAGTATACATTAAAGGTGCCAGCCACTGTTCAACATCTGTTTCAGTAAGTGTCCTTCAACAGAATGCGTGGAGAAACCTTATAAGCCCTGTTTTACAACCACAAGTTCACACAGCTGACAATACTTGGCCGCAAGATAATGAGCCATTTTCAGTAACAGCAAAAAAGGAAATTACTAATTTGGGAGCTAATAGATATATAAAAAACTTAGACCCAGCCTCAACACCATTAAAATCCAGCCCTAGTGCCATCAATCTGCCTTTAAAGGACATCAGCTGGAATAATCAGTAATAACAATCATTCATCCTAAATAGGAATCAAGGCGTACTAAAGACATTTTAAACAGAGATAACATCATCAGATTACTAAATTAAAAGGAATGGGGTCAGGGGATAGTTTGCCTGGTGTTTCGCACCCCCAGCAACAAGACCCCACTGGTGTGGAACAGAATTGATATGTCTTCAAATGAAGAAGAACCTTTCATTATTTAACAAATTTGATGCTCCAATAATATAGACTATGTACTCAAACTTTCTCATAATCTTGCATTCTTTATTCTTTATTTATATTTTGACAAAAAGACCTTCTGGTAGAAAACATCCAACATGTTTTGAGATAACACCTCTTTATGAAGGCAATGATTCAGTTCTAGAATTGGATTTTCCAGTGAATGTCAGCATTTTAATTGTAGATCTGTCCCATTTCTTAATGGTGTCACGAGTGCCCTGAAAATATCATGGAACTATGGGCTCTGACAAGTCAGATTAGAACTATAGGCTCTCACCGTGATATTTTCATGACACTCCTGATACCATAAAAAAATTGAATACTTGGGTTCAGGTCAAGTTTGGAGATAACCAGAAGGATTTCTGAGAAAATACTCATGCAAGGAGGCCTTAAGCAAGGCTGCGTCTTAGCACCATCACTATTCAATCTTTATATTGCAAATTTAAGTCTTCACTTTTACACAGCCAAATCTCATCCAGCAAAAATAGGAGATAAGCTGATTATATCTTTGCAATATGCTGATTATGTGGTACTGCTAAATCAAACTGGAGTAGACATACAGAGATTAATAATTACTCTCATAAACTATTGTAAAGTTAATGAAACAACTGTGAAATGTAATGTAATGTTGTAATGTAATGTTAAAAGATTGTATAAAGCGCAACTTACACCCAGCGGTTTCTAGGCGCTAAAGCAAAAGGAAAGCAGACTGTCCGTGGGGCGAGAAGCATTAGTTGTAGGCATTATAAAACAAGTGGGTTTTAAGAAGGGACCTAAAATGGGTATACGGGGAGGCTAGTCTTAGACCTAACGGGAGAGCATTCCAGAAAGCCGGGGCAAGGAATGAGTACCTTAGTCCTCCCAGTTTTTTGCGTTTAAAGGTCGGGGCCCGAAGTAAGGCCAGATGGGAGGAACGGAGATTGCGGGAGGGAACATATGAGTGCAGTAGTGAAGAAATAAAAGAACGGCCTGTACCTGCAAGGGACTTAAAAATAATGCAGCCCAGTTTGAACTTGCAGCGCTCAGAAACAGGGAGCCAGTGGAGGGATTTTAACAGAGGACGGACATGTTGGTGTCTGGGCTGATGGTGGATAAGCCGTGCAGCCTGGTTTTGTACAAGTTGTAACCTCTTCAGTTGGTATGCCGGTATACCAACGTAAAGGGAGTTAGCATAGTCTATCCTAGAGATGACTAAAGCCAACAGGACCAGGGTGAGAGCCTCGGTGTTCAAGAAACGGGCAATCTTTCGGATCTTTCTTAACTGGAAAAAACTGGAAGAGACTACCGCGTTGATCTGGGGCTTCATCGTGAGGTCATTACTGATAATGATCCCAAGGCTTTTTACTGAGTTGACAGGATTGGGGGGAAGACCCAACCTCGTGGGCCAAAAGATGGATTTCCAAGGATTGGCAGCCCCCCCGACAAGCACCAACTCTGTCTTGTCGGGGTTGAGTTTCAGGTGATTCACCCCCATCCAGTCACTGATGTGACAGAGAGTGGATTGAAAGTTATCAATGGATTGGTCCGAAGAGTTAATATCGAAGACCAGCTGAATGTCATCCGCGTAATTAAAAGCGGTGACACAGCTGCCTCGTAAGGACCGAATGAGGGGAGTCAGGTATAGATAAAAAAGAAGAGGGGATAAGGAGGAGCCCTGCGGGACGCCGCAGGTTAGCCCGACCTCGTCAGCAGAAAACTGAGAGAGCCGAACCGCCTGACGGCGGTTGCTCAGAAAGGAGCGAACCCAGTCAAGGGCGGTTCCCTGGATGCCAGCCTCCCTGACACGGTCGGCCAGGATATCATGGTCGACCGTGTCAAAGGCGGCCGACAAATCCAGGAGCACCAAAACCTGACTGGTGTTGGAGTCAGCCCCTCTCCGCAACTCCTCCATAACTGAAAGAATGACGGATTCCGTGGAATGATTGGGTCTGAATCCGGCCTGTTGGGAATCAAGGAAGTGAGAGTCTTCAATAAAAGTGCTCAGGATGTTAGTAACGTGAGACTCCAGGACCTTGCTGAGATAGGGGAGAAGGGAGATGGGGCGGAAATTACTCATTACCGTGGGGTCTGCCGTAGGTTTTTTCAGAATGGGCACAACCTCTGCTCTTTTAAATGACCCAGGAACTAGGCCAGAGGAGAGAGAGTTGTTCAGCAGTACCAGAGGGGGGGGGAGGACAGGCTGTAAAGGCTTCACGAAGAATCAAGGGAGGGCAGCAGTCCGTAGGGGATCCAGAAGCAACCTTCTTTAAGAGAGCAAGAAGCTCCATCTCCGAGATTGGAGGAATCTGAGTCAGCTGCATGGGGTTGGGAGAGAGCAGGGAGGAGTCGGCCCTAAGGGGGTGGAGCGGGGCCGAGGACAAAATGCTGTTTTTTATATTGGCAATTTCTCCACGAAGAAAAGATTTAAGGAGTCACAAAGTGCACGGGAAGGGAGAGGTTTAATGGTAACCCTATCTGGGTTCGACAGTTCCTCCACAATAGAAAAAATATCCTTGGTTCAAAAGGCGGAGTCGACAATCTTTTTAGAGAAATAAGTGGTCTTAGCTTGCAGGACCGCTGTTTTATATTCTTTAAGCAGGGTTAAAAACCGCAGTTTCATGTCGGGGGCATAGCCGCGTCGCCACCGGCGTTCAGCCTGCCTAAGACCCAACTTCTGGACTTTAAGGTCCTCAGTGAACCATCTTTGAGCGTCGTGCAAACGCTTAAGCTTAATCTGTCTAAGCGGCGCCACAGTATCGCTTGCTGACTCCAGCCAGTGTGTAAGGGCAGAAGCTTGGGTGTAAATGGAACCAAAATTAGAAGGGGAGGAGGTTCTCAGTAAGGAGACAAATTCGCTAAGATCGACCGATTCCAATTCCGGGCCGAAAGGTTACCATCCAGGGCTCTGCTAGGGCAGGGGGCGGCCATGAGAGAAAAGGAGATTATAAAATGGTCTGACCATAGACAGGGTGAGATGGAAGGGGCGGATATGTCCAGGTTGGAAGTCCAAATCTGGTCCAAAATGTGACCCGTAATGTGGGTTGCTGATTTTATATGAGAAAGACAATTCATACTAGATAAAAGATCAGAAAATGTAGCAGAGCAAGCACTCTCTTTTACATCAAAGGGCCAATAATTGAAGTCACCTAGAACTAAAATTCTGGAATTATTAATAACGAGTTGGGAGAGCATGTCCGCAAACATCGTAGGGAAATTGGGCATAGACTGGGGGGGACGGTAGACTAGGACACAGATAAAAGGGGTCACTGAAGATTCCAGTCTCAGTACAAGATAGTCAACCAAGGGGAAAACCGACTGGAGTCAGGGCGGAGAATCTGATAGCGTTTTTAACAATCGCTGCGACCCCACCTCCCGACTTACCAGAGGCTCTGTTCGCTTGGATGATGTAATAGCCAGTAGGGATTGCAGCAAGAATGTCAGGGGCAGACTCCTCATTGAGCCATGTCTCCGTTAGTAGCAATATGTCCGGTTTCTCAGAATCTAACAGGGCAAAGATTTCCAACTGGTGTTTTATCAGTGAGCGTGTATTAAGATAGGTCAATGTGAGATTTGAGTATGAAGACCTATTGATAGGAGGAGAGTTGATGGCTGAAAGAGGGACTGAAGGCAGAGGGGTTACTATCTCAGGAAAGGTGGCTCTGGTGCAAAGAAGCCCCAGTGACTCACAGCTCGACAGAGACATGGGGGGGGGGTGGGACAATGGGAATGCAATCGGATCAGGTCAGCAGAAGTGTATTTAATAAAACCGGCAGAGGGACATGCCCCATGCCCTGGCCGGCCGCGGACGGGCGCTGACGGGCTTGCCTTAGCCTGCTGCGCTTTCCTGAGTCATGTCTTCTCCTGTCAGATACCTTCTGACAGTGGTGAGGTTTTGGATACCGAGGCAGTAGCCTCATTACTCCATATTCATTTAGAATTTTGTAGTCGCTGTTTAGGTTGTCTTATTGGTGTGTGACGCTTTCGAAATATACACATTTTTATAGGGTGCTGATGGGGGCGTGGCCTCGGGTTTAGTGGGCGTGGCCTGTGGGCAGCTCGAGTGATGGCGCCGAAGAATGAATTTTCCCGCCCGCGGCAGCGCTAGCCTCCGCTGCGCGTGGGTGGCCAGGTGGGACAGAAAGTGCAAGTGCCCAGAATGCTTCGAGCATACAGAGAAAGGTAAAAACAATTTATTCACATTACAATGTTTAAAAAAGATCACAAGAGTCTCTCCCGGCTTCCGCCTCAGGAGTGTCAGGATCCTAAGCGCGGGCTTGCAATCAGCGCGGCTTAAGAGGTAAAGGGGGCGTGGCCTCGGGTTTAGTGGGCGTGGCCTGTGGGCAGCTCGAGTGATGGCGCCGAAGAATGAATTTCCCCGCCCGCGGCAGCGCTAACCTCTGCTGCGCGTGGTTGGCCAGGTGGGACAGAAAGTGCAAGTGCCCAGAATGCTTCGAGCATACAGAGAAAGGTAAAAACAATTTATTCACATTACAATGTTTAAAAAAGATCACAAGAGTCTCTCCCGGCTTCCGCCTCAGGAGTGTCAGGATCCTGTAACTGTAAACATTTAAAACACAGACATAGTTATCTTTGTAAAGAAAAACACAAAGCAAGGAGAGTGGTACATAGGGGACTTAGTCCATCAAAAAACAATAAATACAAATACTTGGGGGTTTGACTAGATGACCAAGGTGGCTACCTTCAATACACTGTAAAACCAAAAATCACATCCTTACACTTTGCTCTTCAATTACTTTTTAAATTGATAATGGATCCTTCAGTTATGCTAATTTTAAAAGTAATCGAAGCCAAGCTGTTTCCCATCATTGCATCTGGTACCAAGGTTTTCCTGGACAAACCTGGAACTTTTTTAAACAACACTCAACATTAAATCTATCCCTCTTTATTCAACCTGCCCCAACACTTATCTCCCGCACAGTTCAGGCTTGAGTTCTGCCTAGTCGAACAGAAAGCAGCTTTTCTAAATATAAATGCACACACCAAGAACGGCAAAAAGTACATTGGTCACACAATTGGTGGGGAATGAATCTTGCCCAACCTAAAAAAGTATAATTCCTGGATGAATGTCTTGATTGCCAGTTTGCAACTGGAAGGAGTTGAACATGCACCAAACTCTCTGTTTAAGAAGAAGTTAAATAAAGTGATAAAAGACATTATCTTCACCTTGAATGAAAATCACCTTGTTAAAAAAAATTAATGCATGGCTCATAATAAACGTGTATAAAAGTCACAAAGTACAGGGCTATTTGGCTGAACCTTTCAAAGCTCATCACAAAATGTGTTTGTGTTACCTCTCATCGCTTGATATCTTGCCTAAATGGGTAGAATAAAATAGTGGACTCTTAAAACCTATCCAGCACTAATGGGATGCCATATCTGAGTGAAGTGGTGAGTATAAATAAGATCATATCGATTGCTATCTATTTTAAATGTCTCAATGTTTGCACAATCACATTTCACACTGCTCACTTAGCACCTTGTTTTTTTAAAGATCTGTTTATTAAACATATATGGCACATTTACACCATTCAGGTTCATCATAATACGTATCATCATATATAGTACCACTCGTTTTCCAGAATCATCATGTCTCGCTTTCATGCTCGCCCGCACACAGAGCACCTTTTTTAAATGAATTTTCGTCTATACAGTGAATTGAACTACCACCAAACAAATATACTACTTGTAAAGATAAACTATTTTGTATGGTTATTATGTTCTTCAAAATGTATTTACAACAATAATGTGTTTAGGAGAGGAATGTTTTGAAGCAGACCATCTGTAAATTTATAATTCATATTTTGAGCATTTCCAACAGAACCAAACTCTTGGCTATGTATATGAGGAATATATGGTAACCTCATACTGTTTAGTGTGTATTGCGGTATTAGGCAGGTACTAAAGAGGTGAAAACCTTCCACATTTGGTGTTATTGCCTCCAATGGATGTACTGGCAAAGGCCTATGGCTGTTACATTTAAAAAATCCCCACATATTCAAATGCAATTCAAAGATGGTGGAAAGAAAGATTGCTACTTTGCCATGAAAATGAAAATGAAAATATTTGGTTTCTTTCTTGTGCAAATTCGTGTTACACAATAGGCACTGTTCTCAAAATAGTAAAAATATAATTTTTTTCAATAAGGCTCTGCGTGTATAAGGAAAATTCCCAATCATTTTCCTTCTTTTTTTAAGGTCTGATGTCTTGAATATTACAATGCCTTCTAGTGAGACAGTTGTATATTACAAATGTTCTTAAGACAGAGGCAAGTTGCTGTCAGAGGGCCATAAGGTGAACATTGAATAACCCCCAAACTGAGGCTTAGTTTAAAACCAGTTGGGATGCACAAAAAAGAAAAGTGAACCTTTAACTCTAAGAGATGCTTGTTTTCTGCTGAGTGAAACATTGTATGTTTTACACAAGCTAATATACTCTTTGACTCTGAAAAGGCAGTGTTAATGAGATAGTATTCCTGGGCATCCATACGAAACTCAGGTGTCATTTTTGGTGAATGACATTTTGATTGAGATCTAGCATTTTCTAGTGTTGGGGTACATTTTGCAACTATGAGTTTAAATAGGTAAACTATTAATGCCACAGAAGGTGATGCGTAATGTCACGTAATAGTAATTCCTTGCTATATAATTTAGTCAAACCAGTTGCATTATTCAAGTGGCGTGTTTATAATTTAATACATGGCTCCACATCACACACATTTATCATCCCCAGTAAGCCATACTTATGTAGTTGTGTCGGCGTGTAGTAAGTTTGTTGCAATCATTCGAAATGAATACGGAGATTCCAGTTTGGTGTAAGCATCTGCATAAGTGTGCAAATGAAGCCCCAGTCATTTTTGGATAGAGGTGTCCAGCATGGTGTTCCAACTCGCCAGCGCCTGTTTAGTATGCCTGTATTGTTCGTGTTGAGCTGTGTTATAGAGTTCAGTTATAAGGCACTGGCGTGTTGGTGCTGTCAATAGTATCTGTGTTGCATTAAGTGTTGGGGGTTCATGGGGGAATGCTGGATACAAATTCTTGACCGCTAATCGCAGTCGCAAGTTTGTAAAGGGCATTAGAGGGGTGTGGTCTATGTTTAGCAAGACAAGGGAGGATTTAACAAATTGTCCATCATTAAACATATGGCCCACAGTGTGCAGGCCCATTTTGTCCAATATTCCCTGTGCCCTCTGCTCTTGTGTTACTGATATTTCTGAGTGAAGCATTATTGGGAGGGCAGGGGTGTATACTGGAAGCTTATGGGCATGGTGCCCCAGTGTGTGCCATGCTTCTATAGTGCTTTATACCAGGTTTATCGTAGAATGTGGGATACCCTTCCTCTTTTGTGGTATGAGAGCGGCCAATGGAGTTGGGTGTGCTTTGTCTGATTCTATGGCAACATGTGGAAGTCAATTCCGGGGATGTAGCCAGTAGTGTGCGTAATGTGCTTGGGCCAGAGATAATAAAGTTGTAAGCCCAGAGCTCCAAAGCCTCCTTGGGCGTATGGACGTGGGAGCGCCTTCTTGTCAACTCTTGGTTGCCACCCACGAGAGCATGTTCATATGCAAATGCAATTTCAGAATTAATTGTTGTGACAGGGTAATGGGTATGTTGAGGAATAAATACAAGAAATGCGGCAACACAATAATTTTTTGAATCGCTATCCGCAAAGGATATTGGCAATTGGATCCACCGGGCAACCTGGCTTCCTAGTTTCGAGAGTGCTTTCCCATAATTCTCACAGACCACTTGTTCCGAATCGTGGTGTACCCAGATTCCTAGGTATTTAATCAGGTCTGTTTGCCATAGAAGGGGAAAGTCAAGAGGAAACTGTTGTGTGCAGGGTGTCACCGGAATAAACACTGACTTAGACGAGTTATGCTTACACCGGAGTACTGTTCAAAGCGAGTGCATTACCGTATTATTGGGTTTAAATTGTGTGCTGTGTTGCAGACATATAATGCCATGCCATCTACATATAATGAAATTCTTATGGGTCACAATCGGAACCGCAGTGCTGCATTCACGAGCTGTTGGTGTATTTTGCCTGCCAGCGGCTCAAGGGCTAATGTAAACAATAGCGGGGGTCAGGGGACATCCTTGGCGGGTTTCTCTGTAGATCCGCAACGTATCCGCTGTTGCCATTAATACGAATTCTGGCAACCGATTCCTGCAAAGAAAGGTTTGCGGGAACCCCATTGTGCGGAGTACTGGGAACATAAATTCCCACTCCACTGAGTCAAATGCTTTGGTAGCATCTAAGAGGGCAGCTGCTGCAGGCAGATCAGGGTCCAATTGGTGGACTAAGGCAAAGATTGTGCATAAATTATGAGTTGTCGAGTGAGCTGGAATAAATCCTGATTGATCAGGTAATACTAGGTGTTGAATCAAAGGTTGTAATCGAATGGCAAGTATTTTGGCAAAAATGTTGGTATCTGTGTTTATAAGGGAAAGAGGTCTGTAAGAAACACAGTGGTCTGGATTCTTATCTAGCTTAATTATTGTTCTTAACAGTTCCTCTCGTAAATTTGGGGGGTGCACACCTCTTTCATAGGGTTCTGTGTACATTGGGAGCCGATGAGGGGACACTAGGTCACTAAATTCCTTATACAATTCACCAGGTAGGCCGTCTGTTCCAGGGGCCTTACCGTTTGGAAGAATCTTTATCGTCTCCTTAACTTCGTCTTCTGTTATAGTTTCCATTAAATATTCCCTATGTCCATCAGGGAGCCAGGACAGGGCAATATCCTTCAGGTAATCTGCAGTGTCATTAGCTGAGGTAGTCAGCATTGTTGAATACAGACGCGAGTAGTAGTATTACAGATTGTGTACCATATTGTTTTCTGACTTGTGTATCATTTATCTGCACTATTTGATTGAGAGTTCAAGATGTTTGTAGCCGTGCCACGAGACAGCGGCCAGGTCGGCCACCCTCACCGTACCTTTGTGAGTATGTCTCTGTGAGAGGAATCTTACTTCACTTTCTGCTAGCTCCTGATAAGAAGTCATTTTTACTCTAATGGCGTCTAGTAGTGTGGTATCTAGTGTTTGTTCGTGTTCCCTCGCCAGTTCCTCAATATCTTTTTCGAGCTTAGTGAGTTGTTGGCTAATGTCGCGTACTACACCAGTATGTCTAACAATGCATGTCCCTTGCAGCGTTGCCTTAAAGGCCTCCCACAACGTTTGTGCACTTGCCACTGTTCCGGAACTGTGCTCAATATACTCTACAATGGCCATTCTGATGTCAGCCTTGAAAACCCAGTCTAGCATTGCTGTCGTCAGGAAGTGCCATGCAAATTGTGGGGGGGGGGGTATGTGTGGGCAGTCTCAATACCAGGCAAACTGGGGCGTGGCCGGATAATGTCTTTGGAAAGTGTTCTATTGTCTCCGTCCAGGTGCTGACCTCACGGGTTGCTAACGAATAGTCTATCCTTGACCATGAGTTATGTGTGGATGATGAATAGGTGCCCTCTTGTCTGTCGTGGTTTCGCAGCCTCCAGAGATCAATTAGGTTTCGATCGTCCATACCATTTCTAAGTACCCTCGATGCCTGTTTGCCTTATCTGTCAGTGCTTGTCGATCTGTCCAGTTGGGTCAATGCGAGTATTGAACTCTCCTCACCACACTACCTCAGTCGTGCCAGCTCATGTAGTCACGCCCTATCTGTGCATAGAATGCCGGAGCATCAATGTTTGGTCCATAAACGTCTACTAATGTTAGTACTGTGCACCAAAGCTTCCTTGTATTATAACGTACCAGCTTTAAGTGTCCGTAATTGTATGTAATGCTGTGAATGGGGTGCCTTTCTTAACCATCAGTAATACCCTGCGGGCATATGTGGAGTAGGAGGATGCTATACGTATGGATGCCCATCTGGTACTCACATTTAGCAAGGTGTGGTTTGTAAGAGGTGTTTCCTGGAGGCATGCTACCTCGACCCCATGGTGGTCAATATAGGCCAGTTACTGTCTAGTTTTTCAAGGATTGATCAAGTAAGTAGGGTCAGAGTTGTAAGAGTTTGTGCCATAGTGCAGTCTAGTATCATGTCTCAGGATGTGCAAGGAAATGCATTGCTCAGACTCTAGCAGTAAGTCAGCCGTACTAGTTGGTGCTAATAGAAACAGTTTTCAACCCCAATTTGTACCCAGCCCCCCAAATCCAACACCCCAATTGTATCAGAGACAATCCTTTCTCTTGGCCTGGATTCCCCGAATTCCCCCTCCCCAACAAAGTTGGAAGCAAAGTGTGGTGCACACATGGGAACAGAAACAGCCCCGCCATTAACACCCGCTTTGTGGCATTTGCGGGGGTGCTGCTCGTCTGTTATCTTCGGAGCGCCAGTATCACAATGTCCGTTAGAAGGACCTTGCCTGCTGTACTGTGCAATATTGGGTCATCTCTGATGCCCCGGCCTTCACGATAAGAGAGACATTTTGCAAAGGTAACAAGTATCAATCTGCCTTGCCATTTCTTCCCTTAGCCAGGGAGTGATATTTCTAGTTGTACGTTATGGTCATATCATAGCGTGGGGCCAGGTTTCAGATTATATTATTAAGCCGGGTGATCTATTCTTGAATTATGATCTTGTTCGTCTGCTTCACCTCTGGGAGATTTCGGTCGGGTGTTTGATATCTTCAGCTGTTGTAAAAACTGCCGTAGGTTTTTAGGATCTCCAAAGACCTTCGATCTGCCATCTATTGTGATCTTGAGGCAAGCTGGATACAGCATAGCATATGCAATTTTCATTTCTTAGAGCTTCCTTTTCATTGACAGGAATTTCTCTCATGCCTCTTGTACCTGTACCATGAAATACGGGTAGATGGAAATCTCTGCACCCTCATACCTGCAATTCCCTGGAAGGACGCAATGCTGCATTCCGGTCTCTACAGTTGAGAATCCTCGATATGATGGGGCGTGGCCTCGCCCCACTAAGCGGCTGTGGCGCAAGCGATCTATGTGCTCGCTCTACTACAAATATTTCGGAAAAGGCTTCTCTCCTTAACAAGTCAGCAAGCAGATTTTCTATGAATCGCTCCATTGTGTTTTTAGTTTCAGCATTCTAGTTATTCTGCGGTTATTGTACCTAGGACGTGCCTCCAGATCCTCGGCTTTGGCCCAGAGTAATTCTAGTGCTTTCTCCATCTTTTTCTGATTCTGAGCATCTTCCGTGTCAGACACCCTATGCTCCATCATGTAAAGTCCCTCTGTGTGCTTATCTATTCACTCCGACATTCTGTCAATGCGATATGTAAGAGCATCCAATTTCCCGTCGATAGCAGTTAGAGTAACTTGCATTGCGGTGAGGATTTGGTGCAGATCCTCTCCAAGTTCACTTCCTGAGAAGGTGCGTCGGTACCCGGTATCTCGTGATCTTTGCTTCTTAGCCCCAGGGGCTTGCGTTGTTCAAATTGCAGCTTTAACTGTGTTTTATCTGCTTTCCCCATGTTCTTAATGCACTGGCAGTGGGAGGAGTGAGATATAGAGGGATGTTTCCTTTCCAATGCTGCACTATGAGTTATGTGCCAGCCCAATGATGCCTTTCCTGTAGTTCAGTGCGGTTTTCAGGTATGCTGTTGGACGCGGTGTCATGGGGATGAAGGTGGTTACTGTCAACTATGCTCCCCCAATGTTCTTTTAATACAAATATAGCTCCAGTACCCGTCCCCACGAGTTCCTGCCACCCTAATACCTCAATGGGGCAGTCGATCTGCTACAGTGATGTACGTATGTAGCATGTCCCAATGTTTTTGAGTTATTATATATGTATTGTGGCCTGTATTGCAGAAACAGTTTTGAGTAGCAGACTGGAGTCTTGCCGTAAGGATTCAATTTAAGGCCTCCGTGGTGTGTTTAGTGCAGATCGGCAGTATCTGCAAGCTTCAATCTACTCTTGAAGCATCTTCGTTTGCAGCGCCAGTTGCCTGTGTCGCAGCAGCCTTAGCGGGCCTGGCCCCAAATGGTAGACAGGTCAGCAGGAGGGAGGCCGTCAACACCCCAACCTCACGGTTCTCCCCACCAATGGCCACTCTCCACCAGGCCCCGTGCTGTTTCCTGCATCCGTCTGCACCCCCACTCACCAGCACCAGGTAGAAGGCTTGCAGGCTTCTGATACGGCATGCTTGGCTCCGCTGCAATTTTTTTACCAGATCTGTGTGGGTTCTGTCCTCCGGAGCACCGCCCAACCTCTCTCAGGTAGAGGTGTGGGTGCGTCTGTCGGCTTCCGCTGTATTCTCTGCCTCTCCGGTCTTGGGGGCTCCTGCGGCCTCTGCTGCGTCGAAAGGTCCAGTCTCTTTCCGGCCTGCAAGGTTGCAGTTGCTGATGGTTACTGCTTGCGGTACAGTTGCTGATGGTTACTGCTTGCGGTGCTATGATTTTCCGAGCCCCTGATCTTGACGGCACCTCTCAGGGGCACCAGATCTCAAATGCAGTGTTCATGGCTTTTGTACGGAGGCTACTAAATCAAGTCTATTAAAAGTCCTATTTATAGTGCTCCCGCTTAATCCTCAACAAGTACAAAGTGGGCTGGTAATCTTACATTTGAACATTTAAGGATTTTAATTTATCAGCAATTGCATTAGGGTCCTGATCAGAAAGATAGAACTGTTCCCTCTCCAGGGACAGATGCAAAACAATAAACCTTGCATGATCATTGCTACCTGAAGCTTTGGTACCCCTTAAAATATAACTGCTACTAGATTTTGAAACTGTTTTACTCTGCATATAACCAAACAATATATTTGCTTGACCAAAAACTACAGTATGCTCAGAACCATGTGAAACATTGAGGAGACTCTACCTATGCTCCAGAATTCCACAAACAGGATACTTTAGTATCACAATGGGGAAAATATGAGGATATTGTGAATTAAGGACATGCGTAGTCATTTGCAAATTTAAAATATATTTGTAATTGTTATAACTTTTACAAACAAAAGGCTAACCATTAAAATGTTATGTTACTTAATTTCAAACTTTACTTAAATAATGAAAAAACATATTTTTCTGCCTCTATTATAACTTTACTTCACAGCCATTTGTTCTAAGCTAAGAGAATGCACATCTCCAGTAGTGACATGCAACCATTAACCATAAATTCTATTGGCTGGGGACAGAGAGAGTATCGGCCTGATTCCAGAGAAGTTTTAAGGTATGGGCAAAGTGTGCACTTGCCCAGGGCCCCCACCTTCCAAGGGGCTCTGTGAAAGTGATTTCTTTCTCGATCATAATTCTGTTCAAATATTGAGCTCACCTTTTCAAAACTGTTTAGCATCATGGGGCTTGAATTAGCAGAAAATGGGTAATAAAATTCAAAGTTGTTCTGAAAACGGGCCCCCAAAATATTTCATGCCTGTGGCCCCTAAAATCCCTAAGATGGCATTGCCTGAGTCACAAATGTAACTTACAGTTTTGAGTAAATGACACTTTTCAATACGTTTACAACTTTTTGCTTATATATATTTTTTTAATATCTTTTTATTGAAAAATGGACAGGTACCAGGAATACAGTCAACATAAGGAAGGAAGTAACATGGTAAATATACAATAAATGGAAGCAATAATACAAAGTATAGACGAAAAAGGTTATAAATTACAACCTTATGTGATGGTTTAAAGAAGTGTAGATTATGGTACCTTACAATTCAATATTTATCTAGATAATTTTTAGAGTAGTAATGAGAAAAGAGAGAGTGTTAAGAAGAAGGAAGAAAGACGATAAAGGAATAAAGAGAAAAGAGGAAAGGGAGGGAGAAAAATTAACAGGTAGGAATTAGTGTAACTGAGAGTTTTTAGATGGAAAAGTAGTAAAAGGTAACCTAAGTAAATCGGGCTTCATTTTCTGAGCTACAGATGAAGATGAAACAATGTAAATTCTGTTTCTTCACAAATAAGGTTCCATCATATTAACATGCATATTTTGGAATTGTCTTTCCAGCAAGTAAGAAAAACTTTAAATGCAAGAGCAATAAAAAGATCAAACAGTTTCGGCTTTAGCACTGTATCATGAGAATCAAACTATAAGGATCAACAAAATACATTTATATCAAGATGATAAATCTTGGAACATTTGGTCAAGATGGATTTCTAAAATTTTAGGACATTAGGACAATGGAAAACCAAATTAGATAGTGTACCATTGGTGGAAAGGCATAACCAGCAAAGGGGAGAAGATGGTTTAATTTTGTGCAACAATACTGGTGTTCTAACAGCTCTATTGTAAAGAAATAATAAAGATTGAGTGATATTAGCAGCTCTTTAAGTGGAAAAAAGGTTATGCCATAATTTGTCCCACTTTTGTGGAGAAAGGATGATGGACGATCAAGTTCCCAAGCTAGTTGGATTGGGTATTCTAGTCTTTCAGAGATAGGAGTAGATAGAAGTTTATATATAGATGAGGCTTTGGGATTAGAGTCAGAAGAGATGTTGTGTAGATGGTTAAGGGAATAAATGGAGTATTGTTAATAGGAACGTTTTTAGATGAAAGAAATGATTGAAGTGTCTGTGATAATTGAGAGTATTGAGATAAGTAGGAAGAGGGTCAATCATAAAGGTCTTGTAATTTATTAAAAGGCATAACAGAGGTATGGAATACAAGTTGGTGGATATATAAAATAATATTCTCTTTCCAATGTTTGAAATAGAATGATTAATGGAGAAACCTAATGAATTTATTATACCAAATAGAGGAGGCAAAGAAGGCCTGATGAAAGTTGGATCCATCTATAAACAGCGAGTGTAACAAGTATTGGGAATGTTTTAAAATAGGGTATTTAGATATGAAGGAGCAATTAGACATAAAAAAGATGTGACAGAAAGAAAAATCATGTAATAGAGAACGTTCAAAATTAATCCAACGAGGTATCGGAGCATCATGCTAGTGTCTATTTAGTGCATATGCGTATCTGATTGGAAAAGCAATGTGATATAGCTTAAAATTAGGAAATCGAACACCTCCTTCATTCTTAGATTTGATTAATTTAGTTAAAGCAATACGGGCAGGTTTATTGTTCCCAAGAAATTCAGTACAGATTGAATTAATTTGGTTAAAATAATAATTATGAATTTTAAAGGTTAACATAGATAGCAGAAATAGAATAGTGGTGCAATCAGCATTTTAATGGATCCAACATGCCCCACCAGGACAAATGTAGGGGGGACCATGAGGAGAGTACATTTTGAATCTTAATTTTCAAAGCAGTAAAATGATGGGTAAGAGTTTGGGGGAATGGTAGGGGAAAACATACACCAAAATATTTCATTTTTGATGAACACCATTTAAAGTTGGTGTCAGAAAACATGAATTGATAACAGAGAATTTATAGGTAAAACTTCAGTTTTAGTGAAATTTAATTTTTATCCAGATTCCTAAGAATATAAGTCAATCTCCTGTAAAAAAAAAGGGGGTAAGGAGGTTAGGGGTTTTGATAGGTAAATTAAGATTTCCTCTGCAGACAATTTAATTTCATGGGAATTATGAATAAAACCCGTTATCAAAGGGTTATGGCGAATGGGCTCAAGGAAGGGTTCAAAACATAAAAGAAATAGAAGAGGGGCGAGAGGGGACACCCTTGCCGTGTGCAAATTAAAATAAGGAGACAAAAGACCATTAACAGATACACATGCACAGAGATCGGAATATAATAATTGATAAATGAAATTAATTTGGGGCCGATACTGAACCATTGAAGAGTTTTGAACATGAATTGCCAATTTATGCGATCAAAAGCTTTTTCAGCGTCAAGAGATAATGCAGCTAGAGGGTCAGAGTAATTACTCCCCCAGATGAGAATATTAGAGAACATTCTAGCATTGTATGAGTTGAGCCTACCCTTGATAAAACCAGATTGGTCAGGTTTAATAAGTAGGGGAATAACCCCTTCCAATCTAAAGGCAAGAATTTTTGCATAAACTTTGCAGTCATAATTGATTAAGGAGATTGGGCAATAATTTTGACAAAGGAAAGATCTTTATAGGGTTTAGGGAGAATTACAATACGGCCATCAAGAAAGGAGCCTTCAGGTTTAGAATGTAATATAAAGGAGGTAAAAAGCTCAAGTAGTGCGAAGAAAAAATAGATGAAAAAGAGGAAATAAATTCAATAGAGAAGCCATCAGGACCAGGGGCCTTAGCTCTTTTTAAGGAGATGATTGCTTCTAACATCTCCTGAAGAGTTACATCTTTTTTTCAAGAGAGACATAAAGAGGCCCATTAGGATGTCGGGTAATGCCGCCACGGAAAAGCATGTGGTCTTCACTTTGGGGGCCCAATGCAGGCCCCCATGGTGAAGGCGAGGTGGGGGTGCACATGGGGGGTACCTGAGGTACCCCCTGCATTTGCATACACAATGCGGCAGGCACAGCGCGGTGCCTGACGCTTTGTGTATGCAAATGCATCACATGCATTTCTAACATTGCGGTGGGTGCTGGTGTAAACACCGCAATGTTATAAAAGCATGATGCGCCCTCCAGTGTGGCGGGCGCATCATAATTTGGATGGCGGGACCGACGCTCAGCTCGCGGCAAAGTCCGCCTGCCATCCTAATGGGGGCCATAATCTGGAGCAGAGTTAGGATAGGGGAGACCATCAAAGAATAACTGTGTCATTTGTGGTGGGATGGATGTTGTTCATATATAATGAGTGATAATAGGACTGGAATGCCATAACAATATCAGAATTTATTTGAGTGTTAGTATGGGTATTACAAACAGGGCCAATGGTTTTCTTTTCTGACTTTTAAATAATTAGCCAACATTTTACCCGCTTTGTTTTGACCCCCATGATATTTGGATTTAATTTTAAGTAAGATATTACAAGCATCAATTGTGGCCAATTTATTTAGGTCAGATTTAGCCTTAATTAGATCCCAGCAGGTGAACAGGGGATTTGGAAGTATAATAAGAGTATTCAATGGTCTAAATATGATTAAGGGAGGAAATGTATAGGGAGTTTAATTACTTTTTTTCTAGCAGTGTAGGCGATGGTGAAAGCTCTAAACGAGGCTTTAAAGGCATCCCAACTTTTAAGAAGAGAGGTGTCACTTGACTTGTTAAATTGAAAAAATTCTTGTATATAGAAGGTAGAACTTATAATAAAAGTTTGATCAGATAATAAAGAATTATTAAATCTCCATCTAGCCTATTTGGGAATGGTAAGGGACAAATCAAGGGAAACTGATACCTGGGCGTGATTTGAGATAAAAATAGAACCAATCTTAGGCGATTGGAGTGAGGGTAATAAAGATTTTGAAATCAAAACATAATCAATGCGAGACATAGTATGATGAACATTAGAAAAGAACATGAATTCATAACAATCAGGATTACTAGTTCTCCAGGCATCATACAGTGGACGAGAAGCAATAGCTGATTGAAATGCTTTATGGGATTTATCAGTTTTAAATTCACTATCTGATTTTCTGGCAGAAAAGGGGTCAAGCCAATTATTAAAATCTCAAGCAACAATAATATTGGGGTTAGTAATTGAGGATAATTTTAATTTAATATTGTGCCAAAAAACCTGGGTCTGGCTTAACCGCTCCATAAATATAAAAGAAAGTGACAAGTTTATTATGGACCGGGGCATGAAGTATTACCCATCATCCACTCGCATCATTTTCAGTTGATACAATATGTAGTTTCAAAGATGGCACGCCATCTTTACGATTTATAGCTGGTGAGAAAACAACCTGACCCACCCATTGACGCTTGAGTTTAAGAGATCAACATCATTACAGTGGGTTTCCTACAAAAAAGCAATCTGACAAACAAGTTCTGATAAATGAGAAAGTACCTTTTGACGCTTGACAGGATGACCCAGTCCATGGACATTCCACGATACAACATTAAACATAATAATGTTTAAGTAGCAGGGGAATAATCACATTGATGACGAACTGCATAAAACAGCAAATAAGACGAAAGAAACTGGTTATAAAAATCAGCAAACATACTAAAACAATAAGAACATAATGGAACAAATAGAACAATCATTTATATAGATAATAAAAGAGGGGAAGGGTGACAGGTGAAGGAGGGGTAAGAGATAGAAAAAACAGAGAGAGGAAAGATGGAAAAGAAGTGAAAGAAATAAAGGAAAACAGGGACAGAGCAAGGACAAAAAGCCAGATCTGAAATATAAAGAGAAGGAAATAAGAATCGGGCATGTCAGCACTCGAGAACAAGAACAACAGGAAAAGATGGAGCTGAAGGAGATAAGGAAGTAGGAGATTTAGAGAATTATGAATATGATTAGGCAGCATAGGACATAGCGAAGGTAAAAAGAACAGAGACTACAGCAAAATATAACTAAATGTGAGGCATTAACAGGTTAAATGAATTATGAGCATTGAGCATTTGTGTCCATAGGTATTGTAGTAACGGAATGCAAAAACTGTCTTAGTTTAGATGGATTCTCAAATGAACGAGATACACCTTCATGGATCATCTGGCAAAGACAGGGATGTAGGATGCCATAAAAAATGTTCATAGATCTTAATTGTGGACGAAGAGAAAGGAATTATTTGCGCCTGGCATTGGTAGAATTGGAAAGATCCTGTGATATGAAGTTGTTATGACCAGACCAAACAGTGTTTTTCCTGGCAACTTTTGATACGTGCATCAGCTCAGTGAATTCTAGAAAAAGCATAATAATACCACGTGGTTTGTTGGAGTGAGGTCGAGGATGACCAAGACGATGGGCACGCTGAATATTGAGAGGAGTTGAAGAATGTAGGTTGAGAAGGTCAGACAGAAATTTCTTTAAGAAGGAAAGGAGATCCAGACCCTCAACATTTTCAGGAAGACCATACAGCCTAAGATTCTTCCTCCTATGCAGTTTTCTAAATTCTCTATTTGGAGCTTAAGCTTGTAGATTTCTTGCTCCAATAACGTAACTTTAGTTACCACATCTTGTAAGGTTGCTAATACGTTGTTCCATTTCGGACATTTTACTTTCCATTACTGATCTATCGGTCCTCAATCAGTTGAAGCTTTTCATTGTTGGTATTCATAAAAGGTTTTAAAGCACGAAGTTCATCTACAATTCAGTCCAGTACCGGATTTGAAGATGACTGGACCGAAGATGGAGGTTCATTTTTGCCTCTTTTCGGTTTATTACCAGATGAAGATGTCTTTGCAAGAGAAAGTTGATCACTAGCCATCTTGATAAAATGAACTTGACGGTAAGTAGGATTTTTATAAGTAGAGATCCTTCCCATAAAAGTATATGCTCAATGATATAGAGTTCAGTGAGAATGAGTATTTCAGATGCAATGATGATGAATGACACAACGCAATCCCATATACCAGGACTATGGTGTGTAGCAAACTATAAAGAGGAGGAACTCACAGATAAAGGCCAAAAGGTGAAGTGATTAAAAAAAAAATCCCTCACAACGCACACAAATCTGTTTGCATCCTCTCAGGCACAAGACATTTGTGGAGAACCAGATTTATTCTGCTTCAATAAAAGCCATGAGAAAAAACAGAGAAGGCAGTATATTAATGAGGCAGAGTCTCCATCTGTAAGAGAGTATTACAACTTGTGCACAGTGCAAGGCATAAAAGAGACAAGGGCGATGGTGTTCCTTTTAAGAGATGACTCAAACACTTCCAAATACAAGAGAGCGCTTCAAGAGCCTTCCCTCACAGGCACCAGATGACATTCCAGTTGCCTCAAAAGATGGTAGTTTTTAGCTGCCTATTCATTATCCAGCATTCTACCTTTATTTAAACATTACTGAGGCTTGAGGTAGCAAAGGCACATCCAATAATGTGAGGGAGCACCTCAACACACCAAAGTGAACTGCCATTAATCCACACAGGGGGATATGGTTTCTAGCAATGTGGCCCCTGCGCATACAAAATGGCGGCCGCTCACGTCAGGAGAAACGGAGATGCGGTGAAAGTAAAAGAAACGTGAGTTCCGGGCTCACCCCTTGACACCAATGCGTGACACCATGTATCCAGAAGCTCATTCTGCCAAGAAGACGTGGAACGAGGTCATAAGGCAGCTGTAATCCCCCTCGTAGGCTCCATGAAGCGACTGAGCTCAGCAGACACTCACCATCTTGACGTGCACGTAAGCCACGCCCCCTATTTTTTGTTTATTAACAAAATCTGAGTGTATATTGCTACTAAAAAAAAACAGTAGTAAGGCCAGCACCATACATGGTCAACCACTGGTACTGTCAAAGAGGAGGAAGGTACCCCTAAAAAGTTTACAGGGAGGGAGTAGGTGCAAAACCAAAAGGACTTCAACCATTTCTAGTGTTGTTATGTGAGATGGAGATAGTGGTCTGCAGACAATCAAAGTTGGACTTTGTTTTTAAACCAAATTTTTTAAATATATTTTAATATAAAATGGTTTTAATAAAAAGTTGATTTGTACAGGCATCTCAAAGAGATAATGTTAACAATTAGATACTAGGGTTCACAGTATATGCTAGGCGTCTAAATACATTGTTTTTTATTTATATTTAGATTTAAATAAAAGAATTGTTTCGTCCTGATGAAGGTGGAAATTATCTACTGTATACCGAAACGCCGCGTCAACTGTTTTTAACATATTACACTTGTCTCATCGAGATAAAGAGACACGTTTATATCATTTTTTAGATTGTAACCCTTAGGGAGGTCCAAGTATGATTGTACAGGAATAAAAATTATTTTCAACTAATTTCTTTTTTAGATGTGCTTCTGTAGTGTACTGTGATGCCCGGAATATTATTAGAATATTCTTATTTTGTCATAGCAGACTTTGTGTTGATGCTCATAAGTAAAAGTTGCTGTGATTAATAGATTTCTCTTATGCAACCACTGGTACTGCAACACCATCCCACAGAAATTTAAGTAGAAATAGTTAAAAGAAAAGTTGTTTGGGATTGTTGACATACATGGGACTATGAATACAATGTTCAATGTATCCTTATCAAAACTAATAACATGTTCTACTTTGTACATCCTTAAAGGGAAGTCTGCTGAAGGAGTGCTGTTGAACACTACTTGAATGCTATAGTAGCTGACTTTTCAGGTGTTGACTTGCACATTGAGGGGTTCAGCGTACTAGGAACACCACAGAGCCCAACATTTGCCTACTTTGGAAGGTTAACGGATGATTCCTTCCCCTTGAGCATGCCCATAGCTGAATAAGATATCCCTTCTGCTCCCCACTTGTAATGAACATGGCCACTACAGTGCAGTCCATCAAAAGCTGAACAAGATATCATAGGGAGAAAATTCTGGAAACAGACTAATAAAGGGCTAAATGAAACACACTATGGTCCTGGTTTACTAATGTTTTGCCACGGTGTTTGCACAATGGCAAGTGATACAAAAAGAAGTGGTGATTCCAGTGTAAAAGCTGCTTTGTGACAAACGTTTGTCCTCATTCAGCGCCCACACCTCTTTGCGTCAGCTCCCTGTTTATATATGCAAGAGGGTATGTCTGACTCAGGCTGACTCAAAAGCGTAGATATTGGTACAAAGCAATATCTACTAAAGTAGCATTATATATGGCTTTGCATCCAACACTCACGCTTAGTGTAATCAGTTGGAAGCAAGGGGTCAAGCGGTATATAGCCTAGTGTACCCACATAAAATATGCATGTTTTGTATTAAAGCATACATCTACCATGTCTAACCCATATATGAGGATTCACACATGAATACTTCTACTTGAGGTGCACCTTCTGCACCAGTACTAGGCTACGCACTGCCGGCTCACCTCTGCACCATACTGCAAGCCTGAACTTCACAAACAACAGCCAGATTCAGCGTGATTACCACTAATTACATAATTGGTAGATGGCTCTTGCTGAATCTGGTGCTGTGCTACTGTCTGTCCTCTGCACACCGCAGTGCTGTACTTGGATGGGTTGGTGAAAGTATGGATGGGTGGATGAAAGGATGGATGGATAAGTGAGTGAAGGAGTGGGTGGATGAAAGGATGATGAGTGGGTGAAATGATGAATGGGTGAGTGAAACGGTGGAAGGATGAGTGGGTGAGATGAAAGGTGATTGAGTGTGTGGGGGATAGCAAGGTGAATCGATGGGTGAGGGGATAGGTGCATGGGTAGGTGAAAGGATATCAGAGTAAATGGAAATGTTAGAGGATGGATAGTGGGTGAAGGGTTTGTCAGAATAAATGGAAATCTCAGAGGGTGGATGGGTGAATGGCTGGCTTAAAAGATGGCAGAGTAAATGGAAATCTGAGAGGATTGATGGATCAACTGGGGAAGGTATGGCAGAGTAAGTGGAAATCGGACATTAATGAATGAATGAATAGATGTGTGGTTGAAAGTATTGCAAAGTAAATGGAAATCATACAAGATAATTGATGCGTGTCTGATTAAAAAAAGTTATGGTTTATAAAAAGCTGAGATGATAGATTGATGGATAAAAGGATGATTAAATAAATGGAAATCTGAGAAGATGGACAGATGGGCAGGTGGTTGAAAGGATGGCAGGGTAAATGGAAATCTGAAGAGAAGGATGGATGGAAAAGCAAATTGCAATTTGAGAGGATGGATGGATGACAGTGAATTAAGATTGGTAAGGATGGACAAAAGGATCAATTGATGGATGAGAAGCTTTATTGATGATGGACAAGTTAAATCATTGGGGAATGTTGTATGCATAGATGAACAGAATAGCCAATGGATGGATGGAATGGTGAAAGATTGAATGGTGGATGAAAGAATGGCTGGATGTCAGCATGTAACTGTGAAATGGTAGATATCAGAGGGCGGCTGTAGAAGTGAAAGGATGAATGGATAGATGGTTGGATGGAAGAGACAAGGGAGCTCTTCTGGTGGGGGTCAGGCTCTCTTGCTTCGCTGCTTTGGTTCAAAGTGAGGGGTATGGTAATATTCAGGCTACTTCCATGTAATGGAGTAAAGACCTCAGATTTCATGCCTAGTGGCACAACAAGGTACACATAGAGACTCTAAATGAATTGGTGTATTTTGATAGCTAATACAACCACACTATTTTTCAGATGCTCATAATCTACGTAGGTTTAGGCTTTATTTAACCTTCGCCTTAACATGTTTAATAATTCCTGATTTGTTTATATTATTTATTCAAAATCATTATAATGCACAGGAGTTGAAGACAAATAGTGTATAAAATAATCATATTTTGTAAAATGCCAACAATTATGGGTGTAGGCTGATTTCAGGGTGCAGGCCGAGGCTATAAACGTACCACCTGCCAATGAAAGATTCTCTGACAATGTCGACTGACTCTAAAGGCCCCCACCTTCTAGAGGGTAACCCAGTAGAAGAGTGAGAGTGTCACATGACAGTTTTCATTTGCTTGAAAAAGGTTATAGTTTCCTTCTGGTGCTTGAGGAAACTATTGGGCTTTAGCCCAATAATTTGGTGGCAGCACAAGAGCTGAATTTGTGTAGGATTCCAAGGACATCCCATTTTCTGCTCTCTTGAATTGTTCCTCTCTGCGATCACTAAGCTGTATGCATCCTTTGGTATCCTTGGACCTGGTAGTTCTTAGTAATAAAGTATTGCTGATGCTCTGCCTCGTGCTGATCCAATTCTTGATACATGCTTACTGACCACACTGACAAAAACAAACAGCCGTTTACACAATTTTTCTAACCACACACAAGTAGCTTCTATCCCATTAGTCTACAGAAAACATTTACTATTTGATAACTGAAAAGCCATTGGATTTGCTGGTTTAACACAAAACAACTCATAGCCCAACATCCTTCAACAGCACTTTTATATCTTGCACATATACAACAGTTATGACTTAGACAAACACATTGTAAACAGACAGCAATTCTTATTCTGTATATTTGTTTGAACTGGTGTGCTCTCCTGAATATTTAAACAACAATATTGATTGAACATAATATTGAGGACAGAATATCGAAAATAAAATATTGACAGGTAAGTAGGTCTAAATTTTCTGCACATAACTCCACATATATGTTCCTATGCTGTACATATATCTTCAAGGCAAGTAGATGACTGCTCCCTTGTGCTGGAATACAGAGCTCTGATGTCATGCTTAGTGGACCAACAGTATACACAGGGAGGCTTTACATGACTTAGGCTATTTTGATAGGAATAGTAAACCTATACTTCCGTATGCACTTACCTTTTGATAGTTTGTCTATCCTCGATATTCTTCTATCTCAAATTTGGTGGTGTTGATATTCAGAAGTGCCATCATTTCAAGTGTATCCTGACCAGTATGCACACTATACAATACTGAATTTATGTATGCAGCATTTGAAATTAATAGTATTAGTAGTCCGCAAGCCACAGGCTTCTTCATTGTAGATGGTCTCCCGAGTCGCCTTAGCACAGAGCCCATTAAACAACTTACATGTCTACCAGCAGTGGTTTCTGTGTATGGGTGTGGAGGCTTCGCCTCTTTACATTCACATAGAAATGCAGCAAAACTAGCAAAGCTTAAAATCAGTTTTTTAAATGAGGAAAATACCCCTTGTAAGTTTCTGGAATGGGGGGCACTGCAGCCACACTCAGCCACACCAGCACAGCATTGTTGCTGTGGTATGTGGACATGTGACAGCGCTTTACTATTTGCTCCCCTGGGCAGGCCCAAAGTCTAAGTATTTGCAGGGTTGACAATTGTAAAGCCTGAGGCCTGTGAGGTAATAGGCTAGGCAAAGAGCTAGCATCAAGACCCAGTCTCCTCCCCATGATTACGTGGAGGTAAATTTAGCTTCGGGTGTTTTAGATGCAACCCCGAAGCACTAAGCCTCCACATCAGTCAGGGAGTGGAGAGCATTATCCCCCCACCCTTTACCAACTTGTTACAGGGTGTGGGTGGGACACCTCAGGATGTGGGTGGGACCCCTCATGGGACCCCTCCCCACACCCTGTGACGAGTATTGATAAGGGTATGGGAGGTGGGAAGCCAAGATCGAGTCTGTGCAGACTCAACTTGTGGCATGTCTGAGACCGCTTCCCATGCGGTGTGAGTTTGTTCATTCTGGTGTGGTGGCACGCACATCTGTAGTAACACAGTCAGCCACATAAATGATTAACGGCAGTGCCAGTGGCTAGTGAGCTAGACCCCGAATGGCCGCTTGGGCACAGCAGTGCTGGAAATTAAAGATTAGGCTGCAGATGAGGTTACTGCAGTGAGTGACTCTTGGTTGTAGACATATGTGAAGGAGTCGGCAGGCAGTTCACCACCAGATAAGGGCACAGCACAGGACTGTAGAAAAATACATTGACAGCACAGGCCCATTTGGTTAGTTCATGTTATTGGGCCCATTTAGGATCTTGCCATGAACTGACAACAGGATAGTGGATGAATGTCACCAGACGTAAGGTAGATCCTTGACAAAGCCTGCATATGGGTGTGTACTGCAGGCCTTAGGGGGAGGAGGTCATTTTGCCCCATGAGTCGGTTCAGACTATGAATATATGGGTCTCTCAGGGGCCACTTAAGTTAACACTTTTTAACACTATCTATACACAGACAAATATATTGGCGTTGTTTGTCTGGCGACATTAGCACTATAACGTAATATAATTTTGAAATGGCAAAAAGAGGTGAAACGCATTAAGCATGGAATCATTGCAATAATCAGCTCTTTTAGACATACTTTATAGTCCAGAATAATCTTGAATCCTTCTGATATAGGGCAAATGACCGATGACCGACCCCCCCCCCGTGCTGGAGCTTCTCAAACTCCAATGCACAGCTTCGAGGGAGCCTCGGATGCTGCACGGTCAGCACTTCGTAGTTTTTCCAAGATGGCCGGCCCCACGCTTCAGGTCACCTCCACGGGTCTCAGCTCTGCAGGGACTGTGGATCGGGCTGTTAGAAGGCAGGCACGCTGGGTCTTGTCGATCTCTGTCGCTCGAGTTCCGGCGGGACCTGCAACAAAGCACACGTTGAGGTGCTGGATGGTGCCTGTTTGCACAGGGTGCCAAAAAACTGTAATGGGTCTTGGCTCTCACTCAGCAAGGCTGAGCCCGTACTATAATAGAACAACACAATTGCCAATGCTGAGACCAACTAAACCACTATTTGTGATCCTTTCATGAAAGAAAACATGAAATTCTGCTTTACAGATTGAAACTTAGTCAAATGCACATTATTCAATATTCATTTTAATTTGTTCAGAGTTTCGTTTCATAAGTTTCAGTCAGGATAATCTTATGTGCATTGGCACAGCTCCTACATTTATTCCAAATCAAGGGGCTGGATTACCTGGCAGGTCCCTCCTATGGGTGAGACCTGGGAAGAGGGTGGTTACACCCCTTTCCCTTTGTCCAGTTTCGCACCAGGACTGGGGCTGGAGTGCCCAAGAACCGGTTTGACTGGATTTTGCCTGGGACACCTTGTGCGTCCCAGGCAGTGTCTAGTTTCTTTCAACCCTCCCTGCTCCAATCCACTATCTCCTGTCTGGGGTGGTGTAGCACCTCCCTGTGACAGGAAACCCTTTGTCCAGGCCTCCCCTGCCAAGTTTCGGTCAGCAGCAGGAGGTCAGACTTGTGTCGGGGCAGCAGCATCCATTTTGTGATGCTGAGGCTCTGGTTAGGATTAACCGCGTTTTAAGTAAAGTAACATGTCTTCTCCCTCTAGAAGGGTGGAATGCTACCCCCGTCGCCAGAACTGGCGAGGGGGTAGTATTCCAAAGTGTATGACACCAAACACGACATGTTTTGATAAAGCCAAACCAAAGTTAGCATTAACCGCGAGGATTATAATGCACTTAAGAGTATATGGAATGGCAGTATCACTGGAACAGCAGTAAGGAAATGGTTCCGAACACTGCAGACAGGCTCAGCTCAGGCTAGAGCACCATCTCACATAAAACCAAGCACTCTGCCTCCAGGATTGTAAAGGTCTGCCATAGGAGTGACTTATAGGTATATATGTGTCCAGATAGGTTTAGATACAGATATACTATATCTAAGCAAGGGGTGATTACACCACCTTGCCCCAGCTGAGTGATCAGCCAGTTGTGTCAATTTAAGAACCAGACAGGGGTGGGAAAAGATATGCTGCAGCCCCTGGTAGGCCTTGGATGCACCTATGCCCTTGGCACCTATTGTGCACTGGATAGGGGCTGACAAGGTGTCCAGTACCAAATTGGTGATGTACCTATAGTACATGTCTGTGAATTTAGAGAGAGAACAGCAGGCTGTGGGTCTGATTAGCAGGCCCACAGCCACATTAAGTCGAAAACCAGTGAAGCAAAAAGCAAAAATTGGGGTGACCATAGGATAGCAGACCCTACTCTCCTACAACGTCCCACAATTTGCATTGCATTGTAGCTACATTTACATATCCATTACACTCTGATGAGGTTGCAAAGCCTGCGCCTCTTAGCAGCATTCCACTGCACAGAAAGTGCCTGTCCGTCAACGTTACCCGGCGCACACACGGCAGGAGAACTTTGAATACCAAGGTCCCCTTCCTCTCTGGGTCCCTGGATAGGCAGAAGCTATCTGATCCCTTTGGAGTCTCCAGATTGCTCTTAATGTCCAGCTCCACCTGCCGCCTCTCGTTACTGCCCTTGTTCAATGTCACAACGAGAAAGCCAGGGTTGGATTTGGATCAAAAATAGGCTTGGGCAGGCATGCTAAAAAAGGTTTGGGGATTGTTTTTTTAGGCTTCTTAGTAAAATACCCGTAGACTCACTGTAAACAACGAGCCCTTAGGGAAACAATGCAGGGAGGGGAAAGAGATCGCGAGCTAAGAGAAAGGTTGGCCGGCATTGGCCCCGCCACAAGTATGGCGGGCGCACTGGCCTCCCTCCCTCCATCACGGAGGCAAGCCTGTCGCGCAGTATTGACACGACAGACGCGCCTCAAAGCTGGTTGGTCCCCGGTCCTTAGAGTGACCCGGAAGTTATAGACTCACTTCTGGGTCACATAAGGAGCGAAGGTCAGGCCGGTTAGAACGGACCTGGCAGGTTAGGTTTAAAAGGCTGAGGAGCGCGAGAGTCTTCCTCTTTGACTCCGCACTCCACAGCCTGCTACACCAGCCTCTAGAGAGGCTGTAATTGTTTTCCCCAACCACCGTCCCCTAAAGCAGATTATTGGTGTTGTGATTAATTATGTTTTTTCACAGGTTTGTTGCATATGTAATGGATTACAAGTGTTTCGTAGTAATATGTTTTGTTCCTTAGAACTTTATCCCATTTACAGGTCATAAATTGTTGTATTTTGTGCTATTCCTTGGTCAGGCAGTAAGGTCATGATTGTTGAGCAGTAAATTTAAGGTCCTTAGAGGGCGGCGCCATTCTTGAATGGGTCGCCCAAGGGAAGGGACAAGTGGTCTCTCCTAGAACTCCAGGGGCAGTTACAGCCGGTTGGTTAGATGGGTGCGGGGAGGGGGAGTCACGATTTCTCTAGGCTGGTTGGCCACCCCACACGTGCACAGTGACGCCAGTAAACTGTGCAGAAATGCAAGGGCCCCCTTCAATGGAATTAATAGAGTGTATGGGGGTAATCGGGGGGGAGTACCCTCACGGTAAACTGGCCCTCTGCGCATGCGAACTCCGACTGGAGGGCGTGGTTAATTGATAAGGATCCGACACCAGTTAGTGACCTTGCTGTAGGCCCAAATAGGATACGCAGAAAAGTAAATGCTGTATGATTATGGATGATATGTTAGACTCGGATAGGAAATACCTTTGTACTAGCCTTATGTTAAGGTTAGCCATCTGACATATGTAATTATCAATTGTAATCAATGTAATGCAAATGATTTGTGCGTACTCATGTAAATATTTGTTTATTTCAATTTTTATGTTTAATAAATACTGCCGGGGGTTATACGACCCCCGCTTCCAAAGAAATTCCTCTCATGTCATTTAATAAGGTTTGATAAGGAAGGGGGTGGGGTTTAGGTAGTGCCTGGCCATGACACAAAGCCGACGTGACAAGAATCGGAGTTAAGATAGCTGAGAGTTTAATGGATGTGCTGTCAACAAAATGGCATCCACTTTAAGGTTATAGACTTGAACAGGGACAGAGTGAGGGTACTCAGTTTTTCATCTTGTGATAAAAATTCAAGGAGTTGAGCCAGAGAAAAATCGCAATTCAAACACATCAATGGCACAAATATGCATGAATGTATTAATGCGGGATTTCACACCAGGCTGAAAAACACTATGAGTGCCACATGGCTGGCTGTTACAAGATTTTGGTTCCTGCTAGCTTGCTCCTAAATGTATAAAACGTCCACACTGATCATGCCCATCCGCCATATGTCTCCACATGCCAGGCCAGGGCATATATATTAAGTTGTGGCTCAATGATCAAAGTTTTGCTGCAGTCTCTCCTTCACCTAGTCCACAATATCTGTTTTATTAATATAAATACTGCATCCCCCTAACATGGACATATAGTCGCACCCAGAAGCCAGCCACCCCTGTAGACGAGCAAATGCCAGATCATTTAAGTAAATAAAAAAAATCAGTGCAGAACCCAAGACATACTGCATCGATGGAGAGGATTTCAAACAGACACGTCGAGGTAAATGAAAAAGGCACAATAGCAAACAACAAAGAGTGTTGGCCAAAAGCTTGCTTGTGTTGGTTAAATGCATTGCACGTATTGTTTTATTAGGCGAGGGAAGGTCATTCTTATCCTGAGTCTCATGACATCACCAGATCGCCATCCCCGGTACAGGCCGACTTGGAGCAGAAGGAGGAGAAGCTGCTACTGGCCACACAACTTGGCAAACCGCTGCTAGAGGAGAACGAGGAGCTACAAGCAGAGAACAGGAGGCAGCAGGAGCGAGCCGCAAGCGGCCGAGGCACTGCACGGGACCGAAGCCAGCGGGTGGTATAGCGCATAGTACCACCTGGTGAGAGAAATCCGCTGCTGCATATAGAAATACGCGTGGAAATTGCACCTCTGAAAGAGGAAACTTGGCAGGACTAAGTTTCCATTACTTGGCCTGACATTTTTCTGATGTCTCTTCAACATGTCATTATCAGTTATCCAAAACTAAGCTGTCCATCTATTGTCTAGTTTGGCCGTTCTCATCCAGCTACTTTGTACAGTATATTGTGAAATGTGTGACACTTCTTAAATGTCTGGATATGATGTGCAATGGGAATAAAGGGCCAGTTTTCAATGCAGACAGGCTTGTTGTTAAACAAATAAGGTTGTGTGCACAGCACCTTTGCGTATTCTCTCTTGGATGTTTGCAATTTGTGTATTTAAAAAAAAATATATAACACTGTGCATTATACATATGATATTTAACTCCTGTAGCCTGATTTTTGTTGTTGTTAAAAAAATGCATTTATACCAGCAGGTCTGTAACCACCCATTCTTTAGCATTTGATATGGTAGATGGAGTGAAAGAGCTTACTTGAGTACCAAACGTTATACTTTCTTCTGTGCACCTTGAAGGCTGATGGCAACCAATATACCCTCAGGACATTGAAAAACATGCCTTTTCATTTTGTAGTGGTATGGTAGCCGTGGCTGCAACGCCTCTTAGAGAAAATAAATCTTGTGTTCCTTCCTGCGCACTGTCCAGACCTACACTTGTAATCCTTCACTTGTTTATACTGTTCCAAAACCATTGAGTTTGAGAACCATAATATCAAGCATCTGTGTGATGGGTGCCAATAAACAGACTCTCAACTAGTACTCATATTTTGGGATTGTAGTACAAAATACTTAACTTTGCAATTAGCTGAATGTAAGCTCAAACTATTACTCGAGTTTTCTGTAATTATACTCATCTTTTTCATTCCCCTTGATGTATCCCATTTTCACCACACTACTTTTGGCTAACCTAAATCTCTTTCTGCCATAAATATCGCTCTATTCACATATCCTCGATCTTCCTTCCCTAGTCATACTTCTGCCATTCAATTGTAGATCTATATTCATTGTTTCCATAGTAAAAGAAATTCAAATGTGTTTGCTCTTTGCTATCTCTATTCTGTCCATCTCCAGCACATATTCATTGAACTTCAGAAATAAATATGCGGCTGTTACAGAACTATTGCCATGGTCATTTACAAACAGCCCTGTAAGTGAAGGACCGTTGCTATGCATTTTCATGGTGCCCCAAATGTAAAATACATAGGCACGTGCATGTACTTCCCTGTATGTGAACCAGGCATAGTTATGGCTATTTCCACAACTAATTGCTTGGTATGTAAGAGATGTTTGCAGTGCCATATTGCGCTTTATCCAGGGTCCAGTATCCACTCACTCATTGGTAGCACAAGGCAGGAAAGATTGGCAATCTGATTTCGTACTGAAAGGAGTCACTGTGAATTGGTCACCTGGTTTAGGTAAACAGATGAAGAGCGAGCAGGGGGGCAGATGGACAGTGCGTAACTGCGCAAGTGTGAGCGAAAACACTTTGCATATTGACACTGTTCTAAGCCCACACAACACTTCTACCCGTACACAAAAATAGCTTGTCAGTGCGTAAGGCAAGGTCAGGTGAAAGGTACCTGAGCAGCAGTCACAGTGCGTGCTTTCTCCTGGACTGCAGCCTGCAGGCAGCAATAACTAAGTGCCAGTCTCTGAAAGCATGATTGCAGCTTGTACGCCCTCGACGAAATTGCCATTTTTGCACCAAGGCTGGTGACTGTTGAACAGTGATGTAATGAAGGGGGCTCCATGAAAGGTGCTTTGAGAATGCCAGCGCCCCCAGGATACTCCTGTCTTTGTCAATTGTCTTATGCCCCCCCCCGAGTCTGTATCCAGGAGAGTAGGTTTCAATTGTTCAGCAGGTGCAGTCCACCATGTCTCAGGAGTGCAACAGGGTACTATGCGAGTGCCAATATCCTTACACATACTTCTAGCACACACCCCAGCGTCAATGTACATGAAACCTTTTAGAAAGCATTTTACACCTCTATTTTTATTGTATTCGCCCATGAGTGTGTCTTCCTGTTTTCATAGTGAGCCATAGGAGTCATAAAGTATTATTTCGACTGACAGGCTGATGAGCCCACAAACAAGGCCTTTTTCCACCATCAGCTCAGCTTTAACAGATGGCTAAGCAGTGATTGAAAGCCACCAGCTGAAAGAGAGAGCACACTGTGGGTACAAAGTGTAGAAGCTGCATGAGTTTTTAGGAGCTGAGTGTAAAATTTAGAACACCACTAAAGGGCGAGGGGTTGAGGCAGAGAGACTGGTTTGGGGAGGATGAGGTATTGTATGTACATTTATTTTGGATGCAGCTGCATCCCAGCATGGCATTTGGATGTGACCATGGCAGCAATTAAAAAAAAAAGAAGCTGGGGACTAACTTAGGCAGTCCGTAAATGACATCATGGGACGTGCCATCATAGTGTGTGGCATTAAGGGACGACATTTAGCAAGTGGCATCACCGGAACTGGCATCACAACCCCAAACGTCAAAGGAAGTGATATCACAAGAGGTGTAAAAAATGGAAAATTCGCTTAATTGGTTACAAAGTCTGCATTTTAAAATATCTTATGGGGTTAAGGCACCAGCTGCAGAGATGTTTGTGTGCCCAGTAAATCTCAATGAATAATAATAATGGTAAGATAACTCTGGAGGTTAACATATTTGCTGGATAGATTTGTGTTTTGTCTAGTTCCAGTTTTGCATTAGAGTAGCATAGAGAGTTAAGGTGTATCCTGCAAAGCATGTCATGTAACGTGCAGATGACATCTTTATTTTAGGTAGATAGGTAAGTGAGTTATTACTTTTGCCTTTTAACACACAGATCCTTTGTTACTTGCAGTTAATAAATTGTAATCCTTCTAATATAACACACTGAGCTATGAAGGACATGTGACTCTTACTCCTTGTAACCCTCGGTGCCTGATGTAACACATCCTGTATGTTGATTTACACATTTGTATGATGTATTGTCAATGTTGTATGTGTAAGAATAGTGTAAAGTGATGATGCGTGGGCCCCGTGAAGCCAAATCCTCCCCATACCTGCATCCAATCATTCCATGGCAATGTGATATATTTCAACCCACTCCACAAGAAGAGCACGAAATCCGGGACGTAGGTATTGCAAAAGCCTCAAGCTCTTATTGTGTTTTCTTTGGTCTAGGTGTACCTTTCGTGCCAGATTCCTGGTACCTTTCAATGGGACACTCTGCTGCCCTGTGACCCTCAAATGGTTGCCTGTGTCTGCTTCTGAGGAGTTAAGAGGTGGGGTGTTTCAGAACTGTTCCCAAAAGTTAGACATTGACAGCCTGCAGAACATGGAAGCATGCAGTGCATCTCTGACCTCTGCCTGGATGCAGGTGAGACAGGGTGTTTGATAACGTCAAGGAACTGTGAGTAAGAATGATGCCAGGGTTGAAACATACAAAGGTAATGGCAATTTTGTACATGGCTTTAGTGTGGGCTTATTTTCTTGCTGCAAAATGTGGAATTAAGAACTGCTTTAACATATTCAAAGTTTTCAGTGGTTTCTGAAATATATCCAGCGGACACTAGTCTAATAGCTTATGTCATATTTTAATGATCCTCATGCAGCAAGGAATAAGTCAGCCGGTGGGTTAATGACACCAGAAAGGAAATGAACAGAAAGGTTTTCTTCAGGCACCAGAGGAAATCAAAGGATAATTTACCAAGCAACCTGGAAGTAATCAGCAGGTAGCTGATCAACAGGAATGATAGGCAACAGAGAGGAAACCAGCAGAAAGGGTTTCTACAGTCACCATAGGAAATCAGAGGATAATTTACCAAGCAACCTGGAAATAATCAGCAGGTAGCTTATCAACAGGAATGATAGGCAACAGAGAGGAAATCAGCAGTTAGTTTAACAAGCACCTGGGCGAGTTCAGCTGATAGCTTATCAACAGAAACAAGAGAGGAACTCAGCAGGAAAGTTGTTTCCAGGTTCTAGAGTTACTCAGCAGATAGTTTAACAGGAAGCACCATTTACTAAATAAGCTGAAAGTTCATCACCTATCGCTAAAAAGGAATTTGAGATATAACTGCAAGTCCAAATCAGAAGTGATAGACAAATAACAACTATCTACTGCTACTTGTGTGTACTTGATGACATTTCTTGTTAGTATATTGATGGTATTTTAAATAATATTCATGGGTGTTTTCTCTTAGGTGATAAATCTATAATCTAGTTTTGGATTTCTTTTTACTGTTCATTTTATTGTTTGCCTAAATAAACACAGTCAACATTTTACTCACAAAACCATTTTTGGGAATGACGCATGAAGATACACTTTGGGTGAAAAGACTAGGATCTGATAAACCTGAAATAAACATTGAACAGTCTGTAAAAGACAGGGAGAAGGGTTACACACACAGGTTTATATGAACCTAGTTTGATCAAATGGGTGGTTAACTGCCAGCTCTTCTAAGAATGCATTGTTCTGTTTCCCCTGCTTGCTCTTTATGGGTGAAGCTAGGTGGACTACAACATGAGTTACTGACCTTAAACATCTGGCAGAAAAATAAAGAGGCATGATTGCAGTGAATTCCACTTGACCAATCTATTAAAGTTATCTTTGTTTCGAAAATCGAACATTGAACTGCAGTTAAATTAAGCCTACCGCAAGGGAGTAATCAAACAATGAGGAAGTTGATAAGACCCGTTATATATTATCCAAATTGATTCTCTGTGTAAGATTTTGTGGAGCCTTTGACTTGACATTGCGAGGTCCGATTAAATAGAAGACTCCCTAAATCCATATGTCTTCAGAGGGCTGGATAATTCTGTGTCCAGTATACACAGTGCAATGGAAGAACACTTGAAAAGTCAAGGCACTTCTAAAACAATCCAGAATGAGTTGCCTGTCTGTATGTAATAAAATAAACTACTATACAGCAATTAAGAAGGACCGATTACCTAGCTATCCAGGCCGATGATACAACTGATGTCTTTACCATGACGCATTCAGTATTTTTTTTCTGCTACATTGCTGGCAATTCCAAGGTAGTGGGATGATTTTATTGCTTTTCAAATCTTAAAGATTCATCTGCAGATACAATTTCGCAGTTTTTTTTAGTGAACTCAACCTTATTTTCCCAGAGCAGTGTGGTAATTGCTGAGAGCTATGATGGTGCCAGTGTCATGCGTGCCTCTGGTGGTGTTAAAAAAAAATCAGGGACATCTACCCAAATACACACTATGTTCATTACTATGCCCACCAACTAAATCTATTCATGACAAGCTGCATCGAAAATATCCAGAGTCAGAATGGCATTTAAAGTGTTGGGTAGCATTACTGCTCTTTTTTCCTTTTTCCAAAACAGGCTTAGGTTCTGGACATATAGTGGCAAAAAGAATACCGAAAGGGTCTGCAACTTGCTGGAACTTCAACAACCGAGCTATCAATATAATTCACGAATAAAGAGATGCCCTTGTAGATCTATTACAGAAAACAGAACATTTGATTCTACTACTGTATGTGAAGCAAAGGACTTATCTAGAACTCTGGAAAACAAGGTATCTATTTATTTATTTATTTGTTCCACAGTATAATGCCCCATGTCAATATTTTGTACAATCAATTACAAAAACAAGACATTGATACTGTATGTGTTCAAAGGGACACTTCAGACTTTGTGATCATCATTAATAAAGTATGGGAATCCATTGACAATCTGGACTCTACATTGCCACATAAATCTCAATTTACAAATGGCAAACTGCAGATAAGTACCTTGATTCAGGAGGGAATAGAAGTATGTGACATTATAGTGGTGCATGACAGGATGCGTTTGCATTTACAAGCATCTCATCAGTGCAGCACTACTACATAGTGACCTGTTTCAAAAACATAGCAAATGTTTTCCTACTACATGTCTCAATGAAACAGTGAAAGCATATCCAATGCTAAAAGTCAAGTTTGCACACTGAACTATTAAGCCTGTAAGTAAGATAGGATTTTAATCAGGCTACAGGCAATGCCATAGCTTTATAAATATTATTATGTCAAAATAAAACTTACAGAAATCGTTTTCTGAGACTTTTAAGTCATTGAGAATTGTCATTACAACACCTCTAACAACATCTGAAGCTGTTTTTTGTCACACTGAAGAGGATAAAAAAATGTTTAGGAAACACAATGGCCGAAGCTCGACTAAATGCATTTGCCATGCTGCCAATGGAAAAGGAACTAATAAATCAAATTCCAGAATTCAACACAAGAACTATTAAAAAGTTTGCACACATTAAAGACCAGCTTGCAAACTTTCTGTATAAATACAAACCATGGAAATGCACGTAGTGTTGACAATGATTGGTCCTAGTGAATGCAGTTTTGGTTAACATTTTATTGTACTTAACATTATAGAATACTGTAGGAGTATTGTATGAAAGTAAATGCACCATGTTTTCAATGTAGGTGTCAGTATTTTGCATCACCTGAGAGGAATTCAGACTTACTTATCTTTACAAAGCCATATATGCTTGGTGTTGTTTCAGGGGATTAGTTAATGCACCTTTCTCTGGACCTTTTTTCAAAGTTTCCCAGCAAATATGGCCCAGTTTTCTAAATATTCGACACTCTGGCAAGCTTTGGACTAACTTAAAACTACAGCCAGGCAGAATGGGACCATGTACCTACTTAAAGACGATGCATGCTGGGCAAAAATCAGTCTTGCAAGAATCTACAGGATTATGTGTATTGGTCTCATCTTTCCTGAGGGTATTATAGTCTTGTTTTGCAAAATGTAACTGTACAGCAATGTCCTTTAGGAGAAGGGATTTTCTGCTGGCTATCTGTTTGATGAAGCTGTAGCTGTTCGCCCTTTTCCTATTTGCAAAATCATACATTGTAATGTTTGCTGTGCTGGTAGAGACCTGTAGAATCCTGGACATAGTTGTGGTTTTACCATATCAATGACTATGAGCATCAAATGGACTGACGAATGAGTGAATTTGTTAATAATATTACTTACTCTGTAATGATTGACTTAATTTATGAATGGATATGGTTTAATATATACTCATCCACTGAAGAGTACAGTGAATTATTTGACACCATTGGATATCTTTAGATCTACACTTGACGCATTACCTCAAACTTGATTGCTTAACACATCGTAAAAAAGTTCAAACAGTTTTATAAGGGTGGCATCACTTCATGTTGATCAAGTGCTCTGTTCAGTAGAAACTGACTGTTATCCCCCAACTGAAGTGATGCAGAAACTATAAGGGTGCAGTTACATTTTAATGCCAGGCGTTTGACTGTTGACTCATTTAGGATTGATAAATGATGATATAACAATGTTTGATTGGATGTTGGCTCATGTAGAATTTTCTACAAGTAAGATTTTGTGATGGCTTCTTAGCTGTCTGATAAAATAAACGTGTAAACCAATACAACTTTGGGAAAGTTATGTTTCTTCTTTACACCAATACATATTTCATTTAATTATTTATATAGGTTTTCTAAAGTATTGGGTTAACCAAAATCTTTATCAGAGATGTACAAAGTATTTAACCTTAAACTAGATACATTTACTTTTGAACAATTAAACCTTTCCTACACATATATTTTGGTCATCTTTCTCTTAAAAAGATTTTTAAAAGAATTTAACCCTACTTGGGGACTTATTATACAATTGGCATATTTTCACTGTTTGCAACCGGCACACACAATGAAAATGTGGCATATTAACATGAATGCACTGCCCCCAGGGTAGCTGTAAACATGTGCTACCCTAGGGGCAGCTCATTCCTGTGAAAAACGGAGCGCTGATTTGAAGCTGCTGTGTGTTTTAACAGTACAGTCGGCAACCCGCCTGCACTTTGAAGGGGGAATAGAAATCTCCTTGCAGGCGAGTGCAGTGAGTGACTGCCCCCACCTGCAAGGGGATGTCTAGGGGGTTCAGGGAACCCTATTTTCCCCCTCCAGAGGTTGCACACAGTCTCCCCCCCTCCTTTTAGGTGGCACACAGTCAGTGTGCCTCCTGACAGCTTATTTGCTTCTGCGCCAGAGTCTGAAGGGAATCCTTCATTTGCATTGGGCCACGCCCCCATGCAAATGAGAGTACGCCCTCTGAAGATAGTACTGGTGTTTTATGTGTGCCTACGCTATCGGTATTACAGAAGGAGATGCACAAGCGTCTGCGGCCCCTTCTGTAATACTAAAGTGCCAAGGGGGAGTGCAAAGCGGGCTCAAACACCTGTTGCGCCCTTGGGCACTGCTATACAGTGGCCCATGGCTATTTAAATGTGAATATAAAGAAAGTATTCTACAGTAATCATTGACCAACTGGCATTGGGGTGATGGATATTTACTTTTTGTTATTGAACTGTAAAGTTACCCTGCTCAAAGTTTGGTTGACTTTATAAAAGATAAAAAAAATCTATGCATGCTTATTTCTTCCATCTGTAGCCTATTATATAAATATTTCTTTCGCCTCCTGTGTACTAGTCTTTGAACAAATGATTCAGAAAAGAAACAGACATGCACTAAAGGTAGGGAAAACATTTTATGTGTTGCATGTACATATTTTATCTCTGCATGTTTCTATGTGTTTTGATTTATGCAAGTTGTCTTTAGGCATGATATTGAGTTTCAACATGTGAACACTAACCAATAATTTATTCTATGGAATAAGTAGGCATTTGACTCTGTTGGACCATCCTGAATGTCATTTTATCGCCTGCATGCACTAGCTCAGTAGACAGCTCCAACCTATGTATGCAACAGCACCAACATTACAATTGTGATTAGTAGCTCCTACCCATTTTAGTATCCTCAATATATCAGCCTGAAATGTATTCACATGAAAATAAGTGAACTAACTTCACAATCATGTTGTGAGGGAGATGATAACCCCGAAATATCTTGACTACTCTACACTTTGCTAAAGAAGGAGGTGAGGCCTGTCTAACAACCCAGCCTATGTTCTCTTGATTTTAAGAAAATTAGGCTAAAAAAGACAGCTTTTTATCCCATTTTTGTTTAATAAGATTTATACAGGAAATGGCAACTAACCTGTCGAAAAAAATGCTGTGCGTCCGCAACACCCTGGCCGGTGCCCAACCTCACACTCACAAACCTCACCAGCTGCCACTGAATTGTCTACTTTGACCACAGGAAACTAAGAGGAGTAACTCAGGTCAGAAAGTTAGACTGTGGATTTTTTATGTACTACTCACCATCCGTAAAGTGTGGCTAGGTACCTGCACCGTCCAACTGCCCATAGAAACGGAATAGAAGCAGCAATGTAGAAAGAACAATTATTCCTCCTGTGAACTTCCTGCAGAGCTCCACCAGAGCCCTGATTCACAAAGGTAGCTTACACTTTTGAGTAAATTACACTTGGGAGCAAGGTTACTATTTGTTTGCTTATTCATAAATTCATAATGTAAGTTACTACTAACAAACACATAAGTAATTCCAGCACCACACATGGCCAACACACACACTTGGAAAATAATGGAGGTAGGGAATTAAAATAAAACACCATAGGAAATACTGTTAAATTTAATATAATTATTTTAAATAGTTACAATTATAAATACATATAAATTAGTGCTAAAAATATAAATATAGTACATATTATAACCAAATTAATGGAACAATAATAGTTATTAAACTATAACTACATTAATTTCAACAAAATCTGTGTATTACTTGTAATATTTATTGATGCACAATACATGTTTTCCGAAGAGAAATAGTTTTTTAAATATAAACTTCTAAATAATAGTTTTAATTTAACTTTTTATACTTCTATGAAATTTATTATAGTTAAGTTAATAATGCCGTAGTATTTTGTTGTTCTACATTTAAAATATACACAATACATTTTCATTATCCCCTCGCGTGCTGTGGACGGCCCCCGAACGTCACACGTCACACGTCAAGGTGGGCGTGTGCGGAGGACGGCCGGGGGCCATCCGAACCCCGCCCACTCTTCATTTTGCCCGCATAGTGTGAAAATTTGGCCAGCCCACCAGGGGTTAATATATAACACAACAATATTTGTTATATTTATTTTCATGTTAAATAAACATTTTTTATTTTCCTTACACTCTACTGTGTGGCGATCTCCACCCCTTCTGTGTAGTCTCTCTATGGGAAAGTATAGGGGAAAAAAACATTTATTTAACTTGAAATTTCACATTAATATCACTTATCCTTAAAACGTATTATTCTCCCTAAAAGGAGATAGTGAAAGATGATGGGAGATGTTTTCCAAACCGTATCACTGCAATTGAAACATCCAATACCTCTTGCGAGAACTTGAAAACTGCAAATGTCAAGCAGTACAAAGTGGATTACTTCCCTAATGCAAATGCTTGTTGTTCAAAACTTGACAGTTCTGCCTGACTAGAGTGTCACAAGCCCAGGTTCATCTGCAGAAGTTCTGTCAATGGTCCTGGAGCCTGTCTGAGTATCGGTTTTCTGAGGATTTGTTTTGTTAATCATTTATTGTAGGAATATCTTTTCCATAGCTACTTAACTTTGGAAGCCTTTGTGAAAACTATGCTCGACCGGAATCCTTGTGGATAAAAGACTCTTTCTTGAAATGGCCTCTTGTTACTTTGATTAATTCTAGGTCTTCTGGTTAAAATACATTTTAGGTTATAGACTTTCATGGAACTCTCATCTCAGAGAAAAATAATAGGTGTTGGAGTACGGATACTCGTATCTAAAAAGTTTAGTATAATCATCATACAAACCCCACCACTGGTCGCATTAACCTTTTTTAGTTGACAAGGAGAGTGGGTAAGGAGCTATGAATTACAGTAATTTCCACAGACAGTGAAGACCAATTGGGACCAATTAGGACACAAAGCAAAGAGAATGGGGTTTAATGAGAATTATTAGCAAATTAGTTAAAACCAAATCATTAGTTTATTTGGCATCCAATTTTCACTGAATTAAATGGTCTTGACATCAATATTTTAGGTATAATAGAACATTTTCAAGAATCACAAATACAACAGAGAATATGCAACAAGTGTGCGCCATAAAGAAATCCCTAATCTAAATTAAGGAAGGATAGATCAGGAAAGGCCATTTAGTTAGACAATTAAAGTAAGGTGTCCCCTTCAGGAAACCAAATGAAGGTTTCTAATTTGAGAATTGCAATGCTTAGGCATAATGCCTTTGAACTTAACCAGGAAGATTTGCAAAGTTGAAAAGAGTCTTCTCAGTTTAAAGTCAGCAAGCATCTCCGGGGTCTGCTCTTAACTAGTCTAAAGAAACACGCTACTATAATTCACAAGAAACACTAAATGCAACATTTTAGTAAATGGTTGCCACTCTCAGGAGCTAATAGTTTGTCTCCAAACTCTGGCAGCAGGTAAACTCCTTTAGTTACCATGTATTACAAAGGTCCATGTATGGCTATGTCCCGGAATTGTTTCAGTGGTCAGAATATCGATACAGACAGCTCTTCCCATGAGTCGCAGTACGTTGCATCTTATCCTCCTTCTGGTGAGAACATCACTATTGTCTAATACATAACAAATGCCTATACCTATTCACTAGCTACCAGAAGGCTTCTGGAAAAACACAGCATCTGCAGCAGGGAAAAAGGAGGGGGGGGGGGACATTGCATGCAAAACAACTGTGCAAATGTGAGCAGGCAGTAATATTAGACTTAATTCATTACAACATGTTTGCTTGCGCGTTACATATATCATCTAAATGTGATTACCTACTTCAAATTATATGGTAAATATGCACGTTATTTGACGTTGTAAATCACACTTTGTTAAATGACATTTTCCAATATGTTGTGTGCAATTAATATGATTGCTAATGACTTTTGTTTTCAGCTGGTTTGCGAAATCAATTGGTTTGTTGAATGGGCTATAATAACAAATCGGTGGTAGACAATTAAGGTATTTTGTCATAATACATAAAGCATAAATAATTTTGGGCAGTACTTCCCAAATATTTTAGAATCATGACCCACTTATTAGAACAACAAACTTTCACAACCCACCTAGCTTTAAAAGACATGAGGCAGTGATTTTTTTTAATGCAACTAAAGTATCATGTGTCAGAGCACTGTCATTAGCATACAGCACATTTTCCATTGAAATGGGCATCACATTTGCACATAGATACAGTTTTACTGATAAAGCTGTATTGCACAAAAAAGAAAAAGTTTGGAAATTCGGTTTCAGTGAATAGTTATAATTCATTTGTACATCACCAAGTGATGAATTCTTTTGATCCTATCAAACTATTTGCATCCATCATACTTCATAATTACACAGAATGTGCTTCATTGTTGCTTTCTTAACTGCTAAGTTTGTAAAATTAATTTATAGATATTTGTATTATGTTTTATTTTACTGTCAGAACCCTTTTCCGAGGGCCATGGGACATGCAGCGCCACTGTGCCCAACAATGGTGCTTGAGGCCTTTTTACTTCTGATATCCTGGGTAACGACCTAATATAGATCCCAAGCAACTGGGCCAAGTACCCCTTCTGCACTTGACTCTCAGTGATAGCTGTGGACGAGATGTCAAAGGCTCCCTCGGGGAAAAAGTGCAGATACGGATTAGTGAAAACAGCTAATAACTAACTGCACGCAGTAATGACAATAAATCAATATCCAGTCAAGGACTTGCCTTTATATGAAAAAATATTTTATTTCTAACTCTACACATGCAAAGGAATATGGAATTCATAAGCAACAACACATTCCCTTTGAGGTTGGAGCTGCAGTGTTTGTTAGGCAAATCCTTGTCCCACTCTATTCCTTTTAACATGGATGGGATAATTCCCCATTCACTGGTGGGCATAGCCAGGAAACGCACTCTAGTGGACTGTATTTAAGAGTTCCCATTTGATTCTTAGGAATTAGTAAATGGTGTCTATGGCACAGCAGCACATTTAGCAGCAAGTTCCACGGACCAAACAAGCTCAAATCCAGCCTTACCTGCTCCTGCAGCAAGGAAGCATTCAGCATGCCTGCAGGTGCCCTGGCCACGGTCCTCACAAGCTCTGATCCTGTTCGGCGAAATTGGGCTGCTTTTGGTTTATGCGGCAGCCCCCAGGCAGGTGCTGGCTCTCTCCCAAGCAGCGCTTGCAGCTTTATCTGCAGTTGCAGAAAGTCAGTCTTTTTCACATGGGGGAGGGAAGGAGGTTGGTCTTCCAACTCTCGACAGGAGCTCAGCAAGGGTGTGATGTCCTCAGCATCATATAAGGTCTTCAGGGTTCTATCACGGGTGGACCTTGATGTTTGGGACTTGATGCTCTGGTCTCAGCTTTGCTCTTGTCTCAGACAAAAGCCCAAACTCTTTGACAGCATAGTACCAGCAGACCATCTTGGCATACGGTGTTGCAGCAATACCACTGGACACTACGCAGATTCTGCTGGTGCAATCACCCACCCCATGGGGGCATTCCTGGTATAAGGGGTTACCGCTAAGGCATTCACGTGTCCTGGTGTACTGGTCAGACCATGACCTCAACGGTGGCCATCTCTGGCATACAGGGTCACTGCAACAAGGCTGCACAGGCTTGGCACTCCCCACACAGCACTCGATGCATGGCTCAGTCCAATGTGGCCTTTCACTGGCATGAGGGGGTCACCAAATCAATCCTGCACATGGGCAACAACCCAATCAGTGCACAGATGTATCCTCACACACCACCAAGGGAGTCCTCTCCCTCACAGGGCACCCTGGTCTTGGCAAGCAGACAGATGCTGGTGCTCCAGGCACCAGGTTCCAGGGCAGGTGGTCTTGGTTTCCCTGAGTAATGTTATCTTCCTCAGCAGAGAAACTAACAGGATTTGTCCCTCAATTCTGGTCACAGGCAGACGTCTTGCAGAGCTTCCCCTAATAGACAGCCCATATGACTACTTGACAGATGACAGATGTTGGGGACTCAACCTCCTTGTCAATTTCCAGACACCAAATATGACTTAGGGTCTGAGTCTTTGAAATTTTATGTTTAGATTCTGCTTCTTTTGAAATTAAGTGTACACTTTTCTATTTTCTCTGTGTTAGATGGGCGTGGGACGGACTGCAGAGCCACGCTAACCTAAAGTGCATCTACCCTCCCTTCATCCCTATAGTGTGCAACCCTATGGTACCAGCACTACAAGACGACGGAGTAAACACAAGACACCAATTAATAACTGTTCCATTAATGTATTTCTACTTTCATTATCGCACAGTCCTCTTTCCACTATTTATTCACGCCACGTCTACTGTTCAGCGTTTACTTACTGGTTTACACTGAGTATGCGCAGGTCTTACTACTACCGAAAAAACTTTCGAGTAAGTGCTCTGTTCAATCCCGCTCTTACCACTTGGGTTTTACCGTTTACAATTCAATTCAAATAGTCTTTATTCGATTACATAATCATAAAAGACATTTACATTTTAAAACAATAACCATACAATCATTAAAATTCATTCCTTACAAAATACAGGATTCCCATCAAAATAATCCAAAGTTACTTTTTCCGGAGATACAAAAATACAATAATTTAATATAAACTTCATTATAAAAAGCAGTCATATCAATAAAAACGGCCGCAACCTATAAACCAGGTTTCAAATAAAACCCAATTAATACAATCCATCTTTTACATTCATTAATTACTCAAACTGTGGGTACAGATTATCCACAAGCCATGTAAGAATTTGGCGGTCGCGATTATAATTAGATCGTTTCCATCTGTTTTTAAAATCCTTAGGGCTTCAGAGCTGGTAGTAATCCCCATCAGCTGACAAATGGGCTTTAACCATTTATGCCTCAAGTTCTTATAGACTGGGCAAATGAAGAAAACATGGGCAATGGATTCTATTTGTGTTGGGCAAAACGGGCATTCCATACTGGTCCTTGTACCCCATTTACCTGTAAATGTTTTAATAGGAAGGGTGCCTATCCTAAATTGGTGGTACCATTTCCCATTGCAGGGAACCGTTATAAGGTCCCAGTATTTTTTGTAAACGGGTGCATGTTTGGTCTCTAAAAAGTCCCTTGACAGGGAAGCACTCCTAAGGGCAGAAGAACGATTCATCATGACCATATTCCAGTATAGCCCCTTTAGTTCTTTGCGGGATGGAAATGTAACATTAGTTGGGTTTTGCCACAACATGTTAAGCACCAAATCACACAGTGTTGACTTTACCTGCCTCAGCCATAGAATTTTTCCAGCACCAGCTGCATCCCTGACCTCCAGGAGGGCATAGGCATACTCGGTTAGCTCCGGGGTGATCCAGAGCCTCCTCCAGTAGGTCTAAACTGAGCCATATCCTCTAAATACTGGCTTCCCAAATCATAATAAAGCAGTAGTAGAGGAGTGGATTGGGTTAAGCCCGTAATAGCCCTCATAAATTTATTTTGCGAGGTCGAGAGTGCAGATAGAATACTAAAACCCCATAATTCTGCCCCATACAATACTGAAGCTGTAATTTTTGCATTGTAAATATTAAAAATAGTGGCGATCGGCTTAGTGTGGGATAACCGGTGTTCTTTTAACAGAGCACCAGACAGTTGAGCATGTCTAAGCAACAACAGGTCCAAATGTGGGTTCCAAATAAGTTTCGGACTTAATGTAATACCAAGGTAAGAAGTATAGCATTGTTCATGGTAACTCTCCCTTTTACTATTTTCTGTTTATGGAGGACCTTGAACTTGGTCTTGTCTACATTTATTATAAGACCATAGTCCTTACAAAATGACTCAAACCTTGCTATTGCCATCTGCAGACCTTGCTGGGTTTTTGATAGTAGCAGGGTGTCGTCGGCAAACATTAACAAGGGTATTCTACTTCCATTTAGGGTCGGAGCATCAGTAGGGCCAATATCATAATACTTCATCACCCTATTAATGTAAAGTGAAAATAGAGTCGGTGCCAATACACACCCCTGCCGAACCCCTCGTGCAATCTGGAATCTATCAGTCACTTGGCCTTGCTGGCCCCAACGGACTTGGGCAAAGTTTGCTTCATGAAGTTTAATCAGAAGTAATCAGAGGTGAAAAAGGACACTTGTAACACTTTTTAAACCATTGGTTTTGAGAAAATTAATTGGAGAACCCTCAAAGAAATCAATGTAATTAGGGAGTGCGGTATATATGTTTCATCCGCCCCACATTGAAGTCATGGCAGTTATCATTGGGTGTTCCAAATCGTGATAGTTGCCGACCTCAACCAGAGGCACCTCCGGTCTCAAAGTGCAGTGTCAGAGATAGAGGATTTATTCCCACAAAATAGTGTGAAAAAACAAACTTTATAAAAAAGGAAAAAATCTTTAAAAATGAGGAAAAGCACCCAAACAGGTTTAATAGGGGGTGAGCTCCCTCAGGTTTAAAATATGTTCATACTTAGAGAGATCGAGTTACTAGATCTGTTGGTATTGGTAAAGAATCGTCGACATGTTTCAGCTCCTTTGGCCCTAAGGGTCTATGAAGCTTTCGTCAGGACTAACATACGTATACTGATACTCACACGATTTGTGCGGTATTCTTCAATTGGTCATTCTTTGCCAATCGTGGTGCTGGGATCAGCGTTCGTTATTTTTCTGAAAAAGAGTGATAGAAGGACATACAACAATTCGTAATAGTCAATACAGTTAGTTTGTGTTGCAGCAAGTAATTTTTCTGCAGCATCAGTATTTGTGGGAAAAGTATTTGATCAACTTTAAATAGTAAACAGTTTTATTACTATTTGCTTTTGTGCATTTTTGCTGGATTAAAATACTATGAATTAGCTACATCTTTGGCATTGGCAGTGACATAACACAATGAGCTTGGTTGACAGGGCTCATTGTGTCATGTTCGATCAATATCTCGCTATTATATCAAGGATATTTGGGAGCCAGAGGGAGAAGTCTCACTACACAGCGCTGAGAACATGTAGTAGAACGGTGGTTGTTTACAATACCGCTAATCTGTATTTTTACATGTCTTATGTATCTCTGACACTGCACTTTGAGACCGGAGGTGCCTCTGGTTGAGGTCGGCAACTATCACGATTTGGAACACCCAATGATAACTGCCATGACTTCAATGTGGGGCGGATGAAACATATATACCGCACTCCCTAATTACATTGATTTCTTTGAGGGTTCTCCAATTAATTTTCTCAAAACCAATGGTTTAAAAAGTGTTACAAGTGTCCTTTTTCACCTCTGATTACATTTGCTCTTACCCTGGGGAAAGAAAAGGGCACACAGTTTCCTCAACCCTCCCAGCTGATTGAATTATTGTTTAATCAGAAGTGCCAACAAGTCCAAGGGCATACCCTGTTCGGCTAAAACATCCCACAACTTGGCTCTAGGGACCTAGTCGAAAGCCGACTTTAAGTCTACGAAAGCGGCATATAATCTGCCGCCATTAAGGATCGGGACACGCCAATAAATTAAAACAAATCTAAAAACCTGGTCTATTGTACTCTGGTGTGAGCGGAACCCCGCCTGTAGAGGGGAGACGATATTAAACTCTTTGATCCAATCTTGAATTCGACTTAACACAAGCCTGGCTGTCACCTTTTGTAAACAGTCAATTAGACTGATGGGCCTGTAATTACCAGGATCTGATCTATCCCCTTTCTTAAAAATAGGTAAGATCCCCGCCCCTTTCCATGACTCAGGGATTGGGGAGCCCTTTGCTATGGCATTTACAAGAGTCTGTATGTATATTACCCATAGTGCCTTATAATACAAAAACAGATCTGCAGGAACACAATCAAGCCCGGGAGCTCTGCCACTTCGTACACTATTAAGAGCAGCTTCTACTCCCTGTTTAGTAAAATACAATACAGGAATACCAACTTGATTGTCCAAGGGCCCCTGTGGTAATTCACAATCTCTGTGTTCAATAGCAAATTGTTTTTTAAATTGCAAAACCCATTGCTCGGGCGCTACGTGATCGGTAGGTGGTTGGCTAGTTCTTCCCTTACCCCACTTCAACAAGTGCCAAAATCCAGTCATATTCCTGTCTAAGCTTGCACCATACAGCTCTTGCCAGTAGTCTTCATCCCATTCTTTCTATGCTTTGTATAGTGCCAGCAATACCATTTACATATTTCACAACTTTCATTACATGGAAGTTTCCTTCTACATTTTTGTCTTCAGGTGTTTTACTTGGGTCGACTCGACTCATTACATTATGGGCAGACTATTCACCAACGGGTGAGTGTCAAAATGTTTATATTTTCGTTCATATTTCCATTCACTTTTTGCAGTAACTCTCCTTTGTAGTAACATATTCGAACTGCTTTCAGGAGGACTAAAACATAACGCACTACCCTATACTCTGTGGCTGACCAACTCGGTAAGAATAGTATTGAATACTTTTCACTTTGTATTTTTTACCCCCCAGCTCTATTTTTACCAATATTTCCTTTTCTCACAGTTTGCTCATTTTTATGGGCACCTCACCGATACGTATTTTCCATGAGACATTATTCTTATTGTCTGAGGTGAGCATTTTCCTTTTAAAAAAAAAAAAACAGGCACCTTGTTTCTGGCAATTTTCCCTCGGCTTCATTAGTCACCAGCACCACTAGAGAACGCATTCAACTTGATAAATAGGCACTATACCCCCACCAGGGATGAATTCTCTCTGGGAATTTTTCTCACTATCCGGTGCATCTACTTTACACCATGCCTGTTTTGTACAATGTCACACGCCACGATCTGTTTTTGATCTTCTATTACAACTATTTGTTGATGAGGGGAATTCCTCAAAGTATAAATGTAAATAAAACACATTGCTTGTATTTGTTTATCCACACATATGCCCCTGAGGAAGGGACCCCAGAGCCCCGAAATGCATGGGATTAATAACAAGATTTTGTCAACAATGGGAAGATACTTATACGTCTCATAAAAGACTATGGGGCCCATTAGGAGGGCGGGCGGATTGCCCCCGCCAGGCTGGCGGTCGCCACCGCCAGCCTGGCGGGGGCAATCCACCCACCACCCTCTCCTGAATGCCCCCCTGCCATATTAGTATGGCGGGGGGGACCGCGGCGGACGGAAAGACCGTCCGCCGCTTTTCCGCCCCAGTCGCCTTGCGGCCGGGGCGGAATAGGTTTAATATGGTGGCGGTGTCTACACCGCCAGCCATATTAGCATGGGCCTGCAGACATGCCTTTCCATGGCTGCGATGCCGCCACGGAAAGGCATGCGGTCTTCACTTTGGGGGCTCCCTGCGGGCCCAAGGAGTGAAGGACAGGTGGGGGGTGCACACGGGGGGGTACCTGTGGTACCCCCTGCATTTGCATTAACGAAGCAGCAGGCACCGCGCGGTGCCTGCCGCTTTGCTAATGCAAATGCATTCGTGCATTTTCAGCATTGTGGCGGGCGGTGCTGAGTGCATCGCCCGCCACAATGCTGATAATGCAGGATGCGCCCGCCACAGTGGCGGGTGCATCCTAATACCCCCCCACGGGACCCCCGCCCTTATGGCGGGCGGTCCCAAACACCGATAGGATGGCGGGCGGACTAAGTCCGCCCGCCATCCTAATGGACGCCTAAGTATTTATGTTTTGTAAATTTCGTCAGACAAAAATCATTGTTGCACGCTATGAATGCATAATAATTGTTTTTTGTCAAACAAAAAGGTTGCATCTATTTTTCAATGTGAAAAAAATATAGACATTAATGGAACAGTTATTAATTGATGTCTTGTGTTTACTTTTGATGTAAATTGTTAAAATCAGTAATTGGTATAAGGAACAGTGCTCCCCACACACAGGTACCTCTCCTGTTTCTACTGATTTTCATTAGCCCGTGGGGTCAACACAGGCAGTGGGGCAGCACCCTTGGTTAAAATAGATTCACAGGAGTAGAATCATATAAAACAGGCAGTGCAACTCTTCCTTTCTGACTAATAAGGACTTACCACAGTCACATCTCTGCCTAACAGCTATGCTCCTACTAATGGCCAAGTGTCAACTTGCTTAACATTGGGGGAAGAAAGACGCTCCCAAGGTCACACTATGGTTGCAAGACGCTACATACTACCAGGATCAACTAGCCAACTACTGGGAACTGATGCCCCCATCAGCCTGACCAAAAGACATTTGTTAGCCATTTTAACATATTTGAGGTCGCAAGACACTCCACCGCCCTAAACACACGCCGCAAATCATCCATATTGGAATTTTTACTATTTGTATATCTAATGAGGAAGTATTACATATTGTGAGACGAAATTGTGTTGCTAGTCCTGATCCATGCCCCTGTGATCAGCGTCGGTTTGGTAACGAGGGCACTCGGGCAATGCCCGAAGGGCCGGTGTCCAGTTCCAGCTGTGGGCTGCTTTTTTAAGAAGTCTGGGGGGCCACTTTGTGCTGTTTCTGTATTGGTCAAAGCCGCCAGCGGCCCAGTGGGTGCCTGAGTGGCCTTTTCTGGAGATAAATGGGCGTCCATTACCTCACTCTTATCACTGGCAGAGGTTTCACTCCCTTTCTCTCGCTGGGCCAGCCACATAATGTGTGCATATTGAGCTAAAGTGGCCTCACTTGTTTTCAGGTGTTTCACCACTGTAATCTAATCCGTGATTTTTTTTTTTAACCCCCCCCCCTTTTTTGGAATAAAATTTCGCTGAAGCAGTGTTTTGCAAGGCAATATGCAAATGTGGCCACTTTTCTTTTACCGTGCACAGGCCGATTTTTAATCCCAATCCAACCCTGCCCATGGTACTACCCTAAGTGGTATGTCTATATTCTGTAATTCCTTCTCATGCCACTACACCCATGGATCAAGATTAAACTATGAAGAAGTAATGCCAATGTATAGTCCACACTATGTAATCTGATGCAATGCTATTGTGTTGCCCGCATTAGATGACTATGCCTTTCACTCCTCTCCCCCCCACTTGTTCTTCCTCCTTTGCCTCCTGCCTATTGTTAACTGTTGGAGACACTGGTGTTCAAATGTAATATCGCACCAAATGCCAATAAATAAAAAGTTAAAAAGTGTACACTTTTCTGTCTCTCCTTTCCTCTTGAAAGACTGTCTGTCACTGAAATGACTCAGAAGCTGATAGTCCCAAAACACAGGCCATGGGAGTGACTACAGTTCAGACATAGATGTCATCAAACATTTAATACTAGGCTCCCATCCATACTCTTTATGATTCCCTTATCAGCCCCATCTCCTTCGTGAGATATGTCCAGGCCAGTGCTCACAACTTTTCTTAGGAGGCTACATCCACTTCTCCGGCTTCTCCCATTTTCTCCAAGTGGCTCCACCCAGATCTGCCACTGGAACGGCTGAACACCAGGTGTAATACCTGATTGGATTTTCTGTTAGTGAGCCTTTCTAAAGTAAAGGAAGTTCTCACCGTGATTACATTTTCAGGGGAAAAATTAAAGCAAAAAGTGCATTTATAGCACAGATTCGTTAAAAAGGTAGTGTTGTGAAATAAAGCTAATCTTTGATCACATGATTTGGGCAAGCAAGGTAGCCGTGTTTGACCTCAGGTACCTCTCAGGTTTCACACTGTGTACTTAGAGCAGAGGTGACAAGCAGAATCCGTATTTTATTTCTGGCAGCTTTGGTGTGATGAGATGTGTGGTGAGATCCTAAAATGAGGGCAGAAAAGCACTGCTCAACAATCGAGACTACATTATACTTGCTTTCATGCAATGGGAGATTTATCAGATTCACAATGTGTTGAGCCCAGGGATTTCTACCAGGTCCCTGTGATTCATGGTGGGCAGCTGCAGTCACTAGGCCACGTGATCACCTCTCCTGAAAACTCACTTTGTTTTGTGTGGGCACATGACTCGAGCTTTGAATAAATTAAGAAAAAAACACCCTAGCACAATTTAAGCAAAAAATATACACAGATCCCTTTGTCATAACAAACGTTTGTAAAAGTTGAATTTATTCTGAAATCCATCTGTTGTGGCTCACATAGATTTTTATATTTTAAACAAAAATTGATTCTGCAGAGAATGCAGCAACGATGTGGAATTCATATGCTAAAATACTTTACTGCTATTAGTTAACCTCCTTCAGTCCGTTTAAATTAAAAAGCGTTTCCATTTCTTTCTGGAAGGTGGATGCCATTTTTAAAAGCTCTTCTTTTTTCTGTTTTTCATCACCCCCATCAACCCGTTTCTTCATTTCAATACATTTAAAAGCAACTGGAACATTAGAAACAACCTTCTCATACAGATATCTGCAATTTCTTTTGACAATTTCTTCTAATAAATGTGATCTTGTACCCTTGCAATGTTTCCCCACAGGAGGTCAGCAGGCAGTGTGAACTGGTAAAAGGCGCTGTTAAACAAAAACACTACAAAAATGCACAGTCCTCTTTTTCAAGGCCAAGGTAAAAACACATGCATACTTATGGCACACAAATCCACACAATCCCCTTCCTCCAAGCGCCTAAGATTTTTTTCCTCCACTTACCTGATCCATGAGGGTGATTCATGGTCACAGTGGGACACCGGATGGGTGCTCCAATTAGCTTGTGCACACCAGGTGTTACTTTGCAGTTCAGAATGCCCTGCAGTGCCTCCGGCCCAGCTGCTCCCAGTAATTATGCCACGCTTATGGCATCTATTAGAGGGCTGGCAGTATTTAAAGTGTACATAGGAACACGTCCACACCTGCATCTGACAATGACTGAAGTTGGTAGTGGCCCCCATCAGGGGTGCATCAAATGCAGGATTTTAGTTCAGTGCGAGGTCATTAAAGAAAGGCTGCTGCTACGCCCTTCTAATTTGCTCTACGACATTGTGGAAAGTTTCTTCTGAACTTTCCCAGCCTGCCTCAGCCCACCTCAGCCATGAGCCCGCCCTCAGCCACGATTATCCAATAGAAATGACATGTGAAGGGCAGGCATGCACTGCTGACCTCACAAACGTGATGATGATGCACATTCAACATGCCTGGGCCAGGGTGGGCCAAGAAGAGCAGGTACATTTTTGTTAATAATTACTGGGCCTGCTGCCCAGGGGAAAAACAATCTTATAGACCCGGCCCTGTAAAATAGGTACCGGTGCTGAGCACCGGAACGCACCGACACAAATAAAGCACTGGTCCAGGCCCCTTCCTTGTGATCTGTTACTGAATAAAAGAGCATCCTTTTGAAGTGTATAGGAGGAGTCTATCTTTCCCTCTTTTTCCAGTGTCCCATGCAGCTGACAGGAATGTTGCTCGACACATATCTGTCTTGGGGGATTCCTATACTCCTCAAGTCTTCAGCAGGCAGGCCTGGGCTTCCCAAGATGTATCCCAGGATCCTCCAAGCAGTGTTCATACACAGCACACATACTGTCCAGCAATGTTAACCTACATGTATTGAGACACAACAGACACACACACATTTAGCACACACATGCAATCTGCACGCACTGTTCCGCACTAAAGCTTCTCTGTATCTTACTGTGGTGTGTGTAACGGTCTAGTGTTTCGCGGGTCTCGTCCGAGACCTGGAAACACTCACACACATTGTATCATCCTCTGGCCAGGCGTGGCCAAAAGCCTTTAAATAAATGGACCGAGGTCGCTCGTGGCTTCCGGTCCGACACAGCAGTCCTGAGTGTGTGTGTCAGTTATTAACGTTGGGTTATTGTTAACTTACCGGTGGGCCCCCAGTGTAATCCTCCCGCTCCCCTACACTGGCGACGAGGGTGGTTGTTCGAGGAACAGAACCCTGGCTGCGGAGCGAGAAAATCCCGGCAGTGACGGCGTGGCCCCGATCCACGTGCTGTCCGACGTAGGAGTGACGGTGCTGTGCGAGGTCGAGTGGAGCCGTCAGCGGTGTACCGGTGAGCAGCGTGCATGGAGCTGCTTTGGTGACCGGCGGTGGAGGTGCCTGCTGATAGACGAGGAGCGGCCCGGATCGGCGACGCGAGGGCCCAGGCGCGGCCTGAGGAATCGCGGCGCATGCGCAGTGTGGTCCGAGGCTTCCCTCTGCGTCGGGAGACGCGCGAAAGGCCTCAGTCGGAGCGCCAGTCCTGGTTGGTGTATCTAGTGGCTGGAGGTGAGCGCTAGGCGTCTCTGTTGCCGTGGGACAAGTGCCGGTAGACCGGCGTGTGTGCAGAGAATGCCCTGCTAGTCCCCAACAATCATTGGCACCTGCAAGCAATATAAGTGACACATTAAACAAAGAAAGGGGGCATAAATACAATGAACAGGCTTATGGAGGAACATATGTAAAGCATTCTCAAGGTGACAACGATTGGCCAATGCAATAAAGGACTGACAAAGTCAAGTGGAGGGACATTACCCTGGTTAACAAGGGAGTGTGCACTGTGCACAACGGCTGACAACACACGCGCAGTGTCTGAAAAGTGAACAGCTACTGCGCCATCCAGATCATTGCACTTTTGGCGTCATTTTATCAAGTGGAAGAGAATATAAAGCTCAGACCATCACGAACATGTCAGTGGTGCAGGATGCAGCATCGGCCGGAGGAGCTCCACAAGCAGCAGCCGCAGCACCGGGGGCAGGACAACAAGCAGTGGGCGCAGTGATCCAACAGTCGCCACACTCCCAGATCAATCCAATTCCTCCGTTCAGCGCACTGGCTGACCCGGGCACGGCGGCGCCACGCTGGGCTGTGTGGTTGAGTCACCTGAATAACTATTTCACGGCCACGAGGGAGAAAGACAATGAGGTGAAAAGGTCCTTGCTACTACATTTCGGTGGCGATGAACTCTACAAGTTGTTTCTACATCTGCCAAACACCGGAGCCGCAACAGACTACAATGCTGCAGTACAAGCATTAAATGCCCACTTTGATCCACAACTAAACCCCCATTATGAAAGGTTCAAATTCAGGCAATCCCGGCAAAGGGATGGAGAGACGATGGATGCTTTTCATGCACGACTGAGACAGCCACCCATAACACTGGACGAAATACTGATGCTGGCTAGATCGCACGAATTATCAGACGCAAGAGCCACAGCAATGGAGTCAGCTATCACCCCTTCGACAACCGCTGAAGTGACCGTCAAGACGGAGAGAGTAGATGCGGTGCGGAGCAGCAGCCGTGGAGGTAGAGGAAGGTGGCCGACCAGAACACAGCGGCGTGTGCAAATTGGTTCCTGCGGGTATGAAGAACACAACAAAGACAGCTGCCCTGCACGTGGAAAGACGTGTGACAAATGTGGTGGAAGTAATCACTTTGCGAGTGTCTGCAGGGGTGGCGGGAGAGGAAATTCACGTGGACAAGGACCAGCAGGGAGGAAAACACCCACCAAAGCGGTTCGACAATTAGCCCTAGAGGACACACGGGAGGTATACTCGTCGAGAGGGAACAGAACACCGTCCCGCCACCCACAAGGGATGGATGACTCGTCAACAGACGATGAGGAAGAGTGCTATTACGTATCTTTTGTAAGTGAACTCAAAAGACGGCGGCGGCCTCAGCCGAAATGTCAGATCCAAATTGATGGGTCGACGGTAACCGGAGTCATAGACACTGGGGCTACGATCAATGTAATGGGCATTCAGCATTACAAGGCACTACGACCTAGACCTCAACTGGTACCATCCAAGGCTCGCATACTCACCTATGGTAGCAAGACTCCATTACCATTGAGAGGGAAGATGACAGTGCAGGTGAAAGCGGAAGATCAGGAGTTGACAACAACGTTTCACGTAATTGATAAAGAAGCAGACTTGCTAGTCGGCAGTCACACGGCGGAGGACCTCAAGCTAATTGCATTTGCAAATGCCGTCAAAGCCTTCCACACAGAGGAGATCCTACAACAATTCCCGTCGCTATTCCAAGGTTTAGGTACCATTAAGAGACCGCATGTCAAGCTTCACATTGACAAGGCCATACAACCCATTGCATTAAGGCATCGGAGGATACCGTTTCATCTTCGGTCAGCGGTTGAACAGGAACTCCTTAAACTGGAAGAGCTAGGAGTAATAGAAAAAGTAACGGGACCGACACTGTGGGTGTCACCGATGGTGATTGCTGAGAACCTTGACAACCTGGCAAAATTTGCATATGCATTGACATGAGGATGCCCAATAAAGCAATCAAGAGAGAGAGGCATCTCACGCCCATGGTGGATGACATACTAACAGACTTGAATGGAGCACAATGGTTCTCCAAATTAGACTTAAACGCCGGCTACCATCAACTAAAGCTAGCGGAAGAAAGTAGGTATATCACGACGTTCTCGACGCACTTGGGCCTGAGGAGGTATAATAGACTGAATTTTGGCATCACATCGGCAGCTGAAATATTTCAGAACACGATCAGAAATTCTGTCGGGCCTAGATGGGGTGTTGAATGTCAACGACGACATCCTTATTCATGCCAAAACCAGCGAAGAACACCACAAGAGGCTGAAAGCCACACTCAGGAGACTGGCGGAGTTTGGTGTCACGCTGCATAAAGAAAAGTGTCAATTTTTTAAACAATCAATAGAGTTTTTTGGATACGTCTTCGACTCAGAGGGAGTCAAGGTAGATCCACGGAAGTCAACCGCCATCAAAAGTGCCCCCGCCCCGACCACTGCATCAGAGGTGCGGAGTTTCATGGGTATGGCACAATATTGTGCCCGATTCATCCTGCAACTTGCCACGTTAGCTGAACCGCTGTGGAACCTGACCAAAAAGGAGAACCCATGGAGATGGTCCCAGGCAGAAGAGGAAGCTTTTGACAAAATAAAAGCGGCACTGCTGGACAGCACGACGATGGCCTATTTTGACACGGCACGGCATACGGAAATACTAGTGGACGCCAGTCCTGGTGGGCTGGGTGCATTTTTGACACAAGAATCGGAACCTGGAGTGTGGGTGCCACTGGCGTTCGCAACTAAGGCTTTAACTGCGACGGAGGCCAGGTATTCGCAGATTGAGAGAGAGGCGTTGGCCGTGAAGTGGGCCTGTAACCATTTCCATCTGTATATCACCGGACAGCCCTTCAGAATGGTCACAGATCATCAGCCTCTAGTACCTTTGTTCAAAGGCACAGCCCCACACCCACCGCCCCGGATTGAAAGATGGGCCATTCAGGTCCAACACTACCAAATGGATCTAGTCTACAGACCAGGAGCAAAAAACCCGGCGATTTTCTGTCACGACATCCCCCGGCGGAAGGAAGTGGAATCCCTGATCATGAAAATCGGACCGAGGAATTCATAGATATGGTGTCCCAGCTGTCATGCCCCCAAGCACTTGCACCGGAAGACATCGTAGCACAGTACGGGGATGATGCTGTCGTTATGAGAATTAGAACAGCCATGAATACTGGATCTTGGGAGAACTTCTTGCGTAATGTGAGTGATTGGGATGAAGCCGACCGAACGCGTTTGTCCCAGTGTTGGAAGGTACGCCATGAGCTCAGTAGAGCTACCAATGGGATCATACTTCGGGGATCCAGAGTGGTGATTCCTCTCACTCTCCAAGACAGAGCAACCTCACTAGCTCATGAGGGACACCAAGGTACGAAACGTATGAAAGCCAGAATGAGGGAGAAGGTATGGTTTCCTCACATGGAGGAAAAGATAGATATGTGGGTAAAGAACTGTAGAGCATGTCAATTGACCAGCACTTCGGAGGTGCCTGCCTCCATCATCACAGAAGAGCCACCACCAGCACCCTGGACCTGGGTTAGCCTGGATTTTGGGAGTTTTCCGATGGGAGGATCACTGTGGTATTGGTAGATAGCTACACCAAATACCCAATAGTGGAAGTTGCACCGTCCACCAGCTTCACAAATATCCAGCCGATCCTCAGCAAAGTATTTGCGATGTTTGGTATCCCCCAGGTGATGAAAACAGACAACGGGCCCCCATTCCAGGGTCACAAATTCAAGGAATTCCTGCAAGGACTAGGAATAAAACACCGGCGAATCACACCCCAATGGCCCCAAGCCAATGGAGAGGTGGAAAGATTTATGAGGACTGTCAATAAAACCTTAAGGATCGCGCTAGTAGAAGGAGTAGACCCAGAGACAGCGCTGCAACTATTTCTGAGGGAGTACAGAAGCACCCCTCACAGTACCACTCAACGGTCTCCCTTGTCGTTGATGTTTGCAGGACCCCGGCATGACCTGCTACCAACGGCTGAACATTGGAGGCCTGAACCATATACACCGGCTGCCACCCAAGAGAGAAGGAGAAAAACGAATGAGAAAGCAAGCCACAGGAGACGGGCGCGAGACCGGATGTTAGTCCCGGGGGACGCAGTGCTGGTGAGAACACGCAGGCCTGGAGGAAAATTCAGAACCCCTTATGAAGTCGAACCATGGACAATCAAAACAACCAAAGGTACGGCTGTGACGGCGCAAAAGAATGGAGAAGAAATCACCAGAAATGTGTCATGGTTTAAACGTATCACACCCAGACAAGAGACTCAAGAAGCAGGCGACAGGCACGTCTTGACACTGCTAGCCAATCCGACCATGGTCTGGAGCCCGGTGAGAATTTTGACAGTACCAACATTTCCTCGTCTCCACGAAGAAGAGAACCTGACCCGGTGCTCACCAGAGGGCGAAGTTCCCACAACCTTCGACCAAATCCCAGACCCAATCGGATGCTGGCGGACTTTGCGTGTGAACTTACTAAAACTGTAACGAAGACAAGAAAAACAAAGACCAAGTTGGAAAGGGATGTAACGGTCTAGTGTTTCGCGGGTCTCGTCCGAGACCCGGAAACACTCACACACATTGTATCATCTTCTGGCCAGAAGCCTTTAAATAAATGGACCGAGGTCGCTCGTGGCTTCCGGTCCGACACAGCAGTCCTGAGTGTGTGTGTCAGTTATTAACGTTGGGTTATTGTTAACTTACCTGTGGGCCCCAAGTGTAATCCTCCCGCTCCCCTACAGTGTGCTTTTTACCGCCGGGGAGAGCCACATTGAATATGGCAGAACAAACTTCCATCATTGATTATATAATGATGGAAGCAAAACACTGGGACAGTTTGACGGACTTTAGGGTCTTACCGAGGCAAGATAGTGACCATAATGCCCTCGTTTTATCACTTAAGCCATGGAGCTTTGGGTTGACAAACCCTGATGCCAAACCCAATACTGAGATCTTGCCCCTCATGGTAGTCAACAATAGGCGCAGGGTTAAACGCCCTACTTTCAGGACTGCCAGAGCAGGCTTGCCGAAATATACGAGATCGCTGTACCTCGGATAATCGAGATGGGCGATCCGAGCTCCAGCGGCCAAGCCGTAGAAATCCATAGGCAGTTGGCTCTCGCACTGGGGGATCTGTTTTGCCCACTAAGTGGGAATAAACGACGTGGGGCTAGGTCTCATCCCTGGTATGATGATACCTGCAGGAAAGCAAAAAGGGATCTTCTTTCGGCAATTAAGTCTAGAGATACTGCAGGAATAAGGCTATCTAAACAGCTCTATAAAAAGGCAATTACTGGAGGGAAGAGGGATTGGGAGGAAACGAGGTGGGAGGACTTGAGACTTGCGCTCCTTTCCAAGGATGCCAAGTCATTTTGGGCCATCGTTAGCTCAGGTGCAACAGGGGGAGGGGAGGCCGTTCTCCCGAATATTGCGCCCTCAGTGTGGGAGGCGCACTTCGGAGCATTGTACACAAATATGGAGTGTGGCGAGGCCCATCGCCTAGGCTCCAAACTTGCCCAAGAGCATAGAATGACTGGGGCGGCGATCTTGCTCCTGGAAGGATCTGTGGCCCTACAGCCATCCCCCGTCCTAGACCCCCACCACGAGTATCGACTGGTGGGGGACTCTGGCGTGGGGTTGCGGGTGGAATACCTGGAAGTCCTAGAGACCTACCTCCCTGTAATGCCAGAGATCATCACCCTGAAGGAGGTAGAATCTGCCATAGCAAGGCTGACCCCCAACAAAGCTCCTGGCCTTGATAAACTGCCTGGGGACTTGTTCCGTTCTGAACCCAAAGTATGGGCACCATACCTGGTTATCCTGGTCAATGCGGTTCTCATGGGGTCTGATTTACCGGACACCTGGTTGGGAGCTGAGATCGTCCCCATTTACAAAAAGGGTTTTCCGCTAACCCCATCAAACTATAGGCCCATTAGCCTCATAGATACAACACAAAAATTAATGGGCAGGATCATATTGGACAGGATTCAAGGATGGATGGAGGAATACCAAATATTGACCACTCTCCAGGCCGGATTTAGATCAGGAATCTCAACCCTGGACCAAATCTTTCGGCTCCAGGTCCTATTCTGGAAAACAGCAAGAGTGGAGGGTGGCAGCCTCTACCTTGTCTTTGTGGACCTGCGAGCCGCTTTTGATCTGGTCCCCAGGGAAAAGTTGTAGAAAGTACTGGCAGATCTGGGTCTCCCACCTTACCTATTGAACATCCTAACCAGATTGCATGTCGGCAATTATGCTCAGGTTAGGTGCGAGAGACATGGGGATCTTTCAGCCCGCTTTCCTGTATCTAGGGGTGTGCGACAGGGGTGCGTCCTGGCTCCCATGCTGTTTAGCCTTTTCATCAATGGCCTTGTGGACGCCTTAAATGGTGTAAAAGACAATGACGCTCCCTGGTTGGCCACTGGTCGGGTGCCCGCTCTGATGTTTGCGGATGACACCTTGTTGTTATCCAAAACATAATCGGGCATCCAGCGTGTTCTGGATGGGTTTGTAACATTCTGTGCCTCGCGGGGATTGGAGATTAACTTGGATAAAACTAAGTTTATGAACTTCAATCCCCCGAGGCAGACCCGTCCGAACCCTGTCCTGAACCGTATTCCCCTGGAACGGGTCAAGACCTTTGTCTACCTTGGCATTACTTTGACAGAAGATTTTGGTTGGGGCCACCAAATTGCTAAATCTGCCCTCAGATTATCGCAAATAGTAGGGGGTATTAGTAAGATGCACAGAACTTCAGTATTTAGACCGGTAGCTCCCGTCCTTGAAATCTATGGACTCCAGGCCAGAACAGTAGCCATGTATGGCGCTGAACTCTGGGGACATAAGAATACATATAGCCTCTTGAGAGTTGAGCAGTCCTTTATGAGGAATTTGGTGGGCTTGCCACAAAGTACACCACTTACCCCTTTGAGGTTGGATTTGGGACTGGAGTCCATAGAAGAATTGGTAGTCGCCCAGCCATTGCTCTATTGGATGAGGGTCTGGTCAGCACCGGAACTGTTATCCTATAGAGCTGAATTCTCGGAGGTTTGGGTACATATAAAAAACAAAAACATTCCTTGGCTGTCTCATATCAAGGCCCTCACCAGCTATGTAGGATTGCCCTAGCTATGGGAGATCCCAGAGCTGAGCTGTCCGAGTACACCTAGGGCACAGCTGCTAACCTTGGTGAGGGAGAAAAACGTACTTGCATTACACCGATCAACAACCCAGGGTAGGCTGTCTGTGGAGTTCCTCCTATTAAAATCTGAACCTCGACAGGAGGCATTCCTAGATGTAGTTCAACCCCCTCTTGCAAGGAAATTATATACTCAACTGAGGCATGCTTGCCTGCCAATAAGGGCATTTACTTCGAAATGGGCTAAAACAGAAAACGAAACTTGCCCAGCATGTAATTATATCCGAGAAGATGTTGCCCATGTCATGTTTTTTTGCCCAGTGTATGTTACAATAAGAAAATGCTGGTTGATCCCACTATGCAGAAACTTGGGCTTTAGGCAATGTATGCAGGCGTGTAGAGTTTTAATGTACGACACCTCGCCATCTATTGTCTTTGTTGTTTCTCGTTTTTTGCATGGTATGTGGCGCCGAAGGAAAGGTTTTGTTTAAAGTTATTGTAAATGTATCTGGATTTTTTTTTGGCGGGGAATTATTTTATCTAGATTGCCAATCGATAACTATTTGTTTAATCAACTATTTATGTCTAATACTAGCTGTTTATATTTATTGTTTTAACTATTGTGCCTTGTATGTATTTTATCTGCACTTTTATGGTCTTTGACCGAAATAAAGTTATCATGATTGATTGTTATTGACTGAGGTGGAAAAAGAGAGCCAGAGGCGAAGTCAAGGGGCCTACTTCACCCTGGTCAATACCTGTGCCCTCCAACTTAGATAACATTGCTATATTCATTCACTCTTCATAAATAGTTCCGTTCAGAAAATTATTTCCTTAAAATCATTGACAACCTAAATCATCTCCTCAGAATGCATTTACAACAGACAAAAGATCATAAATCCAAAGCATTATTTATTCAGTTTTAAAAACAATGCTCAAATAAGACAGTTTTAAAAGATAAATCATCAATACTACAATTCCACTAAGGACTTCCCTCTAAGCAGCCTTACTGATTGCAAATACTTCGACATACAATATACAGTTAAAATACTAGTGTCCGGGGGTGCGTGGTCTCGCTGCAAATGGAGTGAGATGCACGCCATCTCAGCTCCGGGCCTCCGCCACCGTCTACAGCAATTTTCAGCAAGGCAGCAGCGCCAAAAGCCTCCTGGTTGGGGAGGTACCAGTAGCGGAGCGATTGGGACACTCACTGCAAGGCGCGAAGTAAGGTGGTGGAGACAGACGGATGAATAACGGGCTGAACAAGATGAGCCGCCTGGACTCAGACGGCACGTCCACCATCTTAGCTGCCCGGACCCCGCGTACCTGTAGTCGCAGCCTCGGGAGGTCGGATCGGGACTCGGCGGTGATCCAAAGCCGCCGGCTCATAGCCACCCCTGCTTGGGCGCCAAGCAACGCATCCCGAGAGTTAACTGCCGCCTGGGTTGCCTGGCCCCAGCGGGACTGCACCGGGGGTCTTTGGAAGAGGCCAGAGCGAGGCTCCGCAGGCTGTAATTGCTGCGGGAGAGCAGGAACAGTCCGGAGGAAGCCTCGGAGTGTGGACCCATCATACCACTAAGTGGTGATCAGAGGGGGAGAGGATCAAGCCGGCGGGCGGGAGTACGCTTTCTTAGGGTTATCCGCCATCTTAGCTGCTTAGGGTTCATGAGTCTGCATCGGAGGCTCTCCGAGACACCAAGGTGAGGACCCGCAAGAGGTGATCACCATAGATAAACGTGAAAATGCTGGAGGGGGCCTGAACTGCGGGACTGCCAATCAGCCTGCCAGTGATCAAAGGAGGAGAAATTGGCACAGGAGAGCGAGAGTGCAGCTGCCATTTTGATGCGTTGGAGGGTCACAAGCCTCACCTAGGCAGCGCTGACCAGCCGCCAGCAGAGAGATCCAGAAGTACAGGTACGGGGGCAGGGGGTGCCGACCCTGGGGTCATCCTTCACGATTTGGGCTGTCTGAGATCCCGTCCTCCTGCTGCCCTTTTGGGGCCTGGCCCATACCCCGGTGGCGGCCCCCCTGCCCTACTGCTTCCCACTACCCACACAGCCACACGGACCAGGCATGTTCACTGCTGGCCACCAGAGCGCAGCTTCTCACTCGGACACCACTGCCGATGACTTTAACTGGGGCCCCTTGCACACGGGCCCTTCCCTCCTGAACCCCTAACTGAGCTCTGGGCCTACACTAGCAAGTCGGCGAGGGGAGACAGATGCTAGCGGAAGCCCCTGGACAAATGATGGGACCATAAGCCTCTTGGGGGGCCCAATAGGACCCTTTCCCCCTGGGGAGAACCAGCTAACTGTTACAACACAGAGGGCAGCTGGGCTGCTGGTTTGAGACTCCGGTGAACATATATTCTATCAAGACAGTGTGGAGCCCAGTACCGCATTGCTCCGCCATAGTCAGTACCTACACACCCCCACCACCAGAGTCAAGGGCGCTGCTATTCCTATTGCTTGCTAAGCTGGTCCCTTGAACTGAGGGTCTGCGGCCCTGCACTGCCCTTCTCCTGACGCCGGAGAGGCCACCGCATTGCAACTCACCCCGGGATGCCTTATTGTCAGCTGGTGGAGCCCCCGGGCCCCATTGGCACCACGTCCATAGAGGGGTGACACCGCAGTTTGGCTAGCCAGGCCCTTACTCTGCTTGTGACCTACATGCCTTGGAGGGCGGTAGTTCCTGCAAGGCCCCTGGAACAGCACTCCACCTCACTGCGACACTGGGACTGGTACTCTCCTGCTGCAATCCAAATATTGTCCCCAGGGCCCGGTGACTGAGAACTCGGGCACGGCTGAGAGTAGACAGCTGTGGGTTGGGTGACACCTCCTCCACGATCTGCAGCAAAAGCCACCAACAATCCCTGAACATGACCCGTTCTAAGTCCAGGAAAGAGCCTTTAACAACCCCCAAAGACACAATCCTTTATGACCCTCTTCACGCAGGAACTTAAATCTGAAATAGAATCTCTGCGCACTTAGGTCCAGGGATGTGCCAAGGAACTCCGGAAAGATGAAAGGGAGTTGGGTGGACGAGTGGATGACCTTGAGAAGACTCACAACGCCTGTACGGAAGACCAGGAACACCTATGGCAGCGGCTGGCCACACTGGAAGAACAACAAATCGAGCTACAGATCAAGCAGGAACACCTTGAAAATAGGGGGTGCCGGAACAACATACGCCCACGGGGAATTCCGATTGGGGCAGACGGCACCGACATAATGACTTTTGTGGCTGACCTGCTTTATGGCATTAGAGGTGATGACGACGCCTCACCGCCTGCTCTAGATCGAGCACACCGAGTGTCTGGACCATCTGGGAGGCCTGGTCTCGTCCCGATATCTTGACTTGGGTCCACTTTTTTACCAAGGAGGCCATCCTCAAGGCGGCTAGGGACAAACCTGAGATCATATGCAGGGGCACGCACATTGAGTTATTCCAGGATCTGGCCCTCACAACACTTCGGCGCCGGAGGGACTTCCGACCCATCACAGACAAGCTCCAGGAGCTTAAAATCCGCTACCAATGGAGGTATCCCTTCTCTCTCATATTTCAGTGGGAGTCCAAACGTCGCGTGCTGAGATCATACAGAGAGGCGACCCAACTACTTCAAATCCCTGACACTCCGCTAGCAAGTCCTACACGCATGTCTCCAAAGGCCAGAGTGCCATTGAAGACACAGTGGACCTCGGTATGTCATGCCAGACATCCATCCTCATGAGAGCGCAGCAGTTCATCCCAAGAAAAGCAGGACATAATCCAACGCATAAGATCCCTGGAGGGAGGCCCGTCGCCTCCAGGCTCGCAAACATCTGCCAACAAATAACTCAACTCTGTGCTTGTTGTTCTACTGGACGTACATCTTTTACCCCGGGGTGGATCCCCGACCATTACTCTGCAGCCGCTTCACTTTCATCGCCCCAGAGACTCCATCAATCGAGGCCTAGCCTATGTTAAAATAGCGGTGGCCCTAGGTTGTGCTTCAGAGGTACCGATTTGTTACACAATGCGATGACCGACCCCCACTCCTATTTCTGGGAGAGTGACATCTCTGGGACAGCCTGTGCCATTGCGCCTGGCCACTCCCTGAACTGGAATAGGCTCTGTTGGCAATGTTGGCCCTTGAACTATTTGAATTGTTTTGTTCGTTCTTATCCCTTTCCCCCTCCTTTCCTTCCCCACCCATCCACCCAGCGGGGGAGCCACTTCGACACTCGGAGGAGCCCTCATTGGTCACTATGCTCCTCAGATCACCTGCCCGAGAAAACGCTTACCCCTGACAATAGGGGACTATGACCTCTGCACCCTGCCTGAAGATTATATCCCTTAATGTAAAGGGACTCAACTCCCCCAACAAGCGGTGCCAAATATGGAGATACTTGCTCTTGCAAAGCCCTGACCTTGTTTATTTGCAGGAGACCCATCTCCTCAGGGCTGACGTAACGCGCATGTCACACCCACGCTTTCCTCTCCAGTTTTAGTCCTCGGCACCCACCAGGACAGCGGGTGTAACCATCCTCTGCCGGGCAGGCATCCACCAGGGAGCAACTAAGGTGATCCGTGGCACTGAGGGCAGACTTCTTGAAGTGGTGGTCAAGCTATGGCAACGCACACTCACCCTTTGCAACATCTATGCACCAACCCAGGGCCAGGACACTTTCTTGCGTGAGATCCTACGAGAGCACGTAGCGCATGTGAACTCGGACCTTATAGTAGGGGGTGGGCACCATGTCCACAGCAATGAAAAAATGCCTCACTGCTCTGGGTCTTATAGACATTTGGCGTTACCACTCCCCGTGACTACTCTTACTATTCCCACACACACCGCTCCTACTTACTCATTGACTACTTCTTTGTATCACACTCCAGGCTGCTATCTTGTCCTATTTTGAAACTAACGACCTCCTGGAGTCGCCGCTTCCGGTTCTATGGGACGCATTCAAAGCAACGATTTGCTGCCCCCTTACATCTATTGCCATTGCTCGGACGCGGTAGGCCCGCCAGTATGAGAACAAACTCACGTGCGAAATCAAAACACTCAAGCGACTAGATCAGGAGCGTCCATCGGCGATACATAAGAGGCGCTTGGCTATACTCAGGGACCAACTTAGGGCACACAGAACCAACAAGGCCGAGCACACTCTTCTCGCGCTACGACAGTGTTACTACGACGGAGGGGATAGGGTGGGTACTGTCTTGGCACATCGTCTGAGATCACGTGCGGCCAAATCACACATTGCTAAATTATACTTGAATTATACTTCTGCAATGAAATTAGACTTTTCTGCAATGTGACATCCGAGATAGATTGTGTGGCAACTGTATTCCCAGATAATCGAAGTTAGGGACAAGCTTTATTTATTCTATACCTATTTGCCTGCTAGTGTAGGACTCTTTTTGCTATGGTGACGAAAAATAATGTATTTGTTCTTACTGGTATTAAGTTCCAGACCTTTCTCCTGACAGAATAGCTAGAAGGCATTTAAAAGCTGTTGCAAGACCTGAGCTGTTTTTGACAATGAGAGAGTATCAAAAGCATATTGGAGGGCAGGGGCCTTTTGACCTCCCATTCGGAGTGATTCACAGTCATCCTTGTTAAACCCATTCACCACATTGTTAATACAAAGAGAGACGAGTATTGGTTGGTACAAGGAGTTGGGGTAACCCAGTGTCATTCAAAAATATACAGTTCATGTTCCGTGGAATCTCATCAAATGCTGAATGTAAATCAACAAAGGCAACAAACAAATGGCCCTTGTTGATTAGCGCAGTCTTCCAGAAAATGTTACAGAAACGGAAGACCTGATCAAATGTGCTTTTCCTTGACCTAAAACCTACCTGTAGTGGGGAGAAGATATCTTCCTACGTAATCCAATCCTGGATTTTACTGAATATCTGTATATAAAATATCTTCTGCAGTCTGTCCGTGAGACGAATTGGTATTTAATTATTTGGCAAATCATAAGAGTATTTTCTGTAGATTAGTATAATCTCTGCTGCACTCCAGGAGGTAGGTCTATTTACCCCTTTTAAAATAAAGTTAGAGAATCAATTTATATAGGGTACCCAGCTGGCTGAAAGTGAAAGATGAAGGTCTCCTATGACCCTATCTGGACTTTTGGCCTTGTTGCTCTTTGCCGCTTTTATAGCAAAACGTGTATCTTGCATTGAAACGAATATAGTGGGGATTTTATAAAATGTAACCTGCAGTGTTAAGTCCAACTACCCATTGTGTTGCTTATATATACTACTAAAACGGTTGCCCAAATCTTGGGGCTGAACACAAAATTCGAGTTGTTGGGCTGTGCAGTAGGGCAACGAGTGACTATCAGGTAGATTCATGAAGCCAAAATCGGCTCGCAAAGGGCCAGATTCTGAGAATCTGGCCCTTTGCGAGCTCTATTTTTGCATTTGGGATTCATCATCCCAAATGCAAAAATCGCAATTATAGAAATCGCTAAATTGCGAAGAATCGCATTTAAGGAATCTCAATTAGAGATTCCTTAAATGCTATTCATGAACCTTTTTAAAATTGCGAATTCGCACTATGGGGCCGCTATTTACCTCGAAGTGTAACTTTGTGGTAAATAGCAAAAACTTAGAAAAATGCACTTTAGTGCATTTTTCTAAGTTGTATGTTCCACACACACATGTCCTTTGGACATGTGTGTGCGCAACACCAGTGTACATTTGCATTTCAGGGGTGCTACAGGGTGTCCTTTGGACACCCTGGCACCCTTGAAATCGCTTCCTTATTTGCGATTCGCTAATTGCTAATCGCAAATAAGGAAAGACTCCCCATTCATTCCTATGGGCCTTGAGGCCCATAGGAATGAATGGGAAAGCCATTCCTTATTTGCGATTAGCAATTAGCGAATCGCAAATAAGGAAGCAGTAGAAATCGCAAAATAAATTGCGATTTCTACATGCATCCTGTTTTGCGAGTCTTTAATAGCGATTCCTTAATAATCGCTATTAAGGACTCGCAAAAGCGGACTTTGATTAATCTGGGGGTAAATCCCCAGACAATTTGTTATCGGATTTAGCTGCAGCGATCAAGTACTCTCACATAGAATTCTCCCAGTCTCTTCAGTCCTAATGCAAGCACCTTTATATGCTTTCTGAGCAAGGAGGATATCAGCTCTGTTTTTATTTCTCAGACCCTGAACTAGTGTTCTCTTTGCTTTCATACACATCCTGTTATACCAAGTGGTTTTCGCAGTTTTTTTGTCCTTTTGGTTGTTGCACCTGGATAATAATTCCCTGATGTTATTCATAAGAGAATTGTGTTGCATGAATTTCAATTCACCAAAAAGCCTGGGGTAGCAGAAGTGAGATCACATGCCCTTTGACCTTTATTTTCACTCACACACACATGGTTACACACACATTCACATTATTCACTATTAATATAATAACAAAATTGAGAGAAAACAGAGTGAAGTCCCAACCAACATCCATAAGAATGAATTGCCACTGTATTCTTGGCATTGATTTAACACCTGGCACTGATTTCGCCACTCTGAGGCCAGGGGTCGAAAAGGCAGCGCCAGGGGTAGTAAGGGACAAGGCAGGGACCCCTGCTGACTCCTAAATGACGTCCATACTGTGCTGATCCATGACCTTAGAGGGCCCCCTTTTGGCATAACAAACAGGGATGTACTTCATCATGTTACCCACGATGCTTGGATATTTGACAGAGTGTCAGGATTTATTTGAACCCAATTCCAACGTATATTGTTTTTATTGTTGTGCACTAAATTTGTCCATGACAATTTAAGGAGGGAGCCTTTACTAAAGGATTCAGAATTCCATTGATTGTCATTACAAGTGAGTTGTGGTCACAGGCATTACGGTCTATAATTACCATGTACTCCAGCAAGTGCCATAGGGTCAGAGCTATTAAAGTGTAATCAATTTGACTCATATAGCCTGGCCTATTATATGTGCTTTTCCCCAACCTATCTGACTTGCACCTGCCATTACATGCTTTTGGAGCCCAAGTTAATGTTAGTGCCATTAGTATTATGGCCTTGGATCACCATTTGACAGATGGCAGGTCCAGAGCTGGTATCCCCATTCCGTATCAAATTCAGTAGTAAGATCTTGCAGAGTGCTCTCCAGAGGCTCAAAGGTAATATTGAGATTACCTGCAATAATCACATTTCCCTTCCCTGCTCAGATATTTGAACTGGCTTCTAGATGTATTATTGTTGCAGATTTAGCACCCTGACCGGAGATCATATTATAGATATTATATAATGTTAAGGAGTGGCCCTTTGGAAATTCGAGTGCAACTGCCTTAATATGGTTAGAATAAATATCACTGACTTTAATTTTACAATTCAGGGTGAATTTAACCCAAATTACTAACCTTCCTGAAGGTCTCACCTTCCCCAAGTGGAGTGCTGTTTGTTTCTACATGTAAAACCAGTATGATAATAGGCATCTAGACCAAGTTTTTCCTGAAAGAGGGATACATCATGCATATATTTCTATATTGCAAATCAGACCTACAATGGTTTGGCCCGGATCCAGTAAGCACAAAGGCTCCCTCCCCTAAGCCAACCACAACGTTGTAATGCAGCATTGTGATTGGTCTGAGCGCATTGGCTGGTCATGTTCCACCACTCGTGGGGAACATGCAAAGTGTGCAGGACTGTTTGGTCGGCCCTGTTATGCACACGTTGGAGTGTAGCAACCACTCTTCCTCCCAGATGTTACAGGAGCCCTGCCCCAGCGAACCTTACTGACACTAGGAATAAAGGGGCACATGAATCAATGTAGGCTTTAGCGAATTCCTTAATTGCGATTATTAAGGAATCGCAATTAAGGAATTGCAAAAGCCTATGCATGTAGGAATCGCTATAAAATTTGTGATTCCCAAACATACCTTAATTGCAACTCGCAAATTGTGAGTCGCAATTAAGGAATACATTCCCATTCATTCCTATGGGCCTACAGACCGATAGGAAAGAATGTGAAATTGCATGCACAATTTGCAAGGACCCAAAAGGTACTCGCAAATTGCGCATGCAATTTCAAGGTGCAAGGGTGTCAAAAGGACACCCTGCTGCACCCCTGAAATTGATCTGTGCATACATGTTGCGCACACAAATGCCCAAGGGCCTATGTGTGTGTAACCTATTACTTTGAAAAATGCACTTTAGTGCATTTTTATATTTTTTTGCGAATTACCATCAAGTTCAAATCGATGGTAATTTGCGACCCCTATTAGCGAAATCACTATTGCGATTTCTCCCTGCATTAAATTGCAATTTTTTTAAATTGCGAGAGCATTACAGTACGAACGTGGCCATCTAACGCTGATTGCAGCATCCCTCCCACTGGATTGATTCCGCCACCCAAGGTCTCCCCCATCTGTACCCGAAACCGGGGTACATAGAGGAGCCCAAGACATGAATTCCCTGCAAGCCGCCAATGCCGTACCTCCGACATAGCGCCCGCATATACACATCCTCCCGGAGTGTCACGCACTAAGGACCTCCCACATCCACAGCAGCCCGTTACAAACCCTTGAACCTCCAGATTTATTCTCTCTGTAATTCGTGGACACGGGACTGTGTCCCTTTCAGAACCGCACTATTTGCAACCCTGTCCTGAAGATGATCCTGACTAACAGGATCGAAACGTTGTCGACTCCTCAGCGCAACTGATGGCGCACTACCTTTTGTGGGTCAACTGAAATTGTTGTCATTATTCATCTCAACATTGTAAATTACAGTCTTGAACCACAATATTTACTGTACATACCTGTTCACATCTGCACTTCGCGCCGTTTTTGCTGACTGCACATTGTCACTTGCGTCGCCACCTCATGTGTCACAAACACAATTTAACACCAAGTCCAATTCAGGTTGCTCACGCATTGTTTGCCTACAGTGCTGTTACAACTGTACCTTCTTTAATTGTTATCCTAATTATATGATGCCAAGTGCACATTCAAAAAATCTACTTGGAGTCTCCCGTCTTCTTTTCGTGTAATGTATTGTATATACATGTCTAACCGTCCTCTTTAGTGATACCAGTTGAGATACTGTTGCTTTGTCTCACATACCTACCCAAACCTCAACTTGGTTTATGGGTTATACTCCTGTTGCTAAATACAAAACTAGGAATAAAGGGGCACATGCATCAATGTACGCTTTTGCGATTCCTTAATTGGGATTATTAAGGAATCGCAATTAAGGAATTGCAAAAGTCTATGCATGTAGGAATCGCTATAAAATTAGCGATTCCCAAACATACCTTCCCATTCATTCCTGTGGGCCTAAAGGCCGAGAGGAAAGAATGGGAAATTGCAAGCGCAATTTGCGAGGACCAAATAGGTACTCGCAAATTGCGCATGCAATGTCAAGGGTGCAAGGGAGTCAAAAGGACACCCTGTTGCACCCCTGAAATTGATCTGTGCACACATGTTGCGCATACAAATGCCCAAGGGCATGTGTGTGTGTAACCTACAACTTTTAAAAATGCACTTTAGTGCATTTTTTTAATTTTTGCCGAATTACCAGCAAGTTGAAACTGATGGTAATGTGCGACCCCTATTAGCGAAATTACTATTTGCGATTTCACCATGCATTGCATTTAAGGAATCCCAATTTGCGATTCCTTAAATGCAATCACATTTTAAGAAATAATAACAATAAATTGCGATTTCTTAAATTGCGAGCGCCTTACAGTTTGATCTCAGAAGCCCTTTTTGCGGGCGCTAATGGCTGATTTTTGCAAATCGCACCGTATGCGCTCACAAAAAAGGTTCATGCATTTGCCTGAAAATGATTATAACAGAAATAAATTCTGTTATTTTCATGTTTTTTTTTCTATTACACTGCTCCAAGAGGAGTGAGCAGATGCTCCTCCTCCTAGTGGAGGAGCCGACACTGGCTTGCACGTTCTCTCTGCTAGATAAACATTATAGATCTTTATTACAACTCTGTGAAGTTCACAGCAGCTCTTGTGGGACAAAGGCTATCGTGGGTTGCAACCATAATAAGGCTTGTCCCAGGCTTTATCACAGACCAGATCCGATCAAAAGCAGAATTTTTGTTACTCAACAGCCATCTGATGTACAATCTAATTTAGCTATTAAAGATATAACACAACCACAGACACACACCTGCACCAGCAGAAACATAAGCACCTGTGCAAACAAACCTACACACACTCCTATACTCTTAAACCACTTGACATGCAGCCCCCAATATGGAAAGAGACAGAGGCATGTGTTATGCCCTGGTAGCCTGTATAGGGCTTTATGCGTCTCTTTGGCCATTTCAAAGTGCTAGATGTGACCAATGCCCAGTTTTCCATTCTGATCGCTTTTTTGGGTGGTTCCTCTTCCAAATCACACCTGTTTTATGTTTACAACACTGCATCTCCTTTTCTATTCTCCTGACGACTGTAGGTTATTTTGTTACCTAGGCACCCTCGTTCCCTGTGCTCTCCCACCCCGTCCTGTTTCCTCTAGCTGAGCATATGGCTCTTTTTCTATGTCCCTGCTTACGTGTTTGTGTCAACCTTTCAGACCATGCATGGAGTCCAAACTGTCTCTCCAAATCTTCCTCATGGCTGCTCTGATTGTGTTACAACTTAAAAACAGACTACGCAGCCATTTCATTCTATAATATTTGGTTGTTCTTTTGGTACTTCCCCTTTTTTTATTTATTTCCTGGGTTGCTTATTAACACTTGGGAACAGTGAGGGATCCTTGTGTTTCCGTTTTGTGACAAAAAAAATGTTGGTCCAGTGCTGGAAATTGAGGCTAGTATGCTTTTTAAATATATACACCCGTTAGGAATATTATTGAAATTAGATTTTGTTAATATAGTAATTATGCTGATTCGCCAGCCTGGGGTCCTCAGACTGGTGTTCCTCATTTAGATTTTTTACCTAAATGAGATGGTGGACAAGACAAAAATGTAAGAAATATGGCAACAGGGGCATGTGCTTAAAGTTATGCGACAGCTGTTTATGAACACTAAGTGCTCATGTAGGCTTTTCCAGCCATATGAATCACCAACATACAACAGTGATTAATTATGTTCATTCACAGCACATCTATGACAGAGCTATGTATTCCCTGCCTTTTTTTGGCCTATTTCTGTTACACAAATATATAAAAATTAACTTTAGCCTAAAGAATACTCCTAGGTTAACCTGCAGGAATGGGGTAAATGTGTGTTGACTCAGTTCTAAATAAGAATTTTAACTTGAAATACACAGTAATGTAAAATGCATAGGAATCATTATATCATTACTAGACCAGAGTGAATTATTAGATGATGGATAATGAATGAGCACATCTGCCTTCCTATTTTTAAATAACTTTATTAGTTTATTCTGTACATTGTACGAAGCCAACATGCAGTACTCATATTAACAATCAACTAGGAGTCTTGGCTATCAAAAACAGCTGTTCACATTTCAGTACATGATACACCGCAAGAATGCTAAAACTCCTAATTTCAGCCAGGGCTGCTCCTAAAATCACATAAGGCCCTGATTACGATTTTGGAGAATGAGATACTCCGTCACGTCCACTGTATTACAAGCAACATAGGATATTATGGAATTGTAATTTGGTGGGCGAGATATTCGCAGTGGTGTAGAAGGGGGGCGGTCTGCCCTAGGTGGCCCTAGGTTTGGGGGTGGGGAACGCAGGAATCGCCAGCACACCCCCTCCCCTACCAGTGACCACCACTGCCAGGCGGCAAAAGCAGTGACCGTCCCGGCGGCAAAATGTCTAGCTATGCCACTGGATATCCATCACATTTGTGACAGAGTAACACTGTCCACCAATTAATAGAGAGAATGCACTTGAAGAATCATTATCCTAGGAGATGTATAGCCTCATGGTCCAAGTATGTCCACAGGGAATGGATTATCTGACTGCAAATGACCAGGTGACCATATAGTACCTTTCACTGGTTTAGGTAAGTGTACCGTTTAATGCCTCATACACATTATAATTTTTGGGGGGACACAGACATGTGGGATTATGATTGATCATTTACTTACTTGAATTTTAGCACTTTGGTGACAGTGAAACATTTTATTTATTTATTTATATAGTGCTAGAATCGACCCCGAAGGGGTATCTCTGCGCTTAAACGGACTCTGAGGAGAGGCTGAGTATCCTGGAATACTTAGCAAGTACCAAACAAGAAGGTTTTTAGCAATTTCCTGAACTTTGTATGCTCTGGGCACTGTCTAAGAAAGACGGGAAGCTCATTCCAGAGACGCGGGCCAAGAAAGGAGAGAGCCTTCCCTCCCAAACTTGCCCTTCTTATACTGGGTACTTCAAGAAGATGTTTACTACTAGAGCAGAGAGATCGCAGAGGTGTGTAAGGTATACATTTCTACACCAAATAGGAAGGCCCAGATTCTAGGGAGCTTTATGAATAACGCAACAGGTTTTAAACCTGATCCGTTGGCGAATGGGCAGCCAGTGGAGCTTTACCAACAGGGGGTGTGAAGGTGACCTAGGTGATGCATTCTGGACCAACCGTGCGGCTGTATTTTGGACTACTTGCAGACTGCTGAGTAAGGTGTCATTGGCTGAGATCAGCAGACCATTACAGTAGTCCAGGCGGCTAAGTACAAGGGCCTGGACCAGAGTTTTACGAGTGGAGTCAGGAAGTAATGGGAAGACTCTACAGAGTTATCCTATTACATGGATGCATGAACCAGCTGTCTGAGTAATATGCTCTTTCAGCTAAGGGCCTGATCTAATAGGATACCCACATTTTTTACTACATGTTTGGGGACCGGGTGAGGGTTCAAATCTGATGGCCACCAATCAGGAGTCCACAGGAGAGGGGCCTCTCCAAAGAACATTACCTCAGTTTTTCACACATTACAATGTAGAAAGTTATTTACCATCCACTGTGATACAGCTCGCCTTCCATCTGAGAAGGCCAGCTGGACCACAGCTGTGTGTTTGCTGAATGGAAAAAGGAGCTGCGTATCGTCGGCATATGATACGGGACTAAACCCGTATGTCCTTAAGAGATTGGCCAACATAAGCAACAGGGATAGAGAGCACAATAGGTGGCACACCGATAGAAACCATATCTATGAAATCTGCACATTCATTGTAGGTATAAATTATCAATCAGAATTACAAATAGTGTACCAAAAAAGATATTACATTTCTTGACCATAAGGCACTAGGCTCATCATTTTCATAGGCTTTGTAATGTAAAAAATGCAGAGTCTTATTGTACAAAGGGAAATGTCTTTCCAGCTCACAAAGTACTCTTAGTTATGTTCTGAGATTTATCATTATTTCATGCAGTGCAGCAAGCCACCTTGCTGCACTGCGGGAAAGGAAAATGTCAGAATGTGCCGTATTTATCATGATATGGCACATTCCTGTCTTTTCCTTGTACTGTTCCACATTGTGGCACATAGCGCCAACGCAGGTACCCTTGCGCCGTGTGCAAGGGTGCCTACATTGTAGGCAGGATTGTTTTTTTTGTGCAGGAAGGGAAGCATAAAAGCCATCCTCTGAGGCATTTTCCTCTTTCTTTGTGTGCTGTAGAATGCAGCACATGTAGAAAGAGGAATAAACTAGGAGAAATAAAGATATGACCTCACCTGTGGAGGCATAACATGTTTACACATTCTTCAGTCTACCAGTGATGGTAAATCTGGGAATGCGGCAAAATCCTTCGGTGAATGCATGGGAACACCCAGGCTCCACCCATGGAACACCTCCCTGGGGCAGATTAACACAACGCAGTGGTTTGTGCTGTGTTGCATTACTCTAAGTTTATCAAGCCATGCAGGGCCTTGCGTAACGTGATAAATCTGACTTAATTGATGCGCCATCCATGTGCCCCCTTGCATGGTGCAAGGGAGATGCAACTCAATGATAAATATGCCCATAGGTATTTCTCAGGAGGCTGCTGCAACTTCCACCAACCACTGCCTCTGCCAGTGCTTCCAAATGCCAGCACTGGTACTATCCACCAACCATCACACTACTACAGATGTGACAGTTTGGACTATTCCAGGTCGCCAAAAGTTGTAACAATTGCTTGGAAAAGCTGGTATTATTTTGTTACGTATTAAATTGCTAAGCACTATGTTGATGTTCTCACTAAAAAGATAACCAAACAGCGCCACCGTGTGATACATTATCAAAGTGCCAGTGTTATGAAATAGGTATTAACCGGAAAACACAGGCACAAATAAGCACTGTAAAGCATATACATTTTCTTCCAATTTGCAAAACATAGCTCCTCCATGGCTGTTTCTGAACCTGCTCCTTTTCTAAACACTTAAACGGCACCCTTAATCCACTATCACTCATTATGCAAATATGGCTTCTAGATCTTGTAAAATACTCTGATAAATGGCGGATTCCATTGCATAGGACTGCTTATGCTCATCATTGTTTGACAAGATTGTTGCTGTGATTGTTCTGTGGTTGTGGTATGTGGTAAATAAACAAGATTTGAACAATCTGCAGCGTGGTTCCAGCCTTAACTGAGTGAATATGCATGGTGATCTTTTAACCCTTTAATTTTTTTCCTTTCTGAGAACTGCCTCCCTTTGCCATCCATGCATGCCTCTGTGAATGGAAAATCCTGACTGATCCCGTTTTCTAGGTCAGGCACTAAATATTGTTTTGAAAATGTTGGCTACTTATGAATAATTGCTTGCTGCAGTTGATGTAGATTGTGCATGGGTTTCTTTAAAGATGAATAAAGTGCTTTCTACACTGGTCAAGTTCGTGTAATACAATTTGTGTGTCTGAGCCTGTGTCCTGCTGTTTCCTGCAGTCTTCTATACTGTCAAGCAATAGCTTCACAACACAATTTGTATTTGTTGTCTTTTGCACAGTTATAGACAAACATCACAACTGAACGATAATTCATGCACAATTTTTGTGAGTGGTTAAGTCTTACTCCAAGCTTCGGTCTGATTTACTCCTTTACACCTATTCTTCGAGGTTGGGTCGGATTCCCAAAGTGGTTGTACACACCAGGAATATAAAGTTATTCATTGCAGAGATTTACGATTGTGTGCATAATTCACGAAACCCCGTCTGGTCGAAATGCATGCATTTGGTAGCATGCTATTCACCTATATTTCTGTGGTATTACTTTTTCCCTAAACCTAGTGTGCAAAACCTTCCCATGTACGGGGTTCAGATAGTTGGCAAATATAAAATATATATTTGTGTACCACCATTTCTGCGTTTAATGTTTCAGTTTTCATTTAATTTTAGACACATTTTAGCTATATGTTCTTTGGTAAATAGAATACGAATAAATCACGTACGCTGCTAAAATATTTAAAAAAATATTTTAGAACAATATTTTTAGAATAATGAATAGTTTAAGAACTTTAATCAAAAGTCTCAGAAACCGGCACATGCCGCTGCAAGTTACAAAGTGACACGTTAGTTATGCTACGTTTTGTCAAACTTTTAGGATTCAGAAAGCTTTTTGCACACTTAAACTGCACTTCAGTGGAGTAATGGCTTGTTTTGCGTGTGCAAATTATTGTCATATGATTAAAAAAAGAATCCATATTTGCAAAGTTATCTATTCATGCTGCGGTATGGTGTAGAGTTATGTGAAGAGTATTTCTCTCCACGGGGGGCGGGCAGTGGGGCTGCTAATAAGAAGCACTGGTCCTGCTTTTGTTACAGGGGGTTGATATTGCAGCACTGCTGCAAAACTGGCATCCAGTAACAAAACTGGCCACCACCCCTCCGGCCCACCGGAAGAACACCTGTTGCCCGCTACAGTCAGTCTGGCCCTGGAGCCTGCCAATGACAATAGCAACACAACTACTAACAATCACAGTCCTCCAAGTGTAACAGTGAAGATTGTTCCAGGCCCCCAAAGTTACATGAAGGGCTTGTGTAGCAGATATTAGTAATTTTTAATGTGTATTTTATTAATAAACAACTGTTGTAGTTTTCATCTCTAAATCATATCAAGATTGTAATAAGTGGCAGTACACCCAGGACATGCCAGTGCATAATGGAGAGTCTAACTATATTAAAACAAAATAGAAATATTTGCCTAAAATACTTCCTTTATAGGGAAGCTATGGTTGTGTGATCACATCCCAAACTGAAATGTGTCATAAAATCATGTAAGTTCTCATGAAACCCCTTTTGAAGAGATGTAGCTACAAGGTTATAATACAAAACTTAAACAGCCACCAAAAAGCATCAGTTGTGCAGGACCTGTGATGGCACCGGCAGTGCAATCAGTGATGATGTTACCAGTGACATCACATCATGAACAGTGCTTTGGGTTGGAGTTATGGTTGCATAGATCAGTTTAACTTTTTATGTACCAAGGTAACCCAACCAGTTAGCTGTGGACCGTGGGTAAATACTATTATTCAAGAACAGGGGTCCTTAGCATTTTAGATAAAACAAAAAAGATGAAATATAGGCCATAATTGGAGACTATATTTTGTCACTGTCCAGCCGGACAGGACGTTTTATTTTCAACAATGTAACTCTTGTGAAAAGGATAACAAGGCACAATCCTGTACCACAGAAAAGGAACACAAGAAACTGAAGAATTAAAGAAAATAGAATAAAAGAGAACAGGCAAAAGAAAGAGCAAATGTTGGCCACTTTTCAAATCAGTGTTACATTCAAGGTATGCCAACCACCTGCCAAAACACAACAAGATTTAACACAATGGTTTAGGTTGTGAAGGCAATCTACATAGTCGACGTTTCGATCCCTAGTGCTCAATTAATTGGGACCATCATCAGGACTGACAATTTTACAGTATTTGCCTGTCAGTATAAATTGTTTAACGCCTGTAGAGAAATAAAAGGAGGAAGAAGGCGAAAGAAAAAACTGTTTTAGAATTCAAACAATTTTCGCATGAAAAAAGTGTTCATTAGACCTGAATATTCTTGGATCACACATGGTAACATAACTCATGTACTCGGATTCGGCTTGTTCGTGCCTACATCTGTGATGCACTCGTGGTGGGTTTGTTTAAATTAAACCGACGTGATAGTGACTTTGTGAGCAGCTCCTTGTGTCATAATAATTAAGTAAATAAAGAACATCATTTACGCGAGCATTTCCTTTGAAGCTGTTCTATGTGGCTAATACATGCAGTCGGTGTCCTTTGTGAGTTGACCAGAGGGGCGGGCAGTATGGACTTACCCTGGGTCGGCGGGGGTAGCGACCCTGTTCGTGGTGGTGAGGGAAGGAGTTGTGGGTCATCCACCTGAAATTAAGCGGGATTTTTAGGATGGAATGCTACTAGGGGCGGGGCTGTGCGGGGCTCAATCGCCGGGGCGCAAAATTACCTAAAGGACTCGTGTGGTCCAAACTCCGTCTGGGGTATCCAAGTGCTCATGGATTGAGCACGTTCCCTGTTGGGCAATGAATTAACATCAGGTAGTGGTCTAATATCAGCAAGGGCGCACAGATTTGGGTAAAGGGGAGCCGGGACCTCGTCGAGTCACTGGCTTAGTGCAGTCTTACCTGAGGGCGTGTGGTCTTCAGGAATGGGAGTAAATGGCACGAACTACGCGCCATATTGGGTTGGTCATAGCTACGGTTTTGGGCAGCTAGAGGGAGCACCATCTTGGAAGACGGACACAAGGGTTCAGTTAATGTGCCTTGTAACGGGGACACAGAAGAGGTGACATTTGTGAAATTATCAATGCATACAGTGGTGAAAAAGGTGTTTATTTACAGTGCAGGTGCTAGTCTATTTAGTGACATTTCTTCAGACCATTTCATTAAAACCGTAGCTATGACCAACCCAATATGGCGCGTAGTTCGTGCCATTTACTCCCATTCCAAGATGGCGCCCATTGCTGACGTCTACTGACGGACGCGCTGCACGCTGTCTCCTGACCGACGCCCTGCACTCTTACTTAAGTGTAATGGCCCCCAGTGCACAAACAGCGCTGTACAGGACATTGACTGCCCGCCCGCTGCTCCACTATGTCGATCGAGACATAGCCTGAAGACCACACGCCCTCAGGTAAGACTGCACTAAGCCAGTGACTCGACGAGGTCCCGGCTCCCCTTTACCCAAATCTGTGCGCCCTTGCTGATATTAGACCACTACCTGATGTTAATTCATTGCCCAACAGGGAATGTGCTCAATCCATGAGCACTTGGATACCCCAGACGGAGTTTGGACCACACGAGTCCTTTAGGTAATTTTGCGCCCCGGCGATTGAGCCCCGCACAGCCCCGCCCCTAGTAGCATTCCATCCTAAAAATCCCGCTTAATTTCAGGTGGATGACCCACAACTCCTTCCCTCACCACCACGAACAGGGTCGCTACCCCCGCCGACCCAGGGTAAGTCCATACTGCCCGCCCCTCTGGTCAACTCACAAAGGACACCGACTGCATGTATTAGCCACATAGAACAGCTTCAAAGGAAATGCTCGCGTAAATGATGTTCTTTATTTACTTAATTATTATGACACAAGGAGCTGCTCACAAAGTCACTATCACGTCGGTTTAATTTAAACAAACCCACCACGAGTGCATCACAGATGTAGGCACGAACAAGCCGAATCCGAGTACATGAGTTATGTTACCATGTGTGATCCAAGAATATTCAGGTCTAATGAACACTTTTTTCATGCGAAAATTGTTTGAATTCTAAAACAGTTTTTTCTTTCGCCTTCTTCCTCCTTTTATTTCTCTACAGGCGTTAAACAATTTATACTGACAGGCAAATACTGTAAAATTGTCAGCTCTGATGATGGTCCCAATTAATTGAGCACTAGGGATCGAAACGTCGACTATGTAGATTGCCTTCACAACCTAAACCATTGTGTTAAATCTTGTTGTGTTTTGGCAGGTGGTTGGCATACCTTGAATGTAACACTGATTTGAAAAGTGGCCAACATTTGCTCTTTCTTTTGCCTGTTCTCTTTTATTCTATTTTCTTTAATTCTTCAGTTTCTTGTGTTCCTTTTCTGTGGTACAGGATTGTGCCTTGTTATCCTTTTCACAAGAGTTACATTGTTGAAAATAAAACGTCCTGTCCGGCTGGACAGTGACAAAATATAGTCTCCAATTATGGCCTATATTTCATCTTTTTTGTTTTATCTAAAATGCTAAGGACCCCTGTTCTTGAATAATAGATCAGTTTAACGGCAAATGTCTGTGTATTTTAGAATTTGAATTATAACCATAATGTTTCTTGTGCTGAAGGTATTTGCGAAAGTATATGGTTGGCGTGGGTGACCTTCAGCATGTCTTTCCTCTCTATTTTTAGTTCATTGGATTCATTTCCAATAATAGATCTCATCATGCAAGGCACTGATGCAATGAAATGATAAATAAACCCTGCAAAATAGGCGGCCAGAAGGGACTTGTTGCAATTTATATTTTCTTCAGATTTGGATAAACAAGATATTTCTGCTGCCTGTCTCTTGAAGGAACCGCTCTACGAGCATATGTTCTCAAAATGCTAATTGAAATTGAGACCATGCTAAAACCTGAACTTAAATGTGCCATGTTTTCTGTAGAATTCAATTCCAACCCTCTGGGATTTTCTGCTTTTAAAAGCTTTTAGTCTATCTGTTCCCAAGATTGCAAGTATAGATACTATGCTTGCTACTGTTCCATTTCCTACGGGAATATCTCTTACAATCAGACAGACATATCCCAAGTTTGATAATATAATAGAATAGAATAGAATGGAACATGATATGATATGATATGATATGATATATGATATGATATGATATATGATATATGATATACTGTTGCAGAATGCCCCAGAGTTGCTGTTTAAGTATTAGTCCTTGCTAACTATCAAAGATGCCCATACTGGTTGTCTTGTAGGCACCCGTGGTTTGAACCCGAAGCAACAGAGGCATACCTTGTCTGCAATGGGTACTGATGCAAAAAAAGAAGATGCCCCCTTAGCCACACTTTAGGCAGTAAAGAACAACCACAATCGGTGTGCTGTGGCCCTTCACAACTAAGGGACCAGGTGACACTGCACAATAGCTACACAACTGCTTATCAGATGCATCCGCTTGCTTTATGCTGATAATTGTTAGTACACACAAACAGTCGCAGTCAGCGCAGGTAACTGCTATGGGTCAGTGTGGGTGCATGGCGGGGCTGGTGAGGAGTCGACAGATGACTACCAGGGAAAAGAAAAGAAAGAAAAGAAAAGCACTTCTCTTGAGCTCCCTCGTTATAGTCGGTCGACTACCTCACCCCCTGCCCCGCCACCCCCCGCTCTTACCTGCAACGGCCGCGACTGCATACAACCTGATTATTAGTGCCCGTTAATCCTGATAGGGTCAGTAGCAGGAGTGATTGGCCGGATGGAAACTGCCACATCTCAGACATGTAACTTGCTCAAAGCAGGTGAAATGTCCAGGTGAAACACTGCCTAAATATGAAGAAAATCACCTGTGAATCAGAGAAGAAACACTAATTGCTGCTTGTGTTTGCCCAAAATCTTGCATTAAGAGGCAATCCCTGCCCCCTAACAATTATTCATTGCCTGGACATTGGTAGTGAGGGCTGTCATTGAGGGGGTCAGGTTGCCCCCCTTGTCTCCAATAAATATTATTGCACATTCTGCATGATGAGTGCTATGCTGAGCGACTGACTAAAGTACTGACCATGACCATTTAACTGTCAAAAACAAACTGTTGATTGATTCATTAGTGGTTACATGTCATCCTTTCAAAGACTAAAATATTGATGTGAGAAAGTGTTATGCCAAAAATATCAACTATCACTAAATAGTGAGAATAAGTAAATTCAGTTGAAAACAACTTAATATGAGCAGTTACGAGGCCCCTTTAAACAAGCATTGTTACAGAAAATAGGCCTAGGCTTGTGGGAACTGTCAAGGTTACATTTGTTGCACTTTTTTTTTGCAAGCATATGCCACAAAACAGAAAGAAGAAAAAAGAAAATATGCTGCCATCGAATTATGTAGCTATATACATGGGAAAAAAAATGCAAAAAATACCTATGACATATAGAACAGTGCCAGTGCTTCCTAGAAAGCCTGGCTGAAGAAAACATTTTGGATGTAATGCACGTCACAGGACAATGTGATTCTCATGGTCAAAAAGAAAAGGTACTATTGGCTTTTATTTACAGTAACATGATGATATATTTAAACACAAAGATGACTAAAACTAAGAGATAAAGATTGGGAAACCAAGAGCCTGACTTGGCCCACCAGCCCTTGCACTGAAATGCACTTCTTTATAGGTGGGTGCACTCTTCAGGCAAAAGCCCCAATTCACAGTGCAATAGAGCCAAAAACAGAAGTGCATGTTTTTTGGATTACAGGAGCCCAGCATAACAGCAAAATCTGTATCTAGGCCAGGCCTAAACATTGCCTACTGCCACCATTGATGAAGAGATAAAAACATTTGCCCCTGTAGGACAATAATTATCAGGCATCTCCTGGCCTACACGACCGCAATGCAATATGAAATTGGTTTCGCAATCAGCTGAGGTAAAACCTCTAATAATACTGCAGTTCGATCCATTAGATAAACTATGTGGCAATGAGGCTGAAATATATTAACACATCTACTGCCAGACCTGGCATCAGGAGAAAGGCAGATCCTGTTGGTTCCCACGTTCTCAGATCAATTCTACTTTACCTGTGTTCCTGTGCAAAGCACGTGTATGCTATCATACAAATGCAAGGGCATTAAGTGGTGGCGGAAGACGCAAGCACAGAGTCTAGAAATGCTCAAATCAAATACACCCCATTTAACTACCTACATAGAATGTACTTGACACTGCTGTGTAGGTTTTATAAATCTATATAGGGGATTGGTGTCCAAACTAATTCCAGACACCCCCACAGGATATGTTCACCTGTGGACCAGCCAGCTAACATGTGCCACTATGAGCCCCTCTTACCAAGGAGCGAATAATTTCTGGCAACTATGGAACGTGACAACTCTTACCGCTCAGGGATCATGGAAACAGTACAGTACCTTTGGCTCAGTCATTCATGCTCACTTTGGCTCAGAGAGATACATACAATAAACGGCGGGGGCGTTTTCAATAAGCATTTATTGAACCATCGTCATTCTAGTGTAAAATACGTGTGCTGCAACAACCTAAGACAGAAACAGATATAGACGATGACAAGCACCAGTAGAGTAAATAGAAGGTAGTGCTAAAACAGTGAATGTATGCAGGCATATAAGTACATGCCAGTAAGAATGCGTACTGATACCATGAACACCCTTACAAGATGTACCCAAGTGTACCTAGCATTTATCTAGGAGTATAGCCAAGAATCCCCCTAGGAAAGAGCCAACCCCATTACCTGTGAGAGAATGAAGGAGCCCGTCTTGGTCTCGAGTTGGACACCCCGCGAGGGATATCAGACCACTGAATGCTGGAGTGTCTGCCTGCAGAGACTTCAGCGTCTCGTGTCAGCATGGAAGTTTTCTCCTCTGGCTTGCCCAGCGAAGATGTGGCACTTATATACCCAAAAGGTACCCTCAGGGGATCAAACTAAATGTGTCATTGGTCTGCGGGCATGTCGGCCAAGGATGACGATAGTGAAGACCCTTGTACAGAGTTATTATGCAAAAGATGGTAATCCTGTTGTGATGCTAAGAATTTATCCATAATAAATTAGGCTAGTTTTCGTAGAAAAACACACACAACATTTATTCTGCACCTAACTAGGTAAACGGTCAGCGCCAGAACCGTTATGTGGAACAATGGCAGGACAAATGTAGGTGAAAGGTTGTGCAACTACCTAAGCCTATATTGGCGTACATTGGGGTTCATAACAACAAGAAATTCATATTGACCCCATCAACCTGAAATAGGTGTTCTGAAGAAGTCAGAGGATTCTACTACATGCTACGGGAGTGCCCTGTGATAAATCAGCACTGAAGATGATCTTCAGACTTCCTGTAAGAGGCCACAGAATGGGAGTGCTGCTTGATGACCTTTTTTCCACACCTGAAAGCTTAACAAATAGGAACTGGAATGATCAACTTGACATTTTAGTTGGTGAGAGACGCAAGTTGGGGAAATATACTGATTCCCCCCACCCCAAACCATCAAACAGCAATGAATGGTACACAATTGGCTAATACTGTGGTGATTGCACTTCATGGGAAGGAAGCACAAGGGGCAGGTGCCTAATATGGCACAAAATAAAATTGTCATTTGCAAGGCTTTGGGAGAACCGCAATGAACAGGATAACAACAGAAAAACACCCAACCTGGCCGCAGATCGAGGAATAGATAAAACAGATGTGACTTGTGCAAAAGCAAGGTGCCTGGAGGTAGCTGAAGGTTGCTGGATAGATATGCTGTTGGGAAGAAAAAGTCCTCTGCATGGTTGAAGACATGTACCCCTGTTCTGAGTGCCCGATGGTACTTCTGTCTGGACCCCTAATTCAGATTTCTTTGTCTTAAGTGAACACAGATGATGCAAATGCTCCATGACATAGGCCTAGCTCATGGATCGGTGTCTTGTTGGATCAGGAGGGGCTTCCAAGAACAACCCTCTTACTGGTAGAAGGTACCGCCTTTCCCAAGAGTGAAGCAGCACAAACGCAGTAAATGTATGACATTGCTCTGCATTCTGTCCATCAATTGTTCTTTTTTTATTTGTCACCCCAAGTGGGACGGGGTATGCCCGGACGGGGGTCCTGTGTTCTCCATGCCACTGATGAGGGCTGAAACCTCAAAACCAGACCTAGGATGCTTGTTTCCAGTCCCGGGAGGACCTGGCCTGGCAGTTCGGGCTGTACTGTTCCCATTGGGCACAGGGTCAAGATTGATTTGCATATGGCTGGGTTCAAAGTGGAATGGCATGGTGAGCAAAAAAACAATGGATTTAGGCCTAGATCTCTGTATTGGGGTGAATGTATGATATTGCTCTGCATTCTGTCCCTCAATTATTCTTTTTGCATTTGTGATAGAAGTAGTGAACAGGTTCTTTTTAACCTGTGTCACTGGAGTGAAGCCAACTGGCTCACTCACATATTTAAACATTCCGCTCCTCTGTGCTTCACTAAACCTTGGCCTAAATCAGGTAGATTTGGAATGTTGAATAGCGCAGGAGTAATGACTGTGCTAGATGCATATGTGCCTGGGAAGGTGCAATACAAGGATAGAGCAGTGCTGTGCAGTACATGTGTGGTAAGTGCATATACTGAGTGTATGAAGGCCAAGTGGGAATATATTACAGAAGAGATGTAGTGCTGTGCAGTGCATGTGCAATGAAAGCACATTCTGAATGTACATGTGCTTGTGTGAAGCACAGTACACGAAGGATGAAATGTTGGGCAGCACACACATGGGGAATGTGTGTGCTGACAGTGTATGTGTTTGTAAATAACACACCCTGGTATAATAAGGACAAGCTAAAGAACTGAACAGTGCACAGACTGAATGTGTGTACTGAATGCATGTGTGACTACAGTAGCAAAATGAAGTGAGGTAACAGTACTGAACAGTAAGTGGACTATAAATGTACACGGAATAAGAGTGCCCGAAATGGCATATTACATGGAGGAACCTATTTAAAAAAAAGAAAAAAAATGTTTTAATCTTTTTATTATCGTTTTGGGAGGAAATAGAGCTGGCTATTCTCTCCCTGGCCACTGGGAAAGCTACGGGGCCAGATGGTATACCCTTAGAGTTCTATAGGGTGTTCAGACATCTCTTAAAACAAGATCTCCTTCAAACCAGCATAGAGGCTCAAAATGCGGTAGCTCCTCCCTCATGGAGTTATTCTACAATTATGGCCTTTCTAAAGTAGGACAAACCCCCTCTTCTTCCCTCATCGTTTAGACCGATCTCGCTTATAAATGCGGATAGCAAGATCTTCTCGAAGATCTTAGCATCTCGCATATCGGGGGTAATCTCCACAATAGTCTCGCCGGTGCAACATTGTTTTATTCCTGGCCGGGACACTTCAGACCATGTTAGGCGTGTAATTACTTTAATGGATCGGGCCGAAGCGATGAGCAGTGACCTCGGCATTACCCTGTTGGATGCCGAGAAGGCATTCGACACGGTAGCCTGGCCATATCTGTGGGAGATATTAGCAATTAAAGGATTCGGCTCTCAGATCATTTTGGCCCTAAAATCTCTATATATATCACCTATATCTTGCATAAAACTTGGCTCCAAAAAATCTGATTTTTTTTCCATTTCCAGAGGTGCCCGTCAGGGCTGTCCCTCTTCCCCACTTTTGTTCGCTCTTTATTTAGATGTATTTTTAAATAAATTGAATTCAGCGTCGGGAATTCCACCAGTCTTGGTAGCTAACATTATTTATAGAGCACTCGCCTATGCCGACGATATAATAGTGCTTACAACTAGTCTTCAGGAGGCTTTGCCAGTGATAGAGGACCTTGCTGCTCGCTTTGGGGCTTTCTCTGGCTATAAGCTGAATATAGCTAAGACCCAAAACTTATGTGTAGGTCAGACTCCCCCCTCATCGATTTCGTTAGTACCGGTGGCGACGTATCCTGGCATTAAAATTACTTTCCCTGTATCACATATTCCAGCCATAAATTTTAACCCGATCCTCCAAAAAGCAAATACTACACTTGAACGGATCGATCATTTTCATCTATCCTTATTTGGCCGGAATAATGTATTAATAATGACTATACTCCCCAAGTTTCTCTACATGTTTCGGTCTATTCCACTTGAATTACCAATGACCTTTTTTAAACAACTGGAAAGGATGACATCTAGAATTATATGGAGCTATAAAAAACATTGTAGATCCTATAAAAAGATGATTCTACCAAAATCCAGGGGGGATGGGGTATTCCATATTTTCTTTACTGTTATGTTGCGCCTGTCCTACAGTTCATCTCCCCTTTGATTATTGGGGAAAAAGTAAGGATCCCACAGAGTCAGTTTCCTTCCACATATGAACTTATAATGGGAGAAGAGTGTCGTGGCTGCTTTCTAAAAAATACAGAGCCAAGTTATTATAAAAAAAACAAATTCAAGACGTTGAAAGCAGCCTTTGGAGTATGGAAGATAGTCAGGCAGCAGCTGGGAATTAGGAAACTCTCGATTTATTCACCCTTTACTGCCTGTAAAATATTTCCATCCCTGTTTCAAGACTGGACCATGTCTCAGTGGCGCAATAAAGGAATACAATGGGTGAATGATCTATGGCAGAATAATCGGCTACTTACTTTTTCGGAACTAATAAACAGATATAATCTTTCAAATCAGGACTATTTTAAATATTTACAGATCCATAGCTTTTTTAACTCCTTGTCACCCTTGGAAGCTTCAGGCATTATTAGGATCCCACTGATTGATGATCTCTTTACTAATGTTCAGATGACTTAGAGATATATGTAGTAAGATGGGCCGAGAAGCTAGGTGTTGAAACCATTTGCCTAGAAGAATCAATTGCACTAGCCAACACCGTGTTGGTCACTGGTAGAGCTCGTACCCAGCATTATATGGCCTTATATGACCTTTACTATACGCCTTTAAAAATCTCAAAATGGGGAGCTACGGTGGGCATAACATGTAATAGATGCGGTCATCATGCTGCAGATTCGTTACATATGTTCTTTGCATATCCACTGTTAGCTCCCTTCATAGAGGCAATGCAGACATTTCTTACTGCAGTGCTAGGGTATTCTTTCAATCAAACGGGGGAATAAGTCTTAATTGGAGTAACTTCGGATGCTTTACCAGAGGGTCAAAAAACGTTTATATTTATATCTATGGCCATAACGAGAGCTTGTATTACTCAAGAATGGATCAGCTCCTTCATTTGAAGCATGGAGAGCACGTCTTTTAGCTTCATACAATATAGAGGAAGCCATATACAGAACAAAAGGTAGAAGGAAAAGATCCCTGGGGATGAAAATCTGGGACCCTGTTCGGCAATGGATTAAGGGAGAGTTGAGCTGATTATTATTATAATTTGTCATTGTATATATTCTATGATGTACTATGTATATACTCACTTGTTTCTTCCCGATGTCTCTCTTCTTCTTCTCCCTTTTGGTCATTAACCCCATGTATTTGTTTTGATATATTGGTTTTATTGAAGTAATCCTGTACAACTTGCAAAAAATAAGCGTATGGAGGAACCTACATTTCATTTTTGGATGCCCAGGTGAAGAAATTAATAAAAGAGTCATTCCCCTAGACAGATTTGTGTATTGCTGCATTCCTGTGAGCTGGGTGGGACACACACGAGGAAGGAAGGAAAAGACTCTTCCTTGAAAAGGTTGCTCTTTGATTCAGCAATATATCACAAGAAAGGGACCTGGACACATCTCTGCAAGGAGATAAGGCTGATAAGGGAATCATAAAGAGTAGAACTGGGTACCGGGATTTACCTTTTGATGCACATATCACTGTGGCTGACATCTTGGTGTGAACTCTGGTTCCTCCCATTAACTTAGCTGTGGGTCAATCAGCCAATCGGCTTTGGAGTCTTGCTTGCTGGTGCAGACATCCTGTTAAGAGGTAAGCAGAAAAAGATAAGTGGAAACTTCAAAATAAGCAGAACCTAAATATAAAACTTCAAGGACTCTGACACTAAATCACATTTTGCTCTCTGGAAATTGGCCATAAGAAGGGGTGGTTGGGACCCCAAACTTTGTCATCTGCCAAGCAGCCAGACGGGATGCTTGAGGAGAGAAAGCTCTGCAAGACTTCTGACTGTGAACAGGACCTGGGACAAAGGCCTACTAGATGAGGGGACATCACCCAGGGCAACCAAAACCACCTGCCCGGGATGCAGGAGCTCCAATTGCTGCATCCTTGTCAAAACCAGTGTGCCCTGTGAGAAAGAGGAAAGTGTTGGAGGGAGCGAGATCCAATGGGGAGCCATATCATGAGGACTCTCTGTGCAAGGTTTGAGGATTCAGCTGTGCACCAATTGTGCCATAACAGGTGTGCACAAGTGTCAGTTTGGTGACTTTCTGTATGCCAAGAGAAGGCCGCCGTGAACTGAGCCAACAGGTAGGGCCATGAGGGACTTGCCAAACCAAAACCGCTGCACTGTTGTGACCCTGCATGTCAGGAGTGACCCTGGGTAAAGTTGCTACTGTTAGTGTACGGAGACTGATACTTGCCGTGGTGGAAGGCTTTATATGTAAGGAGTCGGTACCCTAAAGTACTGTAGCAATCCTGTAGGCCTGGAGGGGTTGCTGGTAGCAACGTTGCCAAGAAGTTTCAGGCTGTCGCCCGAAGAAAGTACTGAGGTTACTTTCGGTCGAGCCCGCACAGTGACTGAGCTGCCCCTGATATACTCCAGAGGACTACTGAGGATGCCCTGGAAGACTCTGCATCATCCCTGGACTCCAGTGATGTGCATGACAAAGGATTCCCCTACCTCCCTGCTGGAACGATGGCTTACCGCATCTTTGTGAGACGGGACCTGCTTCAATAACTGGGAGACTCTGGCAGTACCACTCAGGAGAGAGGGCTTGCACCACTGGGTGCTGCAGAGTGAGTTGCATGCAGCCCGATTTCACCAAGCAGGATCAGAACTAATGGGTGCTCGTGCTGAGGGCTTCAGCTACCCTGCTGAATGCTTTTGTGCTGCATGAGCGGAGAATACTTAAATTTGGTCTCTAGGGCCCTTGAGGACTGTAGGAAAGTGGGTAGGAGGTAGCCCTCAACTAGTAATAATACCACAATCATTAATAGATCCAGGAAAGTTTCAGTAAATTAATCCTTGCTCAAAGAAAGCAAGCAGTCAGGCTTCACTTAGGAGACAGGTATATGTGAAGCATTTATTACCACAGCGAGGGGCACCAGAGCTTTCAGCTGGACAAGCCAGCATGGTCAAGCAGTTTGGCAAGTCAACGACGATGTACCAGTCTCCTCCTGGAGCTTTTCTGCAATACTTTGTAGAAAGTTTCCAAACTTTGAGATCTGATTGTTTCTGAGTTTCCTTAGGGAGAAATAGGGGTCCAGTAGCTCCAGCCAAGGGTGGATAGGGCTGTTTGGGAAAATCCAGTTGCAACTGGTCAGCTGGAGTGATCCTCTCTTTGGCCTTGCAAGTAACGTCTTCCAGCTCTGTTGTACCTTTTGCTGATCAGGACATCTACTCTTTTTCCTTTGAGTTAGGCACAGCCCATTCTTTGTTGAGCCTTGTGAGTTCAGTAGGTGCAGTACTTGTGTGGTGAAGCCCACGGGTCCAGCAGGGCAGTCCTTCTTCTGATTCTCCAGCCAGTGTTCTGAGACGCTCCTGCAGCTCTCCCATATTAGCCTCCATTTTGGGCTGGCAAGTTGAGGGAACACCCCAACCAATAGAGGTAATGTTACATCCTTCAGCTATGACCACTTCCTGTGAAGTGTGGCATATTTGTGACCCAGAATGCACTGTTCTCACAAACATCAAAATGGGGAAAATCTCTCCTTGGTGTGTGTGTCTGTGTAACCCAACCCAAGGGTGTGGCTAACAACTGACTTTCCGGCCTCTCTCCTAATGTAATTTGGGGCTGGGGATCAAGGAAGTGGGGCTGGCCGAGGTCCTGGGACATCTCTTCTCCTGCCAATGAAGTCTAGCTTATCTCCCCAGCCCCCTTACTCTCCCTGGCTTCTCCAGGAAGCAAATCCCCTCCCACCAAATTGCTGTATTGTTTCAGACCCAGACTTCTTCACACCTACTCAAGCAGCAGCTTGGCTCAAGCTACCAAAGGCTGACCAATCAGAAGATGGGGCTACAGGGCTGCTTTAGGTAACTACAGGATTGTCAATTCCGATAATGCTAGCTCTAATGTAAAGATAGACTTTATTAAATGTAATAAAGCTGTTTCCATGTTAGCCCATGGGGCTAGCAGCACTACAATAGGAAAAATGACTTTGGCTGTTTTTCCTTACCAGGGAATACAAAACATCTCCTATATTGTCACTGCTATTTATAACATGGTATCCTAACCTTGGAGCACCTAGGGAAGACCTGAGGGTGACTTATAAGCCATTAAAAGGTAGTTTTGGACTTTGAAAGTGCTTTTAATTCTAGACATAGTTTTATTTTAAAACCAGCCTGCAAAGCGGCCCTATATTTAAAATGACACCAGACACCAAGGCAGTGCACACTTATGTGCATTAAGTTAACTGGGGTCTCTAAACCCACATGCACTACCATATACTAGGGACTGGCTTCCCAGCCACACCAGGAAAACAGTGCTGCAGGCCTTCCTCACCAGCTGACTAGACTACGGCAAAGCACTCCATGCAGGCACCACCATCACACTCATGCAAAGACTCCACATGGTCCAGGAGGCGGCTGCCAGACTATTCTTCAACCGGCCCAAGAGAACCCACATCACCCAGCACCTGAAGGACCTCAACTGGCTCCTCATCCCGAAGCAATGCTTTTTCAGTCTACTGACTCACACCTACAAAACCCTCCTTGACCAATGCTCCGCCTACCTGAACCACTGCCTGCTTTTTAAACGACCCACCAGTAATCTCCACTCCGCACATCTCACATGGATACCACGTATCTGCCGCTGCCGTTCCAGATGATGCTCCTTTTCACACCTCCCCATCACCTCTGCACCGCCCCCTCGCTTACCCAGTACAGGAAGGGACTCAAGGCCTGGCTCTGCGACTAATCTTCCATGGATACTCTCAGCAAGCGCCAAGTTGATAAGCTGTGCTATACAAGTACTGCTTGATTTATTGGCTTGCCAATTAGAACTATACTGACTACCATATGCCTTTTGTTGACCTTTAGATGATAGCACTTGCCCTGAGCCTAGTTAGCAGAGCTCAGGGTGCTTTCAAAGTCAGTAACCAACAGCATCAGTCCCAAAAATGAGGGTGATCCTGGTAAAAAAGATAACTTTCCTACAGGGACTTGCTGTTAAAGGGGCTGCAGCATCATAAACACTTTTTACTAAATCCTGAAGATTCAAACTGGAACTCTCGGATATGTCGGACCTCACCCCTATTGTTTGAGCTGCCTGATCTGTCCTACAGGCATATTGATTTCCTGCCTCGCATGTTCGCTGCCTCAGACAGATGAGAGGTGCCCTCATATATTTCTACCACTCGTGTGTGCAGGGGGGCTAGATTGGAGTGTGGCTGCCACCCGGGGCTGTGGAGCTCTCCCTCCTGTTGCCAGCTGACGGCCTACATAGACACCAAATGCTCTCTTCCTGCTACCCTCCGTGGCTCCTACATCTTTACTGCACTGCTGAGCGCTTTCATTGTAGTGTCCACGCCATGCCGACCAGATGAGTCCATTACATATATCACGCTTAGACTGAGGCTTTGCCTTCAAACTATTGTTCCTATTACTACTGCCTCTATCCTCTTAGGCCCCCTCTGGCATTGTGCTCTAGGCTGTTTTTACTTGTGCTATGTGTGGTGCAGGTGATTCCATTGCCCTATTGAGGAATGCAATAACATTTTAGCCTCCATTGATCTGGTAAACACTGTATCTGCTAGCAAATGCAATATTCATTGCCACAATGGGTCGTGGGGATCCTAAGCAATAGGTACTCAACTTTGAAACTGCCGAAACTCCACACCGCCAGCATTCGCCACCCAGTGCCAGTGGCACCTCAGACCACACAGTGGCTGACCCCCACACTCCCTCACTGGCACTGCCGCAATTATGTCTCAAATACGTGCCGATTTCAGAGCGATTGACTCTAGATTTGATACTCTAACACATTGCCTGGATGCCATGAATGCCTTGATCGACACTACTAGACTTGAGGGTGTAGAGCTCAGACGTTCGGGGGTATGAAACGGCAATGTTGAGGTGATGAAGCGACTCAAGTACGTTGAACGCATCCTGAACACCACAGCCACCAAGAAGGAAGCTTTAGAGGTGAGGTCCCACCGTAACAACATCTGCATTGCTGGAGTACCAAACTCCACCAACACTGGATGTATGGATGTCTTATGGAGCATCTTTTGGCAGAACTTTGACATGCAATCCTTCACTGATACCTTTGTGGTTGAACGGGCACACCGAAAACTTGTTCCGCATCGGGTTCCCAGAGCGCTGCTGCAATTTTTCATTGCCAGGACTCTTAATTTCAGAGATCATATACCGATTTGCACCTGTCCGGCGATAAGGTCCTGTTGCAGTATCAGGGCACCGCAGTTTCCCATCTTTCCGGATTATACGCCAATGGCTCAGGAAGCCCATTGTAAATGTATGGATGCTAAACAATCGCTCCAAAAGGGTAGACTTAAATATGGGATGCTTTACCCTGCATGTCTCCCTGTGGAGCTAGAAGGTCAGCACTATGCTTTCAATACCCATGCAGATGTCACACAGTTCTGCAAGAAACACTCACTTGGTGGATACTACCCTGGCGATGGCCCGGACTATGACACCCCCGCTCACTGAGAGCCTACTTTCCCTAGTGCACATGTGACATAGTGGGTTCATTGCTACTTCAATACACGAGAGTGCTTACTGGGGTTTCCTCCTCAGGGTGCTGTTACTTCCCTCCTGAGGTGTATAACACTGTGTTTGTTTGAGTGTTTTGGGTTCTCCAGCAGCTGTTCTTGCTGGAGTGGGTTTGGGGAAAGATTGTGGGGAAAGATTGCTTGTGTTTTTTGTTCTCTTTATTGTTGAAGCCATTCCTCTCTTGTGGTACATATCAGGACTAGACTTAAAACTCTCATTCTTATATTGTGATGCCCTCAGATATTATGCTTACACATATCACTAGAGACTTGACATTTCAACTCTCCTGCATGCATGACATGGAACATAAGAGGTTTGAACAATACCATAAAAGGGTAACAGATCCTTGCTTATTTAAGCCGGAACGGGGTCCAGTTGGCCTTCCTTCAAGGAAACTCACCTATCACCTAGACCATACTCTATTTGAAGTGTAACTTGTCTCTATAGTTTTTCCTGGCTTCTACTTGCTTTCATTTTTTTCCTTCCTAGTGCTATGTTGTGTCGCATATGTATTTTTGTTTTATGTTTAGCTCTAGCTTCATTGCATGTACTTGTTCTATAAAACAATAAATACAGTTTAAAAGAAAAGTGTCAACAGTGGACTGTAGCACTTGTTGTTCATCCACTGTTATGACCAAGTGAAAACATGGCTCTAGGTCTGTCATTGCAGCCTATTTGGGCAGCTTCCAAGCTGCCAACTTGACATAGCAAAAACAAACTTTTGTGGGGTCCAAACCTTCCTATTTAATATCTATAAATTACCCCCAGGCCTAATATGCCCATATGGCAGGGTGCTGATATTAGAAAGAAGGACATGTAGAATTTATACTGTAAATGTCCTGACAGTAAAAACTCAGTATTGTTGTGATACTGTAGTAAGCCGGGTAGTCCCATTGTCTAACATGGAGTTTCACTAACCCACGTGCTTAGTGCTAACGTTCATATTGGACCACCGAACATGGTACTTCAAGGTACAAAACCTGATGTATTGCTGAAGTTGGATGCAAACTAACTTTTAAGGCAACAGTGACTTTAGAAATTTGCGCTTTGCTACCCAAACCTCTAGTACATGTAACAGGCTGTCCCCTTCTAGGAAGTCTGAAGCACCCCCAGTAACGGGGACCAAAGAGAACTGTTGGTAGGAGAGCTGTTGGTGGGAGGAGGTGTGGCTTCTTCTAGCAGCTAGCAGAAGAACTACTGGGTGGTGGCCCACAGGTGGCCTAGCCTCACTGCGCTACCGCCTCAGTGAAGCAAATCCTGATCACAACTTAGCCAGTCCTCTCCTTTGTGTCAGGAGACAGGCTGGCATCTCCTCCACATGGAAAGAAACTGTTGTGAATTGGTTTTCCAGCAGGAGTGACCAGAGCTCCACACAGGGGAAAATGACCTTAGTCATCTTGGATTTACGCAGAGAAAGGTACTCTGGAATTATTTCTGTCCAAACCACCAACAAGTGATGTAAATTGGGAAGTATGGTCCTGTGGGATCTGTTGCCCCATTGGCTAGTGAGTCCTCGAGTCCAGTCTCCCACAAATACAATAATGGCAGAAAAGTGGCATCCTTGGCACACAGTCCTCAGATAACTACTGGACTGGAAAGAAGACAGAATGACTGCTCTGTTGCTTCCTGGACCCCGATGTAACCGGGTGTTGCAAATACAACCTGCACTGGACTCCACTGGCCCATGGTGGTAAAATCGAGTCCTGAAATAGGAAACTGCCCCTGATGTTTTTGGACCCAAAGGTAGCCCCAGGAAGTCGCACAACACCTCTTCAGTATCTTCAGCTTCTTCAGCATCCTCAGCATCCTGTATCCTCAACATTAGGACGTCTTCTTTGCTGGATCGGGATGAGGAATAAAAATACAGTGAAGACCCTGAGGTAGCTGTCTCCCTGGACCTAAGTTGTCCCATGAACGGCTATAAAGCCATTGTGGCTCATCCAAGATAGTTTAGTAGTAGTTCCAGCCGCTGGTTCAAAACCGCTAAGATACTTCTTCTGATTTATTGCAATTTAAAGATGATTTATTTTAATTTTGAAAGACCATATCTCCGGTTTCTCTCAAAAGATTTTTGTCGTTTGGTGTCTATCTAAAGATAGTAATACAATCTAATTTCATAAATTGGTGTTGTGTTTTTATTGGGATGTGTTTCTTATAGACTGTGTTGGTACTTCTAAATGCTTTACACTAGTTCTTTGATTAAGCCTGACTGCTCTGTTCCACAGATACCCAGGTCTGAGTTCAATATTAACCTAACTTGACCTGATAGAGACAATGATATTATTACACGGTGAAGTCTCACAAGAACACCACATAACAAACCACCTTCTATTTCATCATGACTAATCCAGTTTTGAACACATTTAAAAAATACAATGCTTCTCCTTCGAGAAATGGATATTCTTTTTCCCAAAAAAGAAGCAATTGAACATTTCAGATCCCTATTGTGTAAGGAGTATATTTGCATCAAAAATACCATTTAAAAGCCATGAGGGTTAAGTCATTTTAACCTGAGGTGTAAAGGACCCCTTATTGATTACATAATGGTCTGAAAACTATTTCAAAAAGTAACCCAGCATTTTTTTAATTGAAAGAATATCTGAGCCTAAAAATCTTGACCAGCAGACAATTCATAATATATGTTTTGAATCACTCAAAACACTGTTGCTCTCGTTATGACACAGGAAATACACATCAGCAATTCTGCATCTAGATATCCTTGGTAGTGGTAATTCCAGTGGGGTTAGATCTGATTGATGGCTATATGATCTCATCTCATATTGTTTTTGCATCATTTTCCTGATGTGTCTCATATGTGTATTAAGTAAAGTAAATCTACACTTGCATACATACACTTCCGGTCATGGTATGAACATTGATATTCTGATGATGAGATTTTTGTAGGACGATATTTAGAACTCAATATTGTGGTAGTATACATGTGCACTGACTAAAGGCAGTAAAGCTAAATTATGGCTACGCCCATGCTTTTAACATGGTCAGCAGCAGGGGCTTGCTGACCATGTGAGTGATTACAGTTTATCAAGGCTAAACATACTTTGCAGTACCCACTCCCCATCTCTTGCCTGAGGTTTACCTGTGTGCATTATCATGTGATCATGGGGGTGATATTATGTAAAATGAATTACAATTGTAAGGTCACCCTGTATGAATTCCTTGCAGTTGCAAATACAACCATCTGAGCTTGTACGTCTAATTTATGGGAGTTAATGACTTTGTGATCTGGGCCCTTCATGCTTTCTGCAGACCACTTATAACTGGAAGTCCTTGGAAGAGGATCTATCTGCAAACATATCAATGATTGTGCCGTTTCTTGCAACAAGTTAACATAATTCAACAAGATCATCATATAAATCGAGATGACTAGTCTCAAGTACAAACATTCCGCTTTAGACACAACCATGAGCAGACTGAATCTCTAATGTTCCCTGAACAGGACCTCAGAACCTAGGAATTCATATGCCCAGGCACAGGGCTGAGATCATGCCTTTACTTTGGCCATCTGCCACCTATGGAGCACGTTTATTACATAACAAACTTACACAGAACCTGGATTTTCCCTCTGCAAGTGCGACAAGCACGTCTATTCCATCACATCTGGTAGGGTTTCTAGTGCCGCCTTTTCGGGAACCCCCATAGATGTGCCTGACTCAGCCGCTGCCCACAAGCCCTGGTGTTCTCATCCTCGTGGGTTATCAGGAACATGCTTTGTTTGATACTCTTGTACTAAACTTGATCATTAATCCTTGTGAGTCCTCCAATGTGCTTCCTTGAGGTTCCAGAAGCCACTACATCTTCCCATTCGCTCATGGCTGGTAGGCATCAAACCCCAACTTGTGGTGCCATGTGTCCAATATGCTCGACTGTGGTATTTAACACTGAGCTGTGATGCAATCTACTATATTGCTCTTGGGCACATGATCACCTGCACATGGCATCACAACAGTATTATCAGAATAGAATAACAGAGCAACTTCAGTGCAGGCGTATATCATAGGAAAGAATGTGCACATGGGGTATAGTAAAAACGGGAATTCTGCCACCACAGAACAGGCTCATTCTGTCAATCTTTTTAGGAGGCGTCAGTTGGGGCTCACATGCACTAGAGCTGGTGTTATGGATCTTTGTGTGCTGTGGAGCAGCTTCCGGCCCTGGTCCTCTCAGCAGGTCTCCTGCTTCTTTGGACAGGTGATGTATGGAGCTACTGTGGGGTGGTAATATAATTGTCTGTGCTACTCGTGCCCATCTCCTATTTGTCTTGATTGCATGAATTTTAGTTGGTCTCACATTTGGGAGTGTAGCAGGTTCTTGCATGAGTTGATGGTTGCAGATTAGTGACAAACTGACAAGATACATTAGGCTGGTGGGTACAAACTGAGGTAAGGTTAATTTTCCAGGCTGTGGTCAGGTTTGTGGTGTTAGAAGTATCTTCCATTGGCGTCATGCATGTTGATATGATTCCCCTTTGCGTTTTATATCAAGTAGGTATCAGTCCTCACTTGCACATGTGTCTTGATCCATTGTATGGATATTCCTGAGCCTACTCCCGTAAAGTGTGGTTTGAGCAATAATTTGTCTCCTGTGTTACTTCTTGAGTAATGAATGCTGTTGTGTTCACCTCTCCTTCCCAGAATGTGTTGCATGGTGATTGTCTGTTTCCATATGATTTCGTATGGTTTTCTCTGTGTGTGGACCAATGTGTGTTGTTCGCAGTTGATGTCATATATTCTTTCACTGCCGTTCTGTTTGTGGGAGATGTCACACATCGGTCCTTCCTGTTAGGTGATCCCATGTATGCTTTTGTGTTCAAATATTTTACTGAATTTTGATAAGAAATAGAAAAGACCATGGTATAAGAGCACAGGAAAGAGGTACAAGTAATTCACAACTCAATAACAAATGATTTATCTAATATTTAAATGTCAGCTTAATACTTGGTAAGGAACCCTTAGGTACCAATAAATACATTTGTAATATATATAAAAAGAGAGAAGAGAAACAATAGATTTTCTTAATACATCCTGCAGTTATTACCTTCCACATCTTCTGGCAAATAAAAAATTCTTAAGTTGTACTGTCTATTACGATTTTCTAAATCAAGTAATAATTTGTTCATTGGTCCTATCTTTGCTGTATCCGAGTATCTACTATGACTTTGTTGTCTTGAATTTTGATTGCACCGTCAGAGACATTCATTGAAATACTAGCCATGTCTTTATGCATTTTTTTTATTTCTAACACAATAGTGTCCGTGTTACAAAAATAGCTTGCATTTAATCAAACAAGTCAGCCAAGTAACGTTCACTGGATTCTACCAATTTAGATTTGACTGGTGGAGGTGAAGTCATTTTGTTTTACGCTTGCTGTGTACCATAGCAGTATTTTTACCTTCCTCAATGATTTACTAATTATTTTAAAGCTACAGACAATTAAAATTGTAATTTTTGACCACTTAGAACAAGAGCAGTACAATATAATGCTGTGCAGCAGCAAACACCAGCTGTGGGAGTTCCCAGGCCACAGCCGCACCCTTCCCTGCACGTGGCTCCCCCCTCCTGACAGAGAAATCCAGGAGCATCAATCACACTCATATTGAAACCTGGGAAGCCTAAGGATGCCTGTGAATCATACAGGCCAATATCAATCTTAAATGTGGACTATAAGATCTTCGCCACAATTTTAGCCTCAAGGTTGGCCCTGGTAGCCCCGTCGGTCCTCCATGTAGATCAAAAAGGATTTATAAAGGGCCGACAGTTATATGAACTGACATACGACTTAATAGGGGCAATAGATATCGCAGTCTCACAGAATTTGCCCTTGACTGATCTCACTCTGGACGCAACCAAGGCCTTCGACAGGGTTAATTGGGTTTACCTGTCGGGGGCCTTGGCCAAATTTGGAGTGGGGAAGAGATTCTGTTGTGTAGTTAGTCTGTTGTATGCCAGTCCATCGGCGAGCCTATTAATCAACGAGGAGTTGTCAGACCCTTTTAATATAACTAGAGGGACTCGGCAGGGTTGCCCGCTTTCCCCCCTTCTGTTTGACTTTTACATTGAACCTCTCGCACAACAACTGAGGAGAGAGAATGCCATCATTCCTTTTTGTCACAGAGGGTGGGAAAAGAAGGTGGCGTTATATGCTGATGACCTGCTTGTTCTTACATCAGACGTAACAACGGCACTCCCTGTTATATTTGAAATTGCTCAGGGGTTTGGAAAGATATCAGGGTACCAGATCAATACATTAAAAACAGAGATGCTGGTCTGGAATGATGATCCGAGTTTATTGGAAATACAGGCGGGTGAATCATTGCGCTATCTGGGCTTAAATATCATAAAAGATATTAATAAGCTTGCTACTGTAAATCTTATAGCAATTATTAAAGAGTGTAGGAAATTAATGCATGCATGTTCCCACCTTCACTTATCCTTGATTGGGAGGGTTATTCTCGTTAAAATGTCCATTCTGCCTAAATTTTCATTTCTTTTTAACACCATTCCCCTTTATTTTGATCAGACTCATAACTAAAATACAGTCAGATATCACTTCTTTTATCTGGAACAAAAAACTACCAAGAATAGCTTGGAAGAAACTTAGACGGCGATGGGAGAAGGGGGGTTTAGCCGCACCAGACTTAAAGTTATATATGTGGGCTTTTCAGCTATCACACATGCGAATGCTTCTAAAAAAAACTACTGACTATGGGGTAGGACTAATGTTTTCAGCCATGTTGGAAGGGTAAGGCCTCAGCCAGTCGGGATATTTATTCAAATTTGGCAACCCGAAATTCTTTAAAAAGATCAAATTGAAGGTCCTGCTTGGTTTGGCGAAAACCTGGTCTGAGGCAATAAATCAATTAAACATTGGTATTACTGCGATAAAACACCGCTTTGGGGGTTACCTGATAGTCCAGCCTGGTTGGAAGATACTCTAGCCACTCCCTTGAGAGAGGCAGGCCTTAAAGAATGGGGGGGATCTCTTCTATGAGGGGGACCTGCTTTCATGGGAGTATTTACAGAATAAAATAGGTCCAACCCTTTCGAGGTTTAAATACATACAAATGAGCAGCTGGACGCAGGCATATAAAGATCCACCTACAAAAAGAAACAGGTTTCCTCTTGGAGGGCATAGTCAATTAATAACCAATCTGGTAAATATCCCTCCAACCAAAAGTGAGATCTCACAATGGTATAAACTCCTACTCGATGAATCTGATGGGGAATTTAAGCTACCAACTCAACTTTGGGGCGACTTAATAACGAGTCAAGACATACAAGAACTCTGGTCTACCTCATTTGAGCTTTTAAAAAGTCTGGTGAAACCCTCATGGCTTCGCAGAAACCATCTTTTTACCCTTCATAGGGTGTATTACTCTCCCCAAAGACTATCCAAATTTGCCTCAGGAAATCCAGTGGCATGTGCAAGGTGCGGGCTGATTGCAGCTTCAGATATTCACATGTTTTTTTAATGTCCCCGGATTGCTGCATATTGGGATGCCATAGGTAAGACTCTTACGGCATCGTTAGGTCTCCCAGTTATCATGGATTTACCGTTAGTGATCTTTGGAGTCCTGAGGACACCTCAAAACACAGTCAAAAGCCTGGTGTTTTACACGGTCCTATTGGCGAGGAGGGAGTTCTGCAGGAGGTGGAAGGATCCTCTCCCTCCTTCCCATGGGGATTGGTTGACATCCAGTCTTCAGACGGCACGTATGGATCTAGCCAGATCTGGAAATCAAAGTAAAAGGGCCTTTTGGCATATGCTTGTATGGGCACAATAAAGATCCGGGGTTTTTTTTTTCCCCCGGGTCCAATGATTACACTACTATGGTGCCAAAATTCAGAAGTTATCCGGTCATAGCCCGGCCCAGGCCCTGTAGTAGGCTTCCCCATTGGTAGCCAAAATGGATATCAAGCTAACGACAGTTGCGGGATTTATAGCCTTCCCCCTCCGAATGATCCCTCCCAGTTATAATACTGTGTCAACTGTACCTATGCTTATTCTAAATGGCTTTCTTAAACCATGGTGGATATGAGGACAACAAAAAGAAAAAGAAAAAAAGGAAAAAAATTCTTAAGTTGTACTGTCTATTACGATTTTCTAAATCAAGTAATAATTTGTTCATTGGTCCTATCTTTGCTGTATCAGAGTATCTACTTTGACTTTGTTGTCTTGAATTTTGATTGCACCGTCAGAGACATTCATTGAAATACTAGCCATGTCTTTATGCGTTTTTTTTATTTCTAACACAATAGTGTCCGTGTTACAAAAATAGCTCGCATTTAATCAAAAAATTCAGCCAAGTAACGTTCACTGGATTCTACCAATTTAGATTTGACTGGTGGAGGTGAAGTCATTTTGTTTTACGCTTGCTGTGTACCATAGCAGTATTTTTACCTTCCTCAATGATTTACTAATTATTTTAAAGCTACAGACAATTAAAATTGTAATTTTTGACCACTTAGAACAAGAGCAGTACTATAATGCTGTGCAGCAGCAAACACCAGCTGTGGGAGTTCCCAGGCCACAGCCGCACCCTTCACTGCACGTGGCTCCCCCCTCCTGACAGAGAAATCCAGGAGTACCTGGAAGGGAGCACCACTGAAGGTGCTACTGCAAGACCCCCTGCAAACCTCGCACAAAAACCCAGACAACCCCACGGCGGAAGGCACTACTCTCAAGGAGGGAGTCTCCAGAAGCAAATTGGGCGGTAAGACCAGCCTCATTATATCTAATTAAAATTGTTGATAAAGGGCCGATATCACGGACATTACCACAAGGTGGCCATCTTGATTTGCACGCTCCTGTGACTCCCCTATGTATGCTTTTGGACCATAGTCCAAGAAGGAGAAGGCTGTTGCACATGAAGGGAGTCTTTGTGGATGTGTAGCATTGCTTTTGATTCAGTAGATGGGTCAGATGATGTTTAGGTATGTGCACCAGCACGCTATATTTGGTCCAATGTAATTCCTTCCTAGTTATAGTTATTTTGATACGCTATCTCACCATATGACTGTGAGTGTTTTCCTATCTGGTGTTGAAAGGAAGGGTGTACTGTTCAGCAACATTTCCTTAAGTGTGTCTTTGAGGGTGTTTTTAATTGTATTTACTAGGACAACATTATCGTACTCCTGAACTCCAAAAATATCACATTGTGTGATGGGAAAAACATGACCAATTACCACCAACTAATAAAATAAATACAACAAAAATACTGAAATAACTGATAAAGCTGCTGGTCACAGCATCATAGATAATGCACTCTGCTATTGCCAGTTATGACTCATCCATTCCAGAATGAGCGGATTTATATTGCACAGCGAAGAAATACTGCATCCACATATGCAATTATTTACACTTTAACTCACACATACATACATTCTTAATACAAACTCGATACAATTTGGATACACTATAGCTCATCGGGCAGTACTGTATGTAAATCCTATGGGTCTGACAGTAGCTGATCGCACAGCTCCCCTGTGTAACACGGAGAGCTAGAAGTCATGATCTCACAGGTCATTCATGGGTAATTGAATCCATTAAAGCATGCTGTGGCAAGAAAGAGATCAGCTGCCAGAGACTGAGCTCAGCATGCATACAAGATCTCTTCTGCGGGCCTACAAACACAGTCATTACGAGCATCCCTGGACACCAACGATCTTTACAAAAGAGCATTCTGTTGCCACTACCGTTTCTTTCTGTATAATAAGGCAAAATGTGTTCAAGAAAAATAGAAAAAGGCATAGAACGTAATCAAGTGTTCGTAAATGCAATGGGAAAGATACACACCTGCAGCTTGTGTTGTTAGCGATAACGACAGTAACAGTAGAACAATGAAAAAACAATAGCAACCTATCTTTGACCAAAGAGCTTGAAATGTACCTACTTTATGCCAACTGTAGACGCTGCTAGTAATAATAATAATGTGATGGTACCATGACACTTCAAACATTCAGAGGCAGATTTACGCAAATGTCATGCAACCCAACTCAGGAACCAACTTTGATGTGCTGTGTTACATGACCGGAAGAGAGCAGGATAGCACCATATCTACAAAGGTTTGGAGCAGTTTCTCCCTCCCTCTGACCCTGCGCTTTAGGAGCAGGCCTTGCACTACGCACACCATTGCACTCTAGAGGAAAAAGTGTTTGTTAAGTCTAGTATATGTTTAGTACTGGTGGAGGGGCACCCATCCAATACAAAAAACTATGCTTAGGTAAACTTCAAACGTTTTGTATTTTGGATGTGTGCTGTATGGTGCAGCACGCATCCAAAGTCAGAAACGTTTGGATAAATAAAAGCAGTTCTCCAGTTTAACGTGAATATCAAAAAGGCAACCCTGTCCACTAATGCTAGTAGATAGAGCCTTGTGTAGGTGCCCAATGCACCACCGATGGTATGCCCATTTGATAGAAAGTAATGCAAAGCAGCGTTAGTCCCTAGGAACTTTCCAGTGGAAATATTTGTGCTGAAAATTAAATCCCAAATAAACATTTTACACCATTTTGCATTACTCTTGTGATGCAAACCCAGTGCAAAATATCAGTAAATCTACCCGCATTTAAAGAGATAAAGGAGATACAGCCTATGGAATCCTAAGAGTGTTTACATAGTCCCTAACCTACATTAAGTGATGGGCAAGCACAAATTAAACACTCCGTCAACTGAGACAATGGAGGAATACTTCTAAAAAATTTAAATTACTTACAAATGTTTTAACACACAGAGCCATACCTAGACATGATTAAACCTAAGACACACCTATCCATTTATCTGAAATTCAGCTTGGAAAACTGCCTGTTGGAGAATTTATTTCAAGGCAGGCAGCTAAAGAAGCTGCCCCTTGACCTATGCACTTGCCAGAGGGGTGTGAAATAGTCTTTCACCGTTAATCATGTTTCTTTGCCCAGCATCAGCAGCCCCATGAAAGTGGATCCTAAGGCAACAGACATGTAAGTGCATATCCATGCAGGGTGGCAATTGGTTGGGAAATGACAAGGAGGCAACCCTATGTAAACTATGCTACAATTGGACGACAAATATTCTTACTTTAGCTCCCTCTCACCTAATTTTAAGAAATTATGTCTACTGCTGACATTCTTAAATAGCTTTCATTTTACTTTGTGTAATATGTTCATATTTGAGTATGGCATGATTACTCCTTGGCTTTTAGCTGAACCAATAAATACATTTAATTTTATTTGATTGTGGCATTGGCAGACTTGTGCGGCATTGTGATGTGCTGTGTGCTTTGAAGCTTTTACACTGATGATTATTAATGAATAGGGCTACTGTATTGTAGATTAACAACAAAACGGACCCCACTCTCCTAACACCCCAGACAACTTAAAAAAGATACTGTTCTGGTCTTTTAACACCTTTCACCATAAGTGCCCGAGTCCCTTTGTTAAGGGATTTCATTAACTTGGGTTGATGCTACAAGAAAAGATAATATAAAGTGGTATAGTCTCGATCGGGGACAAAAAACAATATGTTAAAATTGCTGTATGAAGAAATGTGTGGAAAATAGGAAGTGGTTCATGGAAGCAACTACCATAACCTTGTTACTTCGTGCTGCTGACTGGCTTAACTTCTCATCAATGGCACTTTCCTAGAGATGCAGGACAAACCCAGCACTCCTAGATTTGCAGTGGATGTGGCTCAAAGCTTATGTCCTCGAACCTGCACAGCAAGGCACATCCAGTTCACCCCACAAACTCACTAGGTGGAAGACCTGGGGATCTACTCTTGTCTTTTTTTAGGCTTGAGCAGGGAGGAGAAACACTAGGGAGAAGATCAAAAGTTCCTTGAAGGGACTGTCTGGACCAACAATGGTAGGAATAGTCCCCACCGATCACCAGGAGCAGAGCCCAGGGTCAGTTCTTTCAAACAAGGTCAATCTCTCTATCAATGAGCTCATTAAATCCGAAGAACTGGTCCTTCATAATGGGGCGGGATTTATTCCAACCCCTATACATAATCCTTTCAAGTTCCAACTGGAGTTCCAAGAGATGAGGTGCAAAATCAGATCGCAAACATTTTTTGTGATAAACCACAAGAAACTAGGTGGATATTCTGGTCTGACCAGAAGAATTCTTCCACTATTACCCTTTCAGCATCTGCTGTGGCACTCAAAGTGGTCGTATTTCAACAACGGGTCTTGGAACAGGACTCTGCACTTAAACAATCAGCCACCTGAGTTTTTCAGAAACTTTTAAAGGGATGAAAAATTGTTTGCAAAATCTTTGCAAGATAACCACGGCATCATGATTAAGCCAGCTGATAAAGGTGGAGTGATTGTTCTCATGATTCTACACGATCGTGAGGATGAAGTGAATAGGCTCCTGAGTGCAAGTGTACATTCTATTACAGAAAGACTCTACTGCAGAATTTAGAACTATCCCACCAGTTGGTGGATGATGCAGCGCAAAAACATTAAGGCCCAGATGTAGGTCGCCAAATACCGGTCGGTAACGGCGATTTCGGCCGTTACCGACCGGTATTTGGAGTTTGAGATGTAAGGGGCCTAAATTTACAGAATCGGTAATTTTACAGATTCAGTATATTTACCGATTTGGTAACATACTGAATCGGTACATTTACCGATTCTGTAAATTCAGATGTAGGTGGCACTGAAACCAGTGCCACAGGCCCTTAGGAATTCGTTATTTACCACCAAATAATACTTGGTGGTAAATAATGAATTTATGTGTACATGCACATCTGTGCATGTACACCGGTGCCATGTGGCACACATACATGCCCTAAGGGCATGTATGTGTGTCACATTGCACACAAGCCAGAATCAGGGGTGCAACAGGGTGTCAAAGTGACACCCTGTCCCCCTTGTAAATTTGGTAATTTTACTGAATCGGTATTTACCGATTCGGTAATTGACATTGATTCCTATGGGCCTCAAGGCCCATAGGAATCAATGACAATTACCGAATTGGTAAATACCGATTCGGTAATTACCGAATCTTACCATTTCGGTAATTGACTCGGTAAAAATACCTACATCCCGATTGCCAGTTGTTAAATACTGATCGGTATGATTCGGTATTTAAGAATCGGTAATCTGGGATTACCTACATCTGGCCTATGATCACTAAACAGGAAAGGGCCTTCCTAATAAATACTAATACTCGTATTCTGGCCTTTTATATTCTGCCGAAGATTCACTAACCCTGGTGCCCTCCTCCCGGCAGGGCCATTGTTTCCAAAATCAAGTTAATATATTGTTTCCAGAATAAATTCAATATTGGAGCCGTTATCTCAATTTGCTGATTTGTTTTTCATGGAGAGTTCAATTAATCAACTACTGTATACAAAGGACACCCCAGATGACTTGCATATTTTACAAGATCTAGAATTTGATCCTATTGAACAACATCTGGTGATTTTGAACAGTGGATCATTTTCCCCTCATGAAATTGCAGGAACCTTCTTTGGCAATGAAACATGTTGGCCATTTGTTTGCATGAAAGTCTGGACATGATAGTTGTTTTTAATGATGCGCCAAGGACCTATACAATTAAAATATTTCAAGTCATTTTGACACAGTTTTATTATTTTTTCTGTGGTCATCTTTTAACCCAGACAGTGATGTTCGAAACCTCAGATTTTTAGAGGACCTTATTGTTTAGTGCAGCTACGAGGACACATTGCTTTTTTAGCTACACTCTGCAGCAAATCTTGGAGTGGTGGCTTTTTCCTTCATATATAACAAAGCACAGATGGTGACAAGTTAAGCCATTCGGTAGCAGAAATTGTCACTGTCTGATGTGGATAAGTCATCAGACAGGCATCTTTTCAGCATTATTGACACTGCTGCTGGTTATTTTCATAGGAGAAACTTGGGCTCCCTCTGTTCCTGCATCAGCACTAGCATCTGGTGCGTATCTACTACTCAGGGGTAATTATGTGTTCCTTTTACATGGGAGATCATTATCAAGGGTTTCACCTGCTTTCTGGACCAATACCGTATCTCTCTTTTTGGCCTCCATAGGTGTCCTATCATTCCCCTTGTCCTGATGAGACCCCTGTATCTCACTGCGGGTCGAAACGTTGTCAACATGCATAACAAACAAACTGCATTGTGACATTGGTTTATAAAGTTGAAATATGTTTGTTGTAAACACTCAGAGTTACTCCTACTTGATACCTTTGGCTGTAGTGTCCTAGCTCACTGGGGCACACTGCACCGATTCTTTGGAAACCATGAAAATTAATTATTGTAGTACACAAGGCTTGTTTGAATAAGAAGGTCTGCAGGGTTGAGTTTTTACAGCTGCTTGACTCAGTGACTGTCTGATTGATCAATATAGCATATGTGCTGTTTAGAATCCAATTAAGTCAATGGTTGGTTCCTTTACCATAGCGATATTTACTATAATTTGGGAAATTGGATGCCTGCCTATTGCGTGTGGTGAGCAGACACATTCCTTAGTACACATATGAATTTTTAAACATACCACCAGGCTTTAAGTGGTGTTGGAATTTCCAGGAAATAATGACATACCAGTTATTTTTGAGTTTTTGTATTTCAAAACTGCAAACTTGAGAGAGACTCTCAGCTCTCTTTTTAATGAATGAAGTTGCTTTTAATCATTTGAAGTTTGGGCACTTACAGTATTCTCACTGCGAGTAGGTATGAGAGATCAGAGGAAACACATCTGTATGCTGTCACACTCCCTTTCACTTCCCCTCCGACTCAGTCAGGTAACAAGAAAAACAAATACCATTAGATAAAAGATAGATTATGCCGCAGTTTACTGTTGACTGATTAGAGAAGGACAGAGACAAGCATGTGATATACTCTTTCAAAAAGGCAAACGACGTTCAAAGAAAACATGTAGAACAACGAAAGCGGGCACAAATTGTTCAAATATATTCAGCATTCAGCTTTTAGGTTATACAAAGCCCCAAAGATATTTGCATTCTTGAACATTGTGACCTGCAGGTTACTTATGATTGGATCTCTGCAACAAATGTGTGAACCTATTGAGCTGCTGTGATTTGAACCTGTGGTCCACAAGTTCTATGCAATATTGTTACTATTTTTCAGGCCTGTGTTCTGTGGATTATACACAGATCCCTACTGTAATGTGCTTTGTTATACATGTATGTTATTGTAGTATTATTTCCATTTTCATTATTACGTAATTTAGAATCTGGGTTCGTTCCTAGGTTCCTTGTGAAAGATTAGTTGTAAAGAGTGTATCTTCAAACATGTTTATGTTTGAAGATGCATCTCTCGTGCATGCACTTCTCCTGTTGGCTCAGGTGCAGACGTTTGGCCACTCTGCAGTTCAGCTTTCAGAAGAACAGTAGCACTCCTGTGAAATGCTGGATTTCGGAATTGAAGACTAAAACCCATTGTTTTGGATTATCACTTCGTCAAGCTTATTCCTTCTTTTACTAATTTATATTGAAATTCAACACTTTACATTTGGCGACGGGATTTTTTCAGCATTTCACCATATTCTCTTTTCAAATTCATCAAAAGTGAAGCATAAGGACCTTTACTTTCGTTGTGCTGCCCTCCTTACAACGCTTTCAAAAGGATTAATTTTCATTCCCTTGCGAGACATCTACAACCTGTACTTTAAATGTTACGGATTGTAAAGGTTTTTAACAAATTACCTCTCCGTCTCGGCTCAGCTCTTCGGCAATCAGCGAAGAATGCCGGGAACGTGATGACGTCATCGCACAGCGTAGGAGGCCATATTGAGTGAGTTTATGTTTTTCCACACTTTCATACAAGGAAATTGTTACGCGCTCTAGTTTAATAGCGATTTTGAGCGCAAAGGTCGCTAACACCCAACGGAAGTTTCTTCTTGAAGCAATTTATCAGGAAGCTTTCAAGGAACAGCGCTTTCAATTGGATTTTACCCTCTACTTTCATATAAATGATTTATTGGTATGTACATTCAATTATATTACTAAAAGAACATTAAAAGATAATCTGCAAATTACATACTTATCATTTAATAGACACTGGCTTACTTTTACAAATTAAACGATGGTGTTATAAGACTGGAAGCAATATATTTAAAGGAATTTAACTAAATATTGGTGCATTTTTTCAAACTAAGGAAGTGGTTTTTTAAAGACAGCAAGTTATATATTTACATGGCTTTTTACTATATTGACTTATTATAAAAACCAAAGGAGCGCATTTTAAAAGACATTTCTTTTATAAATTTTGGTTTTAACATGGCTAACAATCAGCAAATTATACAATTGAACCATTTCTTACCGACGAATGGTAAACCAGCTGAACCATGGAAAACGTGGTTCCGCAGCTTTCAGAACTACCTTGTTGCTATAGATGCAGGGGAATATTCACCAAAAAGAAAGTTTGCTCTGCATTACAGTCACATTGGACGCGCCGGAAGGGAAATTTACCCTTGTCATTACCTCCATCAGGGACCGGAGAAGGTTGGAATGTCTACTCTGAGGCAGTTCTTAAACTAAACAAAAAATTTTTGGAACAGCCAAACGTTTTTGTTAAAACGTTTTAATATTGTAAAGCGGAAACAAAAATCAGATGAAAGTGTAGAAGAATTTATTTCTGTTCTCAGGAACATGTCTGCGGAATGCAATTTTGGAACATCTTTAGACATGTCTATTAGGGACGTTTTTTAAGTTGCAGGGATTCTATTTTACAAGAGGTTATTGACATGGCAAAAAGTATAGAAAGAAGTATTGTTTCTTCAGAGTGTATTGCAAATAACAATATTTTGGCTATTAATTCCATTCAAAGTGATTTGTCTGTTAATGCTGTGTCTTTTAAGAACACATTTATCAAAACTCCACAGAGAAAGTTCTCTACTTATTGTTTTAGATGTGGTTCAAAATCACATTTGAGTAATAGTCCTGTTTGCGCAGCATTGGGGAAGAAATGCACGAATTGTCATAAAATTAGCCAATTTGGAACAGTATGTAGGGCTAAACGTACTGTTCATGTTAGTTCAATCGCTCTGCATGATTTATGTGACCAAGAAGTTAATGTTTCATCTTTTGATGTTGCTCCTTTAGAAACTAATTTAAAAGATCTTAACATTAATACTATAGATTTGTCTAAGGATATATCTGAAAGTAGGGAAATTTTGGCAATTAATTCTTTTGGAAATTCTCTATATGAATGTGCAGCAGAACCTACATGCATGGTAGTAATTGGCCACAAGTCAGTAGAAATGATGGCAGATTCAGGTGCGCCTGTCACCATCATTTCAGACAAATTATATAATGATGCATGGTCATCTCATACGTCTCTTTCTGTTATTGATATAATTCAAAAAGCAAATGGAGGCAAATATATAGAAATGCTTGTTTTTTTCATGTCCAATATTTCTTGTCTGTGTAGGACCACTTACACAAAGATTTATGTTACTGTGGAAGGTAAGAATATAGTGGGTTGGCAAGACCTGGCAAAGATGGGTTTGAAACTTGTTCCAGGATCTAAGAACCCGGTACAGATTAATGAAGTTGAGATCTCATCATTAGATGATAACTTTAACACTTGTGTTAGTGACATTCTCAAGGAGTTTCCACAAGTATTTAACACATAAATAGGGAAAATAAGAAAGTTTGAAACTCTTATTAAACTTAAGCCAGGAGCTGTTCCAGTTGTACATAAATTGGGGTCTACCCCTCTTAGTGTAAGAGAGGACTTAAAGAAATTATTGGATAAGATGATTACAGATGGTATAATAATACCCACTGATTCCTCTCAGTGGGTTAGTCCCATCGTCATCATTAGGAAAAAGGACTCCAGCATACGCCTCTGTGCGGATCTGTGCTCCCTTAACCAAAATATTCTCATAGACTGCCATCCCCTACCTAAAATTCAGGACTTATTAACTGGCACTGATGGATCTAAATTTTTCACCTTACTTGATTTATTTATTTATTTAGTTTCTTATATCACGCCAGAATCGACCCCAATGGGGTATCTCCGCGCTTTGCACGCCAGGATGGAAAAGTTCGTACCTATGTGGATGAGCTAAAGGCCATTAGTCTTCCAGAAACAGAGTTGTTTTAAGCTTTTTCCTGAAGGATATGTGGTTGGTGTTTTGTCTGAGGCTAAGGGGCAGATTGTTCCACAAGGTCGGCCCCACAAGAGAGAGGGCACAGCCATCTTGTCTGGTCTTCTTAATGAATGGAGATTTTAGTAACAGATGGTTGCTTGATCGAAGAAGGCGATCCGGTTTATAGAGCTGGAATTTTTGGGCCAGGTATTTGGGGTATTTACGCAGTGCATATCACCAGATTCCCCTTTCTGTCCATTCCACAGACTTGACAACTTTCATTACGCCATTTGGGGCGTATAAATATCTTAGATTACCATTTGGGTTAGCCTCAGCGGCTAGCGTTTTTCAGAAATGTATGGATTCTTTGCTGAAAAACATAAAATACGTTCAAGCCTATCAGGACGATGTTCTAATTTTCTCAAAAGATAGGGCTGCACATGTTAAAACTCTTAAGGAGGTTTTGTCTCATTTTAGAGATGCAGGAGTCACTCTTGGGGAAGACAAGTGCAAATTTTTTATGTCTGAAGTAGATTATTTAGGTCACTCCATTTCTGAAGCAGGCATAAAACTTACATTTTCTCTAACCCAAGCAATCTCTAATGTACAGGTTCCAGTTAATAAAGACGCATTAAAATCATTTCTAGGAATGACCGAATATTATTCCAGATTTGTACAGGGTTATTCGCAGATCGTTCAACCCTTACGTGATCTCCTGAAGAAAAACGTCAAATTTATTTGGTCTTCTGAAAAGAATAATTCTTTCAATTTAATTAAAGAATCCATTCTCAACTCTCATGCACTTTCCTTTTTCACACCTAGTGTGAGATGCACCATCTCTGTTGATACGAGTCAATCAGGTCTGGGTGCAGTCTTATGTCAGTGGTTTGGTATGTCTGAAAAGACCATAGGCTTCTCTTCAAGATCCCTTTCATCAGCTGAAAAGAATTACAGCACAATAGAAAGAGAGGCACTTGCATGCTCATGGGCAGTAGAGAAATGTAAGAGTTATATTTGGGGTTCACATTTTGTGTTGCAGAGTGATCATAAACCTTTGCTGAACTTGTTAAATGGTAATGGAACAGGTAAGGCATCATCAAGGTTGGTACGTATTCTTTCAAAGTTACATGAGTTTAATTTCACCATTTGCTACATTAAAGGCGGGCTGAATGTGAGGGCGGACTGCCTGTCCAGGCTTTCCTTAAAAGAAAACTTGAATAAAGCTAAAAATGATGAGGTTGAGTGTGTGGTCTCATCTATTTATGATTCCATTTCTCTTTTTTCTTTTTTGTCTAAATCCGATAGGTTTAAAGAGTATGAGAATGATCAGGTTCTTCAAGCTGTAAAAAATTTGATTATTTGTGGGTGGACAAGAGAACGGTCATTGCCTGCTTCTCTTAAATCTTTTGCTCAAGTCTCAGAAGATTTGTCCATTGTGAATGATGTTTTAATGCGGGGGGATCAAATTATTCCTCCATTTTCCATTTGCAAGAAGTTAGTTGATTCCGCACATGAGGGTCATCTAGGCATTGGTGGAACTTCTAGGAAACTCAAAGAGGACTTCTTGTGGCCTTCTTTGGATAAAGATGTTGCTATTTGTGTTGACAAATGTAATACTTGCCTTCTTTCAGATAAACGTTGGAAGTTAAACAAGCTTCCCCTTCATTGTGTGCCTATGCCTGAGGAGGCATGGTTCAAAATTGCAATTGGCTTTGCAAGTCCATTTGACATTTTGTCGAGCAATGAGCGCTACATCGTGCCTCTCACCGACTACCATTCAAAATGGATGGACTTTGACTTTTGTGACTCACCTAATTCCTTTGCCGTGATAACATTTCTGGATCGAGTGTTTCAAAGTGAAGGATCTCCAGGAGAAATTGTCACAGACAATGGGTCACATTTATGTTCAACAGCCTTACTGGAGTATTTTAAAAGGCATGATATAAAACATCTCAAAGTAGTTCTCTACTCCCCTTCTTCGAATGGTCTTATTGAAAGATTTAACAGATTCATCAAAGAGGTTATTCAGACAGCCATAGCATGTAACCTTCATGTTGAATCCTTTTTAAGGAAAAAGATTTGGTACTATTTAGTCACACGTCATTCCACAACGGAAATTTCTCCGTTCAGACTTTTGAAAAAGAGAAATCCAAATGGTGTTGTCTGTCCTAATTGGATACAAGTGATGAAAAAAGAGGATTCCTCCTGCATGGCTTGTAGAGATAAACTTACCCTTAAGAGGAACGTGTTGACAAAACAAGATACTCAAAAGAGACATTTTAATTCGCCTTCTACTCTGCTCTCTAAAGATTTTCAAATTGGTGATTGGGTTTTACTCGAAAATCCAAACAAGGTTAAAAAAGGTCTTTCAAAATTTTCACCACCAATTCAAGTTGTCAAAACCTCTAAAGGTTCACTTTTTCTTGAAGGGAAAGGGTGGTGGAGTAAGAGAGCAGTTGTTCAAATTTCTGATGAACAAGCAAAAAGAATGCTAATGTTAAAGTCAACTTCATGTGACAATGATTGCTCACACTTTCCTTTAGGTTCTACATCTGATGATGCTCACAGTCCTTCTTCTTTGACAACATCTAGTTCTTCACAAGTGTCACCAGTGAGTCATCCATCAGTAGTGTCTCCAGGGAGTCATACGTCAGTTTCTGCTTCAACTTCAGTTTGTGAGTCACACAAGTCTTCTCGCAACTGTTTTATTCCTGTGAGATTCAAAGATTACTATTTGACTTAACAAACTTGTTCTTTTTAATGTTTTAATTTTTCTATAAGAAGAGAGATGATGTAATGTGCTTTGTTATACATGTATGTTATTGTAGTATTATTTCCATTTTCATTATTACGCAATTTAGAATCTGGGTTTGTTCCTAGGTTCCTCGTGAAAGATTAGTTGTAAAGAGTGTATCTTCAAACATGTTTATGTTTGAAGATGCATCTCTCGTGCATGCACTTCTCCTGTTGGCTCAGGTGCAGACGTTTGGCCACTCTGCAGTTGAGCATTCAGAAGAACAGCAGCACTCCCGTGAAATGCTGGATTTCGGAATTGAAGATTAAAACCCATTTGTTTGGATTATCACTTCGTCAAGCTTCTTCCTTCTTTTACTAATTTATATTGAAATTCAACACTTTACACCTAAATTAAAAATACACAAATGTGGCACTCGCGGATAGTAACAGCAAAACTAGACGTATTTCAAAAATGTATACAGCAGTGGTATTACTCAGATAGTCTAGTTCAGTCATCACAGCCCTCACACTATACGTAAAGGGTCGGGTCGGGATCCACAACACAGTAGCGATTATCAGTCAATTATCCGTTTTAAATATATATTTGGAAATAAAATACATCTGGCCCCAATCATTAGAATGTTATTTTATGAATATTCATTTTGCTATGAAATACACGGTTTCGTTTTGAAAAAGCAAATTCAATTCTCCTTACATGGAAATTTGTCTACAAATGGTTGTTGTTCATTTTTAGCAAATACATGCTTGGTTCACAATCAATAGTTTGTCATTTTCATCAAGTACCTACGCTGACATATGCTAGTGCCACACAGGGTAATATTCTTCAGATCATGCCTACGCTTCGCAGCCTCATGCATGGGATGCCCATTGTGTGCCTGTAATTACACCATCATTCTGAATTAGTGGCAGTCTAATTATGCCAAGGATGCCTAGATTATGTAAAAAAATTTCAATTATTCCAGGTCCAAATTTATACCAAATTGGGCTCCATTACACCGAGAATGCAGCAATCTGTAAAGTTTTTTCACCACTAAGCCATGGACAGCACTTTAATGAGAATGGGAACCATCATGCCATTGATGCTTATCATATGTAAAGACTTACCACCCTTTTATGCCAGACCAGTATTATACAATAATGCAATTTGATGCCCAGAAATGTACTGAGAATTACCACCATTAACTAATTACATTTGGGAAAGCACATCACACCAATAAAGGGTGGGCATCATCATCCTATGGCTGCTATCACTATTCTAAATATGATGACCAGAAGCAGTCATATCTCAAAACCAAAATCCCCACAATCTGCTAATAATTCTCACCATTGTGCCTGGGTTGGATCCAATTATGACAAGAGAGGCCTCTGTATGAACTTTATAAGTGATTAGTAGCTCTGCCGCAGGGTCATGTCTATGTGGGGTGGCTGGACTGCCACTTATGCACACACACTCAGACAACTATACACTTTTGCCACATGCACAGAACATACAGCAGCAATTAAGACTTTTTGGACTAAGTCTCCTCCTGCTTTAGGTCTTTCATCCATGTCTCTCCTGGAGTGCGCTTCACCTCCACCCTGCTTTTGATTCCTGCTGCTCAACCAAGGGTATGGTATGTTATGTTATGTTATTTGAATTTTTTAAGCGCACAGCTGCCCCAGCTAAGGGGCGTCCCGGCGCTATATCTGAAAAGGTAACATAACTAACAACACAGAAAAAGTGAGAAGTGATTAATAAGAACAAGGAAAGAAATGAGTTTTGACAGCTTTCCTGAAAGCAAAAAGGTCATCCAAAGAGCGAATGTGGGCAGGAAGTGCGTTCCATAGTTTAGAGGCCAAGACCGTAAACGATCGGCCCACCAATCTACATTTTTTAAATCGGGGGACAAGTGCCAAATTTTGGCCAGCAGAACGAAGGCTGCGCGAGGGGATGTACGAAAGCAGAAGGTGCTGAAGAATGATAGGGGTGTCAGATTTAAGAATTTTGAACGCATAGCAGAGGGCCTTGAACTCTATGCGCCTAATTACTGGCAGCCAGTGCAGATTGAAGATTGTGCTACGGGCTGAGCAGAAGCGCGGTAGGCCCACCAGGGCCCTAGCTGCCGCATTCTGCACCCGTTGAAGTCGCAGGACTTCCGCCTGGTTGGCGCCCAAGAACAGTGAGCTCGCGTAATCGAGCCTCGATAGCACGCTAGCTTGGATCACCATCTGGCGGGTTAGGGGCATCAAAAAATTTGAGGATAGGCCTCAAGCCACGCAAAATGCCGAAGCACATGGATGCCACCTTCTTAGTGTGGAGCGAGAAGGTTAGTTTGGAATCCAACCAGACACCAAGGTTTTTGAGTTCGGAGACAGGTTTTGGGGAAGGTCCCAGCTCGTTAGGCCACCATCTAGCACCCCACAGATCGGGATGTTTCCCCAGCACCATCACCTCAGTTTTGAGGGCGTTGAGTTGTAAACAGTTGGCCGTAAGCCAGCTAGCAACGGCCCTCAAACCATCCGCAAAGTTCGATGCCAGTTGGTCAGAGTCCCCGTTAAGGGCCACCGCCAACTGGGTGTCATCGGCGTATGATACCATAGTGAGACCCCAACTCTTCGCCACCTCCGCCAAAGGTTGAACGTAGAGGTTGAAGAGAGTGGGGCTCAACGCCGAGCCCTGCGGGACTCCTTGAGCGATGGCATGGGGCTTAGATCTAAACAGTGGCACTACAACCTGAAAGGATCGTTCCGAAAGGAACGATTGAAACCAATCCAACGCCCTGCCTGAAATACCTGCCTCACCAAGCCTTCGAATGAGAATGGTGTGAGATACAGTGTCAAAGGCGGCACTAAGGTCCAAGAGGACCAGTGCCGCCGTTTGACCTGCATCTAGTACAGAGCGGCGATGTTCGACCATGAATAAAAGTGCTGTCTCTGTACTATGTCCAGGTCTAAAACCATTCTGTGTAGGATCTAGTAGATGTGCAGATGCCAGATGGTTTGTTAGGATGTTATTCACATGGGCCTCTGTAATCTTTGCCACCCAGGGAAGGAGGGAGATGGGTCGATAATTCTCCGGCTTCAACGGATCCAATCCAGGCTTCTTTATGATGGGCATGACACAGGCAGCCTTCCAACTAGGTGGAACTGAACCGATGGTGAGGGATTGCTCCACCAGATGGCGAATAGGAGGAAGGCAAAAGGACGCCGAGTCCATAAACTGGGCAGGTCTCAAAGGGTCATCCGGTGAGCCAGACTTGACCTTGGCCGCTAGGAGATTAAACTCCTGCTCCGATGGTATAGAGAGAGAGGCCAAGCACTGAGAGGTACGCAATGTCAAAGTCTTACTGTCAGGGTCAGCTTTGGGAAAAGAGCAGTAGATGGCATTTACTTTTTCCACAAAGAAGCTGGCTAACGACTCACAGTGGGCAAGGGAACAGATCTCCATACTAGATCTGGGGTAGGGCTGTGTACACAATAACAATGACTTGGTTGCACCATATCTGAAAGACAATCATATCGCCATGTTGCCTATGGGTCTTGCTTACCTTCTAATCCTGCCCTGTCCTTGTCTCCCGTCCCTCGTCCAGATTTCACTCCTTCGCTTGGCTCTAGGTACTGCTTCTCTCAGCATGGCAGACCAGCAACAACACACACACACAAACATTGCGATTAATAAAGCTGGACTTACAATATGGCTATTCACCATAATACTTGAGGTTCAGGAGCATTGTAAGGCCATCTCATCCTATCTCCACTCATCAATGCTGCACAGTTAGAGCCCCTAAATTAACAGGGCACATATTTGTGTTCTCTTTTTGGTTTTTTTAATACATTTTCCTGCGGTTTTCTGTGCTATTTTGTTTCTCTCCAGTTCTTAACTGTGTTGAATACACTTTTTATATACATTAGGCTCTTTTGATAATGATGTGGTTCTTTTAGTTTTTGTTTTGCAAAGTTGCCATCAGAAAGGATGGTTTGAGCCTCATAACACTACCCTGGATCTTCAGTGAGACCCTGCTAAATTCTGAAGGACAGCGGCCAGTTAGTGCTGATATCTGTAAAGTGTGGCATTATTGCACACAGATTTACCGTCTTTGGCCAGCTCGCATGATAAGTAAGGCATGCATGTCCATTGGTAATTAGTGGGCTTTGAAACAAAACACTAATACATCTTCTTTCTCTCTTCTCTAACTGCCTCAAGTATCGTCCCATGCCTCTGATTATCTTGCTGCAGGGCCCTTTTTTTGTCCTACACAATGCTATGCTATATTGGTATTTGTCAACCTCCACTGTGAGAAAGTTTGAATAATACTATAGTAGATATCTGACCGGCACTGTATACATTTGCCTGAGGGGGGCGGAGGAAGGGAAGTTCCTCATTAACCAAAATATGTTGAACTGAGCTCCTCAATAATTTTTGCATAAAGATCAACAGTAATATCATTTTATTGGATGTTTCACCATATGTGCTATTCTTAATGGCTGGAAAGTGACTACCCACTATTCCCCGAAAAGGAGAACTAGGCATTGAAACTACACATAGGCCATTTTTTTGCCAACCCACTATTTGTAATGTATGTCTTTTCTAAACTATTAAATGCTGCATCAAATGTAACTTTTGGATAAATCTATTTCTTATGCTCCTTGTGAATCCTTGATGTCTGGTTCATAGCAACTGCTTTAACTTCAACTGATTAATTCTCTTAATTGAGGCATGATTGACACTGCATTTACTTTGTATTTTTAGGCTCTTAGGACTTGAAATGAAAGCAGTATGGAAGTGACATCTGGCTTGTCTCCTTTCATCTAAAGGAACCAGGACACACTTATTTTCTGAGCCCCAATTTACAGAGTAGATTGAGTATTTGGGGATGTAGCAAAGATGTATTGACTTGATTGAACCTGGTCCAAACCCAATTGAGTACGGTAAACGTGCGACAAGTCTGTTTCTTTCCCACTGAACCACTAGGGTAGTGAAGGCCACACTTCAGTCAGCCAATGACAACCCACCCACCAATGTTAAGGTGCCCTGCCACTGTTTTGGGGAATTTCCTCTAAAAGTGCTTCTGCAGCAAGACAACTTTCAATGAAAATGTAATGCCGGGTGGACAGCCAGGTCAGGGTGGTCCGCTCGACAGTGTTTTTGTTTCACAGGACCTCCCTCATCCCCCTCAATAAAGGGTGTTTGTTTTGATGAAAATAAAATAGCATTTGCTCCAATGCGCAGGGAGTTTTCTTTTAGTACAAGTGGGTATTACCTGATTTTTCCAGTCTTGAGCCTCATGCCTAAAGCAGGAAAAAACATCTGTCAGAAGGACAGCCTACATTGGTTGGGCCTTTCGACGTTCTAAACCTGGCAGTGCTCTTTCGATGGGTTACCTGCTAAGGAATTCCCACAGAAAAGCTGATTGTGGTTCCAAATTGAGCCAGTCTGCGATTGAACCTCGAATTGAGATGAGTGAACCATGAGTATAGCAGAACGTTGACATGGGGCCACTTATTAGCACACCATGTTTCCTCTGCTGTCATTAAAGACCACATTTTTTTTTTTAATAAAGTTTTATATAGCGCGAACCAGATAACCAGATCCCGAGGGATATCAGAGCGCTTTACAGAAGGATGAAAGGCAGAGCAATAATCCAGTAACACTATCAAGTAAGAATGCCAAACAATTTTGTTCTTTATAAAAAAAGCAACAACTAAAGTCTTGTTTTTTCTCATTCATTGAGACAAAAAGCCAAGACATTGTATTAAGTTTTTATTATAAAAGTGCTTCGGGGGCATGACAGGCATGTATGCCTGCACCCCCTGGGAACTTTGGAATTACAGAAGGTGCAGCAGACGCATGTGCAGCCCCTTCTGTAATACAGGTAGAGCTTGCTCACATGCTGCGCCAGCGCTATCTCAAGAGACTAATTAATGAGGGCCAAAAACGTTTTAACGTAGGATGCTAAATGTGCCAGGAAGAGTAAAACTTAACATTAAACTGACACACGGGCAATCATTGTTACTCATGCAGGCTATAGAAATGCCATGTAACAAGCTTTTCCTAGCGGGAAGGGAACTCAATATTGCTGAAATGTGCGCAACGTGATTTAGAAGCTTGCCCTATAATGGCATGCTTAGAGATGTTGCCATAGCTGCAGAATTTTTCAGTTTAACAAAATGTATTACTTTATTAATGTTGTTATTCTTATGATTCGTACAAAGCTTGAATAGAATAATTTGTGAATTTGAACAATAATGATTAATTCATTGAGTAAAAGAATGCATTACCTAACAGTGATTTTGCCTTTTAATTAGCAATTCATTGTTCTCGCAGTGAAACAAATGTATACGTGAAAGGTTGATCTGTGTTTAAAGCCTATGGGAACTATGCCTGATGTTTCCAGAAGCTCATCCATCAAGACTGTCTGTAAATAACACAATAAAAAGTTAAATCCAAATGTATTTCATTATGAATGGAGGAGCTGAACCGGCTTACCAAAGAACTCTGTCCTCTGATTGGTTTGTGGAGGAAGAGGCCTGTTACTATGTTTTTTATATGTTTTCTTCACTTTTATATTAGTGGTTGTCCCTAGGTAGTTTCAGAGCAAGCTCTCATACACACTTTTCTTTTGAGGATTGATCCAGACCTTTGAGAGTTGTGGATACTGCTGCTACAGTTTTTCGTCTTTGTCTGAACTTGGGCCTGATAATGATGATGGTGGTCGCACTGCCATCGGACCCATGATATGTGCCCGCCATATTACAATGGCGGGCGGATGAGTGGCGTTCAGAAAGACCGACCATCATGCAACCGACGGGCTCCTTGAGCCCACTGGTGCGTCGGAGGAGGATCATATCCCAACAAAGGTGGTTGTGCCCTTTTTGGGGATAGTTGCATGTAATCTGTGTACAAGCTGAAGAGTTTTGGTGGGAGTATGGAACCTTAGGGTACTTTTTGATGAAGAGGTGAGGGTCTAGAAAGACAATTAGACATTTTTACATGCTATTAGCGATTTGTGTGATAGGACTCAGACAATCTCAGAATTAATTGTTCGATTAACACCCATCCGTTTGGAATGAATATGAAAAAGGGAGGTGTTGTTAATGGTAACAAATCGGAAGAGGAGTTGGGCTAACGGCAAGGGCGGTTGACCTCTAATCTGGGGAACCGGGTTTGAGTCTTGGCAAAGACGCGCAACATCCTTTGATTCAAGGCAAATCCCTTACTCTCCCCGTGCCTAACAAAAATGAATGTGTCCTCATGTAACGCAACTGGTGCTCTTGTAAAGCGCTCTGATACCCGATACCTTCAGATGATAGGCCAAGAAGTTTGAGGAGACAGGATTCATCATTGTTCCAGATTTGCAGTGCATAATCCACCACATATAGAAATTGTTGTCTCTATGCTGCAGCAAGCCCTAAAGACTGACAGGTGGTCATCTAGGAGGTTAGTTTATTTTATGCATTTCTTCTGTTGTTCTGCCACACAGCTTTCAAGTACTGCTAGCTGTGAGAAGTTGTTAGTGTTTATCATCTGACTTTTCAGAAAAAGGATGACCTGTCTGTGTTTGCGGAAGTCATGAAATATGCCTTGACTTAAGAGAAGAGTTGTTTACGTGTGTCATATGGGGCATGAGGAATGGAGTTGTGTCTTTTCACAATTGAAGCTGAGATATGGTCCATAAAAAGAGCTGAATGCCTGATGGAGTAGAGAGTGTTTTCCAGGACTGTTTCATTCATCTCTTCAAAAGAGGTCCAGTAGTTCACACATTTGTGGGACAGTGTCTCGCGAGGTAAAATTGTTACAGCTGGAGTGAGGGACAGCTCAATATCCTTTATTTTCTCCTCAAATAATTTGGAGAATATTATCACAGTATCACAGTATTCTTCTGTGTTTGAGATATCTAGAGAGGTTGAGGGATTAGAGGGCATTCAGACGAGGTTAAAAAGCTCTGTGGATCTAGTTTTAGCCCTGTTGATCTCAGACATGAAAAAAGTGGCGTTGGTCTCAAAAACATGTTTTTTCTACCTCTTTGCATTTTGTTTGTAGCTTTTCAAGAGTCTGCAGTGATTGTCGTCATGTTTTTCTATAGGATGTCTTGAAAAAACGATGTGTGTTATTTATTTTAGTTTAAATGTTATCATGTTTAATCAGACTCAAATGGCAATTTCTTTAGTTTTACAGCAAGTATGGTTTTGAGAAGAGTGGGATCCATGTATTTGAAGTCAATGGCCCGAACCTTTTGTTACTTTCTTTGTCCTTAGGTGGTGGTTATGGAGCATAACAGAGAAAAAGGTACAAATAAGTGGTCAGGCCCATTCACAGGTATAGGGATTTGACTTTCAATTAGGTCATTTTTAGAAATAGGAAGGTCAATGATAGAATCCTTCTGAAGAACGGGAGAAAACCAAATGGGTTTTCTTTTTTTATTGATCAAAAAAGCGATAGATCAGACACAGCTGTAATTGTCTTGCCTACCTTGTGAATTTGGAAGCCCTCTGGGAACATGTTTTAGAGATGATTTTCTCCTGGTGGATGGTATATGATGTGAAGTATTGTAGGCTTCAAACCTGATGTATTAATTTCAACAGACACATTCAAAGGAGGAGCAATATGCTATTTTTAGGTTTTTGCAGTGAAACAGTAAACAATGGATGACAGCAACCCCCCTAGTTATCCCTCCCAGTTGTGGCAAATTATCACACATCCTGGACGTTTTAGGGCATTGAGTACTGGCTAGGAGGAGTCAGAGATACAAATCTCTGTGAGGAACAGTGGATCTAGATTATAAGGCTGTATCCTTTCCACAATTTGAATTGGTCGAGCAAAATATCATATGCCTTACTTGAGACACCATTACGGGAGGGAGTTTCTGTAGGTTCTGGGGAATTTGGAGTGTTTTAAGAGTTAGATTTTTTTTTATATCAACCTCAGATAGTGGTTGAAGGGATCTTCCTGAATGATGAAGCTTACTATTTTGAGGGATTACCCTCTGTTTACATCATTGGTAATGGTGGATGAAAGGAAAGGTAGGTGAGTGATGAAAATGCTTTCACATATGTAAACTGTATCCTTCAAGAAAACAAAAAGGAGTATAAAAAGAGTTTTACTTCTGATAGAATGGAGGCAAGTTTTTAGTCACAATTTCCTATCTAGAGAGGTGAATGTAGAGTTTGAAATAGTGGGGTCTTGGGTACAGAAACTAAAACAGTTTCCTGACTCAGATCTGACAGCTGAGGGAGAACAGGTGTAAGAAGGAGATTTAGCTTTAGGCAGAAGTAGGCTTGGACGTTTGGTCAGAAAATTTGGATTGTAAGTTGATTGTGTGCACATAGTGTTGGGGCAGGATGGTTGTGCTGGGGTAGGGTGGTGGTGTTGAAGTGCTGCTTCTGATAAGTAGGATTAGAAAGCCTCAGAGATTACTGTATTGTTCAAAAGAAGTGTGCCTGTGAGCTGAAGTAGTGTGGGAAGCAGAAATTACAGAGGGTAGTCTTAACCAGATGAACATTTAGAGATAAGGAAGACTTGATAGTGGCAAGCTGTATTAGACTATTGAGCTGTTTAGGTATGGTATACCTGCCCGGAGAGGGTATCGGGGAAGGCATATTAGCTGCAAGGGATTTTTTTAACTGGAATTCCAAACAATGCATTTGCAAATCCATTGAGGACAGACCCTTGTTATTAATCACCCTCTTAAGCTTCTTCAAAGAGAGGCTGATGCCCTTTAAGGAACAAATAAAACTACTGACCATTACTTTGTAAGTAGATTGTGTTACAAGATATATTAGGACATCTTTTTTATTCAGGATTTAAAGGGTTTACAGGGTGGCAACTCAATCAGGGTGTTAGACAATATTCAAGAGATTACGTGTTAATTAGAGTCCCTGCAAGGAATACTTCTAATTCGATCTGAATGCAAAGTGCTCTTTAATAGATGGTGGATACAGAAAGAGTTGTGCTCATATCAGCTTTGTATTTAGAAAAGAGTAGAGATTGTGGTCATACAGAATATAGGTTTAGAAATAGGTTACAGAACATATGATTGATATAGATGGGTCTTTGCAAAAGTTAAATCTCAACAACAATTGTTTACTTTGGCTGGGTTTTATGGCCACCAAACATAGATGACTGAAGCACCCCTAACCCCCCAGACTATCCCCTCCGATAACTTAGAGGTCTTTCAAGCTCTTTATGTAGTGGGGGATGTTACCATCAATTGGATAGATGAACGCATCACTCAAACAACAGTTAGCTGAAAACTGAAAGATCCCTAACACAAACGATCCAAGATCTAGGGCTTAGTGGTGTCTGGAGGAAATGGACAGATAAACTGTGGGGACATTCTTTTTCTTGAACAAACATGGTCATTTCTCAGGACTAGACTTTTTACTACTCTATAGATTATTGAGAGAATAGGTGTTAGAAATAACTGATTACGCCCGACAGACTGATTGAATCAGTATAATGGCCCTGCTACTCACTTTCCATGGCGCAGGTGCTGGTTAAAAGGCGAATTGACGAACACCGCTGGCTCCTCCTGTTCCCCCCCTGTCCGCTATCTTTTATCTCTGGTGCCTCTGTATTAACCTGGCCCCCCTGTCACAGAAATCTTACCCCCTCCAAGACTTCCGACCCTCTCGCTGCTCTCTATCAGTCTGTTCTTAACCCTCTTTCTTTTTGTATGCCTCTTGTCTACTTCTTTATGTTCATCTCAGGTTATGATAATGTTCTTGCTAACTATGGGTCTTGAACTTTCCTCATTACCGCAATTTAATGCTATACCATAAGCAACACGCGGCCGGCCCAACACGGGTTGTAGGCGACATACTGTGTAAACACCGCATTGGTGTGCTTTTGTAATGTTACCCATACTTCCCCTAATCAACGCGGCCGGCCCTACATAGGGTTGTGGGCTTCACGCTGTGTATACATAGACCCTTTTTCTGTTCTTCATATGAAAACAAAACAGATTTGAAAATAAATAACTGATTACCAGATCATACCTCTTATCACTTATTGGTTGGCCGTCTTGTTATGCATAAGAGAGTGCAGTGAACTCTAGTTAATGTTAGTTATGTAAGTTTGAAAAGACATCAACCTTAGGTCTAATCAGTTTTAAAGGCCTATTTAAATACAGCTTAGCTAGAAAGGTGTGGGGTTCTTGTAAAGCATTTTAAGGAGAATGTTGACAAAAATCTTTTGGATAAGGTAGAAGAGAGAACACATAAAAGATCGTAAATTAAAACTTGGTTTCCAGGAAACTTGGAGGAATTTGAGAACAGTGGTTTACTTCAAGATATGAGACATTCTCTTGAGTTCAAAATTCCCTAAGGATGCTGAGGTCCCTCAAAGTGATTGTGAAGCTTGCTAACAAACACCAGGTGTGGTGGTGACTTTTATGCTTCATGGATCAAAGTCTGTTTTCTGCACCGAAAAGGTAAGTCAAGCAAGATTTAGCTTACTGATTTTAAAGGCTGAAATAATATTCTAAAGCAGATAGACTTAGTATACACAATACAAATGAAAAGGTTATACTGAATTCCTCTTATTCCTTGCCTAGTGACTGCGTGCATTTACAGAGTAAATGTCAGCCCTCCTAATGCCTAGAAGCCTTTATAACATAAGGGTGAGGCTATTCCGCTCTATTTAGCAGATTGCCGAAGAGTGTAGCAGTTGCCTGCAAGAACATTAGCATATTTAGAATATCCTGGGCATTGTCAGTGTACTTTTGCACTAAAATTCAGATGTTTGAATACAGTGCTGTTAATTACTGCGAGTTGCCCCAGGAATTACTGACACAGTTTAAATGCCATGGAATAGTAAATATGCCAGTCATCCAATTACCAAGCATTTTCTTTCATAATTCCTCTGCATTTCCCCTGCAATTGTTGTTAAACTTAAACATTCTTGGTTTATCAAAGGTTGTCACAGTCTCATTACATTAAAAATGTACTCAATGCTTGTAGCACTCGTCTCCGATCTACAACCATAAAGCCTCACTATTGGATCATTTAGTCAATGCTTCCTGAAGGGTCACATTAGCCTGAACACTACAAAAGGACTCATACTTAGTGCTGTGGATCTCCAAATTCAGGAACAAAATATAGAGTCAAGGGAACACAAAATAAAGGGAGTTTTACAGAAAGAAGCAAAATAGATAAACCATATTCCTCTGAACAATCATTAACCCTTTTCCGCCAATTAATCCCTCAATATCAAATTTGGTTTAATTTCAGATTCTGGCTTTGTTCACCCACCCACTTTTCAAGACTTAAATTACTTCCCCTACTACCACATCTTTAGTTTTTTCTTCCTTCCATTTTCTTTCCAAAATTGCCCTCCTAGTGATGACACATACTATCCAAATATCCTCTCTCTCTTTCTTTTTCCTTCCCGAGTGTGGCTAATCTTTACAAACAATCTGCTGCATTGTTTTTAGTACCTTGACTATAGTCACATGAAATATATATATTCTTGTAGACTCACCAACCACTTTCTTATTCTAAATTAAACAACATGCAATCCTTTTCAGTAACAAAAAGCTCTTGTAATGGCTTATAATCTATTTCACAGTGAACACTTCACCTAACAGACATTTGTTTTGCATTTATAGCTCTGCCAGGTCACCACTAAGGCCTCCTTCTAGATAACAGAATAATTTGATTCCATACTCCTGAATGCCCTAAATGCAAAAGCATTGTTTACTCCATTTCATCTACCAAATGCACAAAAAGGACCATAAACCTTTTAAACTTGTGACTGTGATCACAATCCGCTGCGGTTCGTGCAGGTAACAGCGGTGGGGCGCTGGGGCTACTGAGGGGGGATTTCGAGGGACGATGCAGAGGGAAAATTAATTATTCATTGAATTTTCTCTCTGCATCGTCCCTCGAAATCCCCCCTCACGCGACCCCACCGCTGTTACCTGCATGGACCGCGGCTGATGAACTAAAGTCCCTTCTGGGAACAATTGCACTTCAGGTGACCATTCTAGACCTCACTTTACCAATTGAAACTCTTCCTAACATTTATTGTCCTAGATGGACTTATTTTTCCTCAGTAAATCTCTTGTTTTGACATGTTCTCAACCCCCACTACAATCTAACTCTGGTCATGTTCATAATTAGCTGCCCCTTTCATCCCTGATCATGCTACTCAGGTCTGGGGCTGTCACATGTGTGCTGCCCTGTTTCTCCCCCTATCACCAGCACCAACAGTCCTGTTCCCATGTGGGCAAGCCTAAAGCAGAGACCACATGACAGGCCCCAAACAGTGGGATTGGAGGATCCATACCAGGATTTGAGGATTCTGGGATTTAAGGATCAACTGCCGAATTTGAGGATCTACTGCAGTGTTAGAGAATACCAGTCTTCAACTGCCACACATACCAGGATCTTGAGCCTCCAAACTGCTATATGCAGATCCTGTGTAGACTGGGGTGTGAAATTCCGCTCCGCTCGCAGAGTTGGTGGCGTTTTTCACACTCCGCGATCTGTGTAGCAAGCGGAGTTCTGAAAAACTTAGCTTAACTAGAGAATTGTTTCCACGCTCACCAACATTAAGTTGACGAGCGTGAGCAAGGAAATTCTTACTCCAGACCACCTCCTGGCGAGATTTCTCAACACGAGCAGTAGGGCTTGGCTGAGATCACTTGCATTGAGAAACCTTCCGTTCATGTTGAGGAAGCTGCCAGTTGAGCAGAACATCTTCTCAAGCGGCAGAAGAAGCTGCACCCTCTTGCGCTGTGCATGGTGCAGTTTCCTTTTCCAGTGTGAGAGATACACTCCGTGCTAAAAAGCAGCGCGAACAGTGCAACCTAACGCGCCCCTTAATGCTTGCAGAACTCCGCGTAGCGCAGCAGAGTATTTTGGTCTGTGCTGAACTTTGCAAACTCCATCCAGGCCTAATGCTGTGTAAACATTTTGGGAGGGGATCGGTGTCTCAGGTTGTGCAGAATTAGCACCTGCTGAAGGACATTGGAACAAGACCAGTCTCAAGAAGATTTTTGGCTCCAACCTTATCAAGGTACTGTACATTGATATGTTGAATATTTACCGTAGCAAAAAGAACAGATAATGGACCGAATTCTGAACAAATCAAAAGTTTACTCCCAATCACAGACCTGGGTTTAAGACATCATTTTTTTGCTCACCATGCCACCCCAGTTTGATCCCAGCTGCATGCAAATCAGTCTCAATCCTGATCCCTATGGGAACGGTCCAGCCCAAACCACCAGGACAGGTCCCCCCAGGAGAAACAAGCATCCTGAAACTGGTTTCAGGGTATCACCCCTCACCTGGCAGGCTAGCTTGAATCCAGTGGCACAGTGAGCACGGAATATTTACCATAGTGTGTCAGTCATTAGAGTAAATCTTATTTATGTCTTATTTCAAGTAGAATGGTACCATTATTGTGAAATTAATGAAATAAATCAACTACTTATATTTTAAATCGATATAAGAGTAACAGTTATCGGGGGAAAACATGGCGGCCACGAGTTAGAGCGGCTCGCGCGCAGGTGATGGTCTCTTCCCCGGCGTGCTGATCTTTCAATGCAAAAAAATACCTGCATCAAGAGTCTCGCCGTATTTGGTGTCCTGGCGTGAGAGGCAGCTTTTGTTAATTTTTGGTGACCGGTAACCGCTAGTTGACTCTTTCTCCCGACCCCCACTCGAACGCTGCTGGGGAGAATAGGACGCGGATGTGTGTAATCGCGGCTCCAGCCCCGGCGTCGCCCGCCCCTCCCACCACCTTGCAGCAGTGGTTCCGAGCAGCCGTGGAGCTGCGGCGAGGACGTCGGGTGGCGGCCCGCGGATGCCTCAGAGTTGGAGGGGGTAAAGGGTGTGAGAAAGCTCGCCCACCGACGGCATCCACGGCACCTACACGCACCCACTCAGGAAAAGGAGAGCTCGAGGCCGTGAAAACGGCGCTAGAAAGCTGAAATTGAAAGCGGCTGCATTTCATGAAGAGACCGCTTACGGGTCCAAAACAGCAGGCGAGGATTGCGATATTGACAACGATATTGACAACACCCACAGTGAAAGTAAGGAGAGGGGTTGGAAAGATAATTTAGAGGGTGGCGGTGGATTAAAAGCAGCCCCGATTTTTGACAGCAAACAGAGCTTAAAACTGTCAAAAAACACTAGTTACAGCAAGAGAAAAGAGTCCTTGAAGAGAAGGGGTGGTAAAGGAAAGAGGAAGGGAGCTAGCCCAGGGTGCAAGGAACACTGTGTGGGGGAGCCCCTAGAACTGACCGACCAGAGCGGCAAAAGTGGCGGTTTTGGAGAGGGGGCAGCCAAAGGCATTGTCGGTGAAACGGTTGGTTATACAGGGAAACTCCGGGAGCCTGGACAGGGAGGTAACCAGGTCCCTGATTCTAATACTCTGGCAAGGGGGAAAGATAAGAAGGCTCCAGTCTCGAGAATAACTCCCTCGCTGCGTGCTTTTTTTAAGGTGTTGCCTCAGGTCCTAAAGGTCACCCACAGTCCAGACAACCCAGTTATACAAGCCCCTGAAATATCCACACAGAAGATGGCAGAGTTGAGGGGTCCAGAGGGGGGTCACGCTAGAGGTACCGGTACAATTGCATGTGCCTGAGGCAAATACATCACCAATAGAGGCCTCTGGCGGAGTGGTTGAAAGGTGTACAAGTGACGGAGAAGAGGGGAGTATAAGGTACACGGAAAAGGAGAAGGAGAAGGAGTTGGGGGAGGAGCGAGGAGGGGCCACACTAGAGGATCTGCTAATTGCTATGAGAAAAGAGATAAAGATGGGTTTTGCAGAATCCAAACAAAATCAGAGTGAGATCAGGACAGCCTGCGACACCCTGGAGCGAAAAGTAGACGGGCTCTCAGAGAGAACAGAGACACTAGAGGGATATGTAGGGGAGCTAAAAGCCAATCTGGAGTCAGCACAAGTTAGGATCCAGTCCTTAAGGAGAGAAGGGGACTAGATGAGGGAAAGGGTCGAATCTTTGGAGAACTTCTCTAGTAGAAACAACCTACGACTCTTAAAGGTTCCTGAAGCAAAGGAAGGGGGGGACCTTAAGACTTACGTAGTAACTCTATTAAAAGGCGCCCTCAATTTGGAAGAAGCAGAGGAAGAGTTGGCCAAAGACATTCAGAGAATCCACAGGGACCCATTTCGCCTAATTTCTGGGAGAGTGAAGCCTAGGAAAATTCTTTTGAATTTTTTGACATACTCCCTGAAAGAGAAGATTCTCAATCTTGCCCTGAAAGCTAAATCGTTAAAAGCCCCAGACTTCTCATTTGAGGTGCGGTCAGACCTATCAAAGGTCACCTTAGAAAGGCAGTGGGAGTTAGGACAAAGATTGGATAAGCTCAGGGCAGTGGGGGCAACGGTACAAATGAGGTTTCCTGCCTTCCTAAGAATAATGTACAACACCAAGATGTACAATATTCGCTCCCCTAGGGAAGCGGATGAGCTAATTATCTCCATTTCTGAACATGCGGGGAGAACGAAGCTCTAGGAGCGATAATACATCTTCCAGATATCCGGCGGGGGGGGAAGTACTAACCCTTAAAAGGAAATAGTGAGTTAAAAAAAAAAAAGGAGAAAACTTAAAACATAAATGTAAAGAAAAAAGTAAAAGTATATAAAAAAAAAGAAAAGTTCAAAGGGCGAATTCCTTATAAAAAAGGAGAAAAGGGAGGGAAAAGGTAATAGAGGAAAAAACACAAATATAACCTAAACACACAACTAAAATACCTTCCTCTCTCACTTGTACTTAGTGTGGGAGATATGGAGGATACCAACTTCTAAAAATAGCAGGTAATTAGTCTCACCGAAAGAGGGTAGACGGGGTCAGAGACCAAAGACACCTACGCAAACCTGGCAAACCAAAGCGCCAGGAGAAGTGAGGGGGGGGTTTCCAAGGGAGGGGGGGTAGGGGGGAGCAATGAAAAATCCTCAGATGCCTGTATTCATTTTTTCTTTTCCAATCACACTCTTAAGTCCACTCACAAACAACATCAACTAACATCACAATGCTACTTCGAGAGAGTAAAAACTCTGCTAAAGGGAGGGGGAGATAAAGAGTTGTGGAGGGTTAGAAGAGGAGAAAAAACATGACAGAAATACATTTTTTATCCTGGAACATCAACGGGCTGCGAGTGAAGGGGAGGAGACATAGGATTCTACAATACTTCAGGGATTCCCCGGCCCAGATTATAGTGTTACAAGAGACTCACCTACTTAAACAAGAAGTGGAAACAATAATGAAAACACAGAAGTGGGTGGATAAATTTATTTGTACAAACCAGTCCGCCAACATCTGTGGGATTCTCATCCTGTTTAAAAAATCTGCAAAAGCGCAAATTTTGGCTTATGAAGAAGATCTTAGTGGTAGGTGGCTAGTTTGTAAAATAACGTTAGATGGTCAACAATATACACTCGTAGGGTACTACGGTCCAAACCAGGACGACCCATCCTACCTCCAAAAAATCCTAGGGGCATTAGTTACTTTGAATCATCCTATTATATGGGTGGGGGACTTTAATATCGTCCTGAACCCCAAGCTTGATAAGTCCTCAAACTCCAGAGCGTTGGTAGCGTCCAAATCAAGACCCGTTATGTTGTCCATAATGTCGTCTCTGGGGTTGGCAGATGTATGGAGAGATAGGGCGGGGAATGCTCTTGGGGTTTCGTACAGGAACCTCAAATACAAACACAGTTCAAGGATCGATTATGCTCTTTTTAGTTACAGCATCCAAGAGATGGTGAAGGGTTTACGGTATTTACCCCCCACCTCTCAGACCATTCAGCGATAATTTTTTCTCTGATACTCACGCAACCCAAAAAATTTTCGTCATGGTCTTTCGATCGGACGATACTCTTAGATCGGGTGGAGACCGACCTGTTGGCAGAAGTATCAAACTTCTTGGAAATAAATCTGGATTCAGCGGAAATAAGTATTGTATGGGAAACCCTCAACGCTTTTTTAAGAGGGCATATTACAAACCGTGCATCATTCAGAGGAAAAGTCTATAGGAAAAAAATCAGGAACCTAGAAAGGGATCTGGTTAGCCTAGATAGGAGCTGTGGTTCTTCTGGGGGTACCTCTGCAGAGCAGGAAGAGCGAAATAAAGTGAAGTGGGAATTGAATAAACTACTACAGGAAAGAGTAGAGAGGAGGTGGGAGGCAAGTAAGATCTCGAATTTCGAATATGGAGAGGCGGCCGGTAAGGTTTTAGCTTGGAAAGTCAAAACAGACAAATCTAAAAAGTTTATAAAGGGCATCTGTAAGGAGGGAGACACTACTGTTAGGAGCACCAACATTGAGATTGGTAGGGCTTTTCAGGAGTTCTTTCAAAACATATATACCGAAGATATTGAAGATGACCCCCAGGCAAGAAATCTATGGCTAGGTAGGATTCAACTACCCACCCTCTCAGGAGATCAGATCGACCGACTCGATAGGAAGATATCGGAGGAGGAAGTGAGTAAGGTGATAGGTAAATTAAAGCAGGGGAAGGCGGCTGGGCCAGATGGCCTCCCAGGGGAATTATATCGGGTTTTGCGTTCAGAGCTAGTAACAACATTGACTCAGCTATTCAATAACATCTTCACAAAAGGGTTAGTGCCTCCTGAATCATGGAGTGAAGCAACCATAGTCCTTATACCGAAACCAGGTAAAGATCCAACTGACTGCGGGTCCTATAGGCCGATCTCGCTGCTGAACATAGATTATAAGATCTTCGCAGCAGTTCTATCAGCACGTTTGGCAAGCGAGATCGGCTCGATAATCCATGAAGATCAAAAGGGCTTTATCAGGGGACGTCAGATGGCGGACCTAACTAGGGACTTGGTTGCGGCAATAGACATCGCCACAACTTTCTCCTTACCTCTGGCCACCCTAACATTAGATGCCACAAAGGCCTTTGATAGGGTCAATTGGTCCTATCTGACGGCAGTATTAAAGAAGTTCCAACTAGGCGAGAAGTTTTGCCGAACTATCCAGCTCCTATATAGAGCTCCTACCGCTAAGTTATTAGTAAACGACACACTTACTGAGCCATTTAAGATTTCACGAGGAACTAGGCAGGGCTGTCCCCTTTCCCCGCTCCTGTTTAATCTTTATTTAGAGCCTTTTGCGCAGATAATAAGAGAAGAACAGAATATTATTCCCTTTGAGTTCAGCGGATGGGTGAAACGTCTGGGTATGTATGCAGACGACATTCTTATATATACGTCTGACCCCATTCAGGCCTACCCAACAGTTGTCAGGAGAGCAGAAGAATTTGGTCAGATCTCGGGGTATGAGATAAATGCGGGGAAACCCGAAATAATGGAGTGGAATATTAATAACACACAACTGGACACAACCTCCTCAATGCTCTATCTGGGAATTACGATCACCCAGGAAGTTAGGAATACAGCGCAGGTAAATTTGGACTGGGTTTCCCGAGAATGTCGGGCGCTTCTAAAGACATGGACCTTTCTCCCACTGACGATCTATGGGAGGGTAAGCCTTTTTAAAAATGTCAATTATACCGAAGCTTACATTTATATTTAATAGCATTCCACTAGCCTTTGACCCAAAACAAATCATGAAATGTCAACAGGACATTAACTCGTTTGTTTGGAATTATAAGGCAACTCGGATAGCATGGAAGAAACTGAGGAGGAGGAGGGAAAAGGGTGGGCTCTCCCTTCCAGACATACAATACTACGCCTGGGCCTTTCAGTTATCTTTCTCAAGAATGCTACTGAAAACCCCAACAGATTCATCAGTAGGGAGAATGTTCAAGGCCATGTTAACTGGAACGGGCCTGCCAATGGACGGGTTTTTATTTAAATTTGGAGAACAGAAGTTTTTCAAGAAGGTGAGGTTGAAGGTCTTGCAGTCGCTAGCCAGAGCCTGGACAAGGATTAAGAGGTCAATAAGGCTGGCCTACTACTCAAATTTGGCCCCAATTTGGGATTCCCCGGGGCTCCCGCCGTGTCTGGGTGACAACCTCTCGATGCCATTAAGAGAAGGGGGGATTACGAGATGGGGAGACCTGTTAGCTGGTGGGGCATTAATATCATGGGACAATCTGTTCGAAAAGGTAGACCCAGGGCTATCAAGGTTCAAATATATACAACTAGTAAGCTGGTCTAGAGAGCTCCTTAAAAGAATGCCATGGTGGGGAGGTGTAGCATGTTAGAACAACAGCTGGTGGAGAAATCTCAGGGAAGCAAAGAAGTGGCACATTGGTACTGGGCAGTATCGGAAGAGGTGGACAGAGACGTCGACCTTCCTGATGAAGTATGGGCGGAGAATACACTCCCTCAAGGAGAAGACTGGTGGATAAGATCATTCACTCTTTTATATAAAACGGTCAAACCGGCATGGTTGAGGCGAAACCATCTCTTCACACTCCACAGAGCCTATTGGTCACCACAAAAGCTGGCAAAGTTCCAAGCTGGTAAATGTTGTAATAAGTGCAGTCTTCAGGGTGCATCAGACGTTCACATGTTTATGGACTGCCCTCCAATCAAGACTTTCTGGGCGGAAGTCCTAGATACACTGGGCTCGATACTTAAAGTATCCTTAACCTGTTCATTAACACTGATAATCTCTGGAATGGTTGATAATGTGACTGGTACAGCAAGGCCGCTACTGTTTTATGCAATTTTACTTGCCAGGCGTCAGATATGTAAATTTTGGGTTGACTCCAAGGCGCCAACACATGCCAGCTGGCTATCATCTCTAATTGAAACATCAAAGGTAGATCTGGCTAGATCTTGTAGCTCTTTTTGGAATCTATTGTCTTCTTGGTGTTAGGGTGCCGGGGTTTTTTTTTTTTCCCCCCGGTCCTATGATTATGCCTCCAAACTTCAGAGTCCATTGTGGCGGTTCCGTTAGACAAGAAAAGGACCTCCCGGTAGTCTCTACATTGATGGAGTCTGTGTCAGGTTTGGCTGGTCGTCACTCGTCACTAAATCCTCAGTAAACCCAGATTTGGTCTCCCGCCAGGTCGGTCCCCAAAGATGTGGCGACAGTGAGTGCTTTTCACTCTGAGTCGCACGAACAGGTGGTTGGCCATATAGTCTGCGGGCAAGAGGTACAGGCAAATGAGGACAAAAAAAAAAAAGAGTAACAGTTATCTTCACTTTTGAAAAATTGCAGAAAATCAGAGAGAACCTCCATCTGACGATACAAGCTGTGTAACTTCAAACCATCATCTCCTGTGCTCCTTCTCTCATATCCCTATCCTTTTTGCCCCGAGTTCAGTCTTGGACATGGATGGCACTGTCAATGAAGAAGGTGACAGGTTTTTTCTTTCCATGGTGGCTGTTATTATCATCCTTAGGTTATGTTTATTGTCACTGCGATCACTGAAGTGATCGCTGAGCCTTGTAAAAAGTATGCCAAACATTGTACAAGTATTGGCACCAATCCAGTACATGCAACTTGCCAGATGATGCAGGGACAAGCTCCCACAATAATTTGTAGAGAAATGGGGCTAAGGACGGTGAACGATGTTGTATCGTGCAGTTCCTGTGTACCCGGAAGCTAAATACTTACAAGATGCGGTACCATGCAGTTCCTGTGTACCTAGAAGCTAAATACCTACAGCGCTAACACTTCTGGCAGAGTGTTGCATCACTTAATCTCCATTACCTAGAATCCTTCTGAATGGTGTAATATTTGGGGATACTCAGAACAACATGATCAACAGGCATCACCTGTGTATAAGACTACAATGCTTGGGAGGAAGATATCCAGCACGCTAATGATGTTACCTTGGACCACCTGCCATATTTGTTTCCCAGCTGTTGTTACCAGGCCCACTACTATAAGATGACAGAGAAGCCATCCATCCGCACAGGCTCTTATTTGAGGAATATTCTGCGGTCATCCTCAGAGTGGATTGAAAATTTGGCTATGCCTCCCTCCACAAGCAATAACCACCTAGAAGGCAAAACTCTCCTCCGTACAGTCAGATTTCCCACCTTTGACTGGGACATGTGGAGGTGTGACAGGTCAAGAGATGTGACAGGAGCACACTCATCACAAGTGTAAAGTATGGTAGACCATGCCAAGCTTAGAATTATCATCTGGCAGGATAATTTAAAGACACAACAGCGAGAGTCTAGGATCAGCTGATTTTCTTTGGAATCTTCCATCCTCCTGGACCAACACATCCCTAAAGGGAACATTTACAGATAAAGGGACAGCGGATGCCTGAGCCTTATTCTCAGTGGCCCGGAAATGTGACCTTTGTTTAGGGATAAACCATTGTAATAATGTGTTCTGCCTCATTCTAAGATGTGAAACTAAGAAAGGCACAGTAATTATGCACTAGGGAAATACCACCCCCTCTGTCTTTACTAAGTGTGGTATTACCACCCAGAATACGGTGGTAATCGTAGGGCCAGAGTGGGGATGTTCTGTAGCTAGGTATTTTGTAGGTATTTTGCTAGGTATTTTGTGGTAAACTCTTTAGAGTAGCTGCACAACACCTTGCTTTGCAAATAGACATGAAATAAAGTTCTAGTCTATGTGCACCTAGATTTATTCTTCTACAATTAAAATGCCAGAACATATTATCTGTGTAATTTGAGTTCATGTGGCAACGTAAAGGGCATATACCTGAGCTCACTTTCCATTCACAGCACTTATTAAGTCATGATCAGATATTTCAGCAGCTTTGCTGGAGGTATCTTGGATGGAGTTATGCATATGAAAACTCATGAGAAGAATGCACACTGTAATGATCAGTGTTACACAGTCTGCAAAATCAGCTGCATCATCTATCACCATTACGAATGGCGCCCCACCTATCAGGTTGACAAACTCACAATCACCCTTCGCTCTTGGCACACCCTCTGCAAGGAATCCATCAGATTGGAGACCAAAAATTGGAGAAAAAAAAGAAGGCCTCAAGGCTTCTCCATTTAAGCTCCTGTGATCTGTTACAACATCCCCATATGCACCACAACTCAAATTTATGAAAGAGCTGAAGACCCATCTCTTTACAGAACACTACATTTTGATGCATTGACAGTCCACTTTCGCTCTTATACACCAGGGACGCCTCAGATCATAAGCTGACTGCCTTTGCCTTTGACCCTTTGCAGTAATCTGCTACCTTTCTGTAGTGTCCACCTGCTTGTAACCCCCACTATTCACCCACCCATCACAGGCGTCAGCTGTCAGGTGACCCTGTTAATAAAATGGGCCGGGCGTACGTGCCCCGGGCCAGTTTCAGTACCACATACCATGGTGTCCGTGTAGTCGCTTCCACAGCATGTGGGCCTAGGGCCCAGGACACCACAATGGCGATGAGGGGGTCGATCCCGGCATGTATGATGGCAGTAGTCTTCCAGTAGATCTCAGGGGAAGTGTAGCCTGCTGAGGAAAATTGAATTTTGCCCTGCTATGTGTCCCTACGTGTTCCCCAACATGTAATATATATGTGCATGATCGCTATGCATATTTCCCCCCCATGACCGAATAAAAGACGCATTTACAGTTGCGTCCAACGTTAGTATGTCAGTTATCCAGTCCTCCGCGAAAGCAACGTGAATTAGGCTTTTAGGCCTATGTTGCCAACGTCTTTACATTGTGCACGTTAAATCATCAAGATGCACCCGCTTCTAGGCCTCACAGGGCCCGGACACCAGATTCAGGCCTCAAGTCTCCTAAACCACTCCGAGAGATGCAGCCCCGCCCGCATCCCTGACCCTTCACTCACTTCCTGCCAAGCAGCGCGGTGCCTGGCCAGGCCTAGCCTGCTTGCCAAGAATATGTTATGCCTACAGTTATCTGTTCAGCTCCCCGGCTTCACATTCCTAGCTAACGAACCGCATAAACATCTCCATCCACAGTCTAGTCTTCCTGTCTCCATGCAAGTGAATTACTGAATTAATATCCATAGAAGATCCATAGCACACGCAATACATGAAGAAATATATGCATGCACTAGCCTTAGTGACAAGTAGCCTCTGCCCTGATGACTTTTAGATTCAAGCAACATGTACTCCAAACACTAGATATCAGATATACTATAGGTACAGGTCGTTCTGACATCCCAGACTTTAGTCTCCTCTTCTAGTGCTAGGAGTCAGAGCCCCCAGCTCTCCCCAGTTACACGTCATGACTCGTTTGCGCGCACCAGTAGGTTAAAGGTTCCAGCTGCCCATGAAGCCCCCTCCATGTGTCCACCCACTTATGACACTTCTGTGACGTCTACATCACATGCTTCCGTGCATGCCCTGTGCACGCCTTCTTTTCACGCCCATATGTTCTTATCTTCCGTTTGTCACTTGTTACGCCTACTGTATTCAATGCAACTGTATGGTTTTACTATATATATTGTATGATGTTAATGAAATGTTGAGATCGAGGTCGAGATTTGTCCCTTCCTGAGCCTTAGCAGGTGATGGAACCCGATGTCCATTGGCTCGAGCCACTTAATTAAAGCCCGTATGACTCAGATACCACGGACTTCTGCCTCTTATTTATTGAGCTATCCTTTTTAGTTAATGCATAGAAAAATAGTACCGGTATTTATTTATTTATTTACCACACTGCGCTTATGGCACCCCCGCAGCTGCTGCAAGCGCAACATGGACCGGGGACAAAGGAGGGAGGTGATGTTCCTGTGAGGGGTCCCAACAATGTCCACCGGCAATTATGCCCCTTCAGCTGCCTCGTGCCTGAAATAGTCAGGAGTAGGCAGAGCTACAGTCAGGCCCTCTAAGGTGAGAGAGGGCCACCAGCAGGCCTGCGGACAGCGTATACATCGCGTCTCCGTGCACGATGCACGTCACCGCCAGCCTCTAAACAGTAGAAGAGTCCACCTTATGCCAACCTACATGTCACCGACCGCAAGCCATGATTTAAGGCAATATGTAAGCGAGTTAGGCAAGAGGCCCGGAACAGTATCGCCTGTGCGAGAAAACTGAGGGCAAAGAAACTACCGACAGCGAAGTTGCCAAAGTGCCAGCAGGCTTGAGCAGCCCGCCGCTGCACCCAGCAAGTGTTGCAACCCCTCCCTGTTCTGCAAGGAAGGGCCTATACAATAAGAGATAAGAAGCCTGGGGCTGAGGCCGCTCCTGCATTCAAAGCCCCCGCAACGGCATCTTCAGCACCCCCAACGCCACTGTGAGTCCGCGGCAGGCCGCACCTAAAGCCTCCCTCACAAATAACAAAAAAATTTCGCCAAAGTCAGCACTAAATGGGAGGCAGTCAATCGCGACAAACTGCCAGCAAGCAAGACAGGACCGAGCGAGCCCTGCACCAGCAGCGAGGAAAGCCCCATATCGGCGTCCCCAGTGACTGATGAGGGTCCGCAGTCAGGTTTGTGGCCTGTGTGGAGAGGGACCACTTAGCTTTGGATACATTTACCGACCTAGGGCCCGAACGCCACTGCAGAAGGTGGGCGGCCAGACGCTTCTGAAGAAATAAGCCAACCCATCTGCACCCAATTTACATGTGTCTCTCACACCTATAATTGAGCAAAATCACAGGCCGCATAAGGTGAAAGCGCCAAAGCACAAAAGAAACCTGCCAGGGCATGATGCAGCAGTGCCACTAACAGTTCATTGAAGTGACTCGGGCAATCAATTCTGCAACTGTAAAGCCTCCCTGCTGCCCATCGTGAATAATAATAAAAAGGAAGAAGAAAATAGCCTGCAGTGCCCTTGCTTACCTCCTCGAAATGCCTGCATCAGTGTGAGCAGTCTTCCTCTCTGCAAAAGAGAGCTTCCAGGCCATAGTCTCCAGAATCATACCCTTTCCACCCTACATTGGCAGGGTATGACCAGACGTGGTTCCCTTGCTCACTTTGCCACAGGACTCAAGCTAGCCTGGCTGATGAGGGCTGTTAGCCTGAAACCGGTCCCAGGATGCTTGTTTCCGGTCCAGGGAAGACATGGCTTGGCAGTTCGGGCTGGACTGTTCCCTGAGGCACAGGGTCAAGACTGATTTGCATATAGCTGGGTCTGAATGGATGGATTCAACCCAGATCTGTGACTGGGGGTGAGTGTCTGAAAAGTTTCAGCGCTCCGTCCATCATCTCCTTGTGTTTGCTTTCACCGATAAACATCACCATGAACAGTAGCCATATTCCCAGTACAGACTCACAAACAGGAGAGTGGTGGCATGAAAAGTTTTCCAGTCCCCATCCTACAGTCGGGTGGGGGGACCACCTATTTGAAGAAAAGACAGACACTGCTGCTACACCACTGACAGCAGGGCAGACACAATGACCAGGAGAAGAGCATCGCACGCCCCCTGGTAGCTGCTTATTGTTATGTAAGGGAGAAACCGTAAACCCCAGCGGGGCCTCGCTTCATTAGTCACCAGCAAAATAGAGGAGCCCCTGAACACTGAAAAGACGTGCTAGCCAAACAGCAAGGCTCCAAAGCAGCAAGCCTACAAAATGGAGAAGACTGAGAGACACAGCCAAGAATGATGCTTAGTCCATCCCCCACCACTCAGTGGCCGTAGATCACTATAGCAGCAGCAAAGACTCCCAAGATGCGCGGACACCTCAGTCAAGTGAAGCATGAAGCGCCAAACAAGGTCCATTAAAAATAAGGAGACCGAAGGCAGCCAGATTGTATGACGTTACAACGCATACATTCACAACACATACCATCACAACGCAACTTTTACAACGCAAAATCCATAACTACACATGCCATTACAACGTAAGTATAGGTAAGTATATAATTGTATTAATATTAATTTATTTTTAAATTATTTTAAAAAAAATGTAATTAAATAATTATTTGTTTTTAAATAATATATTTTAATTTACTATTCTAACTCCAGGGGGGTGTAATAGTAGGGTATGTGTTGGATAGTGTAGGGGTAAAAATTACTATTCTAACTCCAGGGGGGGGTGTAATACTAGGGTAAGTGTTGGATAGTGTAGGGGTTAAAATTACTATTCTAACTCCAGGGGGGTGTAATAGTAGGGTAAGTGTTGGATAGTGTAGGGGTTAACATTACTATTCTAACTCCAGGGGGGTGTAATAGTAGGGTAAGCGTTGGATAGTGTAGGGGTTAAAATTACTATTCTAACTCCAGGGGAGTGTAATAGTAGGGTAAGTGTTGGATAGTGTAGGGGTTAAAATTACTATTCTAACTCCAGGGGGTGTAATAGTAGGGTATGTGTTGGATAGCGTAGGGGTTAAAATTACTATTCTAACTCCAGGGGGGTGTAATAGTAGGGTAAGTGTTGGATAGTGTAGGGTTTAAAATGACTATTCTAACTCCAGGGGGGTGTAATAGTAGGGGTTAAAATTCCTATTCTAACTCAAGGGGGGTATAATAGTAGGGTAAGTGTTGGATAGTGTAGGGGTTCAAATTACTATTCTAACTCCAAGGGGGAGTAATAGTGGGGTAAGTGTTGGATGGTGTAGGGGTTCAAATTACTATTCTAACTCCAGGGGGGTGTAATAGTAGGGTAAGTGTAGGATATTGTAGGGGTTTAAAATTACTATTCTAACTCCAGGGGGGTGTAATAGTAGAGTAAGTGTTGGATAGTGTAAGGGTTAATTTTAGTAAAATAAATAATATTTAAAATAAATTAAATAAATTAAATAATGAAAAATATTTTTAAATTAAATTAATGTTAATAAATGTATATACTTGCCTATACTTACGTTGTAATGGCATGCGTTGTAATAGCATCTGCGTTGTAATGGCATGCGTTGTTATGGACTTTGCGTTGTAAAAGTTGCGTTGTGATGGTAGTGCATTGTGACAGTTGTGTTGTAATGGTTGTTTCCCAGGCAGCCAAGTATACCCCACAGCAGGCGAAAAGAGAAAGTGCAGTGCATAGCGGCGCAACCCCACAGTGGCTGCCCAACTCCACAGCCAGTGGGGAAATTACACCACCGCAAGCAAGAAGAGGGCGCCCACGAAGAGCACGGAGTGTACAAGGTGCACAGGAAGCCAAACCGGTGAACCCAACAGCACGGTCAGGCACCCGAGAGACAGAGACATCTCCACCGAAAAGAAACAATGCTGAATACAGCAAGAAAAAGCCTTCACATCTCCACTACACCAGCGAAGCCCGGCAGTGGGCCAAGGCAGCAGAGTGTCCTCCCTCACACGGTCTCAAGACGGAGTCGCTAATGACACCAAGACCGGCAAGAAGAGAGTCGCACACCCCACATGGCAAGCCTCCACCACAACGTACAATCTGACATCAGGCGACACGTGGCCGGACGCACGCATGGAGCATGTCACTTGAAGAGACCAACTCAGTCAAGCATGCCTGAAGGGAGGCAGGATCAAGTGCCACGACGGCGCAGCTTCCAGGCACATGCACAACGCCCTCAAATGAAGAGAAGAGGAGCACTGCAAAATCCCTGCGGAGGGGATGGTGGCTGTGAAAGGTCCTCAAGAGGAAGAAGCAAGTCCTACCGACAGGACCGACCTGCGACAGTTCTGCAGAAAAGTGAACACCATCCCAAGAACTGGATCCAACCAGCGAGATGTCCATGTAGCACATCCAAATGAGGACCTGGTCGGAAGGAAGAAAAGAGAGTGGCAGGGCGCCACTCTGGTAAGAAAAAAAGAATAATGGCACAACGCCATAGGGCAGACAGCCACCACAGGCGCGCAAGGAGGAACGGAGAAGAGCGATAGGACTGAGGACTCATGCCAGAACTGAGGAATGTGTTCATCAGCTCAAGCCAGCCACTGGAGTGAAGAGACATCACTGGAGGCAGCTTTGCGGGAGGACCAACCGTAAGCCGCTAGCAAGCGCAATCTCCGTCCAGCCCGCATGCTTTGCAGTTTGACCATTCTCTCACCTGTCATCGGCTGCTTGGCATCGATAGCACCACGCCCAGCATGTGCACCTGCTGGAACGCAATGGCAAGTGGCCACGAAGTCTCTACAGTAATCCTCACTCCACGAGGTCACCCAAGGCAAGGGATTGCTGCCTGTTGCCCAACTGAAGGAAAATTACTGTGTTTGTCATTGTGATCCAGGTGCATCATCACCAAGGACGTCAAAGGAGCATCTCACCACCAGAGTGGATCCCAAAACTATAGACAACCTGAGTTCAACGAGGCTAGCCAACCAGGAACCTTCTGTTGGAATATCCACCCTTGGGGTTACACAAGCCTTGGCCGTGGCCCTTTTAGGAGTCCGGCAGCAACCCCTCAGCGGAGTCTACAAAAGGCCCGCACAGCCCACGCGGTCATATGGCAATCCAGGGGCAAGGGCCTCAAAAGAGTTACTGTGAGAGGGGAATCTGAACCAGAAAGAGTGATCAGCAGCGGCTGGATAACATGCAGGGGGGAAGCACGGAGGTCACAGATGTAGACCGGTCACCCAAAGACCACCTGAGGAAGGTGTAGAACTTGAGCCCTGATGGCGAGAACACCCAGACTGAGACACCTCTCTCTGCGGCTACATTGGCTGTGGTCCTGTAGTCAGTTCCTTATCGACGCATTCGTGCGGCCAACACGGCAGGAAGGCCTTCCAGGAAACTCCAGTGAGAGAGGAGTCCAGGCAAGAGAGGCAAGTCTGAAAGTGGCTCAGCTGTCAGGTGCTGGAAAGATCATCAAATACGTCACCTCCAAGGAAAGGCCTCATCCACCAAGATCATCCTCAATAGCTGTTGGCTTGTTGTCCACTGGAACCAGAGAACCTGCAGGATCTCCAAAGTGGACTCCACCACTGCTCCAGATGCACTACTCTTTTTTAACTTAGTCCCAAGCTCCCGGGCTATCTGGCAGATGGCCTGAAGAGACTCACTTGGTGCTGTGTATTGTTTATTTGTTTTCCTATAGGTTAGACTTTTTTTTGTTTCTTTTCATTAAAGTTTGGGAGGGTTGTAGTGTCCAGCTGGACACGTTCTAGTGTTTCGCCTTCTTGTAACCCACACTAATCACCCACCCATCACAGGCGTCACCGGTCAGTTGACCCTGTTAATAAATGGGCCCGGGCGCACATGCCCTCGGCCAGTTCCAGTACCACATACCATGGTGTCCGTGTAGTCATTTACACAGCATGTGGGACTAGAGCTCTGGACACTACACTTTTGACTATGTTCGTTGCATAAATTTAGACACCATACATACATACATACATACAAATACAGGTAACATATTGCTCCATTAGAAACATGAGGCGGGTAAATCCTCTATCCAGCACACATATGTAAAGTACCACATTTCATTTACATTTTATTTGGAGGGTAAAATGTAAACCTAGAAACACACATGCTGAGACATAGACTGTTAATTTTTACTGCATTTACTTAGCCATTCAAGCCGACAAGGGGCAGGCTATTTTCCTGTGGGCCGAACTCGGTTTTACATATAAAGTATTCATAAGCGCCAGAGTGTTCATTAAGAATTTATTAACACCTAGGCAGCAAGAGAAACTATTGATTGAAAAATAAAGTGCTACTTTGCTAAAGAAACAAAGTGTAATTAAAACGGAAATTGCTAAAGTGGAAAATTTATCATGCTTTTACAAAGGCATCATTCTAAAAGCTAAAATTGCAAACCCCCTAATTATTATGGTTTGTACTGTCTCCCACTGTTAACAGATTACATTTTTTTTCCAAACTGTGAAAGCAGGCCAGTGAAAATAAAGCCTTCTTTGCAGTATCCAAGCAACCTATGTGCACAAATGTATGTAAACATTCTGTGGACTCAGACTTTCCTACTACGATGCTGAGTTTAAATTGTCAGACCACAAAAATAAGTAAATGATATATCTTTGCATTTTCCTACCTAATGACCATTTACACTCACATTCAAATGCTGAATTGCTATTTTTTCTTGAAAGGATTTTGATGAGAACTGGTTATCTAGAGTTACTATCTCAAATACCAGATTCTTATAGTTATTCTTTACGATGAGTGGAAAAATAGCGTTTTTTCTTTGCTGTACATCACCAGAAATTCTCTGGTGTTCCCCTGCCTCGACCTCAGTACCTGAGACTCCAGATACTAGAGGGAGATGGGCACAACATGGCCAGCACCTTACCTCTGCCAGCAGCCATTTTCGAACCACCTGCGGGTCCCTGAAGACCCTTGCCAATAGGGAACTCCATGCCACACTGACTCATTTTCCAAAGAGCCACTGTCAGAAGCACCTTCTGTTGTCCAGGGGGTGGAGGTGGTGGGAGGGAAGGATATTAGATCTGCAGATATTTCAAATTTCAGATGGTTTGGTGGAGGGAGGTATGAAGAGAGGGTGCTGTGGATGAGAGGCAAGACTCTCTGTACTTTATTTAGAGTTTGGTGGAAAAGGAGCACTACCATTAATTGGTGGGTTTTCAACACCACCAAATTCATGGTCCTCCCCTCATCATATAACTTAGGGGCATTTCATGGTCATAGATTATTGTTGTTTTCATGAAACAGACTCCCTTTTGGGAGAGAAACAAATATGGAACCCAGGTGTAATTAAGCTTTCCCTTTGTGCTTCCGCCACACTCAAAGATGTATTGAAGACAAGGGAGGCAGGGGCCGCGAAATGTGGTGGAATGTACTTTGCTTATTTGGCAGGCTGGAGAACAAACTGTCACACTTTAAATGATCCCCAGGTTTTTATGTGATATAAGTCAGGGGATGTGATGGGTAAATGCTGAGGGTGGGGGGTTGTGCACCAGAAACTTTATTTATAAATATGTTATAGGGAAAGGTGAGCATGATGCAGGGACTAATAAAGATCAATGGCAGAATGTGGGTCTTAAAAAAAAAATGTGAGGGGGAGGAAAAAGACAGCAAGCAGATGGCAGAACATCAGATATAAGAAGAACAGGAAGTACCATGAATTGTTTGCTTGTCTTTGTCAGCGCCCGCCAGTACTACTGGACCACTCGCAGATTATAAAACAATTCATGAATTCCATTGGAGGTGAAGGATGCTGACAAGCAGCCCGATAGACAATAAATGAGGAGAGATACTCCTGTGGGCTAATCCAATATGTGAGTGATAATGCCATAAGAAACTGGCTGAAGGGTTGAAAGATAAAAGAAGACAAAGGCTGAAGTATGCTTTTTTCCAAAGCCCCTTAAAGTAACTATAGAATACAACACATTCACCATGAATGACACAAGTCTTAACCATGTTAAATGTAAAATGTATTTGCGTCTTACCTGCTGGAGCTGCATCGCTAATACTGCCTGGTGGGGGCCTGACAAGGGGGCACCGCCTGCATTTGCTGCAGGGCTCCTGGAGTAGTGAAGAGCCTACGGAGGCCACGTGGTGAGGCCTGCTTGCCCCTGTTGGATTTGGTGCCTGTGCTGATACTGCAGGCCCTGCTGGCAGGTGGTGGGGTCTACGGCGAGCTCCTGAGCCTTGGAGTGGAGGTCAGTAGTGGGGGTGCTGAGGCATCTGGGGTGGGGTGGAGGCTTCAGCCGTCGGTCGGGCGGCAGGCGGGTGCGGGGGGGCCCTGGTCAGCACGGCTTCCTTCCTTCGCCCCATCTCCTCCCCCTCTCCCCCGCACCTGGTGCTCCTCCTATGCCCTGTGGCCGAGGTGGGTTGACCTGGCTGGACTACCCTGTCCCGGGCCTGGCGCTGTCCGGTACCGTGCTTCTGTGATCACCAGTTGCGTCGGTCCCGTAATCGACATTAGCCCTGCAGGCGCTGGATGTGGTTTGGAGTGGAGTCCGGCCGGGAGGTCATTGAGAGCCCGATTCTCCCTGGGGGCAGATCATGGGCAGAACGGATAGATCCGCGAGAGTTCCCGCTACCCAGACCAGAATGGAATGCTTCACCACTCCGGAGGGGGGAGCTACCGGTGTAGTGGCTGGGCAAGATGCTCCTCCGTCCGCAGAACTGGCTGCTATCCTCCAGGCCATCCACACATCCCAGACCTAAGTGGAAGGCAAAATCACAGAAGTGAGAGTAGATATGACTCTCATCGGGCAAGATCTTCGCAACGCAAACGCCCAGATTAAAGAGAATGAGTCCAGGATTTTCTCTGTGGAGGGTGATGTGCAGCAACTTAAGGGGCAGGTGGCCAGTCTTCAGTCCCATACCCAGGAGTTACATCTACGGGTGGAGGACGCAGAAAACAGGTCTAGACGTAATAACCTCCTGGAGAGGTGGTTGAGATCTTGGGTCCCTGAGGGAGCCTTGTCCCCTTGGTTTGCGATCGAGCGGGCGCATCAGTCCCTGGCACATAGGCCAATGCCAAGCACTCCTTCCCGCCCGATTGTAATGCGGGTTTTTAATTTCAAAGACCGAGATACTATCCTGTCTGAAGCCCGCAAGCAACAACGGCTCCTCCACGAAAATTGTGCCATTATTTATCTTCTCTGACTATAACCACGAGGGCCAGCCGCGCTCCTTTGGGGAGGTGAAACTAGTTGAGGGCACTTAACATTCAGTATCGGCTCCTCTTCCCGGCTCGTCTGAAGGTGGTATTTGAGAACAAGAAAGCCCGACGGAGGCTTGGATCTGGGCGACGGAGGAGCGTCCCCTGTGGGCTGAGGGTCGAGTCATGGGCAGGGGGGATGTGGGGGCCACGTTAGGCTGCTCTGCTCCCTCCAATCCTCAGCCTCCACATAATCGCTCGCGTAGGCGCTGTGACTGGAGGCGGGCTAGCTCGGACTCCCCGCCGGGTCACACACAGCAGCCACCCCAGGTTGAGGAGGGAGTGTCGAAGGGGAGGCGTTCAGGTTCATCTGGCTGACTGGACGACAGAGGTGCGGCGTCCCGGCCGTTCGTGATTGACCTTCCGGACACAGACCTCTCCTGTAGCCCGATGCTGTTGTGGGACCCTCCTTGAGCTGGTCTCTGCCCGCCGAGACAATGCGCCGTGGACGGCGCATTGTCTCTGATCTGTTTCCAACTTCCCGATGGTCTTTGTAAACATGCATCCGCTCACGAGGAGGGGTCCTCCACGATTCCCCATTCCCAGGTGTTATAGTTTGGTTGTTTGCCCTGGTACTGGGTGTTGTTTACTGGGGGGGGTCGACAGATGCTTCTGTTCCTGAAGTGTAGGGTGGGGATGAGGAAAGTTTTTCCCTGTATGTTGTTCTGCTTTTTGTTGGTTTTTGTTTCAGCTATCACGGAATGAAGCAGCTTACAGGAGGGCGGGATGGGTGTGTCCTGCAGTAAGCAATCGCACGCGCCTCTGTAGACCCCAAAGCGCGTTTGCACACCCAAGGCCGCGCGCTCTGCCTAGACCAGGAACTGCCTATCATGACAGATAACTCTTCCCCTTTGGGTTCTCGCCACGTGTTGTCATGGAATTTCAACGGTCTGTTGGATCGGCACAAACGTACAGCGTTTTTACGGTACGCGCAGACACATAGACATCTTCATACTCCAAGAAACGCACCTCTTGGGTAACTGCTGCCCCTACTTGGCCCAGTATGGCTACAATAGGGTATGGCACTCCGGCTTTGCCAGGGGCTCGCGAGGGGTTGCAATCCTTCTAAGGCGTACATTGTCCTTTGACCGTTCCCAACTGCTACACAACCCCCAAGGCTCATCTGTGACAGTTTGTGGATCGTTGGCCGGTACACCTCTCACTCTCATGTCGATATATGCCCCTCTCTCCATGCTTGTACCCACACTGGCACACACTGCGACCTTGCTACATAACGCGCCCGTAGGCAACATTGTCATTGCAGGAGAATTTAACGCAGACTTAGCCCCGGCCCTCGACACACCGGGACCCCCATCTGCCGCTCGGGAGGCGAGTGCGAAACAACTGCAAAACGAGTCTCTGGGGCTTTGCGATGCATGTCGCATATGGCATCCACGCAGCACCCAATTTACACACACCTCAGCAGCTCACTACACCCAAGCGTGCATAGATGCGATCTTTGTCCCTGCGCCCGACTGTTCACTGATTGTTGACATCTGTATCCTACCCAGAGGCATTTCCGACCACTCCCCGGTACTGGTTAGCTCAGGGGCCCCCATCACGCATAGTGCCACACATGGAGGATGAATGCCTGGTTACTCCAGGATAAAGAGTTCAGGAAGGAGGTAGGGATAGAGCTTATGAGATATTTTGATACCAACGAGTGATTGGTAGCCTCTCCAGGTACCCTGTGGGAGGCTGGGAAGGCGACCATAAGAGGTTTCGCAAAACGAAAGCTGAAAACCAGAAACATGCACAGCTGCAGGAGAGCTCTTCCATGGAGGTGTAGGCTCTTCACTTGGAACAGCTTCTATCAAGAGTTTTACGGCTGGGGGGACAAGAACAGTACGATCTTGCACAGGTTGGCCACATATCCCAGGGCAAACCGCATTATCCCAGAGGTGGTAGACTCAGCTGGAGCGGTGCAAAGCGATTCCGTGGCATTGGCAAATGCCTTAGCCGCATACTATCGGAAACTGTACACTGCACAAACCCCCGGGCTGACCGTTGCTGCTCTCCTTGACCAGGGTGGGGTGAGCCTCCCCAAGGCTGCAGCCAGTGGCCCAGAAGGACCTAGAGCGCCCCATCTCCTTGAAGGAAATTGAGGAGGCGATCACTCTGGTCTCCCCGGGCAAAAGACCCCGGGTCCGGACGGCCTTCCGCAGGAGTATTATGTGGCATACAGAGGCACCCTAGAGCCCCACCTAGCTAACTAGCCAACGAGGTATTGGTAGCCTCTCCAGGTACCCTGTGGGAGGCTGGGAAGGCGACCATAAGAGGTTTCGCAAAACTGTAGCTGAAAAAAAGAAACATGCACAGCTGCAGGAGATCTCTTCCATAGAGGCGCAGGATCTTCCCTTGGAACAGCTTCCATCCATTTCGGAAGATGCTGCTCAGCCCGACAATTGGCCCTCATCCGGGACAATATTAAGCAATTATCCCTGGATGCGAAAAGAGCTCCTCTGGAGGTTTTCGGTAGCAAGAGTTTACGGTTGGGAGGACAAAAACAGTACGATCTTGCACAGGTTGGCCACATATCCCAGGACGAACAGCATCATCCAGGAGGTGGTGGACTTAGGTGGAGCGGAGAAATGCGATCCTGTGGCAATGGCAAATGCCTTTGCTGCATGCTATCGTAAACTGTACAATGCACAAACACCCGGGCTGACCATTGCAGCTCTCCTTGAACAGGGTGGGGTGTGCCTCCCTAGGCTGCAGCCAGCAGCCCAGAAGGACCTAGAGCGCCCCATCTCCTTGAAGGAAATTGAGGAGGCGATCACTCTGGTCTCCCCGGGCAAGACCCCGGGTCCCGACGGCCTTCCGCAGGAGTATTATGTGGCATGCAGAGGCACCCTAGCGCTCCAACTACCTAACTAGCCAACGAGGGATCGGTAGCCTCTCCAGGTACCCTGTGGGAGGCTGGGAAGGCGACCATAAGAGGTTTCACAAAACGGCAGTTGAAAACCAGAAACGTACAGCTGCAGGACATCTCTTCCATGGAGGCGCAAGCTCTTCGCTTGGAGCAGCTACTATCCACGTCGGAAGATGCTGCTCAGCCCAACAATCGGCCCTCATCTGGGACAATATTAAGCAACTATCTCTGGATGCGGCCAAGCTCCTCTGGAGGTTTTCGGTAGCAAGAGTTTACGGCTGGGAGGACAAGAACAGTACGATCTTGCACAGGTTGGCCACATATCCCAGGGCGATTCGCATCCTCCCAGAGGTGTTGGACTCAGCTGGAGCGGTGCAATGCGATCCCGTGGCATTGGCAAATGCCTTTGCTATATACTATCGGAAACTGTACACTGCACAAACCCCCGGGCTGACCGTTGCTGCTCTCCTTGACCAGGGTGGGCTGTGCCTCCCTAGGCTGCAGCCAGCGGTCCAGAAGGACCTAGAGCACCCCATCTCTTTGAAGGAAATTGAGGAGGCAATCACTCTGGTCTCCCCGGGCAAGACCAGAAACATGCACAGCTGCAGGAGATCTCTTCCATGGAGGCGCAGGCTCTTCGCTTGGAACAGCTTCTATCCACGTCGGAAGATGCTGCTGGGGCCCGGAAATTGGCCCTCATCCGGGACAATATTAAGCAACTATCCCTGGATGTGGTCAAGCTCCACTGGAGGTTTTCGGTAGCAAGAGTTTACGGCTGGGGGGACAAGAACGGTACGATCTTGCACAGGTTGGCCACATATCCCAAGGCGAACTGAATCATCCCAGAGGTGGTGGACTCAGCTGGAGCGGTGCAATGCGATCCTGTGGCAATGGCAAATGCCTTTGCTGCATACTGTAGAATGCACAAACCCACGGGCTGACCGTTGCTGCTCTCCTTGACCAGAGTGGGGTGTGCCTCCCTAGGCTGCAGCCAGCAGCCAGCAGCCCAGAAGGACCTAGAGCACCCCATCTCCTTGAAGAAAATTGAGGAGGCGATCACTATGGTCTCCCCGGGCAAGACCCGGGTCCGGATGGCCTTCCGCAGGAGTATTATGTGGCATACAGAGGCACCCTAGCGCCCCACCTAGCTAACTAGCCTGTAATGTGTTTACTATGGGAACTGTATCGATACTCCTATTTCTGACTCTTGTCCGGTTAATAAATCACTAATAGCCATACAACGGCACAGAAACCCGTTTACTGATTAGGTCATAGCGCATGCTATCACATTAGGCAAGCACTATTCCTCCAGCCCCCCTAAAAAGCATCCCGAGTTCTCAAAACAAATCAAACCTCCAGCAGACCTGGGAAATCCCCCGCAGCTATTGTTTTGATTCAGCCAAGAACTCCAGTAAAGAATGTAAGAACGACAAGTTCTTATGACATCCTTATTGACGTATTTATGTCCATCCTTATGTCAACCTCGGCACCTTTCAGGTATAAATAATACCGACATTGCCCTAAGCAAACACACGGTGGTGACGAGCTTGGAGCAGCGCTACTTGCCGGAGAGCCCAGCTGATGCAGAAAGCCCACGGACGCTGCCCCTCCCTTTTGACGCGCTGAGAGAGACGCTGCCTTTTCTCCTGCCGAGAAATCCAGCCTCCGGCGTTTCCAGCCGCCCTCGCGGGTAACTGGGATATCGAGTTCTGAGACAGAGATACCAGTCCTCCAGCCTTCTAAATCCCAGGTACTGAACTGACTAACCCCTTACAGAGAATTCTTGAGTCAGACCCTTGGCAAAGCAAACTTAACTTAAACTGCTACTTATTTACTCCCGCCCATGTATTAGGCTTAGGTCAGGTACACCGGGGTAGGCGTAGTTAGAAGCACCAGTTGAGAACGATTAGTCAATGTATATATGTATGTATATCTTTTATCCATTTTAAGTATCATATGGCTAAGAAACCATATCAATGCTTTTACAGTATTATTTTATAATCCTGCTTTTACTGTATGCACTTTACTTAACCTTAAGTATTGCAATCATAGCGATTCATTTCTCTTGTATGAGAAAAGAGACTGATCAATAAATAACACCTTTTTATTGAACACGCCCGTCTCTTCTTTTCTCTACAATCTGGTGAAACTAAGAATGCACGTATTGACTGAGTAAAATAGCTGTCTTTTGTTTTCACACGACTCTAGAGATATACTCTTGATTAGGGAGAGCCAAGTTGTCATGTTCTATGGTTGTCAGAAACTAAATCCCTTCTTGTCTATCCAGGGAGGTTAAACTCCTCCTTGCCTATTCGAGAAAGTTTCTAGTGAACTCTGAGCTAGCTGGCACACATAACTTTAAGTCTAATATCGTCAGTAGAAGACCTAGTTAACCTCAGTCCTACGTCTATACTATTGAAGATATTATTCCAATGCGCAGAGCCTATTGGGATAATAGGAACTACACTACATGGCGCCCAACGTTTGGTAAGGCGATAAATCTAACGCAAGGCATTAGAGTAACTCAGTCGTGCTTTTTCACACAGACCCCTTTTTTCCCATAAAACTCCAAAGACGTCTGGAGTGGGTGAAAGGTTAAAATCCGCCAAAACTTAGTAGGAGGAGACTCCTATGTATGGTTCTTGGTTTATTCAACGTTGAAGGATACACTGTTCCAAAATATTGTGCATCTAATCTTTGTTTCCATAGAAACCTGATCTGCGAATAAACAAAAAAACCTTCCTGTCAGTAAAATGTCAGACAGTGAAGTAGAAAGGGAGACAGCTAGAGTAGCAGCTCAACTCCTAGCAGATGACAATAGTGTCCTGCAAACTGACCCAGAGGCAATACTCATCCCGGTCAGCATAAGAAAAACTATAACCTTAAAACTTATAGAAAATGGACTAACACCAAGAGGTGGTACAGTCATATTCGTAATTGAGGCACATGAGTATCGGCAGACAGATGTATTCTATTCATGGATAAACTTTCCAGCAGCAAATGCTGTAACAAAGGAATTCCACTATTACAAAATAGAGGAACCGCCGGATGAGTACACTCCTTTCGAGGAGGTGGAAATACCACTAAAATACCAAGAGCACCTGCTCTGGTTTAAAGGCTCCCTAAAACATAATAATCACATCACTAGGCTCGGTCCACTAGGTAGACCAGGAGCAACGTGGCCGGTCCTAGCCGGATACACACCACATCCAGACATTGAAGAAATGTCTGTACCAGATCTTTTAGCACAGCTAAAACAACTGATTAAAATACACAGACAATTAGTCCAATATGTAATGCGGACTTCAACAGTCCAACCAGCTATTAAAATTCCACAGCTGACCCCTCATCAGGGGAACACAAATAAAATTACACCGCAGAACATACAGTCCTGTCTAGGTAAAGTACCCGCTAAACGGGAACAAATTCCATTCTGGTTGGCACAAAAAATCACTCAAATAGAGGCGGTATTTCCGGATACCACCCCTGTTGAGAAACACAGGATTCTGACTATCTGTCTTCCAATGGGAATCGCACCACATATGGAGGACTGTGACACTTGGGGTACAGTCTTTGCTTCCATTTACACAAAAACACATGGTGTTCCATCCATGTCGGTAATACCAGAAGTGCTAAAACAGATTCAAAATGAATACGGTCCAGAACCTGCCCTAACTCTGGGCATGAAATTACTGAAAGACTTCAAGCAGGTCTCGGCAATATTACTAGCCAACATAAAGGGGGAAGCAGCAAATGTGGCGATCCGCCAGAGGTTGAAAGAGACAGATATAGCAGACCAACCATTTGAAATTGCCAGAATCATAGAAAAATCCTATGAAGAACTAGGAAGAGATAGTCTGGGTGGAATACCTGTGAAACCCCAACTAATTGAAAATCCTGAAAAGGTATTTATTAAAAATAATCTAAACACTCAAAAAAGAGCTGGGATGGAAATAAACAATCCACTCCCAAAGAAAAAAGATTCCAAACCAGAGGAAGGTCTCCTCGGCGGAGAGAAAGATCTCCGGACCAAGGACACAAGTCTCCCCAAAGGGAGCGCTCTGGGAAAAGATACAACCTTAGAAATAGGGATAATGTAAAGAAACCTGATAGATATCAAGATATTGATACACGTCCCTCTCGATCTTTTCAGACTTCCTCGCAGAAATCGGAAAGAAGAGGACGGTCAGAACACAGGGAAGAGCACGTCAAGTCCAAAGACAAGGAACCTGCTCATCAAATTAAAAAATTACAATTTCCAAACAAGAAGGTAGCCAGTATTAAAGTAATCAACCATGCCGAGGATATTGAGGACATAGCTGAAAAACGGAGAATGGGCTCAGACAATGCTAGACAGCGCAGCAGAAGTGAGCATAGCTCGCAAGATCCTGATGAATCATCTGGAGACAGTGGACACGAATGAATACATTCAGGTGGAAACTGCAGATACCAGAGTTAGCAAACCTCATAAAATATATGAAATAACATTGCGTATAGAGGGAGATAAGACTAGGAAAATAAGGGGTCTATTTTGGGATAATCTCTCCAAGGGCTATGACATCCTTCTAGCTGAAAAATACTGGCCACCAGAGTTTGTCAGGGAGTGCCCTCATGGCGAAAAAATGATTATGCCGGCCTTCTCAAATCATATTCCAATTCATAAAAAATATACACTTGCAAGAAAGTGGGCAGTAGCCCAAGCTCCTGCATTATATAAAAACCATGTGGGATGGGATGAGGACTCTCACAAAATCCAGTTAAAATCTCAACCTACTGCGCAGAGGCAGTACCCAATTAAGCAAGAAGCTAAAAAACAGGTAAAAGAGATCCTAGATCAACTCGAATACCAGGGGGTGATTGAAACTTGCACCTCACAAATAAACAATCTTTTGTTTTCTGTCTCCAAACCAGATGATTCATATTGTCTTGTTTTGGACTACAGACACTTGAACTCATGCTGCAAGACCTTTGCAGTACAAAACTCACACAGTGCAGCACTAATGAATAGCATAGTGCGCAAAAAATACAAAACAACATTAGACATCTCTAATGTATTCTTTTGTCAAAATATAGAACCGCGTTCTCAATAAACGGCTCGCAAAAAAATTTCTGTCGTTTGCCACAGGGGTTCAAGAATAGCCCAGGATTATTCTCAGCGAGAGTAACAGAGTTACTACAAATATATGATGATGAGGCATTATCTTATGTCGATGACATCTATCTAACAGATGATGACTTGGATACTCACTTGAAAAGAGTGAACACCATAATACTTGGGTTCGCAGCAGAGGGTTACAAATTCAACTTCAAAAAATCAAGAATTGCCCATCTAACTGTCCTGTTTTTAGGATATGAATTATCAAGTGAAGGCAAAAGCCTGGCTGACAATTTCCTAGAGAAATGTGCTGTAATCCAAGCACCTAGAACGCTAAAAAACTTACAATCAATTCTAGGTTTCCTAAATTTCGGAAGAACTTACATTATAAATTATGCAGAGAGGGTAAAACCCCTCTATGAGCTAATAAAACCAGATTTTAAAAGAATCAATTGGACTCAAAAACACACAGAAATTTTGAGATCTTTACAAACAGACATGTTAGTTAAAACGAAAACTACAAACACGCGACAACACACGCAACCTTGTGATTCGAGTCATCCCAGGAAGATGCGGATTCACATACCTAACCTCTAATGAGGGAGAAACGGTACCAATAGCATACAAATCACACTTGTACACAGAAGCTGAAAAAACGATCAGCATTAAGGAAAACATTGTTCATGCGGCTCAAACAGCTGTAGCAAGAGAAAAAGACCAAGCTGACGGTAGACGTATTACAGTCAGAACAGCAGAATCAGCTTTTGAGGCATTAACAAGCCCATGTAATTTACTGACTACGGCACTGAATCCAGAATGGATACAATGGAAGAATTCTCTTGCTACGGACAAAGTAAAATACTATTTTGATCCAGAAATGAAAAAATTCAAAAATCTAGAATATCTAGAATATGAAATAGAATATCCTCTGCCAATCGACATTCTGCCTATACGACAGTACGCCTGTGTAATATATACAGACGGACATGCTCAACCCTCAGTTTGGGGAGAGCAAGCATACAACGCCACATGCGAGATTGTAAAAGACGTGTGGCGCGGAGGTAAATTGAGACCTCTATTTACGAAAACACACTCAGTGGAAAATAATTCAGAACAACAAACTGAAATAATAGCGTTAAAAATGGCGCTAGATAATGCCGATCGCGAATTCCCGACACTAATAGTGTGCGATTCGTATTACTGCGTCAAATCATACAATAACGATTTACAGAAATGGATTCAAAACGGTTACAAAGATGACACAGGTGCCACAATAAAGCAAAAAGCGCTTTGGGAACAAGTAGTTCTTTTAAAGAAAGAACTACCAAAGACTCACGTGATACACTCACTGAGTCATCAGCGTGATGGCGTTCACGTTGCAGGGAATTCATTGGCTAAAAAAGCCACAGCGGAAACAACTAAACCAGCTTCCGTAGCTAGAAAAAAGCGTTCAGTAACATACATTGACGGGAAAACAATGCTGGCAGTAAAAACGTCATCAAAAGGCGACTGCTCAGCGCTACCCATCAACTATCCACTCAATTATACATACATAATCGATGCAAACTCCGTTCCTTTTGCTCGAATCCCTGGAGTGGGGGATAGAGTAATTCCAAACATGGACAGGAGAGTCTTGTTAATAGCAGACGCACATATGGGTGAGGGTCTTAGACACCTTAAAATTAAGGATTCTCTAGAAGAATTACAATCAATATACTGGTGGCCCAGAATGAGCCTGCATCATCACAGTTTTGCAAAAAACTGCCCAGACTGCAATAGAGATCGCAGTGGTGAACCGGCCGGTTTACTACCATGCATTTCATTTAGGATTATGCAATAGACATAAAAATACCCATTATGAATGATGCGTCATATTAACATGTAAAAACCATTTTTCACTTATAATGTAGACCCCAACTCTCGGCTGACGTCTGAACTGTTATAAAAGATTTGCGAGTCCATAATGGCATATACGCTAGAAGCATGCTACGTTCTGACCAATATCTTTCCTTTAGCTCTCAAGCTTATAGGGGGTGCTTGGCCAAAATGAGCATTGCATTGCGGGACTCTTCTCACTTCCTTCCTGAGGGAAACGGGATGGTGTAAAGAAAAAACCAAGGCATAGAGTAATCTATAATAGCAAAGGTATTAGGTTCGGGAGCTGGGTGGGTCAAACATTTAATAAGTGTCCAACGTAGTCTTAATAATCTGCCAAGAAATTCTCTGAGAGGTCTCAGTCCGTACGAATTATTGTTTGGGACTAGAATGTTAATCCAGGACTTGGATAGTCAAACTTCAGTGGTGAAAGAAAAATGCTTTGATATCAAAGATCGTTTGGCTATTTTACAGGACTTAAATGAAACAAGAAAAGACCTGAGCAACATAAAGTTGAAACAGCAGCCAATAACCACTGAAGAGAAACCACCTGTCCCAGCAAGGCCTGTCTGGATTCCAAAAATCGGGGATCTGGTCAGAGAGAAGATCACGGTAAAGAAGGAATTTGGGCCTTCTTACAGAAAAGCAGTTCCTGTCTTGTCTGTCAACGGGACAAGATCAGTAGTACTACCGCCCCTTGCTGGTAAAAAGGAGAACCGAGTTGTGTCCATCGACCTGGTTAAACCACAATCATGTGGCCGATAACAAGTAGTAGGCCAAGTGGACTCCCAAAAAGTAGTAGAACACCAAAGTTTGCTACAAATACAGAGGTTCAAACTGAGAGACTAATCACACCTGATAAACCTACAGTGATTCAACAAGGACTATGCAACAAAGCCATGGAACTTAAACCTCTTGAAACCCAAATCAAAGCTTTACATCAAGAAACTCCATTCTACAGTGATGTACCCATTGACTATGCTAATGAAACAAAGCAAATTCCTAAAGCAAAAAGGAATCCAGAAGCAATTGAAACAATTGACAGAACAGCATCCGGCTACTTCATCAACTTCGATGATTTTTCTGAGGATCCAAGTGAACCAGAGGTACAGCCAACAACAAAAACTTTTAAAGACAAAGCGAAGGAACTCTATCATCAACTAAAAGAAACCTATCTGATTTCTCCATGGATTGAAATTTGGGTGGCACTAGGTGTATTTGTCCTCACACTTTGGCTCATCATGGTGCTATGCTTGGGACACTTCATTGAGGGAAAATATGCTACAATGGACACAGCAAGTCAGAATATCAACTTGATCCTAAAACCACACAAGTCTTCACACATCGAGAAAAGAGAACTTTCTTCAGTAAACTTCACAGCCAATCCTATACCCGGTGGGGTAGCATGGGACAAAACTGATTACGAAATATATGGTCCGGTTGAGCTCCTGAAGTATCCACATCAATTTAAGATTTCATTGAGTGACTTTGTAAAACCAAGCACATTTGCTGATGATTGGGACTTTGAAAGTATTAATGATATGATGTCAGATCTAGTGATGTCAGCTAAGTTTACAGAACATGATTATTTGCAAGGTTCATCTAATTATGATCAGATGTTTTGTTACAACCACTATCTGCATAAATCTTCTCAACCTAGAAATGTTTTAAATTATAACCAATGGGAACATTGTGCAACTCCACCGAAAGGCAGTTCAAAAACATTTTATGATAAATATTCATACTTTTCAGGGTTTAACACAAGTAATGCAGAAACATTCTATTTCAAATTGTTAAATAAGACAGGAGTGAAAACGATGCTTACAAACACAAAATTGATATATTCGGACTCATTTTTTGCAAAAATGAATACATTTGGTTTTGATTTCTGGAACAATAACATTGAAACGAAAACGATCTGGGGCACAAAAGATTGGCAAGTGCAAGGTATAGAATCATTATTTAGAGCCTGCATGATCCCAGAACAAATTATATTTTTGAATGACACAATTCAACAGACTACCTGTCTTGGCCTAGCCAAAATCAAAGACTTAAACAAACCGTCTATTCCAAAGCCAACACCGGACAGTAATAGCACTACGGATGTTGAGATAGACGTATCCCATATTTTAAACCAAAACAGAACACATCCTGATTGGAAACAATGGTTGATCTGGCCCACAGACACAAATAACTGTCAAGACAGATTCCTGAACAAAATACAGGGGTTCACATTGACCAGGCCAGACCCAAGATACTCCCAGAGACAACATCCAGGGATTATAACTACTTACAGTGTGGGGAAACTCTGCCTTGAATGGCTACATACATCCACACTGGCAGAAATTAAGCAACACCTAACTTTACTTAAAGAAGGTGCTGACTTGCGTGATTTCATTATGGGACCACGCAAACAGCGTCAAAAACGTTTCATAGCGGCCTCTAATTATGCAGCTTATAACGAAGCTTGGAAAGAAACTCAAATTGAGACAGCAGAAAAAATACGGGAAATTGACCGAGTTGATTTGGAAAAATCACTTTCTGTTGTGGACAATGGGTTAATGACTCTGTCTTCCAGAATATATTCACTGGACAGTATTGTATCTTCGGCAATCAATATAATAGAGCAAGACTTACTGATGTTGCAACACGGTCAGTCTCAATTACGTTCTATTGTACAGCTTGGCTGGACGTTACAAAATCTGCGTTCAGGCTACGTGCCTTGGCGTTTAATCAACACAACGTCACTATTCAATATCTTTAACCTTACTGATAAACAAATCAGTTTGGCACAAAAGGGTGCTGATTATACAATTCTGAGCATTGAAAAACTTGAGAGATTACCATTGACAATGTCAGAACGACCTGTCATTGAATGGATAATACATGGGATAATAAATATTCCGATAACAACTTTCCAGTTTCAATGCTGCCAAAAATATATACAGGCAGGCCAGTATGAAAGGTTGGGTAAAGGATACATTAAGTCAACATGGAACTTGCCCTATACACACATGTGTATCAGTAATAAAGGACAGAGTGTATTTCTTAGTGGTAATAATTGTGAAAAATCAATAAATGGTATACTTCTGTGTCAGGGTATAAGTTTGCATGGGGCCTGTGAAGGGACTTCAAATAACCTTTCATGTCACCAGCTAGGCACACCTGCAACACAAATAGAACCATTCTTTAGAAGACTCTCGAACGGGAGTTACATTCTAATTGTAGATCACAGATGTTGTGGCTTGCTGCCAGGGAAACCTTATCTTGTAAGCGTGACTTCCAGGGTTATGTGCTGTGAAAGAGTATTGTTCCCGAATGATGCTCCAGACAGGGAGGGAAGGTTATGGCCCAGTTTAAAAATCTCTTCTATTCGAATTGATACTTTAAGCAGAATGAACACTGTGCTCCTACAGACGCCAACCCAGTTGACGTCATCAAAGGAAACGTATGATCTCCAAGTTGCAAGGACAACCGCAGAGATTCATTCACTGATATCAACAAATTGCCCCCTACACTCCCAGAAATGCTAAACGAAATCTTATATTTCTGATACAAGTGGTATCGCAAGTGTATTTAAGACAGTTTTTTCAGGAGCTTTAACCCCATTCAAAGCGATCCTGGGTATTTTTCCAAACTTCGTCCTTTCCATCTTTGGCCGACTTCCTCTCCTGTTGGGACTAGTAGCAGGCATCCTATTTTTGCTACTGTTGCTTCGCTATGGCAAGCCATGTCACAGACAAGACTCCAGCGACAATGGAAGAAACGATCCTAGCTATATGCTACCGGGACCGCATAACTAAAGTCCTTGGACTAGCAAGGCTAAGAGATCTTAATATGACCTGGTTTCTTTCGTTCAGACCCATGTGGCAGAATTGTGTTATGCCTGTACTAAGGTGCATGCTATTCGGCGAAGAATGCGTGTTGGACACCTGTCTCACACTACAATCAGAGGTGCCATTGGATGCAGAGACTTTGTTGAGTCCAGTAAAGGCTCATGCATTGTGCTGTCCCCAGCGGCTACCTATCCTGATGACGGCATTCGTGGAGACTTCACCACTACGATTGAAGGGTAGTGAAGTACTAGATGAAAGCAGCATCGATCAGGTACAACCTTCTGTAAGCTATGCTGATCAAACCATCACTGAAAGCAATCATGCGCATGACTGCATGGTAGCGACATTTTCCAACCTAGTCGAACTTTCACCAGAAGCTGTAGACTGTTTTTTCGAAAATCTAAATGATATGATGTTTTCACCAGAACAGAGAGAATGACTTTAAGCAACGTGCTGACAGCATTCCCTGAACTCTGAATTTGGCCTTCAACTTTGAAAACAAAGCCACTAAGAATTTTTTTTCCAGTTTGCTCAAAAAAACAAGAACTTTTTCTCCAAAACCAAAATATTTACCTTTTTTTTTGGCACTTATCTTCTGCTTAAAGTAAAACTATTCTTAGAGAACAGAACTTCTATTTTAAGGGAGCTCTAGAGACATTACCTCGACCTCTAGCTTATTTACAAGCAAAATTGTGATTTTATGTGATGAAGGGGTCTCGCACTTTTTCTTCTGTATTAAGAGCCATTTCATGTGTTATTTTCGCAAAGTCGTTCATGCTAATATGAAATATGCATAATGATTACACTGCTTGAATGCATACAGTAGCTATACTCAATTTTCGTGTATTACGCAAAACCAGTTTTAAATGCAAATTAATGTATTTTGGGGTGGTTTAATATACACATACACTGTTAGTTATGTTTACTATGCTTAGGTTAGTAAATATGGACATAGATTCCGTGGAGTGGGTGTAATGTGTTTACTATGGGAACTGTATTGATACTCCTATTTCTGACCCTTTCCGGTTAATAAATCACTAATAGCCATACAACGGCACAGAAACCCGTTTTCTGATTAGGTCATAGCGCATGCTATCACATTAGGCAAGCACTATTCCTCCAGCCCCCCTAGAAAGCATACCGAGTTCTCAAAACAAATCAAACCTCCAGCAGACCTGGGAAATCCCCCGCAGCTATTGTTTTGATTCAGCCAAGAACTCCAGTAAAGAATGTAAGAACGACAAGTTCTTATGACATCCTTATTGACGTATTTATGTCCATCCTTACGTCAACCTCGGCACCTTTCAGGTATAAATAATACCGACATTGCCCTAAGCAAACACACGGTGGTGACGAGCTTGGAGCAGCGCTACTTGCCGGAGAGCCCAGCTGATGCAGAAAGCCCACGGACGCTGCCCTCCCTTTTGACGCGCTGAGAGAGACGCTGCCTTTTCTCCTGCCGAGAAATCCAGCCTCCGGCGTTTCCAGCCGCCCTCGCGGGTAACTGGGATATCGAGTTCTGAGACAGAGATACCAGCCCTCCAGCCTTCTAAATCCCAGGTACTGAACTGACTAACCCCTTACAGAGAATTCTTGAGTCAGACCCTTGGCAAAGCAAACTTAACTTAAACTGCTACTTATTTACTCCCGCCCACGTATTGGGCTTAGGTCAGGTACACCGGGGTAGGCGTAGTTAGAAGCACCAGTTGAGAACGATTAGTCAATGTATATATGTATGTATATCTTTTATCCATTTTAAGTATCATATGGCTAAGAAACCATATCTATGCTTTTACAGTATTATTTTATAATCCTGCTTTTACTGTATGCACTTTACTTAACCTTAAGTATTGCAATCATAGCGATTCATATCTCTTGTATGAGAAAAGAGACTGATCAATAAATAACACCTTTTTATTGAACACGCCCGTCTCTTCTTTTCTCTACAATCTGGTGAAACTAAGAATGCACGTATTGACTGAGTAAAATAGCTGTCTTTTGTTTTCACACGACTCTAGAGATATACTCTTGATTAGGGAGAGCAAAGTTGTCATGTTCTATGTTTGTCAGAAACTAAATCCCTTCTTGTCTATCCAGGGAGGTTAAACTCCTCCTTGCCTATTCGAGAAAGTTTCTAGTGAACTCTGAGCTAGCTGGCACACATAACTTTAAGTCTGATATCGTCAGTAGAAGACCTAGTTAACCTCAGTCCTACGTCTATACTATTGAAGATATTATTCCAATGCGCAGAGCCTATTGGGATAATAGGAACTACACTACAAGCCAACGAGGGATAGGTAGCCTCTCCAGGTACCCTGTGGGAGGCTGGGAAGGCGACCATAAGAGGTTTTGCAAAACGGCAGCTGAAAACCAGAAACATGCACAGCTGCAGGAGATCTCTTCCATGGAGGCGCAGGCTCTTCGCTTAGAACAGCTTCTATCCACGTCAGAAGATGCTGCTCAGCCTGTCAATTGGCCCTCATCTGGGACAATATTAAGCAACTAGGTCTGGATGCGGCCTAGCTCCTCTAGAGGTTTTCGGTAGCAAGAGTTTACGGCTGGGAGGACAAGAACAGTACGATCTTGCACAGGTTTGCTACATATCCCAGGGCAAACTGCATCATCCCAGAGGTGGTGGACTCAGCTGGAGCGGTGCAATGCGATCATGTGGCATTGGCAAATGCCTTTGCTGCATACTATCGGAAACTGTACACTGCACAAACCCCGGGCTGACCGTTGCTGCTCTCCTTGACCAGGGTGGGGTTTGCATCCCTAGGCTGCAGCTAGCAGCCCAGAAGGACCTAGAGCGCCCCATCTCCTTGAAGGAAATTGAGAAGGCGATCACTCTGGTCTCCCCGGACAAGACCCCGGGTCCGGACGGCCTTCCGCAGGAGTATTATGTGGCATACAGAGGCACCCTAGCGCCCCACCTAGCTAACTAGCCAACGAGGGATCGGTAACCTCTCCAGGTACCCTGTGGGAGGCTGGGAAGGTGACCATAAGAGGTTTTGCGAAATGGCAGCTGAAAACCAGAAACATGCACAGCTGCAGGAGATCTCTTCCATGGAGGCGCAGGCTCTTCACTTGGAACAGCTTCTATCCACGTCAGAAAATGCTGCTCAGCCCGACAATTGGCCCTCATACGGGACAATATTAAGCAACTATCCCTGGATGCGGCCAAGCTCCTCTGGAGGTTTTCGGTAGGAAGAGTTTACGGCTGGGGGGACAAGAACGGTACGATCTTGCACAGGTTGGCCACATATCCCAGGGCGAACCGCATCCTCCCAGAGGTGGTGGACTCAGCTGGAGTGGTGCAATGCGATCCCGTGGCATTGGCAAATGCCTTTGCCACATACTATCGGAAACTGTACATTGCACAAACTCCCGGGCTGACCGTTGCTGCTCTCCTTGACCAGGGTGGGCTGTGCCTCCCTGGGCTGCAGCCAGCGGCCCAGAAGGACCTAGAGCACCCCATCTCCCTGAAGGAAATTGAGGAGGCGATCACTCTGGTCTCCCCGGGCAAGACCCCGGGTCCGGACGGCCTTCCGCAGGAGTATTATGTGCCATACAGAGGCACCTTAGCGCCCCACCTAGCTAACTATCCAACGAGGTATCGGTAGCCTCTCCAGGTACCCTGTGGGAGGCTGGGAACGCGACCATAAGAGGTTTCGCAAAACGGCAGCTGAAAACCAGAAACATGCACAGCTGCATGGGATCTCTTCCATGGAGGTGCAGGCTCTTCGCTTGGAACAGCTTCTATCCACTTCGGAAGATGCTGCTTGGGCCCGACAATTGGCCCTCATCCGGGACAATATTAAGCAACTATCTCTGGATGCGGCCAAGCTCCTCTGGAGGTTTTCGGTAGCAAGAGTTTACGGCTGGGGGAGCAAGAACGGTACGATCTTGCACAGGTCGGCCACATATCCCAGGGCGAACTGCATCATCCCAGAGTTGGTGGACTCAGCTGGAGCAGTGCAATGCGATCCTGTTGCAATGGCAAATGTCTAATATTTTGTTACATTAATGTTATTTGTGGTAGTGTTTTACATGAGGTTCATTTGCCTTAGTAACTGGTGACATCATTCATGTGTTGGTTCCAAGCTGCTCTGTTGTCATGGTTCAAGAATGTTAGTATTCAATTGATATAGAGCAGTTGCTTGGATTGGATGTGGCACTGGATGGGTTCATCTTCATCTGCAATAAACCTACTTATTATCTTCAACTTCAAACCTGCCTACCTCTTAATTTCTATTTAGAGGATTTTACATTGGCGTAGTCGGCAGCTGGTGAAAGAAGGTACCCAACAGCCTCAACAACTTGAGAAATTCTTTAAAGGTACTGTTCTTTTAAAACTCAGAGTAATCTCTGATTAACTTCCATCTGATTTTTTTTTCTTTATTTTTATGGCAATTCTATTTTACCAAAGAATTATTTTTCGCTGCACACTCGCCCTTTGTTTTTATTAAACTGGGTTGGGAGATTAATCGGTGCAGAATATATACTCATTCAAGAGATCGCTTTCCTGTTTCACCTTTTCACCTGTTATGCAGAGCTCTGGCTATGGTATAATATAATTTAGATGCATAGAGCTTTCTTGGCTGGTTCCAGACTTGGGAAAGGACTTCTCTTGACCTCATTCTTATTGGTTGGAGTTTGCCATAAAGTTGGATATTTTGATTGAATAACCTTAATTCATTCACCTAGCCTCAGCTGTTTGGGGTTAGACTAACTTAGTCTCAGCTGTTTGAGGTTAGACTTTGGCTTGTTTTGAACTTTGGCCCATGACCCTCGTTTATGCTACGATTTAATTCACGCATATATCTGCTCCGGAGGATTTTGTACTGTCATGTGAAGATCTCGTTGGCATCCATGCATTTCTCATCAAGATTAACATTTGCGAGTATTTTCAAGTTTATTATTATTCAAAACTTACAGTTGTGCTCGTGTGTGCAATCTAACGGCAGCCTCCTCACCGCGTGTGCAGCAACGTCAGCAGCGCAGAATCTTTATGTCATCGGAGTTCGTGCTTGCCAAGCTTCGACTCCAACTGTGGCACTTTGTCTTTTGATCAAGCAGAGGATACGTACTATGCTGCATACGTCATCACGTCAAACTGTGTGACCGCCATTTTGTAACTCGGTCTTGAAGCAAATTGGACTTGGAGGCTACATCATCGCAACTTTTCACTACATTCCCGTACAAAGTGCTAAGTATTTATTTCACATATTCCTCCGTGCTGGAAGTGAAGGTACTTTCACCTTTGTTTTTCTTTCAGGTTAATACGGAACAATGGTACTGTTATTATTAACGATAAGGAGCAACGCTTTCTTTTTGTGCAACATCGCCATCTACTGGATCTCTACAATAGTTTTTGAATTTATTCAAGCATTTCTTTCGTTATTTTGGCTAACTAGCTTTGTCTCTCTAGGTGACATTCTACTTAGCTGTTGAGCAAAGATCTAGCTCTTTACGTTTATTTGACATTTTTAATAAGCAGAGTTATGTGTTAACTTTATATACCAATGTTACCCTTTGACATGCAGGATTTCTAACTTGAGTGCATAGGATTTTATACTTTACCTCATAGATTTAGTTTTTTCATCCTTGTGGTTGTGTATTATTGACATTTTCTTTGTCATGCAGAATGTCACCCCCCCCCCCCATTTTTCCTCATGTCTCCTGGTGAACCAACAATCAAGTGAAAGAAATGGAGGAAAGTATTTGAGCGTTATGCCAGAGTGTGTGGAGTGTCTGCAGCCAGCGGCCCAGAAGGACCTAGAGCGCCCCATCTCCTTGAAAGAAATTGAGGAGGCGATCACTCTGGTCTCCCCGGGCAAGACCCCGGGTCCGGACGGCCTTCCGCAGGAGTATTATGTGGGATACAGAGGCACCCTAGCGCCCACCTAGCTAACTAGCCAATGAGGGATCGGTAGCCTCTCCAGGTACCCTGTGGGAGGCTGGGAAGGCGACCATAAGAGGTTTCGCAAAATGGCAGCTGAAAACCAGAAACATGCACAGCTGCAGGAGATCTCTTTCATGGAGGCGCTTGCTCTTTGCTTGGAACAGCTGTGGTTGTGTATTATTGACATTTTCTTTGTAATGCAGAATGTCACCCCCCCCCCCATTTTTCCTCATGTCTCCTGGTGAACGAACAATCAAGTGGAAGAAATGGAGTAAAGTATTAGAGCGTTATGCCAGAGTGTGTGGAGTTAGTTTGTCAGCCGAGCGTAAAACCTCTCTTCTGCTTCATTGTCTTGGGTCAGAGGGTCAAGATGTCTTTGACCATCTTCCCCAACTTACTGATGAAGAGAGTTCTGGCCTTAATGAATTTGAGATCTGTTTAAAACAGCTTGATAAGCATTATTTATCCAAAGTTAGCACAATACTTGAGAGATATCAATTTGCAAAAATGAAACAAGAGGATAATGCAACAGTTGAAGGGTATGTTACTCAATTGAGGAAGCTCGCTTCTTCCTGCAAGTTTGGAAATCTCTGTGATGAAAGAATTAGAGATCAATTCATGTTCGGGTTTAACATTGAGAAAGTAAGAGAAGAACTCTGGTTGAGGGATGAGCCTACCTTGGATGAGGTCTTACAAGTCGCTAAGAGGATTGAACATTCCCTCAAGTGTGTTGATACCCTAATTAAGGATAAACAGGCATCAGTTCAATCTGTCAAGGGTGCTGAAAAAATTACTTCTAGCCCTAATCCCTCTACTGTTTCTGGTACATCTAAATTTAATTCTAAAAGAAATTTGTACCAAGGTGTTTCAGGTGTGATAAGTTAGGTCATTTGGCCAGTGACAAAAAATGTCCTGCTTGGAATGTTATATGTGCCAAATGCAAAAGAAAAGGGCATCTTTCTGTAGTTTGCAAGACTAAGAATGGTTCCTCTAATATATAATCAGTAGAGGCAGAGATTTTACAGGAGGATTTTGTCTGCGGACAGATTGTTGTATAAGTCATGTACCATGGTGAAACTAAGTCCTGTCCTCTAGATTCAATCTTGGTTGATGGTGAGTTTACTAGAGTTCTATTTGACTCTGGTGCTAAGATCACCATCATCTCAAGAAATGTCTTTGAATCCAAATTGTCTCACAAAATTACCCTGCACAAACCGGACATACGTCCTTTAGCGTGTGGAGGTGAAGTCATTCCTTTGAAGGAATACTTTAATGGGCTAATTGAATACAAGGGGCACTACACTTCAGGGAAGATTTATGTTTCACTTAAAGGTGATAGCATAATTAGTTGGTTCCATCAAGGCGATTTAGGGGTTATGCTAGATCCAAGTAGTGATTCTCCTATTAAACTCAAAGAAGTTATACAGACTGTTACGATTTCCTCTGATAGTACGTTGGAAGCAAAAATCAAAGAGAAGTTTCCTCCTGTGTTCAAAAATGTTTTGGGTTGTCTCAGAGGATTTAAACTTAAGATACCTTTGCGGCCAGGCTCACAGCGTTCCATTAGCTGTGAGGGAAAAAATGAGAAAAGAATTGTGCAAGTTGCAAGAGGGTGGTATCATTGAGGAAGTAACTGCAACAGATTGGGTTTCTCCAGATGTAGCCGCGCGCAAATCGGATGGCTCACTTCGTCTATGTGTGGACTTGAGACAACTGAATAAGTGCGTTATTGTAGATAGATTCCCTTTACCGAATATTTCGGAATTACTCACATTGCTGGATGGTGCTAAGGTGTTTAGCACCATCGACTTGACCTCGGCCTACCATCAGGTCGAATTGGATGAGGCTTCCAGGGATTTCACTTCATTCATCACCCGTTTGGTTCTTTTAGGTTTGTACGTATGCCTTTTGGGCTTGTCTCAGCTGCGGCTGTTTTTCAGCGTATGATGGAAAAGGTTTTGGAGGGTTGTAAAGGATGCTGTGTGTCTCAGGATGACATTTTGATTTTTGCAAAAAACTTAAGTTAAGCATGAGAAGTTCTTTTTGATGTCCTTGGTAAATTGGGTGAAGCCAACCTCACTATTAAATCTGAGAAATGTAAATTTGGTACATCCTCAATTCATTATCAAGGACATACAATTTCACATAGTGGTATCTCTCCAAAGTCCAGTCTTATTGATTCTATTACCCAAATGCCACCTCCTTCTTGCAAGGATGAGTTGGCGAAATTTTTTGGTATGGTAGAGTACTACAATAAATTTGTTGGGGGTTTTGCAAGTTTAACAGACAATATGAGGAGTTTGTTAAAGAAGGGCTGTGACTTTAAGTGGAGTCCTGATGTGTGATGAGGAGTTTAATCTTATTAAGGATAGGTTAAAATCTCCACCGATTTTGACAAGTTTTGATTCTTGCAAGACTTCTGCTGTTACTACGGATGCGAGTCTTAAGGGTCTAGGTGCAGTTCTACAACAAGAGGGTAAAGAAGGAATGTCTACGGTTATGTTTGCATCACGTGGTTTGAGGGATCAAGATTCCAGATACTCTGTTATCAAACGTGAAGCGCTGGCGGTGTTTTGGGCTGTCAGAAAGTTTAAGAAATTCTTGTGGGGGGACTAGATTTATAGTGAAGACGGATCACAAGCCTTTGTGTGAGGTTTTTTCAAAAAAAGGAATTGACCTTATCTCAAGTAGAATTACGAAATGAGTCATTACTCTTCAAGAATATGATTTTGAGATTAGATATATTCCTGGTGCTGATAATAGTGTGGCAGACACATTGTCTAGATTCGTGAGTGTTGGGCATGAAGAAGTGCAGTTAGATGAATGGGATTATCCTGAGATGCATGTCTGTTTTATTGATGAAGAAATTGTGGGTAGAGATAAATGGAGAGATTTATTATCTTCGGATGCTGTTCTTGTTGAAGTTATTGCTCTATTACACAAAGGTTGGGAGAGCAAAAGAGGTTGTTCCGCTCAAGCTTCAAAGTTTTGGGGTGTTAGGAATGAATTGGCATTCTGTGATGGGTTTTTGTTGCTTGGTACCAAGCTGGTTCCTCCGTCTGAGGTTCGGAGGAAGTTGATTGACTTTGGCCATGAATCACATTTTGGGATGTCAAAAACAAAGGAAAGATTGCGTACATGTTATTGGTGACCGGGAATGGATATTTCCATTGAGAGAGTTGTCAGAGAGTGTCTGGTGCGTACTCATAGTGGTAAATCTAAAGTAGTGAGAGTTCAGCCTATGGTAGTCAGGGATCTTCCGAAGAAGCCGTGTAGTGAGGTTGCTTTTGATATTGTTGGTCCTGTTCATCATAATGGTCAACAGACATTTATCATGGTTCTATTGGACTTATATTCGAGATGGCCTGAGATTTGCTTTACGCAGGGTACTGAGACTTCTCAAGTCATAATGTTTTTAGATACTGTTATAGCTAGGGAAGGATTTCCGGATTCCATTCTCACGGACAATGGGGTTCAATTCATTTCACAGCAGATGGAGTGTTATTTGAGGAATAGGGGCATACTTCATAAAAAATGCTCGTTATATCACCCAGAAACAAACGGAATGATTGAGAGATTTAACAAAGTTCTAAAAGAGACTATATCCTGGGCCAAATCATCAGGCCTTAATTGGAAAGAAGTAGTTTGAAGAAAGTGGAGTTGTACAGGTCGACCCCGCACTCATCAACTGGGAAATCTCAGTTTTTTCTTTTCAAGGGGAGGATTCCCAGTATCCTTTTTGAACCTTCTTGGGTAAGAGATGTTGGTGAGTCTGTTTGCAAGTCTTCCTCAAAAGAACCTGATTGGCGTTTTAAAGAAAAGTATTTGTGTCAAAAGAGAAAGGAATCTTTTGATATTAGGAAGGCTACGAAGAACACTGGGGTTGGAGTTGGTGATTTTGTAGTAATTAAACTTCCGGGTTCTAAGGTTAAATTTTCCAGTCCTATTAAAGTCATTAAAGTGTTTAACAATGCTGTCAGAACTCAGGATCATAGGGTCTGGAACCTTAACAGGGTCTCTGTTGTTCCAAACCCTGTGACAAGTGATTCTGGTGCACTAAATGTTCCTAAAGTGTGTAATGACTCTATTTCGGGCGCTTTGCGTGCGTCTTCTAGGATTGTAAGTAGACCAGCATATTTGAATGATTATGTTTCTTAAATTTTGTGTAATTTCTGGGGGGAAAGATGTGTGATATTCTGTTACATTCATGTTATTTGTGGTAGTGTTTTACATGAGGTTCATATGCCTTAGTAACTAGTGACATCATTCATGTGTTGGTTCCAAGCTGCTCTGTTGTCATGGTTCAAGAATGTTAGGATTCAATTGATATAGAGCAGTTGCTTGGATTGGATGTGACACTGGATGGGTTCATCTTCATCTGCAATAAACCTACTTATTGTCTTCAACTTCAAACCTGCCCACCTCTTCATTTCTATTTGGAGGATTTTACACCTTTGCTGCATACTATCGGAAACTGTACAATGCACAAACCCACGGGCTGACCGTTGCTGCTCTCCTTGACCAGAGTGGGGTGTGCCTCCCTAGGCTGCAGCCAGGAGCCCAGAAGGACCTAGAGCACCCCATCTCCTTGAAGGAAATTGAGGAGGCGATCACTATGGTCTCCCCGGGCAAGACCCCGGGTCCGGACGGCCTTCCGCAGGAGTATTATGTGGCATACAGAGGCACCCTAGCGCCCCACCTAGCTAACTAGCCAACGAGGGATCGGTAGCCTCTCCAGGTACCCTGTGGGAGGCTGGGAAGGCGACCATAAGAGGTTTTGCAAAATGGCAGCTGAAAACAAGAAACATGCACAGCTGCAGGAGATCTCTTCCATGGAGGCGTTTGCTCTTTGCTTGGAACAGCTGTGGTTGTGTATTATTGAAATTTTCTTTATAATGCAGAATGTCACCCCCCCCCCCCATTTTTCCTCACGTCTCCTGGTGAACGAACAATCAAGTGGAAGAAATGGAGGAAAGTATTTGAGCCTTAGGCTAGAGTGTGTGGAGTTAGTTTGTCAGCCGAGCGTAAAACCTCTCTTCTGCTTCATTGTCTTGGGTCAGAGGGTCAAGATGTCTTTGACCATCTTCCCCAACTTACTGATGAGGGGTTTCTGGCCTTAATGAATTTGAGATCATTATTTATCCAAAGTTAGCACAATACTTGAGAGATATCAATTTGCAAAAATGAAACAAGAGGATAATGCAACAGTTGAAGGGTATGTTACGCAATTGAGGAAGCTCGCTTCTTCCTGCAAGTTTGGAAATCTCTGTGATGAAAGAATTAGAGATCAATTCATGTTCGGGTGTAACATTGAGAAAGTAAGAGAAGAACTCTGGTTGAGGGATGAGCCTACCTTGGATGAGGTCTTACAAGTCGCTAAGAGGGTTGAACATTCCCTCAAGTGTGTTGATACCCTAATCAAGGATAAACAGGCATCAGTTCAATCTGTCAAGGGTGCTGAAAAAATTATTTCTAGCCCTAATCCCTCTACTGTTTATGGCACATCTAAATTTAATTCTAAAAAGAAATTTGTACCAAGGTGTTTCAGGTGTGATAAGTTAGGTCATTTGGCCAGTGACAAAAAATGTCCTGCTTGGAATGTTATATGTTCCAAATGGAAAAGTAAGGGGCATCTTTCTGTAGTTTGCAAGACTAAGACTGGTTCCTCTAATATAAAATCAGTAGAGGCAGAGATTTTACAGGAGGATTTTGTCTGCGGACAGATTGTTGTACAAGTCGTGTCCCATGGTGAAACTAAGTCCTGTCATCTAGATTCAATCTTGGTTGATGGTGAGTCAACTAGAGTTCTATTTGACTCTGGTGCTAAGATCACCATCATCTCAAGAAATTTCTTTGAATCCAAATTATCTCACAAAATTACCCTGCACAAACCGGACATACGTCCTTTAGCGTGTGGAGGTGAAGTCATTCCTTTGAAGGGATACTTTAATGGGCTAATTGAATACAAGGGGCACTACACTTCAGGGAAGATTTATGTTTCACTTAAAGGTGATAGCAAAATTAGTTGGGTCCATCAAGGCGATTTAGGGGTTATGCTAGATCCAAGTAGTGATTCTCCTATTAAACTCAAAGAAGTTATACAGACTGTTACGATTTCCTCTGATAGTACGTTGGAAGCAAAAATCAAAGAGAAGTTTCCTCATGTGTTCAAAAATGTTTTGGGTTGTCTCAGAGGATTTAAACTTAAGATACCTTTGCGGCCAGGCTCACAGCGTTCCATTAGCTGTGAGGGAAAAAATGAGAAAAGAATTGTGCAAGTTGCAAGAGGGTGGTATCATTGAGGAAGTAACTGTAACAGATTGGGTTTCTCCAGATGTAGCCGCGCGCAAATCGGATGGCTCACTTCGTCTATGTGTGGACTTGAGACAACTGAATAAGTGCGTTATTGTAGATAGATTCCCTTTACCGAATATTTTGGAATTACTCACATTGCTGGATGGTGCTAAGGTGTTTAGCACCATCGACTTGACCTCAGCCTACCATCAGGTCGAATTGGATGAGGCTTCCAGGGAGTTCACTTCATTCATCACCCCGTTTGGTTCTTTTAGGTTTGTACATATGTCTTTTGGGCTTGTCTCAGCTGCGGCTGTTTTTCAGCGTATTATGGAAAAGGTTTTGGAGGGTTGTAAAGGATGCTGTGTGCATCAGGATTGCAAAAACCACAGTTGGTGGACAGAATGTAGAACAATGTCTTACATTCACCCCAGTACAAAGATCTGGGCCTAAATCCATCGTTTTTTTGCACTCCACACCACCCTAGGTCAGACAATGGCTATATGCAAATCAGCCTTGACCCTGTGCCTCATGGGAACAGTCCAGCCCGAACTACCAAGCCATGTCTTTCCTAGACCAGAATCAAGCATCCAAGGACCGGTTTCTGGCTATCAGCCTTCTTCAGCCTGGATAGCTTGACTCCAGTGATGTGGAGAGCCTGGGACTCACGTCTGAGCAAACCCAGCCCACTCTTGGTGAAAATTGCAAAAACTACAGTTGATGGACAGAATGTAGAACAATGTCTTACATTCACCCCAGTACAAAGATCTGGGGCTAAATCCATCGTTTCTTTGCACTCCACACCACCCTAGGTCAGACAATGGCTATATGCAAATCAACCTTGACCCTGTGCCTCATGGGAACAGTCCAGCCCTAACTACCAAGCCATGTCTTTCCTAGACCGGAATCAAGCATCCAAGGACAGGTTTCTGGCTATCAGCCTTCTTCAGCCTGGATAGCTTGACTCCAGTTGTGGAGAGCCTGGGACTCACGTCTGAGCATACCCAGCCCATCAGGGTGTGTATCAGGATGACATTTTGATTTTTGCCAAAAATGAAGTTGAGCATGAGAAGTTTCTTTTTGATGTACTTGGTAAATTGGGTGATGCCAACCTCACTATTAAATCTGAGAAATGTAATTTTGGTACATCCTCAATTCATTATCTAGGACATACAATTTCACATAGTGGTACCTCTCCAAAGTCCAGTCTTATTGATTCTATTACTCAAATGCCACCTCCTTCTTGCAAGGATGAGTTGGCGAAATTTTTTGGTATGGTAGAGTACTACAATAAATTTGTTGAGGGTTTTGCAAGTTTAACAGCCAATATGAGGAGTTTGTTAAAGAAGGGCTGTGAATTTAAGTGGAGTCCTGATGTGTGATGATGAGTTTAATCTTATTAAGGATAGGTTAAAAATTCCACTGATTTTGACAAGTTTTGATTCTTGCAAGACTTCTGTTGTTACTATGGATGCAAGTCTTAAGGGTCTAGGTGCAGTTCTACAACAAGAGGGTAAAGAAGGAATGTCTACGGTTATGTTTGCATTACGTGGTTTGAGGGATCCAGAGTCCAGATACTATGTTATCAAACGTGAAGCGCTGGCGGTGTTTTGGGCTGTCAGAAAGTTTAAGAAATTCTTGTGGGTGACTAGATTTATAGTGAAGACGGATCACAAGCCTTTGTGTGAGGTTTTTTCAAAAAAAGGAATTGACCTTATCTCAAGTAGAATTACGAAATGGGTCATTACTCTTCAAGAATATGATTTTGAGATTAGATATATTCCTGGTGTTGATAATAGTGTGGCAGACACATTGTCTAGATTCGTGAGTGTTGGGCATGAAGAAGTGCAGTTAGATGAATGGGATGATCCTGAGATGCATGTCTGTTTTATTGATGAAGAAATTGTGGTAGAGATAAATGGAGAGATTTATTATCTTCGGATGCTGTTCTTGTTGAAGTTATTGCTCTATTACACAAAGGTTGGGAGAGCAAAAGAGGTTGTTCCGCTGAAGCTTCAAAGTTTTGGGGTGTTAGGAATGAATTGGCATTCTGTGATGGGTTTTTGTTGCGTGGTACCAAGCTGGTTCCTCCGTCTGAGTTTCGGAGGAAGTTGATTGACTTTGCCCATGAATCACATTCTGGGATGTCAAAAACAAAGGAAAAATTGCGTACATGGTATTGGTGGCCGGGAATGGATATTTCCATTGAGAGAGTTGTCAGAGAGTGTCTGGTGTGTACTCATAGTGGTAAATCTAAAGAAGTGAGAGTTCAGCCTATGGTAGTCAGGGATCTTCCTAGGAAGCTGTGGAGTGAGGTTGCCTTTGATATTGTTGGTCCTGTTCATCATAATGGTCAACAGACATTTATCACGGTTCAATTGGACTTATATTCAAGATGGCCTGAGATTTGCTTTACGCAGGGTATTGAGACTTCTCAAGTCATAATGTTTTTAGATACTGTTATAGCTAGGGAAGGATTTCCGGATTCCATTCTCGCGGACAATGGGGTTCAATTTGTTTCACAGAAGATGGAGTGTTATTTGAGGAATATGGGCATACTTCATAAAAAATGCTCGTTATAGCACCCATAAACAAATGGAATGATTGAGAGATTTAACAAAGTTCTAAAAGAGACTATATCCTGGGCCAAATCATCAGGCCTTAATTGGAAAGAAGAAGTGTTAAAGAAAGTGGAGTTGTACAGGTCGACCCCGCACTCATCAACTGGGAAATCTCCGTTTTTTCTTTTCAAGTGGAGGATTCCCAGTACCCTTGTTGAACCTTCTTGGGTGAGAGATTTTGGTGAGTCTGTTTGCAAGTCTTCCTCAAAAGAACCTGATTGGCGTTTTAAAGAAAAGTATTTGTGTCAAAAGAGAAAGGAATCTTTTGATATTAGGAAGGCTACAAAGAACACTGGGGTTGGAGTTGGTGATTTTGTAGTAATTAAACTTCCGGGTTCTAAGGTAAAATTTTCCAGTCCTATTAAAGTCATTAAAGTGTTTAACAATGCTGTCAGAACTCAGGATCATAGGGTCTGGAACCTTAACAGGGTCTCTGTTGTTCCGAACCCTGTGACGAGTGATTCTGGTGCACTAAATGTTCCTAAAGTGTGTAATGACTCTATTTCGGACGCTTTGCGTGCGTCTTCTAGGATTGTAAGTAGACCAGCATATTTGAATGATTATGTTTCTTAAATTTTGTGTTATTTCTGGGGGGAAAGATTTGTGATATTCTGTTACATTCATGTTATTTGTGTTAGTGTTTTACGTGAGGTTCATTTGCCTTAGTAACTGGTGACATCATTCATGTGTTGGTTCCAAGCTGCTCTGTTGTCATGGTTCAAGAATGTTAGGATTCAATTGATATAGAGCAGTTGCTTGGATTGGATGTGGCACTGGATGGGTTCATCTTCATCTGCAATAAACCTACTTATTATCTTCAACTTCAAACCTGCCTACCTCTTAGTTTCTATTTGGAGGATTTTACACCTTTGCTGCATACTATCGGAAACTGTACAATGCACAAACCCACGGGCTGACCATTGCTGCTCTCCTTGACCAGAGTGGGGTGTGCCTCCCTAGGCTGCAGCCAGGAGCCCAGAAGGACCTAGAGCGCCCCATCTCCTTGAAGGAAATTGAGGAGGCGATCATTATGGTCTCCCCGGGCAAGACCCCGGGTCCAGACGGCCTTCCGCAGGAGTATTATGTGGCATACAGAGGCACCCTAGCGCCCACCTTGCTAACTAGCCAACGAGGGATCTGTAGCCTCTCCAGGTACCCTGTGGGAGTCTTGGAAGGCAACCGTTACAGGTTTTTCAAAACGGCAGCTGAAAATCAGAAACATGCACAGCTGCAGGAGATCTCTTCCATGGGGGCGCAGGCTCTTCGCTTGTAACAGCTTCTATCCACGTCGGAAGATGCTGCTCAGCCCGACAATTGGCACTCATCCCGGACAATATTAAGCAACTATCCCTGGATACCGCCAAGCTCCTCTGGAGGTTTTTGGTAGCAAGAGTTTACGGCTGGGGGGACAAGAACGGTTCGATCTTGCACAGGTTGGCCACATATCCCAGGGCGAACCGCATCCTCCCAGAGGTGGTGCACTCAGCTGGAGTGGTGTAATGCGATCCCGTGGCATTGGCAAATGCCTTTGCCGCATACTATCGGGAATTGTACACTGCACTAACCCCCGGGCTGACCGTTGCTGCTCTCCTTGACCAGGGTGAGGTATGCATCCCTGGGCAGCAGCCAGCGGCCCAGAAGGACCTAGAGCGCCACATCTCCTTGAAGAAAATTGAGGAGGCGGTCACTCTGGTCTCCCCGGGCAAGACCCCGGGTCCGGACGGCCTTCTGCAGGAGTATTATGTGGCATACAGAGGCACCCTAGCGCCCCACCTAGCTAACTAGCCAACGAGGGATCGGTAGCCTCTCCAGGTACCCTGTGGGAGGCTTGGAAGACGACCATAAGAGGTTTTGCAAAATGGCAGCTGAAAACCAGAAACATGCACAGCTGCCGGAGATCTCTTCCATGGAGGCGCTTGCTCTTTGCTTGGAACAGCTGTGGTTGTGTATTATTGACATTTTCTTTGTAATGCAGAATGTCGCCCCCACCCCCCCCCCCCCATTTTTCCTCACGTCTCCTGGTGAACGAACAATCAAGTGGAAGAAATGGAGGAAATTATTTGAGCGTTATGCCAGAGTGTGTGTAGTTAGTTTGTCAGCCGAGCGTAAAACCTCTCTTCTGCTTCATTGTCTTGGGTTAGAGGGTCAAGATGTCTTTGACCATCTTCCCCAACTTACTGATGAAGAGATTTCTGGCCTTAATGAATTTGAGATCTGTTTAAAACAGCTTGATAAGCATTATTTATCCAAAGTTAGCACAATACTTGAGAGATATCAATTTGCAAAAATGAAACAAGAGTATAATGCAACAGTTGAAGGGTATGTTACTCAATTGAGGAAGCTCGCTTCATCCTGCAAGTTTGGAAATCTCTGTGATGAAAGAATTAGAGATCAATTCATGTTTGGGTGTAACATTGAGAAAGTAAGACAAGAACTCTGGTTGAGGGATGAGCCTACCTTGGATGAGGTCTTACAAGTCGCTAGGAGGGTTGAACATTCCCTCAAGTGTGTTGATACCCTAATCAAGGATAAACAGGCATCAGTTCAATCTGTCAAGGGTGCTGAAAATATTACTTCTAGCCCTAATCCCTCTACTGTTTCTGGTACATCTAAATTTAATCCTAAAAAGAAATTTGTACCAAGGTGTTTCCGGTGTGATAAGTTAGGTCATTTGGCCAGTGACAAAAAATGTCCTGCTTGGAATGTTATATGTGCCAAATGCAAAATAAAGGGGCATCTTTCTGTAGTTTGCAAGACTAAGACTGGTTCCTCCAATATAAAATCAGTAGAGGCAGAGATTTTACAGGAGGATTTTGTCTGCGGACAGATTGTTGTAAGAGTCGTGTCCCATGGTGAAACTAAGTCCTGTCCTCTAGATTCAATCTTGGTTGATGGTGAGTCAACTAGAGTTCTATTTGACTCTGGTGCTAAGATCACCACCATCTCAAGAAATTTCTTTGAATCCAAATTGTCTCACAAAATTACCCTGCACAAACCAGACATACGTCCTTTAGCGTGTGGAGGTGAAGTCATTCCTTTGAAGGGATACTTTAATGGGCTAATTGAATACAAGGGGCACTACACTTCAGGGAAGATTTATGTTTCACTTAAAGGTGATAGCATAATTAGTTGGTTCCATCAAGGCGATTTAGGGGTTATGCTAGATCCAAGTAGTGATTCTCCTATTAAACTCAAAGAAGTAATACAGACTGTTACGATTTCCTCTGATAGTATGTTGGAAGCAAAAATCAAAGAGAAGTTTCCTCATTTGTTCAAAAATGCTTTGGGTTGTCTCAGAGGATTTAAACTTAAGATACATTTGCGGCTGGCTCACAGCGTTCCATTAGCTGTGAGGGAAGAAATGAGAAAAGAATTGTGCAAGTTGCAAGAGGGTGGTATCATTGAGGAAGTAACTGCAACAGATTGGGTTTCTCCAGTTGTAGCAGCGCGCAAATCAGATGGCTCACTTCGTCTATGTGTGGACTTGAGACAACTGAATAAGTGCGTTATTGTAGATAGATTCCCTTTACCGAATATTTCGGAATTACTCACGTTGCTGGATGGTGCTAAGGTGTTTAGCACCATCGACTTGACCTCGGCCTACCATCAGGTTGAATTGGATAAGGCTTCCAGGGACTTCACTTCATTCATCACCCGTTTGGTTCTTTTAGGTTTGTACGTATGCCTTTTGGGCTTGTCTCAGCTGCGGCTGTTTTTCAGCGTATGATGGAAAAGGTTTTGGAGGGTTGTAAAGGATGCTGTGTGTATCAGGATGACATTTGATTTTTGCAAAATATGAAGTCAAGCATGAGAAGTTTCTTTTTGATGTCCTTGGTAAATTGGGTGAAGCCAACCTCACTGTTAAATCTGAGAAATGTAAATTTGGTACATCCTCAATTCATTATCTAGGACATACAATTTCACATAGTGGTACCTCTCCAAAGTCCAGTCTTATTGATTCTATTACTCAAATGCCACCTCCTTCTTGCAAGGATGAGTTGGCGAAATTTTTTGGTATGGTAGAGTACTACAATAAATTTGTTGAGGGTTTTGCAAGTTTAACAGTGTTAGACCTGGCATCTTTGGCGTGGTTTCCCCTATCTTTTTGCCTCTACCTCCTGTATTTTTGATGCTGTGCTGGATTTCGTTTTTGCTGGTTTAGATGCTTTGGACACTCTGCCACTGCTGACCAGTGCCAGAGTGTAAGTGCTCCCTGTGTAAATTGTTATTCTGATTGAATATACATGTTTGGCATATTTGTATCACCATGAAGTCCCTAGTAAAGTGCACTGGGTGTGCCAGGGCTGGTGATGACAAATGCTACTAGTGGGCCTGCAGCACTGATTGTGCCACCTACATGAGTAGCTCTAAAATGGTGTCTCAGGCCTGCCACTGCAGTGCCTATGGGCAGTTTAGAACTGCCATGTCCTCCTGGTCAGTGTCCCCACTGACCAGGCCTAACCCTTCCCTTTTTGTGCACATCAGTCACCCCTATGGAAGGCCCAAGGTACCCCCCTGGGCAGGGTGCAGTGTATGTAAAAGGTAGAGCATGTACTGGTGCAGGTAACATGTTCTGGTAGTGAATTACAGCCATTTTCGTTTTTCACTATTGTAAGGCTATCTTGCTCCATAGATTAACATGGGGGATGCTGACTACAGTGGTTAACAGCCTTTCTTCCCATAGGAACAAGATAGGACATAAGTATCTAGTATCCCTGAACTCAGAATTTAATAACACATCTTTTAGGAAAGGTTGTTTTTAAATCCTGTGTTTGAGAACAGCACTTTTAGAAAGTTGCTGTTCTCTTGTCTGAACCTTCTGTGTGCCTGGGCCTGTTTGTGTATTGACTGTCTGGTTTGTGAGTGACAGGGGCTGGGGAACTCCCCGGCAGGATGGATGAGTCAGCACTAGGCTGAATGACTTGAGTGGTGGGAGGAGTTAGCACCTGGGCTGAATAGGGCTGTGCCTGCCTTCCACAATGCTGGCTCCACCCCCCTGCTGGGCGGCTGAGGACCCTGCCCCTCACTCTGAAAGGAAAGATGCAGCCACCAAAACAAAGTGCTCAGGATCCACCCAGAACTGGTTCAGACCGGGCACAGGGCCCACATGCACCAAGAGAACAAAGACTTTAGGGGTATAAGTACAGGACCCCTGACAACAGAAGATTAGATCATCCTGGAAATCAAGAAGGAACCTCTGCCAAGGAGAAAGCTGACTCTGAAGAAGGAAGATTGTCTTGCTGTTGCTCTGCTGGACTGACCTGCTGTTGCTTTGCTGCCAAGGAGAGGGGAAGGACTTTGCTGTGAGCTGTGTCCCCTGTCTTGAAAGGAATCTCCAAGGGCCTGAGAAGAGCTGGCTCCCTGTTTTGAAGTCCCAGGAACAAAAGGACTTCACCCCCAGCTTCCCTGAACTCTGCTGAGTGAGTTCTGTCCCTCCTAGAGTGCTTGATCCAGTTGTGGGGCCTCTGGAGGTTGGACCTGTGCTGGGAAGCTTGAGACTAAAGCTTGAGAGACTTTTGAAATTGAAAAGTGTCGCATCGCTCGCTTGCGGAGCGCATCCCCGACAGTGCGAGAAGTTTCCCGCCGCTACGGAGGTCGAGATCGTCGCAGCGCCTGACGCCGCTGCCAGAGACGTCGCATCCTCCGTTTGCGGGACGCACCAGACCGGTGCGGGAGAATCGAACATCGCTGCGAGTATCGTCGCAGAGCCTGTCGTCGCTGGGTGAGAACGCCGCACCGCTTGCTTGCGGACCGCATCACGTCGCTGCGAGTGTCGTCGCAGAATCATCGCATCGAGGAGCTGCGAGAGAAAGGATCACCGCTGGACCGCGCATCGTCGCCCCGGAGATTGTCGCAGCACCTACGAGATCGTCGCATCGTGCCTTTGCGAGAACAGACTTCCTACGGAACCTACGCACCGGAATCCATACAAGTGGCCTTCCTCCCCATACAGACCGGATTCGTCGCAACACGCCCGCTGCTGCAGCGGGGCTGTCGCATCGCCTCCCCAGGGTCTCAGGAGCAACGCATCGCTTGTTTTCCACCGCACCAGCTTCTGCTTTTGGAACTTTGTTGCAACTAAAGGTACTGTGAGTAAACGTGACGCAACTGTGAACTTTTCACGCAACTGTGGTTTATTTTTACTGCAACTTGAAGAACTTTAACGCAACCTTAAGAACTCTTTGAAACCATATTCTTGAACCGTGTATGTTGGATTTTTATCGTTTTGGTCTTGTGTAGTTTTAGAATAAATACCTTTATTTTTCTAAACTGTTGTGGAATCAGTTTGTGGTGTTTTCACTGTGTTACTGTGAGTGTTGGTACAAATACTTTACGCATTGCCTCTGATTAGCCTAGACTGCTCAGGCCAAGCTACCTAGAGGGCGAGCAGGGGTTATCTCAGAGAGTTATCTCCTTGTCCTGACTAGAAGCAAGGGTCCCTATTTGGACAGTGGTACCTACCTCTGCCAACTAGAGACCCCCAGATCTAACATTGGTGGTCAGGCGGTGGGATTTGAACTTGTATTTGTACTTGACCCACAGTAATTGGTGTACATCACTAGTGAGTGCAGACCACTACGCCACCGCATACTACTGGTTTTTGGTTTTGATTTTTCTATTTTTGAGTAACTCTTCAACACATCATGTCTGTGCATGGGAAGGCACCCAGTAAAGAGGCAGAAGTAGAGATGGAGTTTGCCATTGGAGATTTGTATTCATACAAAGTTGAGCAACTTAGGAAATTCTGCCTTGAGTTTGAGTGCCCCATAAAAAGCGCCTACAGAAAGGAGGAGCTGCAGAAAATCTTGATGGCCCATTGGGAGGCACAAGAGGGAGAAGATGATGTGGATGTAGAAAATGGTTTTCAAATCAAAGATCTGCCAGTGGGCAGAGTAGGCTCAGGAGCTGGCAGCAACCACTCCGGTAGGGGCCTCACCCCAGAAGAGTTACAAGAAAATCAGAGAGTAAGAGAATATGAATTGGAAGTCATGAAAATGAGAATGCAAATGAAGCAATTTGAAATGGATAAAGAGAGAGAAAAGGCGGCGGAGGAGAGCAAAAGTGCCCGCGCCTTAGAAGAGAAGAAATTGCTTTTGGCTCATGAGTTGAGCATGAGAGAACTGGATCTTAAAGCCAAGGAGGTGGATGCCAGTTCTAATGGTGGCAGCGCGCAGCCAGTGCATGGGGGTAAAGTATATATTCCCAAGGACCTGGTACAGAATTACCATAGGGGTGAGGATATTTATGCCTGGTTCACTTCGTATGAAATTGCATTGAAGATGAATGGTGTGCCTGATCAGCATTGGGGGGCGGGCCTGTGGAAACATTTTGAGGCATCTGGGAGGAGTGCTCTAGAGCCCTTAGAATTAGCAGGTGCCATGACCTACCCCAATATGAAGGAGGCCTTATGTCTCAGGTATGGCCTTACCCCAGAGCAGTACAGACTGCAGTTTAGGAACTCCAAGAAGAAAGAGTCTGAGACTTGGATGGAGTGTGTGAATTTGTACTCGCGTGCACTGGAAGGTTGGATGAAGGGCAGTAAAGTAACTGATTTTAAGGGGTTGTTGCATTTAATCAGTTGGGAGCACTTGAGTAGTCTTTGTGTTCCAGAGCTGCGCCAGCATCTTTTAGACAGCAAGCTGACAGACCCCATTGAGCTTGCTAAGGAGGCGGACCGCTGGACCAGTACCAGGGTCCACAGAGGAATTGTGGGTACCACAGCCAAAGGTGGGCAGGGTCCCCAGCAGAAGAGTGGGGGGGACAAGGGTAACCAAAAGGAGTTCTCAGAAGGGCCCCAAAATAGTTCCCAGGGAAAGGAATCCCAAACCCCCAAACCTAAGCAGCCATGGCCCTCTAAGGGCAGGCGGGACAATAAAGACAACAGGGGCCCACCTACCTGCTATCACTGCAATGAGGTGGGCCACATAGCTCCAAAATGTCCCAAGAAGAAGCAAGCACCCACTGGTGCCCCCACCCCAGCGTTAGCTAGTGTAGCTTTGGGAGGGGATTTGGTTTCTAGTGATTGGGGGGAGTTAGCGGTTATGACCCTTGTCTCTCTAGGAGACCAAGAGATGGTCCAGGAAACCTTACTGCCCTCTAACACTAAGAAATATGGGCAGAAGGTGACCATCAATGGGAGGGAGGTTGAGGCTTTGAGAGACACAGGAGCCAGCGTGACATCCGTGAGGTGTCAGTGGGTGTCTGAAGAGCAAATCATCCCTGGTGTACTCCGCCCTGTAGTGGCAGCTGACAGTTCAGTGCGCCTCTGCAAGCTGGCGAAAGTTCCCTTTGCATGGGGAGGAGTCTCTGGTCTTTTGGAGGTAGTTGTCAGTGATGCCTTGCCTGTAGACTGTCTGTTAGGTAACGACCTGGAGAGTTCTCCATGGAAGGATGTAGAACACAGAACTCACTTGGAGATGTTGGGTCTGCCTGCGTGGATCTGTGTGACCACGCGTGCTATGGCAGCCAGTAAGGGTGATTCAGCAGAACTGGAGCCTGAAACAGTGGCCCAGAGACCTGCCAGGAGAGGAAGAGGCCGAGGGCGCGGGAAACCAGCCCCAGCCGTTCCCACGGTCCAGGAAGGAGCAGAACCTGAGGGGGATGCCCTGGAACCTACAGGGGAACAGGTAGCCGAACTGGGAGAATTGCCTGAGCTGACCCATTGGCAGCAAGAAGGTGGTCCCTCCAGGGAGGAATTCTGCCAGGCGCAGAAAGAATGCCCTTCCCTCGAGGGTCTGCGGCAACAGGCTGTAGACCAGGCAGCAGGTGGAGCAGCCAGAGATCACTTTATCTACTGGGAAGATGACTTGTTGTATAGTGAGCCTAAGTTTGCTGAGCCCGGTGCAGCCCGTGTGCTGGTGGTACCCGAGCGCTTCAGAAACTTCCTAATGGGTCTGGCTCATGACGTGCCTCTTGCAGGACATCTGGGGCAAGACAAGACCCTAAACCGGCTTGTCACCCACTTTCACTGGCCCCAGATGAGAAAGCACGTTGGTTCCTTTTGCAGATCTTGCCAAACCTGTCAAGCCAGTGGCAAGACTGGAATGAAGCTGAAGGCCCCCCTTCAGCCCTTCCCAGTGGTGAGCACCCCTTTCGAGCGGGTGGGCATAGACATCGTAGGGCCCCTGGATCCCAAGACAGCCTTAGGCAACAGGTTCATCCTGGTCTTGGTGGACCATGCCACTCGGTACCCGGAAGCAGTCCCTCTCCGGACAATCACAGCACCCGTGGTGGGCCGTGCATTGATGGGGATCTTTTCCCGTGTGGGGTTCCCCAGAGAGGTGGTCTCCGACCGGGGTACCAACTTCATCTCTAGGTATATGAAGTCTCTGTGGGAGGAGTGTGGGGTAACTTATAAGTTCACCACTCCTTACCACCCGCAAGGAAATGGGCTGGTTGAAAGGTTCAACCGGACCCTGAAAGGTATGATTATGGGCCTAGCGGAGCCCATGAGACGTAAGTGGGACGTCTTGTTACCATGCCTGTTGTTTGCCTACAGGGAGGTGCCTCAGAAGTCCTTAGGGTTCAGTCCCTTCGAACTCCTGTATGGCCACCCTGTTAGAGGACCTCTCTCACTGGTGAAGGAGGGTTGGGAAAAGTCCCGTGGGAAAACCCCCCAGGATGTGTTCAGCTATGTGCTGGCCATCCGCAACCAGACACAACGCTTCAGGAAGCTCGCTCAGGCGAACCTGGAAGCAAGCCAGGAAGAAATGAAGAGATGGTATGACCAGAATACCACTCTGGTCGAATTTCAACCTGGGCAGGAAGTGTGGGTGATGGCACCAGTGGAGCCTTGTGCGCTCCAAGACAAGTGGACTGGGCCATATGAGGTGGTGGAAAGGAAGAGCGAGGTAACCTACCTGGTTGACATGAAGACTCCCAGGCAGCCCCTGAGAGTCTTGCACGTGAACCGCCTCAAACCCCACTTTAAGAGGTCTGAAGTAACCATGCTCCTGGCTACAGATGCAGGAATGGAAGAGGATAGTGATCCTCTCCCTGACCTCCTGGCAGTTAAGGAGCAAGATGGGTCAGTGGATGGTGTGGTCCTCTCGCCCACCCTGACCCCAGAACAGCAGAGTGACTGTCGCCAAGTGTTGGGTCAGTTCTCCTCCCTGTTCTCCCTGACCCCAGGAGTCACCAACTGGTGCGTCCATGATGTGGACACTGGAGATAGTCTGCCTGTGAAACAGAAATTTTACAGGGTAGCTGACAAGGTCAGGGCCAGCATCAAGGAAGAGGTTTCCAAGATGTTGGCGCTAGGGGTGATTGAGCCCTCCAGCAGCCCCTGGGCTAGCCCAGTGGTCTTGGTCCCCAAGAAAGCTGCTACCCCCGGTGGCCCCACAGAACTCCGGTTTTGCGTGGACTACCGTGGGCTCAATGCGGTCACGAAGACTGACGCACACCCCATCCCCAGAGCTGATGAGCTCGTGGATCGGTTAGGAGCTGCCCGCTACCTCAGTACATTTGATTTGACTTCGGGGTACTGGCAGATTGCCTTAACTGATGGGGCCAAAGAGAGGTCTGCATTTTCAACGCCAGAGGGGCACTTCCAGTTCCGTGTCATGCCCTTTGGGTTGAAGAATGCCCCTGCCACCTTCCAGAGGCTGGTTAACCAGGTACTGACCGGGCTGGAGGAATTCAGCGCCGCATACCTGGATGACATTGCTGTGTTCAGCTCCACGTGGGAGGAACATCTGCAACACCTCTGCGAAGTGTTGAAGGCTCTGCAAAGGGCAGGCCTCACTATCAAGGCCAGCAAGTGCCAGATAGGGCAGGGATCTGTGGTGTATTTGGGACACCAGGTGGGGAGCGGCCAGGTGGCGCCCCTACAGGCCAAGATTGATACCATTCTGGCTTGGGAGCCCCCCAAGACCCAGACAGAGGTGAGAGCCTTTTTAGGACTCACCGGGTATTACAGGCGTTTTGTCAAGGGCTACGGCACCATTGTCGCCCCTTTGACAGAACTCACTTCCAAGAAGTTGCCCAAAAGAGTTGACTGGACTGACGCCTGCCAAACTGCTTTTGAAACCCTGAAAACTGCTATGTGCACAGCGCCGGTGCTCAAGGCACCTGACTTTTCTCGTGAGTTCATAGTTCAGACAGACGCTTCAGAGCATGGTGTGGGAGCAGTACTCTCACAGATCACTGAGGAGGGAGGAGACCAGCCGGTAGCCTTCATTAGCAGGAGACTACTCCCCAGGGAACAGAGGTGGAGTGCGATTGAGAGAGAAGCATTTGCTGTGGTCTGGGCTCTGAAAAAGTTGAGGCCCTACCTGTTTGGGACTCACTTCCGTGTTCAGACCGACCACAGGCCCCTCAGATGGTTAATGCATATGAGGGGTGAGAACCCAAAGCTGTTGAGGTGGTCCATCTCCCTACAGGGAATGGACTTTACGGTGGAACACCGCCCTGGTACGGAACACGCCAACGCTGATGGTCTGTCCAGGTTTTTCCGCCTTAGTGAAGAGAACTCCCAAGAGGGTGGGTAGTTCTCCCCATTTTCAGCTGGAGGGGACACGTGTTAGACCTGGCATCTTTGGCGTGGTTTCCCCTATCTTTTTGCCTCTACCTCCTGTATTTTTGATGCTGTGCTGGATTTCGTTTTTGCTGGTTTAGATGCTTTGGACACTCTGCCACTGCTGACCAGTGCCAGAGTGTAAGTGCTCCCTGTGTAAATTGTTATTCTGATTGAATATACATGTTTGGCATATTTGTATCACCATGAAGTCCCTAGTAAAGTGCACTGGGTGTGCCAGGGCTGGTGATGACAAATGCTACTAGTGGGCCTGCAGCACTGATTGTGCCACCTACATGAGTAGCTCTAAAATGGTGTCTCAGGCCTGCCACTGCAGTGCCTATGGGCAGTTTAGAACTGCCATGTCCTCCTGGTCAGTGTCCCCACTGACCAGGCCTAACCCTTCCCTTTTTGTGCACATCAGTCACCCCTATGGAAGGCCCAAGGTACCCCCCTGGGCAGGGTGCAGTGTATGTAAAAGGTAGAGCATGTACTGGTGCAGGTAACATGTTCTGGTAGTGAATTACAGCCATTTTCGTTTTTCACTATTGTAAGGCTATCTTGCTCCATAGATTAACATGGGGGATGCTGACTACAGTGGTTAACAGCCTTTCTTCCCATAGGAACAAGATAGGACATAAGTATCTAGTATCCCTGAACTCAGAATTTAATAACACATCTTTTAGGAAAGGTTGTTTTTAAATCCTGTGTTTGAGAACAGCACTTTTAGAAAGTTGCTGTTCTCTTGTCTGAACCTTCTGTGTGCCTGGGCCTGTTTGTGTATTGACTGTCTGGTTTGTGAGTGACAGGGGCTGGGGAACTCCCCGGCAGGATGGATGAGTCAGCACTAGGCTGAATGACTTGAGTGGTGGGAGGAGTTAGCACCTGGGCTGAATAGGGCTGTGCCTGCCTTCCACAATGCTGGCTCCACCCCCCTGCTGGGCGGCTGAGGACCCTGCCCCTCACTCTGAAAGGAAAGATGCAGCCACCAAAACAAAGTGCTCAGGATCCACCCAGAACTGGTTCAGACCGGGCACAGGGCCCACATGCACCAAGAGAACAAAGACTTTAGGGGTATAAGTACAGGACCCCTGACAACAGAAGATTAGATCATCCTGGAAATCAAGAAGGAACCTCTGCCAAGGAGAAAGCTGACTCTGAAGAAGGAAGATTGTCTTGCTGTTGCTCTGCTGGACTGACCTGCTGTTGCTTTGCTGCCAAGGAGAGGGGAAGGACTTTGCTGTGAGCTGTGTCCCCTGTCTTGAAAGGAATCTCCAAGGGCCTGAGAAGAGCTGGCTCCCTGTTTTGAAGTCCCAGGAACAAAAGGACTTCACCCCCAGCTTCCCTGAACTCTGCTGAGTGAGTTCTGTCCCTCCTAGAGTGCTTGATCCAGTTGTGGGGCCTCTGGAGGTTGGACCTGTGCTGGGAAGCTTGAGACTAAAGCTTGAGAGACTTTTGAAATTGAAAAGTGTCGCATCGCTCGCTTGCGGAGCGCATCCCCGACAGTGCGAGAAGTTTCCCGCCGCTACGGAGGTCGAGATCGTCGCAGCGCCTGACGCCGCTGCCAGAGACGTCGCATCCTCCGTTTGCGGGACGCACCAGACCGGTGCGGGAGAATCGAACATCGCTGCGAGTATCGTCGCAGAGCCTGTCGTCGCTGGGTGAGAACGCCGCACCGCTTGCTTGCGGACCGCATCACGTCGCTGCGAGTGTCGTCGCAGAATCATCGCATCGAGGAGCTGCGAGAGAAAGGATCACCGCTGGACCGCGCATCGTCGCCCCGGAGATTGTCGCAGCACCTACGAGATCGTCGCATCGTGCCTTTGCGAGAACAGACTTCCTACGGAACCTACGCACCGGAATCCATACAAGTGGCCTTCCTCCCCATACAGACCGGATTCGTCGCAACACGCCCGCTGCTGCAGCGGGGCTGTCGCATCGCCTCCCCAGGGTCTCAGGAGCAACGCATCGCTTGTTTTCCACCGCACCAGCTTCTGCTTTTGGAACTTTGTTGCAACTAAAGGTACTGTGAGTAAACGTGACGCAACTGTGAACTTTTCACGCAACTGTGGTTTATTTTTACTGCAACTTGAAGAACTTTAACGCAACCTTAAGAACTCTTTGAAACCATATTCTTGAACCGTGTATGTTGGATTTTTATCGTTTTGGTCTTGTGTAGTTTTAGAATAAATACCTTTATTTTTCTAAACTGTTGTGGAATCAGTTTGTGGTGTTTTCACTGTGTTACTGTGAGTGTTGGTACAAATACTTTACGCATTGCCTCTGATTAGCCTAGACTGCTCAGGCCAAGCTACCTAGAGGGCGAGCAGGGGTTATCTCAGAGAGTTATCTCCTTGTCCTGACTAGAAGCAAGGGTCCCTATTTGGACAGTGGTACCTACCTCTGCCAACTAGAGACCCCCAGATCTAACAAACAGCCAATATGAGGAGTTTGTTAAAGAAGGGCTGTGAATTTAAGTGGAGTCCTGATGTGTGATGAGGAGTTTAATCCTATTAAGGATAGGTTAAAATCTCCACCAATTTTGACAAGTTTTGATTCTTGCAAGACTTCTGTTGTTACTACGGATGCGAGTTTTAAGGGTCTAGGTGCAGTTCTACAACAAGAGGGTAAAGAAGGAATGTCTACGGTTATGTTTGCATTACGTGGTTTAAGGGATCCAGAGTCCAGATACTCTGTTATCAAACGTGAAGCGCTGGCGGTGTTTTGGGCTGTCAGAAAGTTTAAGAAATTCTTGTGGGTGACTAGATTTATAGTGAAGACGGATCACAAGCCTTTGTGTGAGGTTTTTTAAAAAAAAAGGAATTGACCTTATCTCAAGTAGAATTACGAAATGGGTCATTACTCTTCAAGAATATGATTTTGAGATTAGATATATTCCTGGTGTTGATAATAGTGTGGCAGACACATTGTCTAGATTCTTGAGTGTTGGGCATGAAGAAGTGCAGTTAGATGAATGGGATGATCCTGAGATGCATGTCTGTTTTATTGATGAAGAAATTGTGGTAGAGATAAATGGAGAGATTTATTATCTTCGGATGCTGTTCTTGTTGAAGTTATTGCTCTATTACACAAAGGTTGGGAGAGCAAAAGAGGTTGTTCCGCTGAAGCTTCAAAGTTTTGGGGTGTTAGGAATGAATTGGCATTCTGTGATGGGTTTTTGTTGCGTGGTACCAAGCTGGTTCCTCCGTCTGAGTTTCGGAGGAAGTTGATTGACTTTGCCCATGAATCACATTCTGAGATGTCAAAAACAAAGGAAAGATTGCGTGCATGTTATTGGTGGCCGGGAATGGATATTTCCATTGAGAGAGTTGTCAGAGAGTGTCTGGTGTGTACTCATAGTGGTAAATCTAAAGAAGTGAGAGTTCAGCCTATGGTAGTCAGGGATCTTCCTAGGAAGCTGTGGAGTGAGGTTGCCTTTGATATTGTTGGTCCTGCTCATCATAATGGTCAACAGACATTTATCATGGTTCTATTGGACTTATATTCAAGATGGCCTGAGATTTGCTTTACGCAGGGTATTGAGACTTCTCAAGTCATAATGTTTTTAGATACTGTTATAGCTAGGGAAAGATTTCCGGATTCCATTCTCGCGGACAATGGGGTTCAATTTGTTTCACGGAAGATCGAGTGTTATTTGAGGAATATGGGCATACTTCATAAAAAATGGTCGTTATAGCACCCAGAAACAAATGGAATGATTGAGAGATTTAACATAGTTCTAAAAGAGACTATATCCTGGGCCAAATCATCAGGCCTTAATTGGAAAGAAGAAGTGTTAAAGAAAGTGGAGTTGTACAGGTCGACCCCGCACTCATCAACTGGGAAATCTCCGTTTTTTCTTTTCAAGGGGAGGAATCCCAGTACCCTTGTTGAACCTTCTTGGGTGAGAGATTTTGGTGAGTCTGTTTGCAAGTCTTCCTCAAAAGAACCTGATTGGCGTTTTAAAGAAAAGTATTTGTGTCAAAAGAGAAAGGAATCTTTTGATATTAGGAAGGCTACAAAGAACACTGGGGTTGGAGTTGGTGATTTTGTAGTAATTAAACTTCCGGGTTCTAAGGTTAAATTTTCCAGTCCTATTAAAGTCATTAAAGTGTTTAACAATGCTGTCAGAACTCAGGATCATAGGGTCTGGAACCTTAACAGGGTCTCTGTTGTTCCGAACCCTGTGACAAGTGATTCTGGTGCACTAAATTTTCCTAAAGTGTGTAATGACTCTATTTCGGACGCTTTGCGTGCGTCTTCTAGGATTGTAAGTAGACCAGCATATTTGAATGATTATGTTTCTTAAATTTTGTGTTATTTCTGGGGGGAAAGATGTGTGATATTCTGTTACATTCATGTTATTTGTGTTAGTGTTTTACGTGAGGTTCATTTGCCTTACTAACTGGTGACATCATTCATGTGTTGGTTCCAAGCTGCTCTGTTGTCATGGTTCAAGAATGTTAGGATTCACTTGATATAGAGCAGTTGCTTGGATTGGATGTGACACTGGATGGGTTCATCTTCATCTGCAATAAACCTACTTATTATCTTCAACTTCAAACCTGCCTACCTCTTAATTTCTATTTGGAGGATTTTACACCTTTGCTGCATACTATCGGAAACTGTACAATGCACAAACCCACGGGCTGACCATTGCTGCTCTCCTTGACCATAGTGGGGTGTGCCTCCCTAGGCTGCAGCCAGGAGCCCAGAAGGACCTAGAGCGCCCCATCTCCTTGAAGGAAATTGAGGAGGCGATCATTATGGTCTCCCCGGGCAAGACCCCGGGCCCGGACGGCCTTCCGCAGGAGTATTATGTGGCATACAGAGGCCCCCTAGTGCCCACCTTGCTAACTAGCCAACGAGGGATCTGTAGCCTCTCCAGGTAACCTGTGGGAGTCTGGGAAGGCAACCGTTACAGGATTTGCAAAACGGCAGCTGAAAATCAGAAACATGCACAGCTGCAGGAGATCTCTTCCATGGGGGCGCAGGCTCTTCGCTTGTAACAGCTTCTATCCACGTCGGAAGATGCTGCTCAGCCCGACAATTGGCACTCATCCCGGACAATATTAAGCAACTATCCCTGGATACCGCAAAGCTCCTCTGGAGGTTTTTGGTAGCAAGAGTTTACGGCTGGGGGGACAAGAACGGTTTGATCTTGCACAGGTTGGCCACATATCCCAGGGCGAACCGCATCCTCCCAGAGGTGGTGGACTCAGCTGGAGTGGTGTAATGCGATCCCGTGGCATTGGCAAATGCCTTTGCCGCATACTATCGGGAATTGTACACTGCACTAACCCCCGGGCTGACCGTTGCTGCTCTCCTTGACCAGGGTGAGGTATGCATCCCTGGGCAGCAGCCAGCGGCCCAGAAGGACCTAGAGAGCCACATCTCCTTGAAGAAAATTGAGGAGGCGGTCACTCTGGTATCCCCGGGCAAGACCCCGGGTCCGGACGGCCTTCTGCAGGAGTATTATGTGGCATACAGAGGCACCCTAGCGCCCCACCTAGCTAACTAGCCAACGAGGGATCGGTAGCCTCTCCAGGTACCCTGTGGGAGGCTTGGAAGACGACCATAAGAGGTTTTGCAAAATGGCAGCTGAAAACCGGAAACATGCACAGCTGCAGGAGATCTCTTCCATGGAGGCGCTTGCTCTTTGCTTGGAACAGCTGTGGTTGTGTATTATTGACATTTTCTTTGTAATGCAGAATGTCACCCCCACCCTCCCCCCCCACCCATTTTTCCTCACGTCTCCTGCTGAACGAACAATCAAGTGGAAGAAATGGAGGAAAGTATTTGAGCGTTATGCCAGAGTGTGTGGAGTTAGTTTGTCAGCCGAGCGTAAAACCTCTCTTCTGCTTCATTGTCTTGGGTCAGAGGGTCAAGATGTCTTTGACCATCTTCCCCAACTTACTGATGAAGAGATTTCTGGCCTTAATGAATTTGAGATCTGTTTAAAACAGCTTGATAAGCATTATTTATCCAAAGTTAGCACAATATTTGAGAGATATCAATTTGCAAAAATGAAACAAGAGTATAATGCAACAGTTGAAGGGTATGTTACTCAATTGAGGAAGCTCGCTTCTTCCTGCAAGTTTGGAAATCTCTGTGATGAAAGAATTAGAGATCAATTCATGTTTGGGTGTAACATTGAGAAAGTAAGAGAAGAACTCTGGTTGAGGGATGAGCCTACCTTGGATGAGGTCTTACAAGTCGCTAGGAGGGTTGAACATTCCCTCAAGTGTGTTGATACCCTAATCAAGGATAAACAGGCATCAGTTCAATCTGTCAAGGGTGCTGAAAATATTACTTCTAGCCCTAATCCCTCTACTGTTTATGGTACATCTAAATTTAATCCTAAAAAGAAATTTGTACCAAGGTGTTTCAGGTGTGATAAGTTAGGTCATTTGGCCAGTGACAAAAAATGTCCTGCTTGGAATGTTATATGTGCCAAATGCAAAATAAAGGGGCATCTTTCTGTAGTTTGCAAGACTAAGACTGGTTCCTCCAATATAAAATCAGTAGAGGCAGAGATTTTACAGGAGGATTTTGTCTGCGGACAGATTGTTGTAAGAGTCGTGTCCCATGGTGAAACTAAGTCCTGTCCTCTAGATTCAATCTTGGTTGATGGTGAGTCAACTAGAGTTCTATTCGACTCTGGTGCTAAGATCACCACCATCTCAAGAAATTTCTTTGAATCCAAATTGTCTCACAAAATTACCCTGCACAAACCAGACATACGTCCTTTAGCGTGTGGAGGTGAAGTCATTCCTTTGAAGGGATACTTTAATGGGCTAATTGAATACAAGGGGCACTACACTTCAGGGAAGATTTATGTTTCACTTAAAGGTGATAGCATAATTAGTTGGTTCCATCAAGGCGATTTAGGGGTTATGCTAGATCCAAGTAGTGATTCTCCTATTAAACTCAAAGAAGTTATACAGACTGTTACGATTTCCTCTGATAGTATGTTGGAAGCAAAAATCAAAGAGAAGTTTCCTCATTTGTTCAAAAATGTTTTGGGTTGTCTCAGAGGATTTAAACTTAAGATACATTTGCGGCTGGCTCACAGCGTTCCATTAGCTGTGAGGGAAGAAATGAGAAAAGAATTGTGCAAGTTGCAAGAGGGTGGTATCATTGAGGAAGTAACTGCAACAGATTGGGTTTCTCCAGTTGTAGCAGCGCGCAAATCGGATGGCTCACTTCGTCTATGTGTGGACTTGAGACAACTGAATAAGTGCGTTAGTGTAGATAGATTCCCTTTACCGAATATTTCGGAATTACTCACGTTGCTGGATCGTGCTAAGGTGTTTAGCACCATCGACTTGACCTCGGCCTAATATCAGGTCGAATTGGATAAGGCTTCCAGGGACTTCACTTCATTCATCACCCGTTTGGTTCTTTTAGGTTTGTACGTATGCCTTTTGGGCTTGTCTCAGCTGCGGCTGTTTTTCAGCGTATGATGGAAAAGGTTTTGGAGGGTTGTAAAGGATGCTGTGTGTATCAGGATGACATTTTGATTTTTGCTAAATATGAAGTCGAGCATGAGAAGTTTCTTTTTGATGTCCTTGGTAAATTGGGTGAAGCCAACCTCACTGTTAAATCTGAGAAATGTAAATTTGGTACATCCTCAATTCATTATCTAGGACATACAATTTCACATAGTGGTACCTCTCCAAAGTCCAGTCTTATTGATTCTATTACTCAAATGCCACCTCCTTCTTGCAAGGATGAGTTGGCAAAATTTTTTGGTATGGTAGAGTACTACAATAAATTTGTTGAGGGTTTTGCAAGTTTAACAGCCAATATGAGGAGTTTGTTAAAGAAGGGCTGTGAATTTAAGTGGAGTCCTGATGTGTGATGAGGAGTTTAATCTTATTAAGGATAGGGTAAAATCTCCACCAATTTTGACAAGTTTTGATTCTTGCAAGACTTCTGTTGTTACTACGGATGCGAGTTTTAAGTGTCTAGGTGCAGTTCTACAACAAGAGGGTAAAGAAGGAATGTCTACGGTTATGTTTGCATTACGTGGTTTAAGGGATCCAGAGTCCAGATACTCTGTTATCAAACGTGAAGCGCTGGCGGTGTTTTGGGCTGTCAGAAAGTTTAAGAAATTCTTGTGGGTGACTAGATTTATAGTGAAGACGGATCACAAGCCTTTGTGTGAGGTTTTTTCAAAAAAAAGGAATTGACCTTATCTCAAGTAGAATTACGAAATGGGTCATTACTCTTCAAGAATATGATTTTGAGATTAGATATATTCCTGGTGTTGATAATAGTGTGGCAGACACATTGTCTAGATTCTTGAGTGTTGGGCATGAAGAAGTGCAGTTAGATGAATGGGATGATCCTGAGATGCATGTCTGTTTTATTGATGAAGAAATTGTGGTAGAGATAAATGGAGAGATTTATTATCTTCGGATGCTGTTCTTGTTGAAGTTATTGCTCTATTACACAAAGGTTGGGAGAGCAAAAGAGGTTGTTCCGCTGAAGCTTCAAAGTTTTGGGGTGTTAGGAATGAATTGGCATTCTGTGATGGGTTTTTGTTGCGTGGTACCAAGCTGGTTCCTCCGTCTGAGTTTCGGAGGAAGTTGATTGACTTTGCCCATGAATCACATTCTGAGATGTCAAAAACAAAGGAAAGATTGCGTGCATGTTATTGGTGGCCGGGAATGGATATTTCCATTGAGAGAGTTGTCAGAGAGTGTCTGGTGTGTACTCATAGTGGTAAATCTAAAGAAGTGAGAGTTCAGCCTATGGTAGTCAGGGATCTTCCTAGGAAGCTGTGGAGTGAGGTTGCCTTTGATATTGTTGGTCCTGTTCATCATAATGGTCAACAGACATTTATCATGGTTCTATTGGACTTATATTCAAGATGGCCTGAGATTTGCTTTACGCAGGGTATTGAGACTTCTCAAGTCATAATGTTTTTAGATACTGTTATAGCTAGGGAAGGATTTCCGGATTCTATTCTCGCGGACAATGGGGTTCAATTTGTTTCACGGAAGATCGAGTGTTATTTGAGGAATATGGGCATACTTCATAAAAAATGGTCGTTATAGCACCCAGAAACAAATGGAATGATTGAGAGATTTAACATAGTTCTAAAAGAGACTATATCCTGGGCCAAATCATCAGGCCTTAATTGGAAAGAAGAAGTGTTAAAGAAAGTGGAGTTGTACAGGTCGACCCCGCACTCATCAACTGGGAAATCTCAGTTTTTTCTTTTCAAGGGGAGGATTCCCAGTACCCTTGTTGAACCTTCTTGGGTGAGAGATTTTGGTGAGTCTGTTTGCAAGTCTTCCTCAAAAGAACCTGATTGGCGTTTTAAAGAAAAGTATTTGTGTCAAAAGAGAAAGGAATCTTTTGATATTAGGAAGGCTACAAAGAACACTGGGGTTGGAGTTGGTGATTTTGTAGTAATTAAACTTCCGGGTTCTAAGGTTAAATTTTCCAGTCCTATTAAAGTCATTAAAGTGTTTAACAATGCTGTCAGAACTCAGGATCATAGGGTCTGGAACCTTAACAGGGTCTCTGTTGTTCCGAACCCTGTGACAAGTGATTCTGGTGCACTAAATTTTCCTAAAGTGTGTAATGACTCTATTTCGGACGCTTTGCGTGCGTCTTCTAGGATTGTAAGTAGACCAGCATATTTGAATGATTATGTTTCTTACATTTTGTGTTATTTCTGGGGGGAAAGATGTGTGATATTCTGTTACATTCATGTTATTTGTGTTAGTGTTTTACGTGAGGTTCATTTGCCTTACTAACTGGTGACATCATTCATGTGTTGGTTCCAAGCTGCTCTGTTGTCATGGTTCAAGAATGTTAGGATTCACTTGATATAGAGCAGTTGCTTGGATTGGATGTGGCACTGGATGGGTTCATCTTCATCTGCAATAAACCTACTTATTATCTTCAACTTCAAACCTGCCTACCTCTTAATTTCTATTTGGAGGATTTTACACCTTTGCTGCATACTATCGGAAACTGTACAATGCACAAACCCACGGGCTGACCATTGCTGCTCTCCTTGACCAGAGTGGGGTGTGCCTCCCTAGGCTGCAGCCAGGAGCCCAGAAGGACCTAGAGCGCCCCATCTCCTTGAAGGAAATTGAGGAGGCGATCATTATGGTCTCCCGGGCAAGACCCCGGGTCCGGACGGCCTTCCGCAGGAGTATTATGTGGCATACAGAGGCCCCCTAGTGCCCACCTTGCTAACTAGCCAACGAGGAATCTGTAGCCTCTCCAGGTACCCTGTGGGAGTCTGGGAAGGCAACCGTTACAGGATTTGCAAAACGGCAGCTGAAAATCAGAAACATGCACAGCTGCAGGAGATCTCTTCCATGGGGGCGCAGGCTCTTCGCTTGTAACAGCTTCTATCCACGCCGGAAGATGCTGCTCAGCCCGACAATTGGCACTCATCCCGGACAATATTAAGCAACTATCCCTGGATACCGCCAAGCTCCTCTGGAGGTTTTTGGTAGCAAGAGTTTACGGCTGGGGGGACAAGAACGGTTTGATCTTGCACAGGTTGGCCACATATCCCAGGGCGAACCGCATCCTCCCAGAGGTGGTGGACTCAGCTGGAGTGGTGTAATGCGATCCCGTGGCATTGGCAAATGCCTTTGCCGCATACTATCGGGAATTGTACACTGCACTAACCCCCGGGCTGACCGTTGCTGCTCTCCTTGACCAGGGTGAGGTATGCATCCCTGGGCAGCAGCCAGCGGCCCAGAAGGACCTAGAGAGCCACATCTCCTTGAAGAAAATTGAGGAGGCGGTCACTCTGGTATCCCCGGGCAAGACCCCGGGTCCGTACGGCCTTCTGCAGGAGTATTATGTGGCATACAGAGGCACCCTAGCGCCCCACCTAGCTAACTAGCCAACGAGGGATCGGTAGCCTCTCCAGGTACCCTGTGGGAGACTTGGAAGACGACCATAAGAGGTTTTGCAAAATGGCAGCTGAAAACCAGAAACATGCACAGCTGCAGGAGATCTCTTCCATGGAGGCGCTTGCTCTTTGCTTGGAACAGCTGTGGTTGTGTATTATTGACATTTTCTTTGTAATGCAGAATGTCACCCCCACACTCCCCACCCATTTTTCCTCACGTCTCCTGGTGAACGAACAATCAAGTGGAAGAAATGGAGGAAAGTATTTGAGCGTTATGCCAGAGTGTGTGTAGTTAGTTTGTCAGCCGAGCGTAAAACCTCTCTTCTGCTTCATTGTCTTGGGTCAGAGTGTGGTAAATAAATAATTAATTACCGGTACTATTTTTGACTATAATTAATAAACGGTTAGCTCAATAAATAAGAGTCAAGATACGAGGTAGCTGGAGTATACAGGCTTTAATTAAGCATAAAAGGACTGGAACAGGACAGCCTGTACGGGGATGGGATGGCAGCTGCCTGGGGCAGGGACAAAGGAATGGAATGGTAACTTTTAATAACAGTGCACAAGTATATATAGTTAAAACATTTTCATGGCATTCAATACAATAGGCGTAGCAGTAGGCGGAGTTTGTAGCAGTCGCGAAAGATAAGGGCAGAAATGATGTAACAAGAAGGCGTGTACAAGGCGGATACATAGACATGTGATGCAAACGTAACAGAATATGTCATAAAAAGGGGTGGAAACATGGAGGGGGCTACCTGAGCAGCTGGGCCCTCTAACCTAGTGGTGCGCGCAAACTGGCAATGACGTGTTACCAGGAGGACTGGGGGCTATGACTTCTGCGCTAGAAGAGGAGACGAAAAGTCTGGAGTGTCAGGGCGACATGTACCTAAAGCCTATCTAGTATCTAGTGTTTAGAGAACATGTTGATAGAATCCAAAAGTTATCAGGGCAAAGGCTAACAGACACTAAGACTGGTGCATACATAATTCTACATGTAGTGCGGGTGCAGGGAATATTCTATGAATATTAATACAGTATTTCTCTTACATGGAGACATAAAGGCTAGACCATGACGGAAACTATTGATGCGATTCAGTAGCTTAGAAATGCAGAGAAGGAGGGCTGGACTGATAACTAGAATCATAACATACTCTTGGCAGACTGAGAGGCAGAGCCAGGCCGAGCCGGGCACTGCGAGGCATGAAGTAAGCTAAGGGTCAGAGATACAGGTGGGGGCTGTATCGCTCCTCGGAGAGGGTTCAGGAAACAGGAGCTGAATCTGAGTCCGGGCCCTTTTGAGGCCTAGAAACGGGGACTTTTCAATGAATTAACGTGCACACTGTGAAACGTGGCAACGTAGCTTTACATAGGCCTGATATTCGTTGTATTCACGAGAACTGGAAACTGGCATACTAGAGATGGACACAACTGTAATTGCGTCTTTAATCGATCAGAAGGGAATACATGCATATCGATCATGCACATAGGACATAACATGGGGAACACGTAGGCACATATAACATGGCAAAATTTACTTTTCCACATTCCCTCCTTGTGCCCTACGTTTCCATCAGGAAACATCTATATTCATGATACCATCTATCATTTCATACAGCATCATTTGCTCGTCTCGAATTGTCTTGGAACGGGACTTAGGACTAGGAATACAAGAGGTAGCACAAATGCCGCAAATCGCAGGGCCACATTGTATACAGAGGCAGCAACTGAATATGATCATTACTGCAATACCTAGGAATGACAATACTTTCCATCCCCAGGCAGATATTATACTCCAGAGCCAACCGGACCATGTCCAGGTGCCTGGATTCTGGTGTAACTGATGGGCAATTTTATGAAGTCTGGTTATAGCGGAATAAACAGACGGCGCGTTATTAGGAATGAAAATGCAGCAACTAGATCCGATGACTCTACATGCTCCTCCTCTATCGGCCAGTATGACGTCAAGAACGAGACGATTTTGGAGCACGACAAATCTCATAGCAGATTGCTCTTCGGTTAAGTTACCTAGAGCAGAAGTAGTCTCATTCACTACTGCTTCAAGGGTTCTGGTTAATCTACGTATTAGCTTACTATTCTGGACAGGTCCTATAAAGAAGAAGAAACCTTTATTAAAATCTTGATATTGTTCTAGAGCAGTTTCAGTTTGATCGACGATTGGGGACTCAATCTCCCTTCTATGTCTGACGTGTACTAGATGTGTGTTTCTATGATAATCAGATGGGGCTAGAAAAACTGGTGGCAGTAGGAAGGCAATGTAACATGTTCCATCCCAATCGAGGGGCAGACGAACATATGCGGTCTGACCACAAACAAAATAAGAATGACGTGAAGCTTTGAAAATAGATTTCCCACTGTCACTATACTCGACAGTAGTAGTACAATCACTATGTCCTACATGTACGGAACCATTATTCCTGACACATAATTCGCCTTTGACTGGTAGTACTGAAATAGCAGGTAAGTCTGGAGTAGTATCAGACTGAACATTCAGGACCATAAAATTCGAAGAATAATTACCTAAATTATAAACTTCATTTTCTAGATCTAACCCTGTTCTATGGGAGAGACCTTGCTTGTCTGGAAAACATGTTCTATTCAGAAGGGACATATCATTTGAGGATGACGTTAACATGGACCATGCTCCACACGAACCATTATGTGAAAACGGATAAGGAAAGAGTGGCAGAACTCCCTTCGGTGTCTGGAAAGGGGGGAGTCGACCACACACCCAACAATTAGTGGCATTGCTGGTCTGGTGTGAATAGTGCAACATTCTGATAAATGTGTTATTACGCATAGCAAGACGATAGGATGTATGTATGTATGTAAATGTATAGGCATTTATATAGCGCACTACTTACCCGTAGGGTCCCAAGGCGCTTCGACCGCTGCGAAACCCTTCCTGGCTTCCCTGAGAGATGGTCCCTTAATGGGTATCTCCAGGGTGAGACCAGGCATCCCCGGCGGTCTGGTGGGGCCGTTAGTGAAGATGAGGCAAGCTAATGCCCAGAGTTGCCGAGTGTGAACGCTGATCAGAGTGGGCACCGAGGCGAGAGAATTATCGAGTCCGCTGACCCTGGTCCAGAAACCTGCCGCGCCGGGAATCGAACCCTGGTCCCGGGCCGTCCTCTGCTCTCGGGTCTGCCGCCTCTAACCAGTGAGCCACACTACTTCAGGATAACTCGTGAGGAGGCAGATCACTAAATGTGTGCTCTACTGTAGCATTAGAAAACTTATTTACATGCGGAATTGGAAAACATAAATGAAATGCATAACTTGTGCAGGTAACCATCAAACTTAGAAACAATAGAAAACTTAGAAAAACGATACATCGGATAGAGTTTTGACTAACTCTCTCACTATGGGGGTCTATCTCATACATGTCAGATACCTGTCTAACCGTTTCACCCGAGGGGGACTTAGACAATTAAACTGGCTGACTTATTTTACTAGACCGGAGCTTACTTTTATACTCCTGCTGCGGAGTTTCCTCTAACAGGGGAGGCTTGGAATCAAAGTTTGTAGCGGGACAGTCCTTAGGAATAGGGCAGTCTTTAGAATTCTGGCAGTCCTTTAAAATGGAACAGTCCAATGTTTTTATGCGACATCCATGGAATTTCTTGACGTGGGACAGGTGCACCCAGCCTTTGCGGCCTTCCAACTTCACGGCCGTGCGGGTGGTCAGAAGGACAAGTTGAGGTTGTTTCCAGCGAGGCTCCAGCGGACTTGAACGATCAAAGTTCCTCACAAGGACAAGACTTCCTGGAACGATTTCATGCGGTTTCACCTCGGTATTGTCTGGAAATGCGGCGGCAACCTGTGAACGACAAGAGTGTAGGGCAGACATCAAGGAAGCTAGGTAATCTGTCAGCATATTACTGGAAACATCGGTAATACTTCGGGGTCTAGGTGTACCCCACATATTTGGGGGGCGGCCGAATACGACCTCATAAGGGGACAGACCTGATCTGGAATGTGCGACCATGCGCATAAAGAATAGGGCGACTGGCAGAGCTACTAGCCAGTCTACACCTTTCTCTTTACAAACTTTGGCGATGCGGATTTTCAATGTCTGGTTATGTCTCTCTACGAGACCTGCTGCTTCAGGATGGCGTACACAATGAAACTTCCACTGGTACCCTAACAGAAGGGACACATGCTTCATTAACTCAGATGAGAATGGCTGGCCGTTGTCTGAATACACGACCCTAGGGAGTCCATAACGGGGGAAGAATTCACGAACCAACTGCTTGGCAGTGGTCGCGGCTGTGTAATCTGGAACTGGATATGCCTCTGTCCATCTGGACAAAGCGCATACAACTACAAGGACATACTTGAAACCTCGACATCGCTCCATCTGGATATAATCCATCTGGAGGACTTCAAAAGGGTGGTCAGGAGGCTGGAATCCACCTTGTTCCACCGGGACACTTTTACCTGGATTGAACTGGCAACATATCATACAAGTACGGACTTTCTGCTTGGCTGCAGCTCGTAAGTGCTTGTTAAACCAAAGGTTCTGTATACTGTCTAACATAGCTTTTTCTCCTAGATGTGCTGGACTATGTGCGGTATTGATAATGACTTGAACCATAGAGTCGGGGAGAAACCATGTGGCTTTTCCCTTCGTCACCCATCCCTGATCTGTCTGGACCCCTCCTTGTTCGGACCATTTCCTGATTTCTTCAGGAGTAGCATGTAACTGTATGTCTATGACATCTTGTGTAGGGTCCTTAACTGTCATACAAGTAGTCTGTTCTGGAGTGGATGTCTGTGTCATGTTGACTGGAATGTCTGGTGTCTGAGCTGTAAGCTTGGCTGTTCGATCTGCTAGATCGTTACCTTGGGAAATAATGTCAGTAACTTTCGTATGTGCTTTGCACTTCATGATAGCGATAGCTGTCGGTAAATGTATTGCATCTAACAGAGCTTGAATGAGGAGACCATGCTGAATCTTGGTTCCATGAGAAGTCATGAAACCTCTCTCCTGCCAGAGCACTCCGAAGTCGTGTACAACTCCGAATGCGTAGCGTGAGTCTGTATATATGTTTACTTTCAGGTTCTTGGCACGTATGCAGGCTTGGGTCAGAGCAACTAGCTCTGCTGCTTGAGCAGACAGGGTGTCAATACGGTGTGTTTCAATAACTTCAGTGTCAGTAGTCACTGCATACGCGGCTACTAGTTCTCCTGTACTTGTTCTCATACATGAACCATCCACATAAAGTGTCAGGTCGGGATCTGGTAATGGAATATCTGTCAGGTCTTGTCTTGGCTTAGTCATAGTGTTAATGACTTCCACACAGTCATGTGTGGCAGAATGTGAAGTAACTGACGGTAACAGTGTAGCAGGATTTAGAACGTTGCAGCGTCTGATTTCTATGTGTGGCTGGAACAGTGTCAGTTCATAACCTGTTAAACGTGCAATGGTCAAGTGCTGAGTCTGGGTTCGGTTTAAAAGAACTTCCACGGAGTGTGGAACTTGTACTGTCAAGGAGTGTCCTAATACTATGGAATCACTTTGTCTAATAGCTAGAGCTGTGGCTGCAACTGACTTGAGGCACGCAGGCAGAGCCTGGGCTACTGGATCTAACGTGCTTGAAAAATAAGCACAGGGCTTGTACTGTCCGGCTTGATCTTGTGTGAGAACAGATAATGCAGTACCATTACGTTCTGTGACAAAAAGTGTAAAAGGCTTACTGTAGTTCGGTGTAGCTAGAACAGGTGCTTGGCATAAGGCTTTCTTTAATTCATTAAAACTAAGTGTATGTTCAGATGTCCAAGGGAGGACAGTCGATACGGCTGCCTCCTGTGTCGTTAGCTGTATCAGTGGCTTAGCTAGAAATGCATACTGAGGAATCCATTGTCTGCAGTAAGAAGTAAGGCCGATAAAAGCACGTACCTCCTTCTGTGCCTTGGGCTGTGGAAGACTCGCTATTAACTGGATACGGTCTGGTGTCAACTGCCTACCCCACTTGGACAGTAAGTGGCCTAAGTAGATCACTTGCTGGACACAGAACTGAAGCTTCGAAGGGGACACCTTGTGCCCCTGCTCGGCCAGAAAATATAGGACTGTAAGTGACGCTCGCTCGCAGTCTCGCTCAGAACGGGCTGTGATCAGTAGATCATCGACATACTGGAGCAGGGCAGTGTCAGTTGGCATGTGAATATTGTCTAGTTGTCTCTTAAGTGCTTGACTGTAAATACTAGGACTTTCTGTGAAACCTTGAGGAGCTCGTGTGAATTTGTAGCTCCTTCCATTTAAACAAAAACCGAAAAGGTACTGGCTGTCTGGATGAATTGGAACACTGAAAAATGCGTTCTTGAGGTCGATGACAGTAAAGAACGTGGCTTCGGAATCAATGGCTGTCAATAGGGATGAAATATCTGGGACTACTGGATACTGGGGTATGATGCATTTATTAAGTTCTCGAAGGTCAATCACTAATCGATATACTGGAGGTGCATTTGGATCAGTACGTTTCATGACTGGAATGATAGGAGAATTACATACATTGGAGTCAGTTTCTACAACCACTCCTTGAGCAATGAGCTCGTCAATAATTTTGGATAAGGCTGCTACAGCCTCCAGTGGCAATCTGTACTGTCTGATTCGTGGCAAGACTATACCTTGCTTGAGAGTCACACGATGGGGTGTGATTTGCATGAAACCTACATCAGTTGGACCTTGCGCCCATAAATGCTGCGGTACATTAGACAATCTTGGATCAAAATCTCGTAATACATAGTGACCTTTAAAGTCACGCAAAAACATACGTATTCCTTCTGGGGAACAGCAAATAACTGCACCTAATTCTTTCAATGTCTTAATACCTAACAAATTTTCTGGACATGACTTCGTAAGTAACAAATCAGTAGTTCGGGACAATGGACCAACTTCTAGAGTAACTGGCTTTGATATCTCGTTTACAATAGGCTTTCCTGAAAATCCAAGGGAAACATTTCTAGAGCCTGAGAGCGGAGCCCCTGGAACCTCGTCATGACTGATAGTAGTCCTACTTGCCCCTGTATCAATCAAAAACTTTTTGTCTTTCCCTAATACTTGACTATGTACATAGGGACCCTCTTGATCTACAGGTATCTCGATGAGAGGCAAGCCTACCTCCCTCTCTAGGCTGTTTCATGAATATGGCTGATACTCTGGATACTCGGACTGGGCATACTGGTACATTTGCTGTGTAACATGCTGTGTGGCAGCGATAGGCTGCGGTGCTGGAGCTGTCTGTTGTGCATTCTGTGGCTGAGAAGTCTGTGAAACTTGTTCTTGTCTAGGCGGGCGTGGTCTTTCTTTAGTTTTACCAGTGGCTATGTTGTGTTTCAGAACTGCACACTCGTTTATAAAATGACCTGGCTGTTTACAATAATTGCAAGTCCCTTTAACGGGAGCTGCAGGATGACTGGCTTGATTCGGACCCCTCTTCTGACTGTCTTGTGGAACAGATTGAGCAACTAGTACTTTCATTTTCGTGTCTTTCATACGTCTCCTTTCGTGTTCTTGTTCTTCTCTGATTCTATTCTGGTGATACTGAAGCATCTGGAGCATCTGTGACGGGGTACTAGCTTGCCAAGTACTTTCGACTTTCAAAACTCGATTTTTAACTTGTGGGCTTGAATTCTCGACTAGTTTAGTAACAAAAAGATGAGGGTATGACTCGCTACCTGTCTTCAAACCACTGTTGATGATAAAGCATTTCTCGAATCTAGAATAAAAATCACTAGTATCTTCATCCTGTTTCTGTTTGCATGCTGAGATTGCATCCCAGTCTTCCTTTTTCGTGGCTAATAACCTTGGCAAAACCTGGATCAATAACTCTGGCAATTCTTTACATTTCTCCCCAAGACCGGTACCTGGTACTCGTATTTTATCTTCAGCTTCTAGAACTGTCCAATCTATCTTTTTCTCTCCCACCTCCCATTCTTTTTCCTTGAGTTTCTCGTATACCCCTGCGGGCAACAGGACCTTTAACATTTTAATAATATCTGGATACGTGTATTCTCCCATACGGAGCATGTCTTTTAATTCTCGATGGAACCCTGCTGGATCTTTGTCGTGACAGGGAATTAACTTCTTCATCTCTAAGAGTTCCATCTTTGTGATAGGGGTGTAAACAAATACTCGTTGCATTTCACCATCCGGTGTCCTAACTGGATGTACTTCTCGTAGCGGATGCTGTCTATCTATGTAAAATGGTTTACTTTCTGGAGGTGAGACGTGAACAAAATGCGGATTCAGAAACGTTCTATATTTGTGGCGCTGTTCTAGAATGACACTAATTAAATCGGTACCTAAACCTTTCCATTTATACTGGAGTAACTCGTTCAGAACGTCATGTAACGGACCTGGATCAGAATGTTGACCCTCATACAGTGTAATGAGGTACTGGATCATATACATACCCACCAGTCGCTGCTCGGCTGGGGGCAGTTTCAGAAACATTTGTGCCACTATTTCGTCTGGAAAAGTGGTAGAATCAGTAATCCATCGGACTGCTGATCGGGCTAGTTCTTGTTCATGCATGGTACTAAGTTCACTATAACCGATTTGTGATTTCAAAATGTGATCGGTAGCTTGAAATACTTGTTCTAGAGAACCTTGTTCTGGTGCTGGATGATGAAAGACTTTCTTGTGTTCTAGGCGTAAATGTCGGTCTGGAAATCTAGATTTACCTACATACGCTATTCTGGCGGTATTCTCGTCTTCTGCTTCTTCAGTATCAGAGTTACTTTCTTTCTCGCTTACTAGTGCTTCTTTGCGTTGTTCGTGTAACCTTATTATTTCTTTACGTATTTTCTTGTACATACTCTCTATACTACTGAGGGTCTTGTGTCTACCCTCGGCTATATTATCACTCCACCTTGTCAGAACTTTCATTTCGGTCGGATCTTTAGTCGGACAATCTTGTTCCCTTACTAAACAATTAATTAAAAACTTTAATAGCATGAGCTGGGTCTCAGCTTTCCTTAGTGACATGATTTCACCAATACTCTCTGGATCTTCTCCAGTACGGATGAAACGATACATTCTGTCTAGATCTTCTTTCATATTCGGTAGGGTGGCCAGATACTCGGTCACCCGTCTTACACGCAATGAATATAAAACCATATTGTCTTCGCCTGGGACTGGATCATAACAGCATTCGGTAAGGGCTCGCCTGATGTCTGCGACGGACTGATGTTTGGGCGTACGCTGTAACGCACGTTCATGTAACTCGACCAACCCTATACGTTTATTTGGCGGCGGGGTGCCAGGAGGACCTCCTCCCGCGGCCCCTAAACTGGAATCGTCGACTGATACTCTTCGTGCTGGTAGAGTGACTGATGTAGCGGGAACTTGTACTATGGGCTGGACCAGGGGTACCGTAACAGGTGCCCCGGTGGCTGGAAGAACAGGAATTACATTATTTACTGGAGCTGGCGGAGCAGGATTTGCATATTCTGGGACTGTGTCGTCCAAATAGGACGAGAGAAAAATATCAGCTGCGGTCGGTTTGTGACGTAGCTTAATCGGAACTAATGGCGGCGGAAAATTACATGGTGCTTCCGGGGTTGCTTTTGGCAAGCCCTCGGCAAGAAGAGGATACATACCCTTAATGAGGGCATTTCTCTGTCGGTCTGACTGTTCGGTTTTAACTCGTTCACCTACTTCGATTAATTCCCTTTCTTGGGCTCTTTCTGAGGATTCTCTACTTAATTCTGACTTTCTGATTTCTTTCTCTGTTCTTTTATGAGATTCTTTGCGCCATAACTCGATGGCATCTTTCTGGGACTGTCTGGCTTTCTTTTTCCATAATACTTCTTCTACTCGCATGATGCACTCGGCATCCCATGTACCCGATACGGGCCATCTATACTTTTCCTCTAATTCCTTGGTGTACTCCACCCATAAGTCTAGATATAATATGGCACTTATGCCATGCTTTTGATACATAAAATGACCTGGACTGTCCCTAGGCGGGACAGGAACTGCTTCTTCGAGCAGACCTTTTCTAGTTCTTAGCTGACGTAATTTTGAGAACAGAGGCATGACTAGACTGGAGTCTGGACACAATACAATACACAATGAACACAATAATAACTGCAATACGAATCATTCATACCACGACGTTGAAAACACATGAAATAACATTTAGAATAACAGTTCGGACAAGATACTACCTGAAATACTGAGAACAAAATACATGAATTTCTCGAGAACAGAACTTACTAGAGCAGAAACTAGAATGACTGGATGCACTGCTAAAACAGTACTAAACTTACCCGTCCCATAAAGAGACACGTCAGGACCCGCATCCACCTAAGTGGACACTTCGTGTTGGATCTGCGTACCCAAACCCATGGACCAGAGACAAATTAATTGACCCTGTCTAGATACTACCCCAGCAACGGTACTCACCGGGCAGCAAGAACGGAAGGCCTCGGACTTGACTGGACTGCTACGACGACGGACGGACGAACTTCGGACTTCAGTTACAGGTGGGCCTCCGGATACCTTGGACCTTGGACTCTCGGCTTGGGCTCTGGTCGGGACTCGCCGCGTTCCTCCACCGCCTCGTCTGGATGCTGGACCGCAACCTCCGTCTCCTCCGTGGACCTGAGGGATACTTAAAGCAGAAATATCTGCCGGTGCGCAGGATGGTTCCGTCACGGCTGCAGAGGGTCAGGGGGCTTGCGTGGCTTCTCCGGCGCGTGGGGAAAGGGCAAGTCCCTATTCGGGCGCCATTATGTGGTAAATAAATAATTAATTACCGGTACTATTTTTGACTATAATTAATAAACGGTTAGCTCAATAAATAAGAGTCAAGATACGAGGTAGCTGGAGTATACAGGCTTTAATTAAGCATAAAAGGACTGGAACAGGACAGCCTGTACGGGGATGGGATGGCAGCTGCCTGGGGCAGGGACAAAGGAATGGAATGGTAACTTTTATTAACAGTGCACAAGTATATATAGTTAAAACATTTTCATGGCATTCAATACAATAGGCGTAGCAGTAGGCGGAGTTTGTAGCAGTCGCGAAAGATAAGGGCAGAAATGATGTAACAAGAAGGCGTGTACAAGGCGGATACATAGACATGTGATGCAAACGTAACAGAATATGTCATAAAAAGGGGTGGAAACATGGAGGGGGCTACCTGAGCAGCTGGGACCTCTAACCTAGTGGTGCGCGCAAACTGGCAATGACGTGTTACCAGGAGGACTGGGGGCTATGACTTCTGCGCTAGAAGAGGAGACGAAAAGTCTGGAGTGTCAGGGCGACATGTACCTAAAGCCTATCTAGTATCTAGTGTTTAGAGAACATGTTGATAGAATCCAAAAGTTATCAGGGCAAAGGCTAACAGACACTAAGACTGGTGCATACATAATTCTACATGTAGTGCGGGTGCAGGGAATATTCTATGAATATTAATACAGTATTTCTCTTACATGGAGACATAAAGGCTAGACCATGACGGAAACTATTGATGCGATTCAGTAGCTTAGAAATGCAGAGAAGGAGGGCTGGACTGATAACTAGAATCATAACATACTCTTGGCAGACTGAGAGGCAGAGCCAGGCCGAGCCGGGCACTGCGAGGCATGAAGTAAGCTAAGGGTCAGAGATACAGGTGGGGGCTGTATCGCTCCTCGGAGAGGGTTCAGGAAACAGGAGCTGAATCTGAGTCCGGGCCCTTTTGAGGCCTAGAAACGGGGACTTTTCAATGAATTAACGTGCACACTGTGAAACGTGGCAACGTAGCTTTACATAGGCCTGATATTCGTTGTATTCACGAGAACTGGAAACTGGCATACTAGAGATGGACACAACTGTAATTGCGTCTTTAATCGATCAGAAGGGAATACATACATATCGATCATGCACATAGGACATAACATGGGGAACACGTAGGCACATATAACATGGCAAAATTTACTTTTCCACAAGAGGGTCAAGATGTCTTTGACCATCTTCCCCAACTTACTGATGAAGAGATTTCTGGCCTTAATGAATTTGAGATCTGTTTAAAACAGCTTGATAAGCATTATTTATCCAAAGTTAGCACAATATTTGAGAGATATCAATTTGCAAAAATGAAACAAGAGTATAATGCAACAGTTGAAGGGTATGTTACTCAATTGAGGAAGCTCGCTTCTTCCTGCAAGTTTGGAAATCTCTGTGATGAAAGAATTAGAGATCAATTCATGTTTGGGTGTAACATTGAGAAAGTAAGAGAAGAACTCTGGTTGAGGGATGAGCCTACCTTGGATGAGGTCTTACAAGTCGCTAGGAGGGTTGAACATTCCCTCAAGTGTGTTGATACCCTAATCAAGGATAAACAGGCATCAGTTCAATCTGTCAAGGGTGCTGAAAATATTACTTCTAGCCCTAATCCCTCTACTGTTTCTGGTACATCTAAATTTAATCCTAAAAAGAAATTTGTACCAAGGTGTTTCAGGTGTGATAAGTTAGGTCATTTGGCCAGTGACAAAAAATTTCCTGCTTGGAATGTTATATGTGCCAAATGGAAAAGTAAGGGGCATCTTTCTGTAGTTTTCAAGACTAAGACTGGTTCCTCTAATATAAAATCAGTAGAGGCAGAGATTTTACAGGAGGATTTTGTCTGCGGACAGATTGTTGTACAAGTCGTGTCCCATGGTGAAACTAAGTCCTGTCCTCTAGATTCAATCTTGGTTGATGGTGAGTCAACTAGAGTTCTATTTGACTCTGGTGCTAAGATCACCACCATCTCAAGAAATTTCTTTGAATCCAAATTGTCTCACAAAATTACCCTGCACAAACCAGACATACGTCCTTTAGCGTGTGGAGGTGAAGTCATTCCTTTGAAGGGATACTTTAATGGGCTAATTGAACACAAGGGGCACTACACTTCAGGGAAGATTTATGTTTCACTTAAAGGTGATAGCATAATTAGTTGGTTCCATCAAGGCGATTTAGGGGTTATGCTAGATCCAAGTAGTGATTCTCCTATTAAACTCAAAGAAGTTATACAGACTGTTACGATTTCCTCTGATAGTATGTTGGAAGCAAAAATCAAAGAGAAGTTTCCTCATTTGTTCAAAAATGTTTTGGGTTGTCTCAGAGGATTTAAACTTAAGATACATTTGCGGCTGGCTCACAGCGTTCCATTAGCTGTGAGGGAAGAAATGAGAAAAGAATTGTGCAAGTTGCAAGAGGGTGGTATCATTGAGGAAGTAACTGCAACAGATTGGGTTTCTCCAGTTGTAGCAGCGCGCAAATCGGATGGCTCACTTCGTCTATGTGTGGACTTGAGACAACTGAATAAGTGCGTTATTGTAGATAGATTCCCTTTACCGAATATTTCGGAATTACTCACGTTGCTGGATGGTGCTAAGGTGTTTAGCACCATCGACTTGACCTCGGCCTACCATCAGGTCGAATTGGATAAGGCTTCCAGGGACTTCACTTCATTCATCACCCGTTTGGTTCTTTTAGGTTTGTACGTATGCCTTTTGGGCTTGTCTCAGCTGCGGCTGTTTTTCAGCGTATGATGGAAAAGGTTTTGGAGGGTTGTAAAGGATGCTGTGTGTATCAGGATGACATTTTGATTTTTGCAAAATATGAAGTCGAGCATGAGAAGTTTCTTTTTGATGTCCTTGGTAAATTGGGTGAAGCCAACCTCACTGTTAAATCAGAGAAATGTAAATTTGGTACATCCTCAATTCATTATCTAGGACATACAATTTCACATAGTGGTACCTCTCCAAAGTCCAGTCTTATTGATTCTATTACTCAAATGCCACCTCCTTCTTGCAAGGATGAGTTGGCGAAATTTTTTGGTATGGTAGAGTACTACAATAAATTTGTTGAGGGTTTTGCAAGTTTAACAGCCAATATGAGGAGTTTGTTAAAGAAGGGCTGTGAATTTAAGTGGAGTCCTGATGTGTGATGAGGAGTTTAATCTTATTAAGGATAGGTTAAAATCTCCACCAATTTTGACAAGTTTTGATTCTTGCAAGACTTCTGTTGTTACTACGGATGCGAGTTTTAAGGGTCTAGGTGCAGTTCTACAACAAGAGGGTAAAGAAGGAATGTCTACGGTTATGTTTGCATTACATGGTTTAAGGGATCCAGAGTCCAGATACTCTGTTATCAAACGTGAAGCGCTGGCGGTGTTTTGGGCTGTCAGAAAGTTTAAGAAATTCTTGTGGGTGACTAGATTTATAGTGAAGACGGATCACAAGCCTTTGTGTGAGGTTTTTTAAAAAAAAAGGAATTGACCTTATCTCAAGTAGAATTACGAAATGGGTCATTACTCTTCAAGAATATGATTTTGAGATTAGATATATTCCTGGTGTTGATAATAGTGTGGCAGACACATTGTCTAGATTCTTGAGTGTTGGGCATGAAGAAGTGCAGTTAGATGAATGGGATGATCCTGAGATGCATGTCTGTTTTATTGATGAAGAAATTATGGTAGAGATAAATGGAGAGATTTATTATCTTCGGATGCTGTTCTTGTTGAAGTTATTGCTCTATTACACAAAGGTTGGGAGAGCAAAAGAGGTTGTTCCGCTGAAGCTTCAAAGTTTTGTGGTGTTAGGAATGAATTGGCATTCTGTGATGGGTTTTTGTTGCGTGGTACCAAGCTGGTTCCTCCGTCTGAGTTTCGGAGGAAGTTGATTGACTTTGCCCATGAATCACATTCTGAGATGTCAAAAACAAAGGAAAGATTGCGTACATGTTATTGGTGGCCGGGAATGGATATTTCCATTGAGAGAGTTGTCAGAGAGTGTCTGGTGTGTACTCATAGTGGTAAATCTAAAGAAGTGAGAGTTCAGCCTATGGTAGTTAGGGATCTTCCTAGGAAGCTGTGGAGTGAGGTTGCCTTTGATATTGTTGGTCCTGCTCATCATAATGGTCAACAGACATTTATCATGGTTCTATTGGACTTATATTCAAGATGGCCTGAGATTTGCTTTACGCAGGGTATTGAGACTTCTCAAGTCATAATGTTTTTAGATACTGTTATAGCTAGGGAAGGATTTCCGGATTCCATTCTCGCGGACAATGGGGTTCAATTTGTTTCACGGAAGATCGAGTGTTATTTGAGGAATATGGGCATACTTCATAAAAAATGGTCGTTATAGCACCCAGAAACAAATGGAATGATTGAGAGATTTAACATAGTTCTAAAAGAGACTATATCCTGGGCCAAATCATCAGGCCTTAATTAGAAAGAAGAAGTGTTAAAGAAAGTGGAGTTGTACAGGTCGACCCCGCACTCATCAACTGGGAAATCTCAGTTTTTTCTTTTCAAGGGGAGGATTCCCAGTACCCTTGTTGAACCTTCTTGGGTGAGAGATTTTGGTGAGTCTGTTTGCAAGTCTTCCTCAAAAGAACCTGATTGGCGTTTTAAAGAAAAGTATTTGTGTCAAAAGAGAAAGGAATCTTTTGATATTAGGAAGGCTACAAAGAACACTGGGGTTGGAGTTGGTGATTTTGTAGTAATTAAACTTCCGGGTTCTAAGGTTAAATTTTCCAGTCCTATTAAAGTCATTAAAGTGTTTAACAATGCTGTCAGAACTCAGGATCATAGGGTCTGGAACCTTAACAGGGTCTCTGTTGTTCCGAACCCTGTGACAAGTGATTCTGGTGCACTAAATTTTCCTAAAGTGTGTAATGACTCTATTTCGGATGCTTTGCGTGCGTCTTCTAGGATTGTAAGTAGACCAGCATATTTGAATGATTATGTTTCTTAAATTTTGTGTTATTTCTGGGGGGAAAGATGTGTGATATTCTGTTACATTCATGTTATTTGTGTTAGTGTTTTACGTGAGGTTCATTTGCCTTACTAACTGGTGACATCATTCATGTGTTGGTTCCAAGCTGCTCTGTTGTCATGGTTCAAGAATGTTAGGATTCACTTGATATAGAGCAGTTGCTTGGATTGGATGTGGCACTGGATGGGTTCATCTTCATCTGCAATAAACCTACTTATTATCTTCAACTTCAAACCTGCCTACCTCTTAATTTCTATTTGGAGGATTTTACACCTTTGCTGCATACTATCGGAAACTGTACAATGCACAAACCCACGGGCTGACCATTGCTGCTCTCCTTGACCAGAGTGGGGTGTGCCTCCCTAGGCTGCAGCCAGGAGCCCAGAAGGACCTAGAGCGCCCCATCTCCTTGAAGGAAATTGAGGAGGCGATCATTATGGTCTCCCCTGGCAAGACCCCGGGTCCGGACGGCCTTCCGCAGGAGTATTATGTGGCATACAGAGGCCCCCTAGTGCCCACCTTGCTAACTAGCCAACGAGGGATCTGTAGCCTCTCCAGGCACCCTGTGGGAGTCTGGGAAGGCAACCGTTACAGGATTTGCAAAACGGCAGCTGAAAACCAGAAACATGCACAGCTGCAGGAGATCTCTTCCATGGGGGCGCAGGCTCTTCGCTTGTAACAGCTTCTATCCACGTCGGAAGATGCTGCTCAGCCCGACAATTGGCACTCATCCCGGACAATATTAAGCAACTATCCCTGGATACCGCCAAGCTCCTCTGGAGGTTTTTGGTAGCAAGAGTTTACGGCTGGGGGGACAAGAACGGTTTGATCTTGCACAGGTTGGCCACATATCCCAGGGCGAACCGCATCCTCCCAGAGGTGGTGGACTCAGCTGGAGTGGTGTAATGCGATCCCGTGGCATTGGCAAATGCCTTTGCCGCATACTATCGGGAATTGTACACTGCACTAACCCCCGGGCTGACCGTTGCTGCTCTCCTTGACCAGGGTGAGGTATGCATCCCTGGGCAGCAGCCAGCGGCCCAGAAGGACCTAGAGAGCCACATCTCCTTGAAGAAAATTGAGGAGGCGGTCACTCTGGTATCCCCGGGCAAGACCCCGGGTCCGGACGGCCTTCTGCAGGAGTATTATGTGGCATACAGAGGCACCCTAGCGCCCCACCTAGCTAACTAGCCAACGAGGGATCGGTAGCCTCTCCAGGTACCCTGTGGGAGGCTTGGAAGACGACCATAAGAGGTTTTGCAAAATGGCAGCTGAAAACCAGAAACATGCACAGCTGCAGGAGATCTCTTCCATGGAGGCGCTTGCTCTTTGCTTGGAGCAGCTGTGGTTGTGTATTATTGACATTTTCTTTGTAATGCAGAATGTCACCCCCACCCTCCCCCCCCACCCATTTTTCCTCACGTCTCCTGGTGAACGAACAATCAAGTGGAAGAAATGGAGGAAAGTATTTGAGCGTTATGCCAGAGTGTGTGCAGTTAGTTTGTCAGCCGAACGTAAAACCTCTCTTCTGCTTCATTGTCTTGGGTCAGAGGGTCAAGATGTCTTTGACCATCTTCCCCAACTTACTGATGAAGAGATTTCTGGCCTTAATGAATTTGAGATCTGTTTAAAACAGCTTGATAAGCATTATTTATCCAAAGTTAGCATAATATTTGAGAGATATCAATTTGCAAAAATGAAACAAGAGTATAATGCAACAGTTGAAGGGTATGTTACTCAATTGAGGAAGCTCGCTTCTTCCTGCAAGTTTGGAAATCTCTGTGATGAAAGAATTAGAGATCAATTCATGTTTGGGTGTAACATTGAGAAAGTAAGAGAAGAACTCTGGTTGAGGGATGAGCCTACCTTGGATGATGTCTTACAAGTCGCTAGGAGGGTTGAACATTCCCTCAAGTGTGTTGATACCCTAATCAAGGATAAACAGGCATCAGTTCAATCTGTCAAGGGTGCTGAAAATATTACTTCTAGCCCTAATCCCTCTACTGTTTCTGGTACATCTAAATTTAATCCTAAAAAGAAATTTGTACCAAGGTGTTTCAGGTGTGATAAGTTAGGTCATTTGGCCAGTGACAAAAAATGTCCTGCTTGGAATGTTATATGTGCCAAATGGAAAAGTAAGGGGCATCTTTCTGTAGTTTGCAAGACTAAGACTGGTTCCTCTAATATAAAATCAGTAGAGGCAGAGATTTTACAGGAGGATTTTGTCTGCGGACAGATTGTTGTACAAGTCGTGTCCCATGGTGAAACTAAGTCCTGTCCTCTAGATTCAATCTTGGTTGATGGTGAGTCAACTAGAGTTCTATTTGACTCTGGTGCTAAGATCACCACCATCTCAAGAAATTTCTTTGAATCCAAATTGTCTCACAAAATTACCCTGCACAAACCAGACATACGTCCTTTAGCGTGTGGAGGTGAAGTCATTCCTTTGAAGGGATACTTTAATGGGCTAATTGAACACAAGGGGCACTACACTTCAGGGAAGATTTATGTTTCACTTAAAGGTGATAGCATAATTAGTTGGTTCCATCAAGGCGATTTAGGGGTTATGCTAGATCCAAGTAGTGATTCTCCTATTAAACTCAAAGAAGTTATACAGACTGTTACGATTTCCTCTGATAGTATGTTGGAAGCAAAAATCAAAGAGAAGTTTCCTCATTTGTTCAAAAATGTTTTGGGTTGTCTCAGAGGATTTAAACTTAAGATACATTTGCGGCTGGCTCACAGCGTTCCATTAGCTGTGAGGGAAGAAATGAGAAAAGAATTGTGCAAGTTGCAAGAGGGTGGTATCATTGAGGAAGTAACTGCAACAGATTGGGTTTCTCCAGTTGTAGCAGCGCGCAAATCGGATGGCTCACTTCGACTATGTGTGGACTTGAGACAACTGAATGAGTGCGTTATTGTAGATAGATTCCCTTTACCGAATATTTCGGAATTACTCACGTTGCTGGATGGTGCTAAGGTGTTTAGCACCATCGACTTGACCTCGGCCTACCATCAGGTCGAATTGGATAAGGCTTCCAGGGACTTCACTTCATTCATCACCCGTTTGGTTCTTTTAGGTTTGTACGTATGCCTTTTGGGCTTGTCTCAGCTGCGGCTGTTTTTCAGCGTATGATGGAAAAGGTTTTGGAGGGTTGTAAAGGATGCTGTGTGTATCAGGATGACATTTTGATTTTTGCAAAATATGAAGTCGAGCATGAGAAGTTTCTTTTTGATGTCCTTGGTAAATTGGGTGAAGCCAACCTCACTGTTAAATCTGAGAAATGTAAATTTGGTACATCCTCAATTCATTATCTAGGACATACAATTTCACATAGTGGTACATCTCCAAAGTCCAGTCTTATTGATTCTATTACTCAAATGCCACCTCCTTCTTGCAAGGATGAGTTGGCGAAATTTTTTGGTATGGTAGAGTACTACAATAAATTTGTTGAGGGTTTTGCAAGTTTAACAGCCAATATGAGGAGTTTGTTAAAGAAGGGCTGTGAATTTAAGTGGAGTCCTGATGTGTGATGAGGAGTTTAATCTTATTAAGGATAGGTTAAAATCTCCACCAATTTTGACAAGTTTTGATTCTTGGAAGACTTCTGTTGTTACTACGGATGCGAGTTTTAAGGGTCTAGGTGCAGTTCTACAACAAGAGGGTAAAGAAGGAATGTCTACGGTTATGTTTGCATCACGTGGTTTGAGGGATTCAGAGTCCAGATACTCTGTTATCAAACGTGAAGCGCTGGCGGTGTTTTGGGCTGTCAGAAAGTTTTAGAAATTCTTGTGGGTGACTAGATTTATAGTGAAGACGGATCACAAGCCTTTGTGTGAGGTTTTTTTCAAAAAAAGGAATTGACCTTATCTCAAGTAGAATTACGAAATGGGTCATTACTCTTCAAGAATATGATTTTGAGATTAGATATATTCCTGGTGCTGATAATAGTGTGGCAGACACATTGTCTAGATTCGTGAGTGTTGGGCATGAAGAAGTGCAGTTAGATGAATGGGATGATCCTGAGATGCATGTCTGTTTTATTGATGAAGAAATTGTGGTAGAGATAAATGGAGAGATTTATTATCTTCGGATGCTGTTCTTGTTGAAGTTATTGCTCTATTACACAAAGGTTGGAAGAGCAAAAGAGGTTGTTCCGCTGAAGCTTCAAAGTTTTGGGGTGTTAGGAATGAATTGGCATTCTGTGATGGGTTTTTGTTGCGTGGTACCAAGCTGGTTCCTCCGTCTGAGTTTCAGAGGAAGTTGATTGACTTTGCCCATGAATCACATTCTGGGATGTCAAAAACAAAGGAAAGATTGCGTACATGTTATTGGTGGCCGGGAATGGATATTTCCATTGAGAGAGTTGTCAGAGAGTGTCTGGTGTGTACTCATAGTGGTAAATCTAAAGTAGTGAGAGTTCAGCCTATGGTAGTCAGGGATCTTCCTAGGAAGCCGTGGAGTGAGGTTGCATTTGATATTGTTGGTCCTGTTCATCATAATAGTCAATAGACATTTATCATGGTTCTATTGGACTTATATTCAAGATGGCCTGAGATTTGCTTTACGCAGGGTATTGAGACTTCTCAAGTCATAATGTTTTTAGATACTGGTATAGCTAGGGAAGGATTTCCGGATTCCATTCTCGCGGACAATGGGGTTCAATTTGTTCCACAGAAGATGGAGTGTTATTTGAGGAATATGGGCATACTTCATAAAAAATGCTCGTTATAGCACCCAGAAACAAACGGAATGATTGAGAGATTTAACAAAGTTCTAAAAGAGACTATATCCTGGGCCAAATCATCAGGCCTTAATTGGAAAGAAGAAGTGTTAAAGAAAGTGGAGTTGTACAGGTCGACCCCGCACTCATCAACTGGGAAATCTCAGTTTTTTCTTTTCAAGGGGAGGATTCCCAGTACCCTTGTTGAACCTTCTTAAGTGAGAGATTTTGGTGAGTCTGTTTGCAAGTCTTCCTCAAAAGAACCTGATTGGTGTTTTATAGAAAAGTATTTGTGTCAAAAGAGAAAGGAATCTTTTGATATTAGGAAGGCTACGAAGAACACTGGGGTTGGAGTTGGTGATTTTGTAGTAATTAAACTTACGGGTTCTAAGGTTAAATTTTCCAGTCCTATTAAAGTCATTAAAGTGTTTAACAATGCTGTCAGAACTCAGGATCATAGGGTCTGGAACCTTAACAGGGTCTCTGTTGTTCCGAACCCTGTGACAAGTGATTCTGGTGCACTAAATGTTCCTAAAGTGTGTAATGACTCTATTTCGGACGCTTTGCGTGCGTCTTCTAGGATTGTAAGTAGACCAGCATATTTGAATGATTATGTTTCTTACATTTTTTGTTATTTCTGGGGGGAAAGATGTGTGATATTCTGTTACATTCATGCTAGCTATTTGTGTTAGTGTTTTACATGAGGTTCATTTGCCTTAGTAACTGGTGATATCATTCATGTGTTGGTTCCAAGCTGCTCTGTTGTCATGGTTCAAGAATGTTAGGATTCAATTGATATAGAGCAGTTGCTTGGATTGAATGTGGCACTGGATGGGTTCATCTTCATCTGCAATAAACCTACTTATTATCTTCAACTTCAAACCTGCCAACCTCTTAATTTCTATTTGGAGGATTTTACACCTTTGCTGCATACTATCGGAAACTGTACAATGCACAAACTCACGGGCTGACCATGGCTGCTCTCCTTGACCAGAGTGGGGTGTGCCTCCCTAGGCTGCAGCCAGGAGCCCAGAAGGACCTAGAGCGCCCCATCTCCTTGAAGGAAATTGAGGAGGCGATCATTATGGTCTCCCCGGGCAAGACCCCGGGTCCGGACGGCCTTCCGCAGGAGTATTATGTGGCATACAATGGCACCCTAGCGCCCACCTAGCTAACTAGCCAACAAGGGATCTGTAGCCTCTCCAGGTACCCTGTGGGAGTCTGAGAAGGCAACCATTACAGGTTTTGCAAAACGGCAGCTGAAAACCAGAAACATGCACAGCTGCAGGAGATCTCTTCCATGGGGGCGCAGGCTCTTCGCTTGTAACAGCTTCTATCCACGTCGGAAGATGCTGCTCAGCCCGACAATTGGCACTCATCCCGGATAATATTCAGCAACTATCCCTGGATACCGCCAAGCTCCTCTGGAGGTTTTTGGTAGCAAGAGTTTACGGCTGGGGGGACAAGAACGGTTCGATCTTGCACAGGTTGGCCACATATCCCAGGGCGAACCGCATCCTCCCAGAGGTGGTGGACTCAGCTGGAGTGGTGTAATGCAATCCCGTGGCATTGGCAAATGCCTTTGCCGCATACTATCGGGAATTGTACACTGCACTAACCCCCGGGCTGACCGTTGCTGCTCTCCTTGACCAGGGTGAGGTATGCATCCCTGGGCAGCAGCCAGCGGCCCAGAAGGACCTAGAGCGCCACATCTCCTTGAAGAAAATTGAGGAGGCGGTCACTCTGGTCTCCCTGGGCAAGACCCCGGGTCCGGACGGCCTTCCGCAGGAGTATTATGTGGCATACAGAGGCACCCTAGCGCCCCACCTAGCTAACTAGCCAACTAGGGATCGGTAGCCTCTCCAGGTACCCTGTGGGAGGCTGGGAAGACGACCATAAGAGGTTTTGCAAAATGGCAGCTGAAAACCAAAAACATGCACAGCTGCAGGAGATCTCTTCCATGGAGGCGCTTGCTCTTTGCTTGGAACAGCTGTGGTTGTGTATTATTGACATTTTCTTTGTAATGCAGAATGTAACCCCCCCCCCCCCCATTTTTCCTCACGTCTCCTGGTGAACGAACAATCAAGTGGAAGAAATGGAGGAAAGTATTTGAGCGTTATGCCAGAGTGTGTGGAGTTAGTTTGTCAGCCGAGCATAAAACCTCTCTTCTGCTTCATTGTCTTGGGTCAGAAGGTCAAGATGTCTTTGACCATCTTCCCCAACTTACTGATGAAGAGATTTCTGGCCTTAATGAATTTGAGATCTGTTTAAAACAGCTTGATAAGCATTATTTATCCAAAGTTAGCACAATACTTGAGAGATATCAATTTGCAAAAATGAAACAAGAGGATAATGCAACAGTTGAAGGGTATGTTACTCAATTGAGGAAGCTCGCTTCTTCCTGCAAGTTTGGAAATTTCTGTGATGAAAGAATTAGAGATCAATTCATGTTCGGGTGTAACATTGAGAAAGTAAGAGAAGAACTCTGGTTGAGGGATGAGCCTACCTTGGATGAGGTCTTACAAGTCGCTAAGAGGGTTGAACATTCCCTCAAGTGTGTTGATACCCTAATCAAGGATAAACAGGCATCAGTTCAATCTGTCACGGGTGCTGAAAAAATTATTTCTAGCCCTAAGCCCTCTACTGTTTCTGGTACATCTAAATTTATTCCTAAAAAGAAATTTGTACCAAGGTGTTTCAGGTGTGATAAGTTAGGTCATTTGGCCAGTGACAAAAAATGTCCTGCTTGGAATGTTATATGTGCCAAATGGAAAAGTAAGGGGCATCTTTCTGTAGTTTGCAAGACTAAGACTGGTTCCTCTAATATAAAATCAGTAGAGGCAGAGATTTTACAGGAGGATTTTGTCTGCGGACAGATTGTTGTACAAGTCGTGTCCCATGGTGAAACTAAGTCCTGTCCTCTAGATTCAATCTTGGTTGATGGCGAGTCTACTAGAGTTCTATTTGACTCTGGTGCTAAGATCACCATCATCTCAAGAAATTTGTTTGAATCCGAATTATCTCACAAAATTACCCTGCACAAACCGGACATACGTCCTTTAGCGTGTGGAGGTGAAGTCATTCCTTTGAAGGGATACTTTAATGGGCTAATTGAATACAAGGGGCACTACACTTCAGGGAAGATTTATGTTTCACTTAAAGGTGATAGCATACTTAGTTGGGTCCATCAAGGTGATTTAGGGGTTATGCTAGATCCAAGTTGTGATTCTCCTATTAAACTCAAAGAAGTTATACAGACTGTTACGATTTCCTCTGATAGTAAGTTGGAAGCAAAAATCAAAGAGAAGTTTCCTCATGTGTTCAAAAATGTTTTGGGTTGTCTCAGAGGATTTAAACTTAAGATACCTTTGCGGCCAGGCTCACAGCGTTTGATTAGCTGTGAGGGAAGAAATGAGAAAAGAATTGTGCAAGTTGCAAGAGGGTGGTATCATTGAGGAAGTAACTGCAACAGATTGGGTTTCTCCAGTTGTAGCCGCGCCCAAATTGGATGGCTCACTTCGTCTTTGGTGGACTTGAGACAACTGAATAAGTGTGTTATTGTAGATAGATTCCCTTTACCGAATATTTCGGAATTACTCACATTGCTGGATGGTGCTAAGGTGTTTAGCACCATCGACTTGACCTCGGCCTACCATCAGGTCGAATTGGATGAGGCTTCCAGGGATTTCACTTCATTCATCACCCCGTTTGGGTCTTTTAGGTTTGTACGTATGCCTTTTGGGCTTGTCTCAGCTGCGGCTCTTTTTCAGCGTATGATGGAAAAGGTTTTGGAGGGTTGTAAAGGATGCTGTGTGTATCAGGATGACATTTTGATTTTTGCAAAAAATGAAGTTGAGCATGAGAAGTTTCTTTTTGATGTCCTTGGTAAATTGGGTGATGCCAACCTCACTATTAAATCTGAGAAATGTAATTTTGGTACATCCTCAATTCATTATCTAGGACATACACTTTCACATAGTGGTACCTCTCCAAAGTCCAGTCTTATTGATTCTATTACTGAAATGCCACCTCCTTCTTTGCAAGGATGAGTTGACGAAATTTTTTGGTATGGTAGAGTACTACAATAAATTTGTTGAGGGTTTTGCAAGTTTAACAGCCAATATGAGGATTTTGTTAAAGAAGGGCTGTGAATTTAAGTGGAGTCCTGTTGTGTGATGAGGAGTTTAATCTTATTAAGGATAGGTTAAAATCTCCACTGATTTTGAAAAGTTTTGATTCTTGCAAGACTTCTGTTGTTACTATGGATGCGAGTCTTAAGGGTCTAGGTGCAGTTTTACAACAAGAGGGTAAAGAAGGAATGTCTATGGTTATGTTTGCATTACGTGGTTTGAGGGATCCAGAGTCCAGATACTCTGTTATCAAACGTGAAGCGCTGGCGGTGTTTTGGGCTGTCAGAAAGTTTAAGAAATTCTTGTGGGGGACTAGATTTATAGTGAAGACGGATCACAAGCCTTTGTGTGAGGTTTTTTCAAAAAAAGGAATTGACCTTATCTCAAGTAGAATTACGAAATTGGTCATTACTCTGCAAGAATATGATTTTGAGATTAGATATATTCCTGGTGCTGATAATAGTGTGGCAGACACATTATCTAGATACTTATTATCTTCAACTTCAAACCTGCCTACCTCTTAATTTCTATTTGGAGGATTTTACACCTTTGCTGCATACTATCGGAAACTGTACAATGCACAAACTCACGGGCTGACCATGGATGCTCTCCTTGACCAGAGTTGGGTGTGCCTCCCTAGGCTGCAGCCAGGAGCCCAGAAGGACCTAGAGCGCCCCATCTCCTTGAAGAAAATTGAGGAGGCGATCACTATGGTCTCCCCGGGCAAGACCCCGGGTCCGGACGGCCTTCCGCAGGAGTATTATGTGGCATACAGAGGCACCCTAGTGCTCACCTAGCTAACTAGCCAACGAGGGATCTGTAGCCTCTCCAGGTACCCTGTGGGAGTCTGGGAAGGCAACCATTACAGGTTTTGCAAAACGGCAGCTGAAAACCAGAAACATGCACAGCTGCAGGAGATCTCTTCCATGGAGGCGCAGGCTCTTCGCTAATAACAGCTTCTATCCACGTCGGAAGATGCTGCTCAGCCCGACAATTGGCACTCATCCCGGACAATATTAAGCAACTATCCCTGGATACTGCCAAGCTCCTCTGGAGGTTTTCGGTAGCAAGAGTTTACGGCTGGGGGGACAAGAACGGTTCGATCTTGCACAGGTTGGCCACATATCCCAGGGCGAACCGCATCCTCCCAGAGGTGGTGGACTCAGCTGGAGTGGTGCAATGCGATCCCGTGGCATTGGCAAATGCCTTTGCCGCATCAAATCGGAAATTGTACACTGCACTAACCCCCGGGCTGACCGTTGCTGCTCTCCTTGACCAGGGTGAGGCATGCCTCCCTGGGCTGCAGCCAGCGGCCCAGAAGGACCTAGAGCGCCCCATCTCCTTGAAGGAAACTGAGGAGGCGATCACTCTGGTCTCCCCGGGCAAGACCCCGGGTCCGCATGGCCTTCCGCAGGAGTTAATATGTGGCATACAGAGGCACCCTAGTGTCCCACCTAGCTCACTAGCCAACGAGGGATCGGTAGCCTCTCCAGGTACCCTGTGGGAGGCTGGGAAGGGGACCATAAGAGGTTTCGCAAAATGGCAGCTGAAAACCAGAAACATGCACAGCTGCAGGAGATCTCTTCCATGGAGGCGCTTGCTCTTTGCTTAGAACAGCTGTGGTTGTGTATTATTGACATTTTCTTTGTAATTCAGAATGTCACTCCCCCCGCCCCCCCCATTTTTCCTCACGTCTCCTGGTGATTGAACAATCAAGTGGAAGAAATGGAGGAAAGTATTTGAGCGTTATGCCAGAGTGTGTGGAGTTAGTTTGTCAGCCGAGCGTAAAAACTCTCTTCTGCTTCATTGTCTTGCGTCAGAGGGTCAAGATGTCTTTGAACACCTTCCCCAACTTACTGATGAAGAGATTTCTGGCCTTAATGAATTTGAGATCTGTTTAAAACAGCTTGATAAGCATTATTTATCCAAAGTTAGCACAATACTTGAGAGATATCATCTTGCAGCATTGAAACAAGAGGATAATGCAACAGTTGAAGGGTATGTTACTCAATTGAGGAAGCTCGCTTCTTCCTGCAAGTTTGGAAATCTCTGTGATGAAAGAATTAGAGATCAATTCATGTTCGGGTTTAACATTGAGAAAGTTAGAGAAGAACTCTGGTTGAGGGATGAGCCTACCTTGGATGAGGTCTTACAAGTCGCTAAGAGGATTGAACATTCCCTCAAGTGTGTTGATACCCTAATCAAGGATAAACAGGCATCAGTTCAATCTGTCAAGGGTGCTGAAAAAATTACTTCTAGCCCTAATCCCTCTACTGTTTCTGGTACGTCTAAATTTAATTCTAAAAAGAAATTTGTACCTAGGTGTTTCAGGTGTGATAAGTTAGGTCATTTGGCAAGTGACAAAAAATGTCCTGCTTGGAATGTTATATGTGCCAAATGGAAAAGTAAGGGGCATCTTTCTGTAGTTTGCAACACTAAGACTGGTTCCTCTAATATAAAATCAGTAGAGGCAGAGATTTTATGGGAGGATTTTGTCTGCGGACAGATTGTTGTACAAGTCGTGTCCCATGGTGAAACTAAGTCCTGTCCTCTAGATTTAATCTTGGTTGATGGTGAGTCAACTAGAGTTCTATTTGACTCTGGTGCTAAGATCACCATCATCTCAAGAAATTTCTTTGAATCCAAATTATCTCACAAAATTACCCTGCACAAACCGGACATACGTCCTTTAGCGTGTGGAGGTGAAGTCATTCCTTTGAAGGGATACTTTAATGGGCTAATTGAATACAAGGGGCACTACACTTCAGGGAAGATTTATGTTTCACTTAAAGGTGATAGCATAATTAGTTGGGTCCATCAAGGCGATTTAGGGGTTATGCTAGATCCAAGTAGTGATTCTCCTATTAAACTCAAAGAAGTTATACAGACTGTTACGATTTCCCCTGATAGTACGTTGGAAGCAAAAATCAAAGAGAAGTTTCCTCATGTGTTCAAAAATGTTTTGGGTTGTCTCAGAGGATTTAAACTTAAGATACCTTTGCGGCCAGGCTCACAGCGTTCGATTAGCTGTGAGGGAAGAAATGAGAAAAGAATTGTGCAAGTTGCAAGAGGGTGGTATCATTGAGGAAGTAACTGCAACAGATTGGGTTTCTCCAGTTGTAGCCGCGCGCAAATCGGATGGCTCACTTCGTCTATGTGTGGACTTGAGACAACTGAATAAGTGTGTTATTGTAGATAGATTCCCTTTACCGAATATTTCGGAATTACTCACATTGCTGGATGGTGCTAAGGTGTTTATCACCATCGACTTGACCTCGGCCTACCATCGAGATAGCCTGAGATTTGCTTTACGCAGGGTATTGAGACTTCTCATAATGTTTTTAGATACTGTTATAGCTAGGGAAGGATTTCCGGATTCCATTCTCACGGACAATGGGGTTCAATTAGTTTCACAGCAGATGGAGTGTTATTTGAGGAATAGGGGCATACTTCATAAAAAAATGCTCGTTATATCACCCAGAAACAAACGGAATGATTGAGAGATTTAACAAAGTTCTAAAAGAGACTATATCCTGGGCCAAATCATCAGGCCTTAATTGGAAAGAAGAAGTGTTAAAGAAAGTGGAGTTGTACAGGTCGACCCCGCACTCACCAACTGGGAAATCTCAGTTTTTTCTTTTCAAGGGGAGGATTCCCAGTACCCTTGTTGAACCTTCTTGGGTGAGAGATGTTGGTGAGTCTGTTTGCAAGTCTTCCTCAAAAGAACCTGATTGGCGTTTTAAAGAAAAGTATTTGTGTCAAAAGAGAAAGGAATCTTTTGATATTAGGAAGGCTACGAAGAACACTGGGGTTGGAGTTGGTGATTTTGTAGTAATTAAACTACCGGTTTCTACGGTTACATTTTCCAGTCCTATTAAAGTCATTAAAGTGTTTAACAATGCTGTCAGAACTCAGGATCATAGGGTCTGGAACCTTAACAGGGTCTCTGTTGTTCCGAACCCTGTGACAAGTGATTCTGGTGCACTAAATGTTCCTAAAGTGTGTAATGACTCTATTTCTGATGCTTTGCGTGCGACTTCTAGGATTGTAAGTGAACCAGCATATTTGAATGATTATGTTTCTTAAATTTTGTGTTATTTCTGGGGGGAAAGATGTGTGATATTCTGTTACATTCATGTTATTTGTGGTAGTGTTTTACATGAGGTTCATTTGCCTTACTAACTGGTGACATCATTCATGTGTTGGTTCCAAGCTGCTCTGTTGTCATGGTTCGAGAATGTTAGGATTCAATTGATATAGAGCAGTTGCTTTGATTGGATGTGGCACTGGATGGGTTCATCTTCATCTGCAATAAACCTACTTATTATCTTCAACTTCAAACCTGCCTACCTCTTAATTTCTATTTGGAGGATTTTACACCTTTGCTGCATACTATCGGAAACTGTACAATGCACAAACTCATGGGCTGACCATGGCTGCTCTCCTTGACCAGAGTTGGGTGTGCCTCCCTAGGCTGCAGCCAGGAACCCAGAAGGACCTAGAGCGCCCCATCTCCTTGAAGAAAATTGAGGAGGCGATCACTATGGTCTCCCCGGGCAAGACCCCGGGTCCGGACGGCCTTCCGCAGGAGTGTTATGTGGCATACAGAGGCACCCTAGCGCTCACCTAGCTAACTAGCCAACGAGGGATCTGTAGCCTCTCCAGGTACCCTGTGGGAGTCTGGGAAGGCAACCATTACAGGTTTTGCAAAACGGCAGCTGAAAACCAGAAACATGCACAGCTGCAGGAGATCTCTTCCATGGAGGCGCAGGCTCTTCGCTAATAACAGCTTCTATCCACGTCGGAAGATGCTGCTCAGCCCGACAATTGGCACTCATCCCGGACAATATTAAGCAACTATCCCTGGATACTGCCAAGCTCCTCTGGAGGTTTTCGGTAGCAAGAGTTTACGGCTGGGGGGACAAGAACGGTTCGATCTTGCACAGGTTGGCCACATATCCCAGGGCGAACCGCATCCTCCCAGAGGCGGTGGACTCAGCTGGAGTGGTGCAATGCGATCCCGTGGCATTGGCAAATGCCTTTGCCGCATCAAATCGGAAATTGTACACTGCACTAACCCCCGGGCTGACCGTTGCTGCTCTCCTTGACCAGGGTGAGGCATGCCTCCCTGGGCTGCAGCCAGCGGCCCAGAAGGACCTAGAGCGCCCCATCTCCTTGAAGGAAACTGAGGATGCGATCACTCTGGTCTCCCCGGGCAAGACCCCGGGTCCGCATGGCCTTCCGCAGGAGTATTATGTGGCATACAGAGGCACCCTAGCGTCCCACCTAGCTCACTAGCCAACGAGGGATCGGTAGCCTCTCCAGGTACCCTGTGGGAGGCTGGGAAGGGGACCATAAGAGGTTTCGCAAAATGGCAGCTGAAAACCAGAAACATGCACAGCTGCAGGAGATCTCTTCCATGGAGGCGCTTGCTCTTTGCTTAGAACAGCTGTGGTAGTGTATTATTGACATTTTCTTTGTAATTCAGAATGTCACTCCCCCCGCCCCCCCCATTTTTCCTCACGTCTCCTGCTGATTGAACAATCAAGTGGAAGAAATGGAGGAAAGTATTTGAGCGTTATGCCAGATTGTGTGGAGTTAGTTTGTCAGCCGAGCGTAAAACCTCTCTTCTGCTTCATTGTCTTGCGTCAGAGGGTCAAGATGTCTTTGAACACGTTCCCCAACTTACTGATGAAGAGATTTCTGGCCTTAATGAATTTGAGATCTGTTTAAAACAGCTTGATAAGCATTATTTATCCAAAGTTAGCACAATACTTGAGAGATATCAACTTGCAGCATTGAAACAAGAGGATAATGCAACAGTTGAAGGGTATGTTACTCAATTGAGGAAGCTCGCTTCTTCCTGCAAGTTTGGAAATCTCTGTGATGAAAGAATTAGAGATCAATTCATGTTCGGGTTTAACATTGAGAAAGTTAGAGAAGAACTCTGGTTGAGGGATGAGCCTACCTTGGATGAGGTCTTACAAGTCGCTAAGAGGATTGAACATTCCCTCAAGTGTGTTGATACCCTAATCAAGGATAAACAGGCATCAGTTCAATCTGTCAAGGGTGCTGAAAAAATTACTTCTAGCCCTAATCCCTCTACTGTTTCTGGTACGTCTAAATTTAATTCTAAAAAGAAATTTGTACCTAGGTGTTTCAGGTGTGATAAGTTAGGTCATTTGGCCAGTGACAAAAAATGTCCTGCTTGGAATGTTATATGTGCCAAATGGAAAAGTAAGGGGCCTCTTTCTGTAGTTTGCAACACTAAGACTGGTTCCTCTAATATAAAATCAGTAGAGGCAGAGATTTTATGGGAGGATTTTGTCTGCGGACAGATTGTTGTACAAGTCGTGTCCCATGGTGAAAATAAGTCCTGTCCTCTAGATTCAATCTTGGTTGATGGTGAGTCAACTAGAGTTCTATTTGACTCTGGTGCTAAGATCACCATCATCTCAAGAAATTTCTTTGAATCCAAATTATCTCACAAAATTACCCTGCACAAACTGGACATACGTCCTTTAGCGTGTGGAGGTGAAGTCATTCCTTTGAAGGGATACTTTAATGGGCTAATTGAATACAAGGGGCACTACACTTCAGGGAAGATTTATGTTTCACTTAAAGGTGATAGCATAATTAGTTGGGTCCATCAAGGCGATTTAGGGGTTATGCTAGATCCAAGTAGTGATTCTCCTATTAAACTCAAAGAAGTTATACAGACTGTTACGATTTCCCCTGATAGTACGTTGGAAGCAAAAATCAAAGAGAAGTTTCCTCATGTGTTCAAAAATGTGTTGGGTTGTCTCAGAGGATTTAAACTTAAGATACCTTTGCGGCCAGGCTCACAGCGTTCGATTAGCTGTGAGGGAAGAAATGAGAAAAGAATTGTGCAAGTTGCAAGAGGGTGGTATCATTGAGGAAGTAACTGCAACAGATTGGGTTTCTCCAGTTGTAGCCGCGCGCAAATCGGATGGCTCACTTCGTCTATGTGTGGACTTGAGACAACTGAATAAGTGTGTTATTGTAGATAGATTCCCTTTACCGAATATTTCGGAATTACTCACATTGCTGGATGGTGCTAAGGTGTTTATCACCATCGACTTGACCTCGGCCTACCATCGAGATAGCCGGAGATTTGCTTTACGCAGGGTATTCAGACTTCTCAAGTCATAATGTTTTTAGATACTGTTATAGCTAGGGAAGGATTTCCGGATTCCATTCTCACGGACAATGGGGTTCAATTAGTTTCACAGCAGATGGAGTGTTATTTGAGGAATAGGGGCATACTTCATAAAAAAATGCTCGTTATATCACCCAGAAACAAACGGAATGATTGAGAGATTTAACAAAGTTCTAAAAGAGACTATATCCTGGGCCAAATCATCAGGCCTTAATTGGAAAGAAGAAGTGTTAAAGAAAGTGGAGTTGTACAGGTCGACCCCGCACTCACCAACTGGGAAATCTCAGTTTTTTCTTTTCAAGGGGAGGATTCCTAGTACCCTTGTTGAACCTTCTTGGGTGAGAGATGTTGGTGAGTCTGTTTGCAAGTCTTCCTCAAAAGAACCTGATTGGCGTTTTAAAGAAAAGTATTTGTGTCAAAAGAGAAAGGAATCTTTTGATATTAGGAAGACTACGAAGAACACTGGGGTTGGAGTTGGTGATTTTGTAGTAATTAAACTACCGGTTTCTACGGTTACATTTTCCAGTCCTATTAAAGTCATTAAAGTGTTTAACAATGCTGTCAGAACTCAGGATCATAGGGTCTGGAACCTTAACAGGGTCTCTGTTGTTCCGAACCCTGTGACAAGTGATTCTGGTGCACTAAATGTTCCTAAAGTGTGTAATGACTCTATTTCTGATGCTTTGCGTGCGACTTCTAGGATTGTAAGTGAACCAGCATATTTGAATGATTATGTTTCTTAAATTTTGTGTTATTTCTGGGGGGAAAGATGTGTGATATTCTGTTACATTCATGTTATTTGTGGTAGTGTTTTACATGAGGTTCATTTGCCTTACTAACTGGTGACATCATTCATGTGTTGGTTCCAAGCTGCTCTGTTGTCATGGTTCGAGAATGTTAGGATTCAATTGATATAGAGCAGTTGCTTTGATTGGATGTGGCACTGGATGGGTTCATCTTCATCTGCAATAAACCTACTTATTATCTTCAACTTCAAACCTGCCTACCTCTTAATTTCTATTTGGAGGATTTTACACCTTTGCTGCATACTATCGGAAACTGTACAATGCACAAACTCATGGGCTGACCATGGCTGCTCTCCTTGACCAGAGTTGGGTGTGCCTCCCTAGGCTGCAGCCAGGAACCCAGAAGGACCTAGAGCGCCCCATCTCCTTGAAGAAAATTGAGGAGGCGATCACTATGGTCTCCCCGGGCAAGACCCCGGGTCCGGACGGCCTTCCGCAGGAGTGTTATGTGGCATACAGAGGCACCCTAGCGCTCACCTAGCTAACTAGCCAACGAGGGATCTGTAGCCTCTCCAGGTACCCTGTGGGAGTCTGGGAAGGCAACCATTACAGGTTTTGCAAAACGGCAGCTGAAAACCAGAAACATGCACAGCTGCAGGAGATCTCTTCCATGGAGGCGCAGGCTCTTCGCTAATAACAGCTTCTATCCACGTCGGAAGATGCTGCTCAGCCCGACAATTGGCACTCATCCCGGACAATATTAAGCAACTATCCCTGGATACTGCCAAGCTCCTCTGGAGGTTTTCGGTAGCAAGAGTTTACGGCTGGGGGGACAAGAACGGTTCGATCTTGCACAGGTTGGCCACATATCCCAGGGCGAACCGCATCCTCCCAGAGGCGGTGGACTCAGCTGGAGTGGTGCAATGCGATCCCGTGGCATTGGCAAATGCCTTTGCCGCATCAAATCGGAAATTGTACACTGCACTAACCCCCGGGCTGACCGTTGCTGCTCTCCTTGACCAGGGTGAGGCATGCCTCCCTGGGCTGCAGCCAGCGGCCCAGAAGGACCTAGAGCGCCCCATCTCCTTGAAGGAAACTGAGGATGCGATCACTCTGGTCTCCCCGGGCAAGACCCCGGGTCCGCATGGCCTTCCGCAGGAGTATTATGTGGCATACAGAGGCACCCTAGCGTCCCACCTAGCTCACTAGCCAACGAGGGATCGGTAGCCTCTCCAGGTACCCTGTGGGAGGCTGGGAAGGGGACCATAAGAGGTTTCGCAAAATGGCAGCTGAAAACCAGAAACATGCACAGCTGCAGGAGATCTCTTCCATGGAGGCGCTTGCTCTTTGCTTAGAACAGCTGTGGTAGTGTATTATTGACATTTTCTTTGTAATTCAGAATGTCACTCCCCCCGCCCCCCCCATTTTTCCTCACGTCTCCTGCTGATTGAACAATCAAGTGGAAGAAATGGAGGAAAGTATTTGAGCGTTATGCCAGATTGTGTGGAGTTAGTTTGTCAGCCGAGCGTAAAACCTCTCTTCTGCTTCATTGTCTTGCGTCAGAGGGTCAAGATGTCTTTGAACACGTTCCCCAACTTACTGATGAAGAGATTTCTGGCCTTAATGAATTTGAGATCTGTTTAAAACAGCTTGATAAGCATTATTTATCCAAAGTTAGCACAATACTTGAGAGATATCAACTTGCAGCATTGAAACAAGAGGATAATGCAACAGTTGAAGGGTATGTTACTCAATTGAGGAAGCTCGCTTCTTCCTGCAAGTTTGGAAATCTCTGTGATGAAAGAATTAGAGATCAATTCATGTTCGGGTTTAACATTGAGAAAGTTAGAGAAGAACTCTGGTTGAGGGATGAGCCTACCTTGGATGAGGTCTTACAAGTCGCTAAGAGGATTGAACATTCCCTCAAGTGTGTTGATACCCTAATCAAGGATAAACAGGCATCAGTTCAATCTGTCAAGGGTGCTGAAAAAATTACTTCTAGCCCTAATCCCTCTACTGTTTCTGGTACGTCTAAATTTAATTCTAAAAAGAAATTTGTACCTAGGTGTTTCAGGTGTGATAAGTTAGGTCATTTGGCCAGTGACAAAAAATGTCCTGCTTGGAATGTTATATGTGCCAAATGGAAAAGTAAGGGGCCTCTTTCTGTAGTTTGCAACACTAAGACTGGTTCCTCTAATATAAAATCAGTAGAGGCAGAGATTTTATGGGAGGATTTTGTCTGCGGACAGATTGTTGTACAAGTCGTGTCCCATGGTGAAAATAAGTCCTGTCCTCTAGATTCAATCTTGGTTGATGGTGAGTCAACTAGAGTTCTATTTGACTCTGGTGCTAAGATCACCATCATCTCAAGAAATTTCTTTGAATCCAAATTATCTCACAAAATTACCCTGCACAAACTGGACATACGTCCTTTAGCGTGTGGAGGTGAAGTCATTCCTTTGAAGGGATACTTTAATGGGCTAATTGAATACAAGGGGCACTACACTTCAGGGAAGATTTATGTTTCACTTAAAGGTGATAGCATAATTAGTTGGGTCCATCAAGGCGATTTAGGGGTTATGCTAGATCCAAGTAGTGATTCTCCTATTAAACTCAAAGAAGTTATACAGACTGTTACGATTTCCCCTGATAGTACGTTGGAAGCAAAAATCAAAGAGAAGTTTCCTCATGTGTTCAAAAATGTGTTGGGTTGTCTCAGAGGATTTAAACTTAAGATACCTTTGCGGCCAGGCTCACAGCGTTCGATTAGCTGTGAGGGAAGAAATGAGAAAAGAATTGTGCAAGTTGCAAGAGGGTGGTATCATTGAGGAAGTAACTGCAACAGATTGGGTTTCTCCAGTTGTAGCCGCGCGCAAATCGGATGGCTCACTTCGTCTATGTGTGGACTTGAGACAACTGAATAAGTGTGTTATTGTAGATAGATTCCCTTTACCGAATATTTCGGAATTACTCACATTGCTGGATGGTGCTAAGGTGTTTATCACCATCGACTTGACCTCGGCCTACCATCGAGATAGCCTGAGATTTGCTTTACGCAGGGTATTGAGACTTCTCAAGTCATAATGTTTTTAGATACTGTTATAGCTAGGGAAGGATTTCCGGATTCCATTCTCACGGACAATGGGGTTCAATTAGTTTCACAGCAGATGGAGTGTTATTTGAGGAATAGGGGCATACTTCATAAAAAAATGCTCGTTATATCACCCAGAAACAAACGGAATGATTGAGAGATTTACCAAAGTTCTAAAAGAGACTATATCCTGGGCCAAATCATCAGGCCTTAATTGGAAAGAAGAAGTGTTAAAGAAAGTGGAGTTGTACAGGTCGACCCCGCACTCACCAACTGGGAAATCTCAGTTTTTTCTTTTCAAGGGGAGGATTCCTAGTACCCTTGTTGAACCTTCTTGGGTGAGAGATGTTGGTGAGTCTGTTTGCAAGTCTTCCTCAAAAGAACCTGATTGGCGTTTTAAAGAAAAGTATTTGTGTCAAAAGAGAAAGGAATCTTTTGATATTAGGAAGACTACGAAGAACACTGGGGTTGGAGTTGGTGATTTTGTAGTAATTAAACTACCGGTTTCTAAGGTTACATTTTCCAGTCCTATTAAAGTCATTAAAGTGTTTAACAATGCTGTCAGAACTCAGGATCATAGGGTCTGGAACCTTAACAGGGTCTCTGTTGTTCCGAACCCTGTGACAAGTGATTCTGGTGCACTAAATGTTCCTAAAGTGTGTAATGACTCTATTTCTGACGCTTTGCGTGCGACTTCTAGGATTGTAAGTGAACCAGCATATTTGAATGATTATGTTTCTTAAATTTTGTGTTATTTCTGGGGGGAAAGATGTGTGATATTCTGTTACATTCATGTTATTTGTGGTAGTGTTTTACATGAGGTTCATTTGCCTTACTAACTGGTGACATCATTCATGTGTTGGTTCCAAGCTGCTCTGTTGTCATGGTTCGAGAATGTTAGGATTCAATTGATATAGAGCAGTTGCTTTGATTGGATGTGGCACTGGATGGGTTCATCTTCATCTGCAATAAACCTACTTATTATCTTCAACTTCAAACCTGCCTACCTCTTAATTTCTATTTGGAGGATTTTACACCTTTGCTGCATACTATCGGAAACTGTACAATGCACAAACTCATGGGCTGACCATGGCTGCTCTCCTTGACCAGAGTTGGGTGTGCCTCCCTAGGCTGCAGCCAGGAGCCCAGAAGGACCTAGAGCGCCCCATCTCCTTGAAGAAAATTGAGGAGGCGATCACTATGGTCTCCCCGGGCAAGACCCCGGGTCCGGACGGCCTTCCGCAGGAGTATTATGTGGCATACAGAGGCACCCTAGCGCTCACCTAGCTAACTAGCCAACGAGGGATCTGTAGCCTCTCCAGGTACCCTGTGGGAGTCTGGGAAGGCAACCATTACAGGTTTTGCAAAACGGCAGCTGAAAACCAGAAACATGCACAGCTGCAGGAGATCTCTTCCATGGAGGCGCAGGCTCTTCGCTAATAACAGCTTCTATCCACGTCGGAAGATGCTGCTCAGCCCGACAATTGGCACTCATCCCGGACAATATTAAGCAACTATCCCTGGATACTGCCAAGCTCCTCTGGAGGTTTTCGGTAGCAAGAGTTTACGGCTGGGGGGACAAGAACGGTTCGATCTTGCACAGGTTGGCCACATATCCCAGGGCGAACCGCATCCTCCCAGAGGTGGTGGACTCAGCTGGAGTGGTGCAATGCGATCCCGTGGCATTGGCAAATGCCTTTGCCGCATCAAATCGGAAATTGTACACTGCACTAACCCCCGGGCTGACCGTTGCTGCTCTCCTTGACCAGGGTGAGGCATGCCTCCCTGGGCTGCAGCCAGCGGCCCAGAAGGACCTAGAGCGCCCCATCTCCTTGAAGGAAACTGAGGAGGCGATCACTCTGGTCTCCCCGGGCAAGACCCCGGGTCCGCATGGCCTTCCACAGGAGTATTATGTGGCATACAGAGGCAGCCTAGCGTCCCACCTAGCTCACTAGCCAACGAGGGATCGGTAGCCTCTCCAGGTACCCTGTGGGAGGCTGGGAAGGGGACCATAAGAGGTTTCGCAAAATCGCAGCTGAAAACCAGAAACATGCACAGCTGCAGGAGATCTCTTCCATGGAGGCGCTTGCTCTTTGCTTAGAACAGCTGTGGTAGTGTATTATTGACATTTTCTTTGTAATTCAGAATGCCACTCCCCCCGCCCCCCCCATTTTTCCTCACGTCTCCTGGTGATTGAACAATCAAGTGGAAGAAATGGAGGAAAGTATTTGAGGGTTATGCCAGAGTGTGTGGAGTTAGTTTGTCAGCCGAGCGTAAAACCTCTCTTCTGCTTCATTGTCTTGCATCAGAGGGTCAAGATGTCTTTGAACACCTTCCCCAACTTACTGATGAAGAGATCTCTGGCCTTAATGAATTTGAGATCTGTTTAAAACAGCTTGATAAGCATTATTTATCCAAAGTTAGCACAATACTTGAGAGATATCAACTTGCAGCATTGAAACAAGAGGATAATGCAACAGTTGAAGGGTATGTTACTCAATTGAGGAAGCTCGCTTCTTCCTGCAAGTTTGGAAATCTCTGTGATGAAAGAATTAGAGATCAATTCATGTTCGGGTTTAACATTGAGAAAGTTAGAGAAGAACTCTGGTTGAGGGATGAGCCTACCTTGGATGAGGTCTTACAAGTCGCTAAGAGGATTGAACATTCCCTCAAGTGTGTTGATACCCTAATCAAGGATAAACAGGCATCAGTTCAATCTGTCAAGGGTGCTGAAAAAATTACTTCTAGCCCTAATCCCTCTACTGTTTCTGGTACGGCTAAATTTAATTCTAAAAAGAAATTTGTACCTAGGTGTTTCAGGTGTGATAAGTTAGGTCATTTGGCAAGTGACAAAAAATGTCCTGCTTGGAATGTTATATGTGCCAAATGGAAAAGTAAGGGGCATCTTTCTGTAGTTTGCAACACTAAGACTGGTTCCTCTAATATAAAATCAGTAGAGGCAGAGATTTTATGGGAGGATTTTGTCTGCGGACAGATTGTTGTACAAGTCGTGTCCCATGGTGAAACTAAGTCCTGTCCTCTAGATTTAATCTTGGTTGATGGTGAGTCAACTAGAGTTCTATTTGACTCTGGTGCTAAGATCACCATCATCTCAAGAAATTTCTTTGAATCCAAATTATCTCACAAAATTACCCTGCACAAACCGGACATACGTCCTTTAGCGTGTGGAGGTGAAGTCATTCCTTTGAAGGGATACTTTAATGGGCTAATTGAATACAAGGGGCACTACACTTCAGGGAAGATTTATGTTTCACTTAAAGGTGATAGCATAATTAGTTGGGTCCATCAAGGCGATTTAGGGGTTATGCTAGATCCAAGTAGTGATTCTCCTATTAAACTCAAAGAAGTTATACAGACTGTTACGATTTCCCCTGATAGTACGTTGGAAGCAAAAATCAAAGAGAAGTTTCCTCATGTGTTCAAAAATGTTTTGGGTTGTCTCAGAGGATTTAAACTTAAGATACCTTTGCGGCCAGGCTCACAGCGTTCGATTAGCTGTGAGGGAAGAAATGAGAAAAGAATTGTGCAAGTTGCAAGAGGGTGGTATCATTGAGGAAGTAACTGCAACAGATTGGGTTTCTCCAGTTGTAGCCGCGCGCAAATCGGATGGCTCACTTCGTCTATGTGTGGACTTGAGACAACTGAATAAGTGTGTTATTGTAGATAGATTCCCTTTACCGAATATTTCGGAATTACTCACATTGCTGGATGGTGCTAAGGTGTTTATCACCATCGACTTGACCTCGGCCTACCATCGAGATAGCCTGAGATTTGCTTTACGCAGGGTATTGAGACTTCTCATAATGTTTTTAGATACTGTTATAGCTAGGGAAGGATTTCCGGATTCCATTCTCACGGACAATGGGGTTCAATTAGTTTCACAGCAGATGGAGTGTTATTTGAGGAATAGGGGCATACTTCATAAAAAAATGCTCGTTATATCACCCAGAAACAAACGGAATGATTGAGAGATTTGACAAAGTTCTAAAAGAGACTATATCCTGGGCCAAATCATCAGGCCTTAATTGGAAAGAAGAAGTGTTAAAGAAAGTGGAGTTGTACAGGTCGACCCCGCACTCACCAACTGGGAAATCTCAGTTTTTTCTTTTCAAGGGGAGGATTCCCAGTACCCTTGTTGAACCTTCTTGGGTGAGAGATGTTGGTGAGTCTGTTTGCAAGTCTTCCTCAAAAGAACCTGATTGGCGTTTTAAAGAAAAGTATTTGTGTCAAAAGAGAAAGGAATCTTTTGATATTAGGAAGGCTACGAAGAACACTGGGGTTGGAGTTGGTGATTTTGTAGTAATTAAACTACCGGTTTCTAAGGTTACATTTTCCAGTCCTATTAAAGTCATTAAAGTGTTTAACAATGCTGTCAGAACTCAGGATCATAGGGTCTGGAACCTTAACAGGGTCTCTGTTGTTCCGAACCCTGTGACAAGTGATTCTGGTGCACTAAATGTTCCTAAAGTGTGTAATGACTCTATTTCTGACGCTTTGCGTGCGACTTCTAGGATTGTAAGTGAACCAGCATATTTGAATGATTATGTTTCTTAAATTTTGTGTTATTTCTGGGGGGAAAGATGTGTGATATTCTGTTACATTCATGTTATTTGTGGTAGTGTTTTACATGAGGTTCATTTGCCTTACTAACTGGTGACATCATTCATGTGTTGGTTCCAAGCTGCTCTGTTGTCATGGTTCGAGAATGTTAGGATTCAATTGATATAGAGCAGTTGCTTTGATTGGATGTGGCACTGGATGGGTTCATCTTCATCTGCAATAAACCTACTTATTATCTTCAACTTCAAACCTGCCTACCTCTTAATTTCTATTTGGAGGATTTTACACCTTTGCTGCATACTATCGGAAACTGTACAATGCACAAACTCATGGGCTGACCATGGCTGCTCTCCTTGACCAGAGTTGGGTGTGCCTCCCTAGGCTGCAGCCAGGAGCCCAGAAGGACCTAGAGCGCCCCATCTCCTTGAAGAAAATTGAGGAGGCGATCACTATGGTCTCCCCGGGCAAGACCCCGGGTCCGGACGGCCTTCCGCAGGAGTATTATGTGGCATACAGAGGCACCCTAGCGCTCACCTAGCTAACTAGCCAACGAGGGATCTGTAGCCTCTCCAGGTACCCTGTGGGAGTCTGGGAAGGCAACCATTACAGGTTTTGCAAAACGGCAGCTGAAAACCAGAAACATGCACAGCTGCAGGAGATCTCTTCCATGGAGGCGCAGGCTCTTCGCTAATAACAGCTTCTATCCACGTCGGAAGATGCTGCTCAGCCCGACAATTGGCACTCATCCCGGACAATATTAAGCAACTATCCCTGGATACTGCCAAGCTCCTCTGGAGGTTTTCGGTAGCAAGAGTTTACGGCTGGGGGGACAAGAACGGTTCGATCTTGCACAGGTTGGCCACATATCCCAGGGCGAACCGCATCCTCCCAGAGGTGGTGGACTCAGCTGGAGTGGTGCAATGCGATCCCGTGGCATTGGCAAATGCCTTTGCCGCATCAAATCGGAAATTGTACACTGCACTAACCCCCGGGCTGACCGTTGCTGCTCTCCTTGACCAGGGTGAGGCATGCCTCCCTGGGCTGCAGCCAGCGGCCCAGAAGGACCTAGAGCGCCCCATCTCCTTGAAGGAAACTGAGGAGGCGATCACTCTGGTCTCCCCGGGCAAGACCCCGGGTCCGCATGGCCTTCCACAGGAGTATTATGTGGTATACAGAGGCAGCCTAGCGTCCCACCTAGCTCACTAGCCAACGAGGGATCGGTAGCCTCTCCAGGTACCCTGTGGGAGGCTGGGAAGGGGACCATAAGAGGTTTCGCAAAATCGCAGCTGAAAACCAGAAACATGCACAGCTGCAGGAGATCTCTTCCATGGAGGCGCTTGCTCTTTGCTTAGAACAGCTGTGGTAGTGTATTATTGACATTTTCTTTGTAATTCAGAATGTCACTCCCCCCGCCCCCCCCATTTTTCCTCACGTCTCCTGGTGATTGAACAATCAAGTGGAAGAAATGGAGGAAAGTATTTGAGGGTTATGCCAGAGTGTGTGGAGTTAGTTTGTCAGCCGAGCGTAAAACTTCTCTTCTGCTTCATTGTCTTGCATCAGAGGGTCAAGATGTCTTTGAACACCTTCCCCAACTTACTGATGAAGAGATCTCTGGCCTTAATGAATTTGAGATCTGTTTAAAACAGCTTGATAAGCATTATTTATCCAAAGTTAGCACAATACTTGAGAGATATCAACTTGCAGCATTGAAACAAGAGGATAATGCAACAGTTGAAGGGTATGTTACTCAATTGAGGAAGCTCGCTTCTTCCTGCAAGTTTGGAAATCTCTGTGATGAAAGAATTAGAGATCAATTCATGTTCGGGTTTAACATTGAGAAAGTTAGAGAAGAACTCTGGTTGAGGGATGAGCCTACCTTGGATGAGGTCTTACAAGTCGCTAAGAGGATTGAACATTCCCTCAAGTGTGTTGATACCCTAATCAAGGATAAACAGGCATCAGTTCAATCTGTCAAGGGTGCTGAAAAAATTACTTCTAGCCCTAATCCCTCTACTGTTTCTGGTACGTCTAAATTTAATTCTAAAAAGAAATTTGTACCTAGGTGTTTCAGGTGTGATAAGTTAGGTCATTTGGCAAGTGACAAAAAATGTCCTGCTTTGAATGTTATATGTGCCAAATGGAAAAGTAAGGGGCATCTTTCTGTAGTTTGCAACACTAAGACTGGTTCCTCTAATATAAAATCAGTAGAGGCAGAGATTTTATGGGAGGATTTTGTCTGCGGACAGATTGTTGTACAAGTCGTGTCCCATGGTGAAACTAAGTCCTGTCCTCTAGATTTAATCTTGGTTGATGGTGAGTCAACTAGAGTTCTATTTGACTCTGGTGCTAAGATCACCATCATCTCAAGAAATTTCTTTGAATCCAAATTATCTCACAAAATTACCCTGCACAAACCGGACATACGTCCTTTAGCGTGTGGAGGTGAAGTCATTCCTTTGAAGGGATACTTTAATGGGCTAATTGAATACAAGGGGCACTACACTTCAGGGAAGATTTATGTTTCACTTAAAGGTGATAGCATAATTAGTTGGGTCCATCAAGGCGATTTAGGGGTTATGCTAGATCCAAGTAGTGATTCTCCTATTAAACTCAAAGAAGTTATACAGACTGTTACGATTTCCCCTGATAGTACGTTGGAAGCAAAAATCAAAGAGAAGTTTCCTCATGTGTTCAAAAATGTTTTGGGTTGTCTCAGAGGATTTAAACTTAAGATACCTTTGCGGCCAGGCTCACAGCGTTCGATTAGCTGTGAGGGAAGAAATGAGAAAAGAATTGTGCAAGTTGCAAGAGGGTGGTATCATTGAGGAAGTAACTGCAACAGATTGGGTTTCTCCAGTTGTAGCCGCGCGCAAATCGGATGGCTCACTTCGTCTATGTGTGGACTTGAGACAACTGAATAAGTGTGTTATTGTAGATAGATTCCCTTTACCGAATATTTCGGAATTACTCACATTGCTGGATGGTGCTAAGGTGTTTATCACCATCGACTTGACCTCGGCCTACCATCGAGATAGCCTGAGATTTGCTTTACGCAGGGTATTGAGACTTCTCAAGTCATAATGTTTTTAGATACTGTTATAGCTAGGGAAGGATTTCCGGATTCCATTCTCACGGACAATGGGGTTCAATTAGTTTCACAGCAGATGGAGTGTTATTTGAGGAATAGGGGCATACTTCATAAAAAAATGCTCGTTATATCACCCAGAAACAAACGGAATGATTGAGAGATTTAACAAAGTTCTAAAAGAGACTATATCCTGGGCCAAATCATCAGGCCTTAATTGGAAAGAAGAAGTGTTAAAAAAAGTGGAGTTGTACAGGTCGACCCCGCACTCACCAACTGGGAAATCTCAGTTTTTTCTTTAAAGGGGAGGATTCCCAGTACCCTTGTTGAACCTTCTTGGGTGAGAGATGTTGGTGAGTCTGTTTGCAAGTCTTCCTCAAAAGAACCTGATTGGCGTTTTAAAGAAAAGTATTTGTGTCAAAAGAGAAAGGAATCTTTTGATATTAGGAAGACTACGAAGAACACTGGGGTTGGAGTTGGTGATTTTGTAGTAATTAAACTACCGGTTTCTAAGGTTACATTTTCCAGTCCTATTAAAGTCATTAAAGTGTTTAACAATGCTGTCAGAACTCAGGATCATAGGGTCTGGAACCTTAACAGGGTCTCTGTTGTTCCGAACCCTGTGACAAGTGATTCTGGTGCACTAAATGTTCCTAAAGTGTGTAATGACTCTATTTCTGACGCTTTGCGTGCGACTTCTAGGATTGTAAGTGAACCAGCATATTTGAATGATTATGTTTCTTAAATTTTGTGTTATTTCTGGGGGGAAAGATGTGTGATATTCTGTTACATTCATGTTATTTGTGGTAGTGTTTTACATGAGGTTCATTTGCCTTACTAACTGGTGACATCATTCATGTGTTGGTTCCAAGCTGCTCTGTTGTCATGGTTCGAGAATGTTAGGATTCAATTGATATAGAGCAGTTGCTTGGATTGGATGTGGCACTGGATGGGTTCATCTTCATCTGCAATAAACCTACTTATTATCTTCAACTTCAAACCTGCCTACCTCTTAATTTCTATTTGGAGGATTTTACACCTTTGCTGCATACTATCGGAAACTGTACAATGCACAAACTCACGGGCTGACCATGGCTGCTCTCCTTGACCAGAGTTGGTTGTGCCTCCCTAGGCTGCAGCCAGGAGCCCAGAAGGACCTAGAGCGCCCCATCTCCTTGAAGAAAATTGATGAGGCGATCACTATGGTCTCCCCGGGCAAGACCCCGGGTCCGGACGGCCTTCCGCAGGAGTATTATGTGGCATACAGAGGCACCCTAGCGCTCACCTAGCTAACTAGCCAACGAGGGATCTGCAGCCTCTCCAGGTACCCTGTGGGAGTCTGGGAAGGCAACCATTACAGGTTTTGCAAAACGGCAGCTGAAAACCAGAAACATGCACAGCTGCAGGAGATCTCTTCCATGGAGGCGCAGGCTCTTCGCTAATAACAGCTTCTATCCACGTCGGAAGATTCTGCTCAGCCCGACAATTGGCACTCATCCCGGACAATATTAAGCAACTATCCCTGGATACTGCCAAGCTCCTCTGGAGGTTTTCGGTAGCAAGAGTTTACGGCTGGGGGGACAAGAACGGTTCGATCTTGCACAGGTTGGCCACATATCCCAGGGCGAACCGCATCCTCCCAGAGGTGGTGGACTCAGCTGGAGTGGTGCAATGCGATCCCGTGGCATTGGCAAATGCCTTTGCCGCATCAAATCGGATATTGTACACTGCACTAACCCCCGGGCTGACCGTTGCTGCTCTCCTTGACCAGGGTGAGGCATGCCTCCCTGGGCTGCAGCCAGCGGCCCAGAAGGACCTAGAGCGCCACATCTCCTTGAAGGAAACTGAGGAGGCGATCACTCTGGTCTCCCCGGGCAAGACCCTGGGTCCGCATGGCCTTCCGCGGGAGTATTATGTGGCATACAGAGGCACCCTAGCGTCCCACCTAGCTCACTAGCCAACGAGGGATCGGTAGCCTCTCCAGGTACCCTGTGGGAGGCTGGGAAGGGGACCATAAGAGGTTTCGCAAAATGGCAGCTGAAAACCAGAAACATGCACAGCTGCAGGAGATCTCTTCCATGGAGGCGCTTGCTCTTTGCTTAGAACAGCTGTGGTTGTGTATTATTCACATTTTCTTTGTAATTCAGAATGTCACTCCCCCCGCCCCCCCCATTTTTCCTCACGTCTCCTGGTGATTGAACAATCAAGTGGAAGAAATGGAGGAAAGTATTTGAGCGTTATGCCAGAGTGTGTGGAGTTAGTTTGTCAGCCGAGCGTAAAACCTCTCTTCTGCTTCATTGTCTTGCGTCAGAGGGTCAAGATGTCTTTGAACATCTTCCCCAACTTACTGATGAAGACATTTCTGGCCTTAATGAATTTGAGATCTGATTAAAACAGCTTGATAAGCATTATTTATCCAAAGTTAGCACAATACTTGAGAGATATCAACTTGCAGCATTGAAACAAGAGGATAATGCAACAGTTGAAGGGTATGTTACTCAATTGAGGAAGCTCGCTTCTTCCTGCAAGTTTGGAAATCTCTGTGATGAAAGAATTAGAGATCAATTCATGTTCGGGTTTAACATTGAGAAAGTTAGAGAAGAACTCTGGTTGAGGGATGAGCCTACCTTGGATGAGGTCTTACAAGTCGCTAAGAGGATTGAACATTCCCTCAAGTGTGTTGATACCCTAATCAAGGATAAACAGGCATCAGTTCAATCTGTCAAGGGTGCTGAAAAAATTACTTCTAGCCCTAATCCCTCTACTGTTTCTGGTACGTCTAAATTTAATTCTAAAAAGAAATTTGTACCTAGGTGTTTCAGGTGTGATAAGTTAGGTCATTTGGCCAGTGACAAAAAATGTCCTGCTTGGAATGTTATATGTGCCAAATGGAAAAGTAAGGGGCATCTTTCTGTAGTTTGCAACACTAAGACTGGTTCCTCTAATATAAAATCAGTAGAGGCAGAGATTTTATGGGAGGATTTTGTCTGCGGACAGATTGTTGTACAAGTCGTGTCCCATGGTGAAACTAAGTCCTGTCCTCTAGATTCAATCTTGGTTGATGGTGAGTCAACTAGAGTTCTATTTGACTCTGGTGCTAAGATCACCATCCTCTCAAGAAATTTCTTTGAATCCAAATTATCTCAAAAAATTACCCTGCACAAACCGGACATACGTCCTTTAGCGTGTGGAGGTGAAGTCATTCCTTTGAAGGGATACTTTAATGGGCTAATTGAATACAAGGGGCACTACACTTCAGGGAAGATTTATGTTTCACTTAAAGGTGATAGCATAATTAGTTGGGTCCATCAAGGCGATTTAGGGGTTATGCTAGATCCAAGTAGTGATTCTCCTATTAAACTCAAAGAAGTTATACAGACTGTTACGATTTCCCCTGATAGTACGTTGGAAGCAAAAATCAAAGAGAAGTTTCCTCATGTGTTCAAAAATGTTTTGGGTTGTCTCAGAGGATTTAAACTTAAGATACCTTTGCGGCCAGGCTCATAGCGTTCGATTAGCTGTGAGGGAAGAAATGAGAAAAGAATTGTGCAAGTTGCAAGAGGGTGGTATCATTGAGGAAGTAACTGCAACAGATTGGGTTTCTCCAGTTGTAGCCGCGCGCAAATCGGATGGCTCACTTCGTCTATGTGTGGACTTGAGACAACTGAATAAGTGTGTTATTGTAGATAGATTCCCTTTACCGAATATTTCGGAATTACTCACATTGCTGGATGGTGCTAAGGTGTTTATCACCATCGACTTGACCTCGGCCTACCATCGAGATAGCCTGAGATTTGCTTTACGCAGGGTATTGAGACTTCTCAAGTCATAATGTTTTTAGATACTGTTATAGCTAGGGAAGGATTTCCGGATTCCATTCTCACGGACAATGGGGTTCAATTGGTTTCACAGCAGATGGAGTGTTATTTGAGGAATAGGGGCATACTTCATAAAAAATGCTCGTTATATCACCCAGAAACAAACGGAATGATTGAGAGATTTAACAAAGTTCTAAAAGAGACTATATCCTGGGCCAAATCATCAGGCCTTAATTGGAAAGAAGAAGTGTTAAAGAAAGTGGAGTTGTACAGGTCGACCCCGCACTCACCAACTGGGAAATCTCAGTTTTTTCTTTTCAAGGGGAGGATTCCCAGTACCCTTGTTGAACCTTCTTGGGTGAGAGATGTTGGTGAGTCTGTTTGCAAGTCTTGCTCAAAAGAACCTGATTGGCATTTTAAAGAAAAGTATTTGTGTCAAAAGAGAAAGGAATCTTTTGATATTAGGAAGGCTACGAAGAACACTGGGGTTGGAGTTGGTGATTTTGTAGTAATTAAACTACCGGGTTCTAAGGTTAAATTTTCCAGTCCTATTAAAGTCATTAAAGTGTTTAACAATGCTGTCAGATCTCAGGATCATAGGGTCTGGAACCTTAACAGGGTCTCTGTTGTTCCGAACCCTGTGACAAGTGATTCTGGTGCACTAAATTTTCCTAAAGTGTGTAATGACTATTTCTGACGCTTTGCGTGCGACTTCTAGGATTGTAAGTGAACCAGCATATTTGAATGATTATGTTTCTTAAATTTTGTGTTATTTCTGGGGGGAAAGATGTGTGATATTCTGTTACATTCATGTTATTTGTGGTAGTGTTTTACATGAGGTTCATTTGCCTTACTAACTGGTGACATCATTCATGTGTTGGTTCCAAGCTGCTCTGTTGTCATGGTTCAAGAATGTTAGGATTCAATTGATATAGAGAAGTTGCTTGGATTGGATGTGGCACTGGATGGGTTCATCTTCATCTGCAATAAACCTACTTATTATCTTCAACTTCAAACCTGCCTACCTCTTAATTTCTATTTGGAGGATTTTACACCTTTGCTGCATACTATCGGAAACTGTACAATGCACAAACCCACGGGCTGACCATGGCTGCTCTCCTTGACCAGAGTGGGGTATGCCTCCCTAGGCTGCAGCCAGGAGCCCAGAAGGACCTAGAGCACCCCATCTCCTTGAAGGAAATTGAGGAGGCGATCACTATGGTCTCCCCGGGCAAGACCCCGGTTCCGGAGGGCCTTCCGCAGGAGTATTATGTGGCATACAGAGGCACACTAGCGCCCACCTAGCTAACTAGCCAACGAGGGATCTGTAGCCTCTCCAGGTACCCTGTGGGAGTCTGGGAAGGCAACCATTACAGGTTTTGCAAAACGGCAGCTGAAAACCAGAAACATGCACAGCTGCAGGAGATCTCTTCCATGGAGGTGCAGGCTCTTCGCTTGTAACAGCTTCTATCCACGTCGGAAGATGCTGCTCAGCCCGACAATTGGCACTCATCCCGGACAATATTAAGCAACTATCCCTGGATACCGCCAAGCTCCTCTGGAGGTTTTCGGTAGCAAGAGTTTACGGCTGGGGGGACAAGAACGGTTCGATCTTGCACAGGTTGGCCACATATCCCAGGGCGAACCGCATCCTCCCAGAGGTGGTGGACTCAGCTGGAGTGGTGCAATGCGATCCCGTGGCATTGGCAAATGCCTTTGCCGCATACTATCGGAAATTGTACACTGCACTAACCCCCGGGCTGACCGTTGCTGCTCTCCTTGACCAGGGTGAGGTATGCCTCCCTGGGCTGCAGCCAGCGGCCCAGAAGGACCTAGAGCGCCCCATCTCCTTGAAGGAAATTGAGGAGGCGATCACTCTGGTCTCCCCGGGCAAGACCCCGGGTCCGGACGGCCTTCCGCAGGAGTATTATGTGGAATACAGAGGCACCCTAGCGCCCCATCTAGCTCACTAGCCAACGAGGGATCGGTAGCCTCTCCAGGTACCCTGTGGGAGGCTGGGAAGGCGACCATAAGAGGTTTCGCAAAATGGCAGCTGAAAACCAGAAACATGCACAGCTGCAGGAGATCTCTTCTATGGAGGCGCAGGCTCTTCACTTGGAACTGCTTCTATCCACGTCGGAAGATGCTGCTCAGCCCGACAATTGGCTCTCATCCGGGACAATATTAAGCAAATATCCCTGGATGCGGCCAAGCTCCTCTGGAGGTTTTTGGTAGCAAGAGTTTACGGCTGGGGTGAAAAGAACGGTACGATCTTGCACAGTTTGCCATATATCCCAGGGCGATCCGCATCCTCCCAGAGGTGGCAGACTCAGCTGGAGCGGTGCAATGCGATCCTGTGGCATTGGCAAATGCCTTTGCTGCATACTATCGGAAACTGTACACTGCACAAACCCCTGGGCTGACCGTTGCTGCTCTCCTTGACCAGGGTGGGGTTTGACTCCCTAGGCTGCAGCCAGCGGGCCAGAAGGACCTAGAGTGCCGCATCTCCTTGAAGGAAATTGAGGAGGCGATCCCTCTGGTCTTCCCGTGCAAGGCCCCGGGTCCGGACGGCCTTCCGCAGGAGTATTATGTGGCATACAGAGGCACTCTAGCGCCCCACCTAGCTAACTAGCCAACGAGGAATCGGTAGCCTCTCCAGGTACCCTGTGGGAGGCTGGGAAGGCGACCATTAGAGGTTTCACAAAACGGCAGCTGAAAACCAGAAACATGTACAGCTGCAGGAGATCTCTTCCATGGAGGCCCAGGCTCTTTGCTTGGAACAGCTTCTATCCACGTCGGAAGATGCTGCTCAGCCCGATGATTGGCCCTCATCCGGGACAATATTAAGCAAATATCCCTGGATGCGGCCAAGCTCCTCTGAAGGTTTTCGGTAGCAAGAGTTTACGGCTGGGGGGACAAGAACGGTACGATCTTGCACAGGTTGGCCACATAACCCAGGGCGAACCGCATCATCCCAGAGGTGATGAACTCAGCTGGAGCGGGGCAATGCGATCCTGTGGCAATGGCAAATGCCTTTGCTGCATACTATCGTAAACTGTACAATGCACAAACCCCCGGGCTGACCGTTGCTGCTCTCCTTGACCAGAGTGGGGTGTGCCTCCCTAGGCTGCAGCCAGCAGCCCAGAAGGACCTAGAGCGCCCCATCTCCTTGAAGGACATTGAGGAGGTGATAACTCTGGTCTCCCCGGGCAAAACCCCGGGTCCGGACGGCCTTCCGCTGGAGTATTATGTGGCATACAGAGGCACCCTAGCGCTCCACCTAGCTAACTAGCCAACGAGGAATCGGTAGCATCTCCAGGTACCCTGTGGGAGGCTGGGAAGGCGACCATTAGAGGTTTCACAAAACGGCAGCTGAAATCCAGAAACATGTACAGCTGCAGAAGATCTCTTCCGTGGAGGCGCAGGCTCTTTGCTTGGAACAGCTTCTATCCACGTCGGAAGATGCTGCTCTGCCCGACGATTGGCCCTCATCCGGGACAATATTAAGCAAATATCCCTGGATGCGGCCAAGCTCCTCTGGAGGTTTTTGGTAGCAAGAGTTTACGGCTGGGGTGACAAGAACGGTACGATCTTGCACAGTTTGCCATATATCCCAGGGCGATCCGCATCCTCCCAGAGGTGGCAGACTCAGCTGGAGCGGTGCAATGCGATCCTGTGGCATTGGCAAATGCCTTTGCTGCATACTATCGGAAACTGTACACTGCACAGACCCCTGGGCTGACCGTTGCTGCTCTCCTTGACCAGGGTGGGGTTTGACTCCCTAGGCTGCAGCCAGCGGGCCAGAAGGACCTAGAGCGCCCCATCTCCTTGAAGGAAATTGAGGAGGCGATCCCTCTGGTCTTCCCGTGCAAGGCCCCGGGTCCGGACGGCCTTCCGCAGGAGTATTATGTGGCATACAGAGGCACTCTAGCGCCCCACCTAGCTAACTAGCCAACGAGGAATCGGTAGCCTCTCCAGGTACTGTGTGGGAGGCTGGGAAGGCGACCATAAGATGTTTCGCAAAACAGCAGCTGAAAACCAGAAACATGCACAGCTGCAGGAGATCTCTTCCATGGAGGCGCAGGTTCTTCGCTTGGAACAGCTTCTATCCACGTCGGAAGATGCTGCTCAGCCCGCCAATTGGCCCTCATCCGGGACAATATTAATCAACTATCCCTGGATGCCGCCAAGCTCCTCTGAAGGTTTTCGGTAGCAAGAGTTTATGGCTGGGGGGACAAGAACGGTACGATCTTGCACAGGTTAGCCACATATCCCAGGGCAAACTGCATCCTCCCAGAGGTGGTGGACTCAGCTGGAGCGGTGCAATGCGATCCCGTGGCATTGGCAAATGCCTTTGCTGCATACTAACAGAAACTATACACTGCACAAACCCCCGGGCTGACCGTTGCTGCTCTCCTTGACTAGGGTGGGGTGTGCCTCCCTAGGCAGGAGCCAGGGGCCCAGAAGGACCTACAGTTACATAAACAATGGGGGCCATGCCCCAGTAACCCTTCTTATGCCTGGGTAAAAAACATCATTGATGTACAATCAAAGAAAAAACAGTATAAAGGGATCAATCACAAACATTTATTTTAAACAGAGTACAACTAATTACCCTGCTTTCACTAATTCTTATTTGTGACAAATTAATCTCCACTTATATAACTTGTAAATGTGTCAGGTGACGGGGCAATACACACTATAATCAAAAACATCTGATGCATATATCAATTTCATATATACACCTTGTACAATTCATTACAAAAAACTATAAATCACACTCATATATATAATACACCACATATATACATAATATACAACATGTACAAACATACAAATATCATAAACAGAGAAATCAAAAACGGAAAAGTCAAAAAAGTCAATTGAAAGTTCCCCTACTGAGAGCAAAACAAAGTGTACACTTTTAATTCAATGTGATACACTGTAAAGACGTCCCTATTGCGCCTAAGAGATAACACCTCTAACAGGCGCCTTCTTTCGTTCTTATAATTCCAAATGGTGGGACTCCTTTGCAAAAACTCTCAGAGGGGAATTATCAATTGACTTTTTTGATTTTTCCGTTTTTGATTTCTCTGTATTTGATATTTGTATGTTTGTACATGTTGTATATTATATATATATATATATGTGGTGTATTATATATATATATATGAGTGTGATTTATAGTTTTTTGTAATGAATTGTACAAGGTGTATATATGAAATTGATATATGTACCAGAAGGACCTACAGCGCCCCATCTCCTTGAAGGAAATTGAGGAGGCGATCACTTTGGTCTCCCCGGGCAAGACCCTGGGTCCGGATGGCCTTCCTCAGGAGTATTATGCGGCATACCAAGGCACCCTAGCGCCCCACCTAGCTAACTTATTTAAAGAAACCATGGAAAGAGGTGAATTCCTGCCGGAGGTGGACATCGCCACCATCGCTGTTCTTCCGAATTCCCAGCCTCCATCCCGACTGTGTGCAGAGTATTGCCCCATATCACTCCTTAACACCGAAATTAAACTTTATGCCACCATTCTAGCCCAACGGCTGAAACCCTACTTGGCCTCATTGGTGCACCCGGATCAATGCAGGTTCATGCCTCAGCGGGGGACCCACCACTGCCTCCGAAGGCTGCAGCTGGCTTTGGCAAATCGGCACCTGCTTCCCCCATATTTGGCACTTCAGTCCACAGACTTCGAAAAAGCAACCGATTCGGTGGACTGGACATACCTACAGGGCGTGCTGACCGAGATGGGCTTTGGGCCACACTTCTGGTCGCTGGTCCAGGTCCTATATGCCCACCCGAGAGTGTGAGTATTGGTTAACGGGGTACTGTCGGAGGCCTTCCCCATCGCCAGGGGCACTAGGCAGAGATGTCCCCTTTCTCCGTTGCTGTTCGCCCAGGCGATGGAGACCTTGGCGTCCCTGGTACGGGCGGAAGCCTGCCTCCGTGGATGGGAGTGGCCCAATACGGACACAGACAAGATCGCATTATATGCGGACGATGTTCTTGTCTTCCTGTCCGACCCAATCTCCTCCGGACCACTGTGTCTCTGGATTCTGCATGCCTTCAAGCAGGCTTCAGGGTTGCGGCTAAACCCCGGGAAGTCAGTGTTGATCCCCCTTCATCTTTCTAGAGAGTGCTTCGATTGGCAGTCCACCATACCACTTCGGAGGCAGTCTTTTGACTATCTGGATCACCCTTCTTCCCAAGCTGGGGTGGTCCCTCAATGTGGCCCCGTTAGTCCAGACGGCTAAGGAGGACCTCCTTAAATGGAAAACGCTGCCTTTGAACCCCCTGGGGAGGGTGGCCCTGTTTAAAATAATAATCCTCCCCAGGATCCTTTATGTCCTGCAGAACACCCCCTTCTGTTTTTCCAGGGCTTGGTTCAGGGAACTGGACAGTCTAGTTACCAAGTTTCTCTGGAGCGGAGGGCGGGTGGCTCTGTCGGCGAGCCAGATTCCCTCCTACGATGGTGACATGGGGATGACACACCTGTATCTGTATTTCATGGCGGTACGCCTCCTAGTAATCCACAACTCGTTCAATGGGGGCTGGTCGGACCAAGCCTTTAGGCTCGAACTGAACAAAATGGGACTCGCCGACCTGGTTGCTTGAGGTGACGCGCTGGGTGTTGTTGGCCTGGTGGGCCTCGCTCCGCCACACTGGGTGGACGGGGAAGTTGACCCAATGTACTCCCCTATGGCAGGGGGCTTGGCTTCAGGAGGTTAGTGGGTTGCAGGGGTTTAAAACTCGGCACCTTATTGGCATCTCTTAGCTATGGGATGTATGGACAAGGGGCCACATGCTGTCCTTCCAGGAGCTCCAAACTTGCTACTCTCTACACTCATCCCAATTTTATAAATATTTGCAGTTGAGGCATGCCCTCCACATACACATCACAGACTATACGAAGCCCCCCGAATACACCCCATTGAGGGTCAGACGATGATGGGATGATTGGGTGGGGGGGGGTCTCCCGCATTTACAGCACCCTAATTAACAACACTCCCTCGTCCCTAGACAAGTTGAGGGATCAATGGGTGGACTGGGTGGGCCCTCTTGACGAGGTAGACTGGCGTGATGCCCTTTTGGCCCCCAGAATAGTCACCGTCTCGGCCAAACTCAAATTGATTCAGCTATACCATTTGCATGCTGCATACCTCACTCCCCTATGCCTGCATCGGGCAGGTTTGCGCCCAGACGCGTCGTGTGCCAGATGTAACCATGCCCGGCCGACTTCTTCCATATGGTTTGGTTGAGCCCCCGCTTGGGGCAGGTCTGGGGATCCACTGAAGTTGAGCTAACCGAGGTATTGGGCTGAGAGGTCCCTCACGATCCACGTCACCCCTTGCTGGAGACTTCTGGAACATCGTTGTCAACTGCTGTTATAAATAAATGGCCTCTGTTAGGTAAAGGCCTAAAATGCAGCGATACATCATGAGTGAAGTAGAACAAAGTTTGCACTAATCTTTTTCTTTATTTTTCCCTGGGGGTGTTTGATAACATGATTTAATATTTTTCTGATTGTCTTCTCTTTTACAGGCAGTAACTCTGTTATTGGTACTTGAACCCGTTTACATCCTTCATATTCTGCAAAATTGCCCCCTATTGTCAGAAGAGTAAGACTTTCTTATTCCAGTGTCACAACTGATCAGAGTCATCTTCAGTGGTGGTTACTTCCTTCCACTTTGAAAGAGGGACTTTATTTTCTTTTTTAACCCAATAATATTGACCACAGATGCAAGCTGTCTGGGCTGGAAAGTAACTTGGATGGGTAAGGCAGCTTTTATGGTCTGTGAGTGTAGTCTGAAAAGGCACAATCACCGAACTTGAAGGAGATGATGGCAGTGTGGCTTAAACTTAGCGTTTTTGCAGGGAAGATTCAGGGTTCAGCAGTAGTATTTCCAGTGCGACTCCTCCACTATGGTGGAAGAGAGCCCCGCCCTGCTGAGAGCAAGGCAGCTGAGGGAAATGGGAAAAATGAACTGGTAATAGAGCCTATTTTGTAAGTGCTCATGACGGTTTGGCCAGCTGTATTATGGCCGGCGAAACCGTCATGAGCACTTTGATCTCTCTCCACCCGAGCTGTGTTGTATAGTCAGGTGGAGTAGAGGCACAGGCACCTAGAACCTGAGAAAGAGCTAAACAAGCCCGCTTGGGCCAGTCACGGATTGGCGTCTTGATTGGCATCTAGCAGCCTGCACAGTGTTGAGGGACCAGAGCAGAAGACCCTCGAGGAAGATGGCAGGCAGGGATAAGGAAGTGCTTTTCTTCTGCTATTTGTCCCCCCCACTGCTTCCCCACTCATCACTTGTTATAAAGGGGAGCTGCTTCTGAGTATTTCAGTATTTCACAAAGACAACATAGGAAAAAAGGCTTATTTTAATTTTCAATTCATGCCAGGCTCTCACTCATGAACCTCTGAATAATTCAGATTTTCTCATGGGCTGAGAAGAATATTCATTCTAAGAAGGCTGTTCACAATAGGGGTAGACAATGTTCGGGCAGATCACCTAAAGATGAGTGTTTCCATCCTTATATGAGATTGCTTATTTTTCAGGAGATCTGTCACCAGTTGTGGTTACAGAAGATAGATCTATTGGCCAACTGCTAAAATTCTACCTTACACCACTTATTTTAAACGTTGCAGGATCCACTGCTATTATGGATGGATGGATGGACTGTTGAGTGTCTGGCTGAAGGCTTGTTTGCCTTTTCTCCGATTTCTCTCATTGCTTTAGTATTAGCAAAAATGCAAAGGACTAGGGCGGTGCTAATCACAGTTCTCCCTCACAGGCCAAAGAGAGGAGAGGCCTTTTAAATTTGGATGTATCTCTGACCACTTTCCCTTGAATACAGGCTTCTATGAGACAGTCTAATATGAAATCATATAACCATCATTGAACTTTGTTTAACACATGCTGCCAAAGCAATAATATCTCTCCATGTCAATTATTCTCCGGAGACTATTTTGCAGTTTTCACAGGAAGGGTTTAACAGAGGTGCTTTCCACCCTGAACTTACAATGGACAGCCATCAGAGCATTTGGGGGGACTCCATAGGGTGTTGTCAGCAGAAATGTTAGGATCTATGCTGATTTTGAATTAATGAGGGAGTTGTAGCCTTTGTCCTTCATGGGATCTTACTTTAGTTTTGGTGGATCCGCACTAATCTTCTTTTAAACCTTTGAATAAGGTTTCTGAAAAGTTTCTACCTCTCAGTGTTTCCTCTCTAGTGGCACCTACAACTTCAAGGAGAACACGTGTATTAGGATCTTTTGATTTTTTTATGCAGAGTAAACTCGGCCCATAACCATTGGATGACTTTATGTGAGCAGAGATTTGCTTACACAAGGTCAGATTATGTTCTTTTTTTTTTTTTGCTTTTATGTTTTTTTAGGCACAAGGAGATTTAGTGATTTGCCCAGAATCACAGGATGCTGAGCCGATGCCGGGATTCAAAACTAGTTTGTCACCTCGAAATGCAGCAGCTCTGGCTATGAGTACACATCCTCGCCTTTTTTCTTTGCCGCTATCCTTATCTGAGGATTGTCAGTGACTGGATTGGGCTAAGGCAAGGTCCATGATCTGTTCATCGTTCTAATGCCAACAAGGAGTGATATTACCAGCACTGTGGCCTTATCTGAATTAAATCTGTTAGATGTGCTAGTGCTAAGAGGGTAAAGAACGGTTCAAGTAAGTCTGTGGTAAGTATGCAGTGCAACAGCCTGTTAGTTCATTTTGAAACAGCCAACAGGATTTGCAATCTTAAATATCAAAAACAAGATGCTAGATAAAGTTTATAATCTCCTTATTTTACACTTGGCAAGGTTACATTTTCCCTGGTCAATTCAATCCTGCCCTGTTAGATGAATTGCAGCTCTATGGGCAGAGTGAGCTAGTGTCTCCTTTGTGGATATTCTCTGAACATAAAATCAAATAGGGAAAGGAAACAAGAGTGGCTCTCAGAATACAAATGGTATAACAAGCAATAACGTGTTGATTGTTTATGAAGGCATTGATCGCCTCCCCATAGAAAAGTTGATAACTAACAATTTTTTATTTGAAAACACACTGTAGTTTATGGGATTTAGAAGTGAAAAATGATGTATATATTATGCAACCAATGGCTAGTCCAACATACGAAATACACTTGCAACATGGATTGTTGTTAAATGCTGTCAAATCACTACGACCATCTGTTTTTATTTAACTGTAGTTATACAAACTATGTTTACTATGTTAATTTGACTCACTGGCAACAACATCAAATGGCACTGTTAGTGCTAAACAACATCAATATAGCAACACAGCCTGGCAAAGGACCAGCAGCTTTCTGAATGAGGCCAGAATAAATACATATTAAATCGTCAATGTGTCTCAAATCTAATTTAGTGTGTTAAAGGGAAGCGAAGAGAGTTTGAGCGCTCTACATTTGTGGAGTATTATTTTGGAGTGTGGCAATGTGGCAATACACTAAAGAGAAGGCTAGCGGAAAGTTGACTTTACAATTAAATTTATTCAAAAGTTCTCGTGCCAAGACAAAATACCAGATGCCACAGCTCGGATTCTGCTTTTCTGGAACTGCTACTGTGAATGATGGCGCACCGTTTTATGCCCCCTGATCTTAATGGTGACTGGGCGTGTGCCCTGATGTGGTGATACCTGTCACCCGCCAGTTTTCTGATTGGGAGTAAACCCCTAACTATTTTAGAAAAGCATAGCAAATATATACATCTGCAGATGGGTTAATGCCAAAGTGCTAACAGTTTTGCTTTTCTCATTTCACACCAGAGAAAATATTTTTAGTGTAAGGAAAGCTTCCATTCAATGTTTCGTCATGAATGATACAAATAGGCATTTACGAGTGTACATTCATGTGCTGTGGATAAAAATCATTATTTTTTATTGATAATATAAGCCACTTGCCCACCTACGTGTGTTAGTTAGGTGTCCTGCAGAATTTGAGCTAAAAAAAATTCAAAATTATTGAAAATGTTATTAGTGTGTGCCTTTTTTGAGTCAGGAAGAAGTTTTAAATCTATGATGTCCGTGTGCATAAATATTATTGGGGAGAGGGTGTGGTCTCACGGCTAGACTGCCGACCTTGGAGCTGAGAAACCAAGTTTAGTGGCTCGAGGGTCAACTGCACATCCTGTCTGGGCAAAACACTTAATCTCCCCTTGTCTACCAAAAAGATGAATGTGTCCATCTATAACGAAACTGGTGCTCTGTAAAGCGCTCCAATACCTTCGGGTCGAGTTCGCGCAATATAAATCTGCAAAAAAAAACTAAAAAAAATAATATATATATCCTCAAGGATAGTTGACTACAAACAAACAAACCCAACATGGGACATGATCCTAAAAGGGAACTTCACCACAAATCTAATCTATTCTACTGATAAAGACCACATGCTGACTGCGGAGCACTCTTTCTAGCATGTTCCAGCACAGACAAAGCATGTCACCAAATGGTGGGACCCAACCTGGGAAAAAATTGTGAGAGGTATGAGGGTGCTGAATTGGAAGGTTCCCTGAAGATACCCATCTGAATTATATTTAATATGGCCCAAATTCAAGATCAATCATCTACTATACAATTGTCGCATTGCCATTAATTCCACTGAGTGAGCAATACAAAATCCTATGCTCAAAAGAAAGTGATTATTCATATCAGAGGCTATGGCTAGGGCTACCACATCAAAGACATCTATTGGCGCCAGTGGAAATAGGCCTTGACCAATCTAAAGTGTCTGGGATGGAACAGTAAATTGATAGTAGACCTTGCTAACCAGGTGAGAATCTATTATGACCAATAGCGTAAACACCAGCAGCACCCAAATAGATGCATGGTCCAAGCTTAGCATTGAATTAGTGCGATGTCAGCCAGCTTGTCTCTCAGGCAAGTGCACTGCTCTAAGAAAAGACCTAAAGAAAACCATCAGATGTCTTAGAAAAGGAGAGCAGCAGTTTTTCCTTTGGGAAAAAGCAAATGCCCTAAGGAAACAGCACAAAAACAACTTTGAGTGGATAGGAGAGCTTTCAATGAGGCATTTTGGCCCAGCCTAATATTTAAGCCCAGGCAGACAAACTCCAGGAAATTTTGGGAAACAATTAATGGACCAGCAAAAGCGATAAGCAAGTCTAGTATACCGGAGCCACAATGGGTCTCCCATCTTGTCAATCTTTTTTCCATCAACAATATAACATCCATCAGTACGGTAACAGCTCAGTTTCAATGAATCGTCTTACACTTTTAGAAGTCCCATTCAAAGAGAAGGAGAGTCACTTGATCTCTGACAGTGGTATACAACATTCACCCTCTGAAGTAAAAAAAAGTTATAATTGCTGGATGCCATGATGGTGCACCTGGCCCAAATGGCATATCACAGGCCATCTATAAAGAACATCCTGAGTACTGGTCTGAGGTGTTATCTGCACTATGTAAAGAAATTCAGACAAGCGGTGCCATACCAGAGACCTGGTGTGGCTCCATCATAAATCTAATATGTAAAAGAGGAGACAGGGGTAACCCTGACAACTACAGCCTCATCGCACTCCTGAATTCTGAAGCAAAGTACTAAGCTTTCCTTGTACTAGCGACCTGACTGACTGTTCAAACTCTCACAATATAATCCTGTCAAACCAATCATGTTTAGAAAAGGCTTAGGTACAATAAGAAATATCCTAGCAACTACCTTCCTAATTTGAACAAAGCATAAGATCATAGAAAAATTACATCTAAGCTTTGTTGATTTTAAAGCAGCTTTCGACTGTGTCAGTAGGGGACACTCTGGAACAAGATAAAGGAAATGGGGAATTCCCCATAAGCTGCTTCGAGCAATAGAACTACTCTATTCGGAAACTTGGAATCACATGAAAATAGGTGATGGCACAAGAATATCCAGGAAAATACCAACCAACTAAGGACTTAAGCAGGTACATGTATTGGCGCTTCATCTTTTTAATCTATTCATGGCAGATCTCTCCCCAGCCCTAAATTATTTAAGTTCTCATCCTCCTCGGCTAGGTCTTCCCCCATGTTTCCTCTGTCTTACCAGACAAAATCGTGCTGTTCAGCATGACAAAAGTGGGTCTTCAAAGATTAGAAAATGCATTGGCCACATATGCCATTATCAACAGTCTAGAGGTAAACACAACAAAAACAATGTCTATCTCCCACCAACCAGGGCGGGCTGCCTCAATCGTCCTGAATACCACCCCGCTGGAAGTGGTAGACAGCTACAAGTACTTGGATTTGTACCTGGACTCAAAGAGCAACTTTTTCCCCCAAATACAATACATGGCGAAGAAATTGAATGCCCTAACCCATGCCTTCTGTAAATTATCTAAAAATATGGATGGCCCTCTTCTTTCAGCCGCTTTAGTATTAAATATTTTTATTGAGTAATTTAACACAGTACATGCATCAACAATCAAGCAGTATTCCATACCAAGGTACTCCTAAAAATCACATATGCAAGTGCGGCCATGACAGGAAAAGATTCAGTTTTACTGGATAAAATGCAGACCAATGCTTACAGGCGAGCATTCTCCCTGCCTCATACATCATTCCTGGCACAAACCTGGCTTGAGTTTGGACTCAAAAAGCAAGATCTGGATAGATCAGCCACAATAAAATGTTGGTTCAAAATACAGCAAACACTAGCCGCCTCACTAAACAAGTAACCCACAGCCGGCCTACCGTAAATACTTAGAAAATTCCATCAAAGAGTCGGACTTGACTGAATTATGGGCCATGAAAAAGTCATATAATATTTTTAAAAGGGCAGCAAACAAAGCTGTAAAACTGCAATCGAGCCTGGCAGACAAAAATAAACTCAGTGCTCCATCTCATGCCTGGATGGTGATTAAAAGTTATGGAGCCCTCAAACAAGCAGCGTATCTAGACATACCCTTTTCATTGCACATAAAACTCAGATTAATGGGCCTGCGCTTTGGCAGATTACCAGCATTGGCGAGTCTGCCAATTTAGGGCTACAATGGACCCACAGAAAGCAGACTTTTGTAAAGCTAAAAAGGAGGACTTTATCCACCTAGTCTGTATCTGTCCTAACTTGCACACTCTCCATCACTGTTATTGAAAGAGAGAGGTATTCAATCGTGCAGAGAAACTATAATAGCAAGTCTCAAGCCTGACAACCTGCAATTTAACTGCAAACTGGTAACTTTCATGACAATGGCTTCCATCTGATACACCTTTAAATAATTCCATGTCATAGTCCTGGAGGAGGAATCTGCACCCTATTATGCACAGTTGTTCTGCCACTCTTATCTTATTTTAGATAGCATTTGCCAAAAAATATTGTTATGGTTTTAATTAACCAGAACAATAAAACAAATTGAATAGTCATAGTTATGCATAAGTCTAAATATTGGCAGTTAAATTAATTTCCTGGCATCAAGCCCAAAGTGTTTACCTGAATAATACAGGCTAATTCATAAGGTTCAAGACCCCCTTTGGGATGAATGGGGAGGAAGAATTGTACAGCCATTTGTAGAACATCAGAAAGAGGAAAATAAGATAGGCAAATATAGTGAACAATGATGATTCCTAAAAAACCACAAGGGATATTCAATTAATAATAGCACTTAGCTCTATATAATGTACAGCGAAAAACAAGGGACATGGAACAAAATTAAGATACACTGAGCAGCAATATGACAGTATTTGTAGAGCATTAGAAAGATGAAGAGAATATGGAAATATTGTGAATAAGGATGATTCCAAAAAATTACGAAGGACAATCACTTAATAGGAGCACTGAGCTCTTTATAAATTACAGAAAAATAGTAACATGAAATAAAACCAAGATGTTAATGTTAATGTTAATGTTAATGTTAAGGGGGGGTTTTGTATAGCGCTCAGATACTCCAACGGAGTGTCCCGGCGCTTTCAGACCAACAGGTCAGCAGCTAACACATAACACAACAAAGAAAAAAAGGAGCAGTAGGAAGAGTAGAAACACCAGACTAAAGACCAAACAACCAAGTTTTAAGTCCCTTCCTAAAGGCAAGCAGATTTGCGGTGCTGCGGAGTGACAGGGGGAGAGTGTTCCAGAGCTGGGGAGCAAGACGTTTGAAGGAGCGTCTACCAGTCCGAGCCTTCTTCACCACTGGAACCACCGCAAGAAAGAGAGTTTCTGATCTCAGAACCCTGGTGGGTTTATAGAAGGCTAGCCTTTTCTGAATATAAGTCGCTCCAGTAGAATATAGCGCCTTGTGGGCCAAAGTGAGGGCCTTGAAAGCAATTCGCTTTCTGACAGGGAGCCAGTGCAAGGTGGATAAAAGATCAGAGGCGCTGGCCCGACGGGGGAGACCATAAATGGCGCGGGCGGCCGAATTCTGGACTACCTGAAGACGCTGCATCAGGTAGTCAGGCAAACCCAGGTAAAGAACATTGGAATAGTCCAGCCTCGATCCTATGAGGGCATGGACGGTAATCTTACGATGGTCAAAAGAGAGCAGAGGGAGAAACCTCCGCAACATCCTGAGCAAGCCAAAACAGACGCCCACAAGGCCAAGAACTTGGGCTTTCATGGTCAGGCCATTATCAATTTTAACCCCCAGATTTTTCGCCACAGTGGAGGAAGATGCCGGTGGAAACATATCATGCGGCCACCATTCCTGCCAGCTCGGGTCGGATTGGCACCCGAAAAAGAGCACCTCAGATTTTCCAGGGTTACACTCAAGACTATGACCCTGAAACCATTCAAATACAGCTCCTAGGCAGCCACAGATACTGTCTCCATCAAACTCAGCCCCCTTTGCACACGTGAAAAGGAGCTGAGTATCGTCGGCGTATGATATTATCTTGGCCCCAAAAGACTCAGCCAGCACCGCCAGAGGGGTCAGAAAGATATTAAAAAGTATCGGGCTCAACACGGAGCCCTGCGGTACTCCAACCCCAAGCGGCGGCACTTCGGCTGAGTGGGGGGGGGCCCAGACCACCTGCCGGCGACCAGTAAGGTAAGATTGAAACCACCTCAACACCGTCCCACGCAGACCTATCTCATACAGTCTACGGAGAAGACCTTCATGAGGGACGGTGTCGAAAGCCGCCGACAGGTCGAGCATGACCAACATGGCCCTGCCCCCTGAGTCCAGCACCTCCTTGATAGCCTCACTGACTTCAAGAAGCGCCGTTTCAGTGCTAAAGTTGGTACGGAAGCCAGACTGAGAGGCATGAAGCAGGCCGTGTGACTCAAGGAAGGCAGAAAGGACCCCATGGACATGTTTCTCGACGATTTTAGCAAAAGCAGGTAGGAGAGAGATCGGGCGATAGTTCGCATGAAGGTCAGGGTCGAGCCCCGGTTTTTTGAGAAGCGGAACCACCCTCGCCTCTTTCCAAATACCGGGAACAACGCCACTGGTCAAAGAACAGTTCAGCACAGGATTCACAAGTGGATTGACCACCTCCGCCATCCTTGCCAAAAACCTGGCAGGACACGGGTCAGCAGGTGAACCGGATTTAAGCTGAGAGAGCAAATCATGCGACGCAGTAATAGATAGAGGTGGAAATTCCGATAGAGTGTACTCAGAATCTTCCACCAAATTCCCATGGATCTCCTGGCACATCCTAGCCCCAATGACAGGGTTTGGGAAAGAGTCCTGGATCAGCTTGATCTTGTCATGAAAGAAGCTGGCCAGTGCGGTCACCCACGGTTCCGAGAACTCGTGCTGAGATGCAATAGCTTTGGGCGACATAAACTCCTTCACGATCGCGAAGATCTCCTTACAGGAGCTAGAGGCTGACTCTATTCGAGCCGCGAAATAGTGCCGTTTTTCTCGCCGAATGTCAGCATGATAGGCTTTAATAGCTAACTTGTAATCCGTCTTAGCCACATCCTCGTACCTATGGCGCCACCGTCTTTCCGCACTCTTACAGGCACGTCTGGATGAAGCCAGGGCCTCAGTAAACCAGGGTGCAGATGACCGCCTAGGAATTTTACGAGGAGAGGATTCAGGAGCAAGTTCATTTAGGCGCTCCCTGATCCAATCTTGCAACTGAACAAGGTCAGACTCCAAGTTTCCAGACAGCCGGCAGGGGTAATCACGGCAGGCCTGTCCCAAATCTTCAAGAGAGACCTTATGATAGGCTCGATGGGACTGCCCCGATGGACAAGTGGCGGCACACACGGGCTTACCAACCCCGACAATCTGAAAAGATATCAGAAAGTGATCTGACCAGAGCACAGGGATTGATGCACTAAGCAGTAACATGTTGAATCAAATAAATCATCAAGGAAGTGACATTGCAGAATGTTGAATATGAAACTGTTTGATGCCTTGTCAATAAAGCTTAAAGTGTTGAAAAACGAAAAATGCCAAATATAAATGGACTTAAATGAAATGGAATCATTTGGACATAAATAATGGACAAACAAATTGTAAAAACTCTGAATCAAATAGAACAGATGAAATGATCAACCCTTTTCTTTTGAAAAATTTGGAAACATGTATATGGACTACGTATCCCACAATGCCTCTTAAAGGGCAGGATTGGGAGCCTTTATAAGTAAGAAAGCGATGAAGGACTCGCATACCGTGAGCAAGACCTATTGTTGGTTGAAACGCACTGGTGGCGGTCAGTGGTGGTTAACTGCACGGAATAAATCCTTGAAAAAATATACCGTGTTGGAGTGCGGTGTTTTCCTTGTCCCAAGGAACCTTTGGTGAGAGAAATAATATGAGGACAAGGCCGTCCTCTGCACCGGCACCCGCTACGTGAAGTGCACTCTCCTGGGGGCTGTTTGTGTTTTGGATATACATACATAAATACATACATACATATACACACACACACATATATATATATATATATCCAATGAAGAATCCCAATTTTGAAATCCACGGCAACAAAACAGGTACGAACCACTCGGTGCCGATTTTCAAAATACGTGCTTTATTCCATTAACACTCCAGCAGCATATATATATATATATATATATATATATATATATATATATATATATATATATATATTGAGCAAGGGCGTTCACGCCCGAAACGCGTCTGTCCGATGCTCTCATGTGCACCCCTGCACTTATGATTTGAATAAAAAAACCACGACGAAATCAAGACTGGGCTTGGAGCTTTATTTTGTGTCTGCGCGCTGGAGGAAGTGCTTGGGAGGTTTCATTGCACTGAAACCGGTTGGAAGCATATATATATATATATATATATGATATATCTTACCTATGGCGGTCGCTACTAGGTAGTTGTGGTTGAATCGGACACTTTACCCCACACATTTTTTCTCGGCGTACCATTACCCCGCAGTTTATACAACGCAAAATCTTTTACAACACAGGGATTTGCAAAGCAATCCATTACAGCGCATTCCCCATTACAACGCAATTTACTATTCTAAATCCATGGGGCGTTACTTTGGGGAATGCATTGAAATAGTTTGCTGTGTAAAGCACGCATCGGAAAAAAAATTGCAGTGGGAAAATTGCGGGGTAATGGCATGCGGAATGAGCATGCAGGGTAAAGGATGTAGTTAGGTCTGCTTTTCCATAGAAAGAGCATTTTTGGGTTTGCTAATAACTTTGGCCCCATTTAATGAATATTCAAAAAACGTCCAATAAAATAGGTTCAGCCATCTCAGCTCTTTCCTGGGAAGTTTCAGGGTGATATGTCAAGCAAGGGCCACGAGAAATAAGGGTTGCAAAACACAAAATCTCCATTTATTAAATTCTGGTTACAAAATATTTCTATATCTGGGCAGTTGGTGTCTAGATATACGCGGATTAGCCGATAATAGGGAACTATTAATCCTTATTGGTTGGTTTCAACCTGAAAAATATGTTTTTGACAGCCATAATAAGACTGAGGGATATGGAAAATATATTTAAAAAATATGTAGGGGGCAAAGTGATTATACCCAGAACCCAAGGGCATCTGGGGGTGGCCCAACAGGACCCTCCATTTATTGATTGGCCACAAGAAGGACAACATGCTGTGGCAGCCATTACAGGACTCTGGGACATGAAGCCCATTGAAATACATTGTAGTGAATGGCAGGTTTTGAGGGATACAAAAAGGAGCATTTATAAGGGGTCATAACAGATTTTAGTTACAATATAAATCATTTGTTGGTGGCAGCATAATCATTTTAGGAATTGTGGTGTGCCCCAAGGTAATTTTACCCTGTGAAAAATGCTGACCTTCTGCTGGGATTTCATGAATCATATTTGAGAGAAAACTGTTTACTCATGATCTTCTCATAGAGGGTATGGAAGGTGCTCCAGAAGCTAAAATAAGAGCATATTTTCTGTAAATTCACACAATCTTTCTCAGCCATGTGAGACTAAAGTCTGAAGCCCTCAGTAAAACATGTATTTCCAACTGAAGCAGCCTGGCAGTTGATTCCACTGTGTTCCTACTGCAGTCTCCCAGAATGCTCTTAAGATCAACTAGAGCGATAACAGTCTTACTTATGACAAAAATATGGCACACCTGAAGCCATCTTGATTGAATCAAACTGGTAAAACTTAAAGCATTTCATTTAGAAAGGAACAACACTAGGGGGTTATTTTGTCAAAGAAATTGTGTTTAGTGTTGTAGAGAGCAAAATTAGAAAACATTTCAAATGAGTTCTCAAATATCTTACTCTGTATTTCATTCAAACATTCTGACATGCTGACTAAAACATGCAAATTCAACTGTTTTCTCATGATTTTCTCAAAGAGCGTATGGAAGATGCCCCAGAAGCTAAAATGAGAGCATATTTTCTGTAAATTCACACTATCTTTCTCAGTCATGTGAGGCTACAGTCTGAAGTTCTCAGTAAAACATGTATTTCCAACTGAAGCAGCCTGGCAGTTGATTCCCCTGTGTTCTACTGCAGCCTGCCAGAATGTTCCTAAGAACAACTAGAGCGCTAACAGTCTTACTTATGACAAAACTATGGCACACCTGATGCCATCTTGATTGAATGAAACTGGTAAAACTTAAAACATTCACTTAGAAAGGAAGACGATTAGGGGGTTCATTTTGTCATAGCAATTATGTTTAGTCTTGTAGAAAGCAAAATTAGAAAACATTTCAAATGAGTTCTCAAATATCTTACTCTTTATTTCATTCAAACATTCTGACATGCCGACTGAAACATGCACTTTCAACTGTTTTTTCATGATTTTCTCATAGGGGGTATGGAAGATGTCCCAGAAGCTAAAATGAGAGCATATTTTCTGTAAATTCACACTATCTTTCTCAGCTATGTGACAATGAAGTCTGACATTCTCAATAAAACATGTCTTTCCAACTGCAGCAGCCATTTGATTTCTCTATGTTCTACTGCAGCCTACCAGAATGTTCTCAAGAACAACTAGAGCGCTAACAGTCTTAATCATGATAAAATTATGGCACACCTGAAGCCATCTTGATTGAATCAAACTGGTAAAACTTAAAACATTCACTTAGGAAGGAACAAAATCAGGGTGTTCATTTTGTCATAGAAATTATGTTTAGTGTTGAAGAAAGCAAAATTAGGGCATATTTTAAACGAGTTCTCAAATATCCTACTCTTTATTTTATTCAAACCTTCTGATATACCACCTGAAACATGCACTTGCAGCACCAAAAGCAGACTGCTAGTTTACTCCCTTAGGATCACCAGCTTTACCATAGTGTTCTAAAAGGCAACTATAGATACTGCAGTAAATGAGGGAATTAGGGTCCTGCATAGCAAAACGTCTCCCAAGATAGCCATCAAAGAAAAAGAGCCCAAATGTAGCCCACATATCAGCCAAATGTAGCCAAAGTATAGCCCAATGACAGAATTGTGCAAAACGCTTAGGGGCATATTTACAGGCCCTTTTGCAATACTTTTGCTCCACGCAATGTGGTACAAGAACGATGCAAATTAAAAATGAGATTTATGAAGCCATGCAAGGCTGCCTTGTGTAGCCCTGAGTGGCTTCATAAATCTTGAGTAATAAAACGCATATCAAAATGCTGAGTTGCATTACTCTACGTCAAGGAGGCGGTTCAATGGGCATTGTGTGGGTGTTCCTACACAACATCCATGGATTCTGACGCATTCCCAGATATACCAGAAGTTGTAGACCTGGGAATGCGCCAAACAACTGCACCTCTCCAGGTGAGGCGTGATGCAGTGGAAACCGCATTTATTCGTAGGGATGCATTATAATCACATGTACAGCACACCCACCTATAATCTTTTGTCATATTAACATGAGGTGTTAGGATTGTGAAATTTATTAACTTAAAGCGTGATGTGCCTAGCCCATGTGGAAGTAATATGAAGAATTTAAGTAGAAAGTGAATGTAACAAGAGGGAAATATTAACGTGAAGAATGTGTGTTGTGAAATTGACTATTATTCATGTATTAAAAGTGTTTATTAATTGTGTCATTTTACATATACATAAATGTATTAGCTGAACGTGTCTTATTTTCCTATGTAAATTCGTAAAGTTCACATTCTGATTTCTTATGTTAGCTGAATTTTGTAGGTCTGAAATGCATTTCCTTGGAAACTCGTGCTTCACAACTAATAAGCTGAATTGCATGTGTGCTGGGGAATGTATTATTTCTCACGTTTTAAGTTGCAGTTGAAAAAAGCGCCTGTTAGCTAGAATAATGTCTTTGTTTTATTAGTCAGGCAAGGAGAGAATAAGTTACATCGTAAACTTGAGTCGATAAAGGAAGACTGTTGTTTCTCACACATAAGGCCTGGGAACCAAGGTCAACTTATTGCACCGCGGGAACGCTATTATTCCATGGAAAACGACCTTTAAAATCATACTAAGAGCATATGGCGTGACCTGCAAAGACTCTTTGAAAATATACCTTAAATATTGGGATGTTAAAAGTAGGGAAAGTGCCCACTTCTCTTCTTCCTTCGGAGAGAGAGCAAGAGAAACTTTGAACAAGCCATGTCCCTGTAGGTTCATTCTACATGACCCCTTGGTTATGGAGAGACTACTTAGGGAGACTCCACATACTGACACCTTTCACAGGACCGCGGAGACCACATCACGCTACTGATAAAGGAATATGATTACCTGCCACGTCATTCTGCCTTGTGAAAGCCCTCTGCAGATTGGCCATTGGGCGAAACACGTGTCGGCTGTTTTTCCTATGTGATTTTCATAGTTGGAACAAGTGATTCAAAACAACACACTGTGTTCAACACAAGAAAATGAGTTTTGGAAAATATTCCACTTGTGATACTTAATAAAAAGGCACAGACCTCCGCCCACAACTTAAACTATTGTATCCTGTAATGGCTCTTGGGTGCAGCCATTTGTGAGGTACGTGCCACTACCAACATTGGCCCCTGACCACTGTAGCATAAAGCCCAGACTCATCCACCCATCTCGGCAATCCTCAAGGGCAGGAGGAATGGAACAGGGACATGGATTTGGACAATAGAGGGCAGGAGGGAGGTGGGCAGGGGCACCAAACTTGCCTTACAGGGCAGGTGCCAGGTGTTGCAGCAGCACAATACACCTCACAGGTCAAGCAGCAGTGTAGTGCAGCACAACAGACCATGGAAAGCACTAGGGAGGGGACATGGCCATGCACATAGGCAACAGAGAGCAGAGGGAAATGTGTCAAGAGCAGCAAAGCTGACGGTACTGGAGAGACATGAGGGGCATTTGCAGCACAACAGACCATGAATGGCAGGAGGGAGGGTGCAGGGGCATGCCAAAGGGCCACGGAAGGCAGTAGCGAGTGGATAGGGGACTACACATGGAACATGTTGACGTTTTTAAATAAATCAGGACATGATCCAAGGAGAGGCTTAGATAAGGGCCTTAAAGGATGTCAAGACAGACTCTTAGACGTTCTCGGGCCTCTTACTAAAATGTTCGATATGTGTGAAGAGGCACATTCGAGTAATTCAAATATTGATGTTGCAGAAATGCGCCAGTGGGTGCAAAGGGCAGTCTGTCTTTTGGGGAATACCAATGCACCATTGTGTATGGAGAGGAGGAAAAGTATATTAATGAAAATAGATCCAAAATTAGCGGATATGGCCTCCAAAGAATTTGGAGAAAGGAGTGAGGGAGTGCTATTTGGAGATTAATTTGTAAAAGATTTGGGAATATATGTTGGGACTTTCAATTTCCTACAAAAAGTACAAAAGGATATTAGGAAGGCTTTTGGGTCGGCCGGGAGAATACGGGGTCTTTTTCCCGGCCAGGGTCATGGAATTACCCAAGGTTCCTTTACCAGAGGATACAGGCCCTACAACTATGGTTATGGATTTAATTCCAGATCAGAGCAGGGAAGTTTTTCCCTCAGAGATCGCGATTGAGGTTGCAAGGAATGCAATCAGAAAGAAGAGGTACAGGTAAGACTAAAACTAGACCCTTTTTCTACCCAAGTAAAGTTGGGCGGCAGACTAGCCCATTTTGTTTCGAGGTGGAAAGAGATAACGCAAGATCAATGGGTTTTGCAAACAGTAACAGGTTACCATATAGATTTCAAGGAGAATCCAGCTCAAAGAAGGGAGCCAAGGATGTTAAGGTTCATAAAGGAACAAGAGATGTTGGTGACACAAGAGGTAAAAGTGTTAGAAGAGAAAGATGCAATAGAGGTTGCAAGAAATGTGAAAGAAAGTTTTGTGAGCAATATTTTTCTAGTGGAGAAAAACGACAAAAAAGATGAGGCCGGTTATAAATCTGAGAGAGCTAAACGATTGGGTTTGTTACAACCATTTCAAGATGGAGGGGATTCATCTATTGAGGGATGTGTTGAGGAAAGGAGATTGGATGACAAGGTTAGATCTGAAAGCTGCATATCTTACAATACCAGTTTGTGTAGAGCAAAGGGATTTGCTCCAGTTCAGGTGGAAGGGAAGTCGTTGGAGGTTCAAGAGTCTTCCTTTCGGACTGACTTCAGCACCTTGGTGTTTTACAAAGGTGATGAGGCCTATTGTAGCTTGGCTGAGGTCAAGGGGTATTCGGTTGATAGTATATCTGGACTACATATTAATTATGGCCGAGGACGAACTTCGTATGCGGGCAGACAGGGGTCAGGAAGCTATTCTTATTCTGCTTGACATGTCTGCCGCGTGCGACACCGTCAATCATGGGACTATGCTGAGCAAGTTGGAGGAGGTGGAGGTAAAGAGCTGTGCTCTTCAGTGGTTTCAATCTTTCCTCACGGGTCGAACGCAGGCAGTGTCTCTCCCTCCTTACCGTTCTGATCTGATTATCATCACACATTGGGTGACACAGGGCTCGGCAATCAGTCCGATTCTATTTAACATATACATGAAACCTCTGATTGCAGTCATTAAAGAGCATAAGATCAACATCATAAATTATGCCGATGACACGCAGCTTATTCTCTCATTGGAGGGAGAGCAGTCTACCTCTTTGGAGGAGTTCCATTGTTGCTTGCGCGATAAGGCTCTGTGGCTGAAGGGCAATTCACTGTAATTCAATGCTGACAAGACAGAGGTGCTCTTCTGCTCTTCGGACAGGGTTCCCTCGGTGTTGCCCAGTAATTTCTGGCCTATCGATATGTCAACCGCAGTGAGACCAGTGGATACGGTTCGTAACCTGGGCATCATGTTTAATAACAAGCTGACTATGGAGGTTACTAGAACGGTGGGTAGCTGCCTTGTACAATTAGTTGTACAGAGCACAGTCCTGAGCAGACTGGATTATTGCAATGCCCTTCTGCTAGAATCTCCAAAGTTTCTTTTGGACAGACTTCTTAGAATTCAGTTCACCGCAGCCAAACTTGCCTTGGGCTGACCTAGAAGGTCCTCTTCCTCCCGGGCCTTGGCAGGACTGCACTGGGTTCCGGTGGGACAGAGAATTCAGTTTAAGTCCCTCTGTCTAGTGTTTAAAGCCATGCATGGTTTGGGCCCTGTCCCGTTGCAGAGGGAATTTGAGTGGTATGTTCCAACTTGAAACCTCCATTCCACCTCGGCAAGATCAGTCAAGATCTCGAGGTTTAGAAAAGTCAGAACGGGTGGCAGAACCTTTACGGTTGCTGCGGCCAGATTGTGGAATGGGCTTCCTCTGGAACTGAGACAAGTTAGTGATCTCTTTCTTTTCAGAAGAAGACTAAAAACACTGTTGTTTCAGAAAATTTAAGGTGCTGGATTTTTTGGGTGGTTTCCACCCCTGTCTCTGTGCTGCACGTCTCTCTACCTTGTATTCCGAGTTTGCCAGTGCCAGGATGCCTGTTAGGTGATAGAGCGCTTTAGAAATGAAATAAATAAATAAATAAATAAAGAAGGTCATGGCAGAGGAACAGACCGATTTTGCAATAAAGGTGATAGAGGATTTGGGATTTGTTGTGAACAGGGAGAAATCGAGTGTAATTCCGGTTCAAGAGATTCAATTTTTAGGTTTCAACAGGAGGTCTTTGGTCTATGGAGGAGAAAGGAATGCACATAAATTGTCTGGAGCTGTTAGCAGGTTCATTTTCGATTAGGAGTTTTGTGAAGGATCGCGCAAAATGTTGTGTACTTTTAAAAATGGACAAGATTTCTGCAGTCCATTATGTCAACAAATTGGGGGGTCCTCGGTCGAAGGGTCTAGCGTAATTAGCAAAGGACTTTTGGAAGTTTTGCATGGAGAGAAAGATTATGGTACAAGCACAATATATTCCAGGGAAGAGCAATGTGGAAGCAGACTGGAGTTCAAGGTATATGGCGGATGTGAGCAACTGGAGGTTGAACAGGGAAGTGTTTCAGAGGTTACTGGCGAAGTGGAGTCCTCTTCAGGTGGATTTGTTTGCGGATCGATTGAATTCTCAGTTGAAGGAGTTTTTCAGTTGGAAACCAGATCCAGAGGCGTAGGGGATAGATGCCTTTTTACAGGAGTGGAACATGGGGAGGATGTTTGCCTTTCCACGTTCTCTATGATTCAGAGAGTGTTGTTGAAGGTGAGGAAAGAGAGGTCAGAGATGGTATTAATAGAGCCTTTTTGGCAGATACAGGTATGTTCACAGATTTGATGAACATGTTGATAGAGGATCCTCTGTTGATCCCGGGTTATCACGAGGTGTTGTTGGATGTTTAAGGGAATGTTCACAATCTTGTGAGAATGAGGCAATTGAGACTTTTGGCATGCATGATTTCAGGAGAATTTGTCAAGTGTCTGGCCTATCAGCAAAAGCTTCGGAACTTATCAATGGTTCTTGGGCACCAGGAACAACAAAAGTTTATAGATCTGCATGGTGAAAGTGGTGTGATTGGTGTTATGAAAGGAATTTGGATCCCATATCAGCCAATGTTGTGGAGATAGTGAATTATTTATAATTTTTATTTTCAAAAGGATTGGTATATAAATCAGTGAATGTATCTCGTTCAGCTATTTCAGCGGGACATGCTTTGGTGGAAGGAGTACCGGTTGGTCAACATAGTTTGGTAAAAAGGGCTCTGAGGAGTATCGGTTTAGAATTACCACCTAAGGCTAAGTATGAGATTTTATGGGATGTTTCTTCAGTTTTGAGAGAAATAGAAGGTTGGGACTCTAATGGTGAATTGAATATAAGAAAGTTAACATTGAAGCTAGCAATGTTATTTTGTTTAGTGTCCTTTAGGAGAGTTTCAGATATTAGGGCATTGGAGATATCTTTACATTTTTATCAACCTGAGAAAGTGTGTTTCTAATTGAGGAAAAGAACTAAGACTATGTCCAGGACGATATTTTATCCTTATATGGATGGTCATGATAATTTATGTGTGGTGGGTTGCTTGAAGGAGTATGAGAGAAGAACTCCTAAATTGAGAGAGGTTGGATGTTCACAACTTCTCATTTCTTATAAGAAACCTTTTAGGGCGGTTTCAGCACCTACATTAGCCAGATGGGTTAAAGAGGTTATGTTGATGTCTGGGATTGATATTGAGTTTTATGGTGCTCATTCAGTTAGAGGTGCTATGGAAAGTAAGGCTTTTATGAAGGGGTCTAGTTTAAGTACTATCTTGAAGGCAGCAGATTGGTCAAATTAAAATACTTTAAAAAAGTTCTACTTCAAACCTGTGGAAAATGCTGTTCAAAATATTTTAGATGGGTTTTGAACATGCATAATATTGGCCTCCAGGCCTTTATCCATAAAATGCTGATTTTCCACAGTTTTGGTGGGTAGAAAATCATGATTTTATTAAAAAGGCACAGAGGCTAATATTATCCCTCCCGTGTCTTTGTTAACCCAGCCCTTTTATGGATGGAATGCTTTAATAATCCTATATGTTTGGTTTAGGACAGAGCTAATTTGTGCATGGAGGAAGGGAAAAGCAAGATTGAAGAAATTTGGATCTACAGTTTGACGTTTAAGTTCGAGGAAAAGAGTCTTATCTTGGGATTTTGCAGCTACCCAAAGAGGAAGATGGCTGACGGAGTTTAGCTATTATGCATGTTCAGTGTTCAGTGTTCTAGACTGTTGCTTTTGTTCTAATTCTAAGCTTGTGTTGCTGCCGTGTGAAAAGCAATAAAAGGATTATGCATAATATTAGCCTCAGTGCCTTTTTAATAATCATGATTTTCTACCCACCAAAACTGTGGAAAATCTGCATTTACCTGTACTTTGGGTTCGAGCTGAGGTGTCTTGGCATGCAAAATAACGATGAATTGGGATGCAGCACAAGTTATTACTGTCATATAGTTACTGTTTACCTATATACCGTGTTAAGTTAGCATGAGCTTATTAACATTTTTAAACGCCATTTTTCCTTTTGCTGCTTTTGCACACGACACATAATTGTTATTTTAGCTTTCAACCTAGAAGAGCGTTGTGATTTACATGAGAATAATATGTTATTGCTCTGATATCAGCTTTTTTTGGTAAAATATGTCTGCACAGTGAGTGCTGAAGCTTCCAAGGATAACTCAACACAGTGTTGTTGTGAGGTCTGATCTTCGCACCTTTCTAGACATAACATGAATGCAGCTGCTGTCAAAATCTGGCTTTACGCGCGTTTTATATTGCTTTGCTGAGAGCACACGTAACACACTTGATGGTGCTTCGCATGCAGAGAGCTGGTGGAAGATGATGTGATCCTCTGCCACTGAGATTTTGAGGTATGGGCCGGCCCTGCTAAAACCCAAAGATACTTTCATAGATATAATATGCTATGCTAGTTAGGGAGGGTGAGAAATAGGTGTTGTTAATTCCTATTCATGTTAGCATTTTAGTATGCTGTCACTGTTCGCTTTCTATGGACTAGTAACTATGCTGATAACTTTGCTGGTGATAATATGTTTGCTTGTATTATCTAAGATACTGCGTTTGAGAACCCTGCATTAGTAAATAAATATTTCAAATGTGCACGTGTCCTCTTTTACTCCACGTTCTGGTTTGAAATGATTGCATACCGAAAGAGTGTTCATGTGTTCCACGATACCTGAGGTATTCTAAGTTCATGTTCTGGTCTGTCTAAACATTGTAAGTTTGTTATGACCAATGAGACACTGTATCTAGCTCGGTAAGGGGATTTTGGATACTAAGGTGAGTTTTTGGGCCACCCTAATTCACTGAGGTTCCAAATCTCTCTGCACAGTTCTGTAGGAGAACGGAATTCCCGCTACATGGCACCCATACGTTGTTGGTCTTATATCATGACACTCGAGTAGTATATCATTCAATCCTTAACCCCTTCACTGTCGTTTCCGGAAAACGGTGGTGTCGGACAAAACCTACCTATTTTTGAAATAGGTCTTTTCAAGCTTGAATCTTTCTTAAACGGTTTTCTTGAATTACTACCCAGTTGTGCTACAAAGTTTACTTTATTTTCTACGTTCCTGTGCAGTCATGGCCCAGCCAGTTGACATTCCGCAGCATAGTCGCATTGCGGTGCGCAATCATTTGCAGACTTACCAAGTGCCCTTGGAAGGCTTGGTTGTGATATTGGTGGTGAGTGCGGATGCAGCTTACCCATACGAACTGTTCTATTCGTGGGTGACGTTTCCGACTGTGGACGCTAATTCTGGTGTGTTCCACAATTACACTCCCTCTCCTGTGCCGAATGAATATACTCCGTACAGAGCACAGGAAGTTCCTATTGATACTTGGCAGCATCGCGTTTGGTTTGGTGGCGCCCTACCCCATTCTTTAACCGCTCCGAGGTTAGGTTCTCTGTCCATTCCAGGCGCAAATTGGCCTGTTTTGGCTGGATTTACTCCTCATCCTAATCACGGCAATTGTACCCTTGCTGAAGTTCGTAGGCTACATGTAGTCTCCATTGCCCTGATTCGAGCCTTAGTGCAATACATAGCTCGTAATCTTCTGGGTGGGCCCCCGGGGGGTGCGGCGCTTCCAGCCGGACAGGGCGGATTGAAGCTCAGTCCTGTGATGATCAATGCTGTAGTGGGTAAGCGTCCCCAAGAGAAGGATGATTTTCCTTTCTGGCTTGCCGAAAAATTAGACCAGCAGGAAGCAGTATTTCCTAATACGACTCCTGGTGACAAACACAGGATTTTAACAATTAGTTTACCAAAGGATTTGGCTCCTGAACTCGCTGACTGTGAGACCTGGGGTAAAACGTTTGCGGCGGTCTACGCAATGTTTTAATGCACTCCGTCTATGGCTGTCCTGCCTACGATCATTAAACGTGGTCAAGATGATCACGGACCGGAGGCTGCGGTTGAATTGGGTATGCGCCTGTGTGGCTCCTTTGATATAGTTTGCGATCTCATTCTTGCTAATGTCAAGGGGGATGCAGTGAACTTTCAGGTAGCCAGTGCTTTGGCGGCGATTCCCGATGCCGAGAAACCCCAACAGTGGGCGAGGATTATTGTGGCTGCTTATAAAACCGTGGGTCGCAATAGCAAGGGTCTAAAGCCTTTTTCTGTCAAAGAGAAAAAGCAACCTCAAGGGCAGAATTCGGAAACAGAAGTTCAGCCCAAGTCCAAGAAACAAAATTGGCCTAAAAAACAAAAACAGGGTAAGCAACAGCAACAACAGCAGACACAGGAATCTCGTCCTGCGTCTCCGTTACCTGCGCAAACAGAACGTATTTATGACTTGCACGATCGCGAGAAGAATAAATCACCTGATCGATTTCAGGTTTCTGATCAACGTTCTCCTCGTTCCATTCAGGAATCATCGGCCTCGGCGTTCGGGGGTGGAGGAGGCGGAAAGGGACGGGGTGGTCAGCAAGGACGTGACCAGCCCCGCCCGAAAGACGGTGCAGGAAAGCAGGACGGTTCAACGCCGAGGAGACCGCAGTTTGCCAAGAAGAAAGACGTGGCTTTAACAGCGCATCGATATGCCACAGATAGTGAGAACGCAGCTTCGGAATCTGACTTGGGCTCTGACCTTGCTGGACAGCGCGGCGGAGATTACCATAGTGAGAGAGGCCCTGCGTCCACTACTGAAGGTGACAGCGACTGACATTTATGTTGTAATAGAAACAGCTGACACGAGAGTTGCTCCCCCTGATAGACTTTATGAAATTGTCCTGTTAATCGAAGGTGACATACAGCGTACCGTAAAAGGGGCATTTTGGGAAAATCTTTTGTCTACGTATGACATTTTCCTTTCGGAGGCTGACTGGCCCCCACCTTTTGTTCTCGCAGCACCGCGAGGGGAGGAGGTAATCCTCCCCAGTTTCGCGAACACAGTCTCGAAAGAGGATGCGCTGCATTTTGCAGAAGAGTGGGCTAAGGCTCTAGCGCCGGCTCTGTACCATAACCAATGTGGTTGGGATAAATTGTCCCCAAACCACGAAATTCCTTTGCGGTATCAGCCGCAGCCTCAACCTCAATATCCCATATGACGTGAAGCGAAGGCTTCCGTCGCGGCAATCCTTGAACAATTGGAATATCAGGGTGTAATTGAAACATTTGTGTAACCAATGAATAACCCCCTTTTTACTGTAACCAAGCCTGACAGTTCATATCGTTTGGTGTTGGATTACCGGCATTTGAACTCGCATTGCTTTAACTGTGCAGTACAGAATACTCACAGCTCTGCCCTAGTGAATAGTCTTGTGCGTAAGCGTTTTAAGACCATGCTTGACATTTCCAACGTATTTTATGCCCATCGATTGGATGGTCTTAGTTCCCAATGGACCTCCTTTACTTGCGGCGGTGTTCAAAAACAATTTCGGCGTCTCCCAATGGGCTATAAGAATAGTCCTGGGATTTTTACTGCCCGCCTTGTCTCTCTTTTGGAGAGAATCGACCCAGATGCATGCTCGTATGTGGATGACATATATCTCACAGACAACGAACTTTGGGAGCATCTGTGTTGAGTAAACAGCATCATTTGTAACTTTGCAGACATTGGTTACAAGTTTAACTTTGCAAAATCGCACATTGCAGAGTACACAGTCTTGTTCCTGGGCTATGAGCTCAACAATGAAGGTAGAGGTTTGGCTCCTCACTTCCTGGAGAAATGCGCACAACTGCGCGCTCCGACAACACTGAAAAAATTACAGTCTTTACTGGGTTTCTTAAATTTCGGAAGGACATACATTCCGGAATAGTGTACAAAACAATGTGGACAGTGGACCACTTTTACACACTCAAAGCACCAACCCACATATCACCAATATCTGTATATAGTTTTCTTTCGAATTGCGTGCAATTTTCAAATACTCCCTGTCCTAAGAGTATATCCCAAATCCTTGGGAAAAATCAGTATTGTATCAAACTTTGAAAAGCACCGCTCGAGAATTTGGATCTCCACCATATGTGGGTGATAAAGTCTGTAATCAGGAGTGTTCCAAATGAAAAACGCTGAATCCGTAATTGCAAAAAAGTTCAAGGTTCTTTTAATAATCCATTTGAGGTACCAGCCAACGCGTTTCGTTCCGTCAAGCGGAACTTCTTCAGGGCTGTAAATCATAAAGTGAAGCATACAAAAAACCCGTGTAAGTTACTTCAAACTAACATGTGTACACACGTGAATTAATATACAAAAATCATTACATACACCAAAGCAGACCCAAATTAAAAACATCCTTTTGTTTAAAAATGCAGCTTTCGCATCACATCAGTACATTGTTTGACCCTTTCTCTAAGTTCTTGTGCTGCATAGTCAATCTATTAAAAGTCTCATTATATACCAGCGAACAAACCGAAAAGGTAAGGTGATATTATCGAGCAAAAAGACATTCAATTATACACATATTTTAAAAGAGCAAATCCTCATGCATTTTTGTTTTTGTTTTCAAAATTACAGTTACCAGAAACAGCGTCATTATTATTGTCATTCACATCTAAACATTAGACTGTGGTCATGACTCCGCACCAAACATTTACTTTGCCAAACAACTCATGTCATCGTCTAGAATCAGAGACACTTATTTCTCCATAGGCCAAAAGTTAATATTACCAGCCATGTTGCCAAAAGTATAATCTCAAAAGAAGAGGTTATATCTGGACAGATGGTTACTATGGGACAAGCTATGTGGCCCCAGGATACAGACCCCAGTGTTGTCCCTGTCCTCATAAGCCAATATTTAAAAGAAACACTTCTAGAAGGTAAGCCTATTGTTTATGGACATCTTTTTTGAGATAAATCTTTGTCCCAGTCATCAATAAAGCCAGTCCAAGCCACACGAAAGCAACAGCAAATCTCTCCATATTTACCTCTTATAGCTACAAAGTGAAAATATTGAGAAACATGGAATTCATTCAAAAAAGAGAACATATATGCTTCCTACCGCAATGAATATCATCAGCCGTACGTATATTCCAAGTCAAGGTATCGAATTGGGATATGAATCTGTTCCCTCAATGTAGGTAATGGAAAATAAAGTGGATCCAAGATAAAAGTTTTTTCAAAACCTGTTTCTTGCCGATTGTTTCAAAATATTTTTTTTTTTTTTTTTTTTTTAGAGATATAGTGTTCACCTGGAAATACATGAAGTAAAAATATATATGAGGGAAATACTAATTCCCACATTTTTCATATATATATACATTTCTGAAAACCTATATCTACAACAGCCCCATATGGTGTAAAAACATATGATAATTATGTACCATGCAATTTCAAAGGATATATTTCTTGAAAAAACGCTCCTATTTCTTCATCCTAGTTTTGGATATACTGCGTGATTCACTGTGAGGTATTAACCTAAAACAATATTCAAATTGTAACTGGTTCTGTTACAGAATATACATATATTCTGCATTAATAACGTTTCTATCTCTGTGCGAATATAAATCTCGCATTAAATATGGGCTGTTCGAGTAACATACCTTAAGTAATATAACGTGCACGTTTTGCACCGTCACGTGGTCAAACTCCTAAATCTTCGGTTGACTCCCAATTCACAGTCACTTTAAGGTAGTTACCTAAAAATCGATATAGATATAGGCGTTCATACACCATGTTGAAAACATCGTTCATAAAACAAGTCCAGGTGCCATTTACTCCAAATCCGCCATTAAGTAAGCGTAGCATCGGTTTCCTGGAAAACCACCCATGTCGTCCCCTGGGAACAATGTAAATGCATCTAAAAACGATATTGTCCCTATCGTTGGTATCGCAGGACACGGCGCAATTATGTCGGGAACCAACAAGAAGGTCGCGATGACCATAAGACCAGATAGCGGAAAGTATACCCATATCGCAAAAAGTCATTAGGTTATATATTTATCGGCATGAAGAATTTATTTATTCCAACGGGTCCCAAAATAGGTGGTTTCATACGGGTCCTACCTGTCAGGGTCAAATTCCAATACCCCCAGTTGGCCTCTCGACGGTCCGCGCGCCAAATCCTTTCCGGCAAGTATTAGGAGGCACCCTCCCTTGGATAGGTTTAAATGTAGCCACTCCTAATCCACATGTAGTGGATAGTGGATCGCACGTCATTTACCACTATTTCTTGGTCTAAAACGGGCGCCATTTTAAGCTAGTCAATCGAAGCTCGTCATAGTTCTATTTTCTATGTAAGCCGGAATAGATATCAAAAATATCTTTAAAGGTTACGCAATTAGTCACATGAAAATTCATTCTTTTATATAATCAAATTAAAGTGTATAGAGCAATTTGGCTATTTATATTCATCGGAATTTCGTTTTCTGGTTGGATTAGATCAAAAAACAAATTATCATAGTCATATTGAAAATATATCAGAAATTATGTTCCCAATTAATGGTTATAATAAACCTTACCGTAGATTATTAAAAGAACCTTGAACTTTTTTGCAATTACGGATTCAGCATTTTTCATTTGGAACACTCCTGATTACAGACTTTATCACCCACATATGGTGGAAATCCAAATTCTCGAGCGGTGCTTTTCAAAGTTTGATACAATACTGATTTTTCCCAAGGATTTGGGATATACTCTTAGGACAGGGAGTATTTGAAAATTGCACGCAATTCGAAAGAAAACTATATACAGATATTGGTGATATGTGGGTTGGTGCTTTGAGTGTGTAAAAGTGGTCCACTGTCCACATTGTTTTGTACAAAATTTCATTTCTTGGACCCAGTTGTTGCACAATCCAAACTAAGCGAATTGTATGGTTGACATGCTCTTTTTGTGATTTGAAGTATTTGACTGCAATATATTGTGTACGCACCATTCAGTACAACTAGAATTGAATTTTACAGCATCATGTCTAAATTCAAAGACACTAGAGAGGAGATGGCATCAAGTTTATTTGGTAATAGCCAATCTGTGGGTGCCACAACATCTAAAGAACCCAGCACGGAAGGCCTTCGAGCCAAGTTCCTAAAGCTAGAAAGACTAAAAAAGTTAGAGATGTCCAGATGGTGGGACGGAATTACGTTACAGAAGTACTTAGACAATCAAAAAATCCCTAGGGGTTTACGGATTTTAATCTTCCCAACCTTTGAGGACTTGGATGACGATGCCCTCAAGGATTGGGAAGAGAATCTGAAACAGGCTTCGCATACCATGATGAAAATACTAATCCGCCATTCTGAGAAAAAGGTTGCAACTTTAAAACAGGAAATCTTGGACTTGGAACGTGAAATAGATACATCTAGTTTGAAAGACAGCATAAAAAAGAATTATGAAATCTTTGATGATGTTATAAGCCGATACCAGGTCTACTTACGTGACAAAAAACTTCGCAAAATAAAGCGCGACGATAACGATTACAAGACAGGGCGTATTTATACGTTTGCCCACAAATTCGACAATTTGAAACAAGGCGGTGATGGTAAACGACCTAGAGAAGAATCAATGAGCGGCAGTAGTAGCTCAATTTCCTCTATGGATAGCTCATCCTCCAAGGATGGTGGGGCATGCCAGGCCGTCTCTCCAAGACGTAATTTTTTATTGGAGATGGAACGCATTCGCCAAGGGAAAAAGATACCAAATACCAACCCAGACCCAAAACCAGGAGGGCAGGGAAAGGGTGGAAAAACAACACAACCAAGGGGGGGAACCGTACACCAAATGGACACCAGATCCAAGAGAACCTAGACACTCTGACTCCCCCTCTTGACATTGGCCCCAATATAGACCCTGTAATTCCTACTGACAACGCCCTGTCTATTGTAAACCTATCAGACCGCAAACTCACAGATGTGGAGACAAACATCCTAAAGAAAGGCCTAAGTTTTTGTCCATCACAGGTCGGGGATCCAACCTTATTGATGGTGGATTTGTTTAAATTCTTACGACTTCTAAAATTAAAAGATCACTTTCAAAACAATCCTAGAATTCCTGCTTGTGATTTGAGTATTACACCTTCCTGTACCACCACTATCTCTGACCTTCAGAATGCACAACTTCTGTTATCTATTGAGACTGGTGACAATCCATCATTGCAAGAAATTCGCTCTGATTTAAACATCGAGGAGGATATAACCATTAACAGTGGTTTGAAGGCTCGTTCCAAATATATTCCTACAAACACACACAAAAACATTGACTTGTTTAACGAAAGAGTCTCACAGGATTTTTGCAAAATGGTTGACTCACCTAACAAATATATACATAAACAACATAATCTAACGAAGGAAGAGAGATTGGCACTTGATGGATTGGCTAAAGATAATAGTATCACAATAAAGGAAGCTGACAAGGGAGGAAATGTCGTCGTAATGAACACTGTCGATTACGACAGTGAGATCATTAGACAACTAAGTGACACCACTTGTTACAAAAGACTATTGGACAATCCCATTTCCTCCCTTGTCACCCATATCAACAATCGGATACAAGACTGGGGTGAAGTTGGTCTCCTGTCCGAAGAAGAATGTCGTTACCTCAAGGTAGTACATCCTATGGCACCATGTATTTACGTATTGCCTAAAATACACAAGGGAGGCCATTTTCCTCCAGGACGCCCCATTATATCGGGGATTAATTCCCCAACAGAACGTCTTTCACAATATGTGGATGGGTTTTTACAACCCTTAGTGGCCAATTTACCGTCCTACATACAAGATTCTGGGGACATTTTGAAAAAACTTGATGGTCTAGAATGGTCTGCGGACCTAATGTTTGTTACACTTGATGTGACGGGATTATATACATGTATACCGCAACATTTTGGTATTAGAGCACTCTCGTCATTTTTATCATTGAGGACAGCAGACCATATAGACCATAACGAAATGCTCATTGAAATGACGGAATTGATATTATCAAGGAATTTTTTTCTACATAAAGACATTTGGTACCACCAAATAAGGGGCACCGCGATGGGGAGCAAATTTGCTCCTTCATACGTGGGGCTGTTTATGGGGTGGTGGGAACGTGAACATGCTTGGGGTAAATATGCCTCCCCCTGGATGGATATGATTATCTTTTGGGGGAGGTATATTGACGACATCATTATGTTATGGAAAGGGAGTGAAGCACAATTACTGGAATACTTCAATTACTTGAATGACAATCCTTACAATATACAATTGACAGTCAAATCAAACTATAATCAAATAGAATTCTTGGATATACTCTTCTATGTAGAAAATAATACAATACAAAGTAATCTGTACCGCGAAAGCACGTCGTGTAACAGCTTACTGCATGCGTCAAGTGCACACCCCAGTTCAACTATCCGTAATATTCCTTACGGAGAGATGGTGCGCATTAGGCGTAATTGCAGTAAAGAAAAAAACTTTAGGGATGCTATACGAGACAGCAAAACTAGATTTGCCGATAGAGGGTATACCAGAAAACCCTTGGACAAGGCGGAAAAGAGAATTCTGACTGTCACACGTAGCAATACTCTAATCAAGAAAGCGAAGAAAAATAAAAAGACGAATAAATCCAGTATGGCCTTCATTACTCAATATACACAAAACAGTACAGAGGTTTTTAAAGTTCTGAGAAAACATTGGAAATTATTGAGTGAAGTCCCCAACCTAAAAGAAGATATTAGTGATACACCTAGAATCACTTTCAGGAGAGGTAAAACCTTACGTAACATTCTGTGCCCCAGCTATCCTACTAAGAAGAAGACAGGAACATGGATGCAGACAAAACCAAAAGGCTTCTATACATGTGGAGGGTGTAACATCTGCCCTCTTGGCAAGAACAAAACTAGGAGGTTCAAATACAATACCGATAGAGAATACGAGATAAGGCACTATATAAATTGCAACACGAGCCATGTGATCTATGTTATTGGTTGCGGATGTGAAAAGATATATGTTGGAAGTACTGTGCGACCATTAAAACTAAGGATCCAAGAACATACCCGAGCCATGATAAACTATGATCTAAAGTACCCTATGACTTACCACATGCAAGAACACCACAAAGACAACAAGACAATATGGTTTCAGGGTATTGACCACATACCACCACATCCGAGGGGGGGAAATCGTGAACTCACTCTAAGGAAAAGGGAAGCAGCTTGGATATGTCGTTTAAGGTGTGTGGAAAGGGGACACAACACAGAGGGTGAAATGCACTATTATTTACAATAAGCTAGGATGCTAGTGCTAATTTGCCAACATAGTATCTGTAAACTTGCAACCAACACAATTTGGCTTACTTTCGCTTGATTTATCTGGCTCTCTTGCTCTCGTGCCCTCTCCTTGACCTCTGTACTTTACCATCATGGCCAATAGCCTTTTCAAATATTACAACCGATAAATGTTGAAGGACTGTGCATGTTTTGTGATGCCTTATGAAGATTCAATGCACACAATGTGTTTGATTTTTTATCTTAATGAACTAAAGGTAGTTTTGTGTGATCACATTGAGGTTGGGTACTCCTTGCCATCATGCCACCAGTCTGGGTTCATATGGAGCGGCAGCAATAATCTCTCTCTACCAATGGTATGTATTTTTCTCAAGTTCCCTGGATTGCACTCATTAGTACTAGAATAGGTCTACGGTAAGGTTTATTATAACCATTAATTGGGAACATAATTTCTGATATATTTTCAATATGACTATGATAATTTGTTTTTTGATCTAATCCAACCAGAAAACGAAATTCCGATGAATATAAATAGCCAAATTGCTCTATACACTTTAATTTGATTATATAAAAGAATGAACTTTCATGTGCCTAATTGCGTAACCTTTAAAGATATTTTTGATATCTATTCCGGCTTACATAGAAAATAGAAGTATGACGAGCTTCGATTGACTAGCTTAAAATGGCGCCCGTTTTAGACCAAGAAATAGTGGTAAATTACGTGCGATCCACTATCCACTACATGTGGATTAGGAGTGGCTACATTTAAACCTATCCAAGGGAGGGTGCCTCCTAATACTTGCCGGAAAGGATTTGGCGCGCGGACCGTCGAGACGCCAACTGGGGGTATTGGAATTTGACCCTGACAGGTAGGACCCGTATGAAACCACCTCTTTTGGGACCCGTTGGAATAAATAAATTCTTCATTCCGATAAATATATAACCTAATGACTTTTTGCGATATGGGTATACTTTCCGCTATCTGGTCTTATGGTCATCGCGACCTTCTTGTTGGTTCCCGACATAATTGCGCCGTGTCCTGCGATACCAACGATAGGGACAATATCGTTTTTAGATGCATTTACATTGTTCCCAGGGGACGACATGGGTGGTTTTCCGGGAAACCGATGCTACGCTTACTTAATGGCGGATTTGGAGTAAATGGCACCTGGACTTGTTTTATGAACGATGTTTTCAACATGGTGTATGAACGCCTATATCTATATCGATTTTTAGGTAACTACCTTAAAGTGACTGTGAATTGGGAGTCAACCGAAGATTTAGGAGTTTGACCACGTGACGGTGCAAAACGTGCACGTTATATTACTTAAGGTATGTTACTCGAACAGCCCATATTTAATGCGAGATTTATATTCGCACAGAGATAGAAACGTTATTAATGCAGAATATATGTATATTCTGTAACAGAACCAGTTACAATTTGAATATTGTTTTAGGTTAATACCTCACAGTGAATCACGCAGTATATCCAAAACTAGGATGAAGAAATAGGAGCGTTTTTTCAAGAAATATATCCTTTGAAATTGCAAGGTACATAATTATCATATGTTTTTACACCATATGGGGCTGTTGTAGATATAGGTTTTCAGAAATGTATATATATATGAAAAATGTGGGAATTAGTATTTCCCTCATATATATTTTTACTTCATGTATTTCCAGGTGAACACTATATCTCTAAAAAAAAAAAAAAAAATTATTTTGAAACAATCGGCAAGAAACAGGTTTTGAAAAAACTTTTATCTTGGATCCACTTTATTTTCCATTACCTACATTGAGGGAACAGATTCATATCCCAATTCGATACCTTGACTTGGAATATACGTACGGCTGATGATATTCATTGCGGTAGGAAGCATATATGTTCTCTTTTTTGAATGAATTCCATGTTTCTCAATATTTTCACTTTGTAGCTATAAGAGGTAAATATGGAGAGATTTGCTGTTGCTTTCGTGTGGCTTGGACTGGCTTTATTGATGACTGGGACAAAGAATTATCTCAAAAAAGATGTCCATAAACAATAGGCTTACCTTCTAGAAGTGTTTCTTTTAAATATTGGCTTATGAGGACAGGGACAACACTGGGGTCTGTATCCTGGGGCCACATAGCTTGTCCCATAGTAACCATCTGTCCAAATACAACCTCTTCTTTTGAGATTATACTTTTGGCAACATGGCTGGTAATAATAACTTTTGGCCTATGGAGAAATAAGTGTCTCTGATTCTAGACGATGACATGAGTTGTTTGGCAAAGTAAATGTTTGGTGCGGAGTCATGACCACAGTCTAATGCTTAGATGTGAATGACAATAATAATGAAGCTGTTTCTGGTAACTGTAATTTTGAAAACAAAAACAAAAATGCATGAGGATTTGCTCTTTTAAAATATGTGAATAATTGAATGTCTTTTTGCTCGATAATATCACCTTACCTTTTCGGTTTGTTCGCGGGTATATAATGAGACTTTTAATAGATTGACTATGCAGCACAAGAACTTAGAGAAAGGGTCAAACAATGTACTGATGTGATGCGAAAGCTGCATTTTTAAACAAAAGGATGTTTTTAATTTGGGTCTGCTTTGGTGTATGTAATGATTTTTGTATATTAATTCACGTGTGTACACATGTTAGTTTGAAGTAACTTACACGGGTTTTTTGTATGCTTCACTTTATGATTTACAGCCCTGAAGAAGTTCCGCTTGACGGAACGAAACGCGTTGGCTGGTACCTCAAATGGATTATTAAAAGAACCTTGAACTTTTTTGCAATTACGGATTCAGCGTTTTTCATTTGGAACACTCCTGATTACAGACTTTATCACCCACATATGGTGGAGATCCAAATTCTCGAGCGGTGCTTTTCAAAGTTTGATACAATACATTCCGGAATAGGCCCAGCGTATCAAGCCTTTGTATGCTTTGATACAACCAACTTTTTCCAAATCATGCTGGCTGCCTGAGCACTCAATAAACAAAAAGCGGAGTACCACCATATAGAATCAGAAAAATTCCTAATGGGGTGGGTAACTGACAAAAGGAAAGAATGTATCCTTTTGTTAAAAACCCCTCACTCACCAGCCTAGTGGTGACACGCTTCATCATCGGGGTCCACCCTGGCGGCCTAGCGTCACCAGGGTGTGCTACAACACCTGAAATACAGTGGAGCAGGTTGTGAGTGTAAGTGCAGAAAAAAGTGTGTTAAAAATTGTCCTGGTTTAACTTAGTGGGGAGATACATTTTATTTACAAGCAACTAGACAATAATAAAAAAAGGGTGGCGAGATACTATAAGGGTAGTTACGCCAGAAGCATCTCTGTATGTGTACTGGTCTACATGTTTCAACCTTAGATGGAAAGTCCCAGGTATTCGTCAGGACCAAAAGCAAGGAAGTGGAAGGTCTGTGCCCCCTAAAAGGCGCACCCAATCCTAATTCCTTGTGACCAAGTTAGCAAAATTCGCTAATGGTAAAAGACTCTAACCCCAATGGGCGAGTAAGTAAAGTAAAAATCAAAAGACCTGTGGGAAGGAAAGAGAGAAACGAACATCCATCAGACGTGATCAATATTACATGCCTTTTACGTTGTGCAGTGCAGTGCAGTGTCTCTGTGTCGTCATGCTTCATTCCACTCTCATTAGGAAATTGTGATGGTATCAGCGTGATAAGGTCGTGCTGTTCTGAGGCCCACTAGGGGCATGCTATTTTACCAACTCACGTATACTTATCAAAGGGTGCGTGCTCTGTGGCATTCTCTACTTTTATTCCAATCTCGCGCACTCATCGTATTTATAGTGGCGTGATATCTAACTCTCGCATACCAGTTATTGTGGTCCCGAAGGTAGTTTTTCAGATGTGCATAGATAACCCGTAAAAATCAAGGACACACAAGGACTTACTGACACATAACGTGAAAAACAAACAAACAGATAATGGTAGAAGGGAGGCGGCTTACTCCTATTCTAGTGTCTGTTGCATCGGAGGGCAGGGAGAGGTATCACCATTTAAAACATATTCTGTAAATACATGAAGGCAACTGTTACTGATAAGGGAGTTGCCGAATACGGTCCGCCGCGAAACGCGGTAGATTCCGGACTCGGTAATGGCAGTGAGTCTCAGAAACTGAAAAACTAGTCTGCTCTACTTACAGTTTTGCCGTAGTGGAAGAGGCCAGTTACCTACATCTCTCCTCTGCTGCCCCGCTACAAAGGCCGGGGCTCTCGTGCGAGTTAATATCAGAAGCCGGCTTCCGGGGTGGGCGGGGTTGCGTGAGTGTCACGGTAGTGTTGCTGGGGCAACTCCTGTCAACAGGGTACTACGGGTGGCGCACTCGGCCAAGAAGGTTTGCGGTTACGAGCCCATAGCTGTGTTGTGGGATAGGGATTATTAGATGGGCATGTAATGACGCTAATGATGTGTAAGCGTCATAATGATGTGAAAGCATCTACGGGATACGCCCAAAAGTTGTGGTTGGGCCGTTGCATTACACGGGGCAACATGATGATAAAAGTGCACATTATTAGGTGAGGGGAGAAAAAGGCAACAGTTATGCAGTGGTCGTCGTGATCTGACTACAGTGGGCGCTGATAAATTAAAAGCGTCAGGTAAGAAGGTATTAGTGCTGCGGACGGCGCGTATTTGTGTGCACATTGATATACTATGGATTGACCGGTGCAGTAGTTACGCTGTCAATGGTTGCAAAGGTGCTTATGCTAATCAAAGGGACTGCCATATTGGGAACTGAAGGGGTTAAATTATTGGTGGATCAAACAACCTGAATAGTTGTAATGATGGGATTATGTAGATAGGGACAGTATAGGGCGTCTGCTGTATATCTGGTGGTGGTACACCCTGACAGTATGCCAGGCAGGGGTGAGGGTTGCTCTGGTCATAAACTGTAGGTTCAGAGTTTGAGGATATAACATCGTATAACATAAGAAGAGTATATAAATCATGACTCTAGGTGGGCAGGCATTAGGGTATGCAGGTATTCCTAGGTACTAGTCATTTTAGCACAGAAGCCCAAGGAATATTGTCGTTCAGGCCTATCTTGTGTGTTGAAAGCCTGTAGATCCATCGTTGTTCTTTTTCAAACAAGCGGTTCTGTGAATTTGGACCAGGTTGTACTTGTTCTATTACCGTCCATTGCATGTCATTAGGTGTGTGATGTGCCGCCAAGAAGTGGTCTGTTAGTCTTGTGGAGTTTTTCTTGCAGCGTATCGTACTCCGGTGTTCACTGATACGTTGCTTCAACTTGCACGTTGTCATGCCTATATATGGTTTGCCACATATGCATTTGATCATGTACACCACATTGCTGCTGTTACAATTGGTGTGTGATCGCTGTTCCCAGGTCTTTCCTTCTTCCAAGTTGAGGGTTTTGGTGTTTTCTGTAAGGTGGCATACACTGCAGTCTCCACACTTGGAGTGTCCCGTTACGGGAGGGAGCCCCCAGATTTGTGTTATACTGGGATTTGCATTTGTAGTTGTTGTCTTGGGTCTGGTATTGACCAGGCTATCTTTGAGGCTCTGCGCTTTTCTGTATGAAAAAAGTGGTTTGTCCCATTGGAAGTTGCCAGAATTGAGTATTGACCAGTGCTTATTGATGCTTCTGCTCACTTGGTTGGATATTGCGTTGTAGGTGGTAACGCATGTGAGTGGTGTTGTCTCATTCTCGTTTACCCTTTCTTCAAGTAGGGCATCCCTGGGCTGATTTCTTGCCCTTTTCTGGCATTAATTCACAATTTTGGAAGGGTATCCCCGTTGTTTCAGTTTTTGGGTGGTTTTTGTAGTCTGCTAGTTTGCTACAATTCCTGCGTAGTCGGAGGTATTGTCCATAGGGGAGGTTTTCCCTGAGTGGACGAGGATGGAAACTTTCGTACCTCAAAAGGTTGTTTTTGGCTGTGGGCTTGAAGTGGGTTTTTGTTGTCAAACGGTCCTCTTCCCTGTTGATCTCAATGTCCAGAAAAATAATTTTATCCCTGTCATAACAGTGTGTGATCCATGTTATGAATTCCATGAGTGCTTCTTGTGGGCCTTGCCAGATTGCTAGGACATCATCTATGTACCTACGCCAGAATTTAATGTGGGTAACATAGGGATTGTCGCCTGATAGGATGTATTTCTGCTCAAAATAATATACGTAGAGCCCTGCCACACTGGGGGCAAAAACGCTGCCCATGGATGTGCCCCTGTTTGAAGGTATAGTGATCCCTCATACTCAAAATAATTTCTCTTGAGGGCAAGAGTGCCGCATTCCAGTATGAATGGCTTTGGTGTGTGATGTTCCCAGGTGGCTTCCTCCAGGGTTTTTTTGAGGACAGTTATGGTGGCATCCTGTGGTATGCTTGTATAGAGGCTCTCAATATCGAAGCTCACAAGGATGGTGTCGTTCTCCATTTTGATGTCCTCTAGGAGTACAAGTAGGCTTTTGGTGTCTCCACAAGTTGTGTGATTTCAATCCTAAGGTCTTCTGTGGGGTCAGATGGGAGAGGCTGGTAGTTCCTGGCATCTCCTAGGAGTCTCCTGCATTCCATATTGTAATCAGATTTGTCCATTAGTACAAGGCCTCCGCCTTTGTCTGCTGGTTTGATTATGATGGTGTCATCCGATTTATGGTCTGATATGGCGTTGTTTTCTGCTCTGCTGTTATTCTGAAATAGCTTGGTAACTGTCATTGATTCAATGTCATTGAACACCGATTGCTTACCCCGAGATACTACCCTTATAGTATCTCGCCACCCTTTTTTTATTATTGTCCAGTTGCTTGTAAATAAAATTTATCTCCCCACTAAGTTAAACCAGGACAATTTTTAACACACTTTTTTCTGCACTTACACTCACAACCTGCTCCACTGTATTTCAGGTGTTGTAGCACACCCTGGTGACGCTAGGCCGCCAGGGTGGACCCCGATGATGAAGCATGTCACCACTAGGCTGGTGAGTGAGGGGTTTTTAACAAAAGGATAAATTCTTTCCTTTTGTCAGTTACCCACCCCATTAGGAATTTTTCTGATTTTATATGGTGGTACTCCTCTTTTTGTTTATTTAGTCCTTTACCAGGGGAACAGGAGTACTCTCTGTTCACTTAAGGTGAACACGATCCCTTGCTCTCCCTTTTGTTAGTCTAATGCCTGAGCACTCAGCCATTTTGCAATCCTTGCAGGCTGATCTGCTCGCTTCTAAATTCTTACTGACTCGTGATAACCACACCAACCTGGTGATAAGAATCATCCCTGGGACGGTGGGTTTCACGTACCTTACTTTTAATGAAGGAGACACAGTACCTATTGCTTACAAGTCACACTTGTACACTTCAGCTGAAATGCGATTTTCCACTGTGGAGAAAGTTTTAACGGCTGTGCAGATGGCAATTCTTAAAGAACGTGCCCTGACACAGGGAAAACGCATGTTGGTTGTTACCCCGTGTCCTGCCTTGGAGGCAGTTACGAAAGCCAGTGTACCAAACTCTAAAGCTTTGCACCCTCGGTGGATTCAATGGGCTGCATCTTTGACATCTCAGGATGTCACGTTTATTTTTGACGCCACGTTACGGTCGCAGGAGTATTTACAGTATGAATTCGTTCATCCGGCTCCTTTAGCAATGCGACCTTTGGAGGATTTCCATTGCATCATTTACACTGATGGTTCGGCGCAGGTTGCGCATGGCTCTAAACACGCCTACGTTTCCGCATGCGCCATTGTGGTCGGTGCCATGGTGAACGATGAGTTTAAGTCCAGAGTTGTGCACACGCAGACTCTAGGGGACTGCACCGCACAATTGGCAGAGCTTCGTGCTCTCTTACTCGCATTAGAGTACGCAGATCCTAGTGTGAAGACTCTTATTGTGAGTGATTCCTATTACTGTGTCCAGTCTTACAATGAGAACTTGTTCTTTTGGATTCAAAATGATTTTCGTGATTCCAAAGGTAGCACAATAAAACATAAAATGATCTGGGTTCGAGTGGCTGAGCTCAAAGAACAGTTTCCGCTTGTGTTTGTGATTCATACTCTTGGCCATCAGCGTGTGGGAGTTCACGCTGTTGGTAACTCGCTCGCTGATGAAGCAGCGAAATCAGTGGTATCTACATATTTAGTTGCAGCAGTTACACGGTCCAAAAGTAAGATTGATAATGACATCTTGGCGGCAGTAGCTGCCACTGAGAAGGGAAGTAAACATCCTACGGGGTTCCCTTCGAAGTACACATACCACTTAAGTCCCGATAAGGTTCCTTTTGTGAAAATTCCTGAAGTTGGAGAACGTTTGATTCCCAACTCGGATCGCAGGGCAAGCTTGATTACAGCGGCGCATGAAGTTGTTGCGTCTGGGCATTCGGGCGTTTCAGCCACTGTAGCTCAATTACAACAACGTTTCTGGTGGCGGGGACTGTACAAACAGATGCGCGACTATGTCCTTCAATGTGATATTTGCCAGCAGATTAAACCTTCAACTGCTGCGCCTCCGCCACAGACACAGTTGTACATATCTAATAAACCGGTAGGCTGTGTTTAGATCACTGCGGTCCTTTTTCTTCAGATACTGCGTATAAGTACATCTTAGTAGCAGTTGATTCATGCACACGCTTTGTGTGGGTCTGGCCCCATCGCAGCGCTGATTCACGGACAGTCATAAGAGATTTGTGTGTCTTTGTAGGGATTTTTGCCTGTGGCACCTTCCATTCCGATCAGGGTCCGGCTTTCGCCTCTAAGGCGTATAAGGATGCCATGATTTCGATGGGGGTCCAAGTCAAGTTTTCGTCTCCCTACAGACCTGAGGGTAACAGTGTAGTGGAACGAATGAACCGTGATTTAAAGCAATATTTGACAGCACGAGTTATAGGCACTGGCAGAAACTGGCTGGCCCACCTCAATGGCGTGCAGCGTGCTCTTAATAATCTCCCTAGAAGGTCTCTGGGTGGGCGGACCCCGTACGAAATGCTCTTTGGTATCAAGATGTTTGTCCCCGACCTTGACGGTCTAGACGGCGTGTCCCGCGCCACAATCTTTGACGTAGATGAACATTTCAATGTTTTACAGGATCTGCAAAAGACCAGAGACAGTCTTGCAAAGAAACATTTGCCCTCCACATCGGATGATGCGTTGCAGATCCCGGTAGTTGGCTGGCTACCCCACGTTGGCGAACTGGTTCGAGAGAAGATCGATAACAAGAAAGAATTTGGTCCTTCATATCGAGCTCCGGTTCCTGTGCTTGGCGTGAAGGGCACAAGAACAGTCATTTTACCTCCACTTCCTGGTCGTAAGGAAAACAGGCTTATCTCCATTGATAATGTCAAGATACACAGAGTGGCCGATTCTTCTTATTATGACTCCGGCGGTCTCCTGTCCTTCGATTGTGATACATTCTGTTTTGGCCACTTCTTCTAATCCTATGCCTGAGGTGGCCCTTGAGATGCCTGCTGTTTCCAGTCCTTTATTAAGTACTTTACCTATTGATCACATTGATGAACTTAATTACACTTACCCAACTGACTTATCGATGCCGGATTTGCAGACACGTTTGGCCACAGAATCCAGATTCTCTTTTGACACTGTTTCACAAAATTCTGCGATTTATGCCACATTATTTAAAAAACATTTTTTGATCCCCCCCTTGGACATATATTTGGCTGGTACTTTTTTCAGTTTACCTTTTTATGTCAATTGGTTTTGTGGTTTTATTTTTTTCGCCTTGTCAATGGACACTATGTTGAGGAAAGAACATGCATTCGGCATCTTAATGGAACTTTGGTCCCCCTTTCCTCGTCACATTCAGCACACCGACTGAAGAGAGACTTGCATTTTGTTAACATCACTGCTTGGCCTGTTCTTGATGGGATTGTGTGGGATGCGGTTAAGTTTCAAATCCATGGCACTACTGAAGTGGTTTATGTCCCAAATGTGCTCAGAGTTAACATGGGAGATGTGGTGAAACAAAACATACGTTCTGATGATTGGGATGTTCAGGCCGTAGAAGCATTATTCTAAGATTTGAAATATTATGCTGCCTTTGATGCTGAAGATTTATACTTAGATTCTGCTAATTATGGTGAATTATTTTGCTTCCAACATTTTGGCAACCATTATCTGCATAAAACAAGTTCCAGAAGGGGTACTGTAAATTACACTCAGTGGGAACATTGCCCAGCTCCTTTACAAGGCAGTTCGAGTACTTTCTTGAAAAAGTACACTTATTTTACCGACTTTAATCAGTCCAATCCTGAGTCTTTTTATTTCAAAATGACACAGAAGTCCATGTCCAAGGTTAGACTTACCGATACTAAATTGTTGTATTCGAAGTCCTTTCTAGACAAGTTAGCTGTAGAGGGCTACGAGCTATGGAAGGAAACCATAGACCTTAAATCAGTTTGGGGTTCTAAAAGTTGGCAGGTACAAGGCATTGAGGCTTTGCACTGTGCATGTCTCATACCAAATCATATGTTGTTTTTAAATTCTACCATTTCTCAAACGACATGCTTTAGATTGGCTACTTCTAAAAAATTAAATACACCTACTGTTCCTGATTTAGAAGAATATTCCGGTTGGAATAATGTTACACAGTTTTCCATTAAAGAATTGCAGGCCCTATTGCAAAATGCGTCCTTTAACATTTCCAGTTTGGATCCAAAAGGTTGGCTGATGTGGCACAGAAGTTCAGATTCATGCCAACATCGTTTTCTGGGTTTATCTGATGGGTTTACACAAGTCAGGCCTGATCCCCGCTTTGATACTGACCATTCTGTTACAACTTATTCGGTAGGAAAATTATGTCAGAATTGGCTGAAACATTCTACCTTGGCTGCGGTTAAGCTGCATCTATCCAAGCTCACTGATGATGTAGATTTAAACGATTTCATTAAAGGCCCGGCTAATGGTAGATCTAAAAGAATGATATATGCGATTTACAATGAAATCTGGAAGACTTCACAAATTGAGGCTGCTACACGCCTTAGAGCTATTGATTAAGCTAATTTAGAAAAAGTACTTGCAGTTGTATATAACAGTATTAACATGCTTTCTTCCCGCATTTACACGTTAAATAACATTGTGTCTTCTGTTGTTGATATTGTGCAAGATGAGGTGTCTGCTTTATACCATGGTCAGAATCAATTGCGTTCCATTATGCAATTTGCGTGGACCCTGCAGACGCTTAAGTCTGGGCGGGTGCCTTGGACTTACATGAACGTGTCCTCTCTCTTTGCCCCTTTCAGTTTGACTGACAAGCAGCGCATGCTTTCGATGCAAGATGCATCTTTTTCCATGTTACACATTGAGAGATTGGAGTCTTTACCGTTCTCTGTGGCAGAAGCTACTGCGACGTGGCTTATCCACGGGTTAATTACATTACCATTTGCTTTGTATAAATTTACAAGTTGTATGCGATATATCGTAATAGGTAGATATGAACCGCTGGGTAGTTCATTTCTCCATGAGGCATGGTCTCTTCCATTCACTTATCGATGCCTGAAAGACGAGAAGGAGGTTTATCTTAAAGGGGAGGAGTGCACAGAAACCCCAGATCACTCATTAATTTGTAGACACATCCAATTGCACGGTTCTTGTAACCAGGACCGGCCAAATTTAGCCTGTGTTTTGAAAGGTACTCCAGTTCCCGCAATCCTTCCTACTTTCACATTACTGGCAAACGGCAGATATTTACTTTTAAATAACGAAGACTGTTGTGGGTTAATTAGAGCTATCGCTTATGTGGTAACCGTATCAGAACGTGTCGTGTGTTGAAAAACATTCTGTATCCTCCTACACATGGGAATTCAGATGTTTCCATCTGGCCGCGTATCCCAACCTTGAAAGCAGAGTTCAATGGTATGAGTAGAATAAGAGCCCTTTTGTCTCAAAAAGAGGTGGCCCTGAGTTCGGCTCGAGAAACATTTGTCCTTCACATAGCTAACACGCGCACAGACGTGCAAGCGCTATTAAATACTGATTTGCCATTGCATTTCAGCGAGCTGGTTCATCAAATCTTTAATGCCTCCTCCACTTCTGGCCTAGCACATTTTTTTAAAATAGTTAGCAGGGGTCTCGTGACTTCGTTTGAGAAAATATTTGGGGTCATCCCTGCTTTCTTTCATTCTATATTTTCAAGCCTGTTTGGTGGCTTTCCGGTTTTGCTGGCGCTGGCTGCAGGCGTTCTGGTGATATTTTGTTTTATTAAAAATGGATGCCCGTCCTGTGTTACAAGCCGCTCAGCCCCACCTGGCATTGTTTTGCAACCGGATGCTTGAATACTATGGCACACTGCCGCTTGCGACTTTAAGCACGGCGTTTGGATTATCGTTTCGATTTTCCTATTTCACATGTGTCCAGCCTGTGTTTCATTGCCCGAGCTGCGATTTGGACTGGGCCCTTGATTTGTGTCTCTGCAAGACAGTGACTCCTGACGTCGAGTTTAATCACCTGATGAGTCCCGTAGTTACTCACAAGTTGGTTTGTTCTGGCGAAAGGATTATCGCCTTGGTAGCGATGCATGGACTAATGGGTCAATGGAACGTACTGGCAGCGGCACAAGATTTCTTGGCACAAAGCTATACTGAGAACCCGCCGAGTTGTCCTCTGATGATGCTAGAGGCTCCGGTGCTGGAGGAGCATATATGTTCTTTCCCACTAATGAATTGGATGGCTGAACTGTTTTCGGATGATGACAGTGATTTCATGCCGTAGGCTGTTGCTGCGTATTTTGCGTATTCAGTCCTGTCCTAAAAACCTTCGAAGCTTTTGGTGATAGCCCCTTCATAATTACAGAATTTTGGGACTTTTTGCGTACAAAATGTTTTTACACACCCAGACCTATTGACTTGAGTGATAGTGAATCATGGATTGGCATGGTTGAGAACTTTTTACTTGACCTCTATAAGACCTTTTCACCAGATTTTGCAAATTGACCTGACTAGTTATTATTGAACTCTGTTTTCATGATGTGCCCCTATTCTGGTCTTACAATTCCTTATTTTGTCTGTGCTCGGATCATTGGGGGGGTGTCATATAGTTACTGCTTACCTATATACCGTGTTAAGTTAGCATTAGCTTATTAAAATGTTTAAACGCCATTTTTCCTTTTGCTGCTTTTGCACACGACACATAATTGTTATTTTAGCTTTCAACCTAGAAGAGCGTTGTGATTTACATGAGAATAATATGTTATTGCTCTGATATCAGCTTTGTTTGGTAAAATATGTCTGCACAGTGAGTGCTGAAGCTTCCAAGGATAACTCGACACAGTGTTGTTGTGAGGTCTGATCTTCGCACCTTTCTAGACATAATATGAATGCAGCTGCTGCCAAAATCTGGCTTTACGCGCGTTTTATATTGCTTTGCTTAGAGCACACGTAACACACTTGATGGTGCTTCGCATGCAGAGAGCTGGTGGAAGATGATGTGATCCTCTGCCACTGAGATTTTGAGGTATGGGCTCGCCCTGCTAAAACACAAAGAGACCTTCATATATATAATATGCTATGCTAGTTAGGGAGGGTGAGAAATACGTGTTGTTACTTCCTATTCATGTTAGCATTTTAGTATGCTGTCACCGTTCGCTTTCTATGGACTAGTAACTATGCTGATAACTTTGCTTGTGATAATATGTTTGCTTGTATTATCTAAGATACTGCGTTTGAGAACCCTGCATTAGTAAATAAATATTTCAAATGTGCATGTGTCCTCTTTTACTTTACGTTCTGGTTTGAAATGATTGCATAATGAAAGAGTGTTCATGTGTTCCACGATACCTGAGGTATTCTAAGTTCATGTTCTGGTCTGTCTAAACATTGGGAGTTTGTTATGACCAATGAGACACTGTAGCTAGCTCGGTAAGGGGATTTTGGATACTAAGGTGAGTTTTTGGGCCACCCTAATTCACTGAGGTTCCAAATCTCTCTGCACAGTTTTGTAGGAGAACGGAATTCTCGCTACATTACCAGTGGCTGAGATTCATTCAATCATTCCATCCTTCATTGTTTTGTGTACTTATAGGGCATGCAGGATGGGCACTGTAAGCACAATACAATGGAGTGCAACAGGGATACTATAATAACGTATACACAGGCAATAGAGGGAAGGTGATAGGGGGTCGGTGGTAGCAAGCTAACCACATTGGGAAGGTGGGTGGGCAGTGGCAGCCCTAAAGACCATGCATGGCAAGCTGTAGGGTTAGTGGCAGAACAACAGCCATTGTGGGCAACAGAGAGGGGGAGAGGGGGCAGTGGCATGCACAAAGGACCATGGAGGGCATAAGGGAGGGGTTTGTGCTGAACAAAGACAGGAGAGTGCAGGGAAAGGGGACAGGGGCTTCACAACAGATCATGTTGGGCGGGCAGCGAGGAGGCGGGCAGGCATAGCAAGCTACCTATGCAGGTCAGGTGGGAAGGGCAGTGGCAGAACAACTGCCACACAAGGCTGGACATGAAGGCAGGGATATGGACGTGGATAATGGAGGGAAAGGAGGAGGGGAACTGCGGCAGCAAGTTTGGACGGGTGCACCACAATGGACAATGCCAGGTCAGACCCTCCGTCCAGCCCACCACCATGCATCACAATAGACATCTTACTTTATGTTTTTAAAAAACTAGAAATTCACAGAAAAAATATTTAACTTTACATTTAAAACAAACTTGCACATCCCCCAGTGTGCACGTAAGAAGGGGGTTGGCTTAGGTTATGGTAATTAAATATTACTTTACGTTAAAAAAACTAGAAATTCACTGTAAAAAACAAATATTAAAGTAACCTTATAGTTCAGTGAATTTGTCAGTGGCAACATTAAAGTTCTGAACTAAAAAAACTGAAATTCCCCAGTTACAGTTAGCAGAGCTAACTATAACTTGTGCCCACACCATGCACTGCTTATGACCTAACATATTACATCATTCATGACATGTTCTATGACATGATTTATAATGATGATATCTCACATGACTTCATTAATGACATCATTCCAGCTTCTTTTGCGCAGATTGCTCTATAAACGGGTAAACTATTAAACCTATGAAAGTAATGGCAAAACGGCTCAGAAAAATATGAAGCATCATTACTGCTATCATGCATGTAACCCCCACAAGTAAAGCAAGCTTATGTTATGTACAACATTGACCCTATATCATAAACTTCATGGAGAGCTGAGTTTATGTTGACTATGAACAACAGATAAAAGGGTAACCTATCCTGCACACAGTGTTCAATCTGTATACAACTGATTAGGGAAAACCTGGGCACTTATTTATAGGATTTTAGCTTAGGGCAGCGCAGCAAGGCACCCTGCTACAATGCCATATATGCCAAAGTGAAAGGGCCGGAATGCACTGTATTTAAAAAAAACGTTTATTCCTGTCCATTTTCCCAACACTCTTGCCATTTCTCCAGCGTGGCGTCAACATAGGTGCCCTTCACCATGGTGCAAAGGTGCCTCAGTTGCATGCAGGATTATTTTTGTGAAGGAAGGTGCGTCATCATGCACAAAAACATTCCCAGAAGGCGTTTTCCTCTTTCATGAGGAAGAAAGGGACCTGGCTCTTGGACGGAGACACAGCCCCTACGGTTGACAGTGTTGAGCTTTACAAATGCAGTTTGACTGATTGATTGAGTATGTAGTACGTAGAGTCTTTGCACTGCTGGAAACGTTTTGCGCAGTTCCCAAAAACTTGTGTGGAACATAATGAACACAATTTGTCACAAGTGGTTATTTTTGTGAAGGAAGGTGCGTCATCCTGCACAAAAACATTCCCAGAAGGCGTTTTCCTCTTTCATGAGGAAGAAAGGGACCTGGCTCTTGGACGGAGACACAGCCCCTATGGTTGACAGTGTTGAGCTTTACAAATGCAGTTTGACTGATTGATTGAGTATGTAGTACGTAGAGTCTTTGCACTGCTGGAAACGTTTTGCGCAGTTCCAAAAAACGTGTGTGGAACATAATGAACACAAGTTGTCAATCGTCATCTGCACACAGAGTAACTCTTGAATACAAAGATTTATAATCTACTCAGTGCCTCTGCACTCCTATGATGCATTAGAAGCACATGCGTTTTGTAAAATGTTATACCCATTAGCTGAACACATGCTGTACAAAATAAGGTACCCAAAGTAATGTGGTAGTTACCCGCCACTATCGAAACAAAAAAAAAACTAAAATACTTATTTGATGATGTCATCATTGATGTAATTTGAGATCTCATTAGTGATGTCATAAATTATGTAGTAGTGTATGTCATGAGTAAGGTGGGGGTTGGTAGACATGTGGGGAGGAGCTCAGCACCCTGCCTGCAACTAGAGACTACACATTGTTCTCTGCATTACACAACTTACACGTCAGAATGGATACTATTCTGTGTTCCCCCAACGTCCATAAGGTGGCACTCTCCAGTGAATACTTCACCAGAACTATCTCGGACCGCAATTCAATATTACTCGGAATTAGGTGGTCATGAGAAAGGCCTAAAATACCCTCATGGTGCTTACAACCTGACATGTTAGACGATCAAGTCTTCCGTGAGATGGTAGGCACTGCCATCGAGCAATACTTTCAGACCAATGTCAACACAGCAACCAACTCGTTAGGAGAGTGGGATGCGTTTAAGGCGGTCATCCAAGGGCGGTGCATCTCGGAGACGATGAGGGTGCCTAAGGTTTTATTGCAGGATATACAATGGGCAGATCAAAAACTCGGGGAGTTAGAGCGGGAAAGTCCTGAGAAGGCAGACAAGCAAGAGGATCTATTAGAGGCCAGGGAAGCAGTTGCAGAAAAAGTTGAGCATCTCCATTGCTCCGATTACAAACAACACCTCACTAGAGCCCACACTGAGAGGGACAAGTTTGGTGCCCTATTGGCCTGGCTGGCTAATCTAGCTACAAGAGGGTCGGTGATTCTTGAGCTCAGGGAGCAGAATGGAACTTTGTGTTATGGGCAGCAAGGTACTAACAAATGGTTCCATGAGCTTTATACAGAATTATATAGGAGAAGGATTGAGTCGGCAGATGTAGCCCTAAATGCCTTCCTGGGCGACACAGAATTGCCAGCATTGAAGGGGGATATACCGGATATCCTAGGAGGCGAAGTGGAGCTGGGCGAGGTGAGTGGGGCTATTAAAAGTATGGCCAGAAATAAAACACCTGGAACAGATGGGTTGCCATCAGAATTCTACTCAGCATTCAGTGAGATTTTAGCACCAAGGCTTGTAGAACTCTACACTGATGCAAAGCGAGTGGGGCACCTCCCAGCCACGAAGCGAGAAGCAATTATAATCCACCTCCTTCAGCCTGGGAAGCCGTCCTGGGACATTTGGTCATACCAGCCGCTCTCCTTGCGTAATTTAGACTATAAGATCCTAAGTTGCATTCTGGCCACCTGCCTCCTCCCCTAAATGACAACCTTAATCCATAACGATCAGGCGGGGTTTATCCCCACCAGAAAAACGGCCCTCAATGTTCGGCAACTCCTCCGGGTATTGGAAGTAGACTCCTACAAGAAAGAGGAAGGGGTTGTCTTTTTGGTTAATATCAAAAAGACGTTTGATAGCCTGGAACAGCATTACCTGTTCCGGGTGATGAGGAAATTCAGAATAGGAGAGGAATTTGTGAAATTGATGGCTCTTTTGTATACGGATTACTCTGCTAGGGTCAAAAATGGGGGGCTAATCTTGGATGCCTGCAGAGTTGGCCAAGGGACGAGACAGGGGTGCCCGCTCTCCCCCCTTTTATTTACTTTGGCCATGGAGCCATGAGCCAGAACAGGACAGCATTATCAAGGCCTAAATGTGGATGGGCGACTCCATTACATTGCACTTTATGCAGATGACCTAATAATGTTCCTGGCAAACTCGAGAGTAGCTCTGTAGGGAGCAAAGGAACTGCTGCGAGAACTAGGGGGAATAGCGGGACTTGAAGTAAACTGGGCAAAGTCCTGCCTTTTCCCTACAAAGGAGAAAAGAGTGGGCCCACAATTGACAGACGGAGTGCGATGGGAAGACCACAGCCTGACGTACCTCTGCACACAAATTTATCATACCCGGAAGACTTATTGGAGGGTAATATCGGAAGAGCCATAAGGTGTGCATAAAGCAGCTTTAACTTCTGGGGGAGTCTCCCATTATCAGTAATTGGCCGAGTAGCTCTTCTTAAAATGATTACACTACTGAGGCTATTGTATTATTTTGGGGTGTTGCCGGACTGGATTCCAGCGAAAACTATCGCCCAGCTCCATTCACTGGTATCGGGGTTCCTATGGGGGAATGGAAAAAGAAGTGTAGCTTTGGGAGTGCTTATGAAGCCAAGATCGCAGGGGGGACTGGCTGTCCCTGCTTTTAAGACCTATTACGTGGCGGCACAGTTGCAATGGTTCACCAGATGGATGGCAGATAGGCTCAAGGGGAGGAGGAGCTGAGATACGGCTTCCCACCACAGAGACTACTATTCCAAATTGTGCTAAAACTACCCATGCAAAGTAATACTCTTCCTCTGGAGGTAGAAAAGGCGCGGTTAAGCTGGAATAGAAGTTTGAGGCGAGCGCAGTTTAAGTGTCCATGCACCCCATAAATTACATTGCTGCTCTCTGAGGTGTTGCCTCATGGATGAACCTGGCGGGAACTGGAAAATTGGGGAGAGAAGAGGCTTAGAACACTAGGGGACTTGCATGAAGAATGGGCCATGATTCCACTACAGGATTTGACTTACCCGGGGGAGACTTCCTTCTACATACAGCATTTACTGCGGCCATACCAAAGCACTGAGGAGAGGGGTTGACTGAACCGCGGTTGTCAAAGGGGTGCCAGTATGTGGTGGCAGGGACATTTAAGGCAGTCACTTGCTTATACAGGCGCCTGACCCAGGAAATGGTGCTCCCATTGATGGCACTGAGGCAAAAATTGGAGGTGGACCTTGGGGCGGACATCCCTGAAAAAACTTGGGGGGAATTGGTGGAAAAGGCATGAAAAAGCACCAGGAATGCCAGATTACAACGAATAAACTTCTATATTCAACACAGAGCGTATCTTATCCCAGCAAAGATTAAGACAAAATCGGAGGCTTGTCTGTGTTGTAATAGGGAGGGTGTGGACTTTTGCCCTATGTTCTGGAGCGGCCCACAGATGGGGAATTTCGGGGGAGAGATCACCGAGGTACTGGTTGATGTAACTGGTAGGGAAATAGAGGCAACCCCAAAAGTCTGTCTCCTGCATTAGTTTCCTCACACAAAAACCAAAATAACGAAAACACTTTGGGATCTGGTGTTCTCTCTAGCTAAACAGGACATTGCTATGGACTGGAAGGCAAAAAGGGCCTGAATGTAACTCGATGGCAGACAGAACTTGTTAAATGGGCAGAATGTGAGGGGGGAGCAAGAATGCAGGCCGGGGAAAGAGCTAGTAATGAGAGAGCGGAGGAGACAGCGAGAGAGTGCGAGGCATTGGTGATATCGCTGAAGAACATAGAAGACATGGAAGTTGAGGGTAGAGCGGAGGAAATCCCCGAGGACTCACAGTAAAGTGTGAATATTGAAGTATGACAAGGGGCTGGCTTACAAGTTATTGGATGTAAGGCATTGATGCCCCGGGGGTGGACCTCTGCTAGATGAACTGACCCCAAGATCTACGATATCCAGGGAGAGGTATACCTGACTGCTCCGAGCAGTTGCACATTGAGAAGTGGCACGCCTGGTGGAAGGGGAGGGTGGGGGGTTGGTAAACTGGGGTAACATAGGGTATTACGTTTACGAGCTAAATAGTTTCAAGCATGGAAGTTTAGACATGTACGCCACGGGGTAAATGCAGGAGCAGGAGGGCGGGGGGGCACTGGTTATCCGGGCTCCTTTCAATCAATTGAGGCACGCAGATCATAGCGGACTCTACCTCCTGAGTTAATATTTCTGATGTCAAACTGTGATACATGAATATGTATGTAAAATCAAATAAAGTTTGTTTTAAAAAAAAAGAAATAGAGCATGTCATGAGTGATGTACTATGTGAGGGAATAAGCAGTGCATGGTGGGATCCAAATTATAATTAGCCCTGCTAAGTATAACTGGTGAATTTCAGTTGTTTTGTTTACTTCAAAATGTTAATGTTGTCCCTGACATATACACCTAACTATAAAGTTCCTTTAACCTTTCGTTTTTTTCAGTGAATTTCTAAGATTTTGTTCTAAACAAAAACAGATTTTGTTATCACACCTGACTATACCGTTGCTTGCATGTGCGGTAAAGGCATACGTGTGGTAAAAACATGGGTGGTAAAGACATTTGTTGTAATTAATGTATGGTAAAGGCTTTAGGTTGGTATACCTGCATGGTAAAGGCTGTTTCCCAATCACAATCCGTGTGGGTTTTATGAACCAAGTCTTTCCTATCCATGTTCCAGGCTCTCTAAAAGGATAAAAGGCTATGCCTAGAGTTGGATTCCAAAAGGTCTTGAAAGTTTGGTAAAACATAAGTAGGGGATACGATCACCATAACTTGACCGACCATTGACAATGGATCTTCCCACCCTGGGGTAACATAGTCAGAGTCATAGTCATAAGTTCTTGTATAGCGCACGATTCACCAAAAAGGTCTCAAGGCGCTTAGCAGAAAGAGACGACAACCATGAGTTAAAGAGAGTGACACAGATTAATTGGGGAAGAGCCATGTTTTCAGACCCTTCCGAAAGGCCGAATGGTTAGATAGGGACGACAGATGGAGGGGCAGTTTGTTCCAGAGTAGGGGGGCTATGTAAGAAAAAGCCCGACAGCCATTTCTCGAGGTCCTGGCCCTTGGCTGGACCAGGAGGCATTTAGAACTAGATCTTAAGACTCTGGGGTGTTGTACCAGACCAGTTTCTTTGCTAAGTAGGAGGGACCAGTACCAGTAAGGAGCTTGTGGACGATACTGAGTATCTTGAAGTGGCTTCTTTGGCGCACAGGGAGCCAGTGTAATTCCCTAAGACTAGGCAGAGAGGGTGACCTAGGGGACAGGCCAAGCACCAAACGAGCTGCGGTGTTCTGAACAGTTTGTAGCTTGGTCAGCAGACACTCATTAATGGAAGCAAACAGGGCATTACCATAGTCTAAGCGGCTGATAATGAGCCCCTGAATCAAGGGCTTCCTAGATTCAAGGGGGAGCCATTTAAATATTTTACGCAACTTGCGCAAAATGCCATAGCAGGTGCGAGACACTTGATTGACGTGGGACTTCATAGAAAGGGTGGGTTCAATCATAATTCCCAGGTCACGTACCACTTCTTTGGGCTCTGGGCAGAGTCCCAGTTCTTGCGGCCACCAATCTTGTGTCCATATCTGCTTGGCCTTACCAAACAGCATTATTTCTGTCTTGCTGTAATTCAGTTGGAGTTTGTTGGCATTCATCCAGTCCCTAATCACAATCATACATTTCTGAAATCTGGAACGGGTATCAAGAAAATCCAAGCTGCAGGTAATCAACACCTGAGTGTCGTCCGCGTAAGACACTGTGGAAAATCCAAATGATTTTATGATGTTGGCCAAAGGGGTGAGATACAGATTGAAAAGCAGGGGACTTAGGATTGATCCCTGGGGAACTCCTACGGAAAGGGGGATCTTACTGGATTCCAGGGTATCAACCTTTACGTATGTGTGCCGGCCTGCTGGATAACTCTCAAAACAAGCACTGGCTTAGCCTCTGACACCAATCTCCCACAGTCGTTGATGAAGAATGCTGTGGGAGACGGTGTCAAAGGCAGCCGATAGATCCAATAGGATAAGGACAGCAGACTCACCTCTATCAAGAGTGAGACGAATGTTGTCCACTACCTCCATTACTGCGGTCTCGGTCCCGTGGGCAGCACGGAACCCCGACTGCGAGGGATCAAGGAGCCCCTGTTCTTCAATAAAAGTTGAGACTCGCTTGTTGACCAGATGTTCCAGTACCTTTCCGAAGTAGGGCAGAAGCGAGATCGGCCTGTAATTGGACAGGATAGTGGGGTGACTGTTAGGTTTTTTAAGAATAGGTTTGATCTGAGCCACCTTCCAACAGCTGGGGAACGAGGCCAGATCAAACGAGGCATTAAAGATGTTGGTGAGGGAGCTGGCCAGTGACCGGAAGATCTTATTATACTTACGCGGGACCAAAGAATCTGTAGGGGAACCAGATTTCACCTTCAAAAGGGTTTCTAACACTTCCGCTGTTGTGGTGGGCTCAAATTCCAGAATGGAAGGGGACTTGATGTGAGCAGGGGTAGAGAGGTGGCAGGGAGGGGCCTCTCCGATTTGAGGGATATCTGGTTTAGGGGCAACAAATGTGGAATAGATCGTCTTGATTTTGTTATCAAAGTAAACTTCGAGTGAGTTGACCCACTGTGCAGTGGGAAGAAATGCTGACAGCTCCACCTGCGGGGAGGTGAACTCATTTACTATTTTGTATAGTTCTTTGCTCGAGTGAGCGGCTTTATTGATCCTATGGGTGAGGTAGGCGGATTTTGCAGCCTTTATGTTTTTCAGGTAATTAGAGTGGACCAGTTTATAGTTCAGACAATTATCAGGCGTTCCGGTCTTTCTCCACAGCCTTTCCGCCGATCTACTGGCGGATTTGTCAGATTTGAGTTTCTCCGTAAACCAAGGTGATGGTATTGATTTTACCTTGACTGTGGTTTCAGGTATAATTGTGTCCAGAGTACCCCTAATAGATGCTTCTAGCTGGACTGCCGTTGAATTGATGTTAGTAATACGATGATTAGGGGGTATAAAAGCGGACGAAAATGCTTCTGAGGTCAGCTTGCACCAGGGCCGTATTAATTTGGTGTCTCAGCGATTGAAGGTCCTAGACTCGGTTTGCAAAAGCTAAACTGTACAAGATGGTGATCGGTCCAAGTCATGGGTAGTGGAGGTTCACAGTTAAGGCTGGGCAGGTTGGTGAAAATTAAATCAAGGGTGTGCCCCGCCTGGTGTGTGGGTCCAGTAACATAAACCCCAACAATCAATTACAGATGTTGTGGTTCCCAACACCTAGCCACTATACCAATTGAGAAGCAAAGCATCTTACTCCCTTTAGCTGAATGGAGAGTTGATTAGTGCTGCCTACCTACTGGTAACAAGTGCATATCGTGAGGAGTTCCGGGTCAAGGGAAACTTTTCAGGGAGTTGAGATGAATGGTATAATCATGCCTTTGCGGATTTTAGGACCTCCACCACCCCCTATCCCGAGAGACCAGTTAAATGATCTGTCGCTCTGTAATGCCTATGTACACTGGAAAGCTGAAAGGATGTACCATTCTTAAAACAAAGTGAAAATGTGAAAATGTGAAAGTGAAAATGTGGTGGAGTGGAACCCAACCCATCGTTATTACCATTCTTGAACACTAGTACCCCATAGTTTGATCACCACACCCCAGTGTATGGTGAACTTATAAGGATCTGTGGAGAGTTTCACAGCTAACATTAAGGAACTGTAATGTAATTAATGGAGAAATCAGGACCTTAAATAAACATTTCATTCAATATATAAAAGTGAGAATAATCTTATAAATGTTCAAACATGTTCTCCTACAACAAATATATGAAGCATTACAAATTGTGCAATATTGAAACACTAGCAGCTCACCCAACCAGTGCAAGCAAGGAGCATTCTATGCTGTGATATAGGGAGCATGCTCATCACCCCGATGATACACAGACATTATAAACCAGCTGAGCAACATTGTGCTGCAGTCCCATATGGACACAAACACTCTTGACTGCAAAATGTGAATCTATATTGTGCTGATGTATTCTCGGTTCCAATGCAGAAGAGCCATGTTTTCTAATCTATAGACATGTACTACATAACTCGAACCATCGTAGAATTCTTTCTTGACCCTTCAGATCCATCGCACTGGAACACACTCATATATATGTTCTTTAAAGGTCTAACATCAACATCAAAATTCAACTAGGACACTACTGAAACTCAAATTTCTAACCTTGAAGCTTTCTACTTACATCGGCACGAATGTTGACATAGGTCCTACCACTTCGATCACTGCTAAGAAGTGGCAGTACCTCAAACACCATCCCTGGGTTCAGCTTTGCCAAAATGTGCTTCAAGATCAGGCCTTCTTTTAACTGTTTAAATTCCTTTCAGGGCAAAGGAAATTAGAGCCAGTCTGTAGCTCTAGACCAGAGACTATGAATAGATTTACAGCAATTCCTTATTTCAAGACATGACTAAGGGATGACGCCATGAGAAAATGGGAGCCCAATCATTCTGCTAACTTTTGGACATAGTGATAATTCACTAATTGCTTCATCACAACTGAGCTCAACATAACTTAAGGTACCCACATTAATCCAGAAGCCCACCTACATTTAGCTGACACTTATATAGCCATCTTGGAACGGAACACTCACCTTAAAGGCAAACACTTGATAAGAACCAGGGATTGTTTTATACACTTGCTCACGTAACCACCCATAGCATCATGTGTGAGCAGTGAATGAGAAATCATAGTCTAATTGTGACTATTGTCTAGTAGCTCCAACAAATAAACAGAAATCTCCCAAAGACACTCCACATCCTCAGAATAATCAACCATCCGTAACTATGCCACAGACTAGATCAGGGAAAGGCTCTAAGATCTTACACACTTATACTGGGTGAGTAGCATAGCCCCTATGATACTGGGCATATTTTCATAAAGTAGAGACCAAATCTGAATGCAACACCTCGTTACCACCAAGCGGTGCTTGGCATATTGACATTGAACTGCTCAACCCTTTCTATGTGTTTGCTAACCTTCAACGAATCCCGCCACTTGCCCATTTACTTGACTTATCTTTACTACCTGAACTGAAGAATAATATCTATGAAAAAAAGTCCACCAATCCAATTTAGGCATGTCTCAGTGGGCACCACATTTTCAGATTTTCTTATACAAGGACATGTTCAGGGGATTGAATCTTGTCCATCAAGACCATGTGGAGACTAATAATTACATATTGGAGAAAAGTAAGACTGCAATAATCTTCCACACATGTGCATGAGTAAGTGCAAAGGTAATTTACATAATTCGGAGCACTGTGCAGAACCTAAAAAACTACACAAAACTCTTCCCATTGTTGGAATGCTTCCACACACACGTCTGACTATGCATTAGGGGTAGGCGGAACTTGCAGAGTTTTGCTCCGTGGAATTCCGCGGAGTTACATAAAAACTCAACAAAATTCCAGAGTTCCAGGAGCGTGCGGAAAGCAGCTGCACGTAGCGGGCATAAGATGTGCTGGCAAAGAGAGCAGGAATGGGAAACTGGCACGAGGCTGGGAGCTAATATACTTTACTCTTTCTACCAGCGTTAATCTGTTGTCACCTCTTATTTTGTGTTCTTCGAGTTTCCACCCCTGAAGTGAACGCCTGGGATTTGTGGAGACTAGTGAGCCCTTAATTCCTTAGGTAGCTTACTTCAAGGAAGTTGGACACCGCAATGGCAAAAGAGCACTTTCACTACTCATTTCCGCCATCCCAAGAGCAGTCATGCGCAGGAGGAGGGTTTCATGTCAGCAACCCATTGTCACCCTAGTCTCCTGGTTGCTGACCTTCTTGGTCAGCCCTTGCCCAGGTTCAGGCCGAGATGGAAGTCCACCTTCTGCGAGAGGCCCTGGCGGGAGCTGCCACTGAACATCACTATATTAGGCAGAAGCTGAATAGCAGAGAGGCATAGGCTGCTTTTTGCTTTTCCCTCCCTTTCCTTAGGGTCTTTCTCTCCTGCTGCTGCAGCTCATGCAAGCTGTGTCACGAGGAGGCCCTGGAAAGGAGGGATTTGAGGTACAAAAGGAAGTGAGGCTTTCTTTTCCTCTAGGCTTCTCCCACAAAACCACTCCCATTCCACACTCACTGTCCTGCCCCATGCACTCCCTACTCTTACCTTCCATACAATAATACTGTGCCTTATATCACTATGCGGTGTTGGAAAGAACATCCATATCATTGCAGTAAATGCTCATAATTATGAAGAAACGATCTTAGAAGTGCAGTGATATGAAGAACGCTTTTAGAGGTGCAGTGACACAGGGAACCCTCTTAGAAGTGCAGTGACATGGAGAATGCTCTTAGAAGTGCTGGACGATCTTAGAAGTTCAGTGATGAGTAGAACGCTCTTATAAGTGCAGTGAAATGCAGAAACATTCTTAGAAGTCGGGTGATAGGGAGACACTCTTAGAAATGTAGTGCTATATGGAAAACTTGAAGGTGTGCCGAAGTCTTTGGAATGCTCCTAGAAGTGCAACACTATGTGGAATGCTCTCAGACGTGCATTACTGTGTGGCATGCTCACAGAAGGGCAGTACAATGTTGCCCACTCCTACAAAGCAGCACTATGTGGATTGCTCTCGAAAGTGCATTGCCATTGCTATGTGGCACGCTAATAGAAGTCCTATGTGGTCCACTCATAGAATGCAATGTTATATGGAACGTTCCCAGAAGTGCAGAGCCCTTGGCCTTGCAATGCTCTCTCACGTGAAAATCCAACTTTACTCTCTGAAGCCGGGGTGTGAGTCTGGCGAGGGGTCACCCAGCCGAAACAAGGATTTGGGAACATCTCTCTGCCAAGCTCGGCGCACTTCTCTCTGATCTCTCCAGAGGAAGACCACCCCGGAGCCTCTTTTCTGCCTGTAGAGATGGCCAGTCCTCCAACTCTCGCAGTCATAGAGGAGTTTAGGTAAAGAATGTAAGGAGAAAGGGGGAGCTACAGAAAGAGGAGAGTGGCAAAGATTGGGAGAGGATGGAAGGACCGAGGAGGACAGAGAGAGGAAAGTGAGCAATTGAAGGATATAACTGGAGCGATTGGTTTGGGAAACTAATTGAACTGATTTCTTGAGTGGAAAGTAGCTGCAATGCAAACACGCAGTGCTCTACAAAGTGCCTTAATAAATAAACAAGAATGGTGCGCTCACAAAATGCAAGGCATTACCTCCACTGAGAAGACTCTCAAATAGAGAGAGAACTTCAATTGATTATGGTTTAGCCAAGGTGTAGCCCTTTATCTTTATTCACTCAGCATCAGTGAGAAAACGAACCATAGTTCAAAGTTAAGCAGTCATTATAGATATGAGAATACAGTACATAAGATCAACAAAACGGAATAAAGAAACAAAGATTGTACAAGCAATAAATTCAAACAATACAATTATCTCCGCTTTCCAATACAGTGCAACACTTCAGAATGCACAGAGCCAGAAGGCCCCTATTCTTTATCCATCACCCCTGCCCTTGACCAAAGGCATCCCGGGGTTTATTGGCAAGCATACCTTTGTGGCTACTTCCCCTCTGTCTCATTGAGGATTAGTCAATGCCCGAAGCTCCATGTCAGCCCATACACCAGGGCACCGCATAGTGCTCCGTCCCTGCCGGGGTACCTCCCAGCAGAAAAAATCCCCCCAAAAAGTTCAAGTCCAGGCATATCGGATAGGGCAGAAAGGTCCAGGACTACCAGTAGGCCAGTCCCTCCTCTGCCACCCCTGTACCCACACAAATTAAACCCCCTCAACTACGTCAGAACAGAAAATCTGTCAAATTCTTTTGGGTAGCCCCATTTTTCTGCTGCTGGCAATTTCACCACGGGGTGAAGAGGTCATTGGCGATCTCGCACTCCCCCCATCCCCTCCCCAACCCCCGGTCACTGCTGGAAGGCTTCAGTAATGACCCCTAAAATTGTGACAGTCAAACTAAGAACTTGAAGGCCCTAGATGATACCGAACTCCAACTCTATGGGAGAGTCCTCAATCCCCAAGATGCCCCTTCTCATCCCTGGGGAGTTCTCTCTATGTGTGCTTCATGTCATAACCACACCCTTGGACCCCAAGGGAAAGCAACTTATCATACCAGGGAACTAGTGTCTACCCAATACTCCCCCAAAACTCTGCTGGGCACCTTTCTACAACATAACTTCTTAAGTACCGAATAGGAGTATTTGCATGCCTGTACAAGGCAAGCCATCAGGAGCCCGGGTACCCAATCCTGCCCTCTGATATCGCTTGGCAGCCCATGCTCATGCCTTTCTGTTCAGCAACCACCAACCTTTACCTGGGTGAGATGCACCCCTTATTGTATCTTATAGCTTCTCCCCAAATCCAAACTGAGTGACCTGCTTTGAGCTGCAGGCTACCCCTTGAAAAGCAGCTAAAGTAATGTTAATTGCGACTGGAGTTGATGAAAACATATGCTCTGATTAGGAAGAGCCCATTACTCGCTGACAACGGCTGCCCTTTCTGTGGGAGGTGGGACTTTGTTCTTAGTTAAGACTCATGGTTTGAGGTCCTGCAGGGGTATAAAAAATGGTTGACCCCACTACAATAATGTAACGCTTGTTGCATTATTATCCAGCAACTGAGAACAAGTATGCAAATTGTACCTCACTACCACCTCCATCACGACCCAGGGTGTAGCCTTTTATTCAGATCAACACCTTTAAAACTAGTTCATTGGTAAAGTCGGCAAAGAAGTCAGGCATTCATTAAGTATATAGCAGATGCCCAAAGGAAGAAGAACACTCCAGGCAAATGACATATTATCCATTTTTTAAGCCACTCGAGAACACATTGACTTGAGATTCGCTGTGTGAATTGTGCTAGAAGGCCCCAAATTGCAAAATCTCCCAGGGTTTCACCCAGGGGTGTCCATGCACAATTACAAAGAATGCATTTGACTGGCAACTTTATGCCAACTTCTCCGCATTCCCTCCATCCCAGAGGGATACCAATCAATCATAAACCCAGGGCACTCATTAGCGCACCAGCCCTGCCGCGGTTACTGAGCGCAGATGCAACCGCCAAAGTTGCAAACCAGACATCGTAAGGTAGGGAAGGAGAGTTTAGGAGCACCAGCAGATCAGCCCGCCTCCTGCCAGCCCGGTTGCCCCAGGAATAACACCCTGCACAAAGATCAGTCCAGTCCCAGACTCCCATCCAACTCTATAGAGGCTGGACCACTTTATCCAACGCAAAACCTACCATGACACAGCCTGTTATGTTCAAGACTAGGTGGCTCAGCTTAGGCCTTATTAAATCATTCACTTTTCCGCTATGTGATGTTATATTTCATGTTGGTGTGCCAACTCTCATTCCATCTCCTAAGCATATTATTCCTCCCCCAACCTAGATGCCCATGCCTATGCAAAGGTAGTGTTGGCCTTATTCGGGACAAGCACTGGAGAAAATTACTCTCACCATACCTTGTGAATAACCAGACCATGTAACCCACTTAACAGCATTCACCGGTCAGCCAACTATAACCTAACACACTGGTAATTAGCCCTGCTAATGTGCTCACTTAAAGATATCGTCCATTGGCGAATGGCACAGAAAGTTTCCATTGCCACCATTGAATCAGGCGATATATTCAGTTCCAGACAGACACAGACTCATGATTGCAAACCTTGGGTGGGAGGGGGCACCCTATTTGCCAGACCCTGAATTAAAAAAACATACCTTACACCACTAGGTCAGTTGGAAGCGTCTGCCAACTGTAGACCTCCGAGGCCCACTTGGAACATTGAATTATGCAAACAGTGCCATAAGCCCCAGACTAACTCGAACTATAGGAAGGTTAGACTTCTGGAGAATGCTGGTATCGATCCCTTACCTCTTTCACGGTAAGGGAGCACTCTACCATCTGAGCTAATTGCCCGCCCCTGCGAGAAGAAATTGCTTTCCGGATTTACAATCTGCTGGGCCTAAATCAATAGCATTTGTCAGGCCGCACATTGCCCAAAGAGCAGGCGATAAACACTGCTTTTTATGTTTTGGATTGATGCCCATGAACACACCCTGCGTCAGGGCACAACTGAGGTTCCAATCTTAGATCTCCAGAGTTCTGAGCACACGCGTAAGGTGTTGGCATGTGTGCTCCACCACAAGATGCAATCCATGCTTGCGGAAACACGAGAAGTATCGAAGTGGCAAAACAAAACTCAAAGGTTTGGCCTATGAAGATGTCAATATGGAAGAACCAACAAAAGAGCTAGGTGAAAACTGATTCAAAATGTTCTGTGTCTGACACCCTTGCACCGTTCCTAATGGCGACTGTTTGCTTCCTCGAACAAGGGATGCATTTTTTTTTTGCACATTTATATAGGCAAACTCAACCCGGAGGTTTGGGAGCACCAGTTAAGTTACACAAGGATAGATTCATTAACTTGTTTCACTTGCTAACCGATGCCCATAAAAAAAGAAACTACCAGCAATCAATTTACGTGCAGTACCCCACGGTAGTATATACGTTAAAGGCTTTAATTCGGGGTGGAGAAGTGGGGGTGGGGGTAAACTTGAATGTTCAGTTCATCATGCAGCCAAGACACAAGCAAGGAAATTCACTCCAGCTTCTGATGCGTGAATCTAATGTTTTATGAAGCCCATTAAACATAGCCATATCATTAGATTTTTAATAGGGTGACATATTTAATTATAGAGCTAAATGCAATGCATATTCAAGATGCACAGGCCATTAAAGTGTCAGATTGTAGCATGCTGTGGTTGATGATTAAGGCAGTGTGGGTAGCTAATTGAATGGCAGATTTTCCATAGGTGCTGCTTTTAGCGTGCATGATGGCAGCAGCACTGTAGAAGACAAATAAGACGGGGGCTTCACCAAAAATGTTATGATGACAGTGAGGCCTTTGTAGGGCCACTAGAATTATGGGATTCTGCAGTCATGACGCTTTTCCGTTATCCTGGGTTTGCTGAATTCACATACGTAGTTCAAAATCTGCTGCATAGTTTGCAATTTCAATGCACAAAAATACTGTTTCAAGCTCAAACACCTGTAAGTCAAAAATGTTTTGCAAAGTGACAATTTCATCAATGAAACCATTCCTTGCCACTGCGGGTATGCATCGGTGGACCAAAAACAGGTTGAGCTGTATACTGACCTCAGTTTAAATGAAGGTGCAAGAAGGTGAGAGAGGGAGAGGATTCTAAGGCTAAAGGCGGTCGACCTCGAGGCTGGGGAACCGAACAAACAGGTGTTGTGTAATATCAGGTATCCCCTCGGGATCGTGTGTCCCCTTCCATTCGGCAGATTCCGTATGTCCTTTCTATTGGAGCCCAGAAGCCCCGCCCACCCCAGGAGAGAAGAACCTCGACTCCAGCAGGCAGAACGAGCAGCGCGCCGAGCAGAGCTGCTGATAGAAACATTGCAGACGGGCGATTCTTATACAGCCATTGAATCTCTTACGTTTTAGAGACAGAAGAGGAAATAATTCACGGTGCTGAAATTAGCTCATATTATTATTCTTTTCTGGGCCAACTCCAACTGCTGACTAAGCGTATTACGTTCCCAGATGCAGAGTTCTTTTAGGAAGCACAATTACAAAGTGATGTACTGTAAAATATTCAAATGTTTTTCATGTTTATGTGCGCTAATATGTCTGTGGTATGTGAGCATATATTTGTATGTCTGAGAAAAATCATGTATGCCTTTGTGTCACTTTCATCGTGAGCTGTGGAGGGCACACATGTTTGTATATCTACTTACTTTAGTTCAAGCACATAGCTGGCAAGGTTTCAGATTGCTATGTGAGACATTTTCATAATTTTAGTGTAATTAATGTGCGACACTTCAATGACAATGAGGGTCACGTTCCCGCGCGCAAAGTTAGACAATGAAGACATGAAAAACATGTAAATATCAGAAATTACTCCCATTTGAGCAGCGAGAACCTCTACGGGCCCCTGACAGACTTTACTTTATGATGCCCAGTGACAATACCCGACTATCACAATTTCAGTGATAGTAGCATATTGATGCAAGCAAAAATGCACAGGTCAAGGTACAGTCACAAAGAAGAACTTACATACAACAAGAGGGAATTATAAACTTGTATAGTATGAGAAACAGTACCAGAGTGATAAGCACAGTCGTGCACAATTATATAAAAGGTCAATTTGAATGCCAGTTTTGTTTGGAATGTTGAGTGGAAGCTATTATGCAAAAGATCTATGGCCTGTCACCCTATCTGCATTACAATTAAACACTTCTACTCATTCACTGTGCCTGTGTCCACTTACATTCTTACTCAAACTCGAAGGTTTGTGCCCTTTAAATAATTTTTACCTAATTTGTGAACATTTCTATACTTACGCTAGTTCAAGAAGTCCATTTTTTGATTAGATTCAGTTTCCATCACTTTGTAAGCTATCAAAAATATTGTACTATAGTAGTGTCAACTCAAATATTACATTCAGCCCACTTAACAAAATTAATATTTTGCGCAACACAAGTGATACATGCGAAATACACAAGAACAACCACACAGCTTAGCAGCTCGTAGGAGGCTGCTCTATTACAAGGAGAAGGTGAATGGAGGAGGAAATGCTGCCTGCAAGTCCAAAGCCAGGAGAAGTGGCTCTGATTTACATGCACTCACACAAAGCAGAAATTTTTTGCTGCAACAGGCAGGCGAGATATGCAAACGGAACTTGTAACATATTAAAGATTGTGGTCGCCATCAAATAATACTTTACTTTTCTCTGGGGTGCCAGGGTCGGACAGACTTATAGGGCAGTACGGCACCTCCAGAATGGCATTGGTGCACATGCTTTTTGCCAGTGCTGGAAATGGGTATCCTGTGTGTGAGAAGTTGGCCTGGCATATGTTCTCCACTATTATAGTGGACACCTTGCACCAGTCCAAACGACCCTTATTGATGGTAAGTTTAAATACAACCTATATAGAAAGCTATCCTAATGGTAGCTGTGGAGAGAAGCCTTCAGGCTAAGTCTTGAAGGAAGGTAATGCAGCTTGTTTTACCAGTCTATAATCTTATGAATGACCAAATGAAAGGAGGACCACACCAGGTATATATAAAACATATATGTATTTATTCTAAACACATCCCCTTAGTCTCTTTAGGAGGCTAGAAGCAAAAGTACATTCAGTAAACTTATTTAGCACACAGTAAATTAGCTCAATATATGTGGAACCCTGCGGGCGTACCAAACCATATACTAAGAAAGTGGTGTAAGAAAGACGACTGACATAGATACAAGGCCTAGAGCCTTTAGAACCGCTGGGGACACCAGGAACCCCCCAATTTAGTGACACAGGGGACCCACGGGGGATGTGCGTAGTGTCTCTAAACACAGACGCAAATCACCATTAACTTCTATGGGGAAAGTTGTGGTTGGAAAATTACAGATTAAGGTCACTTAGAAGAGGACTTGGAGCAAACCCCTTTAGAACTAGGAGGTTCTAGAGTCAACACCCACGGGAGCAACGGAGTATTCGAGTTACCTCACCCAGGGAGGCCGACTGCATAGGTGTATTTTCGTGTCAGGTTTTGTTGTCGATTTCAATGGCGAGCTGCTGAAGAATGCTGCAGGCGACCAAGTGGAAAGTGTCTGGGTGGATCCAAGGGTGGATCAGACATCTGAAGAACTTAAAAGCAGAGGGGACATAGTCTGGGTCACTAGCCAGTGACCAGGAAGGCGATGAACAGATGCCCACCGATGTCGGGTGATGTCAGGTGAAGAAGGTGAAGGTAAAGCTTGACTCTTCAGCCACGAGGACCAGGAAGCGTCAAGGACAACCAGAAGCTGGATTCGAGCTGTACCACAAAGGATGTTGAGTGCTGCGGTGTCGGTTTCCAGATTGGACCCAACAAGCCTTGGCAACAGCAACACACGCATAAAGCAAAGATTGGCTTCGGTGCAGACCAGCAAGGTCTGAGGTACTCACCCGTTGAAGGGGAGTCAGGGCACATCCGAAGCAACCAGGGAAGCCCAAGAAACAGAAGAGTTACCTTTGTGGGGACCTACCAGTCGACAGGCCAGGGATCGCAAAGGGGCCTCAAGCAGAAATGCTAGAAGCGGGCTCATGGAACACTCGTGGAGTGTAGGCCCACAATCTTCAGTGTAAATGGTGCTCGGGGCTTGGACTACAAGCAGTCCAATGCACAGCTTCTGGAAAGCTTGGGAAGTTGATGCACTTGCAAATATGTGCAGTGTCCAGGACTTCCAGTCCCACATCACTCGTGTGGGCAGCAGGTCTCAGCTTTGCTGGCATCTCATGTCGGCCTCTGAAAAGTCTAGAAGTCCATGTCCTGAGTCGCAAATCCATTGGGTTCTGGCGAGAGCCTTGGAAATATAGACCGGCAAGATGCTTCTTTGGTGCCTGTTTGAAGAGGGGAGTCACTCCTTGACCCCAAGGGAGATTCCTCCGACTTCTAGTCAATGTAGAATGACGAAGTTCCAGGATATATGTTGCAGAGTTTCGTCCAGGTGTAATCTGAAATCCTAAGGACTGGGATCCCATACTTATACTAAGTTAGGGGGTTGGACATACTCTATGGACCCACCTATGGGAGGTTCCAGGGAGGGGGGTGGTTACACCCCTTTCCCTTTGTCCAGTTTCACGCCAGAGCAGGGGCTGAGTGCCCCTGCAACCAGTTTGAACTGGGGTATGCACTGGGACACCTAGTGTGCCCCCAGCACTGTCTGAAAAGCATTCTATGAAGACACCCACCCAGCCCCAATACACTAAAGCCTGTCTGGGAGGTGATTACACATCCCTGTGACTGGAAACCTATAGTCCAGGCATTCCCTGCCGGAGTTTCATCCAGCAGCAGGAGATCAGACTCATGTCTGTGGCTGCAGCATCCATTTTGTGATGCTAGGGCTCTTTTAAACTATTACCGGTTAGGTAAGTGTGTACATGTCTTCTCCCTCTAGAAGGGTGGAATTCTACCCCCACCGCCAGAACTGGCGGGGGGGGGGGTAGGATTCCAAAGTATTTGACACCAAACACAACATGTTTCCATGCAGCCATTCCAAAGTTAGCATTTACCATGAGGTTATAATGCACTTAATAGTATATGGTCTGACTCCATCACAGAACAGCCTCAGAGAATAGATCCTAAAAGCTGCAGAGGGGCCCTGCTCATGCATGGGCACCCTCTCACACAAAACCAAGCACTCTGCCTTCAGGAATGACAAGGCCTGCCATAGGAGTGACTTATAGGTTTATATGTGTCAGTGATTAAAGGTAGATATAGGTAACCTATATCTTAGTAAGGGGTGCATGCACCACCTTACCCAGGCTATAGTAGCAGACCTGTGGTGCCAATATGGAAGGCTTCCCAGGGGTGGCATAATACATGCTTCAGCCCCTCGTGGCCTCTGGGGTACCTATGCCCTTGGTAGCTAAGTTACCATATACTAGGGACTCACAAGGGTAACCCAGTAACCAATCTGGAGTGTACCTAATGTACATGCAATCATTTTAGAGAGGAAGCAGCTAGGCTGGGGTCCTGGTTAGCAGGGCCCCAGCTAGACTAAAGTTAAAAAAACAATGAAACACCAGCAAAAAGTGGGGGTAACCATAGTAAACAGATCCTATTCTCCTACACTGTGTTGTTTTTGCAGTGGTGTAAAGTTATCACAATACAGCCCTCGATATTGAACCTTCCCATTGGTTAAATGCCAACCTTATGTGTAATAGTGACATCATTCATAGTTCCTTCAGTCATGTTTGTTGGGGGTATATAAAAAATTAAACACTGTAGGAACGAAGGATCACTAGCCTTGTTCCCATATTTACACTCTCGCGCCTCACCTCCCCTCGACTGATGCTTGCTTGAGTTTGTCCTTACTCTTTTCTATAATTTAGTGTAATTTATTAGAGCTTTGGGGAATGGGCGGTAATACTCCTTTTGTGTAAAGGTAATGTCGATTTAAGTGCCAGACTGGAGCCCAGGGCACGTGTGGAATGGTGAAAGCTGCTGTCCCATTCAAGGTAATACAATATTTAGTTAAACATGAAATGTAAACAAAACTATCCCTGATACTGATTACCTCAGGGACTACATTGAACCGCGGTCCCTGCTACACAGTTATTTGTTGTGAGGGCTCGACTTGCACTGCGTCACTGCTCGCAGTCAGAACAGTCATCCCACCTGAAGGAAAGAGGGCTGAGCAAATAACAGTGAGCACCTCGAACTCCTCAGGCTAGTGCTGCCAGCTTGCCCCCCTGCAGCCCACCTTTACATGTCCCCTCTCGGCTGCACAGTCATTGGACAGATCCTTACAGTCTCTCTCATGACGTTCGGTCATGTGAATCAGAATGTTGGGACCAGGTAAAATGTATCCAGAGCGGAGCGCAGCTAAGTCTGCCCCTAAGCCGCGAGCACCGCCAACAAGCGCTGCCAGCTTTGCTCAGATAGACACTGCGAATTAATATATTGCAGTGCTCCTGCTTGACACTGAGGAAGCGCTATAATGCGTGATGATTATTTTTAATGCGGTGATGCGAGAACTTGCCTTCAAATGCGTTAGGATCACACGTGACGCGTGGCAAGTGGCAGGGCTGCAAATACCTGCCTTTGCTTGTTTCTGTAAGCTTCGGTGCGTGTGCCTTTGTCTTTCATGGCACGTTTCTGTGTGTTTGCATGTGTGCGTGTTTGTGGGTGCAGTTGTGAGGGAATGCATTATGTGGATGTGCATGTGTTTGGGCACCTGTATGCTTTTGTTTTGCTTGTGTGAGTGTATGTGTGTGTGCCCTTATCTTCCACGGCAGTTCTCTGTGCTCATGTTTCATTTGTGTGGGCATGCAATGTAAGTGCGTGTGTGGTTGCATGTATGCCTCATGAACAGACTTGATTGCTGCAAAGTATTTTTCAAAGTTAAGATATCGGATACAAAATTACATCCTGAACAGCCATATTCTGGTAAATAAGAGCAAATACAACAGTCTAAACAGTATGATTCCTATATAAAGTTTTGAAATGGATGGAGACATGCAGGTTCCTGCTCTCCTGAAAATGAGCTGTTCTGCACAAAACCAAATCAGATGCATATTAAGTGTATCATATGGAAATGATTTAGATGATTAGTATGAAAAGAGTTGAAAAAAATAGCTTCCTGTTTTTATCAAGTATGTTAGTGGCTCTAGGTGTTGTGCGTACAGAGTTTCTTGTGAAGTGATTGGGATTTAGCCATGAACTTGTAATAAGGGCCTTTCTTGTCTGTTGCAAAGATAAACTCGTTTGTTCCGATTTTCACTCTCTGTCTCAAGTTTCTATGGGAAAGCCCTGCTCATGTCACCCTTTAAGTGCCCCTCCACATGTGGGCCATAGAAGAGGTCCACTTGGCAGCAAAGCCCAGCTATTTACAAGATGTGAGAGGAATTAGTGAGAAAACCCTTTCATGCTGCACAAAGCTATCTCATATTTTAGAATGGCGGGAGCAGGTGTGAACCTGGACTTCCTTGGGCATGTGCAGAGCAAAGGAGTTGGGTGCTTTATGTGAAACTAGATATTGAAAGGTAGTGCAACCTGTTGCAATCCAATATGGTGGGCTAATGCACCTGCAAAAGAAACTTGTGTATAATAAACAAATAATGAATTAGAATCAAGTTGGAACAACTAAACCTTGTATTTGGTGCACTATGAGAAGGCATTGTTCAAGTCAATTAGTCTGGCTTACAACGGAAAGTACCTCTATGCTTACATCCATGCAGTCACTCATTCGCACTCACATGAAAGTAGTCACTCTTTATCATACCGTCAAGCATCTGGCCTCACCTTACCAACCTATGAAAACCTCATGATTGCACAGTGCTGCACAACTCAAAAGCCCAGAACACTGACAAATGAGGAAGGTGCTTGATGTGCGTGAGGGCTCACTTTAGGAACAACCTGGACCCTTTTTATGAAAAACCTGGTAAAGTGCCTTAAGTTCAGAAACCACCTTAGAACCTGCCTTTTCAGAGATGTATTCAATGTTCACCCTTTAAAACTTAGTCAATATAAAAACCAGTCAAAAATATCCTTCAAGACCTTTTTCTAGGTTGACCATTTACGTGTCTCCTAATGTGTACCATATCCAGGTGGTCCAATTCCTTTTCATCACCATATAATTCTATTCCTTTCACGTTCTTTACTTCCATATTGTTCTAAAGTAGTCATAGGCCAACTACTAAAAGCTTTGTAAAATTATTAAATGCATAAAAACATCTGCACTTTAGTTGCGTTTCCATACCTAAATAAAATGATATATGTCCTATTTGTCTTACTTGCAGTGGGGCTCAGACTCAGTAATTCAGTACTTTGCTTGATTGGCCAACAAGTGTGGAACCTGCTTTGTCCATGCACAATTCCTTGCTGTCAGCCTGGTTTATAGAGTTGGAACTGCGCTACCGACAGTCAACCATTCATGGTGGTCATGTGATGACTGTTGGTGTCGCTTTGTTCCCGCCAGTGCGGGAACAAAGAAAGTACAGTTATTCCTGCTGACCCTCCTAAAGCACTATAACATGTGACACCAATGTGTGCAGCCTCCGCCTTCCCAGAAGGCACACGTGACTTACCATCAGTGGCACTTGTCATAGTCCCTAACGAATGCCACCATCCATCATAACATTCACTAAGCAAATCAAAGCTGAGCCCAAGTGCATGTCTATGCAGCACCTGGTGAATGCGATGACTGGTCTGTTGGTGTTGAGTGGATAGGAAGCAAGCTGGCACACAGGCACCTACTGATTGACAGTACAGCAGAGCAGTACAAAACTAAAATCATTATTTTAAATTGGTGCTGATTTTACTACTAAACTTGTAGGCTGCATGGGCTGGGCCTCATGCACAGTGACAGTGCTCGGACAGGAAGAACAGAGGCGTCCCAATGACCACCAGCCTCACCCTCGTCCATGGTGTCCTGTGACCCCTGCTGAGGGTATAACACTGGTGTGTCATCAGCGCAAGACATAGTCATGCCAAACCTGCAGCAAGTGGTGCACCTGTTCAAGGCAGATTACATCAATCACAGTGGAGATGCAGATGCCCCATCTAAATCATGCGAAATTTCCCTCAGGAAGAACGGTCCAGCATATTGTTTTTTCTTTCCAAATGTGTCTTTAGACATGTCCAGCTTCTTCTACTGCTGCGCTGTTCTCGTAAATAGCATCCTTTGTTAGCATGTTCATTTCCAATGAGTGTTAATGTTAACCCATTTGCAGTGAGTAGCTTTTATTTGCCTTTGAAAGGCTAACTCTGTCCTCTTACCTACTTGGCTATTGATGCCCTGCAAGAAAAAAGTCAATCAGGATGTATTTTCCTTTTTGCATTTCACAAGTCTGCCAAGTAGCACTATGACATATGATACTATCAGCCATTCTTGGCTTTTCAGACCACAGCATTGCGGGCCATGTAGTTTTCCTTTTTACACTTTCATTAAGGGCTCATAATCATAGCATTCAAAGTGCTACTGACTAAAATGCCGGAATTGGCCTGGCGTTTTTATACATGACCTTGAGACACTTGTCAGCTATGTTTAAGAATAAAATCAAAGCAAGTTATGTTGTATTTTTTGTATTTATTGAGTTTTATATAGCGCTGGCTAGACCCGTAGGTATCAGAGCGCTTTACATAAGGAACAACAGCGAGTTACAAAAATAATAATTTTAAACATTTTACACGTAAATTAAAAGTGAATGACAAATCATAAAGAGGCAGAAAGGGAAAGGGGGGACAGGAGTATGAGTAAAACGATAGGTGGGGGGAGGGAACCTGAGGGATGAGGGAGTAAAGGCAGACGGGTGAAAAGAGAAACACGTTAGACTCAAGAGTTAAGGAATCACAGCGATTAACATAAGGTCAATGTACAGTAAATTAAAGACAGAGTTACATCAGTTACAAGAACATAGTAAAGTACAGTATAAAATCAATGTTGTGAGAGTTCGTGGGAGGGAGGGAGAGGAGGAAAGAGCCAAAAGCAGGGAGATGAGGAGGAACTGTGTCCAAAGTCCGGCTGGGTTTGGTGACATTCGCAGGGGATACCAGGGCAAATCTCCTCTTTAGCTGTCTAGCAGCTCCACCGGGCATCAGCCATGTTGCTCAGGTCTCAGCGTTCAGGTATAAAAACAGATTAGACCCGAAGGTTTCAGAGCGCCTTGCATGAATTCCACTTTGTTCCAAAATAACATCAGATACAGGAAACGTATAAATATCTTTGAGGACAATGTCAAAGGAGCGTAGAGGGTAAGGGGTAGGGTAATGGGGTTGGGGGTGATACGATGGAGAGACAAAGGGAAAATCTGCCCAAGGTCCAGCTGGGTAGGTGAAGGCAATGGGGGCAGTCAACAGCCCACAGAACAATATTTAAAAATCGTAGAAGTTAGGGTGAAGGGGAAGGCGAGAGGTATGACAGAGAGATAAAGTAAGGTCTGACCAAGGACCGGCTGGGTAGGTGATGGCCGAAGGAGAAGTCCACAACCCATCACCTCTTTAGCTATCTAGTAGCTCCACCGGGCCTCAGCCAGAAGGCTAGGTCTCCACTGTCGGAGGAAAGATCAACAAGGTAAAAGTCCTAATGGGTAATCATGATGGGTTTAAGGTCAGGTCGAAGTTGGGTTTATGTCCCAGGGTGCCTCCTATATGCCTCTTACTCTACTCTTAAGGATAAATTAGCCTCACCAAGAATGAGGACAAGTTTTGAGGCGCTGTTGGTTAAAAGTTGGTGAAAGGCAGGGTAACAGCGGGATATAAAAATGCTAATGATCCCGGCTATAGGAGCCACTTGTCCAGATTCAGCTCGTCGGCCATCTTGGTACTGTCTGCTTTAGTGCTGAAGTCCTTTGGTGTTCAATGGACCAACTCTAACTCTAAGTTGCAGTAGAGCAGTGTCCCCAGAACCATATAGTAGGAATCTAACAGTGGAGCATGATCATGGCTATCATTCCCCTACGCAGCATTGACACAAAATATCTTGCTTGGTCCTCGCAATAGGTAGGGATGCTTCTTATCGCCACTCAATTAGTTGTCCTATGCTGCACCATATAATCAGGCCCAGCAGGCTCGAATCCATATCCGCCGTGTAGAAAAAATGCAGTGTGTTGTCTCCGGCTCTTCGTTGCTGTCCCCGGGGCCACCATCTTAAGGACAGGCAACCGGGTATTCCTGTTGCTGTCCCCAGGGGCCTCCATCTTAAGTTCAGGCAACCGGGTATTCCTGCACCCCGCGTAGCCGTTCCCAAGGTCAGCACTTTGGCTGCCGCTAGACCTGGGACCCGGTGAGTAGGCCGCTTGCTTTCCTTCTGAGGTACTCACAGGATTGTCTTATATTTCGGGCGCTTCAGATCCGAGCAACAGCGCCGGACGGCAGCCACGAGCGAGAGGAGGCCTCGCTCTCCGTCGCCCCCGAAATCAGTCACTAATTATATATATTGCACCACTGACATTACAAAACAGAATCAAGTGTTCATGGTTAGCAGTGCATAGTCTCACACAGGATGCAGGAAGCAGAAGCAAAGGCAGGACCTTGGAGGGCGCAGTTTGAGCGTGAAGCTTATGTTGTTTACAGCCGCTGAGGTGAGGCTGAGGAGAACGGTGCCACGAGAAGCTAGTGGCAGCACAAGGGACATCTGCGGCTCACAGGTAGTCAATCTGGGGCACCCAGTCCACACGGGCCTCCGGAGCTGTGGCCCCCAGACTGCGGCCCGCTGACACCAGTCCCTCTTAGCTCTTGACTTCCACATCACTGGGGGAGCACATGAGTTTCCACAGTATTTGATGGTTGCTAATGCCAGTGATCAATATACCTGCCAAATAGCTCTGCTTCACCCTGATAGAGCGCGCAGGTCACCCGACTATAATTTACTAATACTCACCTGGGCCCACAATTCAATTCTCCATATTTATTCAATCGGGTAATCTACACTCTACTACCAGTTAATACTACTAATTCCTATACAGTTTGACTTACCAATCCTTGTCACTGGTACCTATGACCACAATGGATCAGGGAATTAGTTGTAAAGAAGGCAGTCAAAATAACAATAACATTTGCACTCATGTAATAACCACAGACTCGGGAAAGTTTTAAACTCTTTATCTAAATTTCATCAAAGGTCATAATCCAAAGGTTAAAAGCTATCAGACTATCAATAACCAACATTAGAAACAGTGTATAGCTATGCAAAAGAAATATTATGCCAATCATTTAGCAATATAAAGGGAAGGTAAGAACAGGGAACATACTATCGAAAATGTAAACAGAATTGCACAATTTGTCTAAAGGCGGGTAAAGAAATGGAACATGCTAAATAACACAAACTTTAGGGAATTTCCAAAAGGGTGGGTAAGATAAAAGGGACATAAAATGCTATCACAAAAACAATTTTAGCATATGACTAAAGGGATGGTAAGAAAAAGGAACACACTAGTAAATCGAATAATCAAGCTTACTCACTTTCAAGGGAGGGTAGAGAATTAGGACGCAATTTATACAATTGTTAGACGTTTAGCATTTAACTAAAGGGAGGGTAAGGAAAAATATGACACGCTAAAACAAGAACACACGAATTTTCAGTTACCAAGGGAAAGGTGAGAAAAGGAACATATGCAATCAAAGCTTTTACCGATTTAGGGAGGGTAAAGAAAAGGACGCAAGTTATAATGACAATAACCCACACAGATTTATATTTACCTAGAATGGTGTGAAGACCAACCCTGGCCACGGGTCAGTTAAAGGGACAGAAGAAAATCAAAGAATACAGTCGCCAGTAGGCCAGCAGGTGCAGTATGGGAAACAGGACAGGGTAGACCAGATTTGGATCAGGACAGGACCACCAAGATTAAGACCAGCACCCGCAGTTCAGTTGCGACGCCTGCGCTACTCCCTCTCTGCAAGGAATCAGCCAAAACCCCGACTGGGTTACAGCATGTGCCAGCAAAGTGCTTCGCCAGCACTTCACCTTCCCAGAACCCCGATTGGGTCAGCGAGTCTGTCTGACAGAGTGCTCCGCAGCCCTCTTTTCTAAATCACCTATTGAGTGCATTGGGTCAGTAACAGGTCAGCTATTTGGACAAGTCGGACAATTTCTCTAGCTAAACCTAGGCTAGTTATACTATTTTCCAGGTCAGTGTATCACCCCCAAATATTGCAAGTGTAAGGATTCCCAATTTCGATTGGACAAAGGTCAGTCAGTCATAAAACTTTTATTCGGTTTACAAAACTTTTGAAACCACAAAAAGTGCAAAAACCGTACATATAAAACATCTCATTATAATTAAGAAAAATAAACAAAGACGGAAAAATAGAACGGCTAATTAAAATTACCATTTCCATGGTTAATGCGTGTAGATGACAAGTCAGTTTGGAAAAAAGTGATTGATGTAATATAATTAATCAGTCAAGATTAGAACAATATTTTAAACAGGATTTTAAAAAACAGGCTACGCATTTAGCGGCATATTCTGAGTCCAAACATTTCAAAACCAAGTAGGCCAGACGACAGGATCTCATACCTAATGTGCGTATGAGAGGCACAATCCAACGCTTGCGGGCGAAGACATAGTATCTGCAAAAGAAAATGACGTGCATTGTTGATTGTGAGGATATTCCATCACACGGGCACTTTATAAGAGTGGGAGACCAGTCCTGTTTTTTAGGAAATGTAACAATACGGAAAAAAGAATCAAAACGGAACCTCGTTAATAGGTATTTTTCATATGAGGTGAGGTGGTAGGTTAGGTATGCTTGGATACCCGGGACAATCTGTACTGTCAAAATTTGGACGTTGGAGGATTTATTCATTTCTTGAGATAGACGTAGTTCTCTCAAGTGGGTTGAGCATAACTTTTTTAAATCTTTCCTACTTATAGCGGCTAAACAGGAAGGGTCATGAAAGTAGGAAGAACGGTCCAGGTCTCTGAAAAAATTGCTAACATATGTTAGCCAGGGTATTTTATTCCATCTATCTAAGCCCAGACAGTCTGTAATTAATGAGCGTGTCAAGTGACATTGGGTCTTTGTCCAGATACGGTGCCACAGAAGGATGGGTTGGGACCTTATGGTATCTATGAGATAGTCTACACCCAGTTCTATGTGGCATGCGTAATTTGGGGCGCTTTGTGGTACCGCCAGCAAATATTTTAAAAACCCATTCTCTATGATCTGGAGGGAGTCGATGTTTGAGTGTCCCCAGACCCCGGCTCCATAGACGGCTACAGAATGGCATTTTGCATAATAGATTTTTAACAATTCTGGTGGGGCCGGTTTACCCAACTTTCTCGAAAAAGAGACTAAAGCCGAAGTTGCTCGCTGAAAAAGACGTTTTTTGCTGTTCATGGCCGGTCTCCAACTTAAATTATCGTCCACTAAGATACCCAAGTAGGGATATACCTTGGTACATTCCAACCTCACTTTGTCATTATAAATGCTCTTTGGTTTATGTACCCTGGGACCAAGGTGCATAACAAAGGTCTTTTTCGCATTTACTTTTAGGCCTAAGGCACCCATAAATTGACAGTATTTGTTGAATTGGTTTTGTAGTTGGTTCAGTGTTCTGGCAAAAATTACGGAGTCATCAGCGTATAGTAGCGCCGGGATTGGGCGATGGGCCATCATTGGGAGGTCCTGGCTCCCTTCTAGCATGGCCACCTCAAGGCCGTTGGTATATAAGTTAAACAGGAAGGGAGCCAGCACACAGCCCTGTCTAACCCCTTTTGTGATGGTAAATGCGGGGGATAATTCTACGTTTACTCCATACCTGACGCGAGCAGTGGCGTCTGAATAGAGTTCACGGAGAAAAGTAACGAGCGGGGGGTCTACCCCCAGATCCCCAAGTATGGTCCAAAGTCTAGAATGCTGGACGCAGTCGAATGCTGCGCTAAGGTCCACGTACACCAGGAACAGATTGGACTTTTTGGCTCCGGTGTATTTCCCTATCAAGAGGGAAAGATTCAAGGCCTGCTCCACTGTGACGAGGCCCTCCTGGAACCCATATTGCAGGTCAGTCACGATGTTATTTGTGGTCGCCCAATCTTGAAGGCGCTCCAGTATCAACCGGCCTGCAACTTTTCCCAGGGAATCCAGAAGAGAGATAGGCCTGTAACAGGCGGGGTCGTTGCGGTCACCCTTCTTAAAGATTGGAAGCAATATAGATGTAGACCAGGAGTCAATTAAGCCGGCAGATGTGACTGCCGCTAGAACCTGGGTAATCAGGGGGGACCAAAGATCGAGATTATGGACATAAATATCTACCGGGACCCCGTCAGGGACTGGGGCCTTCCCTGTTTTAGAAGCTGTCAGGGCTTTAATGATCTCTTTGTGGTCAAAAAGGAGATTTATCGGGTAGATTTTGTCCAGAGGTTGACCACCCATGACTGCGCCCTCCTTACTGGTCACAGTTGGCTTACCATCAAAAATTTTGGAGAAGTGGGAGACCCACTCATCAGCCGTCACCGCGACATCTAAATGTCTCGCGGCGGATGAGTCAGCCAGGAATGGAGATTTAACTACTCGCCAAAACATGGCACTATCTTTACTTAGACAGCTCTCGTGGAGTTGGGCCCATAGATTACTCTTAATGTCTTTCCTGCGATTTAGTAAGGCAAGGTTATACTGCTTTCTTAGATTGGCTATTTGATTTTATTTCTCACTGTTTTCCGGAGGGCCGCCTTTAAGTTAGAAAGGGCTTTACGGCAGTGAGAATTAAACCATCCGTTAGATGTTGGTTTTTTAGATGTCTGTTTACAGATAAGCTCCTCTCTAATGGTTCTGGTAATTTCTTGGAAGCTTATAATAACCTGCAGTGGGGGGGAATCTAATGCCAAACATTTTTGTACCCATGGAAGTGCTTTAGTTAAAATATTTCTGGTCATTTCTGTCGGGTCCGTCTTAGCCCATTTTACAGAAAAGCCATTTGTTTTGTCCATAGTCAGGGTTTGTTGGGTTAACAGACTATTAGTTACGGGACTGAGGTGTACGTTTTTTGGTAGCACCACTAAACTATTTGGGAAGTGGTCACTAACAGTATTCGAGCCTGTTTTGAAATTTACCATTTGTCCTTTCATACTCTGGGAAGACAGTATAAAGTCTATAGTACTCGACAGCCCTCTCCCATGGAAAGTTGGCAAAAAATCGACCGGAGGATCGGTCAATTCATTAGCAAAGTCCAACTCTTGGGAAAAGAGACATTCATTTAGACAATTGCCAGTCAATGTATGGACAAAATGGGACAGAGAAAAACCACGTTCATCTAGTAACCCACAATTACCATTTTTACAATTTTTACACAGTGGAATGTTAAAATCCCAAAAGGACAAAGGAAGAGGACAGGTCATCACACCATACCAAATTTTAGAATTTTGCCATCTCTTATTCAAATTAACGTTCCTGCCCATCGAATTCGGGTTCTCATGACATCTGTATTTCATCTAACAATGGATGTTCTAATGACAAATGCAATGTATGCAATTTAGCTTCTTCTAGCCGGGTCGAGTGTCATCTTCCCAGGCGCATCTTGGCTGTGTCTGTCTTTGGCTGGATTTCAATAACACAGAGTTCAACTCCTCTCTGCAGCTGGACATGCGCAGAAGGACTTTCAAGATGGAGTAAATAGCACCTCCCAGGCCCAAAGATTACGATACATGAAAAGTAAAGAAAACAATTTTAGGATACAGAATAAAATGAATACAATGTATACCCTGAATCTCTACACTATACCCATTACTTTATAATAAACTATAGCATTAGGATTAAGCAGAACGAACAGCTTAGCAAAAGCAGCAGTGCAAGCTTCTCGCATGTGAGAACACAGAACAGCCCTATTAGCTTTAGTGCGCAGAAGCAACAGATTCCCTCCAAAGCTGCGAGTACGTCATGTCACGTGAGTATGACAGACGCATGCGCAGTAAAATTTTCCGCATAACAGCAGCCATTTTAATTGCAAGAGTATTAGGATTAAAAAACACATAAGCAAGCTTCTCTCGGATACCCAATCATGAAGAAAGAGGGGCAACAAGCAAGTCGCTTCATATGCGAATCCTTGCTCCATCAACCCCAATAGCACTTAGCATTCTGGGGCTGTTGTCCCCCTGCGTTACCACCGAACATTAGCCACCATGACAGTTGGTGGGGTGCTTGTCGCTCTTTGCAGCATGGAGGCGTGAAGTCAGACAGAGGCACATACTGTGCTGCAGCCAGTTCCCAGGAAGGGGAGGTTAGTGCCAGAACTACCAGGACCTCCCGCATAGCTTGCAGGCCTGCGTTTGCCTTGAAGGTCCGCAGACCACGCATTGGAGATACTGAACCTGCAAGACAACAGGACTGCAAGTGGAGAAGGTGGCGAATCCCACATGGAGAGCGATGCAAGCCAAGGTCTAGAGAAGCTCCAAGAAAAAAGAAAACTAGGTTGGCAGAGATTGCTGAGCTCTGGTGTGGAGGGTGGAGTATGAGCTAAGGTAAGGTAAGGCCATAGAGGAAGAAAGGAAATGTCAAACGCTCAGGACTGGGAATGGGATCCCATAACAACTGTTCAACTCCACCTGGTGGTGCTGTGGCTGCGACTATCTCCCCCACTGTTCTGAGCCCTAAAGAAACAGCTGACAATTAAGCTGGTACTGACAATGATGACCAACAAACTCCAGCCCAAACTCAAAAGGAAGCAAGAACTCACAAGGGGCCTTTTGGTCAACCATGTTAAGGATTCTGTAGGGCTCACAAGAGGTACTCAGTTTTCAAGCAAACAAAATGGACATACAAATTAGCCTCCTGAACACTCTAACAATTTATGTGTCAGGCATTGATGAGAAAATTGTGAACTAAAAATTGCAAACCAAAAGAGAGCACAGGCTGACACGCAGGGAATAGGGCAGAGGTGCGGTTGCTCCCCTGTCTTAGACAAGCTGTCAACACTTCCGGTGACAATGTTGAATCTACTGGTTTACCTCAAAGACATGAATAAAACCAGGCCCCAAATGAGCATAGGACCCCTGAACACTAAGGCAGTCCCCACAGAGGCACCACTTCTTGTAGAGTCAGAAGGCCTGAAGTGTGGCTACCTTTCTGGCTGCAACAATGAAGGCCTGGGGACTGCTGGATCCAACACTGGAGTGGCACCTTCACCAATGGCAGGCTCACCAGATTTAGACAGGACCCAATAAAACATGGACAAACCACCAAAACAGCACAAAGCAAAGAAGAGAAAGGATCGCAACAAAACGCTCCTACGGCCTAGCATGCTGGCAGCCTACGCAGTCTTCAATACAAGAGACTGAGGTCACACTCCACCCCAGGGATGCAGATCTCTATGAGAAACTAACAGCTCAGGAAAGGGAAGACGTTGTAACATTAATGACCACTTTTAAATAAACCTGCCCTGCGAACAGATAGAGGTAACATCCTCAAGCTCATTCGGACAATGGATGACATGGGGGAGCCGCCTCACATAATATAGTATCAATTGAATGTATTGACCAGGTGCTGATCAGTGCAATTAATCAACTAAAGTAGTGTGTGGCTCTATTGAGAAGATCATGAGTGAAGCCGATATATTCCAAAACTGGAGGGGTAGCATGACACCATTCAAGGGAACAGGATATCCCCATGTCCTGAGTCACAAAAAAAGGTTGACTTAACATCAACCTGACCGAGAACTGTCTACTCTGTCCTGAGAAGCGCAAAAAGCAAATTGAATGGGCTGAACGGCCCTGTGGTGGGTCTGCCAGAGAACCAGACGTGGCACAGAGTGGGGTTGGCTGTCTGGTGCCTTGAACACAACCAGAGTTATTTTACAATGACAAGACACTGCTCTTACTATTGGTATTGATAAAGCCCCTAGGATCTGCTCTTGGAATTTTAATGGCCTGGCTCATAAGCTTGAAAGACTAGACAACTACCAATACCTGTGCACCTTCTAAGTAATTCTCCAAGAAACCTGTGCTCAGGTCGCATCTCATCTAGAGGGCTTTACAAGCTTTTAGACCTGCAGTCAAAGCACACAAACATGGCTGCAGTAAGGGTGGTCTGGCAATATAAGTCTGAGCTTCAAGCAATATTGAAAGCCTATAGCAAGAAACAGATGAAGCTGGCCAATTCATTCTGGGCTAAGCTGCTGCATGACAGAAGAGAAAACAACTCTATCTTCTTTTGGCAAACAGTAAACGAATCAACAGGCTACTCCCAGAGTGGCAGCCTCCAACAACTCTGAGACAATCTGGTATCATTTCTTAAGCTGTCACTATAATCAAGAGGCACTGGAGGAACAACAAATGTGCAAATTAGATGACCCAGAGCCAGTGAGCACATCTCAAACCTCACAAAGGAAGAGGGCCCCAGAATTAACCAGGTGCACATTCAGCCCTTGCACTGTGCAGAGGCAAATTGCTTGGGGACGTAGTAAAGGGGCACTGGGCCCAAATGCCATGGCACCAGCCATTTACAGGGAGGCCTACTTTTCTGGACAGCTCAACTTCCCCATTCAGCTCCATAGTATTCCTTCCTCATGGAGAGGTTAAAATCTTCCCCCATAATACAAGGGGAGCTAAGGACAACCCCCGAAATTACTGTTTAACAGCCTTAATTGACAATAATGTAAAATACTATGCAGGTGTACTATTGGAGGAATTTCAACATTGGGCTGAGGCATACTTAATTGTTCCTGTAAATCATTATTATCAGGTGACTCTTAATAGAGGCCTGAGAGTGATACAGAAGGCAAACACATTTTTATTTAGCAATTAGTCACCCCATATTAACTACTTAATTTCTTATTGGTGCATCAATATGTATCAAACAATTCAGTGAGTCACACAGTTTCAAGTAGTAGAGATATTTATTTTATATGTATGCATGTGTTATTTATGGTGCACTAAAAGGTAGTGATATTCTCAACACAGGGCAAGGCAAAGACAAAGTCAGCATTTGATAATAATAATAATCCACATTTGTAAAGCGCGAACAATCACCCGTAAGGGTCTCCAGGCACTGGGGCCATTGGGAAGAATAAGCAAGCTATTGCCCAGAGTCACAGGGTGCTGGGCTAATCTAATCGGTGCCGGGGATCGGACCATTATCCCCAGATTCCAGCGTCAGTCGCCCTGGCTGTGGCGCCACACCTCTCCCCTGATGGGAGGGCTGCTAAGTTTTTAGGTCTCGCGACTTGCCACGCAGGTCGCGAGACCTTCAGTAAGTGAAAAACGGGGAAATCAAGCTGACCTAGGAATCGCATACGCTTGTACGTGTGCGTTTCCTTTTCAGCTTTCCCATTGGCCTTTGCGTGCGTCTTATTCTAAAAGACTGCACGCAATTTGCCTGAGGCACACACATAGCTCCTCCCACAGCCTATTGGTGTCTATTAAGTGCACCAAGCACATAATAGACACCAATAGTCCATGGGAGGAGGTATGATCATGCCCAGACACAGGCATGAATCGCGCGCCGCTTGTTTTTCTTTACTTTTGGTATAAGCACGGCACCCACGCTTTACTTTTGATGTTATAAGTAAAGCGGGTGCCGCGATTATACCAAAGGTAAAGAAATAGTAAAAACATTGATTTCTTTACTTTTGGTATATTCGTGGCACCCACGCTTTACTTATAACATTAAAAGTAAAGCGTGGGTGCCAAGATTATACCAAAGGTAAAGAAATAGATGTTTTTTTCCATTTCATTACTTTTGGTATAATCGCGGCACCCACGCATTACTTTTAATGTTATAAGTAAAGCGCGGGTGCCGTGATTATACCAAAAGTAAAGAAATATATGTTTTTTCTATTGCCTTACTTTTGGTATAATCGCGGCACCCACGCTTTACTCATAACATTAAAAGTAAAGCGCGGGTGCCACGATTATACCAAAGGTAAAGCATTTGCAATGCAATAAGTCTTGCATTACTGAAAGTTTGAGCTATTGGCTTTACAAATAATTATGCAACATAAATAACTCAAACTTTTAGTAATGCGAGACCTATTGCATTGCAAATGCTTGTTTTTTTATACCACAATTGCTACAATTCATAAAGTTTGCAAAGTTTTTGCTCAGTTAAACTTCTTCATTCACCATATGCAATAATAAAATGTGGTTCAGATGGAAAAAAGTTGCAGAAATTTTCCCTGCAGTTTTACCTTGTTCAATTTTTTTCTTAGCACAGGGACAGATGCATGTTGGGGTTTTGTCCACATTCGCTTTTTTTGATTTAAACAAACAGAATAGTTTGTTCTCTTATGTCTCAATACTTGGGTCGCTTCTCCCCCGTTTTTATCCTCTCTGCACCACTTTTCACACTTCTCTACCTTTCAATTTTCTGTGCCTTTTCTCCCCCTTTGTGCCACATTCCCACATTGTGCCTCTTTCCACTGTTTTTTCGACCTCATTTTGTTGCCTCCCCCTCACTCGCTCTTTCAGCCTTTTTTGCAGCTCCCACAGCTGCGCCAGTTTCTGCTTCGCACTCACCTCCCCCCTCCTGCACCTCTTCCTGCCTCCCCCTCTCCTTACTGGCTCTTATGCTTATCTCCTTCCTACCTTTTCTTCCCATGCCTGCTAGTCTCCGCACTCCTCCCCTCTTACATTCTTATTGGCAGCTGCGATGCAACCTTGCACAGAGCGTGTGCAGTGGGTGTGCCTCGACAAAGGCAGGTCCATCTGCTCCCACCCACGCCTGGACCACTACCAGAACCACAAACCCAGGTCTAATCAGCCCCCACCACTACATGACAGCGATCCTTCGCTCGCTCCGCCCTGCAGCAGCACACCCACACAAGATCCCCCATGCACTACCAACTTCACTGCCCACTTGTGCACATGCCTCACAAAACAGCAAACCAGCACTTTAACAGCCACTTGCAAGCAGGCTTCTCAATACCCGCTCACTCAGCAAACACAGCGCAGAGGTCTGGCATCTCTCAGCAACAGCACACCGGATCTCCTCTTCTTCATGGAAACCTGCCTCAACCCAATGTCAGCAACGGACATTGCTGGGGCTATCCCGACAGGTTGCAAGATTGCACGTCAGGACCGCTCTCACAAGCCAGGAAGTGGAATCATTCATAAGGACACCATCAAATGCACCACATCCATGGACATCAATACCCCCTTCCTAGAGCACATGCACTCCAGTCTGCAAATGAACAGCAGCTGCACCCTGAAAGGCACCCTTGCATATCAACTACAAGGACCATTAACAAACTCAAGCAACCTCATCACAGACTTAATTGCTCCCTTCACCATCGGCTACAAGGACTTCATACTACTTGACAACCTTAATTTCCACCTTGAAGCCCCAATGGACCCCTGCTCAACATCACTCCTCAAAAGCCTCAACAACATTTGACTCACCAAGCTCATTACAGACCTTATACACATCGCAGGACATACTCTCGTTCAAATCGTCACCACCAGTGACAGGATTACAAATGACTCCGCCTAATCAATCACATGGACCGACCACTCCATCATACACTTCCTAGTCACCACACATCGAGTCAACGCTCCCACCATTATCAACCTTCCCAGCCAAAAGTGGTGCAAACTAACAGAGGCCCACTGGCACAGCATCCTCAAAACAGACAAACCCAACACCAACAACAACCTCAACAAGGATATCACCAACCTCAACTTATTGATGAACACCTGTGCACACTCCCTCGCATCCATCATAAACAACAGACAAAGAAGAACCAACAAATAAGCCAGCTGGAATGCAAACGAAAATGGAGGCCCAGCCACAATGCAGATACCAAAACTACCTACAAGGCTACACTTATTCAGCACTACCAACTCCTGAGAGACACCAAAGAACATGCATAGAGGTGCCTTGAAACACCGCAGCACGGGGTGCGCTGCTACCAGACACCTTCGCGCTGCTAGTTGGGACTCTAAGTCCCAGGTTTCTGTTTTGCCCAGAGGGAGGAGGCTGCGTCACTGCCGTGCATAATAGCACCTTGAAACACCACAGGGTGGGACGTGCTGCTACCAGACACCACATCGCTGCCAGTGGGGACTCCAAGTTCCAGAGTGTTTGTTTTTGGCCAGAGGGAGGAGCCTGCCATCACGGCCGTGCATAATAGCATCTTGAAACACCGCGGCACGGGATGCGTTGCTACCAGACACCACACCGCTGCCAGTGGGTACTCCAAGTCCCAGGGTGCTGTTTTGCCCAGAGGGAGGAGCCTGCCGCCCCCACGGGCCACGCCCGGGTGAAGCCTGGGCCAAGGGCAGGCCTGTCCTTGCCCGTCAAAGCCAGGAAGAGGCAGGGCAGGGCCAACCCTCTAACATCTGCCACAGAAGATGACCAACCTGAATGGACTTAAGGTACTGTTTTTTGTGTGCTTGGGACGTTACATGCATCAGTCAAGGGCGCTCACCACCTGGATCAACAACGTGTACACGAGTCAAAGTGCAGTAGTTACTCAAATACGAACTAAGTCCTATTTGGACTGCGGAGGGGAATGTCATCCGCGAAGAGTCTATTTAATGAACATTGGTGGTCCATCCCCGTAGTGATTAACCGCATGCTCATATTAGTCTTGTGTAATATTTTAATTATTTTCCATTCTTGAACAACTGATCATAATTGTTATAGCAGCATGGGCAAAAGGAAGGCAGTGGAAGTACCAGGAGGTGGAGTTACTGGAAGGTTAAGAAGCCAAAGAAATCAGCCAAACGTTTTAAGCATGCAACAAACAATTGTGTCATGAGTCGCATAGCCGCAATCATTAGTGATTGTGAGGTGATATTAACTACTCCTCTGGGTATTGGAAGTGGGACCCACGTTGTTAACCAAATAGACAGGCCACTATCCCCAGAGCCAGCCAAATTCATTCCAGAAATGTTTAAAAGAGTAATACCCCAAGCGCCTCCTCTTTAAAACAAGGGAATCACACCATCCAGTGAACAGACTGCTCCCAAACACTGTGCACAATTGCACAAATCCACACAGTCTGTGAGCTGGAGTGCAGTATTAGATTTGCACCCTTGACGGACATAGCTGAGGACAATCTGCCCACACAATCTTTTAATTCCATCGAGCATACAGGGACTGTAAGGCCTACTACAACTACTACTCCAGTAAAAGCATGCAGATACTCCTGCCCAGTCAGCCAATTGAGAACCCAGGGACCCAGTCAAATTTGCTCATTGAACTTATCACTACCCTTAAGGTGCTGGTCATTAAACTGACAGACACCCTTAACACGTCAACATATGAGAAAGCATGGAATCCCTGCAGAGTGGTAACATCCAGGAATCCGAAAGATAGTGTTTTTGATCTGACCAACATAGGCTGAATGGGTAGAAGACATACAGAGGCATGTGCTGCCCCTAAAACAAGCTCCTATTCAATTACTAATGGAAGGTATCAGCCAACCAACAAAAGACCAAACCCAGAAATTAATTTAAATTACATCAATCGTAATAGTTCCAGTCACCAGCTAAAGGAATCTGATTGCTCAGCAAATTCATCTCCCGTTCCACCTAGAAATTCAGGGCTCTCTACACACAAGGACCACTGTTTCACTAACTCCCTGATGGTTGGCCACTCAAGAGCACAAATTATTCTGACCAACATCCCCAGAATTCCATCCAAACTCTATGGCCAAGATGAACAATCTTTGATCAACAAGAGCATCCATTGGCTACGACATACAAGGAAGTGTTGGTCTGTAATAAGAGAATTGTCAGCCAAAAGATGTGTGACTCCTGGCCTTAACACAGACTATGTATGCCTAAATTTAAAATCAGAGGATCTTGCAGATAACTTAGTGCCATTTGACCGAAGAATATCCCATCTGATCCCAGGTAACATTAGGATATAATCCTCCTGCACCAACCAACAGCAACAATTGCTCCAAAACATTCTCAATAAACAATGAGGGCTCAGATTTGGATAACATTGATTGATGTTTACAGATTATCACCCCCCCCCCCCAGCCGCTGCTTGAGGTTGCGGCAGCCGTGGGGAAGGAATCCACCAACATGCCAAATGACCTGGGAGCTGACAATCAGGAAGTTGCCCATACTATAAGCTCTGTATTGTCCAAACCCATACGGGCCTTTGCTTCTTGGAACATAGCGGGTCTCCAGACTAAGACAGCGTCAGCCGAATGGTCATTGTTTATAGAGGGTCAAGACATATGGGCTTTTCAGGCGACATGGTCTCAGAGTCCAATTTTACATCCAGGGTATCTAAACTTTACCAAACCTGCAATTGTTGATCACGAAGGGAGGCCCTCTGCTGGGCTTACCCTTTGGGTACGGCACCAACTGGTTTTAGGGTTAAAGAGTTAACAACACACAGCCCCGATATTTTGGCCATTATTTTACGGTTTAAACATGGTGCAAATACAATACGGATTAATATATATACCAGAGGGTTGGTGGGTGAGAAGCTCTCTAGCACAGTCTCCTTACCGGAAGCCTTCATAGCGAAACATAGGGGCAAACACAACTTGGTCATAGCAGGGGATTTTAATTGTACATTCAAACCTCTTGACCACGAAGATGGAAGCCTAAGTAGCGAAGAGGATTCTCAATGGGGCATTCCATCCCTCTCTTTTACCCCGATAAAAAAATAGACAGAGGCAGCACTTCACCTAAAGTGTCTGTGCAAGGAAAGGCGCATTACCGCTGTAAACAGGGGGACAACATTAGATTGTAATGGCCTGCACACTTTCAATAATGGCATAAGAAGCAGCAAAATTGATTATTTCTTAATTAGCCTGGAGCTGTGGTCTTGCCTCTCAGATATGATGGTACAAGAAAGAAGTGAGAGTGACCACAACACACTATTGCTAACACTGCAGATGCAGGGGTTGAACCCACAGGCACAGTTAATTGAGAGGGTGACTGGAGACTTAATTCCAACAAATGACTTGCGCAGGGTGAAGTGGGTGATGCTAATTGAAAAAGAGAACATTTTAGAGCAGATGAAGGCAGAGGTAGAGAATACTTTATTAACTATCTCCAACATAAATGCCCAGGAAAATAAAAATGATGCTATTATACAGGCTTATGAAGAACTGTTCAACAAGCTTAAATGCTTTTTTACTAAGACTAGAAAAAACTAGTAGCAGATACATCTTAAAGTCACCAAATTGGTACAACAAGGGCTGTAGAATAGCTTACAAGAATCTGTATTAAGCTATAAGAACTAAATCAATGGAGAAAATAAAATTGGCTTGGAAATTGTACAAAGAAACTCAAAACATAGCTAAAAAGGAGTCAGATGAAAAACGATGGAATGATCTTCTGCTTGCCAGCAATGACAAAAGCATGCAGAAATTCTGGAAGACGGTAAAATGGGACAGTGGGGAACCCAGTCAAGCATTAGACAATTATGTAGCACCTGACCAGTGGGTTTCATTTTTTGAGGCCCAATTTGCCGCTATACCTGAAAACTTAAACCATCAACCTATATCAGAATCTGATACCTAGAGACCTTTGGGATTGGAGAGGTTGAAATTGCCCTGGATGCTATTCCAGAGGGTAGAGCTCCTGGCCCGGATTGCATCCCTGCCGACCTATTTAGGCACAATAGAGCTAACTGGCTCAAGTATTTCCATATACTAGTAAATGCAGTAGCCAGTGGGGCTCCCATTCCAGATTCCGGGCGAGGTGCAGAAATCATACCAATTTATAAAAAGGGGGCTCGTACACACCCAAGCAACTACAGGCTTATAAGCCTAATACACTCAATTAAACAAATCATGGCCAAGCTTTTACCGAGTCAAACTCAAACATGGATCTGTGAACACGATATTCTATCAACTCTCCAGGCTGGTTTCCGTTCGCATGTCAGCACTATCTACCAGGCTTTTAGATTCATGCTGCTCTAATGACATATTGTAATTATTGTTGGGGGCACCTTGTATGCAGCATTCATAGATCTTAAATCTGCATTCAACTTAGTCCCCCGTAAGAAGCTATGGGATGCCTTGAAGGAATCAGGGATGCCACCAGAACTCCTTGCTTTAATTGTCAAATTGCACGAGTCCTACTATGCACAGCTCCGTTGGTGCTCTCAGGGAAAGATCACGGATAGGTTCCCAGTAACATAAGCGGTCGGTCAAGGGTGCATCTTGCCCCCACCCTTTTTACATTGTACATTAATAGGGTAGTTAATTATTTTTCTACATATCCCACAGATGCACCCAAACTCGCTGGCACGAAGGTACCCCTTTTAATGTTTGCTGATGATACCTTTATTTTATCTAAAACACAGAAAGGTTTGCAACAAGCTCTAGGCAGATTTCAGGTGTTATGCAGTAACCATGAGCTTGTAGTTATTGTAGATAAAACAAATTTATGGTTTTACATAAACATAAAGTGGTGAAAGGAAGTGTATACAAAGACAATGCTCAGCTGGAACAAACTGATACCTTTACGTACCTGGGGATATTCCTGGATAAGAAGCTAAGCTGGAAACCCCAGATCGATATATTGTCCCTAAGGCATGCCCAACTTGCAGGTGTCTTACTAAAAGAGCACCAGCTCACGCAAACAAAGCCGGTTGGCCCTGCACTAACGATATATTATGCTAAAGTTAGGGCCTCGATTCTATATGGCGCCGAGCTTTGGGCTTTCGAAAATGTATCACCTTTAACAACAGCCCAGAATAAGTTTCTAAGAATTTTAACTGGACTCCCACAATCAACTCCCTTAAAACCCCTATATTTAGATTTGAGTTGCTGTGACATAGAGGAGATAGCTCGGTTCCAGCCCATAGCATACTGGAGAAGGCTCTGGACTACTCCGGAGCTGTTACCCTACGCGAATACAATAAACCATGTAAGAGAAGCCGACACATCTTGTAAAATTACATGGCTACACAAAATCAAGGGTATTGGTGAACATGGGGTTCAGCCACTTGTGGGAGGATCCAGTAGGCAGCACATTTCCATAAAAAAAAGCCTTTAAGGAAATCTATAGGAATATGGCTAAATTAAAGTGTATGTCATCCGTCCAGAATACTTCCCTCTCGCAAAAATTCTTGGAGCATAAGAATAGCACTTAGTTTGAGGCCTACTGGAACTTTATAACCAAACCATGTGACATGAAATTGTACAATCAGTTTAGGGTTGGCTTGCTTCCGATAAAACCATTTACTGCAAAATGGCAAAACACAATGGATATTATATGTCCATCTTGTCAAATGACTGGCGAGTCAATCTCTCTTATCCTGTTCAACTGTCCAGCGTACACATGCCCTAGAGACAAATGGCTTAAGCCGATCTGCCAAAATCTGGGCACTAGATCCAGCATACATGCACTTTGTATTCTCAAGACCAACACACATGAACACATAGTAATAGCTGCAGCCAAATTCCTCAGCTGGTTGTGGGGGATACGATCAAACAATTTGAAGGAACAAGGTGCAATGAGCGGCAATCACACAAAACAGAAATGATTTATGCTTACAACTTATACCATTTTATGGTTATCTGTTGATGTGTAATAGGAATGTGTTCTAGTTCACTCAATCATGGAAATGAGAATATGGAAATGTGTATCACCCAGGTCACTCACAATATATCACTGTGGAAAAGTCTGTGACACACAATCATAATGTAATTTTTTTTAGTCTATCCTTTGTTACTGGTTTTAATATTTTAGCATTTTATGAACTTAACAAAAAGTACTTTTTAGCACTTTGTAAATATATAATATGCATTTGTGTAGGTTTGCACTGTACTGTTTTGTTGGGTCTTTAATGACTGAAAAAATCGAAATAAAGACTGATTTGATTTGAATTGCATAGAGGCTAGCTCCAACAGCTGAAAGGAGATCTTCTCTATTGTCAGAGAATTCACCACCGCCCTGGTCGCAGCCAACACCATCACAACATCAAAGAAACACTAAAACAACCATTTTAACTTCTTCAACAGCAAAATAGAAAAGATCTACAGCAAATTTGAACAACAATCAGACCCCGAAGATCTCATTGTCAACCGGAACACCACCAACCAAGACAAACACCTGACTGAATGGAAAATAGTCACTGAAGAAGACACCACAGCGATCATAAAAAAAGTACACTTAGGTGCCTCAACTGACCCATACTCCCATCACATTTACAGGGTGGAAGGACCCCAATCATCAACACCCTCACCCACATCATCAACACCTCCATCAAATCGCCACCTTCCCAGAAGACTGGAAACATTCAGCGGCCAAGCCCTCCTCAAAAGACCATTGGCCAACTATCTCGAACTCCACGACCTATTGGACCACACCCAATCAGCATTCTGTAGCAACCACAGCACAGGAATGCCACTCATCATGACTACAGGCCAGATTTGCACCACACTGGACAATGGAGTGACCACAGCACTCATCTTACTCAACCCATCTCCTGCATTTGATACAGTTTACCACCATACCTTCATCAGAAAACCACACAATGGAGGCAAAAATGACCGGCCCACAACTGGATAAGCTCTTTCCTCACTAGAAGAATATAGTGGGTCAGACTACCACCCTACACATCGGAATCCAAGAATCTGATCTGCTTCCCAGGGCTCATTGCTTAGCCCAACCCTGTTGAAAATCTACATGACACCACTCTCCAACATCATCGGATCACAAGGCATCTCCCTCATATCCAACACTGATGACACCCAACTCATCCTTTCTCTGACAGACAGGTCCATCAGAGCCAACGTCTCCTACTGCGTGATCAACGTAGCACACTAGGTGGCATCCAACTGCCTGAAACTCAACTGTGACAAGACGGAAGTGCTGAACTTCTGAAACAAAGACTCTCCTTGAGACTCCACCTGGTAAACTTGGGAATTTATCTGTACAACAAGCTCAAAAGGACAGCACATGCCAACACAGTCAGCTCCTTCTTCTTCCATATTCTCCACATACTCCACAAGATCTCCAAATGGCCCTGAACACCAAACATTCCGTCATGCAAGCCCTCATGACAAGCCGATTAGACTACAGCAATGTACTCTACACCAGGCTCTCTAACCATCTCCTCCACTGACTCTAGACTATCTAGAACACTGCAACAAAACTCATTATTGACCTCCCACGACACGCCCACATTTGTTGGAGGGTCCATCTGGCTCTCCAGCCATATGCAGTCAATTCAAACTCCTCATGCACGCATACAAGGCACTGCACAACACTAGACCAACATACCTGAACAACCACATTTATTTCCACCAAAACACAGCATCACTTTAACTCACACACCCCACATCAACAAAAGCAGAACAGGAGGCCAAGCATTTTACTATATCACATCCAGAATCTCCCTTAAAACCTTAGGAGCTCCTCCTCACTTCTTGAATTCCACTTCCCCACTTTCTTGAAGCCTGGCTTATCAACAAATTCTGTGGGCCGAACACCCAACACCATTAGTCTAATGCCTACACGCCTGCTCGAGCACCTGTATACCCTCATGAGTGATTAGTTGCACCATACAAATCCACATACCATAACAGATTTTGCATGCAAACCTCTAGAAAGCATCCAATTGTGCAACTTTGTGAGGTTTTCCATTGACTTTCGAACAAATTGTGTTCGGAAAAGAAATTCCAGATTCCAGGAGGTGGAACAACAAGCATGGATGCTGTACTTAGGACTGATGTTGAGACAGTCAAATTGCGCTTGCCAGCACCTCCTGACACAGTGATAGAGTGGTTCTATCAGTGATGCTGTTAATGTAAAACAAGGTCCACATGTGACAACGTAGGCCACTGTGGTGAGAAAGAGGCTGAAATATGCTAAGTCACACACAGTTAGGCAAGAGCTTGCTGATGCACATAGCACATACTATGTTTAATGGTGCATGCTATTATGAAAAGTGTAAAGCTGGGATATTTGATTTTGGTTTAACCCACTAATCAACATTCCACTATGCTGAAGTAAAATTCTTTTTGTTTGTGTGGCATCTCATCAAAGAACAAAGCAGGAGCTACACATAGAGACAATTTATAAAGTGCATCTGCTGGTATTAGCCTTACTTGCTTGAGTAATCCCTGCTCCCTGAAATATCCAGTTGGGTGGATATGGCTACTGGTACCATGACTGTGAACATAAGTATTCAAATTGTTCAGTGTGCCTGCTCAGATAAAACATTTTGAAAAACGTCTAAACTCACCCAAAGGTGTCATAAAAAAATCAGGAGTTCTTGCATGAAACCAGACCAGAAAAATTCCTGTCCTCAAGAGGCTTAAACTTTACATTGTCACACAGTAACACCTATGCAACACTTATTCACCTAGTAATCAAACCAGAAAATTTCATCTTGCAAACCACTTTACATTTAAAAAATTCAGGAATGTCTTACTGTACTGTCTCTCTTTCCATCCTTGGGCACTTGCAAATATCTACTAGTGGGCCAAATTCTTTGGAATAGGAGTATTTTAAGTTCCTTGGATTATGACACTTAAGCTAAAAATATAAGTGAAAAACTGAATGACAGGATCTACCTAAGTAATGTTGTCAGCCCTGAAATAAGAAGGCACTCGACAATCTTCAGTAAAAGCTCTTTCAGATTGCCAGCCATCCCATCAGTAAATGAACCAGGTAATTCAAGGGATCACTTTGACACATAACTGCCACAGAAACAACATCTTGCAACCAATGTTCCCTCTAACTTTTTTCCTCTGTGTGTGGCACTGTAAGGTCTCTGTGTGCTGCAGCCAAGGCTATGTGCACCAGTAACCCAGCCTTAGTGCTGCTAGCGCCCCGTGTGACAATGTTTGTTGGCGCCCCCCTATGACAACCCTGCCAGTGATTCCCTCACTATTACCCTTTAACAGTGCCCCTCAAGGTCTCCATTACCATTCTCTCTGAGATGTATTTAATTTGTTTTATAGCGCCTCTCATACCAGTGTAGGGTGTACTTTACATTGCACACATATTAAACAGAGACAATCAATCGTAGGTATGCAAATCAGTGTATAATAAATGTTACATATGACTGAGGACTGCAAGGTATAGGAGTAATATGTCATTCATACTCATAGGCAGTATAGTTTAAGAGTGCTTTGTCTGGAGAAGCACAAACACAGAATTTAAAATGTAACATCATGGTTAGGATTTCTCTTTAATAAGAATCGCTTACCTCTCTGACAAAAGTAGTAACCCGCTAACCAATTTTCATTCTATGCACTTTGTGATCTGCATGGTACACGTTCTATGCAGCAGGCATATTAACCCTCTGCGCTAACTTCAAACTTCCACTAGAGAAAATTCCGATCTCTCTAATACAGCAAGTAACATTACACCTACAACAAGCCAGGACTGTTGACTTTGTCAATGGATCTTATTTGCATATGATAAAAAAGCACCAACTACACCTTCGTTGTAGATAACATTGCAAATGCTTCAGTTCTGACATCGTGACACTGAAAGAACAATAATGAGTCTATTTTTTACGAGCGGTGCCCCCAGTCACGATACATCCATGTTTTAGAAGTCAGCTGGCAGCGACGGTGTCAGTGAGACCAGGGCGGCGAAGTGGAGTGAGGCAGTCTGGAGGGCACTGCCCACAAGTCATGGTGCAAGGAGCAGCTTGGTGGCGTCATCCTCAGTAAGACCAGTGTTGCGGTGTGAGATGCGGTAGTGCCGTAAGGACACAGAGCCAGTGATGGAGTCAGTTGTTTTTCCCTTCTCTGTGTCAACTGGTACAGAAGCGGTATCCCAAGATCGGTGAAGTCTTTGCAGTCCCTGAGACTTCAGAACAGAAGGCAAGCTCTACTTCAAGCGCTTGGAGATACTCAGCACAAGTAAAGACAGTTCTGACCAGTCCTTTCACTGCCCAAGGCAGAGGCAGCAACTGCAGGCCAACCCAACAAAGCAACAACTCTGCAAAGAGGCAGTACTCCTCCTGGCAGCTCTTCCAGCTCTTCTTCCTTGCAGGCTCATTGATTCCACTGAGTTCTAAAGTCTGGGCCCCAGTATTTGTACTCAAAATTCCTTTGCTCTCTTAGTCAGAGAGTATCTGGGCTTAGTCCAAACCAGTTTGGTCCTCTCTGGCCCAGCTTCCCAGCAGGAGGCGGAGACAGCATTGTCTAAAGCAGACCAAGCCCACTGAGGTGCAGGAAATCTCTTCCCACTACATTAAATGCGGCCCAGGTCTATTCAGCCCAGCCCAGACTAATCCAGGAAAGGCAGGGCACACCTTGACTTCCCAGTAGCTGTCTGAAGAGAATGCACATCCCCAGCAGCCCCTTTCACTCCAAAGCCAGACAGTCAATCCACTAACCCAGCAGAGGAACACAGGATGGCTAAGCAAAGTCAAAGTCAAAAGATTTTTATTTGTATTGGTACTCAACAGAGGACCACAAATATAACATTAAACAATCAATAAAAGAAAATTTACATCACTGATCAGTATAAAAATAACAGAGATTTTAAAAATGTATAAAAATTATAACATACAAGTTCATTTGGTGGCTGTTTACACACTGTTAATAGTTCTTTTACCGTTGTAATTCTGCAGGTGCGATATATAGGATCAAGATATCTTGCACGTGCTATTGTTACGTTAGAACTAGGACATACAAATAATAAGTGCTCGATGGTCTGGTTACCCCCTTGGCAAAGAAAACATAGTGAGGATCCTCCGGGTGACCATCTTGATTTAAAAGATTGCACAGGTAATATGCCTAGTCGTAACATTGTGATCGCCCTCCTTGCGCTATGCGTAAGGGAAAACCCAATGTATGGCTGGATATGTTTGTACTCCAGTAATTCTATGAAAGGTTTGTAGGTAGATAGTTTATTACAATGTGCAAGATCAAGTTCATAGCTCGATTTTGGGGTAAAACATTTTAGAAAAAGTTTCAATTGTGATACAGACCAGGAGAGCAAAATGTCCGGACAAATTTTGGCCATTCGAAATACAACAGTCATGTTCCCTAGAAAAGTTTGCTTTGCGGCATCTAAATCGAAAGTTTCGTTTTTCAGCAGGAATCTTAATGTTCCCTCTTTTGCATGGAGGAGGTTGTAAGCCCACCTAATAACGTTAGCCACGGCCGTAGCATAAGAACTTGTAATGGAAAATTCTAATCTTAAAGCTTGAACTGGTATGGAGTCTGAGACCTTCATAATTCTTTTTAGGATTTTTCCTTCTTTACGATCCATGTAATCCCACTGCTTTATAGGGATATATTCCGTCGCATAGGATAAGACAGGAGGGATCTTCACTCTGTATATTTTTAACAGTGAGGAGAAATGCCTGTTACCAGTAGCACTATAGAGTCTAGAAAGTGCTCCAGCATGTAGATCGGATTTCTTTATTAAGTTATTTATATGTTTTGTATTTTTTAAGTTCTTTGAGAGAATCCTGCCAAGGTATATATATTCGTCAACTTCGTCTATCTTTTCTCCGCCAAGCCTCCAGTTGTATTTAGCACTTTGTTTCCTCCCAGAAAAGGCTACAACTTTTGTTTTCTTTATATTTGGGATTAAAAAAATTTCTTTTGAATATTTATGCAGGATGTCTCATAATTTTTGCAGTCCAAAAGGAGTGAGATCTAACATCACTATATCATCAGTATAAAGCAACGCATGAATACTTTGTTTATCGATTTTAGGAGGCAAACTTGAGCCCTGTTGTAGCTGATATGGTAAGTCACTGAGATATAGGGAAAATAGTATCGGGGATAAAAGACACCCTTGTTTAAGACCGTTAGCTGTTTTTATTATTTTCGTTAAACCTTTTTCGCCTCCCATTTGTACTTGACACCAGGTATTGGTATGGAGGCTTACTATGACCTGTAGCAATTGATCTGGTATACCAAGACTCCTTAATTTATTCCATAGTGTTGGTCGGCGACACGGTCAAACGCGGTAGAATAGTCTATGAATGCTGCGTATACAGCCTGAGTTTTCCGAGTTACGTATTTATCTAGGATAACCTGGATGATTGCAATATTGTCAGTAACGGAGTGTTTAGGTCTAAAGCCAGCTTGAAACATAGGTATTAGACCCAACGAGAAGGCCCAATCTTTCAATCGTTCTAATACCTCTGCGGCAAAAAAAATTCCGGTGGCATCCATCAGTGCTATTTGACGGTAGTTTCCTGCTATGATTTTACTCCCCTTTTTATGTATGGGGATGATGATACTCCCCTGCCATGATTTTGGTACTTGTCTAGTGTTGAAGATGTAATTAAAGAGTGGTGATAGCATCTGGCCCCACTCCTTGGGGTCTGCATGCAAGACCTTGATGGATATTTGGTCTGGGCCTGAGGCACCAGTGTTTCTTGCTTTTCAAATATATGTTTCTACAGATATTGCCGTGGTTTTAGAGATTGATGAATTATGCTTTTCCATGATGTTATCAGCTCTTTTTTCATCTAATATACTCAGATTTGCTTTATAAAGATCAGTCAAATAAGTTTCCCAATCTTTCGGTGGAACCGGTATGGCTTGTAGTTTCTTTTTTGTTCCAGTTATTTTAGCGATTAGGGACCAATATTTGCGCTGGTTATATTTTTTTGCAGCTATTTGGATGTCAACCCAATTGCGATCTTGTAATGTTTTTTTATAGCTAAGTTTCTCTCTTCTCAATTGATTTTTTAATTTATTAATTTCTTTCTTTTTTGAAGGAGAAAAGATCGCATATTGAGCACGTATCAGTTTATTGAGCTTTTTCTTAGTTATTGAATTCCGGGTATTATTTTTATTTTTATTTTTATTCTTTTTATTTCCTATTGTACCCTGTTGTAACTTATTTAATAGTACGTCTTTAAGTTCCTTGATTATGTACTCAAAGTTTGCTATTGGATCATCTGAATATGTTTTCTTTAGAAATTGAGTATATTTGATCAGTGCAGATATATTGTCCATAGTTGATGAGTTCCAGAAGATGCGTCTCTGTTCACTTTTTACCAAGATTGTATTTCTATAAAGGATGATCTGACCTGCAGCTGTAGGGTTAGCCAACCCGCACGTGGTTAAATGCATCAGTGCATGATCACTATCTACTGTAAAATTAGAATGCATAAACGTAACTGTTTCCAATAAATCCATACCACAGATGATGTAGTCTATAATAGAAAAGGTCCCATTTCCCCGTCTAGTGTACGATGCCGGGATATCTCCTTCGACATTACCATTCAAGATTACCCCGTTTAAATTAGGCAGTGCTGATAGTAACAGTTTACCTCTTTTTTCTGAATGAATACCTTTAGGGAACTGTGGAGTTGAAATTTCCAGTGTTTCTTCTTTATATATACTTTCCCACTTACTTATTTCGGAGTTGGAAATTTTTCCGTTAAGGTCACCCATAATTATATAAGACAGATAAAGTTGGTCTTCTATTATCTGCGTAATGGTTTCCATGATATCTACAAATAGGTTTTTTTTTTTAAACAACAAAGAGGACAAAGTTCCTATGCCAGGGTGCAAAAAGTCACCCATGCATCGTGGTGCAAAAAGTCACCCATACTTAAAAAATTGGAAGAAAAAGAAAGGAAAAAGAGAAAGGGGGATTCCTAGGTATAAAAGACCCAAAATTATGAGAGGGAAAGACATTGTGTTTCCTCTGTTGCCCTCACACACCCCGAAGAGTGTCATGCTTCATCATCGGGCGTTTGCTCCTCGTAGGGCCGGCGCTGCAATTCCCTACGGGTCCCCCGAAGGGTCACTTTATCGGAGATCTTTTAGAGGAATGCCGGATGATGCATGCGGGTGTGCGGGTAATGAGTCAAGAGGAGGGTAAAGAAAAATCGTGCCAGTGTGATAGATTGAAATTAAAACAAGGGTAAACATGCAGCGATATGCGTGGGCTTGGAGCCCGGTTACTTGCGGGCGCCCATAATTCTGACCACGTAGGATTACTACACGCAGTGCTTGGCTTCATTCAGGGGTGGCCTCCACCTATTAGCTGTGACCATGATAAGGGTACACAGGCTCTACTCCACCCTGATTGAGATAAGAGGGCTTCATTCAGGGGTGGCCTCCACCTATTAGCTGTGACCATGATAAGGGTACACAGGCTCTACTCCACCCTGATTGAGATAAGAGGGGAATTTTTATACTCACTAAATCACGTGCACTTTACATATTCTTTATGGTCCTGACGAAGCGCTAACGACCTATGGGCAACGGAAGCGCGAAACATGTTGACCTTGGCAATTGACACCTAGGCATAATAGGCCTCTTGGGTCAATAATTTTTAGCAGTATTGACTGCCAAGGGTATACTTTTAAACATATCGCTGCATGTTTACCCTTGTTTTAATTTCAATCTATCACACTGGCACGATTTTTCTTTACCCTCCTCTTGACTCATTACCCGCACACCCGCATGCATCATCCGGCATTCCTCTAAAAGATCTCCGATAAAGTGACCCTTCGGGGGACCCGTAGGGAATTGCAGCGCCGGCACTACGAGGAGCAAACGCCCGATGATGAAGCATGACACTCTTCGGGGTGTGTGAGGGCAACAGAGGAAACACAATGTCTTTCCCTCTCATAATTTTGGGTCTTTTATACCTAGGAATCCCCCTTTCTCTTTTTCCTTTCTTTTTCTTCCAATTTTTTAAGTATGGGTGACTTTTTGCACCACGATGCATGGGTGACTTTTTGCACCCTGGCATAGGAACTTTGTCCTCTTTGTTGTTTAAATATTGATTTTCGGAGCACGGACACTGGACCTTTATAAGCTCCTTGGTCCCTCCCTCTCTTTTTGATACATCTACAAATAGGGTATCTTGCTTTTTACCAGGAGGGGCATATATGTTGAAAAGCAGAATTGCATTTTGTGAGGCAGTATCATGTGTTTTTAAGGAAATCTTAATGCACTGTAAGTTATCGAGGTTGGTCTCAACAATCTCCTGGGCCCACAAATATTCTTCCCTCAGCAGAATAGCCAAACCACCTTTAGCATGACCCCGGTTAGTTGCTTTTGCTGGTATGTCGTAAACATAGTAGCCTTTCTGGGAGAAGGATTCAGTTGCCCAAGTTTCTTGCAGAGTCAGGATATCAGGCTGGTTATTCATGGCTTCAATCATTTTATTTTTAGTTTTCCCAGCCATATTCCACGATGTTATCTTGAATCCATTGTTAAACAGGGTGTTGCAGGCAAGTGAAGGTTTTATTGCTATTCAGTGTCTCCGAGACCCAAGACCAGGACTTTACACTATCAGTGACTTCCTTCTCTTTTGAGTCTTGGTACCAGACTGCCCTTTCCCCATTGTTCACTTGAATTTTTAAAGTATCCTCCCCTGGATATGTAGATCCTGAGTAACTTGATCCTGGATCTTCTGGTGCAGAAGAAATTCTAAGAGAATTTTTGGGTTGCGTACTAGAAATTAATCGCGTATGATCTTTAAATATTTTATAAGTTTTGTTTTCCTTGGGTTCAGATTTTTCAATTACATCATATCGCATTTATGAAGTGTCTCTTTTTCATTGAGAATGATCCCAGGAAGAACTGATGACCAGAATGTTACCATCGCTATTTTGATATTATCTTTTTTGGGGAAAGTCACTAAATCTATTTCGTCACTGGTCAATGTTTGTAGAGGCCATATATGTTGCAGAAGATTGACTATCCTACCTCTATTGAGTGGAACATTATCATTTGGAAAAAGTTCTTCGAATTGTAATAGTTTGGACTGTGTCTTTTGACCACTTTGAGAATACTTGTTATCGCCTTCTCCGACCCCTATATTTCTGTGTCCTGTCTTTATAAGTATCCTGGGTGGAAGGTATTCCTCTGCTCTTGGGTTCAGTGATTGTATTCTCTCTACTATGTTTCTGTCGGTGGTTTCCACTTTTTTTGTAATGTGAAGCTTTATAATTTCATCTTCTTGTTCCTCTCGATGTTTTTGAGGTGTGATAGATTTTTGAAATTTAAACTTGCGAGTTTTCTTTTTGTGAATCCTTCTTAATGGTTTTTTCCTCCTTTTTTTTCTTCGTTCTTGCTCAGTTTCCATATTTTTATTAGTTATTTCTCCTTTTACAGTTTCAGATAAGTTTTTAGTGCTATTGTCCTGATGGTCTTGGACGGAATCGTTTTTGTGCATATCAGTTTTAGTCGGTTTTGAAAAAATTGGATATTGTTTTACATTTTTTAGAGGTTTTTCTCTAAATAATTTTTTTAAGGAGTATAGTGTAGATTCATTTTGAGTTTCCAACTTTTCCCTTTTTTGTGTTTCTGTTTGTACTGTTTCTGATGTCTGAGTACTAGAATCACGTTTTATTTGCTTTTGTACGTTATTGATAGATATATTCTTTTGCACTTGTTTAGTGTTAGCAGTTAGTTGATTTTCCGCTGCTTCGAAGGACTCTTTTTTCCTTTTTTCTTCTACTAGAAACTTTAGTATACCAATTTGGACATCTAAAGTTTGGTCAGAATTTTCTAGAATATTTCCTAAAAAGGAGAGAACCGATTCCAGTATTTCTTGTAGAGAAAATAGAGCCTTTGACATTGGTGTTGCGGTGTTAGCAAAATTATTGTTTTTGAGTATGAAAGGATCGAAAGAAGAATCAAATTCAAGAACTTGTTCTGATGATTTTTTCGAAAAACTATTAGATAACTTTAATTCAGAATTGTTTTCTTTTGGCTTCAAATTATTTGCACTTAGATCCTCAGTTTTGTGTAGACTCCCAAAACCTTTTATAGGAGTTGAGGATTTTAAGAGAGTCGCCTCGTGGTCCAAGGATTGTAGGTTATGTAAGGAATAGTTGAATTTGTTATCAGGAACCAGATCGCGGGGCGTGGCTAAGCACGCAATGGCGACGGACGCTTCTGAGTAGAGCTCCGCGGTCAGCTCCCCTTCCCTGAGCCGATCTCCGGCAATTCTCACGGTGGCCGCCCGAAACTGCAAGCGGACCCCCCCGGAGCCCATTGCGGCACCTTAGGTGGACTTTTGTTCCCGGACGCCGACGGGGCCGACCCCGACCTCTCCTGCAGTCCTCCTGCGGGACTGGGCGCCACCAGGCCGGCGGTGCAGCCAGGGGAGACCGGGGCTTGGGCCTGGTGCGCAGGCCCCACCGGACCGCCTACACTACTCCTCCCGAGACCCACGGGCCGCCCGCTGCCTCACCGGGAGAGCACACCGGAGTTCTGGAAGCCGCCCCACACAGCGGCGGGACACCAGAAGCGGGCCGGGACGGGAAGGGGAACAGGAACCCCCCGCCCGCACAGCGGCCTCCACGCAACTGCAGCCCCGGTCAGAGGTGAGGCACACCCGGGCCCCCCTTTGGCGCGCCCGAAGTAGCTGAGAGGCAACGTCCCGGGAGGGGCACGGGGAGCACCGGGAGCCCCGACAGTCAGCAACCCCCCCTTGGGGCACCACACTGTAGCCGGCGCCAACCGGAGGGCCCACCACCCTCCAGCGGACACACGGAGGGGTCGACGTGGAGCAGCCGCCCCCGGGCCCGATGCTAAGGACCTGAACTCCCGCCTGGGAATCACGCCACAACCGGGGACAAAACGCCCCCCCCTGCACTGGGGACATGCGGAGGGGCCTTTGACGCCGGGCCCGCTCACGGCCCCCCCCGCGGAGGTGGAGGCTGCCGCGGTGGGACACACGTGGCAAGTGGATCCGGCCTGGAGGTGACGTCCGGACCCCACGGTCACACGCACGGCACGCGCCGCCTCAGCCCCTGACACACCCGGACCGGCGAGGCGCAGCCATGGGGCAGTAGAGTGGGAATTGCCTGACGGACCCCCCCCCAGACACGGCGACGACAGCCCTGATTGAGGAGGTGGCTGCCGACCACTGGGCCCCCCACCCAGGAAAGAAGTGATTCCGAGGGAGACACCACCGACGCAGCAGAGGCACAATACTGAGCACCAGGCCTCCCATACAGGAGAGGAGTGACAGCGGGGGCGCCACCGGACCAGCACAGGCGGCGACTTTGCCACACGGACGCCCCCTGCCCATGTCCGGGGGAGTGCGGACCCGCACCGGGACTGGTGGGGCCCCGCCGAAGGGGAAGACAGGCAACTCTCTGCATAAAATGGCCGCCGAACAATTAGCCGTGAGGCTGGATAGCGTGCTGGCAGCTGTGGAGCGGATGGAGCAGTCACTCCAGCAGACCAGAACCTCCCTGGAGTCAAAAATAGATGGCGTCGCTGTGGATCTAACCCTCCTGCGAGACGACCACAGGAAACTATCCGACCGGACCAAGACCCTGGAGGGTGCAGTGAAGGAAATTGAGCCCAAGGTCACCCAGACGGACAGGCAAGTGCAGGATTTCCTGAACAGGGTGGAGTTCCTGGAGGACAGGGCTGAGGATGCGGAAGGGAGAGCGAGACGCAACAACGTCAGACTCGTGGGAGTCCCTGAAAAATGGGAGGGGAGTCACCCAGCACAACATGTGGAAGACTGGCTCCGGACCCTGCTACCCGAAGGATCGCTGTCGCCACACTTCGTCGTGGAACGAGCACACCGAGTACCGACGAGGCCCCATACCACCGGCGCTAACCCGAGACCACTGCTCTTCAGGATACTGAACTACAGAGACAGGGACACGGTGCTGCGGGAGGCAAGACGGTTGGGCGAAATCCGCATAGAAAATGCGACGGTCATGTTCTTCCCTGACTATACCATCCAGGTGCAGCGCCAGAGACACGACTTCATGGAAGTGAAGCGGAGACTGCGCACCGCAGGCCTCAAGTACTCTCTGCTCTTCCCAGCAAAACTGAGAGTGGTGGCGGGAGATAACACTTACTTCTTCGGAACCCCAGGGGAGGCCAGTGAGTGGCTGGACGGGGGCACGGACGCGGCGCCCAAACACTCTCGTGCAGGAGGGACAAGGTCCAGGCCACGCGGGCCGCGACGCAGCCGCAGAAACAGGACCCAACAGTCCCAGCGGACAGGGGAGGGGTCGAGACACTCTCCCCCGCAGGACCAGATGCTCCAAGAACAGCGCGATGCACTCCGGACGGCTTCCCAGCTGAGCAACCCGCCCTCCCAGGAGGCGCTCCTAGAGGAAGGTCAGCAGATAGCACCCAGCGATGACGATGAGGCCGTATATGGGATCCCGAACTCACAGGTCTCGTGGACCTGCCTATTGTCACGCCGCAAACTTCTGACCTAATTCACTGACTCTGTTGGGGCGGGCTGAAAGGAGTTTGTCATGGTGAAGGGAGACGGGCAGAAGCCGAATGGACGATGCAGCGTAGCTGATGCCCGCTTCTGCTGGAGGTGTCTCCCTCCCCCCCCCTGCCTGCCGCTTGAACAATGGACATCTGGAACAGTGAGTAATGCCCCTGCGGCACTGGTGGCCGAAGGGGAGGGTAATGATGGGATTGTCGTTCAGCATGCACCTGCCCTAGGTCACCTCCATGTGCGGGCCCGGGCGGGGGGGGACTCCTCCTGGCGGGGGCCCAGGGACCCCATAGTGTTACAATCCGCCCTACACCTGCAGAGGGTCACACAGGTGTGGTCCGCCACGAGCAATGCAACTTCAAGCATCGGAGGGCGGGCAATGGCCGCCAGCACTTTGTATTGTGAGGCTCGGGGATGGGGCCTGATTCCACTGCCTAACTGTACGCCTTCACAGCCGAGACTGTGCTTAGTGCACGTTGCCCCTTAGATTAGTAAGGTCATTCCTCTCACTTGAGAGCATGGACGGTGGCCCGTTTGGCCACTGCCCTTTTGGCATTTTAGTGGGGTTCGCCCGCTGTTGGTTACTGTTACTGTTATTTTCTGTTTTTCCCCACCCTAATGTCTTCCTGAACATTGTAGAGTGTACTGGGGGGGGTGGATACGGGAGAGCTGGGAGAACTGTTACGAGAGCACTTGGTGGAGCTGCTGTTAATGGAGTGGTTGGGGAAGTGTATATACTGCTAGAATGACTGCGATAAAGCTGTGTACCTGGAACATCAGAGGCATGCACACGCCTGCGCGTAGGTACCAAATCTACTCCTACCTGAAAAGACAACAGGTGCAGGTTGCACTCCTGCAGGAAACACACCTGTGCGGGGCAGAGGTGACTGCGCTGCGGCGGAGATGGCGGGGTCAAATATATGCCACGGAGTACTCCTCGTTTGCCCGGGGGGCGCTGTTGTGGGTCAGGCCAGGCACACCCTTCACAATGTCAGAGGTTCACACAGATCCGGAGGGGAGGTATGTCCTGGTGAGGGGCCGCATGGACGGGCAAGCAATAGTTCTGGCATCCATTTACGCTCCAAACACGGACCAGGGTAACTTCCTGACACGCATCTCGGAGAAACTGGCACCCTGGCATGGCGTCCCGTGGATACTGGGGGGTGACTGCAACATGGTACTGGACCCGGTGATGGACCGATCGGTCCCGCCCAGGCCAGACGCAACATCCCTGGGGGTCACAAGGGCACTCACACAATGGGCGACACAGTGGGACCTGAAAGATGCATGGCGCGCGCATAATCCCGATGCTAGGGTATACTCTTATTTCTCAGGGGCACACGCGCTGCACGTCCGCCTGGACAGATACATGGTGTCAACGGAAATGCTGCCGCACATTACTGACTCCCAGTACCTAGGCCGGACACACTCGGACCACAACCCACACACCCTACACGTGGCTTGGGAACGCCCGCACCCACCCATCCCTACATGGCGACTACAACCTGCTTTGCTATTAGACGCTCCCTTTCGAGACTCCCTACAGGCCAGCGTAGCACAATACTTCGAAGATAATTCGGACACGGCGTCCTCCCCGAGGGTGGAGTGGGATGCCTTCAAGGTGGTGATACGGGGACACTGTCTGGGCACTCAGGGAAGCATGCAGAAACAGCTGGAGGCCGACCTGCGCAGGGTAGAAGCAGACTTACTCCGCTGGGAGCAGGAGGCGGTGGGTGGTGAGGGAGACCGGCTGAGGGAGGCCCGAGCGAAACATGAAGCATTGCTGGAAAGATTGCGGCATGTCAACTTCACGGCCCATTCGCCGCGAGTGCACCAATATGGTGACTAACCCGGGAGACTGCTGGCCTGGCTGGTCAGGCAGGAGAACCGCACGGAGCCAGTGTCTGCTATTAGTACGGCTGCGGGGGAGATAGTATACACCCAAAAGAGGATACATCAAGCGTTTGTGGGGCACTACCAGACCCTGTACATGTCACAACTGAGGGTCTCCACGGCCCGTATTATAGAATACCTTGCGGACATCCCCCTGCCATCTCTCACTGACGCCCAACAGGGCGATCTTGGGGCACCATTCACCCCGGAGGAAATGCGTGAAGCCATTTTCGCGCTGTCCAATGGCAAGTCCCCTGGCCCGGACGGCCTACCCGCCGAATTCTTTAAGGTGTGTTCGGACGTGCTGATCCCGGAGCTGCTCAAACTATGTAATAACACAATTGAGGAATCGGCACTCCCTGACTCGCTCAATGAAGCAAACCTGGTCTCACTGCTGAAGCCAGGCAGGGATGGCGCGTGCATGGGGTCCTACAGGCCGCTAGCCATGCTGAACACCGACTATAAAATCTTCACCTCCCTCCTGGCCCGGCGCTTGACCTTAGAGGTCCAGACCCTGGTGCATCCGGATCAGAATGGCTTCGTGCCGGCGAGGAGCACCTCCCGCAACATACGACGCCTCTTCCGAGTGCAGGAAGCGGCCACGACACACTGGCCGAGATCGGGGTGTCTGGTCCTAGACCTGGAGAAGGCATTTGACTCTGTGGAGTGGCCATACCTGGGAGCGGTGTTGGAGAGATTCGGATTGGGGGATGCCTTCGAGGATATGGTCGGGCTACTCTACCGGAGGCCCAGTGTCCGGGTGCGGACGGGCGGGCTGCTATCGGAGAGGGTTGGGGTACACAGGGGCACCCGGCAGGGCTGCCCCTTGTCGCCCCTCCTCTTTTCCTTGGCCATCGAACCCCTTGCGGCTCTACTGCGGGACAAAGGGGTCGAGTGGGGGATCCCACTAGCAGATGGAATACACACGGTCTCGCTTTATGCAGATGACCTGCTGCTCTATGTGCGAGACCTTACCGCGGTGCCCGCCGCGTTGTCGGACATTTTCCAGACCTTCGAGGAGATGTCTGGCCTCAAGGTCAACTGGACCAAGTCCGGTGTATACCCGTTCGGCCAGGACTTGGGGGAGTGCGATGTGCACCTTGGAGGCGCTCGGCTCGCATGGTACCCGACCACATTTAAGTACCTCGGGCTATACATCTATAGAGACCCGCAGACCATACTAGAGGGCAATCTGGTGCGCGCTATCTCCTCGTTGCGGGCCCAGGTGGCCTTCTGGAAGACTCTGCCGCTGAACGTGCCCAGCCGGATTGCGTTATCTAAGATGATAGTACTCCCCAGGCTTCTATACCACTTTGCGAACATCCCACTGTATGTCCCCTCGCGAATATTTCGCGACCTAGAATCGATGCTCCGCGGCTTGATCTGGAACACAGGACGACCGCGCGTGGCTCTGGCTAAGCTATACTCCCCGACCACGGAGGGAGGGCTGGCAGTTCCCAATATGGAGCTCTACTACCTGGCCGCACAGCTCCAATGGGTGACGTTCTGGCTTAGCGACACGCACCTCGATGACACGGCCACTGCAGACTACCAATGGACTCACCCACAGGTGTGCGCCCTGTTTCACCCTCTGACCAGGGGACCCCGCCCTCTACCCCTGCACGTGGCTGTGGCCCGCAAATGCTTTGTCCGTAGCCTGAAACTGACGCAAAACGTCAGGCCGTATGCACCTGCCCTCCCCCTGGTGGGCACTCCCCGGAGAAGTGGGATGGTGAAGCCGCGTCACCTGGAACATTGGACTGCAGCCGTAGTGGAGACCATGGGCGACCTGTATGCAGATGGGGCCCTGCTTCCATTCGCGGGATTGTCAGAGGGCACGGGCCTGCCAGCTGGACAATTCTTGCTCCACGCATCAGTGCTGCGGGCATATACTGACTCATGGGGGGACCTCCAGGCAGAGCCGCCAATGCATTATCTAATACAATACCTACACGTCATGGGCAGGGGCTCACACATTATACACTGGCTGGCGCAGGCACTCCTCATTCACACACAACAACCCACGCAGCGCATCAGGGATAAATGGGCGACCTACCACGGGAGGGACTGGACTGATAAGGAGTGGACCCTGGCTCTAGCCAGCCCCGTGAACATACCCCGCAACTCCCGCTTCCGAATCATCCAGTTGTATATATTACACCAGGCGTACTTAACACCAGATAGAATAAATAAATACTTTGCGATCGACACTGCCGCTTGTCCCAGATGCGACCTACTGGGCGCGGACATCTTACATATGCTATGGTACTGCCCGCCTCTGGCTACATACTGGGGGAGGTGACGTCGCTCCTGACCCACAGCACGGGCCCGGGGTTGCCTAACACGTGGGAGGCATGCATTCTTGGGTTGTATAGAAGGACTAAACTGAATAAAACACAAGCCCGGTTCTGGGATCTGGGCCTCATCACAGCCAAGCGGCTGCTCACTAGGCACTGGAAGCGGCGAGAACCACCCACCCCAGCGCACTGGTTCGCGTCCTTCACTAACTGGGCTAGAGCAGAGGGTACGGCGCTGCACCGGGAGGAGATAGCAGGTTTGAGGCAGTTCCCGATCGCGCAGCTCTGGGACGATATCCTGAGGTCCCTACAGGGAGAAGGAGCAGTCAGAGGGCTCACGTAGAGAAAGCGGTGCTAGGCGGGCGCCGCAGGGGCGACAGATCAGCAGACGGCACCACACATCGCGCCGTCCCCACCCCTCCCCCCCCCCTGACCTAGCCGCCGACCCCTGGGCGCACAGGCCACAGATGCGGTTAGCCACCCACACGAGGGCTCTTCAACAGATGCCGATTCACGATTTACCCCCAGCTCCAAGCCACTGACAACGCTCCCGCAGGTACACTCCACTCCCCCCCCCCTTTTTCCCCCCTTTTATGTTTACATGTTTCTAATATCGGACTCCTGATTCACAGCTGTGGCCATAACACCCTTCCACGTCACGATGGAAAGACGCCACTAACCGCGCCCTCGACATTGAGTCCAGGCGCGGGCGACATTTGATACAACAGCAGCTAGGCTGCTCCGCTTGTCTGCCACACACACTGCTAGCCAGGCCGACGACTGGCGAGGTACCACGACCCACAGGTGCTGCCCCTCAACTAGCCTGCGATCATCAGCGCATGTGCACCACTGACCCCCCAACACCCTGACACATTATCAGAGTACATTGTACCATCTAGAGGGGTCTCCTTTTGGCACCGTACATGCAGAACTGGCACGACACGGAGCAGCCACGTAAAGGACATCGTGACACGCCGATGCGAACTGTTTTGATTTGTTTGTAGAATTCATGATTTCATTATAGTAAAACTGTAAAATGAGACGTCACTTATGGAACTGTTTATTTGTTGCACAAATGTACTGTAACCGTAATGCCTGAAGTCTAGCATGCCTGAGACAAATAGGGCGCCACAGGGCACCCTCCCCTGCTAACCATCACCCTTAAGATCTACTGCGTTTTTGCAGCCGGCCCGCGGGGTTGTAGGCTTTGCTATATGTACTGCACTTTTTGAACACTAATAAACGTCTTACTAAAAATAAAAAAATAAAAAATAAAAAAAATCAGGAACCAGATCGCTTACATTCTGAGTTAGATGAGGTATCAATGATGAGCACATTTGTTCCCCTATACTTGTGTGTGGATTAAGGTTATTTTCTATTTCCGGGATATTCGTATCTAGTTCCCTTTTAGATGTTAAAGCAGAAAAGTAGTTGCTAATTGCCGGGGTCCGAGTTATCCGGCCGTGTTTTAATGCTTTATCTGAGGATTTCCTGACAGCTTCCTCGGTGCCCATTCGCTTCATGAATATAGTGCGAGAGCGTAATTTTTTAAATCCCATTTCACTTTCCTGTCGGAGACCTAGTGATGTTAGTGATGCTGGTTTCCCCAAAGGATCGCTTTATTGTTGCTATTAGAGATTCAGCACGATTCTCTATCACCCGTCACCTTACTGGCGATTGCTTTGTTGTGCACTTACCGAATTTATATTTGGTTAGGTGTCCTTGTCACAAGACTACACTGTAGGTGTGAATTTTGGACGCAGATGTTAATGGGGTGGCCCGTCCCGTCCTTGTACGTCCCCGGACGGCCACAGATGGCCCGCCCTTTGCCCGGGCTTCGCCCGGCGTCCCGCGAGACGAGGCTGCTCTCAGATTTAAGCGCCGCCTGGCGCTTCGCCGGGAGGCGGAACACCGCAAGGGCCTCTGGACCTTGAAGTCCGCCCCTCGCCCGTCTCCTCTCGGCGACCCCTGCTCCGGTGACAGCAGAGCAGTCGGGCGGCGGGAGACAGGCGGACGGGTCCGCTGATGGATCTCCAGGGAGCTCGGAGTGCAGGGCTCTGAAGATGGCTAAGCAATAAAATACCTACTTTCTAAACAGAACATAAAAATCTTTCCTAAAAGATGTGTTTTTACACTCTGAGTCCAGGCATACTAAACTCCATTTCCCTATCTTTTCCTAATGGGAAGTTATGCTTATAGGATGTTATAAGTAAAGCTTCCATTCTTTCCTATGGGACAGATAGCCTTGCAGTGGGGAACAACGAAATACACTGTAATCCACCACCAGGACATGTCACACACACCAGTACATGTCCTACCTTTAACATACACAGCACCCTGCTCACAGGGGTACCTTGGGCCCACCTTAGGGGTGACATACTTGTATGAAAAGGGAAGATTAGAGCCTGGCAAGTGGGTGCACTTGCCATGTCGACATGGCAGTTAAAAACAGTGGCAGGTCTGAGACCCCCTTTCAGGGCTGCTTCGGTGGGTGGCACAATCAGTGCTGCAGGCCCACTAGCAGCATTTGATATACAGGCCCTGGCACTCTTAGTGCACTTTACTATGGACATACTAGTAAACAAAATATGCCAATCACGGAAACACCAATATATAACACAATTTACAACAAGAGCACTTTCACTTTATCTCTGAACAGAAGGGAGAAAGTGCCCAGAGACATAAAACCTGCAAAAACAGTAAAGACTGGGAGGTCAGAAAGCAAAAAGCCAGGTGAAACACGCCAAAAGATGCAAGGTCTAACACAGTGACTTTTTGGATCTCTAGTTACCACAGCATCCAACCACAGTACGATATAATTATTAACCTACAGTGCACGATGCAAACTGAAGAATAGATTACCGCTGGTGTCTATGGGCCTGATATCCTAGGTTGGGCACCATTGCATTCTACGCAGATCCTTATCAGACAACTCCCCAATAGTTCTGGTACAGGACTGTAAGCAAGGTCCCTGACATATTGGAACATGGAGATCTAAACCAGAATTCTAATTAGATGTCTCTTTCAGGAATGAGCAGCGTAAAGCAATCACTGAACACTCTGACCTCAACCTGGTCTCTGTGCTGCGGATAACTACATTTTGGCAGGCCTTTAAAGTGTATGTTGTAGGTAAGGGTATAGCAAAGGAAGCAAAGACATTGAAATTGCTGTGATAATGATTAACATGACTTAAAAATTATCTTAGGTAGCTGGAAAAGATTAAACATAGGATCATAACGATGCCACACTTTCCTGAATGAATGAACCATTAAGCAATTACATGGAGGTTGCAGAGCACGAAAGGAGATTCTTAGCAAAGCAAGCTGAGGAATTGTGTATTAATAAATAATTGTGCATTATTAACAATCTGCATAATCTTAATATGCACTCAAATTCACACATTTATACTGACCTGATGCTATTGCATTTGAAACGATTTTATATGACCTGTTAAAGTGTGGTATCCTGGCTAACTAGGCCTCAATTGATTTTCAATACCATCTTGTAAAAGATGTATGTCACATTCACTGTTTATTTTTGCTGCACATAGTCAAGCAAGTCATGTTTATTTATTTCTGAATGACACTGTTCTTGAAGAAGACTCTTTGGCATGGACTTAGAATGTAACATTTTTCCAAGGGTCTCACATGAGGTATTGCATTTATTCACAATGGTTTACTGTTGTTTCTGTAACTAGTTTGTTCTGACACCTCCGGATGACATTAGGCAGGGTTAGGGAGTATTCATTAATCACATAGTAGGTTAGTGCTTAGGTAGTAAGGCTGTACAAGGTTTTTAAAGTCTGTAATCTGATTTGTTGAACATGTATTGTCTTCCTCGCACCATGATTCAACAGTTTTCATACTGTTCCATGAGGCGATTTCATACAAAAATGCCCGATTATGTGGGGGGGAGCCAGAAGTCTCTCCTACGCTACTAGTGATGCTGTCGGAGTTCTTACTGATTTTCCTGCATAATTGGAACTTGTTCTTTTATGAATTTTGCCTATTACTATGTATTGTTCTATTAAAGAGAGCCTTCACTGCAATGACGTTAGGCATATAAATGAGATTAGCTGCATTTGAACAGCATTCCTAATCCATGGAACCAGTGGGAGTGTTTTTGTAATGTAAAGTTTTAGAATACTGCACACTCCCAAAACTCAGGGCACTAGACTGGAGAAAGATAGAACACCCAGTTTAGTGCTGTCCAGTACACTTTGAAATATTGCATGTGTTCACACCACAGTGGGATCGGTCTACAGTGCAATAGAGACTATTTTATTGATATCACACATGGGCCATACTCCTATCCCCATCCTATTATATGTGGACAACGCAGTACAAATAGACCAAACTGCTAATAGTCTCCGGCACCTCTTAGACTTGTTTTGTAATGTAAATGGAGGACCTATACCACAAAGTTAATTTTTCACAAAGTCCTTCATCATGACCGATGGTAGCCCTGGGACCAAATGAAAGTCTTTTAAGATGGGAAAATCTGCCCTATCAACAGTTAACATTTTTAGTTATCTAGGGATTTTGTTTAAGCAACTTTAAGCTGGTCATCACTCATAACATCGAAAGGCCAGATTTTTAGAGGATATTTTGAAGCCATTTTTAGATTTGCCAGCAAGCTTCAAAATAAACCAATTGAGGCAATGCGGAATATTTGCAAGAGTAAGTGTATGTCAGCATGCGTTTATGGTACTGGCCTCTGGGGGCATAATAGCATAGAAACTTCACAACGCATAGAGAATCAAATTATGAGTAGACTTTTATTACTCCTGGGAAGCACTCCCTCTCTAATTTGTCAGAAAGAGCTTGGCATGCTGTCTCTGAAAGATGTGATAGGGCTAGCACCCCTTTTACTCTGAACAAAAATGTGGCCATCACAAGAGGCTGGAATAACAAGATCTTGTATCTGCGATTGCCTGCTATTAGATGGGGCAGAACCAATACCACCACTTAAGTACGTGAGGTTTCTTTTGCGTGCTTGTGTCTGTCCTATTTTTATGGTTCCCCCTTTTTAATTGGCCCAAATTTTGAACAACGTGTTAAAAAAGAATACTTTGAGCACTGCAAAAAATACCTCTTAGATGCGTCCCAAAACATGCAGAGTATTGTAAGTTAAGCTCAAATAACATCAACCTCTGGTCTAGAGCCTTACCTGGGATGAATTATATCTCCTACTTATCGTTAATGGCTTGCACTTTTTAAATTAAGGACTTTGCCCTTTAAATTTTACTCTTCCACAATGGGCGCCTGGCATCAAGACCTACCCACCTGCAGGTGTGACAATATTGCAACTCAAAGTATCAGCCACTTATTTTTGTTTTTCCACTTGGCATCCTTTATACGGAAGGCCAATGTGAGACAGTACCAGGAAGGGGTACTGGTTATACAGGCACTAGGTTCTTCAAAGTTTGATGTGCGGGACTCAATTGTATCAAATCAGCATTTCACATCAAGAGGACTTATGATCCGTCAAAGATGCAGTTTCTGTGTGAATCAGTTACAGTCAACGCTTTTTAATCTTATGAAATGTTATGATTTGTACTAAATATCCTTCATTTTATGTGACTCGGTGATATGTTTTTATTTACCATATTTTTATAACTATGTGATCTGCCTTTTGTGTGCTTTTATGGCCACCCGCCGAATTCAATTTATCTTGACTTGACTTGATATCGCACTTTCATGATTGGAAAGGTTCACATGTCTGCCTTGAGGATTTACTAGAGGTAATAAAGTAGCTGCAGAGTGGTGAGGTATCTGAGCCTGATGGGATTTGAATTAGATTTTATGAAGCTTATGCTGATTTAATAAGTCCCCTCCTACTTAAAGAGTATGAAGAAGCCATTCTGGAAGGGTCACTTCCCACATTGACATGAGAGGACATGTGGACAGCACTTCTCAAACCCGACAGATCAGAAGAATGCTGGGCATCATAAAGACTACTGTAATTGCTTTACATTAACAATATGGTATTTGCAAAAGTCCAATTTAGTAGGTGTAAACCACTTATGTCAGGTCTGGTACTTCCAGACCAGACTGGTTTTATACTCAGCCACCCAATATTGTTACATTAAATATTCTCCTAGCAGTGGTACATCATTTAGACCCTCAATTACTGGCATAGTCACTTCTTCTTGGCATTAAAAAAGCATTTGGCTCTCTGGAATAGCCATATATGTTTCAGGTATTAACTAAAATGGGTCTGGTTAGGCATTTTATAAAAATTAACGTGTTTTGTAGGAACCCCTTGGCCAGAGTTTTTATCAATGGGCAGTGGCACCAGACAGTGTTGCCCTCTATCACCACTCTTATTTGCCATTTCTGTGGAACCCTTAACCTTTGTGTACAGACAGCTGCATGCACATAGAGGAATGTATATAGGTGGCAGGCCATTGGTTGTATACTTGTACATGGACAATGTCCTTCTGTATATACAGAACACAACCGGAAACATGAATCCAATTGTTCAAGAAACAGAACGATTCAGTGTTATCTCTGGACTAAAAATTAATTGTGCAAACCAAAGTAGCCAGAGGGTCATGTTTTCTTCATTTGGCATTGACACGTCCATACATAGCTACGTTTTGGGGGGTAATGGATGACTGCACTGCACTGTACAAGATGAGATGCACTGTCGTTCCTATTATTGGCATTGTTAGGCTTGAGGATTTGTAGCCGTGGCTCTACTTTTGGCAAAGTGTGAAACTGCAGTGTGATGGATGAAAGGTCCAACACCTACACCTACACCCAATAAATGGAAACAAGACTTAAGTTATTCAAGTGATTTGATGTTCCTCTTTAAGGACTGATCCACCCAGTGGCAAGATCGTGGGACTTCAAGAACTCACTAAGAACATAACCTTTTTTTGTTTTTACAAATTTCTTTATTGGTTTTAGCACAAGTAGAAAAAGAAACAAAAAACCATAATAGTGACAATTCCGAAGTGCCACTCACAAACAATATCACATCAAACAAAATTAACAAATGTGAACGGTGGAGTCACAATAGCCTAAAGCAAACATAAGGAGATGATAGACTGAGCGCTGAACCTTTTCAGACACTCACCCCCAGTCACAGATCTGGGTTGAATCTATCATCGTTCTTTAGCTAACTTCGCCACCCCAGTTCATGCCACAAAACCAGTCCCAGGTGCTTGTTTCTGGTCAAGGGAAGACCCGGCTTGGCAGTTCGGGTTGGACTGTTCCCAGGAGGAACAGGGTCAAGACTGATTTGCACATGGCTGGGTCTGAACTCAGGTGGGAAAGTGAGCTAAAGAACAATGATGGATTCAACCCAGATCTGTGACTGGGAGTGAGTGTCTGAAAAGTCTCCGTGCTCTGTCAGTCATCTCCTTGTGTTTGTCATAATAGTCTAGACGTGTCACACCTCCAATCTCAGGTGTGGTAGCATGTCATAATGAAGAAGGCCCATGCATTGATATTGGTGGCAGTATGGTGTATAGTGGCAATAGTCCCAGGGGATACAACATGATTTGGAAGGACACCCAGGAACGTATACGTGTCAGTACAGGCTAATCCACACATGGAGAAATAATAAGATCCTGCAGGCCAGTGTCAGTGGTAACTCCGGGCCAGGACAACAATTCTGGGGTGCCTGAGATCCACACTCACAGTTGTGAGGGGCAGTGTTGGTGTAGCTGTATAACCTATGTGGAGTCCTCATAGGGGCATGGTCCCGCTATCTCATGTGCTGGCATGGCTCATCGTATGAGTTGTAGTATGGGACAAAAGGACCTAGGGTAGTGGTCAGGCTTCAGGGTGGACGTGCATAAATTTTGCCTCTAGGTTTCTGATATAGGTATCCCAGCACCTGTCTCTAGCATTCCCCCCTTCATGTCTACGTGCCACTGTGAGGACATCCAGGTCAGCTTTGGCCCAATTGAGCAATGTGGAGAGCCAACAGGGTGTATCAGTGGCTGTATGAGCCTTCCGGGACATGATGATTTGCCATTTGAAGAGTATTATAGCTAGGTCAAGGAATCCATGAAAGTACTTATCTCTCTTAGTCTTGGGTTTAAGACCGAGTAGGCATGATTCCAGGATCAGCAGGACCAAGTGCTCTAGCAAAGTGGAAGTCATTCTGTGACTTCTCCCCAGGGCCGCTCCTTCTCCCGGTACTCCCAGACCATGTGGTCAAAAACCTTCCTCATCTGCTCTACTTCTGGGGCATGCAGAGGATGCTGTAGTAAACAGGTGCTTGATGCGTTTCGGTGTGAGTTGTCCCTGATGCAAATAGTTAAATTGCGTGTAATGGAAGTGTGGATTACGCTAAACCTCCTTTACATGTTGTAACATCTGGATCCAGAGACTGTCTGTGAATTGCATCTCGAGGTCGGCCATTCATCGGGCTTTAGCCCTGTAATATGACTCACAATGGGATGAGTGCAATGCAACATTAAGGGCCATAATATTTTTCTTTGGGACAGGATTGAGTGCAGTGGTGGTGTAGTGTAGTGATCGCATGCTGTCCGGCATGATATATCAGGAAATGGCCTGCCACAATGCCTTACGTGCCCATAATCTCAAAAAGGCGATTAGTGCAGCCACCATGAAAAATTCTCCTATTTGGTCAATCTCTGTCTCTCTCCAAGGCGAATGTTATGGTCTTGTTGGGTCACCTCCTGGAGTGCCAGCAACTTGGGATCAGTGGGGAGTATGGAGGATGGAATCCGTTGCCTTGCTCGTATGCATGCCGGCACACATGTCCTATCTTTATTTCATGTGTCTCATGTGGTGGACGAGCCCAGGGGTCCAACAGCCACATATATTTGTGTCTACCTGAGGAGCCTGTGAATGGTTGCTCTCTCGGGTCAAGGGGCTGTACCCAGCCCGCGCATCGGCCACTGCAGCTGAGCTGCTGCATACAACTCATAGTTTGGACCACCCTCATAAAGCAGGCACTAGAGTATGAAGATCACTACCCGTCTCCTGCCTGAGCCCCATATCAGCTCCAGCAGGAGACCATGGAGGTCCTGAATGAAGCGCTTGGTGAGGGAAAGTGGTAACGCTGCAAAGAATATAGGAGTCATGGCAATATAAGCATTTTGAAGATTACCCGCCAGCCCAGCAGGGACAGCTGGAAAGGAAACCATAAGGGAGGGATTTACAGATGTAGTTTGTGGCCCTACCCATGTTAACATTTCCCTCCACAAGTCCTTGTCCGAGTGGTAGGTCTGTACACCCAACTACTAAGGAGCAGAAGTGGATCTTCAAGCTCAAATCTGATACAGTGGGGTTGAACGATAACATTCCTTGGGTTTCAATATAACATCCCTGACGGATTCTGAATGGGAGACTTACAGTCAGAGCATCTGAATAAGGCATGATTACAATACCTTATGCGATCTACATCCACTGCCCCTCCAAAAAACTCCAACATTGGCAAAAACACTTCAACATTGAAGAATGAGGAGTCTGTAATAGATCTTAGTGACCCCGATAAGCAGTCGGCAGCTACGTTTGGTTAGCACTGCTACCTTTTTTAGTCCTAAAACAAGAAGTTCGCCTGATCTTGGTTATGCAAGGAGTTGCACTACCACCACACTGGCATATTGCGATAGAGCACCAATTTAGAGCTCTGTAAGCAATAATCGTCATGGCACATATTCAGGTAAGGGTGATTACACACTTAACCTTAGGAGATTGACCTACCACAACCGTTGTGATATCTATTGAGTGACAACATTGTGAGACTGGCAGATTGTATCCTGCATTGGTTGTTCATAGGTCATCAATAAAATGAGCATAGCCATGTTGGGTATTTTGAGTTCTACACAGGTTTAACAAGATCGTACTTCAGGCTGACAGTTTTTATATAAAAACCACAATAAAACTGACATATAATATTGCTGTCAGGTATAGTGGTAACTATAATGTAGTTATCACAACAACTACTCGTGGTCCTTTTTACTGAATTCAAACTGAACATTAGATCTAAATGCACTTAACTATACCGCTTAAACCACTGTTAAATATACCCACTTATAATATTCAGGATACATGGGTTTTCATACAGCATGTACGCTGCTTGTGCTGACACTGCCATTATCGAAATAGAGCTGCACGCGCATGCGCGTTGTGGCCTAATGAGTGACACTGTAATAATGATGAATGCGCACACAAATGGAGTGGTGAATAAGTCTTCTTTATTCCGGAGCGCCGGGAGATTGACTCCTGCTTGCTGCGGTCGGCGCCAGGTAAACAATATGGCCGCCTTCCGCTTCCCGTCACCTCACATCCTGTTCCGGGGACGGAACACTAGAGCGCTACCACATATCTCCCCCCTTTATGCAATAATCAAACAATATAACAAAAGTCTTACTTCCAGTCCATATCATAGTCTTTGAATCTCTCAGGTACCTTTACTCTTCTTCCTACTCGGGTCTCCACTCTCTCATCATTTCTCTCTCCTCCTGTCGTCTTGTTCTCAGTCCGCTCTCTCGCTCCTTCTTCTTCTCTGTCCTTCGCTCTCTTTTCACTTCCTTCCTTGCTTCTGCTTCTCTCCTCCGTTGTCTCTCTCTCCTCTCTTTCTCCACTTGCTGTTTGTCCCTCTGCACCATCGACGTTCTCTCCTTGCCTTCCTCTACCTTCACTTTCTCCATCCTCGATGACATGCTCTGCTCCTTCTTCCGTCTCCTCTTCCCACTTCAGTATCTTGCTGCACTTCGCCATTCTGTCCATAGACCATATCTTTCCGTCGCTCAGTAGGTCTGACCGGACATAGGGCTCCACTACCTTGAGGGGTGGTGAAAACTTGCTTTCCCCCTTTCTCTTCATGATGGCCAGCTTTACCCTCACCCAATCACCCTTGTCTAGCTCTGTATCTCGAGTGTTTCGTCTTTTGTTGTAATGAGCAGTGTAGACTTCTTGTGCTCTCTCTAGATTCTTTCTGACCACAGCTGGTGACCACTTGCTCTGTACAACCAACTTCCTCCATGCCGTGTTGTCTTTCGTGAAGGCCTCCCTACCTCTTAAAATCTTGAAGGGGCTGTAGCCTGTGCTCCCAGGTGTGATGCGGTAGGCCCAAATCATCTTCTCCAGCTCTTTCTCCCAGTCCAGACCGTCCTCAATGGCTGCTTGTATTGTGCCCATTATCACACGATTGAAACGCTCCACTTGGCCATTTCCTGCGGGGTGATAGATCGGTGTGTGCTTCACTTCAATGCCATTTCTGTTGGTAAAGGCAATCCACTTCGCTGAAGTGAATTGGGGGCCATTGTCGCATGTGATGATCTTTGGGATGCCTTCTCTGACAAACGTGGCACGCAAGAAACGTATTACAGCTTCAGTGTCTGCATGTTCCATGACTTCTAATTCTGGCCATTTAGAGTACTTGTCAATGATTACTACTGCATACTTCTGAGTTCCCTCTTTATCCAGGACTGGACCCATTATGTCCACCGATATCATCTCCCAAGGGCCATCCGGGATCGGGAATTTCCCCAAGGGCGGTCTCAACATGCTCTGGGACTTGTCTGCCTTTGCACATGACTCGCACATGCGCACATGCCGTTCCACTTGCGCATCGATGGCCGGCCACCAGTACGCTTGTCTGGCCAGGGCTTTCGTTTTCGTAATTCCTTGGTGCCCTTCATGTAGTAAGGACATCAAATGATCCAGAATGTTCTGTGGCGGGACCACTTTGTCACCTCGGAGTAGGAACACCGGATTTTCCGCCAATGACAGCTCCTCTCTGACCTCCTAGTATCTCTTCAATTCTTCCTTCAAGTGTCTTTTTTCTGGCCATCCATGGACGACATACCCTTTCACAGCCTCCAGGTCCGTGTCTTCCGTGTCTTCCTTGTAGGCCTTTTCCCAGTCCTGGGCGCTTATCACTTCTTTTGTGTCCTGGATGGTGGCCACCACGTAGCCTTCCCAGTCTTGTCTCTCTTCGCTTTTTGCCTCGTCCATGGCTGCCGCCCTACTCAGGAAGTCTGCAACTTTGTTCTGCGGTCCCGGAATGTGTTCAACCTCATAGACGAAGTCCAATAGCCTGAGGGTCATCTTGGCGATCCTGGGTGTGGCGTGATCATGACCGCTTGATGTCAGGACACGGACCAGGGGTTTGTGGTCTGTCTTTACTAGGAACTTGGCTCCCCACAAGTATTGCCTAAATTTCTCCACCGCCCAGACCACTGCCAGCATTTCTTTCTCTACCACGCTGAACTTCTCTTCGTTGGGGGCCAACGAGCGGGAGGCGAAACTTATAGTCGACAACTCCCCGGATTCAGCCTTCTGCATCAGCACTGCCCCTAGGCCGCGGTCACTGGCGTCAGTGGTGAGGATGGACTCTGCGCTTGGGTCGAATCCTTTGAGGGGAATGGCCGTGCCCATTTCCTGCTTGAGTGCATCGAATTCCATTTGCTCTTCTTTTCCCCACTGGAATCTATTCCTTTCCTTGAGCAGTTGTCGAAGAAAGTGTGTTTTCGTGGCAAAATGTGGAATAAATTTGCTGTAATACTCGGCCATTCCTAGGAATGACCGAACATCTTCCTTCTTTCCCGGAGTGGGTGCCTCCATAATGGCTTTCATGTTCGTCTTCTTGGGAGTAATTCCTTGTCCACTCACCTCATGACCAAGGTACGTGACAGATTGGACTCCCAAATTGCATTTGGACCACTCAGCAGTCAGCCCGTTGTCTTGCAGTCTCTGTAACACTTTGTGGAGCTTCGCGTTGTGGTCTTGCCTCGACTTCCCCATTATAAGAATGTCGTCCTGAAAGAAGAGGACATCTTTCAAGTCTTTTAAGAGTTTGTGCATAATCTTTTGGAAAACTGCCGCGGCTGAAGCTAGGCCAAAGGGCATCCTCACAAATTCGTAGCACCCAAATGGCGTGATAAATGACGTGAGGTGGCTGCATGACGGATGAAGCTTCACTTGATGATAGGCCGACGACAAGTCCACCGTGGAGAACCATTTGACATCTTTAGTCTTCGCCAGCATTTCATTGATGCGTGGCAGAGGGAATTTGTCTATGATGATGTTTTTGTTCAATTCTCTGAGGTCCACGCAGAGACGTACCTTGCCGTTGGGCTTTTGGGCTACGACCAGGGGTGATAGCCACTCCGCACTCTCAATCGCTCTGATGACACCTTCCCTTTCCAGCCTGTCCAGTTCCGTTTGCACTGCTTCTCTACTGCGGAACGGGATATTCCTCACTTTGTGCACCACCGGCACTGCTCCCACCTTCAGCTTAATGAGGTGTGTGTATTTGCCCAGTTCACCAATCTGGCCATTGAATACCTTGGGGTACGCCGTCCGCCACAACATCACATCTTCCTTGATCTCCATGTCCATGAGTAAGATTTTTTCGATACCTCCCGGGTTGAGCTGAATTCCCAATGCTCCTTGGTCCTTCCAACTCAGCACGGATGGGCCTCTCTCTGCGACATATAGCTTGCAATTAGCGTGGCGGCCCCTGAATTCAAACATGAGAGGACAGTACCCCAACATGGGAATCTTTTGCCCAGTGTATGTGACTGGTCTCACATCCATGGGTAGAAGGGTCTCTTTGATTCTTGACGCAAAGTTGTCTTCCCAAACTTGTCTTTGAACGATGGATATGGGCGCCCCACTGTCTGCGATCATCTCTAGTGGTATTCCCCCAATGTGCATGTCGAGCCGGGGTCTATCTGAGTTTGAGCCATCCATTTCCAGTACTTGGACATCGATGTATAGGAATTCCTCTTCTTCCACCGTGTCTTCTTGGTCGCTGGTCTCTTCCCGCTGTTCTTGGTCCACTAAGCGTACCATGGCGTTCTTGGGTTTTCTGCGACACACCTTTTCGTAGTGTCCAAAAATGTTGCAGTAGGAGCATTTTGCCCTGAAGGCGGGGCACGCCTTGTCGTTTCCCAGATGGGCAGTGCTACCACACCTGTAACATTGGGGTTTTCCTCCTTTGTTGGACTTGCTGTCCGTCTGGTGTCTGGTGGTGTAGTCCGATCTTCCACCTCCTTGGTTTCTCCGTGTCTCGTTCTGCCTCGAACGGTCATTTCTATTTGGCGCCATTACCTTGCATACGGTTTGCGACTCCTGGACGTCCTTCTTCGCTGCCTGAGCACACCTTCTTGACAACTCTGCCTTCTTGACCATCGCCCAGATTTCTTTGAGTGGAGCATCTCCATTCACCCACAACTTCTCTTGTATGTGGGAGCTGGAAGTGTGCATGATAATCTGGTCCCTGATGAGTTCATCATGCAGTCCTCCAAATTTGCACGTGAGGGCCAACTTCCGCAACGCTACGACGTACTCGTCCACTGTCTCGCCGCTTTTTTGCTTCCTCTGAAAGAAGTTGAATCTGTCGATGGCGACGCACACCACCGGTCTGTAGTGTGCATCTAGGTCAGCGATGGCATGATCAAATACCTCTGTGTCCCCGGCGCCTCTCTCCTCTTTGACAATGGTGTCATATACCCTGAGCCCTTCCGGGCCTAAGTTATGGAGCAAGATCTTCTTTTTTTTCCAGTGCCTCCAGATAGTTAAGGAAGTACCTCTTCCAGTCTTCCCATTTCCTTTCCGGTTCACCACTTTTTGTTAGGAATGGTACCAGTTGGGTGAGGGACGTGCTCTGGGCTGCCATCGCCGGCGCGTTCCTTCTGTCCCCTGCTGTAGTGACCGTCCGCCTGGTTGGACTCCCTGGAGCGTCCTGCCCCCCTTCGTCTTCTTCCCTGTACTCTTCGTCACTTTCCTCCCCTTGTCTTCTCTTAGTGGGGTTTGATAATGCCTGTGGGCTGCCTCCTGTCCCTGGGTGCGAGGAGCCTGGTGCTTCTGCCAGTGTACGCTGATCTGCCAGGGTGCCTGGTCACTCGCTAGAGACCACGATGGTCTACAGCTCTGGGTACCTTGGTGCACCTCGCCTGGGTGCCCTCCGATGCTCTGCAGTGCTCTCTGTCCACCTTGGGCGTAGTTCGATGGAGCAGTGTCCTTTTTCTGCGCCCTGGTTGCAGACTTGGGCGCTGCTGTAGCCTCAGGGGTTGTTGGCTCCCTTTCGCGCCAAATTCCTGCCTCGCGTCGGCTCCTCTGCCGCGCTCCGGGTGTCTGTGCGTTGTCTCACGCGTTTACTTAACTATTATGTTCGAGGAAGACACTATTCCAGGATTAGAACTTTGGCCTTTTACTATGTCCATGAAAAAATGTGCTCAAGCTGCAATACAACAACGCGGCTACTCATTGGCCCACGAACTAATGAGGGCATGATAAGCCAATCAGTGCCACTATAAATAGAGACACTTCCCTTTCTCAGTACCTCCCACACTGCTTGCAGACTTACTTTGTAAGTAATCCTGAGGCCATTACGCTTGGGGAGTTTTAATTAGCTGTTGGAGCGAGTTTTTAATGCTTTTTGGCTGTGTGTATGACGAGGTGTGTGTCGTGAGAGGACACCCTTCTTTTAAAATAGCTGTATAATTTGTATTTGTGTGCTTGTTTGGTGCAGGGTCTGCTGCTTATTTGCCTTACTCGGGTTGCGCTGCCCTTTTGGCCTTATCTAGCTTTAAGGCAGGTCGTTTTTTGTGGGGAGGTGCACTGCTACGGGAGGCTGGCTGGAGGCGTCGCTGCGTCTGCTGGTAATCCTGACGCAGCTCTAATTGGCTGGACCGTCCGAGTCATTTGGGCCCGCCCCTCTGATAGCTGGCGTTCTAGTTGGAGGGGGCACAGGATATAGGTGCATGGAGACGCGAGCGCGCTACTTTGTAAGTAATCCTGAGGCCATTACGCTTGGGGAGTTTTAATTATCTGTTGGAGCGAGTTTTTAATGCTTTTTGGCTGTGTGTATGACGAGGTGTGTGTCGTGAGAGGACACCCTTCTTTTAAAATAGCTGTATAATTTTTATTTGTGTGCTTGTTTGGTGCAGGGTCTGCTCCTTATTTGCCTTACTCGGGTTGCGCTGCCCTTTTGGCCTTATCTAGCTTTAAGGCAGATCGTTTTTTGTGGGGAGGTGCACGGCTACGGGAGGCTGGCTGGAGGCGTCGCTGCTTCTGCTGGTAATACTGATGCAGCTCTGATTGGCTGGACCGTCCCAGTGATTTGGGCCCGCCCCTCTGATAGCTGGCGTTCTAGTTGGAGGGGGCACAGGATATAGGTGCATGGAGACGCGAGCGCGCAGCGGGCGAGCGCAGCGGGCGCGCCGACGGCTCGCCAAAGGCGAGCCCGTCTGCGCCCGTCCACGCTGAGGCAGCGCTCAGCGCCAGCCATGCTGCCTCTCCTTTGTGTTCCGGTGCCTACGACCATGGCAATGTTCTGCGGTACTCGGCGGCCGAGCTACACGCCCTTAACAGAGGTACTCGGAGTAGGGGCAGTTTGGCTTTGGCCGAGTCTGCCGCTCCGTTGTCAGACTTTATGACGGGGGAGCTTCTTCCTTGTGGACTGTTGAATGTCCGTTCCCTGCCAAAGCATAGGACTGAAATTCAGCTTCTGATTGAGGCACATGGGTTGGAGATATTATGCATGACTGAGACCTGGACACAGCCGGACTGTAGGGTTGACTTCGGGGTGGCTTGCCCGCCAGGGTTTAAACTTCTTCATGTACCCAGGCTGGAGGGCAGGGGGGGAGGGGTGGGGCTGATTTACAGAGACTCTTTGAGCTTAAAAACCATTGATATTGACCTGGTCGCTGGGGTGGAACTCCTGGTGTTCTCAATTAAGAGTGAGACGGGCCAATCTCTGACAGGTATTATTTGTTACCGACCTCCGGGGTTCTTTAGTCTGCTGCAGCAGCAATTGCTCTTAGATCTGATTACCAACATGGCTGCCACACATCGGAGAATTTTAGTTTTGGGCGACTTTAATCTCTGGCCGAATGGATCCCTGGATACGGGACTGGCCAATTTACTCCAATCTTGTGAGGGGCTGGGGCTGGGTCAACAGGTCTCAGTGCCTACTCACTTGGGGGGGTCATATGTTGGACCTTATCTTCGCTTCAGATGATCAGCTCCACATGGGGGAGGTGCTCCCTATGGATTGGACTGACCATTTCTTGGTCAAATTCTATCTGAATATGGCTAACTGGGATAAGAAGGTAGGGAAGCGGAGAATAAACTTCCTGGGGAGGGACTGGAGAGCCCTGACTCGGATGAAAAACTTTGACGTGGTATTTCCGGTGGAAGACTGCTTTTCGCCGGAAGCCCAGGTTGATGAAAATTATCTCTCCTTCTGTAAAAAGATCACTCAGATCCTTGATACACTGGTGCCTCAAAAATCCTTTTTGAATAAAGGAAGGCCATCCGCCCCTTGGTTTGGTGATGAATTAAAAATACTGAAGCTTGATTGTAATCGGGCTGAAAGAACCTGGAGGCAGAAATATCTAATTGAGGACAAAAAGGCTTGGAGAGCAAAAATACTGAACTACAGGAAGGTCATAAAAAGAACGAAGGCTGACTTTTTCGCCTCTGCGATTCTCAGTGCCTCTAATAGCTCCCGCTGCATTTTTAAAATTCTCAATACTTTGACAAATCCGGAGTGCTGTGCCAATGATATTTTGCCATCTCAGAGGCTCTGTGATAACCTGGCCAGCTTTTTTTGTAACAAAGTGGCCTCTATTATTGAGGAACTAGGGAAGAAATCTGAACCTCTGGAAGTAATAATTGAACAGGTGGCCTCTATTGAGGACAGGAGTGGGCCGTTGGAGAATGACAGCTCTAAGGAGTCTGTCTGAGAGGCTCTTTCGGAGTTTCCTCCTATCCAGCTCGAGGACTTCTGCAGGTCAGCAGAGAGTATTGTATCAGGCTCCCCCCTTGACCCATTACCTTGTAAGAACTGGAAGGAATTCGGGGTGGAGCTCTTCCCTCAGTTGTGTAAGATCTGTAACCAGTCTCTTGCAGATGGGGCGGTTCCCAGTTTGTGGAAGCAAGCACTTGTTACACCTTTGCTAAAAAAAGCTTCCCTGGATCCTGAATGCCTGAAAAACTTTAGACCTATCTCCCTCCTCCCTTTCCCAGCCAAGGTAGTGGAACGGGCAGTGAGTGGCACACTGTCCGCACACTTGGAACGGGCTAAACTTCTGGAGGAGGAGCAATTCGGCTTCAGACCAGCCCATGGAACGGAGACCGCTCTGGTGACCGTCATGGATGAGCTTCGGAGGCGGGCAGACAGGGATCAGGCAGCAGTGTTGATTCTGCTTGACTTGTCTGCCGCCTTCGATACCGTCAACCATACCATCTTGTTGAGGAGGCTGAGTGAGGTCGGAGTCACGGGGGTGGCCCTGAGATGGTTCCACTCCTTTCTCTCAGGGAGACAGCAAGCAGTATCCCTTCCTCCCTACCAATCTGCCTTTACTCCTGTTCCTCATGGGGTACCTCAGGGCTCGGCCATCAGCCCCATTCTCTTTAATGTTTATTTGAGACCCCTGCTGAAGATCATCAAGCGTTATAACATCAAAGTCATCCATTACGCTGATGACACTCAACTCATTCTCTCCCTGGAGGGAGAGCAGTCCATCTCAGCAGAGGAGTTTCATAGATGTTTAGGAGACATGACACAATGGCTGAAGGAGAATTCCCTACAATTTAATACTGCTAAGACTGAAATGCTGCATGTTACCACGCATAAGTACAGGGAAGGGCCGCCCATGAATTTGTGGCCACCAGATTTCCCCAACCCCGGCTTGCCGGTAAAAACAGTTCGCAACCTAGGGGTCACATTTGATTGTGACCTCTCTCTGGAGGTGCATGTGGGGAAAGTGGTTAGCTGCTGTCTGGGGATTCTGCGCTCTTTGAGGAAGATTTTTCCCCTCCTACCATCTCAAGCCCGTGCCCTAATTGCACGTAGTACCATACTTAGTCGGGTAGACTATTGTAATGCTCTACTCCTTGGATCTCCCAAATTCCTGCTAGACAGGCTCCAGCGGACTCAATCTGCTGCGGCTAAGCTGGTACTTGGCTGGTCAAGGCGGACCTCTGCCTCTGGAGCACTTTCGGAGTTGCATTGGTTGCCAGTGGCACAGAGAGTTACATTCAAATCTCTGTGCCTAGTCTTTAAAGCCCTGCACGGAAAAGGTCCAATCCCCTTTCAGCAAATGTTTGAGTGGTACGTTCCGGGCAGAGAGCTTCGCTCCTCGAAAGGAATGTTAGTAAAAGTACCACGTTTCAACAAAGTCAGGGCAGGGGGCAGAAGATTTGGGGTGGCGGCAGCTAGGCTGTGGAACACTCTACCTCCTGTACTGGGGCAACATGGGGAGCTGCTTGCGTTCAGAAAACACCTTAAAACCTGGCTATACCCTATGAGCTAGCCCTGAGCTTCAACTCCCTCCTGTGCTGACATGGTCTCAGAGTTACCAGCGCCAAGATGCCTGTTAGGTGGTAGTGCGCTTAAGAAATTGGATAAATAAATAAATAAATAAATAAATAAATAAGGGGGTACCGACGGACAGGTAAGGGAGCATCATGTTCTGGCTCTAAATTCTTTACTTTTTACTGCCCTTTTTTTAAGTACTAGCCTTTTTTTAAGTACAAGCCTTTTGACTCTTTGGTTTGATCTCCTGTTGCATGTAATCCTTGACATGGACTATTAGGAGATTACTGACCTCATTTAGAGAAATGCCTAAGTATCACATCAGGCTTATATCTTTTTAGAGAATGTATTGAATGGCATGGTTTTAAGGCTTATGTAATTTTCTGTTTTATTTTCTTTTCTATTTAAACTCTATAAATAGAAGATGTATTACATTATGGAGTTCAACTCTTTAAGCCACATTGATTACAGTGATCCTGTATCAAACATCTACACCAGGTAAATACAGGTTAAACTTTATAAATGGATTATGGTAATTGAACCAACCTTGTCTTATTGGAGGGGCCAGCCTGCAGCCTCCCATGGTACAAGTGCAATGATTCTATATTTATGATTTAGGTTTTAAATTTATTTGTGACTTTATGAATAAAACGGTGGGAATAAGACGGACAATGACTTTGCCTTCTGCTCCCTTGTTTTACGCACAAATAGAGCGGGGCCTCAACCACCGAGCAGTTGCCGGGTGAGGTGAGGCATACTCCCACAGCAAGTTGGGTGAGTACCAAAGTGTTCTAGAAACTTCATATTGCCTAATGGTAGCCACATCAAGGGCTGGCGAGGTCGATTAATAAATATAATTGACTATGTGACTTTTTATACCTCTATGTTTGAAGTATTTTGTCTCACTACTACAAGTTTGATGTTAGTTTATTTACAAAATGTTCTTTGTTTTAGGAAAGAAGAGATAGATCCTACCTACATTCACACAGGATTCATGTCTGGTAGGGTGGTAATATACCACTGATCTACTCATTCTTCATGTGACACGTGTTTATATAGTATATATTGCACTAAGTATATTATTCCTGCAGTATCACACTCTATCATCTAGGTCCTGAAGAAAGCCGGGCTAACTAGCCACAAACGGCTGAAACATGTTGACCTCACATCTAGCCAGGAGATAGTAAATTTGTTCCACACTATCAGGCGTTTTTTATTCATGGCATTTGGACAATATCCAATAAACATATTTTTTGTCCTTTTAGTCATTTTTATCATTCACATTTTCACTAGCACTGCACTCCATCGGTTGTACTATACTTTGACAAGCATTCTAGCTGAGATCATCGGAGTATGAGATCAAGTATTTCATCTTGTTAGCCGCTGAGCTACATTGGCTACTTCAACCTTACTCCTGCAGATTTCCAGATGACGAGACTCCGCCAAATGGGTGGGCTTATGGAGATCACACTCATGCTAGAGGCGGGGCAAACTATTTTTACCTGGTGAGCAATTTTCTTTTGAGCATTTAGAGGTTTAATTGTCCTATTTCTAGACTGACTATATCCCAGTAGTTGTTCATGTATGTAGTTAGGGGTGTGGAGCTAGTTGGTCATTAAATATAATCCCCTAGACCCTTATATGTATATTTATTTCCCACCCAAGTACTTCAGCATTTCAAGGTGCTATTCCAGCCCAATCCGTGGCAGGGTCCTCCAGTTATGCTCATGAGGTGAGAGAGGGGGATGGGCAAGACTTAGACCAATGCAAACTGAAGCCTGATACTGTTCCAAATGTCTGCAGTGTCTCCATCAGGGCGGGAAGTGTGGCAGTGGCATCTTACAGATAGATAGGGTCATCATGGGTTTATAAAGAGATGATATGGTGCTTGTCATGTACTTGGAGACCCCCAAAGCTGCACTTGCAAGCTCTAGCAGCAGGCCACGGGCTCCATGGTCAGGATACAAATCAATCAACAGGTATAGGGGGCAACCCTCACTGGTGCAGCTATGTCTGTCAAAGCTGTCAAATATCAACTGTACCATCCTGACTCTTGCTTTCAGGTGCTTATAGAGGGTGCATATCTAATTAAGGTACCCCGGCCTGAAGCCGATTTCCTCCAGTGTTGCCAGAAGGTAATCCCACCTCAGTATGTCATACTCCTTATCTAAGTCAAGCGACACCACCAACTATTCCCCCGTCTCACCCAAGGAAGGTTTCATCAGATGAAGGTGTTGTCGTATGTTGAGAAAAGAATTTCATTCTGGAATAAACCCACATTGATCTACTTGCACTAGAGTGTTAGAAACAGCTAATTAGCCACAACCTTCCCTAATATCTTATAGTCTACATTTAATAGGAAGATTGGCCAATATGACGGGACTTCGGGGGGGATCACGGCCTGGTTTTTACACCTCCATCAGCACCTCATGGAGCAAGTCTGGGAGCTGACCCTTCTTTCTTGCTTACTTAAAAACTTCCAAGAGAATCTGGGAAAGGTGTGCACTGAAGGTAGCATAATATTCTAGCGTGACTCCATCCGTACATAGAGTTTTACTTCACACAATTTGGGTGATAGCCACATCAATTTGAATGGGTTAATCCAGTTCAGATCATTAGAGTGGAATCAATCAGGGTAACAGTAGCCCGTGAAGAAACCCTTTGATTCGGTTAACGGGGGCTGTCTACAGCTGCATACATGGAGTGATAGTTATTTGCAAAAGAAGCAATAATGGTCACTTGTGTATTAACCACCATGCCACCCCCCAACTTGATTGCTCCTACTGATGGGTATGCCTGGTACTCGTTAACGAGCAATGCCAGTAGCCTGTCCGAGCGCTCCCCTCCGCATGGGGAAGGGCAAGGCAGTGAGTATAGTCATGTTTCCCCTTTGGCACATCTAGATCCCTGTGACTCTTTCTCAGTTGCTTGTGTCTGTCTGTCCCATCGGCCCACCATGACACCTTGGTCTCAAGTAGTGTCAACTCCTGCTCCATGTCCAGAAGCTTCGTATGCAGGGCCTTACGTACCCCCTGACGTAGTATTAATGCATTGCCTTCTGATGACCACTTTGTGGAAATTCCACTTCAGCACCCTGGAGGGGGTGGTGCCGTTGTTAAGTTCGAAATATTGAGTAATTTGTATTGAAAGGGCCTCCTTGAAGGGGGCTTCTGAAGTATCTTGGTCTGGAACCTCCAGGGCTGTAATGTCATCAGCAGTGGGCAGTGATCTGAGAGGGTGCCCACCAAGGACTCTGTCACAGTTATCTACGTGCCCAATGTTTCATTGCAGAGAAAAAGATCAAGTTTAGCTTGGAGGTCATGGACCAGGCAATAAAATAAGCCACTGGTGTCCAGATGGTGCAAACGCCACATATCGAACACGCTCTTGTTAACCATCGAGTCCTGAAAGTATTGTGACACCCTGACACACATAGCACCGTTGAGCTGAGGGGTGGAGCAGCCCTGGGCAACATCTGGAACATAATTAAAGTTGCTGCCTGTTGTGCTTGGATTGTGTGGGTCCCGGAAAATAGCTGGGGGGAAGAGCCCAAAAAAGGTAGAGTGAATAGTGTTGGGGGAATAAACAACCACCAGCATGAGGAGAGCACCATCCATTTGTCCTTTCACCACCTACTACCTATCCTCAGTGTCAACTCTGAGCATGTCTTTCACAATTGGTACCCCCGGGCAATCTATCGCATGACCCCCTTTACATATGGGATGCCGTAGTACTATACACCTGACACCTCCTATTTGCATGGACTTTTTGTAAGTCTGCCTGTGTCAAATGCATCTCCGGCAAAAAGCTATGTGTGTGCAACGCCGCTTAAGATATGTATGACCCCAGTACATCTCTATGGTAGTGGACATGCCCTTCACATTCCAGGTCAGCAAGTTATAGTGTGGGGTCATATGGCCTTTAGGTGTGCCCATCAGGTATGGTGGTAAGTAGTAATGCATCACATTCCACAATTGCCATTCCCCAAAACTCCATTGTGAAGGCAACCCCAAATGTCCAATCAATGATAAAGAGACCAGTGGAGTACAGGGCCATGTCACAGAATTATATGTAGAAAACTTCCATCTGTGCCTCAATAGAAAACACAAGATTTGTAACCCCCTGACCAGGACTCCCCTGAGTGACTAGCCATAACAATCCAACAAGTGTACAACAACCGAAGAGAAATGCATAATACAATAGATGTCCTGTTTGGAGAGGTCAGGGTTCACGGATACAAGGGTCCTCTTTAACGATCTGGGCGTCCAATCCTCTCTCATGAGGTTCAAAGGTGTCTCCAAAAATGACTGGTAAGCAGACCACACCACTTCTCACACAGTAAAGACCAAACCCCCACGCTTCATATCAGATTATCCACCAGGCATGGTGTCAACTCCTGCCCCTGGGAGTACTCCCAAGCAGAGGCCATTGTCATGTAGTTCCTACAAACCTATATAGGATCTGTGTATTTAGATAACATAAACTAAGGGACTGGTGTCCAGACTGATTCTAGGAACCCCCAAAGGATATGTTAGTCAGTAGACCAGCTAGCTCAAAGTGCCACTATGAGCCCCTCTTACCAAGAATCCAATATTTTCTGGCAACTATTGAACATATCAACCCTGACCGCTCAGGGATCGTGGAAACAGTACAATACTTTTCACTCAGTCACTCATGCTTACTTTGTCTCAGAGAGATACACAGAATAAACAGTGGGGACTTTTTCAATAAGTATTTATTGAACCAGCATATTATTCTAGTATAGAATACGTGTGCTGCAACAACCATGATACAGAAACCAATATATACGATTATGAGCACCAGTAGAGTAAATAAAATGTAGAATTCTACCATAGTGCTAAAACAATAACTATATGCAGGCATATTGATACATAACAGTAAAAATGCGTACTCCTACAATGTAAACCCTAACTAGATGTACCTACGTTTACCTAGCATGTATGTAGGTGTAAAGCCAAGAACCTCCTTAGGGTAGAGCCAACCTCATTACCTGATGTGGGAGAGTGAAAGACCCCATCTTGGTCTCGAGATGGACACCCCTCAAGGGATGTCAGACCACTGCGTGCCGCAGTGTCTGCATGCAGGTACCTCAGCGTCTCACATCATTATGTCAGAATGGGAGTCTTTCTCCTCTGGTTTGCCCAATGAAGATGTAGTGCTTATATACCTGAAAGGTACCCTCAGGGGTTCTACCTAGAAATATACAATGGGCATGTCGGGCAAGGATGACGATAGAGATGGCCCTTATACAGAGTTATAATGCAGAAAATGGTAATCCTGAGTTGATACTGAGAATCCTCATGCATAATACATGAGGCTAGTTTTCAGAGAAAACCACACAACAGTCATGTAGCACCTAACTAGGTAAACGGTTAGCGCCAGAACCGTTATGTAGAACCGTGGTAGGACAGATGTAGGTAAAAGTTCAAGTAACTACCTATGCCTATAGTTGGGTACATTGGGGTTTATAGCACCATGGAGTCATTAGTATCCGACTGACAGAGGCATGCTTTGACAGCAAAGCCTCAAAAGAGTTCTGGTCATATTTCAGCACCACTTGCCCTACCTCTGCTCGCTCCTTGGCCGTCTGGGTCTCCCCCGCTCCTCCTATGCCTCATTTGCACTGTCAGTCATTTACTAACATTCCAGTCATCTGATGTGTGCTTCGCAATTCCCTTGGCATGAAACCAGACTTATGCGTCTCCAGGAGTCAAGAAAGAATGGGTTCACTCATCATCCATCAGCTCAGGTTTAGCAGGATAGAGAAGAGCATACTTCAGGCCTAGCTCCTGGCGGAGCTGCTTGACCACAGTATGCAACTTGAGAAGATGCTGCATGTCCACAGTAAAATCTGCCCTCAAAGTGCCAAGGACCTTTCATCCGAAACAACTGCAGAATCAAGTCTCTGTCTCCATCATTAAGTTGTTTCACACTTACAGGATAGTATGGGCCCCCGATGGTGGTGACCTCCCTGGTAAACAATGTGCTTTCTCCACACCAAAGAATTTAGGTACATTGCCTGTCACTACTGTGGGCATCAGCCACTGTTTGAGGAAGAGCTCCTTACTCAGCCCCCCAAGCATTCCAGAAAGCTCGAAAAATTGACAATATTATGCTTTGAGAAGCCCTCTGATACTCCGATGTTGAGAGGTCATCTCCGCCCTCGTGTCCTTCAGATGGGTTTGGAGTTTCTGCAATGTGAGTCGCATCGTAGTTAATTTGGATTCAACATTTTCCATACAGTCCGCCAGTGTCCTTTCATCTGCACAAAGCAGGTTCACATCCAGGGAGACTGCCTTGATCTTGGACTTCAGCGTGGCTTTTGTGTCCAGAATTGCCTGCAATATCTTTTCAAACTGTAAAGAGTGACTGCGGAGAGTGGCCGAGAGTGCCGACTCCATTATCGGGAGGGGCGGAACGCCTGCTGCATCCCCAATGCCTGAGGTAGAGTTCTTAGCTGATTTCGGCTTTCGGCTTCACCATCAAACCCACATTGGTATCAACCCAAGTGAATGCTCCGGCAGGTTCTAGACAGTGGGCCTTCACCCCTGACTCTCCACCAGGTTTGAGTTGTGGGTAAGTGCAGAGCAATTCTGGAGCTGCACGTGTCTTAGAATAGAAATATTCATGTTTGCGCATTGCCCTATGTAAGCTACTATTTGCGGCACCATTTTCTATTCAGGCACCATTTTTAATCATGACCAAACTAATCCTTTGCTACTTCTGAGAAAAGGCCTCTGTTGTGTTTAGTTTCTGCGGTTTTGGGGTTTAGCTTCACTAATGAATAGACTGTTCATATTAGTGCATAACTTGCTTACTAGATAGAGGCCTCTCCCACTTGTCTGGTGGTGGGTGAAGGGTGACACGACCTTGTGTTGTATTAGGTGGTGTGAGATATGAGAACCAAAACTTATTTTTTGTATTTCACTGTCCAACTGCATCCGCCTGGAAAATGTCACTGTGGGCATGCCTTCGTCCAGTCATGAAACTTACATAATGTATCTTTATGCTTGTTGATTCCAGTCCCTCTGCAGCACTCCTAGTGACTGGACAGACTGGGCTCCACTCTGGGTGTATATGAATAAACAGCTATTGGTTTTTGTTCTCTACTGTCTGATAGACTCTTCATTTAGTATGGAAGGCTGAGAGGTGGACATTAGTGACCCGGGTGACCCTAATTGAGCCATTTCCTTCACGTGGTGTATGTCACACCCCTTTATAGGAACTGAATGTAAAAGCTTGTGGAATATTATCAAAAATGCAAACAAATAATATAATCTGCTATAAATTAAAAGGCAACTTTAGGTGGTCAATGGCTAAAGGGTAACCCATGAAAAGTAGGGGATTCAAGATACTACAGCCCAGGCAAAAGTTGTAATATTTGCTATCCCCATAGTAAAAGATGTTAGAAAACTCAAGAAAGGGTGCCAGTTGGCAGAAAAATACTGTGCTCACCAATACAACATAAGGCCATGTCCAATTGAACCTAGATAATTTATAAACCTTGATGATACAAAATATTATAGTAGGTATGAGCAGTTAAATCTGCTATTCCCTAAAGGAACCAGATGTGAAAGTTTGCGGAATGAAATCAAAAATGTGAAAAGAGACTGTTATCTTGTATCAAGCCAAAAGGCATCTACAGTTGGTCAATGGCAAAAAGGTAACTCTTGAAAAGTAGGGTATCCAAGATATTACAGCAATGCATGAGCCGTAATATGTGGTTTCCCCATGGTAAAAGTTGTTGCAAAACTCACGAAGGGTGCCAAATTGAATCCTAGTAACTTCTGACCCAAGAAACACTTGGATACCAAATATTATAGCCTGTATAGGCTACTATATTTGGTATTCCCTAAAGGAACCAAATGTAAAACCTTGTGGAATGTTGTAAAAAATTTGAAAAAACACTGTAGTCTGTTGTCAAATAAAAGACAATTTCAAGTGGTCAATGGCTAAAGGGTAAACCATGAAATGTAGGGTATACAAGATATTACAGCTATGCGTGAGCCATCATATTTGGTATATCATTGTAAAAAATGTTGGAAAGGAAAACGAATGGTGCTATTTGGCATAGAAATACTGTGCTCACCCATAGCACATAAGACCATATCAAATTGAATACTGGTAAGTTCTAACCCCAGAAACACAGGGGATACCAAATATTAAAGCCGATATAGGCCATTGTATATGGTATCCCCTTGTGGAATAATGTAAAAAAAATTGAAAATATACTGTAGTCTCAAAACGATGTTGGAAGCAAAAGGAAGGGTGCTCTTTGCCATAGAAATACTGGGCTCATCCATCCAACATAAGAACATGTCAAATTGAATACTGGTAAGTTCTAACTCCAGAAACCCGGGGATATAAAATATTATAGCTGGGATAGGCCATTATATATGGTATCCCCTAGGAGAAACAAACATAGAATCTTGTGGAATGACATAAACAATGTGAAAATATACAGTTGTCTGCTATCATACAATAGGCAACTTCAAGTGGTCAAAGGCTAAAGTGTAACCCAGTGTTTCCCAAACTGGGGTCCGCGGACCCCAGGGGTCCTTGACACATTCCCAGGGGGTCTGTAGGCAGCAGTTTGAAAAGCAGAGCAACGGTTTCTTGTATAATTAGCAGAGTTTGAGCAACAATAAAAGTGTCAAGATAATGCCAGTGATTAATGTACCTGCTGGAGAGAGAGGAGAGTTTTGTTCAGTGGCAGCTTTGATGTAGCACATAGGGTTAATGTGCCTACTGCAAATAACGTGTAACATGCATTCTAAAAAGCAGATTTTATGTGCATAGGTCCGTGGTTACTGCTTTTGTCACACAGATTCTTTTGTTACTGTGCACTTATAAGTGACAATCGTAATCTAGCAGAGGAACCTATAAGCTCTCATCAAAGAGCTGCTTGCAAACTGCATGGTACCAGTCAGTAACTTATGTTTTTCCCAGTCATTCATTATGCTGATGCTGCTAAAAAGATTTATTTGGGAAGAAATACATTTTTAATGTTAAAGTCAGGGCTAGCCACTATATTATGCTCTGAGTTTGTGCTTTTCCAGACTAAGCACTCTTTAAAAATGCCTACCAGTATGAATGACATGTGAACACTACACCTTGTAACCCCCTTTACCTTTTGTAACATTTTCTATACACTGATTTACATGTATGATTCATTGTCTCTATATGTGTGTGATGTAAAGTGCTCTGACATGCTACAATGGTATGAGAGATGCTATAAAACAATGAAAATACATGTGAAGGAGGGGGTATTCCTTCAATATAAAATACTAAGGGCCAGATGTGCGACCCCTTTTTATATGCGCAAACGTGTTCGCGAACCCATTTGCGCATGCAAAAACTTATTGGGCCATATACATAGCCTATTTCGCGAGTCACAATTTTTTTGCGACTTGCTGAATAGGTTTTGCATCTTGCTATTTGGAAGGGGCATTCCCTTCCCTAATAGCGAGTCTCAAAACCATGTACAAATGATTTGCGACTGCAATTGCGGTCGCAAAACATTCGCAATTATCACCTACTTCAAGTAGATAGTAATGCGTTCGCAAATGGGAAGGGGTCCCCAGGGGACCCCTTCCCCTTTGCAAATGCATGCAAAATTATATTTTAAGGGCAGGCAGTGGTCCCAGGGACCACTGCCTGCCCTTAAAATATGAAACTAAAACGTTTTTTTTTTTTTTTTTTAAATGCATGGAATAAGGGCTGAATTTTTTTTTTAAACTGCTTTATTTAAAATCAGTCCCATACATGGTGGTCTACTGAGCCCAGCAGGCCACCATCCCTGGGAGGTCTGGCATTCCCAATGGGCTCGCAAATTGCGAGAGGCTCATTAATATTAATGAGCCTTGCAATTTGCGACCCCGTTGGGAATCCCAAACAGTGTTAAACACACTGGTGTACATTTCATTTAGTGACTCGCAATTTGCCACTCGCAATGGGTCGCCAATTGCGAGGCACTAAATAAAATGGTCGTACATCTGGCCCCAAAATCCTTAGTACTTTGAGTATTTGATTTGTGTGCACACGTGTGTGTTTTTTTTAAATTACTGTTTTATTATTTGAAATGTAACTCATACAGATTGCTTGGGGGTCCCCGGCTTCCAGTGGTGACCCAATAGGGGTCCTCAGGAGTCGAAAGTTTGGAAACCACTGGTGTAACCCATTAAATGTAGGGGATACGACATATTACAACAATGCGTGAGCCATAATATTTGCTATCCCCATTGTAAACGACATTGGAAAGCAAATGAAGGGTGCTATTTAGCATAGAAATAATACTGTGCACACCTGTCTTACATAAGACCATGTCAAATTGAATACTGGTAAGTTCTACCCCAGAATCACAGGGGATACCAGATATAATAGCTGGTAAAGGCCATTATATTTGGTATCCCCATTGTAAACGACACTGGAAAGCAAAAGAAGGGTGCTATTTTGCATAGAAATACTGTGTGCACCTGTCTTATATAAGACCATGCCAAATCAAATCCTGGTAAGTTCTAACCCAAGAAACACAGGGGATACCAAATATTATAGCCGGTATAGGCCATTACATATGGTATCCCCCGAGAGAACTGGACATACGATCTTGTGGAATGATGTAAAAAATTTGAAAATATACAGCTGTCTGCTATCATATCAAAGGCAACTTCAAATGGTCAATGGCTAAAGGGTAACCAATGAAATGTAGGGGATACAGGATATTACAGCAATGCGTGAGCCATAGTATTTGGTATCCGAAATGTAAAAGATGTTGGAAAGCAAAAGGGTTGGTGCTAATTGGCATAGAAATACTGTGCTCACTCATTGCACATAAGACCATGTCAAATTGGATACTGGTAAGTTCTAACCCCAGAAACACTGGGGAAACCAAATATTATAGCCGGTTTAGGCCATTATATATGATTGTATGGCATTACAACGCGGGCTTTTACCCCGCGTGCCATTACAACGCTGTTTTTACAACGCAAGTTGTTTCAACGACTTGCGCTGTAAGCGCTGGATAGTGGAATAGTTTAATTTTCTATTCCAACTCCAGCCCACGTTACAGTATGGAAGGTGTTGGAATAGAAAATGAAACTATTCCCTATCCAACAGCGCCCTCCAGCGCAAGTCGTTGTAACGACTTGCGTTGTTAAAGCAGCATTGTAATAGCAGTGCGGGGTAATGCCCGCGTTGTTATGGCTGTTTACCTTACATATGGTAGTATCACCATAGAGAACCTGACGTACAATGTTGTGGAATAAGGTAAAAAATGTGTAAAGATACTGTTTTGTCTTATCAAAGAAAAGACAACTTTAAGTGGTCAATGGCTAAAGGGTAACCAATCAAACGTGGGGGATACGAGATATTACAGCAATGCATTAACCATAATATTTGGTATCCCCTTTGTAATGATGTTGGAAAGCAAAAGGAAGGGTGCTCTTTGCCATAGAAATACTGCGCTCATCCATCGAACATAAGACCATGTCAAATTGAATACTGGTAAGTTTTAACCACAGAATCACAGGGGATACCAGATATATTAGCTGGTAAAGGCCATTATATTTGGTATCCCCTAAGCGAACTGGAATTTAAATCTTGTGGAAAGATGTAAAAAATCTGAAAAAATGCTGTAGTCTGTTATCAAAGAAAAGACAACTTTAAGTGATCAGTGGCTAAAGGCTAGCCCATGTAACGTAGGTGATATGAGATATTACAGCAATGCGTGAGCCATAATATTTGGTATCCCCATGGTAAACAATATTGGAAAGCAAAAGGAAGGCCCCTATTTCGCATTCAAGTACTGTGCTCACCCATTCAACATAAGCCAATGTCAAATTAAATCCTGGGAAGTTCTAACCTAAGAAACACAGAGGATACCCAATATTATAGCCGGTATTGGCCATTATATATGGTATCCCCTAAGGGAACCGGATGTACAATCTTGTGGAATGATGAAAAAATGTGAACGCTTACTGTAGTCTGCTACCAAATAAAAGACAACTTCCAGTGGTCAATGGCTAAAGAGTAACCCAATAAACGTAGGGGATACGAAATATTACAGAAATATTTGGTATCCCGATAGTAAACAGTGTTGGAAAGCAAAAGGAAGGTCGCTATTGGGCAAGGAAATACTGTGCTCACCCATCCAACATAAGACCATATTAATTTGAATACTGGTAAGTTCTAACACCAGAAACACAGGGGATATCAGATATAATAGCCGGTAAAGGCCATTATTTACTGTATCCTCTAAGGGAACCGGATGTAAATCTTGTGGGATTCATGTAAGAAATCCTAAAAGATACTGCCATCTGCTATACAATAAAAGGCAACTTCAACTGGTGAACGGCTAAAGGGTACCAAATGAAAAATAGGGGCTACGAGATATTACAGCAAAGTGTGAGCCATAATATTAAGGCCCAGATGCATGAAGCAAAAACACCGCTCGCAAAGGGGCAGATTCTCAGAATCTGCCCCTTAGCGACCGGTAATTTTGCATTTGGGATGCATCATCCCGATTGCAAAAATCGCAAATTGAGGATTCTCTAAATTGTGATTACTTGCATTTAAGGAATCTCAAATTGAGATTCCTTAAATGCAATGCATTAAAGTTTAAAAAATAGCGATTTTGCTAATAGGGCTCGCAAATTACCATGAAGTACAACTTCACGGTAATTTGCAAAAACTTAGAAAAATGCACTAAAGTGCATTTTTCAAAGTTTCATGTTGCCCACAAACATGCCCTAAGGGCATGTGTGTGCGCAACATATGTGCACAGATCAATTTCAGGGGTGCAACAGGGTGTCCTTTGGACACCCCTGCACCCTTGAAATTGCATTCTTATTTTGCGATTCACTAATTGCGATTCGCAAATTGAAAATTCTTCCCATTCATTCAATTGGCCTCTAGGCCCATAGGAATGAATGGGGAGGTATTCCTTAATTGCGACTCGCAATTTGCGAATCGCAATTAAGGAATTTTAAGAAATCGCTATTTAAAGTGATTTCTTCTTGCATACCATTTTGCTATTCCTTATTAGCGATTCCTTATTTTTCGCTAGTAAGGAATCGCAAAATGGATGCTTGATGCATCTGGGGGTTGGCAATGGCCAATGGCTAAAGGGTAACCCATGTAACGTAAGGGATACGAGATATTACAGCAATGCTTGAGCCATAATATTTGGTATCCCCATTGTAAACGGTGTTGGATAGCAAAAGGGAGGGTGCTATTTGCCATTGAAATACTGTGCTCACCCATCCAGCATAAGGCCATGTCAAATTGAATCCAGGTAAGTTCTAACCCAAGATACAAAGGGGATACCAAATATTATAGGCCGTATAGGCCATTATTTATAGTATCCCCTAAGGGAAACGGACGTACTATCTTGTGCAATGCTGTAAAAAATGTGAAAAGATACTGTAGTCTGCTTTCAAATAAAAGACAACTTGAAGTGGCCAATGGCTAAAGGGTAACCCATGTAACGTAGGGGGATACAAGAAATTACAGCAATGCGTGAGCCATAATGTTTGGTATTCCCATTGTAAACGATGTTGGAAAGCAAAAGGGGAGGGTGCTATTTGCCATAGAAATACTGTGGTCACCCATCCAACAAAAGACCATGTCAAATTGAATAGTGTTAAATTCTAACCCCAGAAACACTGTAGATACCAGATATTATAGCTGTTATAGGCCATTATATTTGTTATCCCCTTAGGGAACCAGATGAGAAATCTTGTGGAATGATGTCAAAAATGTAAAAAGACCCCATGATCGGCTGTCAAATAAAAGGCATATTCAAGAGATCAATGGCTACAGGGTAACCACATGAAATGTAGGGGATACAAGATATTACAGCCATACTTGAGTCATAATATGTGGAATCCCCATAGTAACCGATGTTGGAAAACAAAAAGAAGGGTGCTATTTGGCATAGAAATACTGTGCTCATCCATCCAACATAAGACCATGACAAATTGAATCCTAGTAGATTCTAACCTGAGAAACACAGAGGATACCAAATATTATAGGTAGTGGAGACCATTATATTTGGTATTCCCCTAAGGCAACCAGATGTAAAATCTTGTGGAATGATTTAAAAAATTTGAAAAGCTACTGTAGTCTGCTGTCAAATAAAAGGCTACTTCAACTGGTCAGTGGCTACAGGGTAACCCATGAATCATAGAGGCTACACGATATTACGGTAATACGTGAGCCATAATATTTGGTATCCCCATTGTAAATCAAAAGCAAGGTTGCTATTTGCCATAGAAATACTGAGGTCACCCATCCAACATAAGAACATGTCAAATTGAATCCTGGTAAGTTCTCACCCAAGAAACACAGGGGATACCAAATATTATAGACAGTAAAGGCCATTATATTTGGTATCCCCTAAGGAAACCAGTTGTAAAATCCTGTGGAATGATGCAAAAAAAATGGAAAAGCTACTGTAGTCTGCTAACAAATAAAATGTAACTTCAACTGGTGAATGTCTAAGGTTAGCCCATGAAACGTTGTGAATTCTCGATATTACAGCAATGTGTGAGCCATATTATTTGGTATCCTCTTAGTAAACGATATTGGAAAGCAAAAGAAAGGGTGCTATTTGGCACAGAAATACTGTGCTCACCCATCCAACTTCAGACCATATCTTAAGAAATCCTGGTGAGTTCTACCCTGAGAAACACAAGGGATATCAAATATTGTAGCCAGTATAGGCCAATACATATGTTATCCCTTAAGGGAACCGGATGTTAAATGTTGTGGAGACGATGTAAAAAATGTGAAAAGATATTGTAGTCTGCTATCAAATAAATGGCTACTTCATCTGGTCAATAGCTAAAGGGTAGCCCATGAAACATAGGGGATACAAGATCTTACAGCAATTCGTGAGCCATAATATTTGGTATCCCCATAATAAACAATGTTGGAAAGCAAGAGGAAGGTTGCTGGTTGGCATAGAAATACTGTGCTCACCCAGTGAACATAAGACAATGTCAAATTGAATCCTGGTAAGTTCTAACCCGAGAAACACTAGGGATACCAGATATTATTGGCGGTAAAGGCCATTTTATTTGGTATCCCCTAAGTAAACTAGTTGTAAAATCTTGTGGAATGATGTTTAAAATGTGAAAAGCTACTGTAGTCAGCTAACAAATAAAAGGCAACTTCAACTAGTGAATATCTAAAGGGTAGCCCATGAAACATAGGGGATACGTGATATTACAGCAATATGTGAGCCATGATATTTGGTATCCCTATTGTAAACGATGTTGGAAGCAAAAGGAAGGGTGCTCTTTGCCATAGAAAAATTGTGCTCACCCATCCAACATCAGACCATGTCTAATTAAATCCTGGTAAGTTCTAACCCGAGAAACACAGGGGTACCAAATATTGCAGCCGGTATAGGCCAATACATATGGTATCCCCTAAGGGAACCAGATGTTAAATGTGAAAAGATACTGTAGTCTACTATCAATAAGTGGCTTCTTCATCTGGCCAATAGCTAAAGAGTAAGCTATAAAACGTAAGCGATACAAGATTTTACACAATGCTTGAGCCATAATATTTGGTATCCCCTTAGTTACTGATGTTGGAAAGGAAAATGAAGGGTGCTATTTGGCATAGAAGTACTGTGCTTACCCATCCAACATACCACCATGCCAGATTGAATCCTAGTAGATTCTAACCCGAGAAACACAGGGGATACCAAATAGTATAAATATTGGGGACATTATTTTTGGCACCGGATGTAAAATCTTGTGGAATGATTTAAAAAACGTGAAAAGCTACTGTAGTTTGCTATCAAATAAATGGCCACTTCAACTGGTCAATGGCTAAAGGGTAACCCATGAAACATAGGGGATACGAGATATTACAGCAATGCGTGAGCCATAACTTTGGTATCCCCATAGTAAACGATGATGGAAAGCAAAAGGAAGGGTTATATTTAGCATAGAAACACTGTGCTCACCCATCCAACATAAGCCCATCTCAATTTGAATACTGGTAAGTTCTAACCCCAGAAACACAAGGGATACCAGATATTGTAGTCGGTATAGGCCATTATATATGGTATCCCCTAACGGAACCGGACGTACAATTTTGTGGAATAATGTAAAAAATTTGAAATGTTACTGTAGTCTGCTATCAAATAAAAGGCGACTTCAAGAGGCCAATGGCTGAAGGGTAACCCATTAAACGTAGGGGATACAAATATTACAGCAATGCATGAGCCATAATATTTAGTATCTCCTAAGGGAACCCGATGTACAATCTTGTGGAATGTTGTGAAAAATGTGAAAAGTTACTGTAGTCTGCTATCAAATTAAAGACAACTTCAAGAGGCCAATGGCTAAAGGGTAACCCATGAAACGCGGGGGATACGAGATAATACAGCAATGCGAGACCCATAATATTTGGTATCCCCATTGTAAACGATGTTGGAAAGCAAAAGGAAGGCCGCTATGTGGCACAGAAGTACTGTGAAGACCAATCCAACATAAGACTATGTCAAATTGAATCCTGGTAAATTCTAACTCAAGAACCACAGTGGATACCAAATATTATAGGCGGTATGGGCCATTATATATGGTGTCCCCTAAGGGAACCAGACGTACAATCTTGCGGAATGATGAAAAAAATGTGAAAAGATACCGTAGTCTGCTATCAAATAAAATACAACTTCAAGTGACCAATGGCTAAAGGGTACCCCATGAAACGTAGGGGAGAAGAGATATTACAGCAATGCATGAGCCATAATATTTGGTATCCCCATAGTAAATGATGTTGCAAAGCAAAAGGAAGGGTTATAATCAGCATAGAAATACTGTGCTCACCCATCCAACATAAGACCATGTGTAATTGAATCCAGGTAAATTCTAAACCAAGAAACCCCGGGGATACCAGATATTATAAACAGTTTAGGCCACTATATTTGGTATCTCTTAAAGGAACCGGACGTAAAATCTCATTGAGTTATGTAAAAACTGTGAAAAGTTACTGTAGTCTGCTATTAAATAAAAGTCAACTTCAAATGGTCAATGGCTAAAGGGGAACCCATGAAACGTAGGGGATACCACATATTACATCAATGCGTGAGCCATAATATTTATTATCCCCATTGTAAGTGATGTTGGAAAGCAAAGGGAAGCACACTATTTGCCATGGGAATACTGTGCTCATGCATCCAACATAAGACTATGTTAAATTGAAACCTGGTAAGTTCTAACCCAAGAAACACAGGGGATACCAAATATTATACCCAGTATTGACCACTATATATGGTTTCCCCTAAGGGAACCCGGACGTACAATCTTGTGGAATGATGTAAAAAATTTGAAAAGTTACTGTAGTCTGCTATCAAATAAAAGGCAACTTCAAGTGGTCAACGGATAAAGGGTAACCCATGAAACGTTGGGGATACAATACATTACAGCAATGTGTGAGCCATATTATTTGGCATCCCTTTGTAAACTATGTTGAAAGCAAAAGGAAGGGTACTATTTGCCGTAGAAATACTGTGCTCATCCATCCAACATAAGACCATGTCACATTGAATACTGGTAAGGGCTAACCCCAGAAACACAGGGGATACCAGATATTATAGCCCGTGTAGGCCATTATATATGGTATCCCCAATGGGAACTAGATGTAAAATCTTGAGAAAGGATGTAAAAAAAAATGAAAAGTTACTGTTGTCTGCTTTCAAGTAAAACGCAACTTCAATTGGTCAATGGCTAACCCATGAAACGTAGGGCATACAAGATATAACAGCAATGCGTGAGCCATAATATTTGGTATCCCCTTTGCAAACGATGTTGGAAAGCAAAAGGGAGGGTGCTATTTCCTGTAGAAATACTGTGCTCACCCATCCAACATCAGACCATGTCAAATTGAATACTGGTAACTTCTAACCCTAGAAACACTGGGGATACCAGATATTATAGCTGTCATCGGCCACAAGCGATGTTGGAAAGCAAAGGGAAGCGCACTGTTTGCCATGGAAATACTGTGCTCATGCATCCAACATAAGACTATGTTAAATTGAATACTGGTAAGTTCTAACCCAAGAAACACAGGGGATACCAAAGATTATAGCCGGTATAGACCACTATATATGGTATCCCCTAAGGTAACTGGACATACAGTCTTGTGGAATGATGTAACAAATGTGAAAAGATATTGTAATCTACTATCAAATGAAAGACAGCTTCAAGTGGTCAATGGCTAAAGGCTACCCCATAAAACGAATGGAGATACACGATATCACAGCAATGCGTGAGCCATAATATTTGGTATTCCCATGGTAAACGATGTTGGTAAGCGAAAGGAAGGTCGCTATTTGGCATAGAAGTACAGTGCTCACCGATCCAACTTAAGACCATGTCTAATTGCATTCTGGTAAGTTCTCACCCTAGAAACTCAGGGGATATCACATATTATAGCTATTATGCTGTTGTTCTTTCTCTCTTCACGGAATGTGGAAAAAGTACTTTTAAGGTTTTAACAAACCAAATAAAGTTTTGTTTGACTGACTGACTGACTGACTGACACATATTATAGCTGGTAAAGGCCATTATATTTGGTATCCCCCTAAGGGAACCAGATGGAATATCTGGTGGAATGATGTAAAAAATGTGTAAGGTTATTATAGTCTGCTATCAAACAAAAGGCAACTTCAAGTGGTCAATGGCTAAAAGGTAACCCATGAAACATAGGGGATACCAGGTATCACAGCAATGGGTGAGCCATAATATTTAGTATCCCCTAAGGGAACTGGATGTAAAATCTTGTGGAATGATGTAAAAAATCTGAAAGGATACTGTCGTTTGCTATCTAGTAAAAGACAACTTCAAGTGGTCAATGGCTGAAGCGCAAGTCATGAAACGTAAGGGATAAGAGGTATTACAGCAATGCGTGAGCCATAATAGTTAGTATCCCCATAGTAAACGATGTTGGAAACCAAAAGGAAGGGCTATAATTAGCATAAAAATACTGTGCTCACCCTCCAACATAAGACCATGTCAAACTGAATCCTAGTAAGTTCTAACCCAAGAAACACAGGGGAACACCAGATATTATAGCTGGTAGAGGACATTATATATTGTATCCCCAAAGGGAACTGGATGTAAAATCTTGTGGAGTGATGTATAGAGTTGAAAAGATACTGTTGTCTGATATCAAATAAAAGACAACTTCAAGTGGTCTATGGCTAATGGGTAACCAATGAAATGTAGGGATTATGAGATATTGTAGCAATGCGTGAGCCATTATATTTGGTATCCCCATTGCAAAGGATGCTGTAAAGCAAAAAGAAGGGTGCTGTTTGCCATAGACATACTGGGCTCATCCATCCAACATAAGACCACGTCAAATTGAATACTGGTACATTCTAACCCAAGAAACACAGGAGATAATAAATATTATAGCCAGTATAGGCCATGATATCCCCATGGAGAACTTGATGTACAATCTCGTGGAATGATGTAAAAAATGTGAACAGATACTGCAGTCTGTTAGCAAATAAAAGACAACTTTAATTGGTCATTGGCTAAAGGGTAACCAATGAAACGTAGGAGATAAACGATATTACAGCAGTGCGTGATCCATATTATTAGGTATCCCCAATGTAATGGATTTTAGAAAGCAAAAGGAAGGGTGCTATTTGACATAGAAATAATGTGCTCACACATCTAACATAAGACCATGTCAAATTGAATACTGGTAAGTTCCTACCCCAGAAACACAGGAGATATCAAATATTATAGATGGTGAAGGTCATTACATTTGGTATCCCCTAAAGGATCCAGATGTAAAATCTTATGGAATTATGTAAAAAGTATTAAATGGTAATGTAGTCTGCAATCAAATAAAAGGCAACTTCAAGTGGTCAATGGCGAAAGGGTGACCCATGAAAAGAAGGAGATACGAGATATTTTATCAATAAATGAGCCATAATATTTGGTATCCCCATACTAAGATATCTTAGAAGACTAAAGGAAGGGTGCCAGTTTTGCAGAGAAATAATGTGCTCACCAAGCCAACAGAAGACCATGTCCAACTCAAGCCTGGCATTTTTGTATCCCCAATAACCTACGGGAAACTAACTATTATTGTCTGTATGGGTGATTAAATTTGGTATCCCCAAAATGAACTTGATGTGAAAGCTTGTGAAATGCATTCAAACGTACTAAAATGTACTGTAATGTCCTCTCAAATAAGACAACTTGTCAATTTCTAAAAGGTAAACCTTGAAAAGTAGGAGATAACGCATATTATAGCAAAACATGAGCTGTAATATTTGTTGTCCACATAGAAAAAGACTCTGGAATACACAAAAAATGCTGTGATATGGCAGAAAACACTCCATTCACCCTGCCAACTTAAGGACATGTCAAATGTTGTCCAAGTGAGCTTCAACTCTAATAACATACGGAATAGCAACAATCACAGCCCTTATTGCCCATTATATTTGGTATCTCCCAAAGGAACCGAATGTGGAAGCTTTTGTTATGCAATTAAAAGTGCAGATATTTCATTACTGCTTGTTCCATAATGTTCAGTATCCCTGTTGAAATAGACAGTAGAAATTATTAGCAAGGGTGTGATGTGTCAGAAAAGCACTATGTTTTCAGCACCACTTATAGACTGTGTCAAATCCTAGTATGTTTTAATACAAGAAACAGGGGATACCAAATATTATAGGCTGTGGGAGCCATTGTATTTGGTAATCCCTAATGGAACCAGAAGTGAAAGCTTTTGGAATGGCATCAAAAGTGCTAAAAGATGAGGAGGAGCTTCGCGCGCAACCAAGATGGTCGCGTGAGCACAGGACTCCCGGACCCTCGCCACCTCCACCGACTATCCTGACTTCTATCCTGATTTGGACGACGGGTTGTTACTGGCACAACCCCGCTGATCAATTATCCATTTACAGACTTTGATTTGGACTTTGGGAGCCGAAGATATGGATCTCTGACTTTTTCAGGCCTGCTCCATGGCACTGCCCCGGGCTCTGTTTCTCTGCCAGCCGGACGGCAATTGAACAACAACGGACCACCCGAGTCATCTCGGCTCGGTCGACTACTTTCGGTTTCGTTTCTCACCCAGGGGCCTCGTTGACTCTGCCTGAGTGGCCTGTCCCGACTGCCTCCCACCTTATTACTTCTCGGAACAGTGCCTCTGGTTCACTTGGTTCCCTGTCTGGTGTGCGCCCGTGCTTCATCCTTCTCATTGATGTGGGCGACTTGGTTGTAGCCATTTTTACCCGGTATCGGGCTTCCCTCCGGGGCTCCAGATCAAAGATGGCCACCAAGCCTGAGGGTGAAAAACGCAAGACCAAGTCGGGTGTCCGGGGGAATTCCGTGCAATCGAATGTCATGGATAGATATACCCTCACCAAGGGCTCTCCTGGAGGACCGACTAAATCCCCGACTATTGCTGCAGACGACTCCTCGATTGGTGAGGACCTGTCGCTACGGGACGTCATGGGCGCCATTTCTGCGATGAAGGCCACAGTGGGACAACAATATGAGGCCCTGTCCCACAAACTGGACACTGTCGCTATTGATGTTACCTTGATCAGGGCTGACCTTGCAAAGACCAATGAAAGGGTTAAGTCCCTCGATCTTAAGACATCTAGCCTCACGACTGACGTCTCCGATCTCCAGGCTGAGGTTGGCAACCTACGGATCGCCCAGGCCTACTTTTCTCGACGCCTGGAAGATTTCGAGAGCCGGGCCCGGCGGAACAACGTCCGCCTGATTGGTGTCTCGGAAACATTGGGGGCCTCTCCGGTGGACTTACTGGTGGAAGACGTTGTATTGAACCATCTAGCACCCAAGGGCCTTAGTAAGTTCTTCGCTGTGGAACGTGCGCATAGGATCCCTGGAGGCACGCCTAAGCCGGGTGCCGCTCCGCGTCCCATCATCGCTCAGATTTTTAATTTTCGGGACAGGGACGCGATCCTGCAAGCGTCACGCCAGTCGGGTCCGACTGTCTTCGAGAATACTACAGTCAGTTTCTACCCGGACTTTCTACCCGGACTTTACCCAGCAGGTCCAGAAACAGCGACTTGGTTTCCAGGGAGTGAAGAAGAGGCTGAGAGACAGGGATATGAAATATGCCATGCTTTTCCCGGCCCGTCTACGTGTGGTGTATAAAGAACGGACAATTTTCTTCGACCATCCTGAAGCCGTAAGTGACTGGCTGGACTCGCTGCCTACGGGGCAGGACTACTCTGGGAACTTTGGACTTTCAGGAGGTGCAGAAGGCGGCCCGGTGGAACAGGAATAGAGATCTTGATCGGCCCCCTTTCCATTGACTTGACTTTCAGCTGTGGTTTGATGCTATGATATTATTGCTTGCAAACGTTTCTTCCTACTGGGGGTGGGCGGGGTGGGTGACCCTTCCTCCTCTGGGGTTCTTTTCGTAGACTAGTTGGGTACTTGGGCGACAGGCACACTGCAAGTTGGGGTGGCTTTTTAGTCTCACTCAGGGGTGCGGGGAGGGGGGTGAGATGTATGGGTTTTTTTTGGGGACGGGGGGTTGAAGTTTAGGTTTCATGTTTATTCACAAGGCATAGTAATGTCGAGCTTTTATTGTACAGCGTTGCGTTGGGTGTGGGATGCGGGCGGGGCTGCATACTGGGATGGGGGGTAGGGGACTTCGACTGTGGTGTTGGAACGTCAACGGGTTGGGGATAGGATAAAACGGGGAGTGGTGTTGCAACTGTTAAGACGTCTCTCCCCTGATGTTGTTCTGCTCCAGGAGACACACTTGCTTGGTAATATGTGCCATGCGTTGAATAGGCGTGGCTATCGTCTCCTGGCACACTCGGGTTTCACTTCTGGATCCAGGGGGGCGGGCATTCTGGTCCGGAACTCCCTCCCTCTTGCTATTGATGAGACCACCCTTGATGATAGGGGACGATATGCCGCCATTGTTGGGCGTTGGGAGGGGAAGGTGATAACCCTGCTCTCTGTCTACGTACCACCTGGCCTCCAGACCACTACCTATGCTGATCTAGGAAAGGTTATCCTGGGAGTCCCAGAGGGTTTGTTGGTGGTGGGCGGGGATTTTAACTCCGTAGTTTCGGGGATGTGTGATCGCTATCCTCCCCGGGAACTTACGAAGGCTCAATCATGGTTAAGCAACTTCCTCGAGACTCTGGGGCTCACCGATTGTTGGCGCTTGCTTCATCCGGGGACTTCGTAGTACACCTTTCATTCTGGGGCACACGGCAGTCTCTCGAGACTCGATTATGTTCTGATGCCCTCTTCCCAGGCCTCCGCAATACGGGAGGTAAAGCATCTTGCTAGAGGTATATCTGATCACTCCCCGATATGGTTGGTGGTAGATGCGCAGCTGGGGACTGAGGGTCGTGTGGCCCCGATTAACCCCTGCTACCTCCGTGATCCCAAAGTTAGAGTAGAATTGATTAAGACGCTCGATCATTATTTTGCGGAGAATGTTGGCTCTGTGTCCTCCTCGGTTTCATTGTGGGAGGCGTATAAAGCTGTTATCCGGGGCCAGGCCCTCTCCCTGATTAGTAGCGTTAAGAGGAGTAGTCAAGAGGACATCGTCCGTCTTGAGGGTGAAATTACTGCTCTGGAGGGAGAACTAGAGTCCGAGGTCACCCCAGATGGGTTACACCTATTGGGTCTTAAGCAATTTGAATATAGAGCGTTGGTCACGGACGCTGCGAAAGTGATGTGCAGGGAACAGCGGGGACGCCTGTATGATGTTGGTGACAAAGCAGGGAAACTGCTTGCCTGGCTGGATAGAAGGGAGAGTGCGAGTCGAGTGGTTCCTGTTATTGTGGATGTGAATGGTGTGAGTCACACTGATCCGGTTGCAATAGTTGAATGTTTTGCTGATTATTTCCAGGAAGTGTACTCCCCTGTGTCTGACAGACCTGAACAGGACTCCCACTTGCTCTTGCGCGATATTGCGCTGCCCTGTCTGTCTGATCCCGAGAGGGAACTTCTTGATGCGCCGCCCACGGTGGAGGAGGTCGCGATTGCTATCCGCTCTGTTCGTTCCGGGAAAGCTGCAGGCCCCAACGGGCTTCCTATTGAGCTCTACAAACTCCGCCCAGATACGATAGCCCCACATTTACGTTCGATGTTTCTAGAATCGCTAGAGACGGGTTCCCTCCCTCCCGACCAGAGATTGGCGTCTATAGTGGTGATTCCTAAGGAGGGTAAGCCTCGTGATCGCTGCGCCTCCTTCCGGCCTATATCTTTGATCAACGCTGAACCGAAGATCCTGGCTAAATTGCTTGCTAATAGATTGGTCACCGTTATAAGCGACCTGGTTCATCCGGACCAATCCGGCTTTATACCGCGTCGCAATACTGCGCTTAACCTCCGGCGATTACATGGCGTTCTCGCGCGAGCGGGAACGTTGCGTGAACCTGCCATTTTGGCGTCTTTAGATGCCACTATGGCGTTTGATATGCTAGAATGGCCATACTTATGGGCGGTCCATGCTAAATTTGGTTTCGGTTCGGCTTTCATTAACTGGGTGAAACTGCTTTACACTGACCCCTTGGCTCAAGTGGTTGTGAACGGTCGAGTTTCTGCTTCCTTTGCGCTTGGTAGGGGTACGCGCCAGGGCTGTCCTTTGTCGCCTCTTTTGTTTGCCCTTGCCTTGGAGCCACTGGCGGCCTGGTTGAGGTGGGAGCCGTCCTTGAAGGGCATTAGATGGACTCCGGAATTTGAAGACCGCATCTCCTTATATGCGGATGATATTTTGCTATATCTTACTTTACCGCGAAAATCACTGATAGTCCTCTTTCACGTATTGACCTCGTTCCGCAAGAACTCTGGCCTTGTCATTAACTGGTCGAAGTCTTGTCTCTATGTTCTTTCGGGAGACGCTCCTATCTTGCCTCGTGACTGTCCCATTACAGTAGTGCGGGAGGGATTTACATATCTGGGAATCTTTATTACCCTGTGTAGTGTAGCTCCTATCATCCCAATAGGCTCTGCGCATTGGAATAATACCTACAATAGTAAAGGCCTAGGCCAGACGTTAACTAGGTCTACTACTGTCGATACTAGACTTAAAGTTTTGGGTTTGCCAGCTTAGCTCAGAGTTCACTAGAAACTTTCTCGAATGTTCAGGAAAGAATTAACTCCCCTGATTAGACAAGAAGGGATTTAGTTTCTGACAACCATAGAACATGACAACTTTGCTCTCCCCTAATCAAGAGTAAATCTCGAGAGTCGTGTGAACAAAAGGCAAATTATTTTACTCAGTCAGTACGTGCATTCTTAGTCTCATCAGAATGTAGAGAAAAGGAAGAGACGGGCGTGTTCAATAAAAAGGTGTTATTTATTGATCAGTCTCTTTTCTCATACAAGAGAAATGGATCGATATTATTGCAATACTTATAGTTAAGTAAAGTGCATACATTAAAAGCAATAGTATAAAATAATACTGTAAAAACATTGATATGGTTTCTAAGCCATATGATGTTTAAAATGATTAAAATATATTTACATACACATATACATTTGACTAAACGTACTCAACTGGTGTTTCTAAATACGCCTACCCCGTGTACCTGACCTAAGTCTAATACGTGGGCGGGAATAGAAAGTTACAGTTTAAGTTAAGTTTGTTTTTGCCAAGTGAATAACTAAAGAATTCTCTGTGAGGGGTTATTCAGTTCTGTACCTGGAAGTTAGGATGAATGAGGAATGGTATCTCTTTCTCTGCTCTCGATATTCCAGGCTGCCTGCGAGGGCTACCCGGAAGCGCCGGTGCTGGGTCTCTCGGCAGGAGAAAGCAGCTTCTCTCAGCGCGTCAGAAAGGCGGGGCTGCTGCCAGCGGGGTCTGCTCTGCTCTGGGCTTCGGCAAGTATGGCTGCTCCGTCTCGTCACCACGCGTGTGTTTGCATAGGGCAAGATCGGTAATATTTATACCTTTAAGGTGCCGAGATTGACGTAAGGATGGACATAGATACGTCAATAAAGATGTCATACGACTTGCTCGTTAGCACATTCTTTTGCTGAAGTTCTCTGTGAAATCAAAACAATGGCCGCACGGTTTTTCCAGGTTGTCATAGGTTTGATTTGTTATGAGAACTCCGTATGCCTTATCAGGGGCTGGAGGAATATCGCTTGTCTAATTAGATCTCAAGCGTTATGACCTAATCAGATAACACGTTCCTGTGCTGTAGTGTGACTGCGTCAGATAACGGTATCTGCATCATGGGGGTTTTCCTTGCCTCATGGGCTGACTGCTAGTTAACTTGTTGGTTAGTTTAACTAGAATAGGGTCAGGAATAGGGGGATCGATTCAGAACCTATAGGAATACATGACACCCACTCCACGCTAACTATGGACATATTTACTAATCTAGGCATAGTATAACATAGTACAACATACTATAGAGTAGTGTGTATACCTTACCACCCCAAAATACATAAATGCATTTCGAAATTTTCAAATATACGGAAAAATTGCAGTCATATAAATTGTATGCACTCAAGCTGTATAATAATGCTAAAGTAATCACGCATTTGTATACATTATTGCTTATCTGGTATATGAGAAATTACACATGAAATGGTTTCTTAAATACAGAAAAAAGTTTCGAGACCATTCCATCACAGAATAAAATATATGTGAACATACCAGCGGGCAGCTAAAGTCTATAAAGTATCTAAAAATGGAAATCTTAGTTCTCTAGGAATAGTTTCTTACTTTAAGCAGAAGATAGTGTCCCGAAAAATTGTAAAAATTAATTTGGGGCTGCTAAAAAAAGCTGTCCGTGAACTGGAGGGAAAATTGTTCAAGTGGCTTTATATTTAAAGTTGAAGGCCGAATTCAGGGAACGCCGTGTGCGAGCTTGCTCAAAAGTCTCATTTCTGTTCGGGTGAGAACATCATATCATTTAGGCTTTCGAAAAAACTGTCAACAGCTTCCTGGGAAAGTTCCACTAACTCGGAAAGAGGTGTAACCATGCATTCGTGCGCATGATTTTCTCCATTGACATTCTGTTTCGCATTGCTGACAGAAGGTCGTACCTGATCGATGCTGCTTTCATCTTGAACTTCACTACCCATCAATCGTAGTGGTGAAGCTTCCACGAATGCCGTCATCAGGATTGGCAGCCTTTGAGGGCAGCACAAAGCATGAACCTTTATCGGGCTCAACAATGTTTCTGCATCCATTGGCGCATCCGATTGTAGCGTCAGACAGGTGTCTAACACGCATTCTTCTCCGCATAGCAGACACCTTAGTACAGGTAAAACACATCTTTGCCACATAGGTCGAAATGATAGAAACCAAGTCATGTTCAGGTCTCTAAGCCGGGAGAGTCCCAGGATTTTTGATATCCGGTCCCGGTATCCAATGGCTAGGATTGTTTCTTCCATTGTCGCGAGAGTTTGTTCTGTGACATGGGTTGCCATAACGAAAAATAAGGACTAAGAATAGAATTCCTGCAATTAGTCCCAAGATGAGGGGAAGTCCGCCAAAAATCGAATGGACGAAATCTGGAAAAATACCCAGTATGGCTTTGAATGGTGTTAATGCCATCGAAAATACTGTCTTAAATACCCCTGAGATCCCATTGGTATCAGAAATATTTAAGATTTCGTTCAGGATTTCCGCGAAATGTACGGGGGAATTAGTTGATAATAATGTATGTATCTCTGCAGTCGTCCTTGCGACTTGTAGATCATACGTTTCTTTTGATGACGTGAGCCTTGTAGGCGTCTGAAGAAGCACTGTTTTCATTCTGCTTAAAGTATCTATTCGAATAGAAGTAATTTTCAAATCGGGCCATGCCCTTGCCTCCCTGTCTGGAAAGGAGCTGGGGAACAATGAGCGTCCACAGCACTTGACCTTCGCAGTCGTAGTTACTAGATAAGGAGTCCCGGGCATAAGACTACAACATCTGCGGTCTACAATTAGAATGTAACTCCCATTATAGAGTCTTTGAAAGAATGGTTCTATCTCTGTTGCAGGTGTGCCTTGCTGGTGACATGAAAGGTTGTAGGAATTCCCTTCACAGGCTCCATGCAAACTAATTCCGTTACACAGAAGTGTGCCACTCAGTGACATCGCACAATTGTTGCCACTAAGAAACACTTTCTGTCCTTTATTACTGACACATGCATGTGAATAGGGCAGGTTCCAGGTTGTTTTAAGGTACCCCTTTCCCAATTTCTCGTACATGCCAGCCTGTATATATTTTTGGCAGTATTGAAACCTGAAGGTTGAGATTGGAATATTTATTATCCCATGTATTATCCATTCACTGACAGGTCGTTCTGACATTGTCACTGGTAATCTTTCGAGTTTTTCAATGCTCAAGATTGTATAATCAGCACCCTTTTGTGCCATACTGATTTGTCTATCAGTAAGGTTAAAGATTTGGAATAGTGACGTTGTGTTGATTAAACGCCAAGGCACATAGCCTGAACGCAGATTTTGTAACGTCCAGCCAAGCTGTACAATAGAACGCAATTGCGACTGACCGTGTTGTAATAACAGTAAGTCCTGCGATAATATGTCGATTGCTGAAGACACAATGCTGTCCAAAGAAAAAATTCTGGAGGACAGAGTCATTAACCCATTGTCCACTACAGAAAGTGATTTTTCCAAATTAATACGGTCAATTTCCCGTATTCTCTCTGCTGTTTCAATTTGAGTAACCTTCCAGGCCTCATTGTATGCTGCATATACAGAGGCTGCTATGAAACGCTTTTGACGCTGTTTGCGTGGCCCCATTATGAAATCACGCAAGTCAGCACCATCAGTAAGTAAAGTTAGGTGTTGCTTAATTTCAGGCAGTGTGGAAGTTTGTAGCCATTGAAGGCATAATTTGCCCACACTGTAGGTGGTTATTATCCCTGGGTGATGTCTTTTGAGGATATCTAGGGTCTGGCCTGGTCATTTTGAACCCCTGTGTTTTGTTCAGGAATCTGTCTTGACAGTTATTTGTATCTGTGGGCCAGATCAACCACTGTTTCCAATCAGGATGTGTTCTGTTTTGGTTTAATATATGGTTTACGTCTATCTCTTCATCTGTAGAAGTGTTGCTAAACATTGCTGGCTTTGGAATAGACGGTTTATTTAAATCTTTGATTTTGGCTAGGCCAAGACAGGTTGTTTGTTGAACAGTGACATTTAAAAATATAATTTGTTCTGGGATCATGCAGGCTCTAAACAGTGATTCTATACCCTGTACTTGCCATTCTTTTGTACCCCAAACACTTTTCAATTCAACATTTTTGTCCCAATAATCAAATCCAAAAGTATTCATTTGTTCAAAAAACGAGTCTGAATATATCAATTTTGTGTTGGTTATCATGGTTTTCATGCCTGTCTTGTTTGACAATTTAAAATAAAATGTTTCAGCATTGCTTGTGTTAAAACCTGAAAAGTATGAATATTTGTCATAAACGGTTCCTGAGCTCCCTTTTGGAGGTGTAGCACAATGTTCCCATTGATTATAATTTAAAACATTTCTAGGCTGTGCAGATCTATGTAGAAAATGGTTACCATAGTGGTTATAGCAATACATACTATCATAATTTGTAGAACCCTGCAAATAATCATGTTTGGTAAATTTAGCAGACATTACTAAGTCAGACATCATATTATTAATGCTTTCGAAGTCCCAATCATCAGCAAATGAGTTTGGTTTTACAAAGTCACTCAAGGAGATCTTAATTTGGTGTGGATATTTCAGGATCTCGACCGGACCATAAATTTCATAGTCAGTGTTGTCCCAGGCTACCCCACCCGGTATCGGATTGGCTGTGAAGTTGGCTGAAGAAAGTTCTCTTTTCTCGACGTGGGAAGATGTGTGTGGTTTGAGAATCAAGTTGATTTTCTGACTTGCTGTGTCCATTTTAGCATATTTTCCCTCAATGAAGCGTCCCAAAGTTAGTACCATGATGAGCCAAAGTATGAGGATAAATGCACCAAAACCCACCCAAAATTCAATCCATGGAGAAATCAGATATGTTTCTTCCAGTTGTTTCAAAAGTTCTTTAGCTTTATCTTTAAAGGTTTTTGATGATGGCTGTGTCTTTGATTCACTGAAGCCTTCAGAGGAATCATCGAAGTTTATGAAGTAGCCGGATGCAGTTCTGTCAATTGTCCCAATTGGTTCAGGATTTCTGTTTCTTGCATTTTCACTTGGTACTTCATTGTAGATTGGTGTGTCTCTGCTAAATGTTTTTATTTGGGTTTTCAGAGGTCTGAGTTCTATTGCATTGTTGCATAGTCCTTGTTGTTCTTCTGTAGGCGTTTCGAATGTGATGAGCCTCTTCGTTAAGACCTCTGTACTGGTAGCAAACCTTGGTGTTCTGCTACTCATTGGGAGTCCACTTGGCCTACTGTTTGTTATCGGCCACATGATTGTGGTTTTACCAGGTCGATGGATACAACTCGGTTCTCCTTTTTACCAGCAAGTGGCGGTAGTACAACTGATCTTGTCCCGTTGACAGACAAGACAGGAACTGCTTTTCTGTAAGAAGGCCCAAATTCCTTCTTTACCGCAATCTTCTCCCTGACTAGATCCCCGACTTTTGGAATCCAGACAGGTCTTGCTGGGACAGGTGGTGGTTCTTCAGTGGTTGTTGGCTGTTGTTTCAACTTTATGTTGCTCAGGTCTTTTCTTGTTTTGTTTAAGTCCTGCAAAATAGCCAAACGGTCTTTGATATCAAAGCTTTTTTCTTTCACCACTGAAGTCTGACTGTCAAGGTCAGAGATAATCATCTTAGTTCCAAATAATAATTCGTACGCACTGAATCCCTTCAGAGAATTTCTTGGCAAGTTATTGAGACTACGTTGGACACTTATTAGATGTTTGACCCACCCAGCTCCCGAACCTAATATCCTTTCAGTTATAGATTGCTTTATGCCTTGGTTTTATCTTTACACCATCCCGTATCCCTCAGGAAGGAAGTGAGAAGATTCCCGCTGGGCTATGCTCATTTGGTCATTTTTTCCATCAGGCTGGAGGGCTAGAGTGAAAACAATGGTCAAACGTAGCACGCTCTTAGCGTATATGCCATTTAGACTCGCAAATCTTTGTATAACAGTCCAGACGTCAGCCGAGTGCTGGTGATCTACATTATAAGTGGAAACTAGCCTGTATATGTTAATCGCAAGCCATGCTCTTTACTGGTGATATTATCTGCAGTAAAACGACGAGGTATTAAACTGTTTCTCTCCCCACTGCGATTTCTGTTGCAGTTTGGGCAGTTTTTTACAAACATGGTATGATTCAGGCTCATGCCTGGCCACCAGTACCGTGATTGTAATTCTTCCAGAGAATCTTTTAGTTTGAGGTGTCTGAGACCCTCGCCCATATGTGCGTCTGCGATTAACAAGTTTCTCCTGTCCATGTTTGGAATCACTCTATCCCCCACTCCAGGGATTCGAGCAAAAGGGACGGAGTTTGCATCGATTATGTATGTATAATTGAGTGGATAGTTGATCGGTAACGCTGAGCAGTCGCCTTTTGATGACGTTTTCACCGCCAGCACTGTTTCACCGTCAATGTATTTTAATGTACGCTTTTTTCGAACTACGGGAGCCGATTTAGTGGCTGCCGCTGTGGCTGTTTCAGCCAATGAATTCCCTGCAACGTGAACGCCATCACGTTGATGACTCAGTGAGTGTGTCACGTGAGTCTTTGGTAGTTCTTTTTGTAAAAGAGCTATTTGTTCCCAGAGCAGTTTCTGCTTTATTGGTGCATCTGTGTCATCTTTGTAACCCTTTTGAATCCATGTCTGCAAATCCTTGTTATATGATTTGACGCAGTAATATGAATCTGACACTATAAGTGTCGGGAATTCGCGATCCGCATTATCTAGCGCCATTTTCAATGCCATTATTTCAGTCTGTTGTTCTGAATTTGTTTCAACTGAGTGTGTTTTTGTCAATAGAGGTTTTAGTTTACCTGCGCGCCACACTTCTTTTGTAATCTCACATGTGGGGTTGTATGCTTGTTCTCCCCAAACGGGAGGTTGAGCATGTCCGTCTGTATAGATTACACAGGCGTAATGTCGTAAAGGCAGAATGTCGATTGGCAGAGGATATGTTTTTTCATATTCTAGATTTTTTAATTCTTCTAGTTCTGGATCAAAGTAGTAGTATACTTTGTCCGTTGTGACTGAATTCACCCATTGTATTCATTCCGGATTCAATGTTGTTGTTGGTAAATTACAAGGTGTTGTTAGTGCCTCAAAGGCTGATTTTGCTGTCCTGACTGTGATATGTCTACCGTCAGCTTTGTCTTTTTCTTTAGCTATAGCGATTTGAACTGCATGAACAATTTTTTCTTTGTTGCTGAATTTCTGTTCAGCTTCTGTGTACAAGTGTGATTTGAATGCAATTGGTACCTTTTCTCCCTCATTAGAGGTCAGGTATGTGAATCCGCATCTTCCTGGGATGACTCGAATCACAAGATTGCGTGTGTTATCACGTGTTTCTAATTTTGTTTTAATTAGCATGTCTGTTTGTAGGGATCTCAAAATTTCTGTGTGTATTTGAGTCCAATTGGATTTTTTAAAATCTGGTTTTATCAGATCATAAAGGGGTTTGACCCTTTCTGCGTAATTTGCAATGTATGTTCTTCCGAAATTTAGGAAGCCTAGAATTGACTGTAGGTTTTTCAGTGTTCTAGGAGCTTGGATTACGGCACATTTCTCTAGGAAATTGTCTGCCAGGCTTTTGCCTTCACTTGATAATTCATATCCTAAGAACAGGACTTTCAGATGGGCAATTCTGGACTTTTTAAAGTTGAATTTGTAACCCTCTGCAGCGAACCCAAGTATTATGGTGTTCACTCTCTTCAAGTGAGTATCCAAGTCATCATCTGTTAAGTAAATGTCATCGACATAAGATAATGCTTCATCATCATATAGTTGTAGTAATTCTGTTACTCTTGCTGAGAATACCCCCGGGCTGTTCTTGTACCCCTGGGCTAATCGACAGAATTGCTTTTGAGTGCCATTTATTGAGAATGCAGTTAAATATCTGCTCTCTGGTGCTATATTTTGACAAAAGAATCCATTAGAGATGTCTAAGGTTGTTTTGTATTTTTTGCGCACTATGTTATTCATTAGTGCAGCACTGTGTGAGTTTTGCACTGCAAAAGTTTTGCAACATGTGTTAAGGTGTCGGTAATCCAAAACTAGACGATATGAATTGTCTGGTTTGGAGACCGGAAACAAAGGATTGTTCATTTGTGAGGTGCAAGTTTCAATCACCCCCTGGTATTCTAGCTGATCTAGTATTTCATTTACCTGTTTTTTAGCTTCTTGCTTAATTGGGTACTGCCTTTGTGCAGTAGGTTGTGATTTTAACTGGATTTTGTGAGGAGGAGAGTCCTCATCCCATCCTACATGATTTTTATATAAAGCAAGAGCTAGAGCCACTGCCCATTTTCTGGCAAGTGTGTATTTTTTATGAATTGGAATTTGATTTGAGAAGGCTGGCATAATTACTTCTTCGCCATGAGGGCACTCCCTAACAAACTCTGGTGGCCAGTCTTTTTCAGCTAGAAGGATATCATAGCCCTTGGAGAGATTATCCCAAAATAGACCCCTTATTTTTCTAGTCTTATCTCCCTCTATACGCAATGTTATTTCGTATATTTTGTGAGGTTTGCTAACTCTGGTGTCTGCAGTTTCCACTTGAAGATATTCATTCGTGTCCACTGTCTCCAGATGAGTCATAAGGACTTTGCGAGCTATGCTCACTTCTGCTGCGCTGTCTAGCATTGTCTGAGCCCATTCTCCGTTTTTCAGTTGTGTCCTCAGTATTCTCGGCATTGTTAACTACCTTGATACTGGCTACCTTCTTTTTTGGAAATTGTAATTTCTTTTTTAGTTGAGCAGGTTCCTTGTCTTTGGACTTGGCGTGCTCTTCTCTTTGTTCTGATCGTCCTCTTCTTTCCGATTTCTGCGAGGAATTCTGAAAAGATTGAGAGGGACGTGTATCAATGTCTTCATATCTATCAGGCTTTTTTATATTATCCCTATTTCTAAGGTTATATTTTTTCCCAGAGGGGTCACTCTGAGGTGACCTGTGTCTTTGGTTCGGAGATTTCTCTCTTCGCCTAGGAGACCTTCCTCTGGACTGGAATTTCTTTTCTTTGGGATTGGATTGTTTGTTTCCATCCCAGTTCTTTTTTGGTGGATTATTATTAAAAAATATTTTTTCAGGACTTTCAGTCAGTTGCGGTTTTACTGGTATTCCACCTAAACTATCTCTACCTAGTTCCTCATAGGATTTTTCTATGATTCTGGCAATTTCAGCTGGTTGGTCTGCTATATCTGTCTCTTTTAACCTCTGGCGGATCGCCACGTTTGCTGCTTCACCCTTTATGTTGGCTAATAATATAGCCGAGACCTGCTTGAAGTCTTTCAGTAATTTCATACCAAGAGTTAAAGCGGGTTCTGGACCGTATTCGTCTTGAATTTGTTTTAGCACATCTGGTATCACCGAAATGGATGGAACACCGTGCGTTTTTGTGTAGATGGAAGCAAAGACTGTACCCCAAGTGTCACAGTCCTCTATGTGTGGTGCGATTCCCATTGGGAGACAGATAGTCAGAATCCTGTGTTTTTCTAATGGGGTGGTGTCAGGAAACACCGCCTCTATTTGGGTGATTTTTTGTGCCAACCAGAATGGTATTTGTTCCCGTTTAGCTGGTACTTTACCTAGGCAGGACTGGATGTTCTGTGGTGTAATTTTATTTGTGTTCCCCTGGTGAGGGGTCAGCTGTGGAAGTTTAATTGCTGGCTGAATTGTTGAAGTCCGCATCACATACTGAACTAATTGTCTATGAATTTTTATTAATGGTTTTAGTTGTACTAAAAGATCTGCTGTAGACATCCCTTCGATGTCTGGATGTGGTGTGTATCCGGCTAGGACCGGCCACGTTGCTCCTGGTCTACCTAAAGGACCGAGCCTGGTGATGTGATTATTATGTTTTAGGGCGCCATCAAATAAGAGCAAATGCTCTTGAAATTTGAGTGGTACTTCCACCTCCTCGAAAGGAGTGTACTCATTAGGAGGTTCCTCTATTTTGTAATAGTGGAAGTACTTAGTTACAGCATTTGCTGCTGGAAAATGTATCCATGAATAATATACCTCTGTCTGCCGATATTCGTGTGCCTCAATTACGAATATGACTGTGCCACCTCTAGGTGTCAGTCCATTTTCTATAAGTTTCAGGGTTATAGATCTCCTTTTGATGACCGGGATGAGTATTATATCCTGGTCTGCATCTAGTGCTGCAGCATCAGCCGCTGCGAGTTCAGCTGCTAATCTAACTGCCTCTCTTTCTTCTTCATTGTCTGACATTTTACTGTCCTGAAGGTTATTATGTTTGTTTGCAGATCAGGTTTCTTATGGAAACAAAGATTAGATGCACAATATTTTGGAACAGTGTATCCTTCAACGTTGACTAAACCAAGAACCATACATAGGAGTTCCCTCCTGCGAGGTCTGGCGGATATAACCTTTCACCCACTCCAGACGTCTTTGGAGTATAATGGGAAAAGGGGTCTGAGTGAGAAAGCACGACTGAGTTACTCTAAATGTCTTACGTTAGTTTTATCGCCCTTTCCAAACGCGTTGGGCGCCATGTAGTGTAGCTCCTATCATCCCAATAGGCTCTGCGCATTGGAATAATACCTACAATAGTAAAGGCCTAGGCCAGACGTTAACTAGGTCTACTACTGTCGATACTAGACTTAAAGTTTTGGGTTTGCCAGCTTAGCTCAGAGTTCACTAGAAACTTTCTCGAATGTTCAGGAAAGAATTAACTCCCCTGATTAGACAAGAAGGGATTTAGTTTCTGACAACCATAGAACATGACAACTTTGCTCTCCCCTAATCAAGAGTAAATCTCGAGAGTCGTGTGAACAAAAGGCAAATTATTTTACTCAGTCAGTACGTGCATTCTTAGTCTCATCAGAATGTAGAGAAAAGGAAGAGACGGGCGTGTTCAATAAAAAGGTGTTATTTATTGATCAGTCTCTTTTCTCATACAAGAGAAATGGATCGATATTATTGCAATACTTATAGTTAAGTAAAGTGCATACATTAAAAGCAATAGTATAAAATAATACTGTAAAAACATTGATATGGTTTCTAAGCCATATGATGTTTAAAATGATTAAAATATATTTACATACACATATACATTTGACTAAACGTACTCAACTGGTGTTTCTAAATACGCCTACCCCGTGTACCTGACCTAAGTCTAATACGTGGGCGGGAATAGAAAGTTACAGTTTAAGTTAAGTTTGTTTTTGCCAAGTGAATAACTAAAGAATTCTCTGTGAGGGGTTATTCAGTTCTGTACCTGGAAGTTAGGATGAATGAGGAATGGTATCTCTTTCTCTGCTCTCGATATTCCAGGCTGCCTGCGAGGGCTACCCGGAAGCGCCGGTGCTGGGTCTCTCGGCAGGAGAAAGCAGCTTCTCTCAGCGCGTCAGAAAGGCGGGGCTGCTGCCAGCGGGGTCTGCTCTGCTCTGGGCTTCGGCAAGTATGGCTGCTCCGTCTCGTCACCACGCGTGTGTTTGCATAGGGCAAGATCGGTAATATTTATACCTTTAAGGTGCCGAGATTGACGTAAGGATGGACATAGATATGTCAATAAAGATGTCATACGACTTGCTCGTTAGCACATTCTTTTGCTGAAGTTCTCTGTGAAATCAAAACAATGGCCGCACGGTTTTTCCAGGTTGTCATAGGTTTGATTTGTTATGAGAACTCCGTATGCCTTATCAGGGGCTGGAGGAATATCGCTTGTCTAATTAGATCTCAAGCGTTATGACCTAATCAGATAACACGTTCCTGTGCCGTAGTGTGACTGCGTCAGATAACGGTATCTGCATCATGGGGGTTTTCCTTGCCTCATGGGCTGACTGCTAGTTAACTTGTTGGTTAGTTTAACTAGAATAGGGTCAGGAATAGGGGGATCGATTCAGAACCTATAGGAATACATGACACCTGAACCCAGGACTTCGATATGAACGCAATTTGCTACCTCCTCTCCAGCGCCTCCGTGCCGATGTCCTTGCTTGGGGTGGACTCCCTCTCTCTCCCCTCGGAAGGGCGGCGTTGTTCAAGATGATGTCGCTACCCCGGTTCCTCTATGCGTTGCAAAACACACTAGACGCCGTGCCTGCCAGTTATTTCCGAGAGATTGAAAGTTTACAGAGACAATTGGTGTGGGGGGGCCGCTCTCATATTGCTATTGCGAAGCTAACACTTCCGTGGAATGATGGCGGTGTCGCACTCCCTGATATTCGCCAATACTACTGGGCGTCTCAGTTAGGAGCTATCAATCACTGTACCTACGCTCCTTCGCCGAATCCGGCCTTTGAGATGGATAAGTGGCTACTGCCTGGCGGAGATTACAATAGGGCTCTCTATTCTAGATCTGCCGGTAGGACTCTCACGGGCCCGACTAGGACGGCAGTCCAGGTCTGGCATCGCGCTACGGTGGCTCTAGGTTGGGCCGATAGGTTGACCCGTGCGACTCCATTGTATGCATCGGATAAACTTGGGTCCCTTTGGCGGTCGAAAGGTTTTGACAGGTGGGATGTGATCGGTATTAGCAAGGTGAATGACGTGTGGACCAAGGGGAGCGTTAAGACGTTTGATGAGCTGAAAATTGAGTATGATTTGAATGATAGGGAATTTTTTCGGTACGTGCAAGTTCGACACGCGGTAATATCAGTCTTTCCCTCGGGTACGGATGTGCCGGAGGCGTCCCCGCTTGAAGATAGGATACTGGATGGGTACGTTCCTGATAGCACGATCTCGCTTATATATAAAAAATTGATCAACTCCAGAGCTGATCTCTTGTGTCACCTTCGAGAGGTGTGGATTAGCGATGGGCTGGAACTTGATGATGAAGACTGGCAGGCTGCAATCTCCTCCCCTAAGGAGGTGGCGATCCCGACGCGCCTCCGGTTTGTCCAGCTTAAGATCCTACACAGGGTGTATGTGACCGGTCCTCGTCTTGTACGCATGGGCTTTTCTGTTGATGGACTGTGCAGGCGTGGCTGTGGTCTCGTGGGAACGTTTCTCCATATCATTTGGGAGTGTCCTGTGGTGATGCGATTCTGGTCTCGTGTGCATGAAGTTATGAGTGTGGTTACGGGTGTGCGGTCGATGCCTGAGGCGAGGCGATGTTTGCTGAATGTTTGGGAACCGAATGATTATAGTGTGGCGCAAATTCGTTGGGTGACCTTAGGAAATATGATTGCCAAGAGAGACATTGCCCAACTGTGGGGTGCCCAGAGATCGCCGACTGTTCAACTATGGACACAGAACTTGGACTGGTGTATGTTCAGGGAAAAAACTGTATATATCTCCAGGGGCACGCCCCGAAAATGGGGGAAGATATGGACTCAATGGAATGTGTATCGTGGTGAGATATATACTCCCCCCCTTCCAGAATTTGATATTGAACCACTATCTCCCCAACCCAATGTTTCCTCCACGCAGACTTAGACATATTTGATTGCTTCCGGTCCCTCTGCCCCCCGCTCATTCGAAATGTCTCTACCTCCTCTTTGAAATGTACTTCCAGCCCCCCACACACTGTAACTCTGTGATGTGAGTACTGCCTTGTGTTTGCTTTTGTTTCTGTTTCTGTTTTTTGTAACTTTATATTTAATAAAAAGTTTTCAAAAAAAAAAGTGCTAAAAGATACTGTAATCTCCTATCAAGTAAAAAGCCATTTCAGTTTGTTAATAACTAAAAGGTAAGCCTTGAAATGGAGTGGATATAAGCAAAATAAATAAATGAGCTACACTATTTGATGTCCTTGTAGAAGAAGATGTTGGAAAACACAAAAAAGGGTGTGACTTGGCAGAAAAATAATGTAGTCAACAGGTCAACATAAAACTGTTTCAAATCTTATCAACGTAAGTGTTTACTCTTTAAAAAAAAAATATAAAAGCAGCGTACAGGTATCCTTAACAAGAACTGAATGTGAGGGTGCATTAAAAATACCAAATGTAGTTAGACCTACTGATAGACCAAGCCAAATAAAAACATATTTTTTAATTTCAAATGGTCAATGGATAAAAGGTAACCATTGAATAGTAGGAGATACAAGATATTATAGCAATGTGTATTCCATAATATTTGGTATTCCTATAAAGCAGAGTGGAAATTACTAGGAAGCATGTGATGTGACAGATAAATACTCTGCTAAATTAGCCAACAAGTGAGTAGCATGTCAAATTTCATGCTGGTAAGTGTCAACACTTGGTACGTAGGTGCTACTAAGTATAGCCAGTGTGGGTCATTTTTTTGGCACACTGTTAACTTACCTTATATGGCCATGTTGTGTATTAATTTATAATTTTTGCAAAATGGCAAATACTCAGTGCTATGGTGCAAGGCAAGGGTGCGCTATAACCAGTGCAAACCAGACTTGTTGCCATTAAATAACACAGCACCTTTAGCAAACCAGATAGACGATGCATCCAACACCAAAATCCAAAAAGAGATCTAGACAAAGGATTTTTTCTCATTGAATTTATTTTTGTTTGGAAATGTTTCCCTCAAATTTGTATGCAGTTCTCTTGGCTCCTTAGGAAGTCATCTAGTACACCTGTGCTTGTAACAATGCAGAGGGGTACTAGTGTACTTGTTGCTATTTTGTGTTTGACTGAGGTTTGCACTGCAGGTGCCTGGGAAGTACTGATTCTCTTCAAGTTGTTGACTATTGCACTGTTGATGCCCACAAAGCATATTTAATGTCCTTGTCATTCAGCTACATTACCACATTACTTGCTATCGTTTTTCAGCTGTACTGTCAAACCTAAAAGAAAAACTTGTCCAGTCCCAGAATGCAACATGGTGTAATTAAAAAGTGAAGACTGCAATCTCACATGATATGCAGCTACTTGATAATCGGGTTATACTAGAAAAAAAGATAATTTGCTTACGTTTGCTATTTTGGAACAGCTAAGAGCTAGTAGGTTCAAACAAATTTGTGTAAAATGGTCAGTCCTCATTAGTAAAAATTATGCCTCCATTTCCTTTATTAAGTATTAAAAAATTAGACACTTTTAAATGAGTTATTCACATACATGTTGTTTTAGGTTTATATGTCAAAAGAAAACATACAGAATTGTATACATTTGCTTTGTAGGTCTCGCCTATGCAGCGCAAGCTCTGTGAATTTGAGATCTTTGGTTTTCCAAGAGTGGGCTTTATTGTCACTCTCTTTTGTGTGCTTTTTATTGGTAAACTGAATTAGGCTTCCTTTGTTTTCGCGAGTTTGTCCTTCCACTCGAGCATGGACACACAACTTGTATCCTTCCACTGATCATGTTTTATTATCCTTATTTTTCTTTGTGTTTAATCACTATACTAGAGTGTGTCTTGTTCAGCTGGCTCCCTCATGTACTTCTCCCACTTAGGGTCCCTCCCTCATCCATGTTGCGTATCCACACTCCTTCCTTCCATTGTTTTCCATGTTGTGGCTTGCCCCACCCATCCAACTTCCTTTTATTGTTGCCTGTGTTTTTGCCTGCAACACCTACCTGCCACTGTTGTGCATGTTGTAGCCTCCTCCACATATTCTCCTGCCTTCCTTCCATTGTTGCCAGTGTATTTACTTGCTTGCTCCCAATCAATCAATCAATTAGGACATTTATTAAGTGCGCTACATACCCGTGAGGGCATCAAGGCGCGGGGGGTGCTGCTACTGATTGAAGAGCCAGGTCTTGAGAAGTCTTCTGAAGGCCAGTAGATCTTGGGTCTGCCGTAGGTTGATGGGGAGGGTGTTCCAGGTCTTGGCGGTGAGGTGGGAGAAGGATCTGCTGCCGGCGTTGTTCTTCGGATGCGGGGGACTGTGGCAAGGGCGAGGCCGGCGGAGTGGAGCTTGCGGGTAGGGATGTAGAAGCTGAGTCATCTGTTGAGGTACGGTGGGCCGGCGTTGTGGAGGGCCTTGTGTGCGTGGAAGAGGAGCTTGAAGGTTCTCCTCTTGTTGACGGGGAGCTAATGAAGGTCTCTCAGGTGGGGGGTGATGTGGCTCCGGCAAGGGATGTCGAGGATCAGTCATGCCGCGGCATTCTGGATGCGTTGTAGCCGTCTCTGGAGCTTGGTTGACGTTCCTGCGTAGAGGGCGTTTCTGTAGTCCAGCCTGCTGGAGAAGAGGGCCTGGGTGACTGTTCTTCTCGTTTCCGTAGAGATCCCCTTGAAGATCTTGCGGAGCATTCGTAGGGTGTTGACGCAGGATGAAAATACAGCGTTGACCTCATTCCCTCATTCCATTGTTGTCCGCATTATTGAGTGCTTCTACCTCCCCACCCTACTTCCATTGTTGCACTTGTTGTTGCGTGCCCTGGGCCCTCCCTCCTTCCTTTGTTGTCCTTGTAGTTGCTTGCAACATCCACCTCCATCCTCATTCAATTGTTGCTTGCTTCCACCCACCCTCCCTTCTTCCGTTGTTGCAACAGTTATTGTTGCTTTCTCCCACCAATTCTCCTTTCATCCATTGTTGTCTGTGGAGTTGCTTTCAACACCTACCCTCCTTCAGTTGTTGCCTGTGATGTCGCATGCCTTCACCTACACTACCTTCTTCTATTGTTCCTTGTGTTGTTGCTTGCAATGCCACTCATCCTCACCCCTTCGTTTTTCTTGTGTTGTTGCTTTCCCCACTCACCCTCCTCTGTTGTTACCTGTTTTGTCTGTACCTTAAACCTCTTGTTGTTGTCCGTGTTGATGCCAGTGTTTACTTTTACCCACTCTCCCAACATGCGTTGTCAATGTGCTTGCTCGAAGCCCCTCCCTTCCACCATCCATTATCCGTGTTGCCCCCCTGACTTACCCACACATCCATGTTTCCTCCATAACTGCTTTTGTGTGACATTTCCATGGTTGAAACATACTTATGAGTGACATTCAATGATCAAATATGTGACACTTTCTCTTGAGTAAAACCAAGCACTGAAGTGCAAGGAAAGCGGAATGACAGTCTTTTGAGCAATGAAAAGCTCTAAAGCAATCTTGAAACAGCTGCTACATACCTCAAATGGAAGGTTACTATCACAATCAACTATAAAAATGTGAGAAACTCCTGGACAGGCCACTACTTACCAAGGCTGCGCTGACCCTTGCTGCACTAGTGGCTAATTATGACATTACTGTCTCTGAAAAGTGCAGAATTGCTGGGCCATGATGTAACTTCGCTATATAAACACATTTTGTATCACAACTTCGAAACTAGATTTTAAATCTCCTTTTCTCATTGATTTAGAGAACCACAATATGACATAAAAACATGATCACCCCAAATGGCACAGTGACAGACAGATCACTGTCTGCCTCCCTGCAACTTACCAACTCCCTCAGCTAGTCTTCTGCTGGATGACTCTCATGTTATAACTGCTCCTGTGTGTGGAGTCACACTGGCTGCCTTTTGACACTCAACTAGTGTAGAGATGCTGCTACCTATTCTGCTTTTGTTTTCTGCTGCTCAGTGCTGCTTGTGACCGTGTGGAGTAAGAGTAAGTGCAGACCTTGTGCTCTCTCTCATGGGTGTACACAGGGAAAAACTCCCTACGCATTGACAGTCTGCCACACTTGACAGTCGCCCCAGCTTTTTGAATCATTACAGTGTGGCACGTCATTGCCATGACTGGAAACAAGCAGATTGCCCTCCTGTGCCTTCCCACATGTGAATGCCTATCAGGATCAGCATGTGTGACATGAGTGGCTTGTTATTTTTATTGTGTCAGCATGTGGGCCCCAAGCGCCTGTCCACTCGCAATGATGCCTTCCTGGGGGCCAGCAGGAGGATTTTGAAAAAAACCATTCTGGTGCCTGTCTTCAGTGTGCTGACACACTAGCACACAACGTAGCACAAACAAAGCACTGTCATTGAGGCTGGGGGTCTGTAGCGATGCGTGGTCTGAGAGGTGCCAACAGCCCCACTCACTCTATCCCTGCAGGGGAGCATGCCACGTGTACCAACACAAAACCATCATTTTGCCCATCAGTTGCCGGGTCACTGGCCAAACAACATCCAATCACTCACTGTGTGGAGTTGAATTAACTGTCACTGATGGCGGCGTGCAGTAAGCATCAGTTTTCGAAAAACAATAGGGCAAGTTGCCACCATCTGGATGCATCATCACTCTCAGCCTCAGTGTGAGCAAGGGGCAGTGCACTGCTGAGTAGTCTCGGGGTTATTACTACTCTCCAGGGAGGATGTAATTGTCAGAGTCTGTTTAACAGACTTAGCCATGGCATGTCATGTGGCTGAGTACCGGAGGCTCGGATTCATTTTGCACTGCAGTCCGAGCCTGAGACGGAGTTATTCTGTGTGATGACAATTTCTGATCATTATTGATACGAAGAAACTCAACCTTGAAGGTGGCACTGTATAAAGCAGGCTCCCTGGCAGCACAGTTTGCACAGCACTGCCAGCAGGCAGCCGGCTGCTTGCGCTTTTGCAATGGCCTGCTCCTATTCGCAGTTTCTTATGCCTAGCAGTGCGGCTGTGTTAGGAGGAGCTATAAATTCATGATTAAGCATTTTAGTTCAGTGATGAGGACTTCCACGCTAAACTGCATTGGTCTAACCACTGATGCATGATACTTGGCAGAGCTGTACCTCCAGCCTGAAAAAAAAAAAATGTGCTTTAATTCCCACCCCTCCACTGTCCATGTTGCCCCCGAAACCCATTCCTTCCCTCCCTCCTTGTATCCCCTGCCTTCCTTCCTACCCCACCAGCAATTAAAAAAAAGGGTTACAAACATATCATATCTCCTTTTTAGGTCAAGCCCAGAGTCAGCGTGCATGGGCTGCCCCGCGAAGCATGATGTATCTACAATTTAACCAAGGCTTTTGATTGCCATTTGTTCTTTTTTGGGCCTATCAGAAAAGCTGCCTTTTTATTGGTACATTGCTTGTAATTGTCCCTCCTATGGGTACTTGGTTCACGTCCAGGTGTTTCACTAATTGCTCCTTCGGATTGGCTATCACGGTTCCTCCTGGTTGTCCATCGCAACGAGCGGCTCATTTGCTCTTTCCCCCTTAATCAGCGCGGCATGCAGTGTTTTATCTATTCATCTGAGTGGTACATCAAGCTTCAACTTTAAGCATGGATGCATTTGAACTTTAAACTGCATGCTTCAAACAGACAGACATCTTGACCGCTGCACATTTCTCTGTGTATTTGGTATGATTCTGCTCAAGCGGGCACTATTGCATTTAGGTTTCCTTTTTTTTTTGACAGATGGCGATTGTAAGTCACGTGGGTGATTCTGCCAATGTGGTCTTATGTTTACACCTGGAAGACCAGTGACTGGAAGCACAAAAGACAAATAGAAATGTTACTCAAGAGATTTAGACAGAGGGCACTCTGTGCTTCACTTTCTTGTGAGAATAAACAGCTTGTAGAGAAGTGATTCTGTACGTCGTGTCAGAGCTGTAACTATTAACGCCATGATGCCTTGTTTCTCCAAGTTATAGCGCAGAGTTGTTGGAAAATGTGTGTTCTGTTATGAAACCGCACCCCACCATATAAGAAGCATTGAGTAGTTCACCATAAAGGGCTTTGCAGTCCTCTCTCCCCTTCAAACATTCTCCAACGGAAACAGTGGGTACCAAGGAAAGCTAACCAGGACTGGTGCATGGATTTTTGCTACACTTGACAAAGTGACATTTTGCGCCACTTCACCCCCTGTACTCTTTACTAGTTTTACGATAATGCTGATGGTCTTCTGCTCCTCTAGACTTAAGGCAGCGGCCTGCTCTTGCCTTGTTCTTGAAACTGACTCTGGAAGATGAGACCCTTTTTCCGCTGAGGCCCAAATCCATAGCATGCCCTCCACTATGGCTGGGATCTGCCAGCAGTATTAGGGATGTGGCTTTCGGCTCAGTCTGTTGTCAGATTTCTCACCTCTTCGCAAATGTGCTTTCTGTTACCATTCTGACCCACCATCTCTTTTCTGCACCGTTGCCCAATAGCCATGTGAGAAAAAAAACATTTCTTCTCTGTTTGATTTTGCAAATAGAAGAGGACAGATGGTATCTAAAGCAGATTACCTGATAGGTGTACATGATGGTCTTACCATCAAATAAGAACCTGGCTATTTTACAGTGCTTGCAAGTGTTTACCATTTATAGCGCTGTAAATAACAAGTGTGAAAAGCTACAATGGTTCTGTCGGGAAAGTACTATTGCTTCACAGTTATGAGCTTGATCATGAAACATTCATTTGAGCTTGGAACATTAATGTATAGCAAATAAAGTTGGAACACAAAAAGCACAAATTTGCATTGCGAACAAAAAATCTACTTATTGTTCAATAAAGCAGTATTGATATGCATTTTTGTTATAAGGCTGTCAACAATTCAATGCAAGATTGTGGTGCCATGTAGTATAGTGAAAAAACGTGCTCAGTGACAAGTTCTGTATTAACAAGCAACTGTGCAAACTACCAGAGATATTGGTTTCTTCATTGTTCTGACTATTTTTAACCTGCTCTTTCATGAAAATTTGTACATAAGTTTGATTCACCCATGTATATATATGACACTCAATACACCATAGTCACTGAGCTCAACATTAATGGTTCCCGGTGTCAGAACCGCCTGATTCTGCCTGAGTGCTGTGTCTACGTGCCGCATCAGGCTGTTCAGCCCCTGTTTGCCTTTATTGTACTGCACTCAAGACCGCAAATGCAAGGTGGTTTAAAAATTCTAAAGAACAGAAATACTTTGTATGGATCAAGCGATGGTGTGCAAACTGTGCTCAAACTCGCAGGTGCTCCCCAAATAGACTGTACATGAGTGCCATCGATTCACACATTTAAGCAAGCAATTATGAAAGCCAGAGGTTTGGATTTTGAGCGCAAAGCATTGTGAATTTTCGCACATTATGGTAATCTGTGATGTAATAACAGATTCATAATATTTGCTTAGTGCGGGGGTGGAGGAGTACAGGTAGAATGAGGTGAAAAGGTCAAAGGACCTCTAATGTTCATGCTCCTTCACGATTATTGACTATTTTTAAAGGTGCTATTAATGGTTTGGGTAAAGGATGGAAAGGGTGTGGCTATTTCTTTAAAATAGTGATGCCCATACTGGACGCAGACAGGTAGGATATTGTCTGTGCGCCAAGGTCTACAGCAAAATTATTCTCATTGAGGTTGTATTATTTCCAAACTGGAGCCATGGTATCTCATCATTCAGTCCTGTGTCCCATGTACGTAGGCGTTAGACCCACCATTGTTCTCTCGTATGGAGGATCCTCTGGAATCAAGGCCTGTTCTTTTTATGAACTCAAGTACCACCCATTTCCGATCTGTGTTCTTTTGATTGTGTTCCAAGCAATACCTTGTCAACTCTGTATCTGTTTTTTGTTGCATCTAATGGTGCTCCTGTGTTCATTGATGCAGACTTTGATTTTTCAGGTTCTCATGTCCACACACATAAGATTGTAGGGGAATGTGAGCAAATAAATAAGATTCTTGCTAAAGGTTGTTATTATCCATGGATGGATCGTTTTTATATCCACCATTTTGGTTGTGCTGGTAAATGGGCATGCCACACATCTTCTGCATGGGTAGTGTCCAACTGGTCATTGGTTGCCCCATAGTGTGGTTTAGCTCAGGTCCTTGGAGGTGGTGCCTTAGTGTGAACAAGTTCATCACGGATTCTCCTGTTACGTCTGAAAGCAAATAGTTGGGGGGGCACTGTTTTTCTGCCCCATTAAGGATATGCCAATGTTTATGTACAATGTTTTGTACATTATTTGATATTGGGGTGTATGTGGTGACGCATACTACTTTTTCATTCATCTTCTTTCCTTGTTTTTCTTCTTCTTCGGATCATCTTTCTAGGGTAGTGTTGTTCAATCAACTTCTTCTCCAGAGTCTCGTCCTGTTCCTCATAGGTTTCCATACTAGAGCAATTCCTCCGGATCCTGAGTAATTGACCTACTGGCAAATTTTGTCGCAGTGATCTGGAGTGGAAGCTCTCCAAAAGCAGTACGCTGTTTTTGTCTGTGCTCTTGATAAGAACTTTAGTCTGGATCCCTTCCGCAGTCAAGGGGAATGTGTTCTACCACGCTCAATGTGCGTCTCTGAGGTACGCTGGTGTATAATGTCTCGATGTCGAAGGTAATGAAAAGATCTTCAGCTAGGTTGATCTTGAGGTCTCTAAATAGGCACAGGATATCTTTAGTATCTTAGGTAAGATGTAGACGACTGTACGATAGGGCTAAAAAAACAATCGCAGAATTGTGAAAGAGGTCAAGAACTGATCCTATTCCCAGCACTATAGGACTTCCTGGTGGGGGCATCTGTTTTTTGTGGATTTTGGGGAGAGTATAGAATTTGGGGGTGCAGGGATTATCGCCCACCAGAAACCCAGCCTCATGTTTGGTTTTCAAATCATTCATCAGGCCCTCATTCACCAAGGTTCTGAATCTGTTCACAAGTCTTGGAGTACGGCAGTGCTTAATTTGTAAAACCTTAAGTGCCAGGGCTAAAATATTTGCTTAGAAATTGCAGTCGCCAGCGCTGCAGAAAGTCCTGATACAGTCAGATGCCTCATACTCACACTCACCGCACACACAGTCAAAGATTGACTTACAAGCGTGCACACGCAGGCATAGACTGACTTGCAAGCACTCTTGCGCACACAAAGAATTACTTAAAAATGGTGGATCCTAGAATAGCTTTCAAAATGTTTAATCACATTAATCTAAAATATCACTCAGAGTGATGTTTCCAAAAACAGACTGAAGCCTTTTTAATATACCCTGAAATAAATGTATTTACAGTGTGAATTCTCCAGGAACAGTTATTTTTAAGAATCAGTTAAAACAATCTATATGAAAAAAATGACAAAGGAAAGGATTGCAAAGAAAAAATTTCTTGAGCTTTGCCGGTTTTCTCTACTTTGAGGGGGCATACATCATACCAAAAGCTTTGATGATGCAGTGGACTGGCAAGATGTCACCCATTTCCCAAGACATGTTGTTTTCCAATAGTTGAATCTGCTTGTGTATACAGTGTATGAGACATTTACTACCACCTTGGATCATGGTGATCGCCTGTACTGACTCTGGTCATTGCGGCAGCAGAGAGGATATGCCCATAATGCTGACATTTCTGCGTGACATGCATAATTTTTTTCTTAAACGATGTCTGTCACGCCTTCCAGGTCACAAACTGATGTCCCATCTGATGCCTGTGTTTTAGTACCCAACCCTTCCACTGTTTCTGTTATAATTGTGCATCTCTTATTATCAAGAAAAACAACTCTTAACTCTGGTGTTTATCCGAAAACAGCTTGCAACTTGAAAGACTTGCTAGGGTGGCGGAAGCGTGGGACAGGAAGTCACAGGTAGTGGAAACAGCACTCAGCGGTGACGAGCAACTGGACCCGGCAGGGCAGGAGCAAGTCTAGAACTGGGAGGGGGCATTCAGGAAGGTGAAGATGATGAGGTTATGACGTAGGTACGACTCGCGTGGCTGGCGGAGGATGCCAGCAGGCTGCTGCGTGAGCCTGAATCCAGTCACACAGAAGCCTGCTCATGTACCAGCAATGATCCTGTTCTCGTGGCTCACTGGGTCTTGAGGCTGGCTTCAGGAAGGACTTACTGGTGAAGAAAATAATAGTCCCGGCCCTGTGAAATAAGAGCCGTGTGCTGAGCACCGGAAAGCACCAGCACAAATTAAGCACTGGAGTAGGGTCAATCCCGTGAATTTCATAGCTGTTTTCATCTGATAGCAATCTGATACATTCTTCTTGATCCATGTTTTATCCATGATAACGATTGTGCCGCCTTTGTCAGCTGGTTTGATGACAAGTGTAGTATTCTCTTTCAGGTCCATGAGTGCCTTCCTTCACCTTCCTTCAAGTTCTGATAGCCTTTGATGTTCTGGGAGTCGACTGTTTTAATTTTAGTACTGCCTGTTTGAAGGGATGGAACGTCACTGTTGTCGTACTTACAGTGTCAGTTATATGTTTTGAAAACAGTAATGTAATTTGTTCATTGTATATAATCTGAAATGTTTTATTTCTCCATTTTCCTCTTCTGCTTTTTCCCATTACTTTTTTCTATCCCTCACACTTTAACATTTCTCCAATATTGAAGTGTTTTACCCTTTTAGGTTTTTAAATCTCTGCCATTGTTTTCCTCAGCTCTACCAAGTACCATGCATCAGACGTTATACTAACACATTTCAGAGTGGTGGTCCTCATCGCCGCACTGAAATAGAAAGTCATGCATTTGAAGCACCTCAGTATCAAGCCAGAGTGCTATTAGTTCACTATTAGAAACTGAAATCCAGGTTGCAGTGCGCTGTCTGCGTTGCTTGTGCTGGCTTTGGGCGGCTGGCTCAGCTCGTGACTAGGCTGGCTCAGGCAAGTGAGAGCAGAGGCTACATTGTAACAAAGTTTACAGACTTCCCTCGACTCAGGCAATTCTTTCAGGTTAACCGTGTGACTCACTGTGAGACTCGTCACGTGATGGCACCTCACAGTAAGTGTTTAAATGTTGCCCAACAGCTTCTATCAAGAGACTTGCTCTCTTTATACAATGGCGGACAAGCTTGGTGCCAAGGGGCTATGCGCAGGGACGGACTGGGAACCAAGACTGGCCCTGGCAAAGTGCTCGGCTGACCCCCCACCCCCTTCCCGGGGGGTTGGGGTTGCCGCCGAGCTCTTTGCAAGGGCCGGTTTTCGGCCGATTTTGTTACAGGGCCGATTTTGCAGCTATGCTGCAAAAATGGCCCTGTAACAAAATCGGCCCCCAGCGGCCCAAAACCGGCACCCACCTGTGCAGCGCACCGGGGGATTGCCTGGTGCCCGCTACAGCTAGTCCGGCCTGGCTATGCGGCAGTCATTGACTAATGTGACAGGCTTGTGACCCATGGCCGGTCCGGTCCCAGTCTAGACAGCTGCGGGATTGGTGGTCTCTTACAGGCAGCACTTAATTGCAGCCAGGCAGCCTCATCTCAGAATGCTTGCCATGGCGCCGCAGGCAAGGAGTCGTCAACTCGAGTCCTGGAGGAGTACGGTTGCAGCCGACTCTGAAGACAGCAGCACCCAGGAGGGAGAGGCTGAGCTTACAGCAGCATCAGGTAAGGGAACCCATGCCCCCACCTGGAAACATAATCTCGCTCCAGTACTAGCTTTCCCGGTCTGTTTGGTCTTGAATTCTCACAGAGCAGGCCAGGAGAACAAGTTAGGAATTTTACTCATGCACTCAGCAGGTAATTGGAGCCACAGGGAGGAAAGGGTCTGCACTTGGCACTTAACCCCGCAAATGGCATCATGCCCCGCCGGCGCTTCACAGCAGATAAACGGCAGTGATCTGCAGCACCACAGGAAATAAGGGACCCTGCGTGAGACACCTGCCTGCAACTGGAATCTTTCCCCCATACCCTCCGAAAACACCAGAGAAACCCATACACTCACCGTCCACGACCCAGCTTCCCTCTTCCATACTTCCCTTCCACAAAGGACTGCCCGGGTACACGCCCTGCACACAAGGCTGCCACAGGTGAGTGCGGCCTACACTTAAACAAGCTGGAAGGTGAGCCCTAGGCAGTCACCAGGATGAATGCGGCCTCCCCAGGGTCTCAGTCTGTTGGCGCCTGCCTAGCGAAGTGAGTCTGGCCCCTAGCATCAACAACTTGATACCTGGTTGTTGTAATCAGTGGCAGCGGTAATGATGCTGGTCCAACGTTCAGCATGGCCAGCAGCTTTGTCACTTATGAGCTTGGTGTTTTTAGTAGCTCTGTGACAGCTGCAGCCTGCTGGTGTGATCTGGTGCTGCGGGGTGGGACAGGTAGTGGCGTGCTAACCGGGGTAGACACTGTAGCGCTACAGCGCTCTAGTGTTCCGCGGGTCTCGGCTGAGACCCGGAAGCACCCACAAACATTGTTGCACCTTCTGGCCAGGCATGGCCAGGAGGATATAAATAAACGACCGGAGGTCGCTCGTGGCTTCCGGTCCCACTGAGTAATCTAATGTGTAGTGTCGTTATTGTCCAGTCTGTAAAAGCCTTCCCCTTTGTATGGTCCCGACCCCCCTACACTGGCAACGAGGGTGGTGCTCATATGTCCCCTCTGACGACTACACCACTGCCGACGAGTGCCGAGGAGGTCTGTTTGCCTTACCGCTGTCCTGAGTGGTGCGGTCGCGGTGGCGAAGCTCCGTGTGCGGGACCTCGAAACGACTGGGTCTGCGGCTGGGTCGAAGACGTCTGGTGCCGGTAAGCAGCGGGCGCAGTGCTGCGTGAGGGACCGGCGAGTAGAAGGGCCCACAGACCGAGTGCGGCAGGTCTGAGTGTAGCCGCCGAGGGAGACGGAGGCCCGGGTGCGCTACGTCACACACGCATGCGCAGTGCATGCACGCGGGAGCCTGGAAGAGTGAGCCGTGTGTGCAGGCTCCGAGCGGCGCTGAGGCAGCGACCCGACAGTGGGTGAAGTTAAAAATAGAAGTGAGCCGGATAGAGTGTTGGCTACGGACTGGGTCCCACGGAAAGTTGTGCAGGAGGAATAGGGCCAAGAAGCATTGTTACTTGCAAATGTATAGACCCTGTTGTGAAGGACAAAGATCATCCGCGAAGGGGTGAAGCTGCACACCCATAGTGAGGAGAAAATAGCATACTGGGCAGCCCATGTTGGAAAGAAAAGACTGTTAAACAAGCACTGCTACCTGCAAAAGTCTTAGTGTGGACATTTTGAAAAGAAAGGGAGAACAAAGGAAAGTGTGAAAGATAACTGTGAGGGAGCGGAGTCACAATGTCTATCCCCGCAGATAATGCAGCGCAAGGAGGAGCACAGCAGGTGGCACCACCAGCACAGATAGTGCCCCCAGTGCAGGCAGCTCTGTCACCACACGCACACATAAACCCCATTCCACCATTCAGTGCACTAATTGATCCAGGGACAGCGGCACTTAGATGGACAGTGTGGCTGAGTAGACTGAATAACTATTTTACCGCCACAAGGGAAAAGGACAACGAGGTAAAACGATCGCTGCTCCTGCATTTTGGGGGAGATGAGCTTTACAAATTGTTCACACACCTGCCAAATACTGGGCTAGCAACAGACTATGATGCGGCGGTACAAGCATTGAATGCACATTTTGATCCTCAGTTAAACCCTCACTATGAACGTTTCAAGTTCCGGCAGTCCAAGCAGCGGGAAGGAGAAACGATGGACGCATTCCATGCGAGGCTGAGAGAACTTATAAGTACGTGCCCGGACGACGATCAAACTAAAGAAGTAACAGCCCAGCTGATTCAAGGGTGTAAGAGCAAACACTTGAGAACATTGATACTGAGGCAGCCCCGGATCACGCTTGATGAAATATTAATGCTGGCACGGTCCCACGAACTCTCTGATGCACGAGCTACGGCGATGGAGGCAGCATTCAACCCATCGACAAACACAGAAGTCACGGTGAAGTCAGAAAGGGTCGATGCGGTGCAACACCGTGGCCGTAGAGGACGCGGAAGATGGCCAAACAGAACACCACGCCGCACGCCCTGCGGGTCATGTGGGTACGAAGAGCATAACCAAGATAGCTGCCCGGCACGTGGTAAGGCATGCGCCAAATGTGGTGGACTGAACCACTTCGCGAGCGTCTGCAGAAGCAGTGCAAGAGGGAATTTCCGAGGGCCCGGTGCAACAAGCAAGAGACCACCGACGAAGGCAGTAAGGCAGCTCACGATGGAGGAGGAATATCAGCCTAGAGGAGCAAGAACACAAGCCCGCTACCCACAGCGGCTAGATGATTTATCAACGGATGACGAAGAAGAATGTTACTATGTCTCGTTCGTGAGCGAACTTAAAAGACGACGAAGACCACAACCAAAGTGTCAAATTCAAATTGATGGCTCAACAGTCACAGGAGTCATCGACACGGGAGCCACTATTAACGTAATGGGCATCCAGCACTACAATGCACTACGACCCAGGCCACAACTGGTGCCATCGAAAGCCTGAATATTGACGTATGGCAACAAGACGCCGCTACCACTACGTGGCAAGATGACGGTGCAAGTCAGGGCAGAGGGTCAGGAACTAACAACCACGTTCCATGTCATCGACAGGGAAGCAGACTTACTGATTGGAAGCCACACTGCGGAAGACCTCAAGCTGAAAGCATTCGCTAACGCAGTGAAAGAGTTGCATGCGGAGGAACTCGTGCAGATGTTTCCGTCACTGTTCAAGGGGCTGGGGACAATCAAAAGACCGCCAGTAAAATTACATATCGACAAAGCTATCCAGCCCATAGCATTGAGGCATCGGAGAATCCCGTTTCATCTTCGATCATCAGTAGAACAAGAACTGAAGAAACTAGAAGACCAAGGGGTTATAGAAAAAGTGACTGGACCGACACCATGGGTTTCGCCGATGGTGATCGCGGAGAAGCCCAAGCAACCTGGCCAGATACGAATATGCATCGATATGCGGATGCCCAACAAAGCAATCAAAAGGGAGAGACACCTCACGCCCACAGTGGATGATATACTCTCGGACCTCAATGGAGCCCAGTGGTTCTCTAAATTAGATCTGAACGCAGGCTACCACCAACTGACATTGGCCGAGGAAAGCCGCTACATTACGACTTTTTCTACACATCTAGGGCTAAGAAGATATAAAAGACTGAATTTTGGAATCACCTCAGCTGCGGAGATCTTCCAGAATGCGATAAAAGAGATATTATCAGGACTTCCGGGAGTATTAAACGTCAGTGATGACATATTAATACACGCCAAGACGAGTGAGGAACATCACCGGAGACTGAGAGCCACACTAAGGAGATTGTCAGAGTTTGGTGTCACACTCCATAAAGAAAAGGGCCAGTTTTTCAAACAATCTATTGAGTTCTTTGGCTACGTCTTTGACTCTGAAGACGTGAAGGTGGATCCTCAAAAGTCAACGGCCATCAAGTGTGCTCCAGCTCCAAAGTCTGCATCAGAAGTTCGAAGCTTCATGGGCATGGCACAATACTGTGCCCGATTCATTCCCCAACTCGCCACCATAGCCGAGCCTCTGAGGAACCTGACGAAGAAGGAGAACCCATGGCGGTGGACCAAGATAGAGTCTGAGGCATTCGAAAAGGTGAAGGCGGCGCTATTGGACAGCACGACAATGGCATATTTCGACACGGCGAGGCAGACCGAGATACTGGTTGATGCCAGTCCGGTAGGGCTGGGGGCACTTTTAACGCAAGAAGCAGAGCCGGGAATATGGGTGCCATTAGCGTTCGCCAGCAAGGCCCTCACCGCTACGGAAGCCAGATATTCCCAGATCGAGAGAGAGGCGTTAGCGGTGAAATGGGCCTGCAATCATTTCCACCTTTACATCACCGGTCATCCCTTCCGAAAGATCACAGATCATCAGCCCCTAGTACCGTTGTTCAGAGGCACAGCCCCCCATCCCCCACCTCGAATTGAGCGATGGGCCATCCAGGTCCAACACTACCAAATGGACCTTGTCTATAGGCCCGGAGCAAAGAACCCGGCGGATTTCCTGTCCCGACACCCCACGGATGAGACTAGTGAACGGCTGGATCAGGAAATCTCAACAGAAGAATTTGTGGATATGATTTCGCAACTATCGTGCCCCCAAGCACTAGCAGCAGATGTTATTGTAGCCCAATACGAGCAATATGCAGTCATATTGAGAGTAAAAGAAGCAGTAGAGACTGGGTCTTGGGAGAACTTTCTACGCAATGTTACTGATTGGAATGAACCGGACCGGAATCGCTGTCACAATACTGGAAGATACGTAATGAACTCAGTAAAGCCGGCAATGGGCTCATCCTCCGAGGATCAAGAGTAGTAATCCCCATTAGCTTACAAGACCGAGCGACAAGACTAGCGCATGAGGGTCATCAAGGTACAAGGAGAATGAAAGCACGGATGAGGGAGAAAGTATGGTTTCCCCACATGGATGAGGTAATCGAGGAGATGGTACAAAACTGCCGTGCCTGTCAACTAACCAGTATGCAAGAACCACCCGCACCAATCGTCACGGAAGACCCTCCCCCAACGCCGTGGGCGTGGCTCAGCCTGGATTTCGGCAGTTTCCGGATGGGAGAGTGACTGTTGTTCTAATAGACAGCTATACCAAGTACCCGGTGGTGGAGGTCGCACCATCGACCAGTTTCGTGAGTGTACAACCGATACTAAGTAAAGTGTTTGCAATGTTTGGGATTCCGATGGTGATCAAAACGGACAATGGCCCGCCGTTCCAAGGCAGTGACTTCAGAGACTTCCTACACAACCTGGGAGTAAAACACCACCGTGTCACGCCTCAGTGGCCTCAAGCCAATGGCGAGGCCGAACGATTCATGAGGACTGTAAATAAAACTTTGAGAATAGCCCTGGCTGAAGGAGCAGACCCTGAACAAGCTTTACAGCACTTCCTAAGGGAATACCGGAGCACCCCGCACAGCACCACCCAAAGGTCCCCCTGGGCACTAATGTTTACAGGACCCCGACGAGACCTGTTGCCAACGGCAGATGGGTGGGCACCTGAACCGTATGCCCCAGAAGCCACCCAAGAAAGGAGAACAAAGACTAATGAGCGGGCAAACCAGAAGAGGCGAGCGAGAGACAGGAGCCTGTATCCCGGATATGCGGTATTGATACGCAACCGCAGGCCTAGAGGTAAATTCAAGACCCCGTATGAACCTGATCCGTGGACAATCAAAACAGCTAAGGGTACTGCTGTGACCGCACACCGTAACGGAGAAGAAGTGACTAGAAACATCTCTTGGTTCAAACGAATCCCTCCTGCAATCGACGCCCCAGGAAGCAACGACAGGACACTTGCAGAAGTTGGCAGCCAGCCAGAGAGCTCTGGACAGGCCATCACTGATGATAGATCTGAGATAGACCTGTCGCCGGCACCACGCGAGGAACTGAGTCAGCAGTCGGGCCGGAGCCGAAGTGGATATAACCTTAGGCCTAATCCACGGCCGAACCAGAGACTTGCTGATTATGAATGCTGATTGATTAACAGTTGTCCGAACATTTACCGATTTGGGAAGGCTCCAGCGCTCTAGTGTTCCGCGGGTCTCGGCTGAGACCCGGAAGCACCCACAAACATTGTTGCACCTTCTGGCCATGCGTGGCCAGGAGGATATAAATAAACGACCGGAGGTCGCTCGTGGCTTCCGGTCCCACTGAGTAATCTAATGTGTAGTGTCGTTATTATCCAGTCTGTAGAAGCCTTCTCCTTTGTATGGCCCCGACCCCCCTACAGACACCACTCAGCCAAACTCCTCAGTTATCATTTTTATTCAGATTGATTAAACTGTACTGTCTTTGAAATAAACAGCTTCCTGGCTGCCTGTAAAGGGTGTGCCTCACTCTCCTAAGCCTTGGCAATGCCCTTGTCTTTTAGGGCGGTTTGTGAGTTCTAGGTTAGTACTCTTCCATATCTGGTGCTTTGCAGTAATTTTAAGATCTTCTTAGTGTTTCTCTTTGGTGAAATCGGTGTAATTTCTGATATTTATATGCTTCCATCATCTTTATTACTTGACTTTGCTTGCCAGAAAGTGTAACTCATAGTTGTTGAAATATCACTCATAATTACACTGAAATTATATGAATGTCACACATAGTAATCTAAAACCTTGCAAGCTATCTTCCCTTCTCTGCAGTAGCAGCTCCTGGAGGGAATGCTGCTGGGCGGTGATGCAGGGAGCGCGCTGCATAGACAAATGCGATGCAGCGCGCACAATGAAATTTGTTTTATTTATTTATTTGTATACTTACCTCCCTTCTGCCATAATCCGGAGTTTACTACCCCTCACCCTGCATCCCCGCCACAAACCCCCCCCACGCCCTGCGTCACTGTCTGGCAGCATTCCCTCCAGGAGCCGCTACTGCTTCTCTGTCATTCTCTCTCTCCATGTTTTAATTTACAATGTCATTCCATCTTTTTGAAGAAAAAAATCCATTCTTTCACGCAGAATTCGTGCATATGTTTTATTTTCATTTTATTTCACGTTTCCTTCTTTGTATTTCTTGAGATTTGCTTTAAAAAAATCCATTATTTCACTCCCACTCCGTGCGTGCCTTTATTTAATTTTCATTATTTTCACATTTCCTTCTTTATACTAATTGCGATTTTCTTCAAAAAAAAGAACAACATTCTTTCACTCCGACTCAATGCGTGCATTCCTTTCCTTCTTTGTACTAGTTGCAATGTGGTTGAAAAATAACCATTCCATTCTTTCACTGTGCATTTATTTAAGCTTTCGTTCTTTGAACTACTTCAGATTTTCTTCCTGTCTCTTGTGCAGCTGAGAAACGAAACGTCAAGTAATTTATAGCGTGTGCTCAGTCTGGTATTCCATGATATCGTGTATCCCTACACTCAGCCCGAGCAGAGATCGACTGCTTCTGTCTGATCTTGCCCGGGCTGAGTTAATTCTCCGAAGCGCAGGGGATACTTGATCCCAAGGGGATACCAGATATTACACAACACCGGGTTCGAGTATCGGCAGGGTCGCTGAACATCCTGCAATTTTGGGCAAATCAGTTAATGTCCCCGTGCCTAATCAGAAAAATAATAATACTAATGTCTTCGTCAGCAACACCATTGGTGCTCGTATAAAGCTCTCTGATACCTTCCGGTCAAGTTCGCCTTATATAAAAATAAAAAAAGGCAAACGAGATTAATCTGCAAAGCTGTGGAGGCTGTTGCCTTTGGTGCGGCAGAGTGACTGTAGAGCGGCGTGAACGCAGAGCAGTTCTATTCGATGCTATTACCCCACCTCCCATTTCAAAGGAACAAAAAAATAAACTCTTCCTGGAAATTATTCTAGAGAGTACAGCCTGCTTCCAGAACAGCTGTGGAACATGTGACATATGTGCAAACCTACACTCCCAGCTTTTCACAATGCTCCCAGATAGTGGGTGCTGTTCTTCACGCCCTTTGCGCTAACCGTTTGCACCAAAAGGGGGCAGCCAAATGTAGTGAGGTCTGCCCCCAGGGCAGTTTGGGAGGGGTCTGGGCTGGCCGGATTGTCCATTTTGTGGTTTTGGGCTTTTTCGGGGTGAAGCCCAATTTTATGACAAGACCGGAGGCTCCTATTATGCTTTCTAATCTTGCATTTATTGCAATAGCAGCCAGAAAAGTGAAACAACTACAGTTCCCAGAGGGCCAGGAGACAACTGGGCCATGGGAACGTGAAAAAACGAGAGTACATTAACCAATCAGTACCAAGTAAACATATAAGAGGCCATACTGACTGCGCAGCTTCCTCTTTTCTTGCTGCTCGCAGTCAGATAAGTGCCTTTATCTATTCTGCTCTCTGTTTTATGCATATTTATTGGTGCTTTACTATTTATATGGTATATTTTCAACAGTATTTTTCGCTTACTTTCTATTTCCTTGTCGCGCTGCAGCGCGCTCGCTCTTCGCGCGTCTCGCGCGTTAACTTCCATTGTTCTCGCCTGTCAGCTGTTCTCCCCCTCTCTTTTGTGTTGTTGCTTTGCCGCAGGCGGTCTTTCCTCTCCTCAGACCCGCCCTGCTCACGCCCACTGGCCGGCTGCTTAACCCTTTCCTGCCACTGTTGTTTCCTGGTTTGCTGGTTAGAATGGAACGTGACAGTTCCTCGGAAGAGGTTCCCTCCAAGGAGGATGGTGGTTCCTTCAAACAAGACCTCAGCAATTTCATTACTAATTCTGTGGAACATGCTGTTGAGTTAAACATGAAACGCATGTCAAAGACAATGGAAAATTCCATGCTCAGCCTTATGTCCAAGGTTTTGGCCCAGTCTGCGGGGGATAGCAGAAAACGAAAGGTGGACCACTCTGCTTCTGTGCACTCTAATAAAAAATCGTCACTTTTGATGGGCGAGTCCTTCTCGCATTTGACTGAGGACGTTGTTATGGCTGACGCAGACAATTTATTTGATGTTTTTGATGTGGCTGACCCCCCTTCCCTCCCTTCCAAAATTCCAAAATCCGATTCTTTTACTTATGACCCAGTTTTTGATTCAGAGGGTCTCCCTATGTTCGACCCTTCTTCCATTCGTCATCCTAATTCCACGGAATGGTTTCCCTCCCATCATGTGGGCGAATATATTTCAGCCCGTCTACGCCTTCCACTGGAAACTGCAGTGCGGTCTATACTTAAGTCTGAATGCCCCAAACCTTCTCTACCTGAAAAGATCACACAAGTTCCCTCTATCGATCAACCTCTCCTTACCTTTTTCTTCAAATTTGGTAAAGATCCCCGCAAAGGGGTTGACAAGGCATGGTCCTCCTGTCAGGACAAGGTTTTGGATATGGTGGGTCCTTTGGCCCGCATTCTGGACATGGCGGAATCCGCCGGTCTTGAGGGTACTGACCTCTCTGCGGAGGACATTTCTATGTGGGCTCAACGAGCTTTCTGTCTCTTAGGCAATGCCAATTCTGCCATTACCCACGACCGACGTAAGGGACTCTTGATTAAGCTGGACCCCAAACTGGCCAACCTCGCTCCTATGGATCCTGGTCCCAAAGCCAATGGTCTTCTCTTTGGCGATAACTTGGTACGCGACCGTAGCAGGTTTGTCTCTACCTTTGCCTCCCTGGACAAGGCGCAACAATCTATCAAAAAAGTCTTTGCACATCGTGTTTTTGGACGGGTCGGACGAGGCAGGGGTCGCTCTTCCGGCCGTCCCTACAATCAAGGCTCCAGAGGCTCCTTCAATAACACCCAAGACTACAAGCCCCAGTTCTATCCACAGCGAGGCCGTGGGTTCAGAGGTAGAGGACAGAAAACCTACCGTAATGCCAACCCCAATCAACAAGGTAAGCCCTTCTTCTTCCCCTCCTGTAGGGGGCCATCTAAGGTTGTTCCTGTCAAAATGGCACTCCATAAGCTCAGATCCTTGGGTTCTCAACACTGTTCAGGGTTACCTCATAGAATTCTCTTCTCCTCCTCTTCAAACCTCCTCCCCCCCCCCTCTAGTTTTCTCCTCCCGTATGGCCACTCTAATCTCAGACGAGATTCTTACTCTTCTTCAAAAACAGGCCATTCAGATTTTTCCCTTCGACTCCTCCGGCTTTCTCTGCTCCATTTTTCTAGTTCAAAAGAAAAACAAGAAACTGCATCCTGTCATCAACCTCAAGTGGTTCAACCAATTTGTAATTTATCGCCACTTCAAAATGGAGACTATTCTCCATTTACGAGACACCCTTCGCCCGAAGGATTGGATGGTTCGTTTGGACCTTCAGGACGCATATCTCACTATCCCTATTCATCAGTCCCATTGGAAGTTTCTTCAATTTCAGTGGTCAGGAGTGACCTATTGTTTTACCTCTCTCCCCTTTGGCCTTTCTTCTGCTCCATGGTGCTTCACAAAACTCTTGAAGCCTGTGGTTGCCTTTCTCCGCTCTCTCGGAATCAGACTTATTATCTATCTAGACGATATTCAGATCCTGAATTCCGACAGGTCTTCTCTTCTGTCCGATCTTCAAACGTCTCAGTCTCTTCTTCTGGATTTGGGTTTTCTCCTCAACACAGAGAAGTCCTCCTTGATCCGGTCACAGAACATGGAATTTCTTGGGTTCCTTATGGACTCGGTGGCCGCTTCCCTCCTCCTTCCTCTTTCCAAAGTCTCCAGAATCAAAGCGGAGATTGCCGCCATTCTTCAGTCGTCCCTTCTGTCCCTCAGGTCTCTCGCCAGGATCGTCGGCCTTCTTTCCTCCTCTATCCAGGCCATATTTCCAGGCCCTCTCCATTATCGCGCTCTTCAGCGCCTAAAGATCAGACATCTTCGTCAAGGCCTTGCCTACGCAGATCTCATCGCCCTAGACCAAGAGTCTCGCACCGAGCTTCAATGGTGGATAGAACATTTAGATGCGTGGAACGGTCGCACTATCTTCGCTACAGCCCCAGATCTTGTCTTAGAATCAGATGCAAGCCTGTCGGGTTGGGGCGCCCGATGTGGACCAATCTTGACTGGAGGTACATGGTCCCCAGAGGAGTCCAAGTTGCACATCAACTGTTTAGAGATGCTTGCAGGTTCCTCTGCGATCCAAAGCCTCTCCAAAGACAGAATCAAATGTTCCATTCTTCTCCGCATGGACAATGTTTCTGCGGTTCGCTATATCAATCATTTCGGCGGGACCAGGTCCAAGCCTCTAGCGGATTTAGCGAAAAGTCTATGGGAATTCTGCCTCTCTCATCATTTCTCCCTTACAGCGGAATATCTTCCCGGAAATTTCAATCTGGTGGCGGACTGGCACTCCAGGTTTCTCCACGATTCCAGCGATTGGAAGCTTTGTCCCTCCGTTTTCCTCTCTCTTTCACGCAAATGGGGTCCTTTTTCTATAGATCTTTTTGCTTCCCGCCTCAACTGTAAATTACCCCAGTTTTTCAGTCGGCGGCCGGATCCTCTGGCACTCGCTACAGATGCATTCCTTCAGGACTGGTCTCTTCACCTCAATTATGCATTTCCTCCCTTTCTGATGATCAGCAGAGTTCTGTCTCAAGTTCGTCCCCAAGCCACTTCTCTGGTGCTGATTGCCCCCTTCTGGCAGGCACAAATCTGGTTTCCCTCCTTGTTGGAGATGGCAACAGACTTTCCTGTTCTACTTCCTTCTTTCGATGACCTGCTTCTCAACCCCCAGGGCCTTCGCCACAGCCTCATTCTGGACAACTCCTTGACTCTGTCGGCCTGGAAAGTTGTGGCCTCCCCCTCCTGACATCCTCATTTCACAGGAAGCTGCTCTCTTCATTGACCAGGCCTGGGCCCCTGGGACTTCCAAAGCATACAAATCCGCCTGGTCTCTTTGGGCAAGCTGGTGTTTGGAAAGGGATATCGATCCCCTTTCAGGGCCTCGAAATTTTATAATCAATTTTCTGGCTTCTGAGGCCAGCTCGGGTAAGGCCTACCGTACCATCAACCTTTATCGCTCTGCGATTTCCCTCAGCCATGTGCAAATTGATGGCAAACCTGCTGGGGCTCATCCCCTGATCTGTCGCCTCCTCAAGGGTGTTCGCTGCGCCAAACCTCCGTTGGCTAAGTATAACTTTTTATGGGATGTTTCCGTTGTTCTTAAACTGTTCATGAATTGGCCTGTTAATTCTAACTTATCTCTAAAAATGTTATCTGCCAAGCTAACTATGTTGCTTTGTTTAATTTCTATCAAAAGAGTTTCTGATGTTAGAGCTTTAGATATTTCTTCTAGACAATTTTCCCCTACAGGTGTTCTGTTCCAGATTCGCAGGAGAACTAAAACTAATTTGGATTCAGTGTTTTATCCTTATTTTCCTGACCAACAACAACTTTGTGTGGGACAATGTTTGAAAGTGTATGAACAAAAGACCGCTAATCTCAGAGCGTCCTCTTGCTCCCAACTGCTTATTTCCTTCCTCAAACCCCACCTTCCCGTCTGCTCCCCTACCCTCGCCAGGTGGGTTCGTTGGGTGATGTTTCTTGCCGGTATTGACAACTCTGTTTTCGGAGCGCATTCGGCCAGGGGAGCCATGGCCTCCAAGGCCTTTTGGTCCGGTTCCCGTTTGGAGGACATTCTGAGATCAGCTGATTGGTCCAATGACAGTGTTTTCCGCATGTTCTATTGTAAACCTATTCATTCTGTTGCTTCTGATGTTATTAATATGCTTTAAACAAGCATAATAGGAGCCTCCGGTCTTGTCATAAAATGTAGATTTTCCTAGTTATTATGACGGAAAGTCTTAATTTTATTAAAGACACGGAGGCGAGTATTATCCCACCTCTACAATTCTAATTTGTGTTCTCCCTCCCTACAGCGAATCCGGCCTTGCCGCCTGCTTCATCATAAGAGGTCTTCCCTCCATCACCTTCGTTCTTCACCCTTGTGGACTTCGTCGGACCTCCCGGCTCCTTCTCCAGATGTTCAAGTTGGACTTTGGCCTTGGCTCCCAGTGATTCCAGATTTCTGTTCCTGGACTTTGGCTCTTACTATTGTTTTTTCTATTCTTCCTTTGTTCAATGACTCTATCTGACCAGCTCGTCAGCGAAAAGAGGAAGCTGCGCAGTCAGTATGGCCTCTTATATGTTTACTTGGTACTGATTGGTTAATGTATACTCTCGTTTTTTCACGTTCCCATGGCCCAGTTGTCTCCTGGCCCTCTGGGAATTGTAGTTTTTTCACTTTTCTGGCTGCTATTGCAATAAATGCAAGATTAGAAAGCATAATACTCGCCTCTGTGTCTTTAATAAAATTAAGACTTTCCTTCATAATAACTAGGAAAATCTACATTATAGCCCAATTGTAGCCCGATTATAGCCCAAGTAGGCCAAGTAACCCTATGCTTATATAATCCTATGAGGGAATTTGCCAGCCAGCCAGTGTTGCCAGATTGGGCTATTTCCCGCACAATTGGGCAACATTTTTCCCATTTGTGCGGGGAAAAACCCACTTGGAGGGTGGCTACTTTTTGGGCTTATTAGCTGGGACGGCGCCGACACTTTGTCACTTGTAGGGCAGGCAGCATGGATGGGAACCAAGAGCAACTGAGCCAACCAGTGGTGGGAACTGGTACGAATGTCAGAAGTCAATGAACGCGAAGCGCGCTGCATGGCTGAGACATCAATGGAGGAGTACAAAGCATGGGTGTGACGTGTGTGTGATACTTTCTAGACTTGCTGCTTGAAGGCAGCAGTGCGTGCGTGCATGTGCAAATGCAAGCGCACCTGCTGTTGGCGCTGCCAAATGTTACCCAAGCATAGTGGTGCACAGGAGTGTTGGACACAGTCTCTTTGGGTAAGAGTGCCGTCAATCTAGTAACGCGCGAAAGCGCTACTAATGACGGCCCTGGGAATACTGTTTGCCCAACCCCCGCACACTTTATTAAAAGCAGTCAAGCGGGACGGCTGCAACAGAGTCTCGGCGTGGGCAGCACACTCAGCAGGGTGTTTGACGACTGGCGTCCAGATCGCACAATTGTGTCACAGTCATACTGTCACTGTCTCATCATCATGGAAAAGACCGAGACAAAGTGAGTGACAATGTGACCAACAACACTGCAACTGACTTCTAGAGTCCCACTCCGAACCGGGGCCGGCCTGTGACTTCACTCTGAGTCGTCATTGCGGCCATAAGCGGCCCGTTATGAACTGCCACAATTTGAATTGCAGCAAATTGTAAGTGAAGTGATATATTCTCTGCTTTTGTTTTGTAAATAGGTCACTGTTATGCGGCCGGTAATTGTTGGCAGGACAAACTCCTTTCAGTGTTCTCATGACTCCACAGTCTTGCTGGCTCTGTCAGTCAGTGCATGGCGCGTGTCTAACACCAGACAGGATGAAGCATTAGTTTTTACAATGCGGGCCCTAGGAAGTCATTGCTGCGATCCTTTTAGTGCATAGGCAAAATAAACAAATCGACTTGTTTTCTATCACGGTGAGGCTGTTTTTAAAAGACACACATAGCGCACTGTGTAAACTTAAGTTCTGCTGCTGCTAGCATTTGCACTTTGTGACCCAGTCATGGTCTGGCAATTTTACACCGTCAGTGCAATTTCTCGGTTTTTCTGAAAGCAGCAGTAGTGATCACTAGTGTAAAATCATGTAGGATTAGATTGTGGGTATACAATTGTTCGTCAGTACGATCAGGTGAGTTTCAGAAGTTTCATTTTCTTTTCATAGCTTGTCCTTGCTTAAATGAGTGTCATTTCTTATGTTTATCTGTTTACATGAACTTAATTTCTTTATTTTGCTCACAACGAAGAGTCACTCTTAGTGTAATACATTTAACAGTTGAATGTCATTCATAAGTACTCTGAAACCTTGAAAATGTAAGACATAAGCAGTTGATTTTTGCTCGCGAGAAAGTGTCACTCATAGTCGTTGAATGTCACTCATAATTACACTGAAATTATGAAAATGTCGCACATAAGCAATCTGAAACCTTGGCAGCTATACACTGTGTCACTTTTCTCTCGAGTCTCAGACTGTCAGACCTTGCCTGGTGATGCAGCCCTGTGCTGTTGTGGCCGTCGACTCGTGGGGCCTGGCTGCAGCATGTCGAAGCAAGCACAAATTGAAGTAAGTTCATTTATAGACATCAACAATAGCTGAAACAAATGTTCAGTATTTGGGAAATGTGTGTTTATCCAAATAATCCATTAGGAAGAAAGAGGGGTGAAGGACAAAATGCCCAATTCAGTAATAACAAGTTAGGTTTTGCCTTATAAAGCATTGCAGCGACCGCTTTAAGATCGGAATGAAAAATTTCCTAGCTAACGTAACGGAAGTTTCAATTCTATTAAGGACGCGGAGGCGAGGATTATGCCTTCTTTCTTCACTTTATTCCATTAGCAGCAAGAAGGTAAACAAAGACTACGTTTCCCACGAGCCATAGGGAAAAAGTAGGCTAGAACAACAACCAATCAAAACCAGAGTCCATGTCCAATCAGGGGCAACCAGCCCAATATAGTCCTCTGTCAGTGACCATTCTTCCTCTTTCTGAGTGCGACGACAGCTGTCCCACACTCTTCAGGGACGCATTACACACAGCACCAGAAAGCAATGCAGAAACAGCAACAGGGTACATCATACCAGCAATGCATTAAAAGCATGAAAACAGCTACTTACTCCAATACGGGGAGGGATCTCCTCCGGGAGAAATGGGCGGGATAATCCTCGCCTCCGAGTCCTTAATAGAATTGAAACTTTCCGTTACGTTAGCTAGGAAATTTTTCATTCTGTGTCAGGACTGGAGGCGAGGATTATGCTTGTTCAAAGCTTGCCCACAACCCGTTGAGCCATATTAAGAACTGGTTTGAAGTAGAACCTCTTAAAGGTAGAGTCCGAAGACCAATCTGCTGCATTAAGGATATCCTCCAGGCGGGCACCCAAGCCGAAGGCTTTCGAGGCCATAGCTCCGCGGGCGGAATGAGCACCAAACTGCCGCATACTGATGCCGGCCTCTTGCATCACCCACCGAACCCATCTGGCGATGGTGGGCGAGGAAACCGCTTTAAAGGGCTTCCATAGCGAAATCAGCAACTGACGTTCCCCAGGAGGGCGGAAGTCCTCCGTCATCTCTTCGTAGGCCTGAAGGCATCTGACCATGCACAGCTTAGGGGTCAGGAAATGCCGGGTAAGAAATAACCCTGGTATGGCACTTAGTGCGTCGTTGCAGAGTAAAGGTAACACCTTCAGGAGAGAAAATTCTTCCCGAAATGTCCAAAACCCGGACATCCGAGACACGTCTACAGGAAATCAAACAAAGAATCATAGCTAACTTCGTGGACAACTCTTTCCTCGCCAAAAACCGGTTAGGCTGCCAAGAAAGAAAAGGGTTCAAGACTTGATTGACGTCCCAGAGGGCGGAGTAACGTGGTTCCGGGGGCAGTGACAGTCTTATGCCACATAGCAGCTTACAGACCAGGGGATGTTCCCCCACCGGAGTACCATCCACAGGGACGTGACCAGATGAAATCGCCGATCTAAAATAATTTATAGACCGGTAGGCCAGACCATCAGAGGCCAGTTGCGCCAAGAAGTTCACCACGGCAACCACGTCGGCGACCAAGAGATCGTAACCCTGTTGCATACACCAACGGGACCATCTGCCCCATGCGGACCGGTATCGCTTAACTGTACTGTCCTCCCACGCCTTGGAGATGAGGTCCTCAGCTTCTCTCGAAAGGCCCGAGGTTTCCCATCTACCCCAGAAATCCGGCACGCCATGAGAAACAGAGACCCCGCCAATACCAGTGGGTGAGGATGCCCCTCGGGATTCATGAGAAGAGTCGGAAACTGGGGGAGTAGGATTGGAAAATCCCAAGAAAGTTCCAGAAGAACTTGAAACCACACTTGCGACCTCCATAGAGGGGAAATCAGCACCACGTCCGCCTCCTGTCTGCGGATCTGAGCCGAGGAGCACTTGATCATCGCGAAAGGGGGAAACGTGTATCCCCGTTCTAGGCTCCAATCCTGGAGGAACGCATTTGTGGCTGCCGCGAGGGGATCCGGTCTCCAGCTGAAGAACCGGGGAATCTGGTAGTCCAGTCGGGAAGCAAACAGATCCGCCGAGAACGGACCCCAGAGGTCGTTCAGGGCGGAAAAAATGGCTCGGTCCAGCTTCCACAGGCTGGAATCCCAGAAATGACGAGACTGAAAGTCGGCCTCCAAATTCTCCTGACCCGGAAGGTACTCGGCCGTGACCGAAATCTGTCTGTCCAGGCAATACTGCCAGAAACTTGCCGCCAGATCCGAGAGGGCCTTGGATCTGGTCCCACCCAAGTGATTCACATACCGAACCGCTGAGATGTTGTCCATCTTCAGGAGTACGCAGGACTGCACCGATTCTCTCGTCCAACACCGTACGGTGCCAAAAGCTCCAGACAGTTTATGTGTAATTTCCCTTCTGCTGGAGACCACAATCCTCCTGTGGACAAATCCCCGCAGCGGGCGCCCCAGCCTAGCCTGCTGGCATCGGACTTGATCACTAGGTCCGGGGTAGAACCAAAGATTGTACGCGCGTTCCAGGCTTCCATGTGGTCCAACCACCACCGAATCTCGTCCGTCACCTCGGGTGTCAGATCCACCTTGTGAGAATAGGGGAACCAATTCCGTAGAAAATGCACCTTCAGGCGCTGCAGAGCCCTGTAATGAAGAGGAGCTGGAAACATGGCCTGGATGAAGGTTGACAAGAGACCTACCACCCGCGCTATCTGACGGAGAGACACTTGGCGCTTGGCCACCACACATCGCAACTCGTGGCGGATCTTGGAGATCTTCTTTGCCGGAAGACTGAGAGTGGAGGACGTCGAGTTGATGACGAACCCCAAAAAGGTAAGACACTGGGTCGGCTGGTAGAGGGATTTCTCTTTGTTGATCACAAACCCAAGACCTTGAAGGAGAGCAACTGCCATCTGAAGTTGCGCTCCCAGATTGCGGACAGGAGGCCATCACAGGAGATCATCCAGATAAACGATCATCCTGACCCCCTTGGCTCTCAAAAACTCCACCGCCGGCTTGAGTACCTTGGTAAAACACCATGGCGCCGAGGAGAGGCCGAACGGAAGGGAGGTGAATTTGTAAACGCGGCCTCTCCACATGAACTGTAGGAACTTCCTGTCTGGGGGAAAGACAGGGATTACCAAATAAGCGTCCTTGAGGTCCAGACGGACCATTTAATTGCCGGGACGAAGGACATCCCGAAGGAGATGAATCCCCTCCATTTTGAAATGGCAATACACCAGCCATTCGTTGAAGGCGCTCAAATTTATGACGGGCCTTTTGCCGCCATCTGTCTTGTCCACTAAGAAGATATTGCTTAAAAACCCCACCGGGTGAAGAGCAGACAGGGAAATGGCACCCTTGCGCAGGAGAGAGGCAACCTCTTCGTCTACCAGAGCGGCATCCGAAGCTGAGAAGTGGATAGGATGTGGGGGGGACAGTTGCCTTGGGGACCCCATGAACTCTATGTGAAACCCTTGCACTGTCTGGAGAACCCACGCATCGCGTGTGAGTGACTGCCAAGCCTGAAAACAACTTGCCAACCGCCCTCCAAGCCTTGACAGGGAAGAAAGGTGAACACTCACCGGAGTTTGTACTGGTGGAGCCTCCACGGTATCCTCTTCCTTTTCCACTGCGTCCTCTCGTAGGATAGAAATTTCCAAACCGCGACTGGTCCTGCTGCTGGCCGGGGCCTCTCTGGTTACCCTGCTGGTGACCGCGACTGGCCGAGCAGCCCCTGCCTCGGCCGGCCCCGCGAAAAACACGGGGAAACACCTTGTGAATCGTAGACTGGGCCCCGTCCAGGGACGTGAAGGTGATCACGAACTTGACAAGCTCCTTGACGAAGGGCTCGCCAAATAGGCCCCCTAGTGCTACTGGTCCGGCCTCAGAGTCCGCTAGGTCGCCTAATTTTGGATCGACCTTGATAAGTAAGGACCTATGACGCTCAGTAGAGAGTGCGCAATTGGCGTTTCCCAAGAAGACAATTACCCTTTGAGCCCCGTTGGACAATACGTCCGGAGAAATAGAAGAACCTGATTCTTTGGCCTCCTCAACCATGTCCAGGATTTTTGTAGCTGGACCAAGGACATCCAAGAGCTTGTCCTGGCAAGCTCGCCAGGATCTGTCATTCCCCTTCTTCAGGTCGCAAATGAATTTCTGCAGAAAGGTATGCATTCTGGGGTCGATCTCAGGCGTGAGGACCACCTTACCCTCCAAGGAAGGGCGGGGGCACTCCGGCCTCAGGCAATTACAGGCCTCCTTCTCTAAAGGACGGCGGATGTGCTCTGCCACATAAGCGGCCACCTTCTCACCCGGAGCCCACTCCGAAGAGCGGGGGTGGACGATATCGTTTGGGTCCAACATATCGGAGAGGACCGAAGGTGGAACCGATGAACGTCCCGGATGGGAGGCGCTCAGGTCGGTGTCGGGAGTGCCTGGGGGACAACCTCAGAGGGTTGAGGCAATGGAGGTGGAGGCACGGGAAGTGCAGCCGGCTGGCCAGCTCGGCTATCCATGAAATCTTGGCGTAAACGCTCGAAAGTGTCCGCATCCACCCCAGGGGTCTGGGCCGGGAAAGTCACTGGAGCTGAGGGCCCAATGCGCTGTTCCAAGCGCGAAAACGCATTAGCGATCTGGCGGGAAAGTCTGTCTTCAAGGGGAGACATAGCCTGGCCGGCGGCCTGATAGATGGAAGCATCTACAGCATCATAAAATGCATCCCCCAGGGCATCTCTGCAAGGGGGTCCTCCTCCTCGGGTATTCGTCATAATACTCCATGACCCAGCGCATACTGAAGCTGGTGGCGAAGTCAGTCTCTGCCTTTGACGAGGATTGCAAGATGAAGCAGCAGGTATTGCTGAAACGCTGAGTGGCACCACATAGGCCTCTGTTGGTCCCCTATGATATAGTCGAGCTGGGTGGCAGCTACAGGATAGGGGCAGCAAAACAAAACGCAATCGGGGAGAGCTGGAGCCCCAAGGGGACACTCTGCTGGCAGCTAGTACACAAACGTGCCAGAGGGGCCCTCACCGGTCTGGGCCTTGTCCACCTTAAGAGCCCAGGCCAGGCAATACAGGACCTTGTGCGAGGTGTCAGAAGCAGTACTACAGACCCCACCACCGCTCAAATGTACTTTCTTGGTGGCGGAGCGTTCATGCAAAGAAACGCGGTAGAAGCGGAAAGCAACCCGCTCCCGCCGCTACAGACCAACGGCGTTCTCCTCAGCAAAGAGAATGCGCGCGCGACGTTTGAAACCTCCAAAGGGACAAATGTCGCGCTGCACTCCAGACGACCTCCGCGCCCTCTAGCGACGGGAGGTCCGCCGAGACCAAGCCAGCATCCGCGCCGCGTAGGGCTGACAAACTCAACCCTGCAGCGGCCAAACAAACAAGTGAACACACACCGGTGTCGGAACATGAACCCCCGGCGGGAGGGGGCAATATTCGAACGCAACGCATGCGAAGGAAAGTAATCCTGAGTGAAAGAAAAAGAAATACAGTGCGACGCGCAACACAGCAATAACAGAGCGCAACACATCGCTAGCACATAGCAGTAAGCGCACCAAAGCAGCGCTACCAACAAATCAAAATACAGTAAGCACTAAACAGTATAAGAACTGAAGAGTTCTTATCTTTGATGCGGAACAGCGAAGAAAGAGGAAGAATGGTCACTGATAGAGGACTATATTGGGCTGGTTGCCCCTGATTGGACATGGACTCTGGTTTTGATTGGTTGTTGTTCTTGCCTACTTTTTAGGGCTCGCACCTGCAACGCAATCGCGAAGCGATTGTTGCTGTGCGAGCTTATTGTGATCAGTTTTGCTTTCAAGGACTTCAAGGGGAGACAAGAGATGTGCACGCGCCGCCTGCCGTAATCGGATCAGGTCGCGCGCACGTTCACCATCTCCTGTCTCCCCTAGCTTGTACAGTACACAGAGACACACGCACCCGGTCGCGCAGGGCCGTTTCAGATTTCAGCGTGTGTGTGCGCGCTTTTCTCCTTCGCATCACGAGTACAGGCGATCTGCCGCCTCCTTTTCGGGCACCCGGAGTTTGCAAAGTCTGCATACTATTGCATGTACTAATTGTGAACAGCTTACCAACACCACGTGCAAATACATAAACACCCCTTTCCTTCTCAAAGTAAAGATGCGCCTTGTCCACGTGCACCCCCTTATCTTGGCAAAGGCACTGTGTCTGAAGCCGTTTTACTACGAGACTGGTTGCTTTTTCATATTTCTGCACCTAAACACGCGTTCAGCAGTACGTTTGCAACAAAAACAACTTTACTAAGTATTTGGACAGTTTAACCCCAACCACCCCACTCCCAAGCTCATGCGCACACACTCACAGCCCGTTTCCCCCCCACCCTTAACCACCCCACTCACAGCCTCCCACGCACACACACAGCCACTCACGCACACCCCCTTACCCCACGATGTCTTCATCGGCATACTGCAGCGTCTCCGTCTTGATTACAAGAGCCCCCTGCCTCGCCGCCACTGTGCACGAGCCGAAGATACAGGAACAGCGCATGCACCAGCAGCCCTCGCGCTCCTAGCCCCCCCTCTGTCTCCTCTCCCGCCCGGATGTGGAGCACAGGTGCCGCGATGCTTATTTGTGGGAGCTGGCCGATTTTTACCCAGGGATATGCAATGTATGAAGACCCGGGCACAAATCTACTCAATTTGGACGGTACAGTTGAAATAAACCTCTCATTTACTTAGCTAAAATGAAAACACCAGGGATACAGAATTGTGTTTTGGCAAATATGAAATGGGGATCTAGACATGTCTCTATCGAAAGATACAAGGAAATTACTACCGGACTTTGATGGTAGTTATGGGAACTTAAACCATCACATGTTTCTGCCTATTGTGCCAAAGCACTCTCCCATCATTTTACACGCTGCACACTTCAACTTGAACACTCTTACTTTTTTCTGAAACACCCATTTTTCCTTCTGTTTTATCTGTAAACTCACTTCCTCATGCTGTTTACCCCTGCCTCAACATTTTTTGACATATAAAATGTTACTTTTATGCATTGTTAATCCAAGGCTGAAAGACATACTATAAATACATTTCATGAGAATAATTTCTTTCCAGTAGCTGTCAACCACAGTTTTGCAATTAAGAGGCCTCGCTACTCTCCGAATCCATGGTACTCCTTTTATCAACCTAAAAACGCGTCATTCAGTATTCGAACCTGTGAGGTGCGGATAACACCCAGCTCCCTACAGCTATTCCTTGCAGTCTTTAGTAGGAGTCAAAATTGACACGAGACAAATAGATCTCTCTATCAAGTATGCTAATCACCAGAGTCGTCATGCTGTTGTTATTTTTACCGGAAAAATGCACCACACACCAAGATCTCGGCAGGATGCACTTATCTCTCCTCAGCCTGTCATGCAAACAAATTTGGCCCCTGGTGCGATGGCACCTGTTGCACCTTCCTAAAGCTGGCACTGTTGATAGGCATTCTGTGACTTCTGTAGCAAAAAGTGATTACGAGTTATGCCTCATGCCATCATTGTCTAATATTTAAGGACATGTAGAATTATAGTTCCCTTACCTACACTATTACGCATCAAAAAGACACGTAGGAATCCCATGAGTTAAGGTGTGAACAAGACATTTCACTTTATAGCCTAGATTATCTAAACATAAGGGCTCCTTTACTCTACATATATCTCAAAAATCCTATCAAGTTGTATTTACTCCAAGTCTCGAGCTTCAATTCCCTTCTCATCCCATTATCTCATTGCTCGCCCTAACCACTTTATTTATAATCATGAAGCCCACAGGGATCTTATGAATTTATATTTGATGGTAATAACCTTATAACGGTGAAGAAATAGTTTATTGACTCGGTGCACTGTGAGTCCCTTGCTCACTGCAACATCAGGATTCAAGCAAGCCGGGCCGAAGACGGCCGCAATGCCAGAAACCGGTCCCCGGAAGCTTGTTTCCTTTCCAGTAAAGAATTGGCTTGGTAGTTTGGTCTGCCCTGTTCCCATGATGCACTGGGCCAGGGACAGACTAATTTGCATGTAGCCAGGTTCTGAACTGGGATGGTGTAGTGAGCTAAAAAACGGTGATGGATCAAGCCCTGATCTTTTGACTGGGTATGAGTGTTCTGCTTAATTCAGATACTTTGTCCATCACCACCCCCCTTTTTGAATCGCTGCTCAGAACTGGCAGTTCTAAAAAGATGGTGCCGAAACGGGTCTCTATCGGGCTCTCCATTTTTGCATGCTGGGTAAAAAAAATCTTTACTCTGCAGCAGTACCACCCTTCACTGCCTTTAAGGTAGCCTCAAAGAGACTCGTTATAGTTCTTTCAGTCTCACCGTTTTAGAACGGAAGCCTTTTTAATACTATATACAACGAACGAAGACATAGTAGTTGTTTATTTATCTTACACAGCTAACAACCATTGGCAAACCCAATATCCCTTACTTGTTGTAGGTTTAATGTTACTTGTTGTATTATATATCTGTATGCCATGACAGAAGCAGCAAAATACCAGTGGTGCGGCACACTATGCTAAGCACAGATTTTTACCTTGGTATGTTAAGCCATGCCCTTAATTAAATCGGTCACGCCCCTTTGAGAGACTACCTAGTTTTTTTCATTCCACTTAAAGCCCTGCTCAGAAGCATGCAAAAAAAAACTGCTGTATTTTAGTGCGCGGTGGAGAAGAAAAGAGGCCAAACCCTTGCTTCATAATGTTCTAAAGGCACTCATCCCGGTTGCCTCCCGGTAACATCACTCCTTTGTGATGAAGCAGAGCAAGGACTCTCCACCTTGACTCCTGCCCGTAGAGCAGGGCTGGACTGGCTGTAGCAGGCACCGGGCATTTCCCCGATGGGCAGCTAGGGTTGTGGCGGGTTTTGTGCCCCTGGGGGACCATTTTTGTTACAGCGCCATTTTGCAGCATTGCCAGGGCCGGTTTTGGTTCCCAGTCCGGCCCTGCCGTGGAGTGACAAATGGCGCGCCTCTTGTATTTGCAGGGGGCATCTGGACAGCAGTTCCGCAATACAGCAGAAAATCCCACAGCCTAAAATAAAGTTGATTTGTATTGATGCTGATGGGAAAAATGCTACAGATAAAACTTATCACTTCAGAGGAATCACAAGCAAAGCTATTTCAGTCAGCAGACTGCAGACTCTTATCTGGCTTAGTTATAAATAGGGGTGGGGGCTGGTAAATTCTGCCATGCGGCATTGGCAACGTTTTTGCCCAATAATGGCAATACTCCTCATACTCCATAGGCGGAGCGGAGTTTACCGCCCCCTTCTACTATGCATGCATGCATGGTCTGTAAATCGGACACATGTGCGCATTACTAGTGCACCCCAGCGGAAGCAGTGTGCTACTGAATACCTATAGCGATATATTATTCCACACAACTTCCGGAAAAACATACCCTATGAAAAGAATGATAATGGTGTCTGAAGTGTTTCAGAATAGTTTTTTTTCTATATTCATAAAAATGTATTTATAAATTGCTGCCATCTCTGTGTGTCTCATTTTAATTAGTTTATGACACAACACCCTATGTCCTTTTACGTCATGGGATGACAACTTGCAAATCGTTGTAAAACATTCTTTTTTCTTATTACAAGTAATTCATTTAAACTGCTGTTCTCCCTTTTGCAACTATGGAAACAGTCACTGTCTGTAAAACCGATTTAAAAAGGAGTTTTTTATCTGTAAAATCACAGGTAAAAATATGCTCCATGAAATAAAGTGTCTCTTTCACGATGAAACTGCAAGGCAACATGCGCAAATATAATTGAGAAACAGTTTTTTTCATTTTCTTCATATAGTCAGCTGTACTGAATAATTCCACCATAGGTAATACAAAGGAAACAAGTTCAATAGTACCATGTGCAGGGCTCTGTAAGATTTATTTGAGGTCCCTACAGATCCCACTGCCACAATGTCAGTGCTTGATATTTGGTATCTTCTATCATTCTCAAACTCCAACTGGACTGCATCACACAATAGCGTGCCTCAGTGAAACCATCAACACATTGCCATGATAAACTGGGCATTGGTTCACAAGGGGCTAGAGTTTGAAGCTGTTTGTCCACAAGATCTGAAATCTGGTGTTGGTGATTTCCATCCTCGTGTTCCGTTTTTTTGGAACAGGGTGTTAAACTCGAGAATGGTACACAAAACAGACAGCAGAGTCTGAATCTTCTTGCAGACTATGCAGCCTTCTACTCCAAACTTTCTAGACCTGATTTAACTTTGATGGGAGGAGTGGCTTTTCTTATCCTTCTTTTTAAATTAGATGTGTTTTTAATGATGATGTTATCTTTTAATGTAGGCTTGCATCTTTCATGGTTGTGTTTGCTTCCAAATAAAGATTTGTTATTATTACTCCTTTGATAATATGCAACATCCTTCCCCATGGTATGGGTAATCCATGTGAGAAGTTGGCCTGGTATATGCTGACCACTAATTAAAGTGGGCACCTTGTACCAGTCCAAAACAACCTTTATTGATGATTAGGTTAAAGACCACCTTTATTGAAAGCTATCCTAGTGGTAGTAATGGAGAGCAGCCTTCAGGCTAAGTCTCGAAGGAATGTAGAGCAGCTTGTTTTACCAGATTGAAACCTCTTGAATGACCAAATGAAAGGAGAACCACACAATGGATATATAAAATATATGTATTTATTATGAAACACTCTGTACTAACCTCTTTATGATATTAGAGCACAAAGCACACAATATTAAATCACTAGAACAGTAAATAGCACAATACACAGCGGGCTTCAGGGGAAGACCAAACTGTATACTAAGGAAGTGGTATAACACCACAACGTGACTAGACACAGTGCCTAGAGCATGTAGAATCGTTGGGACCCCAAGGAACCACCCAAAGTAGTGACACAGTGGGCCCATGGAGGACGGGTGCAGTGTGAGAACACAGGCGCGAGCTCCGTACAATCCTATGGGAAAGTCGCAGATGGAATTTTAAAGATTAAGGACACTTCGGAGAGGACTTTCAAACATTGAAGGTTCTAAAGCCAACACCCTTGAGAGTACTGAGATATGCGTGTTACCTGTCCCAAAGGAGCCGGGTGCATAGGGGTCAAGTGATGTCGGGAACCTTCGTCGTTTTCAATGACGTGATGCGGAAAAGTGCTGCTGCTGAGAAGATGAAAAGTGTCAGGTGGAATCCAAGCCTGGATCCGAGGTGAGAAGTACCTGAAAGCAGAGGGGACAGAGCCTGGGTCACTTCACAGTGACCAGAGGCATGACAGACGAATGCCCACCGATGTCGGGTGCTTCAGGTGAGAAGAGGTGATGCTTTACTCTGCAGCCACGGGGACCAGGAGACATCGACGACAACCAAACTCTGGAGGTGAGCTGTCCCAGGAAGGATTTCGAGTGCTTGGGGGCAGTGTCTGGATTGAACACCAACAAGCCTTGGCAACTGCAACCCATGCGGGCAGAGGAAAGATGCTTCGGTGAGGACCAGCAAGGTCCTGGGGACTCTCCAAGCTACGGAGAGAACTGACCAGAATGCTCCAACTAGGAATTCTACCCTTGAGCTCGGCCCACTTGCTTCTAGTGAGAAGGCGCCAGTTACTCCATCAATTGTCCACGATAAGTCTCAAAAGGACCTGGGCGAGAAATACAGGGGCGTACCTTCGGATCCAGCTGGGCATGGGCCATGGCCCAAGCAGATGTCGCACAGATCATGTAGAGGACTGAGCAGGCCATTTCCATCTTTTCAACCTCCTCAACTACCTCATCCTTCACACTCCATACCCCAGTCAAAACCAATATACATGACCAACATTCCCAAAGTGGATAACGATAGTTCCAAACACAAGAACGCAGAAACCCTTAACAACAAAGCCATACACTGGTTGAGGTACACTAGAGATGGCAGATCCATAATAAGGGATGATATTGTACAGGCAAAACGATATACCGTTAAAAATAATCCAACTGATGTCCTAGAACTTATTTTAGTGAATGACCTACTGGTCCAGAATCTTGTCGACATGGAATTGAGATCACTGACCCCAACCCCTACTAAGATCAGCCTAAAATTAAACATCCCTTATGCACGGAGCAATGCAATAATTTACTCCAGCTTCTTGGGGGTTCACCCATTTCATCACTCTCTCAGAATGATTGACTTCTTTCACCTGTGGTAAAGGATCCTAATTGTACTCCTAGTATAATTCATAAGTACATTCCTTTTACAGCCTATACACACCAAGAGGATTCATTTTCAGAGCTAGAAAGCATGCTCTTCAATGCACAACCAGTCTTAGATATTACTCCAGTCTCTACATTAAGTGATCGTGCACAGGCTAATATTCCAGATACACCTGGCTACTCTTCAACAAAGATAAATACCCTGCATACCTCACTGTCTTCCCAGATTTACTTTCCAATACCTTCTGGTAGGATGTTGAAGATAATGTCGTGGAATGTGGCGGGCATAGGGGGAAAATCGACCACCCACTCTGGATTGAACTTATCAATCACCATGAGATTTGCTTACTTCAAGAAACATGGAGTTTGACCCCACATTTATACCTGGGTTTATGACTTTTCACAGACCGGCCATTCCATCTAAACATGGCCGGTCGTCAGGTGGGTTGCTTATTTTAATCAACATTTCCCTTAATTGCGGTGCTAAGGAATTGGATACTAATAGCCCTGACATTTTAGGTGTAAGGCTAAACAATGACAAGGGCAAGTCCATTGACGTCCTCAACGTATATGCCAGAAGTACCAGAGGAGGTAGCTCTCCAACCTTGCATGTCCTGGACCAATTACTGGAAGTTTGACAGGATGGTCACTCCCTAATAGTTGGTGGTGATTTTAATGTGACATTTGAATCATTAGACTGTGTAGAGTTCCATGATGTGAGTGAGGAGGATAAAGCATGGATGGTGCTACCTATGGAGCTTACCCCTATAAAATAAATGGTCGAAATCAGCACTACAGCTGAATGACATTACTTTAGAACATAGGCTAAGAGCAGCAAATGGGAGAACGAGTTCCGACAAAGGAGGAGGGATGACTTTTAGCGGACCACAGGGGGCGAGTAGGATTGATTATCTCCTAGTAGACCTTGCATTATGGCCTTTGGTACAGGACATGGTTATCATCCTGACCCATGACAGTGACCATAATTCCCTTAGTTTGACTGTCAAACACCCATGGGACAAGAGGGTGAAGGCCGGATTGATTCCATTAAGTACTAAGGTGGTAATTCCTTCCAAAAACAAACATCGGCTCAAATGGCCTGCTGTTATGGCAGATGAAACTAAGGTTAGATGGATTACAAATGCCCTAGAAAAGCACCTAGAAACCTTGGGTGCTGAGTCCGACGACCCTTCCAAAATATTTGCTTGCAGCAGCTCACATAAAGACTTTTTTGACCACCTGACCAGTTTCTTTCTTGCCCGTGGCCATAAGATCGGACCGAAGCAAGGTAGATCATTAGGCACTAATTTATGGTTCAATAAGGAATGTAGAGTGGCAAGAGGGAGATTGTCCAGAGCTATTAGAAATAGGGATGCTTTAAGTATACACGAAACCAGGAAGGAATACAAACAAGCACAGGTCAAAGCGAAGAGAGAATGGGAAGAAAGGAGGTGGGAAGATCTTGGGGAGGTCACCCGTCACCCAGATAGTAGAAAGTTTTGGGCCCTCTTGACCAAGGGCAACTTCGAATGATCGGCCCCCTGGGACAACAATATTCCAGCTGTAGAATGGCACAAACAGTTTAGTGACCTCTATTCTCTCATTGGAACTTAAAATTTAAACCAGTTGTTCCAGGATGTAGGCTACCCAGTGCATACCCTTTCATTTTCTAGAGATGAAATGTTGTCCTCTCTGGACGCAGTTGCACCTGCGAAGGCCCCCGGCCCGGATGGTATCCCAGGTGACCTTTTTCGAGGAGATAGGGAAAATTGGGCTACTTATTTAGCAATGTTGGCCAACGAGATATATCTGGTGGGAGAAGGATCCTCGATTCGTGGAAAGGGGCGGAAGGAGTACCCATCTTTAATAAAGGGGACAGGACGATGCCCCAACTATCGCCTGATCAGCTTGATCAATTATGCCCAAAAGGTCTTCTGCCACTCCGTCCTGGCCAAAATCGAGGACTGGATGGATGAGAACGACATCCTCTCTCCACTCCAAGCAGGATTCCGGAGGAAGACCAGTACAATGGATCAAGTATTTTGTTTAGTCATGCTATATTGGAAGGTTGTTGTCCTGCGCAAGGGAAGCCTATACCTCGCCTTCATTGATTTAAAAAACGCATTTGACCTTGTGCCCAGGGACCTACTATGGCGGGTACTTAGGGATATGGGAATGCATTTAGAGATCCTGGAAATATTAGGTTGCATGATGGTAACTATGCTCAGGTGAGGTGGGGAACCCAGGAACAACTTACTGAGCCAATCACGATCCAAAGGGGGGCCGCCAGAGATGTGCATTGGCCCAACCCTTTTCCCCCTCTACATCAACCAGGTAGCAGACATTTTGTGGTCCCAACCTGCCAATGCATCATCTTTAGCGAACCAAAAAATTGCTACATTGCTGTTATTTGCAGACGATACCCTACTAATTTCCAAAACTCCCATGGGTTTCCAAAGGCTTTAAAACCATTTCAAGGTATTTTGCAATGAGAGGGGCTTGGTCATAAACACCACTAAAACCAAGCTAATGATGTTTAACCCACACAAATCTTTCAAGAGAAACATACTTCTGGACAATGTCCCGCTTGAAAGGGTTAGCTCCTTTGATTACTTGGGTATTAAATTATCAGAGGGAATGGCTTGGAAGAGACACTTGGTCTCCTTGATATTTACCCAGCTTAATGGGGCTTTGAAGAGGGAGCATTGTTTATCATACACCAAGCCCTTAGCCCCTGCCCTTAAACTGTACAACTGTAAGGCCATGACTAGTGCCCTTTATGGAGCAGAGCTGTGGGGCATAGCACGCACCAATGAGCTTGTAGATGTGGAAAACATGTTTCTCAGGAGCCTGATATCCTTCCCTCCAAGCACACCCCTCCTCCCTCCTAAGCTTGATTTGAGTGTTAAGTCCATCAATGATCTAACGAGGCTCGGCCCATTGTTGTTTTGGCATAGATTGGCCTCTACTCGTGACCTGGCACACTATGTAGCTGCTTTCTGCTAGATTTCCCACTTGGACACCGCTAATAAAATCAGCTGGATTAAACAAGTAAATGCTCTTCGGTCTAGTATTGGCTTGCCAACCCAGCTTATCAGCCATCCATCTTCATATACAAGAAGTCAAGTAAAGCATCTGTATTGGGCTTGGGTCAAAGAGAACAACCTTCGGAAACCTCAACTTGGCAGCCTAGCAGATGCTTTCACCAATCTGAAATCGAATTGCCATCTAGAAAGCTACTTCAACATCATTAAGCTGCCAGCCGATAGGAACCTGTATAAACAGTTTTGGCATGGCAGCCTACCTATTAATGCCTTTACCAATTCCTGGCCGAACAACAAACTTCAACCCAAGGGCTGTTCTTCTTGCCCATGTCCAAATGAATCTATCGGGTGTGTACGTTTTGCCTGTAAAGCATACTCTAAGCCAAGAAGCAAATGGCTAGCTCCTGTGTGCAGGCAATTAGGGACTCGAAGCTCTAAAGCTGCCCTACGGATACTAAAATCAGATGCTAGACCCCTTTTCGCTTGTGCCACTGCGAAATTCCTGGGCCATTTTTGGGTGATTCGGAGGGCACAGCTACAAGGGCTGATTGGTATGAACAGCTCATAACACTCATAAGAACCACGGGTCTGAAAAACTCAATGTGTTAAACTATAAAGAAGGCACAACCGTCATCTGATCGGTCAAGGATACAAAATTCCTATGCAGCCTATAAAGAGAACATACCAGTGAGACATAATCCAGAGACCAGTGATTGTTGGAGAGACTCAAAACGAATATACATGGATTCTTATCAAATGTCTTGTGATGATCTATATTCTCATTTGGTCATCCAAGGTCATGGAGTGGTTGGTCTCTAGATCATTGAGACCGATACCACATCCAATTGGTAGAATACTCAGTGAATCTAGCTCACAAGCACTGTGCTGACCAAGAACAACAAAAAATCGTATGGGAATATGTGCAGTGCAAACGTAAAATGTGGTTAGATAAAATAGAGTGGAGAGACAGAAAAAAGAACAATTTATTCAGGAAATTGCCTTTCCCTCTAATTAAAATCAAGAACAGTGCAATATACCAGTCTTAAACAAATATTCGACTGTTGAAAAAAAGGGCCAACATGTTTCAGCCAAGGGGGAACAAGGTCCCACGGCTTTCTTCAGGGCCTCTGTTCTAATGAATTACTACTGCCAATGTCATTATAAGAAAAAGTAAAGTGTTTACAAACAAAAAAGGATATAGATGGGCATTTAGTCCATAGTCCTATTCCTCTGTAACAAACTAGTGTGTCTCACATCTACGAAAAACAAACACAATTGTCTCAGTCAAATGTACACTTAGTATGTTCCAAATTAGTAATAAAAATTATGAATATGCACTCACCCAGATTGACCGGGGACTAGACCTTACCTCTCATGGACCCTGCTCAGGAAGATGGAGGCCCCGCTCTATGAAAGAAAGGTACAAAGTGTTTTGAGTGAAGGGCTGGCAGTATGCCCGCCTGTTGTCTTCTTAATCCCAAAGGAACACCTCAGTTTTACCCTCTTTCATGGGTACTCATCTGAACTATTTAATAGAGTCAGGGCATGTCTTCAGCAATCATAAAAGCCCACAGAAAGTCAAAGTTACCTTCACTGGGACCCACAGGCCAACGGACAACGGATTGGGAAGGGACCTCGAGCTGCATCACAAAATACCAGCCCACGGAACACTCGTAGAGTGTAGGCCGGAAATCTTTGGTGGAATTACTGCTCCGGTCAGGGCTATAAGTAGCCCAAAGCACAGCCTCAGGGATCGCCGAAAAGCATATGCTGCTGCAAAAGTACGCGGTGAACAGGGATTCGGGTTGCACGGTCCCCACGAAGGGATACCAGCTTCAGAATTTCTGAGAGCGAGATCAACCTCAGAGACCTCAGGAACCCACCTCCTGTGTTGCAGTAATCTTCGGAGTCCTCAGAAGCTCGGGCGATGCAAACTCCTTTAGTTCAAGGGAGACTCTTCAGTCATCCATCGTCGTGCAGGTCGGTGAAATACTTGGTTTCTGTAGCAGAGTTTAGTCAGGTAAAATCTAAAGTCCTGTAGTCATGAAGTACTGGGTTTTTCGGAACCCAGGGGTGTCGGGGTACACCCTAAGACTTCGGATTCTTCCTGATTAGACCACAGAAACTCAGAGTCTTCTAGGTGAAGTCAAAGATCGAATTTATTGGCTGCAACCAAGTAACAGGCGTCCTAGAAGTACAACACGGTGTATATTCTCAGGAGACTGCTCAATCTTACAAAGCCAGCCTTCTCTTTTTATACAAAATATTACGCTTTAGGCAAACATTCTTTGCATTTCAGTTGACCATTCACATGTTTTCACTACAAAGAAAAAGCAGAGTCATGATGACAAGCCCATATTTCAGTTTGTTCAGCCCACAATAAATTATCCGGCAAGGCCCAGTAGTTTCATGAGATATCCACGGACCCCCAATAAAAACGGGCACCTCCTCCTCGTAAAGCAAGTCATAAAGTAAGGAACAGAGACAGGTGTGTGTGAGATTAGGCGTGGTTTGTGTGCGATGAAAGGTTTATGGCATGTTGTGCCTTGATGCTATCTCGTTCGGCCACTGGGAGAGGAACTGACCGAACAGGTTTGGCCTTGGGCAGTGGAGTCAGCTTGCCCAGGTCGCAGAGAAGTCAGCAAAGGTGTACGTGTCCTTCAAAAGCGTGTTTGGCCTATGTGAGGGCAACTCACAAAATGGCTGCCGTACACAAGATGGAACCCGAGGGTTCGGAACGAAAACTACGATTTCAGGGTGATTTCGTCACTCGAATATGACGAAAATGCTTGTGCATAGTGTACTAGCCATTCTTGGTCTTCTGATATCAAAATCGTCTTGATATGATGATGTTTATAACACGAGTCCAGAATTTTAAGTACTACAAACCCTCCTTTTGCCCTTACATAGGCAATAACCTATACTCACGCTAATCTGAGTCCAGGTCTATATTCATAAAGTCATTGAGATGTTGCTGTAGCATCATCCTATTAATTAGCTCGTCCCTTGATACAGGTTTCCTTACACACGATGTAGCACAGAGGCCACATATTGCAGGAGCACACTGTACGCACAGACAGAACAGGAAAAGAATGGCTAAGATCATCCCAATGACCATCAGAATTTTCCATCCCCAGGCGGATATCAGTTCCCAGAACCATCCCATCAACGACCAATCTTCTTTATCCACATGAATAGATTCAGAGATCTTATGCAGTTTGGAGATAGCCTGGTACACTGTTGGAGCATTATCTGGAATGAAAACACAGCAACTCGATTGGATCAATTTACATACCCCACCTCGGTCTGCAAGTATGACGTCTAACGCGACCCTGTTCTGAAGGGTCATGAGACGATCCGACTGGAGCTCAGCAGTCAAGTTACTAAGGGCACCGGCAGTTTCAACTACGGTGGATTCAACCACCCTTGTCAATTGCCTTATGGTCCTGCTGTTAACCATTGGTCCCCAGAACGGCAGAAAACCCTTTACGAAGTCCCCAAATTCTTGTCCTGCTGTGTCTTCTTTACTGAAGACACCTCTAACTAGCCTTGTCTTATGGTAATCTGCCGCAGCTGTGTAGGTGGGAGGCAACAGGAACGAAACAAAGCATGTGCCCGAAAAGTCAGGGGGCAACCATGTATAGGCTCTATCATGGCAGATGAAATAGGTACCCTTAGCTGCTAAGAACGAAGGGGAAGTCTGAGATGCAAAAACATATGTTTCAGTACAGATACTTTTCCCTAGCTGAGCTCTGGGATTCTTGCCATTACCTTGAAGACATAAGTGACCCTGATGGAGTACAATCCAGATCGGGGAAGATCTCTTAGCTTGCTGTTTCTCACTCAGAGTAGCTCCATATCCGGTTACGTTCCATCCTATATATACTAGTGTCTCATCCCTAGGGATAGTCTCGTAGGAAATATCTTCCTTAATCATGTCTACTATACCCTTAACTAGAGCACTATTCTTAGGATTGTCTTTTACAGAACGTAGGGGGTAGACTTCATGTGCGTAGATGAACATTGTTCTGTATGCCCACAGAGAACCATTGTGGCTAAATGGCAGGACCAGATAAGAGATACCTTTATCCGTTGTGTGAGGCATAAGACCACACACCCAACAGTTAGTCGTGTTCATTACTAGTTGGTGTTGGTGCAAAAGCTGAACAAAGGAGTTATTAATAAACTCTAACCTCCTAGCGGATTCGTGTTCAGGAAGAGGTTGAAAAGAATGTGGGGAAACAGTAGAAGGAGGAGGTATGGGCGATGTAGTGGGTGCAAATGTCACTCGAAAAGAGAATAAAACATATCCTATTAAAAACATCATTACACTGAATAACATAAAAATGCATAGTATCAAAAAACTTTTCTTGGTCATAACTTTACATATTCTGTTCTTAGAGTTCATTGTTTTTGGCAGGTCTCTCCATTTTGAAAAACTCCATCCTCTCTAAAATGCTGCTCACGATGGTAGGGTGTTCTATGCTAAGGAATGCTTCTGTCAGTCCAGTGCAACTCCCTTAGACCAACCAGAACTGTCGACCTAACGTCTCCAGCTGCACCCCAAAGACTTTGGGCAACCGCGACCCTACAGCGGAACCCGGATGGTGGTTCGAAAAACAAAAATAAAAAAGTTTCTCAGATGGGAGAGCTGCACTTTCAAAAATAGCAAAGAAAAGGAATATCTTTATTTGTCCATAGTTCTCGGCATCAGATTATATATTTTCTTCCCGGGTACTGTTTGATCTTGAAACAAGAGTTCAGGCTCTGTAGTGTCCAATCGAATTGACGGCGGCACAGCTGCTTGCAAGAGATTGTCACTTTCTTTCTCAGAAATTGTTCCTTTTATACGTGCATCACTGAAAGGTGAAAAACGAGGCACAGTTTCAGTCTCTGAGTCAGCGACACCCTCCTGGACCCACCGGTCGTACGGCAGACGCAAGGGCACCCTCTTGCAATGTACACCGTGGATCCAGTGTTTCTTTCCTTCCACTCGAACAGCTGATCTCGTTGACAGAAGGACGAGGTGAGGGCCGGTCCACCGGGGCTGGTCGTTCTTTGTTCGCTGAAAGTTTTTCACCAGCACCCAGGATCCAGGATCGATGTGATGACCTGGAGCTTCAGAGGCTTGAGGCAGAGTATCGTGAACCTGTTGGTGTAAAACACGCAATTTAGCCGTCAATTTGTACAAATAGTCAAGCAAAACAGGGTATTCGATTTCACTGAATTTTGTGGGCCTTGGCACTCCCCATATGTTGGCCGGGCGGCCGAAAACTATCTCATATGGACTAAGTCCCACTGGTGAATGCACAGTCATTCTGGTCGATAGGAGTGCTAAGGGTAGAGCGTCGGGCCATTTAAGACCAGAGCTCGCTTGAATTTTGGCCAGTTTAAGTTTTAGCGTGCCATTATAGCATTCTACTAGTCCAGCTGATTGGGGGTGATTTGCAGCGTGGAATTTCTGATGGATGCCTAGCCCTTCACATACTTTCTTCATCACTCGACCCACAAATTCACTCCCATTGTCACTCCAGACCATTCTCGGCATTCCAAATCTAGGGAAGAATTCTTTCACAAGGGCTTTAGCTGTGGATAAGGCAGTGTTGTCCTTTAGGGGGTATGCTTCTACCCATCTTGAAAAGGCACAAACAACAACGAGTACGTATTTTAAATTGTTGCACCTTTCCATGTGGATGAAATCTAGCTGCAAAACCTCGAACTGATACGTTGGAGGCGCAAAATGACCAGCTGGAGTTGGGGTTCCCCTACCAGGATTGTATTTCAGACACACCATGCAATTCTTGACCACATTCTCTGCCCACTTAGGAATTCCAGCATTTTGCCATACTGGAGCCAACAACTTACAAATCCCTTTCACACTGATGTGAGCCATTCCATGGGCCATTGTAACCACTGCAAGCACATGCGCATCGGGTAACAACAATCTCGGATGCTCTGACAATTCAATCCAACAACCATTGGCATCCATTTTACCCGTACTTTCTCTCCACGCACTCAATTCTTTCTCTGCAGCCTCAGCTTGAATAGATTTCACACTCTCTATCGTATCTTCACACATTCCAACGTCACCAATCCATCTTGCTGGGCCTGCAACATACATTCGACTCTTCACATTCCTTGCTGTTTCTTTTGCGATTTTGTCAGCAAATGCATTTCCACGACCAACATCATCAGTCACCTTTTTGTGTGCGCTACACTTCACAATCGCAACTTGTAACGGCAAGGTCAGTGACTCAAGAAGCTCATTCACCAACTGACCATGCTGAATCTTAGCTCCATGTGAAGTCAGGAGCCCACTTTCTTTCCACAATCGTCCAAAACTCTGAGCCACACCAAATGCATACTGGCTGTCGGTATATATAGTCACTTTCATTCCTTTCGACAACACACATGCTCGTGTAAGTGCAATCAACTCTGCTGCTTGAGCTGAATTATGTGGGATACGTGCAGCTTCAACAATCGTATGCAAAGTCGTGACAGCATATGCTGCAGTCGTATCACCATTCGGCAGCTTGAAGCATGAACCATCCACCCATAAGGTACCATCACACTTTACAAGAGGAGTATCTTGGAGGTCTATTCTCCCTTTCGTTTCTTCTTCTGTCCTGAGAAAACAATCATGCTGTTCAGAAGCATCTAACTCTGCTACAATAGGCAACAACGTAGCTGGATTCAGCGTGTTGCATCTTTTTATGTGCACATGACTCGCTAACAATGTCAACTCATAACCTGACAATCGAGCACTAGTTAAGTGCTGTATCTTGGTTCTGTTTAACAACGTGTCCACTGCATGTGGAACCATCACAATCAATGTATTATTCATCACTAAACCAGCAGACTGCCGAATAGAAACAGCAGCTGCCGCTGTAGCTCTTAAACAACTCGGCAATGCTTTAGCTACCGGGTCCAAAGTCGACGAAAAATACGCACATGGACGCTGCTTGTCTCCGAACAACTGTGTCAACACTGACAATGCACAACCTTCTTTCTCATGGACATACAATGTAAAGGGCTTACTGTAGTCGGGGGTACCCAACACAGGAGCCGAACATAATGCACTGCGCAATTCAGAAAAACTTTTCTGACACTCTTCAGATCATGGAACGGGATTCGGTGTATCTTTACAAGTTAATGCCACCAAAGGTTTGGCCAGCAAGGAAAAATTTGGTATCCATTGCCTGCAATATGATGTAATGCCCAAGAAAGCACGCACTTCTCTCTGTGTTCTTGGCACACTCAATTTCGCTATTGCCTGAATTCTTTCTGGGGTCAGTTTCCTTCCCTCCTTCGATAAGAGATGACCTAAGTAGATCACTTCTTGTCGACAATATTGCAATTTTGAGAGAGACACTTTGTGATGCAAATCACACAAATGACGCAACAATGACAACGTGGCTTCTTTACAGATTTCCTCAGTATCTGCAGCAACAAGCAGATCATCAACATACTGAATAAGGGTAGCGCCATCAGGTAAAATAATAGTATCAAGCTGTGTTTTTAAGGCTTGACTATATATTGATGGACTTTCACAGTAGCCCTGGGGAGCGCGTTTGAAGCGGAAGCTTCGGCCTCCTAAACTGAAGCCGAAAATATCCCTACTCTCCTCGGCTATCGGGATGCTGAAGAAAGCATTCTTCAAGTCAATCACCGAGAACCAGGTCGCGGAAGCTGGAATCATAGTCAATAGGGCAGTTATATCAGGAACAACTGGAAATTGTGGCACAACTGTTTTATTCACCTCTCTAAGATCAATCACGAATCTGTAAACAGGTGGTTGGGAAGGGTCAGTTCGTTTTAAAACAGGCAGAACAGGGCTATTGCAAATGTTGCCTCTTGTCTCTTCAATTACATCTTTTTCAATCAGATCGTAAATGATCGCTAGCAACGCTTTTTCACCTTCACTAGAAATTTTGTATTGGGGAATGCGTGGCATTTTAACATTGGCTTTCAATGTTACAACATATGGCGGTATTTCCAAAAGACCTACATCATTAGGACCAGTAGTGCTATTAGGAGCTTCTACGCAAGCATGTTAGCAACAAAACCGGATGATATGGACAAGTATAGGGCTAAATGGGCAGACAAGTTGGAAGGAGAAGTTAGTTGGTTTCAAGAGTCACTGGATTTAGGTCGTACTTTGCTTTGTTCAGCGCCACTGCAGTCCCAGCAGTATAAAACCCTCTACTCGCTGTACTTTACACCAGCAAAGATAGCAAAATGGGGGGGTAGTGTAGGTATTACATGTCCAAGATGTAGTTCTCCCGATGCAGATTTAATACACATATTTGCTACATGTCCGCAACTACACACAGTGATAAAAGAGATAGAGAAGTTTCTGGATGTCACCCTGGGCATTAAGATCACCCTAAAACCCGCAGAAAAATTGCTAGGGATAACCACAGATAGTAATATTACTCAGGGGGAGTTCGTTTTTGTCGCTATGGCAGTTTATAGGCTTTGCATAGCAAGGGCCTGGCTTGATAAAAACCCCCAGCAATGCAAGTCTGGTTGTCTAACCTCTTGTCAACTTATAATCTGGAAAAAAATATATATGCTCGGAAAGGTAGAAAAGGGAGGAGATTGGGGTTAAGGATATGGGACCCTATTATAAGATGAAGAGAGGGCTTGGGGTTGAACGACTAGGCCAGGACAGTTTCGGAAGTTCTTTGCCCCAAGTATTGTAGAAAGCTGAGATGTTATTAGCTTACCGAATTCACCAGGATGTATTGTTTAATTGTGTTTATGATGGAAATGATCTGATAAGTAGTGAGCTGTAAGAAATTTGTAGTATTACTGAAGAATGTGCGCCGCAATGTGCTAACTGTGCAATGGTTAAAATAAAAATATATTTAAAAAAAAAAAAAAAGGACCAGTAGACCAAAGAATATCAGGGAGAAGCGACAACTCTGTCGGGAGTTTGTCCTTCGACAAATACATTGAGGAAACCACTTTCTTACCCAGTGTAAGTTGTACTCCTGAAGGAGAACAGTACAAAGTCGCATACAATCTTTTTAACAGATCCAATCCTAACAAGTTTTCACCACAACCTGTCGTTAGAATAAGCGGTGCTTCGAATTCACAAGGTCCAACAGAAAGGGACAAAGGGTCAGAAATCGGATTTCTAACTGGGGCGCCAGAAAAACCTACTGATACATTCGTTTCGCCAGACAAAGGTGCGCCAGGGAGTTTAGAGTGCATAATAGAACTCTTTGTAGCACCAGTATCCAACAGAAAAGGCTCTGACACACCTGATGTAATCACCTCAACATAAGGCCCACTCTGTTCTACTGGAACTGAAACAACTCCCTCTCTTTGTCTACGGCTGTCCTAGAAATCATTACCTTCCATATGCTCATCTTCTGCATAGTAATCATCAGCATAGTACTGAGCCGCCCTACCAGACGTGTTATTCTGCTGGTCAAAACTATTCATTGAATTTTGAGGCGGAAAGGAACGTGCGTTTTGGGGGAAATTTCCACGTCCTTTACCTCTAGGAGCTTGTTGAATACCTCGACCTCTTGAGCCAGAAACACCATTTCCACACTGTAACAAAATAGGGCAACTATACTTAAAATTACCCTCTTCCTTACAATATGAACACTGATTGGGACCTACAGGAACACGTTGTTGTGTATACTCGACTCTTTGCGAGTTCCTCTGAAACTGTTGAGGCTGCTGATAGTTACTCTGACCACCATGTGGCGGATATGCTTGCTGTAACAGAACCTTCGTTTTTAACTCTTTAGTTTTCTTCTCTGCTCTATCTTTCTTATCCTTATCTCGATTTTCGTAATATTGTGCAGTAGCCAATATCTGTGCTGAAGAGGAAACTGCCCAAGAACTTTCTGAATCTTTTAACTTCTTACACAACTCGGGTAACAAATTGTGCACGAACTTATCGACGAACAACGTTGCCCACCTTCTGTACTCATATCTTGACCACTGTGGTCGACAAACGTTTCTCCAAACCTGGTGAAGAAATCTGACACCGTTTCATCTTTCTTCTGCTTGCACGCAGACAATTTATCCCAATTCACTCGCATCGCAGGCATTAAAGTTTTCATATAATTAATGATTCTACCAGGGAGATTTGCTACTAAAGGCTTGGGTTTAGCACCACCAACTTGTCGGGCATCTGCAGCAGCAATATTAGCCCATGAGTCACCTAATTCTTGATCATGATCCGCATGACGAATCTTTCCCCATAAAGGCTGTGGAACAACATTTCCAAACAACATGTCTATGTCGGCTAAATTCATAATGCAAGAGCCTGCAGTCTGTGTCAATTCCTTGTAATACCCTGCAGGATTTTTACGGGGATCAGGCAATGTCTGTTTAAGGGCCAAAACTTCAGCTCGCTTCCATGGAACATGTACCCAGACACGCTGAAAGTGAGCTGGTGCAGCATCAACGTGATTAGCTACATCAGCCGCAACGGCGTCCTTCCATACTGGAGGAACTTCCCTCATTGGGTACTGTCTTACCTTCTTCTTGACAGAGGAATCAGACTCAAACAATGACCGAGAAACACCTTCAGTCCTTAATGACAACAATGTCGCAACTGCTTTCTTAACATCTGAACCCACAATTGCGCCTTTCCCAAACTCGAACCGTACACGACACAACTCAGGCGGATTGGGCTCCAAATCATTCTCCTCTAAACCCTCACAAAGGAAAGTACACATTTTCTCAAAAACGTACCTCTGCTTCGATGCTTCCCACTGATGGAAGACATCCATAACAGATTCTAGCTCATATGTTATCGGATCGGTAACCCATTTATGTGCCGAATAATTCAACGTTTCCTTCTCCCTAGAATCAGGCAGTTGGCTACGTAATTGATACGCCCAGAGACAGGGGTTACACTTGTTGCTCCAAAGAGAGGATATAGAAGACTAGTAACAGTACTAGCCACTCTCTGTCGAACAGAAGGAGAAGTCGATGAAAGGACAGGCGGAAAAGCAGAGTGAGGCAAGGCAGACGTAGAGGCAGTGTCAGGAGGAGTACCAGGAGTGGTAGTCGATATAGTGGTCAAAGTTGTTGAAAGTAAAGGAAGAGCAGATGTCAAAGCCGGTGACCCTTGAGGGGGCTGCACCGGAGGAATAGGAACCAACTGAAGAGCAGCTGGTGGTTGTGGAGGAGCAGGAGGCAATACAACCAAAGGTTGCGCAGCTAAAGGTTGCGGTGGTGCCGTAGCACTCTGCGCATAAGGGGGTGGCGAACTCAATAAATGTGACATTAGAGGGTCTTTTTCAAGGTCTTTTGCTGCATCTTGCTGAAGAGACGGCAAAACTGGATAACATTTATTGATTACCATTTTACGTTGCCTGTGCAACTGCTCACTCATCTGTTCTTCTTCGTTATCTTTGAACTGCATAGCAGCTTGCATTATCGAGATACCCCTTTCTCTCTTATTTTTCTCCGCTAATTTAATTTCCTTCTGTTTGGCATCCTTACGCCATAGGCGGAAAGAGTCAAACATCGCCGGCCGGGCTTTCTTCTTGAAAAGTTTAACTTCGAGGTTATCTAAGATTTCCGTGTCAAAGCTACCATATTGGGGCCATTTTAAAACACCATCCTTTCTGGTGTACCGGATCCACACTTCATTATATGTGATGGGGCCTACTCCATGTTTCACATACAATTCATAAGTTGGAGTTCCAATCGGAGGAACCGGACACGAGTCCTCCAATCGGGAATCCCTATTATTACAACCAAGACAAAACAAATTTCCAAGTCTGCTAAGACCATGCATTTTCGCTCTCTAGTCTAGCTTCAAACTTCAAAGGATTATCGAATACGATAGTCTCGTGAATACACGAGTCCTTCGGCTTTGGTACTTGCAAGTTCCAAATCAAAGATCCCAAGGGGATACCCAAACTAAGAACCAACTAAACTAAGGACTGGGAGACGCTCCACTTATACTTAACTGAGGTATCGATGACGTCACCAGAAGACTCGTCTATCGTTTCGCTCTACCAATCGTCAAGGGTCCAAATCAGGGCAATAGCCAGGGCAGCAGTCCTTCTTAGCCGTCGGGAAGCGGGGAACCTCGCAGCAAAGACTTTCGGACCACGTCGACATGCAGGGGTCGATGAAGTGGCGGCCTTCCTCCAGAATTTTCACACGAAGCTCCTCACGAACCTCTGGCTTGGACCGGTACCGCTGGTATCGCCCCACGTTGGGCGCCAGCTGAATTACTGGGTTTTTCGGAACCCAGTGGTATCAGGGTACACCCTAAGACTTCGGATTCTTCCTGATTAGACCACAGCAACTCAGAGTCTTCTAGGTGAAGTCAAAGATCGAATTTATTGGCTGCAACCAAGTAACAGGCGTCCTAGAAGTACAACACAGTGTATATTCTCAGGAGACTGCTCAATCTTACAAAGCCAGCCTTCTCTTTTTATACAAAATATTACGCTTTAGGCAAACATTCTTTGCATTTCAGTTGACCATTCACATGTTTTCACTACAAAGAAAAAGCAGGGTCATGATGACAAGCCCATATTTCAGTTTGTTCAGCCCACAATAAATTATCCGGCAAGGCCCAGTAGTTTAATCAGATATCGACGGACCCCCAATAAAAACGGGCACCTCCTCCTCGTAAAGCAAGTCATAAAGTAAGGAACAGAGACAGGTGTGTGTGAGATTAGGCGTGGTTTGTGTGCGATGAAAGGTTTATGGCATGTTGTGCCTTGATGCTATCTCGTTCGGCCACTGGGAGAGGAACTGACCGAACAGGTTTGGCCTTGGGCAGTGGAGTCAGCATGCCCAGGTCGCAGAGAAGTCAGGAAAGGTGTACGTGTCCTTCAGAAGCGTGTTTGGCCTATGTGAGGGCAACTCACAAAATGGCTGCCATACACAAGATGGAACCCGAGGGTTCGGAACGAAAACTACGATTTCAGGGTGATTTCGTCACTCGAATATGACAAAAATGCTTGTGCATAGTGTACTAGCCATTCTTGGTCTTCTGATATCAAAATCGTCTTGATATGATGATGTTTATAACACGAGTCCAGAATTTTAAGTACTACAGTCAGGGGTTATTACTTTATACCCAAGGAAGGGGTGGGACAAACTCTGGGGACCCATCTTTGGGGTGGTCAGTACAGAGGAGTGGCTACACCCATGTCCTTTGTCCAGTTTTGTGCCAGAGCAGGAGCAAATGGCTCCTGCAACCCGTTTGAGCTGGACTATGCACAGGGACATCAAATGTGCCCCAAGTGCAGACATCAAAGCACTCTCAGAGTGCACCCACCCAGACACAATACACTAAAGCCTGTCTGGGAGGTGAACACACCTCACTGTGACAGAAAGCCTATTGCCAAGCCTTCCCCTGCTCAAGCTTCGATCAGCAGCAGGAGGGCAGACTCATGTCTGTGGCTGGCAGCATCCATTTTCTGATGCCCAGTTCGAGAAAGCTGGTACCGGGTGTACAGGTATGTTGCATATGTCTCTTTAGGAGAGAGGAATCACACCTCCCCTGCCAGTTACTGGCGGAGAGAGGTATGATTCCAAGGTGTTTGACACCAAACACAACATGTTTCTATGCAGCCGTTTTAAAGTTAGCATTTACAGCGAGGTTATAATGCACTTAAATATATATATTAGGCTGCATCACAAACAACCCCAGAGAATAGGTTCCGAAGGCTGCAGAGTAGCTCTGCTCATGCATGTGCACCTCTCATATAAAACCCAGCACCCTGCCTTCAGGATTGATAAGGCCTGCCATAGGGGTGGCTGATAGGTTTATATGTGCATTGATATAGAATAGATATAATGGATCTATATCTAAGTAAGGGGTGCATGCACCACATTATACAGGCTGCAGTGGCAGACCTATGGTGTCATTTTGAATGGTCTCTCAGGGGTGGCATAATACATTCTGCAGCCCCTGGGAGGCCTCTGGGGTACCTATGCCCTGGGTACATCGTATACCATATACTAGAGACTTATAAGGGTACGCCAGAATCAAATCAGGAGTGTACCTAAAGTACATGCAATCAATTTAGAGGAGAAAGCAGCTTGACTAAGGTCCTGGATAGCAGAAACCCAGTCAGTCTAAGTTGAAATCAGTGAAACATCAGCAAAAAGTGGGGGTAACTATAAGAAGCAGATCCTACTCTCCTACACAACCCCCCCCCCCCACACACGTATAGACATTAAACTAACCTTGACTAGTTGAGTCTTCATGTTCTAAGTGGAAATATATGGAGAGTCCATCTGCATTGGCATGGTTACTCCCAGGTCTTTGTTCCACTGTATAGTCCATCCCCTGTAGGGAAAGGGACCACCTCAAAAGTTTGGGGTTTTCACCCTTCATCTGTTTTAGCCATAAGAGGGGCTTATGGTCTGTCTGAACAGTGAAGTGAGCGCCAAACAAGTATGGCCTCAGCTTCTTCAGAGCCCAAACCACAGCAAGGGCTTCCCTCTCAATAGCTGACCAACGTTTCTCTCTGGGGGTCAGCCATCTGCTAATAAAAGCTACTGGCTGATCCTGACCCTCATCATTCAGTTGTGATAACACAGCCCCTACCCCAAACTCAGATGCATCAGTTTGAACAGTGAACTGTTCGGAATAGTCAGGACTTTGCAGAATGGGAGCAGTGCACATGGCCTGCTTCAGGTCATCAAATGTCTTTTGACACTGTCCACAGAACTTTTTTGGCATTCTTTTGGAAGTTCAGTCATTCAAAGGGGTCACTATGGATCCATAACCTTTGACAAACCTCCTATAGTACCCAGTCAGGCCCAAGAAAGCTCTGACTTGAGTCTGAGTGATTGGAGCAACCCAGTCCATGATGGTATGGATTTTGCTCTGCAATTGTTGAACGTGACCTCCACCCACAAGGTGGCCCAGGTATACAACCCGACTCTACCCTAGCTGGCACTTGGTGGCCTTGACAGTGAGGCCTGCTTTCTGTGGTGCCTCCAAAACATTTCTCAGGTAGACCAGGTGATCCTCCCAGGTGGAGCTAAAGACAGCAATATCATCTAGATAAGCAGCACTATAGGCTTCCAAGCCTGTAAGGATTTTATTCACCAACCTTTGAAAAGTGGTAGGTGCATTCTTCAAACCAAAGGGCATCACCACAAATTGGTAGTGCCCACTAGGGGTTGAGAATGCATTCTCAGCTAGTCTAATTTGCCAGTAGCCAGCTGTTAGGTCAAATGTGCTCAGAAACTTGGCTGAGGCCAAACTAACTATAAGCTCATTGGATGGGCATCAGTCCTAGTGACTGCTTTGAGACCCCTGTAGTCAACACAGAACCTCATCTCTCTCTTGCCATTCTGGGTGTGAGGCTTTGGTACCAAGGCTACTGGACAAGCCCAAGGGCTATCTGAGGGCTCAATCACTCCCAAATCCAACATCTTCTGGACTTCAGTCCTGATGCAGTCCCTGACATTATCAGTCTGCCTGTAAATCTTATTTTTAACAGGCAGACTGTCACCTGTGTCCACTTCATGAGTGCACCAGGGAGTCTGACTCGGAGTAAGTGAGAACATATGTCTAAATGGATTAGGAACTTTTCTGCAATCAGTTTGTTGCTGGTCAGTGAGGCTGCCTGCCAAGGCAACACCATCAACTGAACCACCATCAGGGTTCTGTGAGAGCAGGTCAGGGAGTGGATCACTCTCTTCCTCCTGTCGCTCATCAGTAGCCATGAGCAAACCCATATCTGCCCTGTCCACATATGGTTTGAGCCTGTTCACAAGGAGCACCCTACGGGGGCTCCTGGGAGTTCCGAGGTCCACCATGTAGGTAACCTCTCCCTTTTGCTCAATGATTGTATGAGGGCCACTCCACTTGTCTTAGAGGGCTGCTGGGGCCACAGGCTCCAACACCCATACTTTCTGTCCTGGCTGATAGACAGTCAACACAGCCTTTTGGACATGCCATGCCTTTTGCAATTCCTGACGAGCCTCAAGGTTTTTGATTGTCTTCTTCATGTACTCAGCCATCCTGGAAGGAGACCAAGTGCATAGTCAACAATATCCTGTTTAGGGGGTTTGAGAGGTAACTCCCATCCCTCCTTCACTAGATATAAAGGACCCCTAACTGGATATCCAAACAGACGTTCAAAAGGGCAGTAACCAACCCTCTTCTGCGGAACCTCTCTGTAGGCAAAGAGATGGCAGGGCAAAAGTATGTCCCATCTACGCCTGAGCTTTTCAGGGAGACCTTTAATCATGAGGGTTTTTTTGACCTTTCAACTAACCCATTGCATTGTGGGTGAAAAGGGGTGGTAAATTTGTGATTTAATCCACACTCCTTCCACATAGCAGTCAAGTAACTAGACATGAAGTTTGCACCTCTTTCTGATACTACCTCCTAAGGAAAACCCACCCTGGAAAAGATTCACAGGAGGGCTCTAGCCACAACAGGAGCTGTGGTAGTTCTAAGGAGAATTGCTTCTGGATACCTAGTTGCATGGTCCACCACCACCAGTATGAATATGTGCCCAGATGCAGTTTGAGGAGCTATGGTACCAACAATGTCAATCCCCACCCTCTCAAAGGGAACCCCCACCACAGCTAGTGGTATAAGGAGGGCCTTTGTAGTACCACCTGCCTTACCACTGGTTTAAAACGATTCAAAAAGGGGGGGTGGTGATGGACAGAGTATCTGAATTAAGCAGAACACTCCTACCCAGTCAAAAGATCAGGGCTTGATCCATCACCGTTTTTTAGCTCACTGCACCATCCCAGTTCAGAACCTGGCTACATGCAAATTAGTCTGGCCCTGGCCCAGTGCATCATGGGAACAGGGCAGACCAAACTACCAAGCCAATTCTTTACTGGGAAGGAAACAAGCTTCCGGGGACCGGTTTCTGGCATTGCAGCCGTCTTCAAGCCATGATATTTTGACTGGGTAGGAGTGTTCTGCTTAATTCAGATGCTCTGTCCATCACCACCCCCTTTATGAATCGTTACCACTGGTTTGACAGGTGATACAGGAGCGACAAAACGTCTTTGTATCTTCTGAAATGTGAGGCCAATGAAAGTGAGGGACAATCCTGCCCCAAGTCTTTTTTTGGCCTAGGTGACCTGCTAATGGGATGTCATGTGCCAGTGTCAATAGGAAGCCCCTAAAATTCAGAAGTATAACCAACCTCCTGGTAGCACCAGGCTTGGGGTCTCTACTCTCTGAGTATAGGAGTTCATCATCCCAGTAGATCCCATGGTACTCACTGGCACTCCCAGCAGCCTCAGCAACAGCTTGCTGTCTGAGAGGTTCAAGAGAGGGGCAGCTCAGCTGTTCCTGGCTCAGATCTGCCCTGGAAGGGCCCCCTGTCCCCAAAACTCAAGTTGATCGGGTTCAAGTCCCTCTGAGACAGTTCCTTCTTCAGGACTAAGACAATCTCCCTCAAGAGACTGGTCTATACTCTGAGTCAGGGGGGAAGACACTGCCTTACCCCTACTGCTCCTTCTCTTGGAAGGCACCTGGTCCATTTTTCCAGGATCCAGGGCCTGTTCAGTGGAAGACATTTTTGCATGTGACCTAGTCATAACAAACACATCTGCAGGGATACCAAACCTTTCTCCATGAGTCCTGAGTCCCACTTTAGCCCAAGCTGAAGTTTCCAAACCATTGCCCAAGAAATTCAACAAGGAGGTCTGCACTTACTCCAACCTTCTTAGGGCCAGTTACCCCTCCCCAGGTGAAATTAACAACTGCCAAGGAATGGTCTGTCCTGACATTGCTGGCATTAGTCGCTTGGTACATTTCACCAGATGAAGATTTTTGGGGCCCTTGAGAAGACGTCTGGTCTTTACCCTTCTGCCCACCCTTATCTGAAGGTTTCAGAATCTTGCATCTTGGAGTCACTACCTTGGTTCCGAACTTTCTGCCTTACCCTGGTTCTGACCCATTTGTCTGCCTTCTGACCCAATTATTGGGGAGAGGTCAGATCAGAGTCCACCAGGTACTGATGCAACAACTGATTTTGATAATTATTAAGGATGTGCTTTCTCATAATTAAATTGTACAATCCTTTAAAATATCACATACTTTACTGCCAAGGGGGGGCGTGGCCGGCATCCGAACATGGCAGACGCTTGCTGAAGGAGCTCCGGACCCGAGCCCACATAATCCTGAGAAAAACCAGGAATACTCCGCATGCAGACGGCTATAGCTGCAGTATACTAATACTGAAGCGGTGGTGGACACTCGACACCGCTCTGTGCCGAACACCGACGTGTAGGCTGCGGGGAAACGGCTGCGGAGACCCTCCGGCGCCCACGAGAGGGAAAAACACATACGGGCCTGTATCTGCGGGGAGCTGATCATCGCTACGAGAACCTGTGCCGAGCGACAAATGGGTGGTGGAAAAACACTGTGCCCCGATAACGTAATGTGACCCGGCGGAGGAGACAAGCGCTGCATTAAGAGACGCGCTGCCAGTGGGGGAGGCCCGGTGCAGTTGCGGCCGGGGAGAGATTCTATGCGAGCCTGGGGTCGCGGGGCCTATGAATGCGGAGGAGGTCTACCACTGGCACAATGGACGGTGGACTGCAAAGGGTCTAGCTACCCCTGGCCACAAGTGAACGGGGGATAAGTACATTTCTGTGCTGCACGGTCGCAATTGGTTTGGGAGTCAAAGCTCGACCTGGGAACATAGCCGGAGGGGCCCCCCCCAGTGTGCAGAAGAATTGATGCCCCGACATTGACGCTGCTGAGCTGCGAAGCAATGATAGGGTAACCAGTCTGCCCCCATGCTGTAAGGGGATTAATCATTATACCCGAGGCAACCCCAACAAGGATGTGGACCTCCCCCCCCAGGCCTAGAAGAGTGGGGTGGCTCTACATTTTACACGTAGCACGAGGTGGGGCAGTGGCTGCATACAGCGTAACTTTGAAGATACCTGCAGTGTCACGGATATAGGGTGGGAACCATGTGTAGGCAAAACCATTTCAACCCTCCCTCCCCTAGCCACGTAGAGACGAAACGTGGGGCGGCAAGCAGTAGCCGGGAGGTGAGCAGTACAGGGCCGTGTGCCTACCAATCCGTGACATGAGATTACGCTGGAATCGGCAGGAAGTTGTCTATACCAGTTAACAAAGAGGCGAGTTGTCCGCACCCCACCATACAGGGACCTTTACTGAACACGGTGAGATCTGCTAACCCGACGCTTGCTCCTCCACTGCCCTGTGTGAGCGGCCTAGTACGACTGCGTACTGCGCAGACTGAGTAAAATGGGGTGCAACAGACCGAAGCAGCAGGGACAAACTGGAGTAGACCCCACGCACGATGGACAGGACAGTGCAGGCAACATGCCAGTGCCTAGTTGTGTCCCCCCCACAATAGCGCCTGCTCAAGACGACAAACTAGATCTTATCGTGAAGGAAGTGCGCAACTCCAGGAACGCGATTGAACAACAGATTGGAACCTTGACCACGGGCCTGAACCTGCTGAGGGCAGACCACGCGAAGACGGCGGACAAGGTGAGAGACCAAGAGAAGACTCTAGCGGAGGTACTCCCACGGCAAAAACAGACTGGAACTGATGTAAAACTACTACAAACGCAGGTGGCTACCTTAATGGACCGCGTGGAGGAATGCGGAAGGGAGAGCGCGACGGAACAACATCCGGGTGATCGGCCTGCCGGAGAAAAGTGAAGGGCCCGACGCGTCTGGCTACATGGAGCAGTGGTTCAGGGACCACGTCACGATGGAGGGACTCTCCTCACAATTTTGCATCGAACGGGCACACAGGATACCTACTGGTAGACCAAAGCCGGGTGCCCAGCCGAGGCCCCTCATAGTGAAACTACTACACTTCCGAGACAGGGACACTTTATTGCAAAAAGCTCGAGAGGCAGCGCCAATAACGTTTGAGAACACGAGGGTCTCCCTATACCCAGACTATACGATGCTGGTCAAATGACAGCGATCCTCCTTTGTGGTGGTAAAGAGACGCCTGCGAGACCTGAACATACAGTATGCAATATTGTTCCCGGCAAGTCTAAAAATACTGCATGAACAGAAAAACTATTTCTTTGAGAGCCGCGGCGATGTGGAGGACTGGCTTGAGGTAATGGAATTAACTAGCGCTACGGAAAATGCCACGTACATGGGCAGCAGGCAAGGATCCCAGGAAGATTAATCGACGAGCCGCAGAGGAGACAGAGCGCGGCGACCTATTGAGAGTGGGCGAGTCAAATCACAGCAAATGAAGCAATCTAAGAAACAGGCGATCATCGCAACGGCAACCTTCATGAACGCCCCGCGAACGGAGGCTAAATCCTCTGCTGAGGATGAGGCGTCACAAGGATCGGACTCAGAAGGCAGGGTGGCCCTGTTCCCCTCTGCCACACCGCAGCTGATCACAGAAATGTTTGGCTGATGACATTGTGCATCTGTTGACATCTGTTTTTTTTTTTCCTTAACTGTAAGCTGTAGCATGCCTGCTTTCACCCTAGCTACCGCTAGATATGCCATGAAAGGCACACAATGCATAGGCTCGGGTAAAGTAGTAGCTCTAGTCTAGAGGACTGAAGTGTCACATATCCACATGCGAAGTGCAGGCGCCGCCCCCCCTATGGCAAAGGCCCTTGGTATGTTCTTTATGTTACATTTGCTCCAATGTTATGTTATGGTCTGGTATGGTTCTGATTCCAGACCGTGTATTGGGGAAGTTGGGGTGTGGTATGGTCATTTTTTTAATGTACCTTTAGTCACATTGGCTTTCTTGCGACTCATGTTAGCATCCGTATGGCCTCAAAGACTGGACCGATGCATGTGTTGGATAAATACACCGTAATTACCTGGAATATATGAGGTATGGGCACGATACATAAAAGGCATAGGATACACGCACACCTGTTACACCGCAAAGCACAAATAGCCTATCTACAAGAATCACATATGGTGGAAAGCGAGGTGGTAAAACTTAAAAAGAAATGGAGGGGTCTCATTTTCTCTATCTTACTCGAATTACGCAAGGGGTTTTATTTATTTATTTATTTCAATTTATATAGCGCATTATCACCCGGGGGTCTCTAAGCGCTTGTACCAGGCAAACAGACAACTCCATAGAACAGACAGCTACCCTTATTTTTATTTATTTATTTCAACGGTTTCACGATTTGGGTGCGACATGGGGTTCCATTTGTAGCACATGAATAGAAAATTGATAAATGGGGCAGATATGTCTTTGTGCGAGGGGCCTTAGATGGGCAATTGGCAGTCTTGGGATCCATCTATGCCCCTAATGTTGACCAGGACAAATACTGGGCCATGATAAGCGAGCACTAACGGGATGGGATACATGCCCATGGATCATTGGGGGGGACTGCAATGTGATAAAGGATGTGTCCTTGGACAGGTCACATCCACCACTACGAGGTGCGGGGGTGATTAAACAGACTGAGGCATTGATAAGATGGACTGCAGGGTGGAGATTGTGTGATGTGTGGAGGATGCGACACCCCGGACACCGAGAATACTCATTCTACTCGGCAGTCCATGACCTGCACACTAGAATAGACAGAATCCTCTGCTCTGATAGCATAGCAATGCAAGTCCTCCAGTCTACATACCTACCCAAAACTTTCTCCAATCACAACCCACAAGAGATAAGCATTACATGGGGTAAAGTACCCACCCCGGTCCCAACGGGGCGACTGTGGCCACTTTTATTAGAAGACTCTGTGCTACTTACTGACCTCTCACACACCATAGATCACTATTTCACGGAAAACAGTAACAAAGCAGCGAGTAGGCTAGTCGAGTGGGATGCTTCAAGGCGGTGATTAGGGACAAGGCGATAAGTGTAACGGTGGGTGCCAGACAGGAACTCCATAGGTCCCTAATGGACACTGAAACTAAAATGAGCAGAGTAGAACAATTGGCCGCGACTGACGACACCCACAAAGGCTCCCTTCAAGAGATAAGAATTAAGCACGCTGAACTCCTAGAATCCCTTAGGGTGATAGATTATCAGGAATACACACGACGAACGCATGTGGAAGCGGACAAGGCTGGGACTCTGCTAACTAGATTAATCCGCGACACCCCTCCCACAATAGTGATTAATGAAATCAAGTAGGGGTAAATAACTAGAAGGGCCCACAACTAACTACCCCCTTGCTTTCATTGTTCCCCCAGAATAACATGTAGCACCCTGGACCTAGTTGATTAACAACCAGAGGCCAAATCATGCCCACCCCCAGGTTTTAGAGAACTAGGCCCGCAGGGAGCGGGAATGTTGCATACTGTTGATGTTAATTCCATCAGTGCCCCTAGTATTTTCCAACAAGAGGATGTGGAAGGTAGGGGCCCCATAGTGCCAGATGTGGGTCAGAGTAGGGAGATGGTCTGCCAGGTTGTAGATTCTGATGCACTATCGCCTGAGACACAGGAGGGTGCATCCGTCTCTGTCGCCGAGCCACTTTTGGGTGAAGTGGCAGAACGAATCCAGGTGACTAGGAGGACGCTGTGCACTAGTGGTGCAGCACCTGGTGGTTATGGCCCAATAGAAGTTTCAGTTCCAACTAGTTCTGGGTCTAAGGACGGTAAGATTAAAGTCCTGTCCTGGAACCTGGCAGGGCTGAGAAATAAATTATCTACCCCTGAGTGGGGCCAATTTATATAAAAGCATGACATTTGTCTGATGCAGGAGACATGGGCCCTGGAAGAGACCGTGAGGGATGGTTTTGCCACCTGTGATATCCTGGCAACTTCCAGAGGCAGGGGGAGACCCTCGGGTGGCTTGCAACCTTTCTTTCGGCTAATGATCTTGCACAACACTGCTCGAAAATTACACATGACAAGGGCTCAATTCTGGACCTTGTGATTTCCAAATCAGACCAGATTACCATTGCTTCACCCATCCATGTGGACTGGTCTGACCATTTCCTCATTCCCTTCTGTTTTCACCTCTCTCACATTTTAACTCTCGGCCAACCCAAAAGAGTCTCTACGTGGTACCGCAACACAAAAATCATTGATCTTGAGACTCTATGTGATTCTGCTATGCAATCTCTTCCTAGTCTAGACCCCAATACGGATGTCAACAATCTCACTCCCCTTTGCCTCTCAATACTCGCAGTCGAAATCGACAAGGTTGCTCCACTCCAAAGCAAAAGGAAAAGACCCACCCCATCAGCTCCTTGGTTCAACAAAGCTCTCTATGACGAAGGAAAAACCTTAGAATCTTAGAGAAGCACTGGAGACAATCTCCATCCACCCCCAACCTCTCTCTTTTACGTTCAGCAAGATCCATATACCACAAACACATGTTCCAGGAAAAAACGTCACACTTCAGATCCCTCCTCGATTCAGCTAAAAACAGACCCAAAAAACTTTTCGACCTCATCAAAAACCCAAATTGTTCTCCCCAAACCATCAAGCTTGAGGATGCATCAAAGAAAGCAACTGGGTTTGCTATATTCTTCGATCAAAAGGTAAAATCTCTGGTGGAACAGGTCACCCACCCCACCCCCATCGAGGAGCGAAAATCCTTAGTCACTTGGCAGAACTTTGCCGCCATCTCAGAGGTTGATCTCCTCAAATGCATCTGTGAAACCAAACCTTCCAACCATTCCTCTGACCCCATTCCCAGTGGCATCGCCATTGATTTCTATACTAACACTCTTTCCTACTGGACCAGGCTAGTCAATCTCTTCCTCAGTCAAGGATCCCTCCCAAGTGTCCTCAAAACAGGACAGGTTACCCCCCTTCTAAAAAAAACCTCTGCAGATGCAAATGACCTAAATAACTTCCGCCCCATCACCAATCTCCCTTTTCTTTCAAAGATCACAGAAAAATGTGTTGCAAAACAACTGACCCAACACATTATGGACAATAATCTCCTCGACATGTTCCAGTCGGGCTTTATTCAAAACTGCAGAACTGAAACAACCCTGCTGCAAGTGACCGATGATGCGCTGCATATTCTCGATTCAGGGGAATCGTGCCTTCTAATTCTTCTTGACCTCTCTGCAGCTTTTGACACTGTTAATCACAACACCCTCCTTAACACTCTTCAACAGAGAATGGGCGTGGAAGGCACTGTACTCAAATGGTTTGCCTCTTTCCTCAAAGACAGATCCCAAATGATCAAGATTGCAAATAGTCTCTCGTCTCCACTGGTGGTTGGTCAAGGTGTCCCTCAAGGTTCTATCCTTGCTCCCACTCTGTTCAATCTCTATCTGGAACCATTAGGGAACCTTCTAAGCAAATCTAAAATCCTCTACCATCTCTATGCGATGATACCCAAATCTACCTCAAGGTGTCTTCCCCTCATGATCTCTCACTACTCAGCTCCACTCTCAACACTATTCACAACTGGATGCTAGTTCACCAACTCATTCTCAATCCCTCCAAAACGGAATTCCTCCTCATATCTAGCTCTCTCTCTCCGCCTCCTGTTCAAGCCTGGATGGATCAATCAAATCTACTCAACAGTAAACCCATCATTGTGGATTGCGCTAAATCCTTAGGTGTCATACTTGACAAAAGACTCAACCTCATCTCACACATCAACTCCATGGCCAAGAGCGCACGTTATCAACTACGACTTTTATGGGGGATTCGTCGGTTCTTCCCGGAGAATGACCTAAAAACCTTGGTCAAATCGCTAATTCTCTCTAGACTTGAATATTGTAATTCTCTTCTGACTGGGCTTCCCAAATCTCACCTCTCCCCCTCAAATCCATCCTCCATTTAGCAGCTTGCTTCATTTCAGGGTCCAAACGAAATGACCACATCACTCCTATCCTGTCTTCTCTCCGATGGCTTTCCATGGAGGCTAGAGCTATCTACAAAACAGCGTGCATCACCCACAAAGCTTTGCACTCTTCCTCCCCTCGCTATCTGGCGAATAAACTTAAACTGTCTGGAGGCTCAAGACCTTCTCGGAATGCAGAAAAGCTCCTTCTTGAACCCCCTCCTTCAAAAGAGAAAAACTGTTTGCACAATCGTTCTCAGGTAATGCGGTGAGAACCTGGAACTCGCTTCCTCCTTCGCTCGGTGCCATCACCTCCATCTAGATCTTCAAAGCGGACCTCAAATCTCTTTTATTCCAAAGACACTTTCAGAACTAATTCCCTCCTTCCCAGACCCTGCCAAGAAGTTCTTTAGTCATTGTAAATTTGTCACATATGTTTATATTTTTACTCATACATCCTGTGCTTGCTGTGTTTGAAATTGTGTTCCTTTTGCCTGCGTTGTTTTGATTCTATGGCCTGCTATTGTTCGCCAGAAAGTTCTTTAGTCATGGTAAAATTTGTCATATTTATTCTTACTTTTGCTTATACAGTCTGTTCATGCTACTTTTGTTTGCTCTATTCCTGCAACAGTTCTCTCACGTAATGTAACTGGTTCTATTTTACAGTGCTCTGACACCTTCGGGTAAAGTCCACGCTTTATAAAAATGCGTTAAATAAATAAAAATAAATAAAAAAGTCTGGCACTATAGATATATTAGGGCAGTTTATCTCTTCCCTTGACCCGAAAATAGCCCTATTAGTTGGAGTAGATTTCAACTGCCAGTACGAACCCCTTGCTAGCTCAGATATGGCTGACCTAGAGGATGAGGATCAATACTGGCACATCCCTGAACCGCGGATAGCCCCGGTTAAAGCCTGGACACCACTGGTCCTCCAAATTAAATCACTATCCCTTACAGCGTCTCTGAGGGCGTGTAATGGGAGGGTGGATCCAGACAGACCGGGCTTATTTACTTTTAATAGACTAGGGCAAAATTCCAATATTGATTATCCACTGGTTGAAGCCAGACATTGGAATAGGGTTTCTGATTTCAGGGTTCACCTACGGAGCGATAGTGACCATAATGCTCTTGTGCTGACTTTGAAACCTGGGAGTTTTGGTCTGTCCAGTCCAGCCTCTGAGCTCTGCTTTCTAGTAATCAGCGACAAATTAAGTGGTCGAAATTTCAGGATTCGCCGTCTAAACTTGCAGGGATATATCAGCTCGCATTACCACAGTTGATAGAAATGGGGGAGGTGGGAGAAAAGGCCTCTGATCCAGAGGCCCTGACTAGGTCTGTAGAAATCCATAAACAACTGATTGCAAATCTATCAGATGTATTCTTTCCTTGTGGAAGTGCGAAGGTTACCCCACATCAAAACCAGCCCTGGTACGACGCATCCTGCCGGAAAGCGAAAAAGGGCCTCTTAGCCGCACTAAAAGATGAAGATAGGGCTAGTATCAAGCAGTGCTGGCTTAGGTATAAGCAGGTTGTTAACAGGGAGAAGAAGAATTGGGAGGAGAATAGGTGGGAAGAATTAAGATTAGCTCTCCTGACTAAAGATTCTAAGACATTTTGGTCCATTGTCAACTCTGGGGGTAGACCACCTATTATAGCGAATATAGCCCCTGCAGCATGGGAAGCTCATTTCGGGGCTTTATATACCAACCCCGACGAAGAGTTACTATCGTTCGCTGCCCTTGGACCCTCTCACTAGCATAGATTGGAGGCGTCGTTGGCTCTTGTGATGGGGGATGTGGAAGAGGTTCCCCAGCTCTCTACCCCAGGAGCCCTCCATGAGTATAGATTGGTGGGGCCCTTGGATATTGAGCAGGGCTTGGGGACAGTGGTTTCCCTTTGTGAGCACCGTTCGGGTGGGACTGAAGACATCTCACTCATGGAGGTTGAGACAGCAATAACCAAACTTCTACCCAACAAGGCCCCAGGCTTGGATAAGCTTCCTGGGTACCTATTTCGAGCACAACCTAAAATCTGGTCACCATACTTGGTTGTCTTATTCAATGCAATACTCAAAGGGAGTGTCCCGCCAGACACCTGGCTAGGAACAGAGATTGTCCCAATTCACAAAAAAGTCTGTCCACTAACCCCGTCCAATTATAGGCCCATCAGCCTGATAGACACTACTCAAAAGCTGATGGGCAGGATTATTTTAGACAGAATCCAAGGGTGGATAGAGGAAAATGGGATCCTGACTATATTCCAAGCCGGGTTCCAGACGGGGATTTCCACAATAGATAACATTTTTAGGCTGCAGGTACTATTCTGGAAAACGGTGTGTGTGGAGGGTGGCAGCCTCTACCTCATATTTGTGGACCTGCGAACCGCATTTGATTTAGTCCCGAGAGACAAATTATGGGGTGTATTGCTAGGTTTGGGTCTTCCTGCTGACCTGTTGGACATCTTGATTAGACTTCATACGAACAATTATGCTCAAGTTAGGTGTGGACGGCATGGCAAATTGTCGGATCGCTTCCCTGTGAAAAAAGGGGTACGCCAGGGGTGTGTCCTGGCCCCAACTTTATTCTGCCTTTATTTAAATGGGCTAGTTGACCATCTGCTGAGAGTAAAAGACAATGATGCCCCTGGGCTGGCGACCGGGCGAGTGCCCGCTTTGATGTTTGCAGACAACACTCTGTTGTTATCTAAAACATCAACGGGCATTCAGCGTATCTTGGATGGCTTCGCAGCTTTTTGTTTATTGCGCGGGCTAGAGATCAACTTGGATAAGACCAAGTTGATGATTTTTAATCCTCCGAGGAAAACTCACCCGAACCCTCTGTTAAATGGTATACGCCTGGAAAGAGTAAAGACCTTCGATTACTTGGGCATTACCCTAACGGAAAATCTTGACTGGGGACCTCAGACAGCAACGGTGGCCCTCAGGTTGTCCCAGGTAGCGGGGGGAATCAGCAAAGGTCACAAATCCTCGGTCTTCAAGCCTGCTGCACCGGTCGTAGAAATGTATAAACTTCAGGCCAGAGCGGCTTCTATGTATGGTGCAGAACTTTGGGGCCACAAACGATTAAATAATCTTGCGAGGGTAGAACATGGTTTTATGAGGAACCTATTGGGTTTACCAGCTAGCACACCTCTAACTCCGTTGCGTATGGACTTGGGGTTAGAACCCATAGAGGAGGCAGCAGCTGCACGGCCATTGATGTATTGGAAGAGGCTCTGGTCCGTGCCTGAACAAATACCCTATAACAAGGAGTTCACTGAGGTGTGGGCCGTTTTAAAAACTAGGAATAATCCATGGCTTGCGCATATTAGGGAACCTTGTGAACAAATTGGTTTACCAGAGCTGTGGGAGAACCCTGCAGATAGCTGCCCAAGGATAACGAAAGCCGAGCTATTGAGTTATGTTAGAAATTACAACCTAATATCTCTCCAGAGGTGCACTACTCTGGGAAGATTGACAGCGGAGTTCCTTCAAGTGAAAGTTGAACTGAGTATGGAGAATTTCTTGGATTTAATTCACCCTTCTCTTGCAAGGAAACTGTATATACAGCTTAGGATTGGCATGCTCCCACTTAGGGTATTTACTGGTAAATGGGCTAATATTGAGAACATTGCTTGCCCAGCTTGTAATTATAAACAAGAAGATATTTCCCATGTTCAGTTTTTTTGCCCTGCCTACCAGACGATAAGGAAATGCTGGCTGATTCCACTATGTAGGAACTTAGGTTTTACCCAGTGTGCCCATGTCTGCAGGGTTCTTCGTTATGACCCCCCCCCATTGTCTTTGCTGTATCACGATTCTTGTCGGGTATGTGGCGCAGGCGGAGAAGTTTTATATAATCTCGTACTTACTTATTTTACTGTACCGTTTGATAACTATTTGGTTCTAATTTTATCTGCTAGTTTTACTGTACATGTAATTTATTGTTTTAACCCCCAGTGATATGTTCTGATTTTATGTATACTTTTATGGTCTATTGACCGAAATAAAGTTATCAAGATTAATGAAATCAGGACAGAGAGAGGAACAAGGGCCTCCACACAGGGCCATATTAATGAGGCATTCAGGACATACTACGCTTCGCTATATAGCGCACCCGTGAGAGTACCCACGGAGCAGACGGAAGCCTTACTGTCTGCCTTGACATTCCCAGTGTTAGCGCCTTTGGCTCAAATGGACCTGTCAGGACTGTGGTAAATAAATAATTAATTACCGGTTCTATTTTTCAGGATACTCTATAAACAGATAGCTCAATAAATAAGAGTCAAGATTCGAGGTAGCCGGAGTTTACAGGCTTTAATCAGACATAAAGGACAGGAACAGGACAGCCTGCATGGGAATAGGATGGCAGCTGCCGAGGGCAGGATCTGGGAATTGGCTAGCAAACTTTAATATCAGTGCAAAATATATATAGTTAAACAAAATACATTGCATTCAATACAGTAGGCGTAGCAGTAGGAGTGGTTTGTAGCAGTCGCGAAAGATAAGGGCAAAATGATGTAACAAGAAGGCGTGTACAGGGCGTATACATAGACATGTGATGCAAACGTAACAGAATATGTCATAAACGGGGCGGAAACATGGAGGGGGCTACCTGAGCAGCTGGGACCTCTAACCTAGTGGTGCGCGTAAACTGGCAATGACGTGTTACCAGGGAGAACTGGGGCTATGACTTCTGCGCTAGAAGAGGAGACTGAAGTCTGGAGTGTCGGAGCGACATGTACCCAGGCATATCTAGTATCTGGTGTTTAGAGTACATGTTGATAGGATCCAAAAGTTATCAGGGCAAAGGCTAACAGACACTAAGACTGGTGCATGCATAATTCTACATATAGTTCGTGTGCGAGGAATATTCTATGAATATTAATACAGTATTTCTCTTACATGGAGACATAAAGGCTAGACCATGACGGAAACTATTGATGCGATTCAGTAGCTTAGGAATGCAGAGAAGGAGGGCTGGACTGATAACTAGAAACATAACATACTCTTGGCAGACTGGGAGGCAGAGCCAGGCCGGGCCGGGCACTGCGAGGCATGAAAGTAAGCTAAGGGTCAGGGATACAGGTGGGGGCTGTATCGCTCCTCGGAGAGGGTTCAGGAGACAGGAGCTGAATCTGAGTCCGGGCCCTTTTGAGGCCTAGAAACGGGGACAATTCAATGAATTAACGTGCACACTGTAAAACGTGGCAACGTAGGTTTACATAGGCCTAATATTCGTTGTATTCACGAAGACTGGAAACTGGCATACTAGAGATGGACACAACTGTAATTGCGTCTTTAATCGATCAGAGGGGAATACATGCATATCGATCATGCACATATAACATAAGATGGGGAACACGTAGGCACATACAACATGGCAAAATTTACTTTTCCACATTCCCTCCTTGTGCCCTACGTTTCCATCAGGAAACATCAATATTCATGATACCATCTATCATTTCATATAGCATCATTTGCTCATCTCGAATTGTCTTGGAACGGGATTTAGGACTAGGAATACAAGAGGTAGCACAAATACCGCAAATCGCAGGGCCACATTGTATACAGAGGCAGCAACTGAATATGATCATTACTGCAATACCTAGGAATGACAATACTTTCCATCCCCAAGCAGATATGATACTCCAGAGCCAACCGGACCATGTCCAGGTGCCTGGATTCTGGTGTAACTGATGGGCAATTTTGTGAAGTCTGGTTATAGCTGAATAAACAGACGGCGCGTTATTAGGAATGAAAATGCAGCAACTAGATCCGATGACTCTACATGCTCCTCCTCTATCGGCCAGTATGACGTCAAGAACGAGACGATTTTGGAGCACAACAAATCTCATAGCAGATTGCTCTTCGGTTAAGTTACCTAGAGCAGAAGTAGTCTCATTCACTACTGCTTCAAGGGTTCTGGTTAGTCTACGGATTAGCTTACTATTCTGGATAGGTCCTATAAAGAAGAAGAAACCTTTATTGAAGTCTTGATATTGTTCTAGAGTAGTTTCAGTTTGATCGACAATCGGGGACTCAATCTCCCTTCTATGTCTGACGTGTACTAGATGTGTGTTTCTATGATAATCAGATGGGGCTAGAAAAACTGGTGGCAGTAGGAAGGCAATGTAACATGAGGGGCAGACAAACATGTGCGGTCTGACCACAAACAAAATAAGAATGACGTGAGGCTTTGAAAATAGATTTCCTACTGTCACTATACTCGACAGTAGTAGTACAATCACTATGTCCTACATGTGCGGAACCATTCTTTCTGACACATAATTCACCTTTGACTGGTAGTACTGAAATAGCAGGCAAATCTGGAGTAGTATCAGACTGAACATTCAGGACCATAAAATTCGAAGAATAATTACCTAAATCATATACTTCATTTTCTAGATCTCACCCTGTTCTATGGGGGAGACCTTGCTTGTCTGGAAAACATGTTCTATTCAGAAGGGACATATCATTGGAGGATGACGTTAACGTGGACCATGCTCCACACGAACCATTATGTGAAAACGGATAAGGAAAGAGTGGCAGAACTCCCTTCGGTGTCTGGAAAGGGGGGAGTCGACCACACACCCAACAATTAGTGGCATTGCTGGTCTGGTGTGAATAGTGTAACATTCGGATGAATGTATTATTACGCATAGCAAGACGATAGGATAGCTCGTGAGGAGGCAGATCACTAAATGTGTGCTCTACTGTAGCATTAGCAAACTTATTTATATGCGAAATTGGAAAACATAAATGTAATGCATAACTTGTGCAGGTAACCATCAAACTTAGAAACAATAAGAAACTTAAAATGACGATACATCGTATAGAGTTTTGACTAACTCTCTCACTATGGGGGTCTATCTCATACATGTCAGAAACCTGTCTAACCGTTTCACCCGAGAGGGACTTAGACAATTAAACTGGCTGACTTATTTTACTAGACCGGAGCTTTAACTTATACTCCTGTTGCGGAGTTTTCTCTAACAGAGGAACTTTCAGTTCAGGATTCAGATCAGTGTCTGGTTTCAGGCAGTCTTTAGAAATGTCCTTTGCAAATGTTTTTTCTCGGACTCCATGGAACTTCTTTAGATGAGACAGATGGACCCACCCCTTACGGCCCTCCAACTTCACGGCCGTGCGGGTGGTCAGGAGGACAAGTCGCGGCTCCTTCCAACGAGGCTCCAGCGGACTTGAACGATCAAAGTTCCTTACAAGGACGAGGTCCCCTGGTATGACCTCGTGCGGTTTCACTTCAGTATTGTCTGGAAATGCAGCGGCAACCTGTGAACGACAAGAGTGTAGGGCAGACATCAAGGAAGCTAGGTAATCTGTCAACATATTACTGGAAACATCTGTAATACTGCGGGGTCTAGGTGTACCCCACATGTTTGGGGGGCGGCCGAATACGACCTCATAAGGGGACAGACCTGACCTGGAATGTGCGACCATTCTCATGTAGAATAAAGCAACTGGCAGGGCTACTAGCCAGTCTACACCTTTCTCTTTACAAACTTTCGCAATACGGACTTTCAGAGTTTGATTATGTCTCTCTACGAGACCGGCTGCTTCAGGATGGCGCACACAATGGAACTTCCACTGGTACCCTAACAGAAGGGAAACATGCTTCATTAACTCAGATGAGAATGGCTGGCCGTTATCAGAATACACAACCCTAGGGAGTCCATAACGGGGAAAGAATTCACGAACCAACTGCCTGGCAGTGGTCGCGGCGGTGTAATCTGGAACTGGATATGCTTCTGTCCACCTGGACAAAGCGCATACAACTACAAGGACATACTTGAAACCTCGACATCGCTCCATCTGAATATAATCCATCTGGAGGACTTCAAAAGGGTGGTCAGGGGGTTGGAATCCACCTTGTTCCACCGGGACACTTTTACCTGAATTGAACTGACAACATATCATACAGGTACGGACCTTCTGCTTGGCTGCAGCTCATAAGTGCTTGTTGAACCAAAGGTTCTGTATACTGTCTAACATAGCTTTTTCTCCTAGATGTGCTGGACTATGTGCGGTATTGATAATGACTTGAACCATAGAGTCGGGGAGAAACCATGTGGCTTTTCCCTTCGTCACCCATCCTTGATCTGTCTGGACCCCTCCTTGTTCAGACCATTTCTTGATTTCTTCGGGAGTGGCATGTAACTGTATGTCTATGACATCTTGTGTAGGGTCCTTAACTGTCATACAAGTAGTCGGATCTAGAGTGAGTGTCTGTGTCGTGTTAACTGGAACGTCTGGGGTCTGAGCTGTAAGCTTGGCTGTTCGATCTGCTAGATCGTTACCCTGGGAAATGATATCAGTAACTTTCGTATGTGCTTTGCACTTCATGATAGCAATAGCTGTCGGTAAATGTATTGCATCTAACAGAGCTTGAATGAGGAGACCATGCTGAATCTTGGTTCCATGAGAAGTCATGAAACCTCTCTCCTGCCAGAGCACTCCGAAGTCGTGTACAACTCCGAATGCGTAACGTGAATCTGTATATATGTTTACTTTCAGGTTCTTGGCACGTATGCAGGCTTGGGTCAGAGCAACTAGCTCTGCTGCTTGAGCAGACAGGGTGTCAATACGGTGTGTTTCAATAACTTCAGTTTCAGTAGTCACTGCATACGCGGCTACTAGTTCTCCTGTACTTGTTCTCATACATGAACCATCCACATAAAGTGTCAGGTCGGGATCAGGTAATGCAATGTCTGTCAGGTCTTGTCTTGGCTTAGTCATAGTGTTAATAACTTCCACACAGTCATGTGTGGCAGGATTTGAAGTAACTGACGGTAACAGTGTAGCAGGATTTAGAATGTTGCAGCGTCTGATTTCTATGTGTGGCTGGAACAGTGTCAGTTCATAACCTGTTAAACGTGCAATTGTCAAGTGCTGAGTCTGTGTTCGGTTTAAAAGAAGTTCCACGGAGTGTGGAACTTGTACTGTCAGGGAGTGTCCTAATACTATGGAATCACTTTGTCTGATAGCTAGAGCTGTGGCTGCAACTGACTTGAGGCACGCAGGCAGAGCCTGGGCTACTGGATCTAATGTGCTCGAAAAATAAGCACAGGGCTTGTACTGTCCTGCTTGATCTTGTGTGAGAACAGATAATGCAGTACCATCACGTTCTGTGACAAAAAGTGTAAAAGGCTTACTGTAGTTCGGTGTTGCTAGAACAGGTGCTTGGCATAAGGCTTTCTTTAATTCATTAAAAACAAGTGTATGTTCAGATGTCCAAGGGAGGACAGTCGATACGGCTGCCTCCTGTGTCGTTAACTGTATCAGTGTCTTGGCTAGAAATGCATACTGAGGAATCCATTGTCTGCAGTAAGAAGTGAGGCCAATAAAAGCTCGTACCTCCTTCTGTGTCTTGGGCTGTGGAAGACTCGCTATTAACTGGATACGGTCTGGTGTCAACTGCCTACCCCACTTGGACAGTAAGTGGCCTAAGTAGATCACTTGCTGGACACAGAATTGAAGCTTCGAAGGGGACACCTTGTGCCCCTGCTCGGCCAGAAAATACAGGACTGTAAGTGACGCTCGCTCGCAGTCACGTTCAGAACGGGCGGTGATCAGTAGATCATCGACATACTGGAGCAGGGCAGTGTCTGTTGGCATGTGAATATTGTCTAGTTGTCTCTTAAGTGCTTGACTATAAATACTAGGACTTTCTGTGAAACCTTGAGGAGCTCGTGTGAATTTATAGCTCCTACCATTTAAACAGAATCCGAAAAGGTACTGGCTGTCTGGATGAATGGGGACACTGAAAAATGCATTCTTGAGGTCGATAACAGTGAAAAATGTAGCTTCAGAATCAATGGCTGTCAATAGGGATGAAATATCTGGGACTACTGGATACTGGGGTATGATACATTTATTAAGTTCTCGAAGGTCAATCACTAATCGATATACTGGAGGTGCATTTGGATCAGTACGTTTCATGACTGGAATGATAGGAGAATTACATACAGTGGAGTCAGTTTCTACAACCACTCCTTGAGCAATGAGCTCATCAATAATTTTGGATAAGGCTGCTACAGCCTCAGGTGGCAATCTGTACTGTCTGATTCGTGGCAAGACTATACCTTGCTTGAGAGTCACACGATGGGGTGTAATTTGCATAAAACCTACATCAGTTGGACCTTGCGCCCATAAATGCTGCGGTACATTTGACAATCTTGGATCAAAATCACGTAATACATAGTGACCTTTAAAGTCTCTTAAAAACAATCAGATTCCTTCTGGGGAACAGCAAATAACTGCACCTAATTCTTTCAATGTTTTAATGCCTAACAAATTTTCTGGACATGATTTCGTAAGTAATAAATCAGTAGTTCGGGACAATGGACCAACTTCTAGAGAAACTGGTTTTGAAATCTCGTTCACAATAGGCTTTCCTGAAAATCCAAGGGAAACATTTCTAGAGCCTGAGAGCGGAGCCCCTGGAACCTCGTCATGACTGATAGTAGTCCTACTTGCCCCTGTATCAATCAAAAACTTTCTGTCTTTCCCTAATACTTGACTGTGTACATAGGGACCCTCTTGATCTACAGGTATCTCGATGAGAGGCAAGCCTACCTCCCTCTCTAGGCTGTTTCATGAATACTGTTGATACTCTGGATACTCTGTCTGGGCATACTGGTACATCTGCTGTGTAACATGCTGTGTTGCAGCGATAGGCTGCGGTGCTGGAACTGTCTGTTGTGCATTCTGTGGTGACTGAGAAGTCTGTGGTACTTGTTCTGGTCTAGGCGGACGTGGTCTTTCTTTAGTCTTACCAGTAGCTATGTTGTGTTTCAGAACTGCACACTCGTTTATAAAATGACCTGGCTGTTTACAATAATTGCATGTCCCTTTAACGGGAGCTGCAGGATGACTGGCTTGATTCGGACCCCTCTTCCGACTGTCTTGTGGAACAGATTGTGCAACTAATACTTTCATTTTCGTATCTTTCATACGTCTCCTTTCGTGTTCTTGCTCTTCCCTGATTCTATTCTGGTGATACTGGAGCATCTGAAGCATTTGTGACGGGGTACTAGCTTGCCAGGTACTTTCAACTTTCAAAACTCGATTTTTAACTTGTGGACTTGAATTCTCGACTAGTTTAGTAACAAAAAGATGAGGGTATGACTCGCTACTTGTCTTCAAACCACTGTTAATAATAAAACATTTTTCAAATCTAGAATAAAAATCACTAGTGTCTTCATCCTGTTTCTGTTTACATGCTGAGATTGCATCCCAATCTTCCTTTTTCGTGGCTAGTAACCTTGGCAAAACTTGTATCAATAACTCGGGCAATTCTTTACATTTGTCCCCAAGACCGGTACCTGGTACTCGTATTTTATCTTCAGCTTCTAGAGCTGTCCAATCAATCTTTTTCTCTCCCACCTCCCATTCTTTTTCCTTGAGTTTTTCATATACCCCTGCGGGCAACAGGACCTTTAACATTTTAATGACATCTGGATACGTGTATTCTCCCATACGGAGCATGTCTTTTAATTCTCGATGGAACCCTGCTGGGTCTTTGTCGTGACAGGGAATTAACTTTTTCATCTCTAAGAGTTCCATCTTTGTGATAGGGGTGTAAACAAATACTCGTTCTAATCCACCACCCGTTCCTCTAACTGGGTGTACTTCTCGTAACGGATGCTGTCTATCTATGTAAAATGGTTTACTTTCTGGAGGTGAGACATGAACAAAATGCGGATTCAGAAACGTTCTATATTTGTGGCGCTGTTCTAGAATGACACTAATTAAATCGGTACCTAAACCTCTCCATCTATACTGAAGTAACTCGTTCAGAACATCATGTAACGGACCTGGGTCAGAATGCTGTCCCTCATACAGTGTAATGAGGTGCTGGATCATATACATACCCACCAGTCGCTGCTCAGCTGGGGGCAGTTTCAGAAACATTTGTGCCACTATTTCGTCTGGAAAAGTGGTAGAATCAGTAGTCCATCGGACTGCTGATCGGGCTAGTTCTTGTTCATGCATAGTACTAAGTTCACTATAACCGATTCGTGATTTCAGAATGTGATCGGTAACTTGAAATACTTGCTCAAGAGAACCTTGTTCTGGTGCTGGAGGAGGAAAAACTTTCTTGTGTTCTAGGCGTGAATGTCGGTCGGGAAGTCTAGTTTTACCTACATACGCTATTCTGGTGGGATTCTCGTCGTCTACCTCTTCAGTATCAGAGGCGTCTTCTTTCTCGGACACTTGTGCTGCTTTGCGTTTCTCGTGTAACCTTATTATTTCCTTACGAATTTTCTTGTACATACTCTCTATACAACTTAGTGTCCTGTGTCTTCCCTCAGCTATATTATCACTCCACTTTGTCAGGACTCTCATTTCGGTCGGATCTTTAGTCGGATAATCTTGTTCCCTTATTAAACAATTAATTAGAAACTTTAATAGCATGAGCTGAGTCTCAGCTTTCCTTTGAGACATGGCTTCGCCAATACTTTCTGGGTCTGTTCCTGTACGGATGAAACGATATATTCTGTCTAGATCTTCTTTCATATTCGGTAGGGTGTCCAAATACTCGGTCACCCGTCTTACACGCAATGAATATATGACCATATTATCATCCCCTGGGACTGGATCATAACGGCATTCAGTAAGAGCTCGTTTGATATCTGCAACGGACTGCTGTTTGGGCGTACGCTGTAACGCACGTTCATGTAACTCAAGTAGTGTCACACGTTTGTGTTGGGGCGGGGTACGAGGAGGATCTCCCCCCGCGGCTCCTAAACTAGAATCGTCAACGGGTATCGTACGGGCGGGCAGAGTGACTGATGTAGCGGGTACTTGTACTGTGGGTTGGACCGGGGGTACCGTAACAGGTGCTGTAACAGGTGCCCCGGTGGCTGGAGGAACAGGAATTACATTATTTACAGGAGCGGGCGGAGCAGGATTTGCATATTCCGGGACCGTGTCGTTCAAATAGGACGAGAGAAAAATATCAGCTGCGGTCGGTTTGTGACGTAGCTTAATCGGAACCAATGGCGGCGGAAAATTACATGGTGCTTCCGGGGTTGCTTTTGGCAAGCCCTCAGCAAGAAGAGGATACATACCCTTAATAAGGGCATTTCTCTGTCTATCTGACTGTTCGGCTTTAACTCGTTCACCTACTTCGATCAATTCCCTTTCTTGGGCTCTTTCTGAGGATTCTCTACTTAATTCTAACTTTCTGATTTCTTTTTCGGTTCTTTTATGAGATTCTTTGCGCCATAACTCGATGGCATCTTTCTGGGACTGTCTGGATTTCTTTTTCCATAATGCTTCTTCTACTCGCATGATGCACTCGGCATCCCATGTACCTGATACAGGCCATCTATATTTCTCTTCTAGATCTTTAGTATACTCGACCCATAAGTCTAGATATAATATGGCACTTATGCCATGCTTATGATACATAAAATGACCTGGACTGTCCCTAGGCGGGACAGGAACTGCTTGTTCGAGCAGACCTTTTCTGGTTTTTAACTGACGTAACTTCGAGAACAGAGACATGACTTAGACTGGAATCTGGACACAAATACAATACACGATAAACACAATAATAACTTGAAAACAAATCACTCATACCACAACATTGAAAACACATGAAATAACATTTAAAATAACAGTTCGGACAGAATATTACCTGGAATACTGAAAACAGAAACACATGAATTTCTCGAGAACAGAACAGAACTTACTGGAATGACTAGATGCACTGCTAAAACAGTACGAAACTTACCGGTCTCATAAAGAGACACGTCAGGACCCGCATCCACCTAGGTGGACACTTCGTGTTGGATCTGTGTACCCAAACCCACGGACCAGAGACAAATTAATTGACCCTGTCTAGATACTACCCCAGCAATGGTACTCACCGGGCAGCAAGAACGGAAGGCCTCGGACTGGACTGGACTGCTACGACGACGGACGGACGAACTTCGGACTTCAGTTACAGGTGGGCCTCCGGATACCTCGGACCTTGGACTCTCGGCTTGGGCTCTGGTCGGGACTCGCCGCGTTCCTCCACCGCCTCGTCTGGACGCTGGACCGCAACCTCCGTCTCCTCCGTGGGCCTGAGGGATACTTGAAGCAGAAATATCTGCACGTGGCCAGTATGGTTCCGTCACGGCTGCAGAGGATCAGGGGGCCTGCGTGGCTTCTCCGGCGCGTGGGGAAAGGGCAAGTCCCTGTTCGGGCGCCATTATGTGGTAAATAAATAATTAATTACCGGTTCTATTTTTCAGGATACTCTATAAACAGATAGCTCAATAAATAAGAGTCAAGATTCGAGGTAGCCGGAGTTTACAGGCTTTAATCAGACATAAAGGACAGGAACAGGACAGCCTGCATGGGAATAGGATGGCAGCTGCCGAGGGCAGGATCTGGGAATTGGCTAGCAAACTTTAATATCAGTGCACAATATATATAGTTAAACAAAATACATTGCATTCAATACAGTAGGCGTAGCAGTAGGAGTGGTTTGTAGCAGTCGCGAAAGATAAGGGCAAAATGATGTAACAAGAAGGCGTGTACAGGGCGTATACATAGACATGTGATGCAAACGTAACAGAATATGTCATAAACGGGGCGGAAACATGGAGGGGGCTACCTGAGCAGCTGGGACCTCTAACCTAGTGGTGCGCGTAAACTGGCAATGACGTGTTACCAGGGAGAACTGGGGCTATGACTTCTGCGCTAGAAGAGGAGACTGAAGTCTGGAGTGTCGGAGCGACATGTACCCAGGCATATCTAGTATCTGGTGTTTAGAGTACATGTTGATAGGATCCAAAAGTTATCAGGGCAAAGGCTAACAGACACTAAGACTGGTGCATGCATAATTCTACATATAGTTCGTGTGCGAGGAATATTCTATGAATATTAATACAGTATTTCTCTTACATGGAGACATAAAGGCTAGACCATGACGGAAACTATTGATGCGATTCAGTAGCTTAGGAATGCAGAGAAGGAGGGCTGGACTGATAACTAGAAACATAACATACTCTTGGCAGACTGGGAGGCAGAGCCAGGCCGGGCCGGGCACTGCGAGGCATGAAAGTAAGCTAAGGGTCAGGGATACAGGTGGGGGCTGTATCGCTCCTCGGAGAGGGTTCAGGAGACAGGAGCTGAATCTGAGTCCGGGCCCTTTTGAGGCCTAGAAACGGGGACAATTCAATGAATTAACGTGCACACTGTAAAACGTGGCAACGTAGGTTTACATAGGCCTAATATTCGTTGTATTCACGAAGACTGGAAACTGGCATACTAGAGATGGACACAACTGTAATTGCGTCTTTAATCGATCAGAGGGGAATACATGCATATCGATCATGCACATATAACATAAGATGGGGAACACGTAGGCACATACAACATGGCAAAATTTACTTTTCCACAGGACCCATAACATCACAAGAAATAAAAATTGCTATGAAATGTCTCCCCCGTAATAAGACCCCCGGTATAGATGGCCTACTCATCGAATTTTATGCTACGTACGCGGAAACATTAGTGCTCAGATTAACGGACTTGTATAATGCAATATGCGAGGAGGGCTCTCTACCTCTTACCACTGCTCAGGCGATGGTAATATCATTGCCTAAGCCCGGTAGAGACCATATGGATATGGCCAATTACCGTCCACTGTCGATGCTACCCACCGAGTACAAAATACTGAGTAAAGTACTGGGCAACAGTCTGCTGCCATTCCTGTCACGCTTGGTACATATGGACCAGACCGGATTCCTACCTGCGCGTAGTACTTCTCTAAACATCAGGAAATTGCACTATTTAATGATGGAAGCGCCCAAGCGATTCCCCCACGCGGGCTGTCTCTCTTTAGACCTCAGGCAAGCGTTTGACTGGATCAATTGGGAGTATATGTTTCAGGCGCTGCCGCGCTTTGGGATACCGGAGGGTTACATGGCATGGCTACAGCTGCTGTACAAAACCCCAACAGCACGCACGAGAACAGGCAGACACATATCGCGTGAATATAAGATTCATAGAGGGACGCGGCAGGGTTGTCCGCTATCGCCCCTGATCTTTATTCTGGCACTAGAACCCCTGGCAATAGCAATGAGACAGAATCTCTTAGATCTGGGTATACCGATGGGACGTACGAACCACCTCTTCTCAGCATATGCAAATGATATTATTATATATCTGCGAGATCTTCGCCAACCCTTAAGACCACTCCATGACCTGTATGAGCGATTTAAAATTATATGCGGACTCACTGTAAACACCGCAAAATCGCATGCCTTTTTCTTTAGGGACCAAGCTGAGGACGCGAATATAAGCTTCGGGGACACACTACTCCAGGTAGCACCAACTACGTTTAAATATTTGGGTATCCAGATTTATAGAGCACATGCAGACATGCTGGAGGGTAACCTTGACAGAACAATACGATCTTTACGTTCCAGTGTTGTCTTTTGGACCTCATTGCCTTTGTCAGTTATGGGGAGAGCTGCAATAGCCAAAATGGTGGTCCTGCCACGCCTGTTATATTATTTTTCTAACCTGCCAATAATAGTGCCCTTATCCACATTCAAAACATTGAATACCCTACTAGCAGATCTTATCTGGGGTACGGGACGAAGACGCATCAGTTTGAAACGGCTTCAAGTGGGCACCCATACGGGGGGACTGGGAGTCCCAGACTTTCGCGTGTATTATTACGCCTGCCAGTTGCAATGGTAATCTTACTGGACGGCAGGTCGTAATCTTCTGGAAATAGGATGCACTGATGCAGACATTAGCAATGGCACCCTAAACGCCCTATTGTTGCCAGGACACAAAACCCCGAGAGATCTGCCCCCATTGTTGAGTACCGCGATCGCGTGTTGGAAGGCAGCGTTGCGATACACAGATGCGGCCTCCACATATGCTGGCAACATACCATTGCTGGGTATCCCGCTGACAGTTGGCACGCTCACCAAACGCACACTTATGCCCTGGACCGAGGTCGGTGTCACCACGGTAGCTGACCTGTTCGGACACGAGACGTTATTGGACCATGACACCTTTATTAACGAGACGGGAGCCCCTGCACACCTATATATAACACATGCTGCATTGGTACACTATATCAAAAAGCACTGGGCGCCACAAAGGCGCGAACCTGAACATAACAAATTGGTCAAGATGGTACACTATATGGGGAGGGGGAGACATTTGGTCCGCTGGATATATACAGGGATCAGTACACACACTTGAGTTTCCCTAGACACGTTGAAAACTATTTGGATAGAAGAGATAGGCAGAGACCTGTCGGATAAGGAATGGGCGGTAATATTGGAGCATCCCAGAAAGGTGTCAAGGAACTCAAAATTTAAGTTCATCCAAACTATGATACTGCACCGGGCATATTTGACTCCAGATAGGCTGGACAAAATGTTCCCGCAAACAGAACACTCATGCCATAGATGCAAGGTAGAGGGGGCGGGCCTATTACATATGCTGTGGTCATGCCCAATAATAATAGCATACTGGGGCGTGGCCAGCAGCATGGCCGGCTAAGACGTGCTCCATCGTAGCTCCGGGCGAGCTGCACTTAATCCGGCTTAAAACTAATTCCCCAAAGCCCCGTTTCGACCCCTAAAGACACACAAGGGCACTGTGCTTTCTTGTGGACTACGATCGTTCATCTGGGCGGAAGAACTGCGGCGAAAACAGCGAAGTAAAGATCGAGCCGGGCCCGACCGCAGCAACAAAGATGGCGGCGACACGCTGATCGGCCGAGATCTGCCTGGAGAAGGGGGAGCTACTGGGGCCTCCTGGCGGGAGAGAGAGCGGCTGCCGAGTGCCTGAAGCGGCCAGAGAGAATTCTGCGGCAGTGCGGGAGCGGCCCGAGCCCCTGAACGGGAGGCTCCTGGAACCTGGGGCGCTTGGCGACGGACTCTGGCTGGGACCCCTGGAACCCCCCCCGGTGAGCGGCGCGGACCCTGGAGTGAAGCGGGCAGCGCAGAGACAGTGAGACGGAAGACGGAGGCGCTTGCAGGGGCGAGAGCGTCATACCGGGGGCGCTCGGCGCTGCAGTCCCCGGACTCCGCAGTAACACCGGCGGCCGCACCACAGGAGGAGTGAGTGACCCCGCACGCTGCGAGCGCCTGACCCGCAAACGCTCACTCAGTGCCTGGGCAGATTGCGCTGACCTGCCCCCTGGACTTTGTGCTGTGGCGTGGTCCCCCCCCGAGAGTTGACGCAGGAGCCTGGGGCGAGGGGGACCGACCATCGGAGGCAGGACGCCTGCCTGTCTATATGGTGGCCCCTCATGGTGATCTGAGGTGAGACGCTGCGTCATAGTGCCCAGTCTCCGTTGAGTTAGGTGGGGCTCGGTCGGACTAAGAGGCGTCCCACCCCATCTGAGACGCCGGGCCGGCCTGGGCACTGGACTACCTGCTGGGTCTAAACTGTGGGTCGAGGCGCTGAGAGAGGCAGTAGGCACGGGATACAAGAACCCGCAGCCGCGGGCCTGTAGCGCAGGTGGCAGGAGGTGTAGGCTCCATGCGGAAGCCGCTACTTACCATCGACAGTCATGGGGAGGAGAGACACGACTCCCAAGCCTACCAAGCAGGGACCAATGGACAACCTCGCTGCGCCACGGTCGTCCACTGAGACCGCACCTGCGGAGTCCGGCGTGCGCTCGGATACTGACTTGTTAATGGCGGCCATCCAAGCATCCAGGACCGACATTCAGGAATCGCGGGCGGCCCTAGAGGTCAAAATTGGCGAGGTCGGGTCAGAGGTGACGCTTTTGAGGCAAGATTTCCGGAAGTTGACGGACAGGGTGACTACGGCGGGGATATGAATAGGCGAGGCGGAAGACTCGATCTCCACCCTGAGGAAAGATATGGCGGAGCTCCAGGCCTCCCATCGCCAACTGCTGTGGAAGGTGGACGATGCAGAAAATAGGGCACGACGCAATAACCTGCGCTTTGTCGGCTTTAGAGAGGGAATTGAAGGGACCGACATGGCAGCCTTTCTCCACTCCTGGCTGACGACAACCTTCCCAGCGGCGCAGTTCTCGACCTGCTTCATCATCGAGAGGGCACATAGGGCCTTACTGCCAAGACCGCCAGAGGGAGCGAGGCCCCGGCCAGTAATTGTACGATTCCTCAACTTTGCAGATCGGGATCTGATATTGCGAGAGTCTAGAAATCTGGGGGAGATCCGCGTTGAAAACACGAATATTATGATCTTCCCAGACTACAGCCAGGAAGTGCAAAAACAACGCCGCTCCTTTGACGCGGTCAAAGCGAAGCTGAGAGACATGAACATTACCTATATACTGCTTTTCCCGGCAAATCTCAAAGTAATCTATAAGGACAAAGCGCACTTCTTTAACCATCCGGAAGATGCTTGGCAATGGCTGGAGGAGCGACCCATATTTCACAGACAGGAGAACAACAGGAGAGATGGACCGGACAGACCGAATCCTTTTGGTGCACAATGGGAGCGGCCAAGGTCCCAGCGACAGTGGGCCCAGAGACATAGTAGGTGGACGCCGCATACGCTCTACCCGGGGCGTGCCCTGATGGGCAGACAACAAGGAGGATCGGCTTCACCCGGAAGGCGAGGCGCAACGGGATCTAGATTCAGCTGCCAGGCCAACACCGCCCATTCGGAAGGAGATGAAAGAGAAGACTCAGAAGCCCATTCTTCGGGAGGAGAAGAGGGAGGAGCGCGCTCCGTCCATCCACTGGAAAAAGCGATCCGGGAGCTGGAACAGGAAGCCTCAGGACACTCGACTGATCCCCGGCAGGACACGCAGGACTCACGTTCCTAAACAGGGGATGCCAGGGCAGCTGAGATAGCAGCTCGTCGTAGAGGAGACACGCAAGCTGTACCTATTGTTTTCATTGGTTGCTGACCTTCCTATATTCACATTCCTTAGCTCTGACTCTTGCAGCTGTACCACTGGGAATGTATTACCTGTTTTGCATTGAGCTGGGTACAGTAGGTTGATAGGGAGGGGGACCTCTGGGAGGGCGACAAACCCTCTCCTACTGACAGTTCCGCCTTGCAGAGGGATGGGACTGAAAGGGGAGGGAGGTGGGGAGGGGGGAGAGGGGGGAGTTCAGTTTGGTTGGTTCTGATAAGAGGGGCTGGTTGGGGTAGGGTCAGGGGTGGTTATTGGGACAGGGCAGTTGGAGGGGGGGAGGGAGAGGGACAGCATGAGTAATGTATTCACCTGTCGGGTAGGCCCACACGCTATCCACCATACACCACCACGAGTTTTGCCTTACCACCAGAAGCCCCCTGACACCCAGGGTAGGCAGCGCTTGTACACTCCACGACCCCTGCTGGCACGGGGCGTCAGGGGCCTGTTGTTGAGATTGCACCGCGATGGGAATGGGGACTCCGGATAGAAACACATCACATGGGGCAGGTTTCAAAGTGATGACCTGGAATGTTAATGGCCTTGGCTGTAGTATTAAGAGAGGTCTGGTTAACAACTATATAAAACGCTCTGGAGCGGATGTGGTACTCCTACAGGAGACACATCTGAAGGGTACGAAGTGTGCCTTCCTAGCGAGAGGGCAGTATACAGTCCTGGCCCACGCTGGGTTTACCTCTGGTTCACGGGGGGGTTGCGATACTGATAAAGAAGTGCCCACCAATGAAAGTAGCTCAAGTCTGGACCGACCCACAGGGGACATATGTAGGAGTGCGAGGGATGTGGGGAAGAAGGGAATACACATTCATATCGGCCTACGCTCCACCCAAACTGCAGGCAGGTACACTCTGGGGTATATCAGACAATATACTTAACACATCAGACACGGTGCAGATCCTTGGTGGGGACTTCAATGATGTAATTAGCCTTCCGCTGGATAGAACAGGAGATCATGATCGCCCCGCGATCCTGACTCCGTTGGCTAAAACCATGAATACCCTTGGCCTCCTAGACGTATGGAGGTGGATACACCCGACGGCGCAGACGTTCTCCTATTTTTCTGGAGCCCACAAAGTTTACTCCCGCCTTGATTATATTTTCATGCCGAGACAGATGCTTCAGGCGTCGGATTCGGCGGAGTACTGTGCTAGAGGGGTATCTGACCACTCACCGCTAGTATTAACTCTGGCTAGGAGGGGACGAGCCGGACCTAGCATTCTTCGGCTCTCGGCATGGGACCTGCAGAACCCGGAGCTCTTGAGGGGACTGCGAGCCGATGTTAAGGTATACTTGGCTGAAAACGTTGGGACCGTGGACTCCAAGGTGGTCCTATGGGAAGCGCTTAAAGTGGTGCTTCGTGATAGGGCGCACTGTAGGTTGGCAGACGCTAGGAAGAAGGAACAGGCAGAACCCGGGGATATTGCGACACTTGGTAGATGTTCAAGCCCAATACCGTCAAGCAGTGACCGGGCAGGCCAAGACGCAGGCACTGGCTACCCTACACCAAATCTATGATGTGGGGGATAAGTCCGGGAAGCTCTTGGCGTGGTTGAGTAGGAAAGAGAAGGATGAGAGATGGGTAGAGAGAGTCAGGATGGGCCTGAACATGTCGGCATGCACTGATGTTGAGATAGCGAACGCCTTCGCTGACTACTATGGGGCTTTCTATGAAGCCCGTGACCTGGGGACCAAGGAGGACGCATTGACCTATATAGCAACCATTGATATCCTGAGGCTTGCTGAGACAGACTGCGAGGACCTAGAGGCCGATATCACGGTGGAAGAGGTCAGAATAGCACTCACAAAACTTCGAGCGGGTAAAGCCCCGGGTCCCAATGGATTCCCCGCGGAGTTCTTTAAGAAGACGGCAGACCTCTTAACTAAGCACCTTCTGGACATGTTCAAGGATGCTGAGAAGGAGGGCCGCTTTCCCCTAGACCTCAGACAGGCCACGATTGTCCCTATTCACAAGGCGGGAAAGCCTCCAGATGAGTGTGCGTCTTACCGCCCCATCTCCTTGCTGAATGTTGAGGCGAAGCTTTATGCCACGATCCTGGCTTTTCGATTGCGACGAGTCATACCAAGCCTAGTACATATGGACCAGACAGGTTTCATTCCGGAAAGGGCGACTGGATACAACCTTCGTAGGACACATAACTGGTTGTGTGAGGTGGAGGGCAGGACGGAGCCTCACTGGTTCCTATCCTTGGACGCTGAGAAGGCGTTTGATGCAGGGCATTGGCCCTTCCTGGAGGGAGTCCTAGAGCATCTGGGCTTTGGGCCCAAGTTTAGACGTAGGGTTCGCCTCCTCTACTCAGGCCCTGAAGCTCGAGCCCGGGTCAACGGGGCGATGTCTAAGTCCTTTCCCATACAGAGGGGAACCCGACAGGGATGCCCCCTGTCCCCCCTTCTATTTGCCTTATCTATCGAGGTCGCGGCATGCGCGATTAGACAAAACCCCAGGGTGATGGGCTTCCGAATGGGACAGGCAGGACTGCAGGAGGAAAAACTATCCCTCTATGCTGATGATGTGCTGCTGTATGTGACGAAGCCGGAGACTACTATACCGACGCTCTTCTCTGAGCTAGAACAGTACGGGGCTAGGTCTGGATACCACATTAATTGGCATAAGTTGACACTCTACGACCCCTGGGGACGGACAGAATGGCCTGAGCTACCAGACAGATTGCAGACAACTACTGTAGGTTTCCTGTATCTTGGGATACTCATTACAAACGACAGGACAATATCCTATGACCGCAATATTCTCCGTGTGCTTAATAACTTTAAAGTAGACGCGAGTAGATGGCAGTTGCTCCCCCTGACACTTCTTGGGCGGGCCGCCATATTCAAAATGGTCTCCTTGCCGAGATTTCTTTATGCATTTCAAAATGAGTATTTTCCGTTACAACCCAAGCTTTTCTCAGAAGCGCATGCGGAGTTGAGGTCCTACTTGTGGTTAGGAAAGCATCCCAGGGTGGCGCTGGCGACCCTACTGAGACACCAATACGACGGGGGAATTTCACTTCCTGACCTAGAAGCTTACTATTGGGTGGAAAATCTGGCCCCTATCAATGAATGGGTCCATGCACCGGCTACACATCCCACTTACGCACTAGAAAAGCACACTATGGACACGCATACTTGCCTACACTACATATATGAGGGGAAGGGACGAGCCAAGCTGCTACCGGCCACCAGACTCACATTAGGAGCTTGGCAGAAGGCCACGAAAGCTATGGGGTGGACTCATAGACCCTCGAGACAGACCCCGATATGGGACTGTGCATGGCTGAAAGAGCTCAGTAAGCTCAAAGGATTCCGAGGATGGGATGATATAGGCATCTCCTCCTTGGGGGATGTGATAAAGAGAGGGACTTTGAATCCGTTTCAGTCCCTGCAGGCGGAATTTGGGCTGCACCGCTCCCAGTTTTTCAAATATATCCAATTCAGACATGCTTGGCGGGCGGAGAGGACATTACAAGAGGCACTCCCTGAATATGCCCCTCTGGAGTGCTGCTTACTGCAGGAAAAGATCCCAGAAAAGGCTGTATCCCTGACATATAAGTCAATCATGAACAATAAACCGGATAGGCTGACTGGACTCCGAGCCGTCTGGGAGAGAGAAGTGGGTGAGATGGACGACGTGGATTGGGGGGTAGTACTGATGCACCCAAGGGAGGTGGCGATTAAATCGCGACTCCGCTTAATACAATTTAAGATCTTACACAGGGTGTACTATGACAGGCAGAGCCTCTTCAGGATGGGGAGGGTGTTGGACCCTAGCTGTCTGCGATGTTGCGTGGCGACTGGGGACTTCCTACATATAGTGTGGTCATGCTCACATATACAAACCTATTGGGGAGAGGTCACCACTGAACTGGGGGAGGTGTTGGAGGTGGATATCCCAATGGACCTGAAGCTCATTCTCCTGGGGATGACGAATGATGTGGACTTGGCCCGCCCGTTGCTGATCTTCCTGGCTCTAGCGCTGGTGGTAGTCAAGAGGGACATAGCCAGGAAATGGGGGGTGTCAGATACTCCCCAGGTGGGAGAATGGAGAAGGGGAATGGACCTGTACATGGCGGCCGAAAGGGTCACATATAGGGCGAGAGGGTGCCCGAAGAAATTTAGCAGAGTGTGGGGCAAGTGGAGACATTACCATGGGTTGGATGGAGGACTATGAGACTTGCTGTTCCTGTGTAACCAGGCTGCATACCCAAGACAGAGCCGATCGAGCTCGAGAGACTATGCATTACGAAAGTATTGATCGACGATTATTACTTGTGTATTTGATTCTTGGTGGAAAGAATTTAACCCTTACTGGAATATGTGGGGGGGGGACTTGGTGGGGGATGTGGGGCCTTTTGCTTGACAATGACGTGCTTGTACTGTACTTGTTTTCAGGGGTTAAAATAATAAAAATGTTTTAAAAAAAAAATAATAATAATAGCATACTGGACCGCGGTTCGGGAGGTTACCGGTGAGGCAGCAAACCATATGGTTCTAGATACAGTGGAAGAATGTCTACTAGGTCTACATAAAAATAGGTCTAAACACAAGGTGCAATACCGATTCATAGATCTGGCCATAATACTGGCTATCAGGAATATTACTATGCGAAGGAAATCATGTAAACCTCCTAGGGTGTCCAGCTGGCATGAGGAAATGTTGAGATGGGGCAGCGCAGAGGGCACAGCACTGCGCAGAGAAGAGGCGAGGGGTCTGCGTAAGACGCTGATAGCAATGGAGTGGGAAGCTATGATGGAGGGGCTGCAGTCAGCGGACATTAATCTAGATGTTTAAGTATGCCCCATGTTTGACAGTGATATATGCAGCCTATGCCTTATCATCCAATGTACTGTAAAGATACGGTGTATTACAACGCAAATACTTTGAATGAAGTTCGGGTGCGCATGGTTCGATAATATTAATATGCAAAGGAAAGTGACCAAGTTAGACGGGGAGGGGGGATTTATTTAAGGGAAGTTATTTGGTTCATTGTTCTCTAAGACGAATAATGTACTTCTCCATATACATATAATACATGTAACTGACGACTGTATATGTGGCACAGCGACGACTCTGCTGGTACCTTCGGACACACTTTCATGATGTAAGATATGTAAGATATAGACCAATTATTATGTGTTCATGATGGCTTATGCTCATACATGCTTGCTGTGTTAATGGAGTCAAAATATGTAAGTAACATTGCGCGAATGTATATGGAACTTTGAAATTTGAAAATCAATAAAAATAAGTTTAAAAAAAAAAAAAAACTTTACTGCCAAGTAACCAGCCTTCCAGAGCGTTAGTAGCACAGTCTTCAAGGTCAACCCAGTCTTGAGTCTGTGCCTTTTGGGTGTCTCTGTACTTAACCCTGTATTGTTCAGTGGTTAAGCCAAATTCATCAATCAGAGCATTCTTCAAGACTTTGTAATTATCAGCATCCTCTTCACTAACAGTGAGGAGCTTGTTTCTACCTTTGTCTGCAATGGAGAGCCACAAGATAGCTGCCCACTGCTCGAGGGACCCTCTGTACTTTATAGGCCCTCTCTAGTGCACTTATCCATTTGTGGATGTCATCCCCACTCCGATAGGGAGGGACATTCTTGTTCAGGTTCCTATGGTAATGAGTATTTTCTCTACCTCTAGGGACACTGTTGTTGCCACCATGGGGCTCTAGCCCCAACCTTCTGGAAACTCTATGGAGCTCTAGGGATCCCGTATCTAAGGCAAATTGCTCTCTCTTGATTCTGAGCTTAGCTCCCTCAAACTCAAGCAGTTGGCACTTCTTCTCATAAGAGGATTCTCTTTTGTGAGAAGCAGAGGTCCCTACAGAAGTACCAGACTGATTAGATTCCTGAGAAGGAGATCTTGATCTTCTTGGTAAACTGCTAACTCTTCCTGGTGGCCTGTTGGAGTAAAGAGAGGGCCACTGGGGCCTTCTCCACCACCTGAAAGAAGAATTGCATTGTCCAGGTTAGAATCATCTTGATCCTCCTGGTCAGCATTTGAGTCCAGGTCATAGAATTTTTCACTTCCTGGCCTTTCCTCATTTACTGCCCCACCCAACTTGCCTGCGGTCTTTCTGAGGTCATCTCAAAGCAAAGTCTCTATGACATGTTGAGTGCTTGCACGTCTCCTTGTCTTCAGTTTCCTAGATGTACACATATTTCTCAATTCCTGAAATGAGAGATGGTCATTCTTAGTTGGCAAGGAGCCACTGGCTTCAGGCCTAGAACACATACTAGAGTTATGTGGTGTCGCGGTAACTGAGACTCTCTTGAGTTGGAGAAAGGGTCTGCCAGACCCTTGACTACCCAACTCCAAGTTCAGTAGCACTTACTTATTTTAGTCTTGATTTATATGTACTTAATACTTTTAGTGGTTTTCAGTTAATCACTCAATGAGATTTATCTGGTAAAACAATAGCAAGCTTGAATCCCAAACGCTGTACACCAATGTGAGAAGTTGGCCTGGTATATGCTCATCACTAATTAAAGTGGGCACCTTGTACCAGTCCAAACAACCCTTATTGATGATTAGGTTAAAGACAAGCTTTATTGAAAGCTTTCTAGTGGTAGCTATGGAGAGCAGCCTTCAGGCTAAGTCTAGAAGGAATGTAAAGCAGCTAGTTTTACCAGATTAGATCCTCCTGAATGACCAAATGAAACGAGAACCACACAAGGGAAATATAAAATATATGTATTTTTTACTAAACACTCCCTACTAACCTCTTTATGAGATTAGAGAACAAAGCACACAATATTAAATCACTAGAACAACAGTAATAGCACAATACACAGCGGCCTCCAGGGGGAGACCGAACCATATACTAAGAAAGTGGTATAACAACCATGACTTGACCAGATACAGTGCCTAGAGCACGTAAAATCTTTGGGACACCAAGGAACCACCCAAATTAGTGACACAGGGGACCCATGGAGGATGGGTGCAGTGTGAGAACACAGGCGCGAGCTCCGTACAATCCTATGGGAAAGTCGCGGTAGGAATTTAAAAGAGTAAGGAAACTTTGGAGAGGACTTTGCACAGACCCTTTCAAACATAGAAGGTTCTAAGGTCAGCACCCTTGAGAGTTCCGAGATACCTGTGTTACCTATCCCATAGGAGCCGGGTGCATAGGGGTCAAGTGATGTCGGGAACCTTTATTGTTTTCAATGGCGTTATGCGGAAAAGTGCTGCTGTCAGGAAGATGAAAAGTGTCCAGTGGAATCCAAGCATGGATCTGAGGTGAGAAGAACCTGAAAGCAGAGGGGACAGAGTCTGGGTCACTTCACAGTGACCAGGGGCACAACAGACGAATGCCCACCGATGTTGGGTGCTTCAGGTGAGAAGAGATGAAGGAAGCTTGACTCTGCATCCACGGTGACCAGGAGACATTGACGATGACCAAAGTCTGGAGGTGAGCTGTCCCAAAAAGGATGTTGAGTGCTGGGGGGGGTTAGTGTCCGGATTGAACACCAACAAGCCTTGGCAACTGCAACCCATGCTGGCAGAGTAAAGATGCTTCGGCGAGGACCAGCAAGGTCCTGGGGAGTCTCCCAGCTATGGAGAGACAGGGCACATCTGGAGCAAACATGAGAGCCCAGGGAAAGTCAAAGTTACCTTCAAAGGGATCCACAGGCCAACGGATCAGGGATCGCGAAGGGACCTCGAGCTGAATCACAAATTACCAACCCACGGAACACTTGTGGAGTGTAGGCCGGAAAACTTCAGTGGAATTACTGCTCGGGGTCAGGACTACAAGTAGCCAAAAGCACAGCCTCAGGGAACGCAGAAAAGCATATGCTGCTACAAAAGTACAAGGGGCACAGGGGTTCGTGTTGCACGGTCCCCACGAGGGATACAGGCCTCAGACTTGCTGAAAGCGCAGTCAACCTCAGAGACCTTGGAAACCCACCTCCTGTGTTGCAGAAATCTTCGGAGTCCTCAGGAGCTTGGGCGATGCAAACCGGTCAGATGCGTTTAGGTGCCTGCCTTGTAGGGGATTAACTCCTTTACTCCAAGGGAGATTCTTCAGTCGTCCAGCGTCTTGCAGATCGATGTACTTGGTTTCTGTAGCAGAGTTTAGTCCAAGTAAAATCTAAAGTCCTGAAGTCAGGGGCTCCTACTTTATACCCAGGGAGGGGTGGGACAAAGTCTGGGGACCGACCTTTGGGAAGGTCAGGACAGATGGGTGGCTGCACATGTCCTTTATCCAGTTTTGTGCCAGAGCAGGAGCAAATGGCTCTTGCAACTGGTTTGAGCTGGACTATGCACAGGAACACCAAATGTGCCCCCAGTGCAGATATCAAAGCACTCTCAGAGTGCACCCACCCAGCCCCAATACACTAAAGCCTGTCTGGGAGGTGGTCACACCTCACTGTGACAGGAAGCCTATTGTCAAGCCTTACCCTGCTCAAGCTTGGCTCAGCAGCAGGAGGGCAGACTCGTGTCTGTGGCTGGCAGCATCCATTTTGTGATGCCCGTGTCGAGAAAGCTGGTACTGGGAGTACCGGTGTGTCGCATATGTCCTTTTAGGAGGGTGGAATCATACCTCCCCCGCCAGTTACTGAGGGGGTTGTATGATTCCAAGGTGTTTGACACCAAACATGTTTCTATGCAGTCGTTTTAAAGTTAGCATTTACAGCGAGGTTATAATGCACTTAAATATATATGGTTGGCTGCATCACAAACAACCCCGGAGAATAGGTTCCGAAGGCTGCAGAGGGGCTCTGCTCATGCATGGGCACTTTCTCACATAAAACCCAGCACCCTGCCTTCAGGATTGATAAGGCCTGCCATAGTGGTGACTGATAGGTTTATATGTGCAGTGATATAGAACAGATATATTGGACCTATATCTAAGTAAGGGGTTTATACACTACCTTACACAGGCTGCAGTGGCAGACATGTGGTATCATTTTGAATGGTCTCCCAGGGGTGGTATAATACCTGCTGTAGCCCCTGGGAGGCCTCTGCTGTACGTATGCCCTGGGTACATAGTATACCAAATACTAGGGACTTATAAGGGTACCCCAGAATCCAATCTGGAGTGTACCTAAAGTACATGCAATCAATTTAGAGGAGAAAGTAGCTTGACTGGGGTCCTGGATAGCAGGATCCTAGTCAGTCTAAGTCGAAATCAGTGCAACATCAGCAACAAGTGGGGGTAACTATAAGAAGCAGATCCTACTCTCCTACAATCCAGATGCCAGTATCTGCAGGACAACGTTGGAACTGATTTCCAGCACTAATCCTAGCTACATAATCACAGGATCATCAATGTAGACCCAGTCTTTTGGTCATCTTTATGACTGAACAGCATCTCTGTATTCTGCAGCTCTAGCTTGCTTCCTCTCAACAGCTTTGAACCTCTTTTCCTTCTCCTGTACTGAAGCAGCCTAATGGTCTTTGATCCTATGAACAGCAAGTAAGCCTCAGCTCCCTTGGGTGAGTTCTCTGTGACATTCCATAGATCATATGCCTCTGGGCTCTGTTGGGCAACCTTCCTATTCGGCCTTATCCTCAAACATTCTTTCCTTAGTCTTCTGCTTCTGGAGTATGTCCAAAATGTTAAGATAGGGAAAGAGCTAAAGGTGACAGCTGTGATACTGTTTTGTAACATGCTTGCTCATGCATCCAGTATGTTGTGAAGTACCTCCTGTCTACTAACCTCAGATGCCTTAGGGCATTCTGTTAAAGTACAACTGTCATCTTCTCCACTACCATTGAAATGGGATATTAAAACATAAAGGTGTCAACAAAAAATGTTCTATTCTCCGAGGAATCAGCTTTGTCAGAGTAAGCACATCTCTCAATCCCAAAACCTTCCTATTGTCTGGAGCTACTGGCAGTGCTAACTTGAAAAACACTTTTAAACATGATGTCAGAGTTGTTCTTTCTGATGTGTGTGATGGAGCTGGGTTTTCGCGAAATAAAACCTGCTCAAATTGAACCCTCAGTAACATTTATTAATAGTGTGCGGTGAAAAACTAATGTGGAAAAGAAGACCTTAACATGAGGGAATATGCTACTGCTCAAGTGCGCACGGAAACACTGGAGTAGGCTGCAAATGCTTTTTTTTTTTTAAAACATTTTTATTCATGACTGCAACAGAATTACATGTTGTTGTAAACATTATATCAATTTCCAGTCTTTTCTTATTTTCTAAAACATGTACTGTCCGTGCATTAACAGGTATATCTAATCCTCTGACCGTAGGTGGTTAAAGGTGTCAATCGTAATACAGTAGGAAATGTGCGCGGTCTCATTGCAGTACCCTCTTTTCGAGAAACTTACAATGTCGATCTGTAGCTGGCTAACCCGTACTTGTGGCAGTCACATGTTCAACCCTCAGTTCTTGCGCTGTCATGAGTCGTTTCCCTTAAAGGACCCTGTGTCTACATCCTCTAAGTCCATCAGCATGCGCTCCCAATCTTCGCTATAGGGTGCTTGCGGGCTCCCATCTCTTCCTCCCTGCGTAGGGTCACGCCTTCAGCTTTGCCCCATTTTACCAAATCAGAGCGCCATACGTCAATCCCCGGCGGTCTGGCAGATTTCCATCGCATAGTGATAGCTCTGAGTGCCAACAGGAGTGCCAGGTCCAGGAATTTCAGCTGCGCTCTGTGGGTCTTGGATCTCCTCCTTTTTCCAATCAAACAGGGCAATGCACCCTCCGGGATCTGCAGGCCTGTGATATCGTGCAGTGTGTGTCTGACCCTCTCCCAGTAAACGCCTAGTCTCGGGCATGCCCATAGCATATGAAGAATACCCGCTTCATCCCGCTGACATCTAGGACAATTGTGGGGGGAAGTAGGGTACATTTTATGGATCCTATTGGGAGTGAGATACGCTCTATGCAGTATCATAGCCTGTAGGAATTTAAATTTTACATTTCTGGATATTCTCCTGTGATGCTCTAAGACAATCTTCCATTCCCCATCCGTCATGGCTTCTCCTGTGTCTTCAACCCAAGTGTCCCTGAGTGTGGTAAGGGGTAGCGCAGCATGTTCCCTGACACCCCCATAGAGCCATCGCACTAAGTGTCCTCCCGCCCCCATATAATGGAGGAGGTGTATCAGTTCATGTTGTGTCAGTTTAGTGCGTTGCGGGGCCCATGTACGTCGGATATATTGGCTTACTGAGGCGTACAGCAGGTATAAATGTAATGGGGCACCTGTGGCCTGTGCAAAGGAGGCATGGTCCATCAGCATGTCGTCCCCGAACAGGTCTCCCACTCTATCCACTCCCGCCGGTCGTAGCCTACGCTGTGACAGAGTACCTTGCGGTGTAGGGAGCCCTAACAGGGGAATATTATCTGCATAAGGGGTGGTCCCGGCCGTGTACGTCAGTGCCTTCCGCCAGCATCTCAAAGCAGTGCGCACCAGGGGATGACAGTCCCGGGGGATCTTGGCCGTAGGTAGCAAAAGGGAGTGTAGTTCCCCGCGTGCCAACCGGTCCTGTGTAAACGCTATTTCGTGTAGGTCCCTGCCCGCCACCCATCTTGTTAGCCACTGTAGTTGACTCGCGTAGTAATACCCGCGCAGATCCGGTACACCCAGGCCACCCCGTCTGGTGCTCAGTTGTAGTTTCTTTAGGCTGAGTCTGCGTCTCCCCGCACCCCATATTAGAGTGATCAGCAGCGTATTCAGTGTGGCAAATACGTGTTGTGGAAGAAGGACTGGGAGATTTACGAAGTAGTACAACATCCGGGGGAGTAGGACCATCTTCGAAATTGCCACTCTGCCCATGACCGAAAGGGGTAAGGATACTCAAAAGTTCACACTACCCTGGAGACCATTAATAGCCCTTCGTACATTGCCCTCAATCTGATCCTCCTGACTCCTATATATATTAAGGCCCAGGTATTTAAATGTGGTCGGTGCCACTTGGATCCTGCAGGCGCCAAATTGTATATGGGATGGTCGGTGTCCTTCCCGGAAGTAGAATCCTAGGGATTTCGAAGGGTTGATGGCCAGGCCAGAGATGGTCTCAAACCGGGCAAAGATGGTCGCCAGGTGCGTATGGTCCCCGTCCAAATCCCAGAGATATAACAAAATATCATCGGCATATATGGAAATCAGGTTGTGGGTGCCTCCGATCGATATTCCCATCTCAGCCGCCCGAGTCCGGAGTGCGATTGCCAGAGGTTCAAGCGTTAACACGAACAACAATGGCGACAATGGGCAGCCCTGTCTGGTACCTCTATAGACGTTGTAGCTATCTGAGGTGTACCTACCCGTGCATGCCCTGGCCGTCTGGTGGGTATACAATAAGCGTATCCAGTTTATCAGGGTGTCAGGGAAACCAAAGCGCTTAATGACTTCAAACATAAAGTTCCAAGTCAGAGTGTCGAACGCCTGTCGGAGATCCAGGGCAATGCAGCCGGCCTGGTGTAGATCCGGCAGTGCAGCCGACATGAGGGCATGGAGCCTTCTGGTGTTTTGGGAGGTGCTCCTCCCCGGAAGGAAGCCGCATTGGTCCGGGTAAATTACAGCAGTGAGATGGGTCTGTATGCGCATGGCAATAATTTTACAAAGTATTTTATACTCCGTAGGGAGCATGGAGAGCGGTCTGTAATTATTATCGTCGAGGGTATCTTTGCCAGTTTTTGGTATCGATATCACCGAAGCCTGCATAGTCATGGTGGGTAGGCGACCGACCTCGTAGGCGGTCCTATACATTTTTTCTAAGACCGGTACTAGTGTGTCAGAAAAGGTCTGATAAAATTCCGCAGGTAACCCGTCCATACCAGGGGTTTTACCTCGGTTAAGGGAGTGGATGGCCAGTTTTATTTCCTGCCGTGTTATGGGTCCGGCCAACTCAGTGCTCGCATCCTGGGTCAGGGTCGGGAACGTTAGTTCCTGTAGGAATCCCATCATATCGTCTTCGATATTCTCGGGGGGGGGGCATACAATCTTTCTAGGTGGGCCCTAAAGGTAGCATTAATTTCGGATTGTGTGATAGCCTCCCCACCCGTCTCGGTCCTGATCCGCGTAATCACCGGGACCTCAGGAGTGTCCCGGATTAAGCGAGCCAGCAGAGCTCCAGATCTATCCGCCTCCGCATGTTGGCGGCGCAAATAGTCTCTGTAGTCTATAACCCTCAGTGTTTCGAGGAGTTCCGCGTGTTCAATGTTGCATGTCTGTAGATCACTCTTTCGTTCCGGGTCTGTACCCGCTGCCGTCTCCAAGTCTTTCAGGCGGGTCTCAGTTTCACAGAGCCTCCTGTGAATTTCTTGTCGGGCTCCCACCAGTTGGCTAATTCAATCCCCCGTATCACAGCCTTCATGGCGTCCCATACCACCAGATTCGAGGACGTGGAGTCCCAGTTCTCCCTGAAGTAGTTATTAAGGGTGTCGGAGAGGTGTGCGCGGAATGGGGAATCCTCTAACAGTAGGGGGTTGAGTCTCCAGATGGGTATCGGTGAAGGCACCCTCCCCCAATGTAGGTCAAGCGTTAGCGGTCTATGGTCCGAAAATGTTTTTGCGAGGTATTCAGAGGCCGTACATTTAGTTATAAGGGAGTTGGTACATAAGAATCTGTCTAAGTGAGTGTGTAGGTTGTGCACAGGGGAGTAGTATGAATACTCTTTGTGAGTTCGGTGCAACGTACGCCATGCATCTGACAATCCCCACCCTTGAAGCCACGTTCCGAAAGAATCAGCCATCTTGTGCACTCCTGTCACCTGGAGGGGGGTGTGATCTATCCATGGCAACGTTTAAAACCATATTCCAGTCTCCCCCCAATACCCAGGGAATATCTATTCAGCCAGTCAAGGCTCTCCCTACGGTTGCCAGAAATCTGTCCTGATCAAAATTCGGGGCGTATATACTTCCCAGGACTACCATTGTGCAATTTAGTGTCCCTTTCACTAAAATATATTGACCCTGGTCATCTACCTTTCTTTCTAGTTCCACAAAAGGGATGCCATGGCGTATCCAGATTGTGGCCCCCCTGGAGAATGCAGAGTATGTCGTAGTGAGCACCGTCCCTCTCCACTTTTTACGTAACGTGTGTGCCTCAGACAGTGTTAGGTGGGACTCCTGCAAAAATGCTATCTGCACCTGTTGACGAAGTAAAAAGGCGTGTATTTGGTGTCGTTTTTGTACCGCGCCGAGCCCTCTAACATTCCAGGTAGCCAGCCTGTATTTCCCTGCTATGTCAGCCATGTCCCAGTGTAAGCAGTACAATAACTAGCGTTGTCGTGTTGTGAAAGGTGTGACGTCAGTGTGAACCCGGAGACGGTACCCTCCCTTCCCCAACCCCAAACATTAAGAGCGCAGCATAGGAACTCTGCTGTGCCAAACCTAAAAATACAAAACATAAACAAACAATCGACAGTGCATACGCTGTTGGGGGGTCGGCGTAGCATAGGCCGTGTCCAGAGCTCCATACCCATCCGCGTCGTCGGCTCAACGCCGCCGCCGGGGGAGGCAATATGTATACAGCAATTACTAACAGCCTCTGGGGGAGGAATCTGTTTACACTAACTGAATGGCACACTTCTCACTCCACAGGGCGTGAGTCATGTGGTCCCCAAATCATATCTAGCATGCAATAAGCATACCCCAAGAAGGGAGCGAGGCCCCGGCCAGTAATTGTACGATTCCTCAACTTTGCAGATCGGGATCTGATATTGCGAGAGTCTAGAAATCTGGGGGAGATCCGCGTTGAAAACACGAATATTATGATCTTCCCAGACTACAGCCAGGAAGTGCAAAAACAACGCCGCTCCTTTGACGCGGTCAAAGCGAAGCTGAGAGACATGAACATTACCTATATACTGCTTTTCCCGGCAAATCTCAAAGTAATCTATAAGGACAAAGCGCACTTCTTTAACCATCCGGAAGATGCTTGGCAATGGCTGGAGGAGCGACCCATATTTCACAGACAGGAGAACAACAGGAGAGATGGACCGGACAGACCGAATCCTTTTGGTGCACAATGGGAGCGGCCAAGGTCCCAGCGACAGTGGGCCCAGAGACATAGTAGGTGGACGCCGCATACGCTCTACCCGGGGCGTGCCCTGATGGGCAGACAACAAGGAGGATCGGCTTCACCCGGAAGGCGAGGCGCAACGGGATCTAGATTCAGCTGCCAGGCCAACACCGCCCATTCGGAAGGAGATGAAAGAGAAGACTCAGAAGCCCATTCTTCGGGAGGAGAAGAGGGAGGAGCGCGCTCCGTCCATCCACTGGAAAAAGCGATCCGGGAGCTGGAACAGGAAGCCTCAGGACACTCGACTGATCCCCGGCAGGACACGCAGGACTCACGTTCCTAAACAGGGGATGCCAGGGCAGCTGAGATAGCAGCTCGTCGTAGAGGAGACACGCAAGCTGTACCTATTGTTTTCATTGGTTGCTGACCTTCCTATATTCACATTCCTTAGCTCTGACTCTTGCAGCTGTACCACTGGGAATGTATTACCTGTTTTGCATTGAGCTGGGTACAGTAGGTTGATAGGGAGGGGGACCTCTGGGAGGGCGACAAACCCTCTCCTACTGACAGTTCCGCCTTGCAGAGGGATGGGACTGAAAGGGGAGGGAGGTGGGGAGGGGGGAGAGGGGGGAGTTCAGTTTGGTTGGTTCTGATAAGAGGGGCTGGTTGGGGTAGGGTCAGGGGTGGTTATTGGGACAGGGCAGTTGGAGGGGGGGAGGGAGAGGGACAGCATGAGTAATGTATTCACCTGTCGGGTAGGCCCACACGCTATCCACCATACACCACCACGAGTTTTGCCTTACCACCAGAAGCCCCCTGACACCCAGGGTAGGCAGCGCTTGTACACTCCACGACCCCTGCTGGCACGGGGCGTCAGGGGCCTGTTGTTGAGATTGCACCGCGATGGGAATGGGGACTCCGGATAGAAACACATCACATGGGGCAGGTTTCAAAGTGATGACCTGGAATGTTAATGGCCTTGGCTGTAGTATTAAGAGAGGTCTGGTTAACAACTATATAAAACGCTCTGGAGCGGATGTGGTACTCCTACAGGAGACACATCTGAAGGGTACGAAGTGTGCCTTCCTAGCGAGAGGGCAGTATACAGTCCTGGCCCACGCTGGGTTTACCTCTGGTTCACGGGGGGGTTGCGATACTGATAAAGAAGTGCCCACCAATGAAAGTAGCTCAAGTCTGGACCGACCCACAGGGGACATATGTAGGAGTGCGAGGGATGTGGGGAAGAAGGGAATACACATTCATATCGGCCTACGCTCCACCCAAACTGCAGGCAGGTACACTCTGGGGTATATCAGACAATATACTTAACACATCAGACACGGTGCAGATCCTTGGTGGGGACTTCAATGATGTAATTAGCCTTCCGCTGGATAGAACAGGAGATCATGATCGCCCCGCGATCCTGACTCCGTTGGCTAAAACCATGAATACCCTTGGCCTCCTAGACGTATGGAGGTGGATACACCCGACGGCGCAGACGTTCTCCTATTTTTCTGGAGCCCACAAAGTTTACTCCCGCCTTGATTATATTTTCATGCCGAGACAGATGCTTCAGGCGTCGGATTCGGCGGAGTACTGTGCTAGAGGGGTATCTGACCACTCACCGCTAGTATTAACTCTGGCTAGGAGGGGACGAGCCGGACCTAGCATTCTTCGGCTCTCGGCATGGGACCTGCAGAACCCGGAGCTCTTGAGGGGACTGCGAGCCGATGTTAAGGTATACTTGGCTGAAAACGTTGGGACCGTGGACTCCAAGGTGGTCCTATGGGAAGCGCTTAAAGTGGTGCTTCGTGATAGGGCGCACTGTAGGTTGGCAGACGCTAGGAAGAAGGAACAGGCAGAACCCGGGGATATTGCGACACTTGGTAGATGTTCAAGCCCAATACCGTCAAGCAGTGACCGGGCAGGCCAAGACGCAGGCACTGGCTACCCTACACCAAATCTATGATGTGGGGGATAAGTCCGGGAAGCTCTTGGCGTGGTTGAGTAGGAAAGAGAAGGATGAGAGATGGGTAGAGAGAGTCAGGATGGGCCTGAACATGTCGGCATGCACTGATGTTGAGATAGCGAACGCCTTCGCTGACTACTATGGGGCTTTCTATGAAGCCCGTGACCTGGGGACCAAGGAGGACGCATTGACCTATATAGCAACCATTGATATCCTGAGGCTTGCTGAGACAGACTGCGAGGACCTAGAGGCCGATATCACGGTGGAAGAGGTCAGAATAGCACTCACAAAACTTCGAGAGGGTAAAGCCCCGGGTCCCAATGGATTCCCCGCGGAGTTCTTTAAGAAGACGGCAGACCTCTTAACTAAGCACCTTCTGGACATGTTCAAGGATGCTGAGAAGGAGGGCCGCTTTCCCCTAGACCTCAGACAGGCCACGATTGTCCCTATTCACAAGGCGGGAAAGCCTCCAGATGAGTGTGCGTCTTACCGCCCCATCTCCTTGCTGAATGTTGAGGCGAAGCTTTATGCCACGATCCTGGCTTTTCGATTGCGACGAGTCATACCAAGCCTAGTACATATGGACCAGACAGGTTTCATTCCGGAAAGGGCGACTGGATACAACCTTCGTAGGACACATAACTGGTTGTGTGAGGTGGAGGGCAGGACGGAGCCTCACTGGTTCCTATCCTTGGACGCTGAGAAGGCGTTTGATGCAGGGCATTGGCCCTTCCTGGAGGGAGTCCTAGAGCATCTGGGCTTTGGGCCCAAGTTTAGACGTAGGGTTCGCCTCCTCTACTCAGGCCCTGAAGCTCGAGCCCGGGTCAACGGGGCGATGTCTAAGTCCTTTCCCATACAGAGGGGAACCCGACAGGGATGCCCCCTGTCCCCCCTTCTATTTGCCTTATCTATCGAGGTCGCGGCATGCGCGATTAGACAAAACCCCAGGGTGATGGGCTTCCGAATGGGACAGGCAGGACTGCAGGAGGAAAAACTATCCCTCTATGCTGATGATGTGCTGCTGTATGTGACGAAGCCGGAGACTACTATACCGACGCTCTTCTCTGAGCTAGAACAGTACGGGGCTAGGTCTGGATACCACATTAATTGGCATAAGTTGACACTCTATGACCCCTGGGGACGGACAGAATGGCCTGAGCTACCAGACAGATTGCAGACAACTACTGTAGGTTTCCTGTATCTTGGGATACTCATTACAAACGACAGGACAATATCCTATGACCGCAATATTCTCCGTGTGCTTAATAACTTTAAAGTAGACGCGAGTAGATGGCAGTTGCTCCCCCTGACACTTCTTGGGCGGGCCGCCATATTCAAAATGGTCTCCTTGCCGAGATTTCTTTATGCATTTCAAAATGAGTATTTTCCGTTGCAACCCAAGCTTTTCTCAGAAGCGCATGCGGAGTTGAGGTCCTACTTGTGGTTAGGAAAGCATCCCAGGGTGGCGCTGGCGACCCTACTGAGACACCAATACGACGGGGGAATTTCACTTCCTGACCTAGAAGCTTACTATTGGGTGGAAAATCTGGCCCCTATCAATGAATGGGTCCATGCACCGGCTACACATCCCACTTACGCACTAGAAAAGCACACTATGGACACGCATACTTGCCTACACTACATATATGAGGGGAAGGGACGAGCCAAGCTGCTACCGGCCACCAGACTCACATTAGGAGCTTGGCAGAAGGCCACGAAAGCTATGGGGTGGACTCATAGACCCTCGAGACAGACCCCGATATGGGACTGTGCATGGCTGAAAGAGCTCAGTAAGCTCAAAGGATTCCGAGGATGGGATGATATAGGCATCTCCTCCTTGGGGGATGTGATAAAGAGAGGGACTTTGAATCCGTTTCAGTCCCTGCAGGCGGAATTTGGGCTGCACCGCTCCCAGTTTTTCAAATATATCCAATTCAGACATGCTTGGCGGGCGGAGGGGACATTACAAGAGGCACTCCCTGAATATGCCCCTCTGGAGTGCTGCTTACTGCAGGAAAAGATCCCAGAAAAGGCTGTATCCCTGACATATAAGTCAATCATGAACAATAAACCGGATAGGCTGACTGGACTCCGAGCCGTCTGGGAGAGAGAAGTGGGTGAGATGGACGACGTGGATTGGGGGGTAGTACTGATGCACCCAAGGGAGGTGGCGATTAAATCGCGACTCCGCTTAATACAATTTAAGATCTTACACAGGGTGTACTATGACAGGCAGAGCCTCTTCAGGATGGGGAGGGTGTTGGACCCTAGCTGTCTGCGATGTTGCGTGGCGACTGGGGACTTCCTACATATAGTGTGGTCATGCTCACATATACAAACCTATTGGGGAGAGGTCACCACTGAACTGGGGGAGGTGTTGGAGGTGGATATCCCAATGGACCTGAAGCTCATTCTCCTGGGGATGACGAATGATGTGGACTTGGCCCGCCCGTTGCTGATCTTCCTGGCTCTAGCGCTGGTGGTAGTCAAGAGGGACATAGCCAGGAAATGGGGGGTGTCAGATACTCCCCAGGTGGGAGAATGGAGAAGGGGAATGGACCTGTACATGGCGGCCGAAAGGGTCACATATAGGGCGAGAGGGTGCCCGAAGAAATTTAGCAGAGTGTGGGGCAAGTGGAGACATTACCATGGGTTGGATGGAGGACTATGAGACTTGCTGTTCCTGTGTAACCAGGCTGCATACACAAGACAGAGCCGATCGAGCTCGAGAGACTATGCATTACGAAAGTATTGATCGACGATTATTACTTGTGTATTTGATTCTTGGTGGAAAGAATTTAACCCTTACTGGAATATGTGGGGGGGGGGACTTGGTGGGGGATGTGGGGCCTTTTGCTTGACAATGACGTGCTTGTACTGTACTTGTTTTCAGGGGTTAAAATAATAAAAATGTTTTAAAAAAATAATAATAATAATAGCATACTGGACCGCGGTTCGGGAGGTTACCGGTGAGGCAGCAAACCATATGGTTCTAGATACAGTGGAAGAATGTCTACTAGGTCTACATAAAAATAGGTCTAAACACAAGGTGCAATACCGATTCATAGATCTGGCCATAATACTGGCTATCAGGAATATTACTATGCGAAGGAAATCATGTAAACCTCCTAGGGTGTCCAGCTGGCATGAGGAAATGTTGAGATGGGGCAGCGCAGAGGGCACAGCACTGCGCAGAGAAGAGGCGAGGGGTCTGCGTAAGACGCTGATAGCAATGGAGTGGGAAGCTATGATGGAGGGGCTGCAGTCAGCGGACATTAATCTAGATGTTTAAGTATGCCCCATGTTTGACAGTGATATATGCAGCCTATGCCTTATCATCCAATGTACTGTAAAGATACGGTGTATTACAACGCAAATACTTTGAATGAAGTTCGGGTGCGCATGGTTCGATAATATTAATATGCAAAGGAAAGTGACCAAGTTAGACGGGGAGGGGGGATTTATTTAAGGGAAGTTATTTGGTTCATTGTTCTCTAAGACGAATAATGTACTTCTCCATATACATATAATACATGTAACTGACGACTGTATATGTGGCACAGCGACGACTCTGCTGGTACCTTCGGACACACTTTCATGATGTAAGATATGTAAGATATAGACCAATTATTATGTGTTCATGATGGCTTATGCTCATACATGCTTGCTGTGTTAATGGAGTCAAAATATGTAAGTAACATTGCGCGAATGTATATGGAACTTTGAAATTTGAAAATCAATAAAAATAAGTTTAAAAAAAAAAAAAAACTTTACTGCCAAGTAACCAGCCTTCCAGAGCGTTAGTAGCACAGTCTTCAAGGTCAACCCAGTCTTGAGTCTGTGCCTTTTGGGTGTCTCTGTACTTAACCCTGTATTGTTCAGTGGTTAAGCCAAATTCATCAATCAGAGCATTCTTCAAGACTTTGTAATTATCAGCATCCTCTTCACTAACAGTGAGGAGCTTGTTTCTACCTTTGTCTGCAATGGAGAGCCACAAGATAGCTGCCCACTGCTCGAGGGACCCTCTGTACTTTATAGGCCCTCTCTAGTGCACTTATCCATTTGTGGATGTCATCCCCACTCCGATAGGGAGGGACATTCTTGTTCAGGTTCCTATGGTAATGAGTATTTTCTCTACCTCTAGGGACACTGTTGTTGCCACCATGGGGCTCTAGCCCCAACCTTCTGGAAACTCTATGGAGCTCTAGGGATCCCGTATCTAAGGCAAATTGCTCTCTCTTGATTCTGAGCTTAGCTCCCTCAAACTCAAGCAGTTGGCACTTCTTCTCATAAGAGGATTCTCTTTTGTGAGAAGCAGAGGTCCCTACAGAAGTACCAGACTGATTAGATTCCTGAGAAGGAGATCTTGATCTTCTTGGTAAACTGCTAACTCTTCCTGGTGGCCTGTTGGAGTAAAGAGAGGGCCACTGGGGCCTTCTCCACCACCTGAAAGAAGAATTGCATTGTCCAGGTTAGAATCATCTTGATCCTCCTGGTCAGCATTTGAGTCCAGGTCATAGAATTTTTCACTTCCTGGCCTTTCCTCATTTACTGCCCCACCCAACTTGCCTGCGGTCTTTCTGAGGTCATCTCAAAGCAAAGTCTCTATGACATGTTGAGTGCTTGCACGTCTCCTTGTCTTCAGTTTCCTAGATGTACACATATTTCTCAATTCCTGAAATGAGAGATGGTCATTCTTAGTTGGCAAGGAGCCACTGGCTTCAGGCCTAGAACACATACTAGAGTTATGTGGTGTCGCGGTAACTGAGACTCTCTTGAGTTGGAGAAAGGGTCTGCCAGACCCTTGACTACCCAACTCCAAGTTCAGTAGCACTTACTTATTTTAGTCTTGATTTATATGTACTTAATACTTTTAGTGGTTTTCAGTTAATCACTCAATGAGATTTATCTGGTAAAACAATAGCAAGCTTGAATCCCAAACGCTGTACACCAATGTGAGAAGTTGGCCTGGTATATGCTCATCACTAATTAAAGTGGGCACCTTGTACCAGTCCAAACAACCCTTATTGATGATTAGGTTAAAGACAAGCTTTATTGAAAGCTTTCTAGTGGTAGCTATGGAGAGCAGCCTTCAGGCTAAGTCTAGAAGGAATGTAAAGCAGCTAGTTTTACCAGATTAGATCCTCCTGAATGACCAAATGAAACGAGAACCACACAAGGGAAATATAAAATATATGTATTTTTTACTAAACACTCCCTACTAACCTCTTTATGAGATTAGAGAACAAAGCACACAATATTAAATCACTAGAACAACAGTAATAGCACAATACACAGCGGCCTCCAGGGGGAGACCGAACCATATACTAAGAAAGTGGTATAACAACCATGACTTGACCAGATACAGTGCCTAGAGCACGTAAAATCTTTGGGACACCAAGGAACCACCCAAATTAGTGACACAGGGGACCCATGGAGGATGGGTGCAGTGTGAGAACACAGGCGCGAGCTCCGTACAATCCTATGGGAAGGTCGCGGTAGGAATTTAAAAGAGTAAGGAAACTTTGGAGAGGACTTTGCACAGACCCTTTCAAACATAGAAGGTTCTAAGGTCAGCACCCTTGAGAGTTCCGAGATACCTGTGTTACCTATCCCATAGGAGCCGGGTGCATAGGGGTCAAGTGATGTCGGGAACCTTTATTGTTTTCAATGGCGTTATGCGGAAAAGTGCTGCTGTCAGGAAGATGAAAAGTGTCCAGTGGAATCCAAGCATGGATCTGAGGTGAGAAGAACCTGAAAGCAGAGGGGACAGAGTCTGGGTCACTTCACAGTGACCAGGGGCACAACAGACGAATGCCCACCGATGTTGGGTGCTTCAGGTGAGAAGAGATGAAGGAAGCTTGACTCTGCATCCACGGTGACCAGGAGACGTTGACGATGACCAAAGTCTGGAGGTGAGCTGTCCCAAAAAGGATGTTGAGTGCTGGGGGGGGTTAGTGTCCGGATTGAACACCAACAAGCCTTGGCAACTGCAACCCATGCTGGCAGAGTAAAGATGCTTCGGCGAGGACCAGCAAGGTCCTGGGGAGTCTCCCAGCTATGGAGAGACAGGGCACATCTGGAGCAAACATGAGAGCCCAGGGAAAGTCAAAGTTACCTTCAAAGGGATCCACAGGCCAACGGATCAGGGATCGCGAAGGGACCTCGAGCTGAATCACAAATTACCAACCCACGGAACACTTGTGGAGTGTAGGCCGGAAAACTTCAGTGGAATTACTGCTCGGGGTCAGGACTACAAGTAGCCAAAAGCACAGCCTCAGGGAACGCAGAAAAGCATATGCTGCTACAAAAGTACAAGGGGCACAGGGGTTCGTGTTGCACGGTCCCCACGAGGGATACAGGCCTCAGACTTGCTGAAAGCGCAGTCAACCTCAGAGACCTTGGAAACCCACCTCCTGTGTTGCAGAAATCTTCGGAGTCCTCAGGAGCTTGGGCGATGCAAACCGGTCAGATGCGTTTAGGTGCCTGCCTTGTAGGGGATTAACTCCTTTACTCCAAGGGAGATTCTTCAGTCGTCCAGCGTCTTGCAGATCGATGTACTTGGTTTCTGTAGCAGAGTTTAGTCCAAGTAAAATCTAAAGTCCTGAAGTCAGGGGCTCCTACTTTATACCCAGGGAGGGGTGGGACAAAGTCTGGGGACCGACCTTTGGGAAGGTCAGGACAGATGGGTGGCTGCACATGTCCTTTATCCAGTTTTGTGCCAGAGCAGGAGCAAATGGCTCTTGCAACTGGTTTGAGCTGGACTATGCACAGGAACACCAAATGTGCCCCCAGTGCAGATATCAAAGCACTCTCAGAGTGCACCCACCCAGCCCCAATACACTAAAGCCTGTCTGGGAGGTGGTCACACCTCACTGTGACAGGAAGCCTATTGTCAAGCCTTACCCTGCTCAAGCTTGGCTCAGCAGCAGGAGGGCAGACTCGTGTCTGTGGCTGGCAGCATCCATTTTGTGATGCCCGTGTCGAGAAAGCTGGTACTGGGAGTACCGGTGTGTCGCATATGTCCTTTTAGGAGGGTGGAATCATACCTCCCCCGCCAGTTACTGAGGGGGTTGTATGATTCCAAGGTGTTTGACACCAAACATGTTTCTATGCAGTCGTTTTAAAGTTAGCATTTACAGCGAGGTTATAATGCACTTAAATATATATGGTTGGCTGCATCACAAACAACCCCGGAGAATAGGTTCCGAAGGCTGCAGAGGGGCTCTGCTCATGCATGGGCACTTTCTCACATAAAACCCAGCACCCTGCCTTCAGGATTGATAAGGCCTGCCATAGTGGTGACTGATAGGTTTATATGTGCAGTGATATAGAACAGATATATTGGACCTATATCTAAGTAAGGGGTTTATACACTACCTTACACAGGCTGCAGTGGCAGACATGTGGTATCATTTTGAATGGTCTCCCAGGGGTGGTATAATACCTGCTGTAGCCCCTGGGAGGCCTCTGCTGTACGTATGCCCTGGGTACATAGTATACCAAATACTAGGGACTTATAAGGGTACCCCAGAATCCAATCTGGAGTGTACCTAAAGTACATGCAATCAATTTAGAGGAGAAAGTAGCTTGACTGGGGTCCTGGATAGCAGGATCCTAGTCAGTCTAAGTCGAAATCAGTGCAACATCAGCAACAAGTGGGGGTAACTATAAGAAGCAGATCCTACTCTCCTACAATCCAGATGCCAGTATCTGCAGGACAACGTTGGAACTGATTTCCAGCACTAATCCTAGCTACATAATCACAGGATCATCAATGTAGACCCAGTCTTTTGGTCATCTTTATGACTGAACAGCATCTCTGTATTCTGCAGCTCTAGCTTGCTTCCTCTCAACAGCTTTGAACCTCTTTTCCTTCTCCTGTACTGAAGCAGCCTAATGGTCTTTGATCCTATGAACAGCAAGTAAGCCTCAGCTCCCTTGGGTGAGTTCTCTGTGACATTCCATAGATCATATGCCTCTGGGCTCTGTTGGGCAACCTTCCTATTCGGCCTTATCCTCAAACATTCTTTCCTTAGTCTTCTGCTTCTGGAGTATGTCCAAAATGTTAAGATAGGGAAAGAGCTAAAGGTGACAGCTGTGATACTGTTTTGTAACATGCTTGCTCATGCATCCAGTATGTTGTGAAGTACCTCCTGTCTACTAACCTCAGATGCCTTAGGGCATTCTGTTAAAGTACAACTGTCATCTTCTCCACTACCATTGAAATGGGATATTAAAACATAAAGGTGTCAACAAAAAATGTTCTATTCTCCGAGGAATCAGCTTTGTCAGAGTAAGCACATCTCTCAATCCCAAAACCTTCCTATTGTCTGGAGCTACTGGCAGTGCTAACTTGAAAAACACTTTTAAACATGATGTCAGAGTTGTTCTTTCTGATGTGTGTGATGGAGCTGGGTTTTCGCGAAATAAAACCTGCTCAAATTGAACCCTCAGTAACATTTATTAATAGTGTGCGGTGAAAAACTAATGTGGAAAAGAAGACCTTAACATGAGGGAATATGCTACTGCTCAAGTGCGCACGGAAACACTGGAGTAGGCTGCAAATGCTTTTTTTTTTTTAAAACATTTTTATTCATGACTGCAACAGAATTACATGTTGTTGTAAACATTATATCAATTTCCAGTCTTTTCTTATTTTCTAAAACATGTACTGTCCGTGCATTAACAGGTATATCTAATCCTCTGACCGTAGGTGGTTAAAGGTGTCAATCGTAATACAGTAGGAAATGTGCGCGGTCTCATTGCAGTACCCTCTTTTCGAGAAACTTACAATGTCGATCTGTAGCTGGCTAACCCGTACTTGTGGCAGTCACATGTTCAACCCTCAGTTCTTGCGCTGTCATGAGTCGTTTCCCTTAAAGGACCCTGTGTCTACATCCTCTAAGTCCATCAGCATGCGCTCCCAATCTTCGCTATAGGGTGCTTGCGGGCTCCCATCTCTTCCTCCCTGCGTAGGGTCACGCCTTCAGCTTTGCCCCATTTTACCAAATCAGAGCGCCATACGTCAATCCCCGGCGGTCTGGCAGATTTCCATCGCATAGTGATAGCTCTGAGTGCCAACAGGAGTGCCAGGTCCAGGAATTTCAGCTGCGCTCTGTGGGTCTTGGATCTCCTCCTTTTTCCAATCAAACAGGGCAATGCACCCTCCGGGATCTCCAGGCCTGTGATATCGTGCAGTGTGTGTCTGACCCTCTCCCAGTAAACGCCTAGTCTCGGGCATGCCCATAGCATATGAAGAATACCCGCTTCATCCCGCTGACATCTAGGACAATTGTGGGGGGAAGTAGGGTACATTTTATGGATCCTATTGGGAGTGAGATACGCTCTATGCAGTATCATAGCCTGTAGGAATTTAAATTTTACATTTCTGGATATTCTCCTGTGATGCTCTAAGACAATCTTCCATTCCCCATCCGTCATGGCTTCTCCTGTGTCTTCAACCCAAGTGTCCCTGAGTGTGGTAAGGGGTAGCGCAGCATGTTCCCTGACACCCCCATAGAGCCATCGCACTAAGTGTCCTCCCGCCCCCATATAATGGAGGAGGTGTATCAGTTCATGTTGTGTCAGTTTAGTGCGTTGCGGGGCCCATGTACGTCGGATATATTGGCTTACTGAGGCGTACAGCAGGTATAAATGTAATGGGGCACCTGTGGCCTGTGCAAAGGAGGCATGGTCCATCAGCATGTCGTCCCCGAACAGGTCTCCCACTCTATCCACTCCCGCCGGTCGTAGCCTACGCTGTGACAGAGTACCTTGCGGTGTAGGGAGCCCTAACAGGGGAATATTATCTGCATAAGGGGTGGTCCCGGCCGTGTACGTCAGTGCCTTCCGCCAGCATCTCAAAGCAGTGCGCACCAGGGGATGACAGTCCCGGGGGATCTTGGCCGTAGGTAGCAAAAGGGAGTGTAGTTCCCCGCGTGCCAACCGGTCCTGTGTAAACGCTATTTCGTGTAGGTCCCTGCCCGCCACCCATCTTGTTAGCCACTGTAGTTGACTCGCGTAGTAATACCCGCGCAGATCCGGTACACCCAGGCCACCCCGTCTGGTGCTCAGTTGTAGTTTCTTTAGGCTGAGTCTGCGTCTCCCCGCACCCCATATTAGAGTGATCAGCAGCGTATTCAGTGTGGCAAATACGTGTTGTGGAAGAAGGACTGGGAGATTTACGAAGTAGTACAACATCCGGGGGAGTAGGACCATCTTCGAAATTGCCACTCTGCCCATGACCGAAAGGGGTAAGGATACTCAAAAGTTCACACTACCCTGGAGACCATTAATAGCCCTTCGTACATTGCCCTCAATCTGATCCTCCTGACTCCTATATATATTAAGGCCCAGGTATTTAAATGTGGTCGGTGCCACTTGGATCCTGCAGGCGCCAAATTGTATATGGGATGGTCGGTGTCCTTCCCGGAAGTAGAATCCTAGGGATTTCGAAGGGTTGATGGCCAGGCCAGAGATGGTCTCAAACCGGGCAAAGATGGTCGGCAGGTGCGTATGGTCCCCGTCCAAATCCCAGAGATATAACAAAATATCATCGGCATATATGGAAATCAGGTTGTGGGTGCCTCCGATCGATATTCCCATCTCAGCCGCCCGAGTCCGGAGTGCGATTGCCAGAGGTTCAAGCGTTAACACGAACAACAATGGCGACAATGGGCAGCCCTGTCTGGTACCTCTATAGACGTTGTAGCTATCTGAGGTGTACCTACCCGTGCATGCCCTGGCCGTCTGGTGGGTATACAATAAGCGTATCCAGTTTATCAGGGTGTCAGGGAAACCAAAGCGCTTAATGACTTCAAACATAAAGTTCCAAGTCAGAGTGTCGAACGCCTGTCGGAGATCCAGGGCAATGCAGCCGGCCTGGTGTAGATCCGGCAGTGCAGCCGACATGAGGGCATGGAGCCTTCTGGTGTTTTGGGAGGTGCTCCTCCCCGGAAGGAAGCCGCATTGGTCCGGGTAAATTACAGCAGTGAGATGGGTCTGTATGCGCATGGCAATAATTTTACAAAGTATTTTATACTCCGTAGGGAGCATGGAGAGCGGTCTGTAATTATTATCGTCGAGGGTATCTTTGCCAGTTTTTGGTATCGATATCACCGAAGCCTGCATAGTCATGGTGGGTAGGCGACCGACCTCGTAGGCGGTCCTATACATTTTTTCTAAGACCGGTACTAGTGTGTCAGAAAAGGTCTGATAAAATTCCGCAGGTAACCCGTCCATACCAGGGGTTTTACCTCGGTTAAGGGAGTGGATGGCCAGTTTTATTTCCTGCCGTGTTATGGGTCCGGCCAACTCAGTGCTCGCATCCTGGGTCAGGGTCGGGAACGTTAGTTCCTGTAGGAATCCCATCATATCGTCTTCGATATTCTCGGGGGGGGGCATACAATCTTTCTAGGTGGGCCCTAAAGGTAGCATTAATTTCGGATTGTGTGATAGCCTCCCCACCCGTCTCGGTCCTGATCCGCGTAATCACCGGGACCTCAGGAGTGTCCCGGATTAAGCGAGCCAGCAGAGCTCCAGATCTATCCGCCTCCGCATGTTGGCGGCGCAAATAGTCTCTGTAGTCTATAACCCTCAGTGTTTCGAGGAGTTCCGCGTGTTCAATGTTGCATGTCTGTAGATCACTCTTTCGTTCCGGGTCTGTACCCGCTGCCGTCTCCAAGTCTTTCAGGCGGGTCTCAGTTTCACAGAGCCTCCTGTGAATTTCTTGTCGGGCTCCCACCAGTTGGCTAATTCAATCCCCCGTATCACAGCCTTCATGGCGTCCCATACCACCAGATTCGAGGACGTGGAGTCCCAGTTCTCCCTGAAGTAGTTATTAAGGGTGTCGGAGAGGTGTGCGCGGAATGGGGAATCCTCTAACAGTAGGGGGTTGAGTCTCCAGATGGGTATCGGTGAAGGCACCCTCCCTCAATGTAGGTCAAGCGTTAGCGGTCTATGGTCCGAAAATGTTTTTGCGAGGTATTCAGAGGCCGTACATTTAGTTATAAGGGAGTTGGTACATAAGAATCTGTCTAAGTGAGTGTGTAGGTTGTGCACAGGGGAGTAGTATGAATACTCTTTGTGAGTTCGGTGCAACGTACGCCATGCATCTGACAATCCCCACCCTTGAAGCCACGTTCCGAAAGAATCAGCCATCTTGTGCACTCCTGTCACCTGGAGGGGGGTGTGATCTATCCATGGCAACGTTTAAAACCATATTCCAGTCTCCCCCCAATACCCAGGGAATATCTATTCAGCCAGTCAAGGCTCTCCCTACGGTTGCCAGAAATCTGTCCTGATCAAAATTCGGGGCGTATATACTTCCCAGGACTACCATTGTGCAATTTAGTGTCCCTTTCACTAAAATATATTGACCCTGGTCATCTACCTTTCTTTCTAGTTCCACAAAAGGGATGCCATGGCGTATCCAGATTGTGGCCCCCCTGGAGAATGCAGAGTATGTCGTAGTGAGCACCGTCCCTCTCCACTTTTTACGTAACGTGTGTGCCTCAGACAGTGTTAGGTGGGACTCCTGCAAAAATGCTATCTGCACCTGTTGACGAAGTAAAAAGGCGTGTATTTGGTGTCGTTTTTGTACCGCGCCGAGCCCTCTCACATTCCAGGTAGCCAGCCTGTATTTCCCTGCTATGTCAGCCATGTCCCAGTGTAAGCAGTACAATAACTAGCGTTGTCGTGTTGTGAAAGGTGTGACGTCAGTGTGAACCCGGAGACGGTACCCTCCCTTCCCCAACCCCAAACATTAAGAGCGCAGCATAGGAACTCTGCTGTGCCAAACCTAAAAATACAAAACATAAACAAACAATCGACAGTGCATACGCTGTTGGGGGGTCGGCGTAGCATAGGCCGTGTCCAGAGCTCCATACCCATCCGCGTCGTCGGCTCAACGCCGCCGCCGGGGGAGGCAATATGTATACAGCAATTACTAACAGCCTCTGGGGGAGGAATCTGTTTACACTAACTGAATGGCACACTTCTCACTCCACAGGGCGTGAGTCATGTGGTCCCCAAATCATATCTAGCATGCAATAAGCATACCCCAAGAAAAACAGGCTTTCAAACATGGCCACATAACATTCGCAATTCTCGTACTGTAGTAATGTTTTCCCCATCGTTAACTCAACAGTACAATTAGTATACAGGAAAGGATATCAGTGAGTCTCACAATCTCGGCAGATGGTTGCATCAACAGTTATTCTTGGGCGTTGTCCAAAAGTTCATCCGCCGCCCTAGGCGTGACCGTCGGGAACAATACCATACTGTGTTCCGAGTCGGAATGCAAGGTACTGTCTTCAGTGTCAGTAGGTATTGTCTCTCTCTCATCCCGGAAGGACCCCACCATCGCAACAGCGTCTTTTTGGCCTGCCTTTTGCTGGAAGACGGTGGGTTTACGCCGCTTCGGATTCGTAGTCTGTGCGTCAGTCGTGCCACCCGCCTGGCTTAAGTAGTCCTTGGAGCCACTGGCCGATGATCTCTGGGTTGGGCCCGGGTCCTCTTTAATGTCCATCACCTCCATCCATTCTTCCACATCCGTGGGGCTTTCAAAAAAGTGAGTCTTATTATCATGGACCACCTTGAGACGGGCCGGAAACAGTAGGGCATAACGGAGTTTCGCCTTCTGAAGTCTCTGTTTAACTTCGTAGTAGGAGGACCGTTGTTTCTGCACCAGGTTGGTGTAATCCGGGTACAGCGAGATACGTTTGTTTTCATATTCGATGGGGGACTTCAGCCGGGCTTTCTGGAGCAGCACATCCCTATCCCGGTAATTGAGGATTTTGACAATCAGTGGTCGTGGGGGCTGTCCTGGTCTCGGTTGTGGGGATCCGGTGGGCTCTCTCCAAGCAAAAGAACGGCGATAGACCTTCCGTAGCCACGTTGTCACGAAACCACTGTTCCGTAAATTCCGACGCGTGAGCCCCCTCACTCCGTTCCGGAAGGCGAATGACGCGGATGTTATTACGCCGATTTCGACCTTCAGCATCCTCTACCCGCTCCATGAGGGTCTTTACCTGGTGATGGATTTGCCGGATGGAGTCCGTGTGATCTGCAACCGTCGGGGCGAGGTCCGTTAGCACCATACCCTGGTCCTTAACCCTGTCCGCCAGCTTGTCGTGGTCGGCCTTTAACAATGAGAGGTTAGTAGTGAGGGTGCCCACCTGCGTTTCCATCGCGGCCCTGGAGTCACGTATTTCTTTAAGGATCAGGTCCAGTTTGTCCATTTGCTGGTCCTCAGTGAGGGCAGAGGTCGAAGCAGAGCCTCCTAGGCCAGCGTCCGGGAGAGGTCCCAGCGGCGCCCACCCTCCGCCGTCCATTGCTTTAGCCCCTTTCCGCACCATTATAGCCGTCTGTAGGCTCCGTCAGTGTCCGGGGCTATGAACAGGGATGGGCCTCCGTCTAGTCCCCTGTCGTCCTCAATCGACCCTCTGGCTGTACTTCTGGTTCCTCCGTATCCCCGGCAGCCAGGTGTGTCGCAGGGTAGGGCCCAACAGATCTGCTCCCGGGGCCCCGTCGGTAGTACTCAGCGTCTGCTTCTCGATGGAGGGCAGAGGGCGGACCGCAGGATATGGTGCCGGTCTCCGCCCCCCCTCCCCACTCGTGGCGCGAAAATGCCGGTGGTTCCCCTTGGCGGGACAGGGCACTCACTCAGGCCCACTCCACCTATCCTCGTGGGCCACAGCAGGATTCTTCGTCCGGCGCCTTCAGGGGAAGGGAGGAGGAGAGGAAGACAGGGAGGGGGGGGGTGGCGGCAAATCCGCCCCGGTGTCTCCACTCCCCCCTCGCCCCCCAGCAACTCACCCGGTCCCCAGGCAGACCGCGGAGCCGGCTCGGCGATCAGGCCCCTCCTGGGCCGGACCACTGCAAAAGTTCGGGTCCTCCCTCCGCTCCTCGGCCCGCAGATCAGGCAGAATCCCCCGCAGGTAAGCAGGCAGGCACTGTCGCGACCGCCCCGGTCTCCGGCGGCGCCGTGGGTCACAGCGTGGGTGAGCTCCACCAAACAGGCCCAGACCGCCGCGCCGGCCGGCATCCAGCCCTCCAGGCACCTCGGCCGCTGTCGCCACGTTAGTACCCGGATCGCGGCTCGGCGGCAGGCCTCAATCAGCACTCCGTTGGTTTCTCGATAGTCCGGGCTCGTAGAATCGCCGGGGCCACGCCGAGTCGTGTAGTGGCTCTGGAGAGTCAGTGGCCAGTCAGCAATGGTGTTTTTCGACCCCCCAGCACGGCTTACAGGATTCGATTCCCCCGGCAGCAGCAGAGCTCTAGCAGACTCCGACCGCCATCGTGGCCTGCTAGCCACGCCCCCCTAGGCCGCAAATGCTTATTGACAAAATTAAAATAAAAGGACTAATGCTGCTTTTGTGCACATTATTAACGTTTGCTACGAAAATATTAACACAGGTTGTGCATGGATAAATGCAGCACTAGGTGGGTGCGTAATGTAATGCATTGTAAGTTATTAATAATGCCTGTGTTTGTTATCCATAGAACCATGGTATTTTGCTCTGCAGGAAACTCTTTTGGGGTTAAATGAAATAAATCAATCAATCATCCATTTGTATAGTGCACTACTTACCTGTGAGGGTCTCAAGGAGCTGAAGGGGGGTAACAGCTACTGCTCGAACAGCCAGGTCCTGAGATGTCTCTTGAAGGTCAGCAAGTCCTGAGTCTTACGTTGATGGGTGGGGAGGGTGTTCCACGTCTTGGCGGCGAGGGAGGAGAAGGGTCTGCCGCTGGTGGTGGTTCTGTGTATGCATGGGACGGAGACAAGGGCGAGGTTGGCGGAGTGTAGCTGGCAATTCGGGGTGTAGAAGGTAAGACGCTTGTTGAGGTATGCTGGTTTGGCCTTCTGGAGTGCTTTGTGTGCATGAGTGAGGAGATTGAAGGTGATCCTCTTGTTGACGGGGAGCCAGTGCAGGTCCTTCAGGTGGGCAGTGATGTGGGAGTGGCTTGGGAAGCAGAGGACGAGGCGTGCGGAGGCGTTCTGTATACGTTGAAGTCTTTGCTGGAGTTTGGCCGTGGTTCCAGCGTAGAGGGCGTTGACGTAGTCCAGTCTGCTGCTGATGAGAGCGTGGATGACCGTCTTTCTGGTTCCGGTGGGGATCCATCTGTAGATCTTGCGAAGCATGCAATGGGTGTTGAAGAAGGAGGAGGAGACGCGTTGACTTGTTGGGTCATTTAGAGTGATGATTCCAGGATGAAACCCAGGTTGTGTGGGTGGTCGGAAGGCGCCGTGCGGCTCCCAGCACGGTCGGCCACCAGGAGTCGTCCCAAGCGGAGAGGGAGGAGCTGAGGATGAGGACCTCTCTCTTGTCTGAGTTCAGTTTCAGGTGACTGTTCTCCATCCAGTCGGCGACGGCCTTCAGTGCTTCGTTTGGCTTTGTCGTGGTCCTTGGTGAGTGAGAGGATAAGCTTGGTATTGTCGGCATATGAGATGATGTTGAGGTTGTGCGAGCGGAAGATGTTGGCGAGTGGGGCCATGTATACATTGAAAAGGGTAGGGCTGAGTGATGATCCTTTGGGCATGCCGCAGATGATCTTGGTGGCTTCAGAGGGGAATATGGGGAGGTGGACCCTCCGGGTGGGGAATGAAAATAAATTCTGAAAATAATGTTGAACAAGATGGGGAAGATGGAAGAAGTGTGTCCTTCATGAGTCCTATGAGCCTGCCAAGAGTTAGCTGGAAAAAAAAATGTCTTCATCGAGTGAAGGAACATTTCCTCTTTATGCGGCACAAGCAGATAAATGTGACACTGAACTGGCTAAATGAACGGGATTGAGGAAATTAATGCAATGACAGTGGCTTGAATTTATATTTCCTGGGTTGGAAGTAGATATACAGAATAAATAAACAATAAGACATTGAGTGAGATAGACATGACGGGAGTGGTTTGACAGTACACTCCCTTCCTTAACCAATCATGTGTAGAGAAATCTTCTGTTATGACATAAATGTGGGTTGGACATTTGGGTTTTAGGGTATAATTGAGGTTCCTGGTTGGAGGGCTTAGGTTAGTCGGTGGCTTTGTTTGCTGTCTCCAATTCTTAAGCAGGCTGTTCCTGGTAGCTGATTCCTGACTTATTCAGTGCCTCTTCAAATCTTTTGAGGGCCCTGACTGCTCTCATAGCCATAGAGTAGTTTTCCTATTTCAATTGGGTTAGTATAGACAGAAAACTGAATTTGCATAGTCATTTGCAAACGTGATTTGTCTCTGAACCTTTTGTCTCATCATCTTTCCACTCCTTTATGCACTGTCAATTTGAGATGTATTTTTATCATTATTTCTCTGATATTGTTGCTCTGTGATGATCTATGATTTGTACTATATTTTGTTATTGATGAGCATTTATTACACATTATTTAGATAAAACATTATAAATATACAAGTGAGTCTGTCTTTATTAGAGGTGTTTTTATAATTTATGAGTATTAGAAACAAGTATTAGTTTACCAAAGCCTGTCAACTATGTAAAGATTGCACCGCTGTTGGACTTGGCCCTTTTTGCAGGGTCATCCCTGAACTTTTTGCCTTCATCCTCTATTTTTTCTGACCTGTTGTTGTCTGTGTTATTACTCTGGGCAGTTTACCACTGCTGATCAGTGCTAAAAGTGCATATGCTCTCCCAATTGTAAATTGTTAAAATGGATTAGTGATTCCATGATTGGCTGATTTGGTTTACTGGTAAGACCCTAGTACAGTGCACCAGGAGTGCCCAGGGCTTGTAAACCAAATGCTGCTGGTGAGCTTGCCGCACTGGTTGTGCCACCCACAGAAGCAGCCTTGTAAAATGTGTCTAAGACCTGCCATTGCAGAGCCTGTGTGCAATCAGGTACTGTCATGCTGACTGTGCAAGTGCACCCACTTCCCTTATCTTCATATCAGATACCCCTATGGTAGGCCCAAGGGCAGGGTGCATTGTAAGTATAAGGTAGGACAAGCCCTGATGTGTGTGGTATGTCCTAATAGTGAATTACAGCCATTTTCGTTTTTCACTATTGCAAGGCTACCTGTTCTCCATAGGCCAGAATGGGCAGTTAGATTATTACATTTTATAATCCTAACTGACTCAGAGAACATGGTAGAAATTCAAGTTTAGTATGCCTGAACTCAGAATGATAAAATACATCTTTTAGTGAAGTTGGTTTTAACCTTCTGTGTTTGAAAATACCAATTTTAGAAAGTAGGTATTTTCTTGTCTAACTTTCGAAGCATGCCTCTGCTAGGTTGATTATTCCTTGTCTGGAGTTTTAGTGACAGGGCTGGGGGATTCCAGGAGACAGATTGAGTCAGCCCAGTGGTGAATAGAGTGAACTGCATCTTGATAGGTGGGAGGAGTTGCACCTGGGACCTAAATAGGGCTGTGCCTGCCGTCCACAATGCCAGTTTCACCCCTGTGGTGTGTCTGATGTCTCTGAAGGAATCATGTCAACAAAGTGCTCCAGGGCTGTGCTTTCCCTCCACAATGCTGGCTCCACCTCCTGTGGGGTGTCTGATGTTTCTGCCCTGCACTGTGAAAGGAAAGAAGGAGTCCTGTAAACAGAGTGCTCCAGAACTGGTTTGGAATGGGCAAAGGCTCATCTGCCCCCAGAGGACAAAGGATTTCGGGGTATAAATATTGGGACCCTGATCCCAAGAAATTAGATCACTTTTGGACTACAAGAAGAAATCTTTGCTGAGGAGAGGAACCTGAAGAAACTGACGAGAGACTATCCCTAAGCTGAAGTTCTGCTTGGGGATTGGCCTGCAATGGCTGCCAAAGAAAGGAGAAAGAACTTTGTGTACTTTATTTTCAACTTGTGAAGGATCTCCAAAGGCTTGGAAGAGAGTTTGCCCCTGACCAAAGTCTCAGGAACAGTAGACTTCACCGGCCTTTGTGGATTGCTGCTGGAAACGCTGTTTCATTTTCTACAGAGGCAGGGAGCTGTGAGCGGCTCTCACCACCGGCCCAGTGTCCTGTAGGCACCGCATCGAACAACTTCCGCATCTTGCAACATATGCTCTGAGCTTACCGACTCCGTCATGATGCCGTCACCAAGCCGTTGCCTGCACCGTAACCTGTGGACACCGCGACGTGCAATGACTAGTTACACCGACTCGTACTGGTCTGACCAACGCGGTCACTGTTGCTGACTTTGAGTCCTGTGAACGCATTGGAGTTGGGCACTGCCTCACACGCTTCGTGACGCACCGCCCGACTCGTACCGCTGTCTGGACTGATCGACACCAGCTCCCAAACTCCATCTCTGTCGCCGCACCACAAGCTGCAAGCAACGCAATGAAGCCCCGTCTCACCCTGCAACGTACGCCTTGGACCCACCGACTCCGTCAATAAGCCGCAGCCTGCACCGCATCGAGGGAGAACGCGTCCTGCAACGCTTTCTTTTCTGCACCACGAGAAACGCTTCATGTGAAGGTACTGTGACTGAGTCTGTCGACATTTGAGTGTGCCCGGACCGACGCGGTCCGCTGGATTTCTTAGACTCTGTGTTATCTCAGCAACGCTGTAACCGGACAGGGCTACCGACTCGCACATAACTTTGATTTGAGCCTTTTTAAAAAGAACTCTTGATTTCTAATAGTACTGTGGATTATTTTTGCAGTTTATGGTCTTGTGGTAAATCTATATAAAAGACACTTATTTTTATAAATATACTACCAGTGTGGTGTCCATTTGTAGTGTAGTCACTTGATTACTGTATGTGTTCACAAATGCTTTACACACTGCCTCTGTTTCAAGTTTCAAGTTTAATTTATTTGCATAGTTAATTAAAACCATTGCAGTACAAAAAAATATACTCATTTAAAAACTGTCATGTACATAATTAAAACTCTTGTATTTAAAAAGACATATAGTCTGAGTTCCCAAATCATATACTCAGAGTGTTTGCAGACCTCTGCCACTTATACAAGTGCTATTTCTGGTTAGGTTCCTATTGTCGGTATTTCTGGCATCTTGCTGCCGCACAGTCTCAGATATTTTACTGTTCTACAGTTCAATTGTGGGTCGCTCTGTTGAAAACATGCTAGCAGAGCTTGCCTCCTGGTGCAGATCCCTCGTTGATTGAAAGGTTGTTTCAGAAATGTCTTCCATTCCATTGTGAGTTCTCTACAGGAGCATAGTAGGTGCAGCATGTCTTCCTGAGCCGATCCACATAGACGGCACGCAGAGCCAGCTTGGATCCGAAGCCAGGGAGGGAGATGGTCGGCGCAAGGGAGCAGTCCTAGCCTATATTTCATAAAAGCAATTTTTATGTTTTTGTCATAACCCAAATTGAAGTAGATTTGTATGCCCAGCTTAGTGTAAGTATTCAGGGTCATCCAGCCGTGGGATCTCTTTGATAGTGCCTCTTTGTCCTCCAATTCATAAAAGGGGGTGGTGATGGACAGAGCATCTGAATTAAGCAGAACACTCATACCCAGTCAAAAGATCAGGGCTTGATCCATCACCGTTTTTTAGCTCACTGCACCATCCCAGTTCAGAACCTGGCTACATGCAAATTAGTCTGTCCCTGGCCCAGTGCATCATGGGAACAGGGCAGACCAAACTACCAAGCCAATTCTTTACTGGAAAGGAAACAAGCTTCCGGGGACCGGTTTCTGGCATTGCAGCCGTCTTCGGCCCGGCTTGCTTGAATCCTGATGGTGCAGTGAGCAAGGGACTCATGTCTGAGCATACCCTGCCACTCCTATAGTGGCCAAAACGATTCATAAAAGGGGGTGGTGATGGACAGAGCATCTGAATTAAGCAGAACACTCATACCGAGTCAAAAGATCAGGGCTTGATCCATCACCGTTTTTTAGCTCACTGCACCATCCCAGTTCAGAACCTGGTTACATGCAAATTAGTCTGTCCCTGGCCCAGTGCATTATGGGAACAGGGCAGACCAAACTACCAAGCCAATTCTTTACTGGAAAGGAAGCAAGCTTCCGGGGACCGGTTTCTGGCATTGCAGCCGTCTTCGGCCCGGCTTGCTTGAATCCTGATGGTGCAGTGAGCAAGGGACTCATGTCTGAGCATACCCTGCCACTCCTATAGTGGCCAAAACGATTCGTAAAAGGGGGTGGTGATGGACAGAGCATCTGAATTAAGCAGAACACTCATACCCAGTCAAAAGATCAGGGCTTGATCCATCACCGTTTTTTAGCTCACTGCACCATCCCAGTTCAGAACCTGGCTACATGCAAATTAGTCTGTCCCTGGCCCAGTGCATCATGGGAACAGGGCAGACCAAACTACCAAGCCAATTCTTTACTGGAAAGGAAACAAGCTTCCGGGGACCGGTTTCTGGCATTGCAGCCGTCTTCGGCCCGGCTTGCTTGAATCCTGATGGTGCAGCGAGCAAGGGACTCATGTCTGAGCATACCCTGCCACTCCTATAGTGGCCAAAACGATTCATAAAAGGGGGTGGTGATGGACAGAGCATCTGAATTAAGCAGAACACTCATACCCAGTCAAAAGATCAGGGCTTGATCCATCACCGTTTTTTAGCTCACTGCACCATCCCAATTCAGAACCTGGCTACATGCAAATTAGTCTGTCCCTGGCCCAGTGCATCATGGGAACAAGGCAGACTAAACTACCAAGCCAATTCTTTACTGGAAAGGAAACAAGCTTCCGGGGACCGGTTTCTGGCATTGCAGCCGTCTTCGGCCCGGCTTGCTTGAATCCTGTTGGTGCAGTGAGCAAGGGACTCATGTCTGAGCATACCCTGCCACTCCTATAGTGGCCAAAACGATTCATAAAAGGGGGGTGGTGATGGACAGAGCATCTGAATTAAGCAGAACACTCATACCCAGTCAAAAGATCAGGGCTTGATCCATCACCGTTTTTTAGCTCACTGCACCATCCCAGTTCAGAACCTGGCTACATGCAAATTAGTCTGTCCCTGGCCCAGTGCATCATGGGAACAGGGCAGACCAAACTACCAAGCCAATTCTTTACTGGAAAGGAAACAAGCTTCCGTGGACCGGTTTCTGGCATTACAGCCGTCTTCGGCCCGGCTTGCTTGAATCCTGATGGTGCAAGTGAGCAAGGGACTCATGTCTGAGCATACCCTGCCACTCCTATAGTGGCCAAAACAATTCATAAAAGGGGGTGGTGATGGACAGAGCATCTGAATTAAGCAGAACACTCATACCCAGTCAAAAGATCAGGGCTTGATCCATCACCGTTTTTTAGCTCACTGCACCATCCCAGTTCAGAACCTGGCTACATGCAAATTAGTCTGTCCCTGGCCCAGTGCATCACGGGAACAGGGCAGACCAAACTACCAAGCCAATTCTTTACTGGAAAGGAAACAAGCTTCCGGGGACCGGTTTCTGGCATTGCAGCCGTCTTCGGCCCGGCTTGCTTGAATCCTGATGGTGCAGCGAGCAAGGGACTCATGTCTGAGTATACCCTGCCACTCCTATAGTGGCCAAAACGATTCATAAAAGGTCTCCGGAAGCTTGTTTCCTTTCCAGTAAAGAATTGGCCAGATACTCTGTCCATCACCACCCCCTTTTATGAATCATTTTGGCCACCATAAGTGTGGTAGGGTATACTCAGATGTGAGTCCCTTGCTCATTGCACCATCAGGATTCAAGCAAGCCGGGCCGAAGACGGCTGCAATGCCAGAAACCGGTCCCCGGAAGATTGTTTCCTTTCCAGTAAAGAATTGGCTTGATAGTTTGGTCTGCCCTGTTCCCATGATGCACTGGGCCAGGGTCAGACTAATTTGCATGTAGCCAGGTTCTGAGCTGGGATGGTGCAGTGAGCCAAAAAACGGTGATGGATCAAGCCCTGATCTTTTGACATGGGTATGAGTGTTCTGCTTAATTCAGATACTCTGTCCATCACCACCCCCTTTTATGAATCATTTTGGCCACCATAAGTGTGGTAGGGTATACTCAGATGTGAGTCCCTTGCTCATTGCACCATCAGGATTCAAGCAAGCCGGGCCGAAGACGGCTGCAATGCCAGAAACCGGTCCCCGGAAGCTTGTTTCCTTTCCAGTAAAGAATTGGCTTGGTAGTTTGGTCTGCCCTGTTCCCATGATGCACTGGGCCAGGGTCAGACTAATTTGCATGTAGCCAGGTTCTGAGCTGGGATGGTGCAGTGAGCCAAAAAACGGTGATGGATCAAGCCCTGATCTTTTGATATGGGTAGGAGTGTTCTGCTTAATTCAGATACTCTGTCCATCACCACCCCCTTTTATGAATCTCTTTGTCCTCCAGCCATGAAAGGAGTTTCACAGTCTTCCACACTAATTTTTTGAAAGAAGGGGTGGTTGTCAGTGTTTCCCAAAGCTGGTTTAGCCCCAAATTATACAGACTGCTATGTAAAAATTCCGCGGCTGGTAATTTGGGGTACGATTGTAGCTCCTTCCACATCTGTTCATTTAGTGTACCACATTCTGCTCTTCGCACTTTGTCCCAAGTGATGATAAAGGCCCCTTGTCTAGCAAGTGATTGTTTCAGGACGCCAAACTCAAGTCTGATTTGGGCGGGTGAAGTGTATTTCGGTAGCCCAAAGATGACCCTATATGCCATTGTTACTGTGGCATCGAGTGTTTTCGCGTCCTTCCCTTTTTGTGCCTCACTGCCATAGGTGATTGTTGGCAGGAGTTTTGCCCAAACGACCTCGACGAGTGGTAGGATCAATGGGCCTGTTAATTTAGAGTTTAGTGTTTTTAGGGAAATTGCTAGTGCTAGACCTTTGTGCCCTATGCTGTTCTTCTGATCCACAAACCGGCCGCTTGAATCCCGCTTCACGCCTAGATATTTGTATTCGATTTTGTCCTCTATTCTGGTCTCACCCCAGGACCAGGCAGCAGTTTGATGCCTTTTTTTCCTGACTATCATTGTTCTTGTTTTACCAAGATTGATCATCAGATAATTTGCTTGGGAGAAATCCTGCGTCGTGTTTAAGAGATGTTGTAGCCCTACTTTTGTTTTGCTGATCAGGACTATGTCGTCTGCATAGAGGAGACAAGGTAGTGAAATATCTCCTAATTTCGGGGCATGTGAGTTGCAGCTGGTTAGTAGCGGGACTAAGTTAGCAATGTACAGATTGAAAAGGGTGGGTGCTAAAACACAGCCCTGTTTTAATCCTTTTTCCTTGGGTATGCGCCTTGACAGATGCGTTCCATTTCCCAGGTTCACCTGTAGCCACGTGTTCGTATGTAAATTCATTATTAGTTTGAGTAAAGGCTGTGGAAGCCCCCAGCTGTGTAGTGTGGACCGAAGTCTGGTGCGGTTGACATGATCAAAGGCGGCTTTGTAATCAATGAGGCATAGATATAAAGACGACCGTGTGGCCTCAGCCTTATCCATATGCATAGGCATGCTTAGAATGTTTGTCGTTGTCCCGACCAATTTTATGAAGCCAGTCTGTTGTAGGGGAATTACGGATTTTTCTACTGCCCATGCCTGAAGCTCCTCCAGTAACAAGCCAGCAAAATATTTAGCTTCATTGTCCAGTAGTGCCACTAATCTGTAGTTTTGTGGATCCGACTTCTCGCCGGATTTGTAGATTGGGGAGATGATTGAGCCTCTCCATGAACTAGGCAAAATGTTCAGCGTTCTAATTTCTCTGAAGAGTGGATCCAGAGCTTCAGCCCAGAAGATTGCCTCCTGTTTATGCAATGCTGGTGGCAGCCCATTTGGGTCAGGTGCGCCTTCTCTTCTCCCTTTTCCTATCTGCCGTCTGATGGCACCTGTATAGGTAGTTTGGGAGTCCTCGGTCTGTATGTCTGTTACTGTGTTCTCAGAGTCGGCGGAATGGTTTCCGGCACAGGACTTAGGTGTCGTTTGGCGATATACTTCGTCTTGATCTAATTGACCATGATCTCTCTGGTCGTTGCCTTGATGGAAATGGGACCTGAGATATTTTGCCCATTCTTCCTCTGAGATGTAGGAGCAGATTCCATCATGATTGTTATTGATAAATTGATTTATAGTCATCCAAAGTTGGGAGCTGTTGTTGTGTTTAACGTCAGCGTGTAATTTGGCCCAGAGGTCTTCCTCCATAGATCTATTCGCGTCCCTTTTCAGTTTTTTGAGGGCTGCCCTATGATTCTGTAAAACTTTCATTTGAGTTTTGTCACTGGGTTTGTCCCGAAGGTATCTCAGGAGTTGGTTAATCCTTTTTTTTGCATACTTAATTCCTTGTTTTGCCTTGTATGATATGGGCATTGTACCAATAAATCTTTGCTGGTTTGATGGCTTGACCTTGGTTGTGTATGATTCCATCGCAGATAAGTAGTTTTTCCATTTCTCGACTTCTCCGTCTCCGACCCTTGCAGCAAAAAGTTGTTTAGCAGTTTCCAGCATCTCGCTGCTTGCTGCTGCTTTGAATTTGATTCGTCTTAAGTCGATGGTGGTTGTTGATCCTTGGGGCTCCCGGCAGCATTCGAATGTTGAAGTCACTGTTTTCAGAGCTATTTCTTGGGGCCGATGATCACTGTCACCTTTATTGCCCATCTGAAAAGATATGATTTGTTGGCAGAGGCCTAGAGAAACAAAGGTGTAGTCCAGAAATGAGCTGGTTTTTGTGGAGATAAATGAAGCTACAGGAGGATCATCTTCTGGTAGTCTGCCATTTAGAGCCCTTAGGTTAAGATGTTCTAATTTGTCCAATCTTGGTTTGCTTACACGTTTCCGGTTGCCCCTGCAGCAGGATGTTCCAGTTTGTGTTGAGCAACAGCACTTCTTCTTCCAACGAGGAGCCCATTAGGTAATGATTTAAGTCCCCAGTTAAGATGAGGTCGGTTGTGGGACCCTCTCTTAGGCATGTTTCCACAAATTTGCACATTTCCTTAATTAGTTTGGTTTTAAATTTCGGTTGAATATATGCGTTTATTATCATGATACTGGTGTCCTTTTTGTTTTTCAATGGTTGCGAGACGGTTACGATAACTGCTAGTGATGAATGCAATGGAGGGCCAAAAATGCGAACAGAATGAGCAATTGTGTTCGCCACATATATGACTAGCCCTCCTTGCAAATGGCCATATTTTGCCCCCCCTGATGGCGTTTGAATAGAAGCGCAAGAAACCTTGGAGGTGGGGAGGTTCTTTTACCCATGTTTCTTGTAATGCCACAATGTCGAAGGCCCTGACGTAGGTGACAAAGTCGAGATCAGCTACTTTGTTGGCCAGTCCATTTATGTTCCATGAACAGATCCGTACTATATCCTTTTTTCCAATTCCCACATCTAGCGTGCGGGGATCGTGTCAATCTTTTGTGTTGTTGATGGTTCTTGCGAACCATCGTGTATCTTCTTCCCGTGCTTGCAGTAAAAATGGATGGTTGCAGCTCCTTAATTGCTCTTCTTGATGCCTCTTGTCCATGTTGCAGTGCCCTGAGGCTCCTCTCAGTACTGATGTAGTTGGTCTAGATACAACTGTCGCAGGACCTCTCGGTGGAACTGGGTTTAGCAGATCCGGGTATCCTGGTTTGTAGAACGGTGCAATGGTTATCCCCCAAGATTTTAGAATATCCCGTTCTGAGAGTATTTTATGTACTGTTATTACAGTGATCCAGGTAGCTCTTGTTATTTCGCCTACCTTTGCATCACCGGAGTTAATAAATTCTATTGACTCCAAGTCTGTTGTTTTTAAATCTGCTAGTGGTGGTATGTGAGATAGTAACCCCAGTATGTTACCTCGGTTCAGGATGTCATGCCTTCCTTTAGAGGTGTATTCAGGTATGAACCATATTGCGTTCGTGTCCCTTGCCCCAGCCCAGTTGGGGGCGCCGAGATGTTTTTGCAGAATTGGCCTGTTGGCCTGGTTCTGAGCCATGTCCAGTGCCATTTGAATTCCTTCTGCCTCTGAGATAAGCCTGTCTGCTCATGCCAAGCTACCAAGGGGGTGAGTAGGGGTTATTCTAGGAGTGTACCCCTTACCCTGACTAAAGGAGAGGGTCTCTATTTGTCACAAGAACCTACCTGTGCCAACTTGAGACCCCCAATTCTAACAATCGCCATATTTTGTATTACGAGAAATGGAGATATTAATTGGATTTTGGTAAGTTTTTGGTAAATATTTAACAATTCACTAATCAGTTTTGGTAGCAGCCTGATGGTTTATATTGATAATTTTGGCAAATTAATGGTTGAAATATTGATTTTAGATGCTAATGTGAAAAGTTAACGTCTTTGTTTTATGTAGTTTGGAATTACAGGTACGGAGTTGCCTAAGATCCTGGGATGTTGATTTAGCTTCAGAGTGTGGAAAAGTATCGCACTGGAGAAGTACTTTGTCTGTTGTTGTAATATTGTAATATTGTAATATCGAACAGTGAAAGGCTGATGATATTATTTTAACCTCTTTGCCGCGGCGTGAATTCGGCCACAGCGCAGGCGGGGCTATGAGGTGGGCGTGGCGCTCCCTTACTCATGACGGCACCACGCTGTCATGAATCATGGGTGCCGTGTGCTCATGACGGTGTGGAGCCGTCATGACCCCGCCCACTCACTAATTCGCCAATACAGGCAGGGAATTAGTGCCGCGTGGGGGGAGCGGCACTTGATGACAGCTCCACGCCGTCATGAGCACACGCCGCCCATGACTCATTATGGCATGGAGCCGTCATGAGCAGGGAAAGAGTTAAGGGACCCATTCTAAAGAAAGCGAGTAAGCTGGATGTAATAGTGAAGTCCTCTGCCGAAACTTTAAAAAGTACACCTAAAGGCGTACCAAGACCTCCCTTCACTTGACTGTAATTGTTAAAGTCCTCTTCCGCAACTTTAGGAAACACGCCAAAAGAAGTACCACGACATCTTTTCACTTGATTGAGAAGCAGAGTGACGCTGGTTGTTATTTTACTAGATATAAAAGGATCTCTTGAATGAGTGAACTATCTTTCCATTTAGTGGAGCAGACAAAGTAGCAGCGTTTTGTGTCGTTTCTAATAGGAAGTTAATTAGAAAGACTTTGTAGTACATTGCCGTGATATTTTGTAAAGGGAGGGTCAGTTGTAGGAGTTATACGGACGTCACAAAAAGTCACGCCGGCATTGGTCAGAATAGCAGGTGTGTATTGTACTGCGATTGGTTGATTAGTGTGAGTCGCGCTGGTATAGGACGAGTGTTACCGAATAGAGTGAGCAGAATTACGGAAGGATTTCTTTCTAAAATATTTAGCGTAAAGAGGAAATTGAAAATGAAATTGGTAAAAATTATATAGGATTTCTTTAAAAAAGACAAGCCAATAGTTACTAGAGAGGGAGTTCCTGTACCTCTGCAAGATCACCTGCTTCTTTTAGTTAGAGCGTGGATATCATAATTGTACATGGTTAGAGAATTGGGTTATACAGAGGATGACGGAGTTTTATCTTTCCCAGAACATGGTACTTTTAATGTGAAAATCTTGGAAAATTTGAGAAGGCAAATCAATTTTTAAAACTGAATCTTAGACCCATGCAGTATGAGGCGCTTGAGGAATGGGAACATGAGGTGTACAGAAAGAGGAGAGATAGGAATGGGATGATATAGAGTAATACATTGAGATGGTATTCGGAAGCTAAAAGGGATGCTCAGATGTAAAGGTGCAGAAGAGATGTAATCTTAGATGGATTATACCCAGTAATGTAGAGACTTCAGAACTAGATGTGGATCTGAATGAAATTGATGATGAGTTATTAGATGAGATGTTACTGAAAAGACCCCCCACCATATCAGGAGAGTCCGGAAGGGATTACTACGAGTGCACCATTAATTGAAATAGAAATTCCACAAGTATCCCAAGCTTCACAAGTTCCATTAGCCTTACAGTCTTCATTAGATACTGGAAGAGAGATCGAAATATTCAATGGAATGAAGGAAGAATTGACTCAGAAAATTAATCAGATGAGTTTAAATGCAGAAGCCTTGTCAGTCCCGGTGACAATTGGTCCTATAGTACAGTTGCATAGTGAGGTTCAAAATATTTCAAGAGTGCATGCATTGACAGTTCCAGTGAATGGTGTTAGGAATGTTAGTGGACCAGATTAAAATGAGATGGGTACGCCACTGATGGATATTCCAGTAAATAGAAATGTGACTGAAACGCCAAAAAGGAGGGTACACATTAATCCTGGAAAATTATTGTCAAATGTGAGAGAAATTACTTCAGTATCAGGGGGTTCAGTATGACCTTCGCCAGAAGAGTTGAATAATTGGATTAGAGGAATGGCACCTAGTAAGTCCATACGGAGTATAGATACAGGCAGATTAAGAGTAGATCTGGAAGAAATTATTATTGGTACGATAAGTGAGTGAGTAAGTATCAGGATGATGAGTTGTTATTCTTGTGTAAGAATATAACATTGAAAGCGAAGAATTTGCATGAGAGGTTGGCAGAAGCTGCACAAGAATATGGAGTGAATATTGAGAAATTGAAAGCTTTACAGAAGACATAGGTTGGATTTTAGCGATAAGGACTTAGAGAGTTTGAATGCATCTGGTAAACGATTGCACATAAAGGAGTTGATTAATACATGAAAAGATGGGGTGGATTGGAACAATGGAAAGGTAGATGGACGAAAAAGAAAGAATAAACACTTTTGCAGGTAAGGGTGTGACTGCATCTTCTTTGCTTCCATTAAGAGAGACAGAACCTGCGGAAATTATATTTAGAGAGAAGTACAGGGAGGTGGAGATGTTCATATTCTTTCATCAAGACAGGACATATTGTCTTTTACAAATGAATTCCCAAAGTTGAGAGAAAAGCCAGTTGAGAGGTACAAACAGGTATAGAGGTTTTTAAAGGATTCAAAGGTTTTGTTGAAAGATTTGGATGGTCTGTTTGATATTATAGTGCCAGACGATTTATGGACTGAGTGTAAGATTGCAGTTGATTGTCCGAAAGAGGAATATCCTACAGATGTTATGACTGGAACACCTTCAGAAGAGGTGATGAAGAAATATAATCAAGTGATTACTTATTTGAAGAGTAAAATTTCACCAAAGGATACAGAGTGGGTTAAGATTGACAGGACGACACATGAGTCAAAGGAAACAGTACATGCTTACTACGAGAGACGCATTCAGGTTTTCAAACAGTATAGTGGTTTTGAAAGCATCACTGACAAAGATATGGGACATTTTGTGTATAAGTTTGTGTTTGGATTGAAACCCCAAATTACTTATATGATTCAACAGCATTTGATTTGTTGGCAAGACAAGACAGTGGATGAAATTCTGAGATATGCAACGTATTGTAGTGATGATATTGAATCTAAGCATAAGAAATTGAAAGAGAAAATGATGTAGGCGCGAGTAAAAGCGGCAGAGCAGAAAAATGTGTATTTTGTTGATTATTCTCAAACAGGTTTTCAAATGAAAGGGCAGAATGAGAATACTCAAAATGGTCAGGTACCTGTACCTGGTAGGAATATTGTACCTAATGGTGGTGTACAAGTGCAATTACTGGGAAAGGGTAGAGGTAAAAACAATAAAGAAGAAATTAAAAAGAAATGTTCATGTCATGCATGCAGAAAGTTAGGACATTGGAAGAACAAGTGTAAGTTCTTGTTAGGAAATAATGGAATGGTTAAAAATGTTGATCCACAGATGCAGAATGAGGTGGTTGTGAATCAACAACAGCTGCAACAGCAACAGGTACTTACACCACAGGTACAACAGGTACAAGTGCCTCAAGCTCGTATGCCAAATAATGTGAATGCTCAGGTACAAAGATACAGTGTGAATGCTGGATTTTACGAGAGTGAACAAATTGGTAAGAATCAAAATGTACAGATGGTTTTGCAATATTGATTGCAGTGTCCTGAGAGAGATTCAGATTCATCTCAATGATTGTGCCTCAGGGGTGATGAAGAGTGCTTGCTTGGAGCATCTCTAGAGGTAGATCAATCAGGTCCTTTTGTGCATGGAAAAGTAGAAGGTAATGATATTACATTGCTTGTGGGCACTGGTGCTACCCATTCTACTGTGAGAGCAGCAGAAATACCAAACCTACCCCTCTCAAGAAAAACTATCCAAGTTGTAGGAGTCTCAAATAAGTAATTAGAACTCCGGTGACAAAACCAATGGAAGTTCATATTGGAGAAGTTAGAGATTTACATCAGCTTGTGGTGTGCAATACAAATCCGGTGAACCTTTTAGCTGGGGACTTACTGTGTAAAATGAAGTGCACCATCTACTGTACTCCAGATGGTATTGCTTTTCAAACACCAGATGAGGATGTTGCTTTCAACGTGATGTTAGGGAGGCAGGAAGTGAATGATTTGTATCCTTTATTTACAACGAAGGATCTGCCTGTTAAATTGAGAGATACAGTGATGACTGATGTGTGGGACTTTACAGGGAAAGACATCCGATTAATGGTAGGTGTTAACCCAATTAAAATTTTCGTCAAACAAGGTGCAGAATTTCCCAAAACACCACAGTATAAAATGAGTCCTGAGACCATTGCAGGAGTCACTCCTGTAATTGAGCAAATTATTGAACAGGCTATTCTGAGAGAGATACTAGGGAGTTCCTGTAATACCCCTATTATGGGAATTAAAAAAAACGAGCTGAAGATATAGAATTGTGCAAGATTTGAGAAAAATTAATAAGATTGTAGCACCTTGTTGTCCAATAGTGCCAAACCCAGCAGTAATTCTTTTACCAAATTCCCTGTGATTCTGAATGGTTTACAGTGATTGATTTGTGCCAAGCATTTTTCTCGATACCCTAGCATCAGGATAGCCAATATCTTTTTGCTTTCCGGTTCGGACCAGTGTTTTGGCATGGTGCCAAGTTCCTCAAGGGTATACTGAGAGTCCTTCAATTTTCAATCAAATTCTCAAAAAGTGTCTGGAGTTATTGGTTATGCCAGAAGACTCAGTATTGGTGCAAAACATTGATGACCTATTGGTGGCATCAAAGACACGAGAAGCATGTGTGACGTACAATTGCTCTACTGAATCATTTGGCAGTAGGTGTGCATAAGGTATCACCAGCAAAATTGCAGTTTTGCCAGAAAGAAATATTTGGGACACAAAATTGAGAAAGGAGTCAAAAAGTATCCCAAGATCGAATTGATGTGATCTTGCAAATGCGTCCTCCCAGAACACAGAAAGAGGTTTGAATGTTTCTGGGCATAGTTGGATATTGCAGACACTAGATCAGTGGTTTTTCAGTGATAGCCAAGCCATTACAGAGATTGAATCACAAAGATATAGTCGATCCGATCGAAATGGATGAAGAAAGCATGAAGGCTTTTGTTGAGTTGTGAGATAGTCTATGTCGCGCACCTGCATTGGGAATGCCAGATTATTGTAAAGATTTTGCATTGTTCTGTTGTGAGAAGGATGGATGTGCACTTTCAGTTTTAACACAGACACATGGAATGGCGCGTCGTCCAGTGGCATATTTTTCTGCTACATTGGACTCAGTGGCTGCAGCGTTGCATGGTTGTTTGAAAGCAGTGGCTGCCACATGTGTGAGCAGAGTAAAGGAATTGTGATGGGACATCATTGAGAGTGTATGTGCCACATTTTGTTGAGATCTTGCTGACAAGGACAAGATGACAGCATATGACAAGTAGTCGTTTGACTAGATATGAGAGAGTGATCTTGGGTGCTGAGAATGTGACAGTAACAAGATGCACGACACTGAACCCAGTGACTTTATTGACGAGTTCCAGTTGTGAAGAAGTATAAGATGAAGCAGATCATGATTGTTTCAATGTGACAGAGTTGTGTGCAAAACCAAGGCCTGACATTAAAGACACACCCTAGTAAGAATCGGATTGTAAGATGTTTGTGGATGGTTCCTGCCTGGGAGATGAAAAAGGTGCAATGCCTGCTTCATATGCAGTATGTACAGTGGCCATGGTTCTCGAAGCATCTTGTCTAAGAGGGATAAATTCAGCACAAATTTCTGAAGTGGTTGCTTTCACCAGGGCTTGTGTAATTGGCAAAAACTTCAAAATAACCATATTTATAGACTGTAAATTTGGTTTTGGGGTGGTGCACAATTTTGGTCAATTGTGGATGCAACGTGGATTTCTGACATTCTCAGGATCACCAATCGGAAATAGCAAAGATGTAAAAGATCGGATGAATGCATTACAATTGCCGAAAGAGATTGCAGAGGTCCCGGAAACATGAATCAGGAAATGATTATGTGACTAGTGGCAACAGATACGCAGACCAAGTAGTTCGTTCTTCTGCACAAAATTTGGTTTCAATTAACAAAGGAACAGAGAAAAAGAATACAAATTGTCACTTGATGTTCTCTTCTGTAGAAACATGAGATGAAGTTAGACAGTTGCAAGAAGAAGCCGGTGAAGAAGAGAAAGACATTTGGATTCAATCAGGTTGTACAGGGAGACCTGAGGATGAAATATGGGTATGGGTATATGTGGATGATAGACCAGTAATGCCAGACTCTTTACTTTCTCAAACAGTCATGGTACAATCCTGAGTTCAGGGTTCTTGCAGAGTCTTTTCCAGAGGTCTCTAGTGTGCCAGCAGCTGAATCCAGGTAGAAAGACTATTGTTAGTTGGGGCAGATTGGAAAAGCAGCAGGACCTTTTACTAGGTTGCAAGATGATTTCATTGTAATGGGCTGAAATATGTGGTGGTTGTTGTTTGTCTATTTTCTCGTTGGGTAGAAGCATATCCAATATTCAGACATTATTAAATCTGAGCCTCTCCTTCTCTGGCACAAAATCTGGACTACCCCTGAGACCGCCTTGAACAGAGAAGTGATACTAGACATTCAAAAATTGGAAGGGGCTAAAACCATCAACCAATCCAAATGGCTGATTTATGTCAAAAAACTGTTTACAGAGATTGGGCATCCAGAGTGGTTTACAGATCCTTCGCTTCTGGAAGACATCTCAAGAAAAACCCTAAGAGAGACCCTAATGGCCCACCTGGAAACAACTAGATGGAATAAGCAAAAACATCTTAAAAATATCCAGGCATATCAAAGGGTGACATCTCGTAAGGGACTACAATTATACCTCTCTTCAGATTTTTCATGCTACTCGAGGATGTTGCTTACCAGATTTAGACTGGGTTCTTTCTACCGTCTTGTAACTTTTCCTACATGTAACGATTGGACTCAGATTCTTTGCCCCTGTCCCTGTGATGAAATGTCAATCCAAACCAATATCCACACTATTCTTTTTTGTAAATATTATGTGTCTCTGCGGAAAGCCCTTTTGTTACCCCTGTTAAAGAGATGGGGTATTAGGTCCTGCAAAATCGCCTTCGAGCGTCTGCGAGAACTTGAAGACCGGGAGGTGATCTCTACCATGGAACAGTTTTTAAAATTATTGATCAAATTTAGGAAATCCCTAGAATGATACCGGTGATAACATTTGTGGTTTTTAAATGCTGTTTTTAAAAATGCTGTTTTTTATTGCTTTTTTAACAGCGTGTTTTAACCATTGCCTAAAGTTATTGAGGAATTTTAAATTGGAATTCTATGTGTCTCTTTGTTCTGTTTTCATTATCTTGTTTTCAAAACATTGTATAATAATGTACGCTTATATGATATTTCTTTGCAAAATATCGAATAAAGCTTATTTTGAACCCATATCCAACAAGAAGAAATTATAGTTTAACAGTTGCTAAATTTCTGTTGAGAGAGAGCATTCCTAGATTTGGATTTCCAGTCTCTTTAGAAAAGGATAGAGGTACACATTTAAAAAATGAAATAATTCAGATGATTTGCACAGCATTACAAATTGAGCAAAATCTGCATTGTGCCTATTGACCAGAAGCCGCAGGTGTGGTCGAGCAAATTAATGGAACTATTAAATCGAGATTATCTAAGGTGCGTGCATCCACAGGACTAAAATGGCCTGATGCTTCACCCTTGGTATTAATGAGTCTGAGAGGCATTCCTGATAAAAAAGAATGGAATAACCCCTCATGAAGTTATAATGGGAAGAGGGATTAGAATAGCCGATTATACCAGCAAGTCAACTGATGAATATATCTGATAATTTGGTGCTTGACTATGGAAAAGGATTGTATGTCATGCATTCTGTGTCTCATCAGGTTGGAGAAATTGAAACCACAACACAGCAAGAACAAGTGCATGGTTTAAGTCCAGGGGGGTGGATTCTGGTAAATAAGCATATGAGAAAGTCATGTCTGAAACCTAGATGGCATGGCCCATACCAGGTAATACTGGTGACAACAACAGCAGTGAAGTGTGGTGGCTTGCCAAATTGGATACACGCGAGCCATACAAGAAGAGTCCCAATTTCACCCAGACTCTTCCTGAATCTTGGCACGGGTCAATAATCAGCCCAATCTTTAAACATGGCAACAAGAAATATCCAAATAATTATCGGCTTATTGCTCTCATAGATGTGGAGGCTAAGTATTTTGCAGGAACCATACTGGAGGAGCTTACGTTATGGGCATCTGAAAACTCAATAATTCTGATCAACCAAACAGGGTTCTGCAGGGGTCAAGGCACCACAACCAACATCATGGCACTGACCCTGCTGATGGAAGCAGCAAAAGAGATTAAAAAAAACGATTTCTCTCCTTTATTGATTACACTGCTGCATTCAACCACGTGGATTGCAACAAACTCTGTCAGAAATTGGACAACTGGGGAATACCTAAACATCTCCTAGATGTGCTGAGATTACTACACTCAAACACCTGGATTAAAGTAAAACTAGGAGCGGGCACTCACTACTCTCTAAACCCATCCCAACAACAAAAGGGTTAAAACAGGGTTGTGTGCTAGCACCAATTTTATTCAACCTTTTTCTAGCTGACCTGTCAGGGGAACTCGATAAAGGCCTCTGCCACGCACCAAAAGAGGGAAAATCCCACTGTCAAATCTGCTGTATGTGGATGTCTTGGTGCTGATAAACCGAACACCAATAGGCCTCCAGCACCTTCTAAATGTAGCCTACTCCTTTTCAGAAAGGAATGCCCTGCAAATAAACTTCAACAAATCTAAGGTCATGGCAGTGAATTACAAAAAAAAAGGAAAATCAATTGGCACATAAACGGATAAGGGCTGGATCTAGTAACCACCTACAAATATTTGGGAGTAATGCTGGACTCCAAGAACTCGTTTAAACCTCAATTGGACTCCTTACGAGGAAAGGGAACCATGAATTACCTGGCCATAAAATCTCTAAAGGCCAAACTCCCCGACCTAACGCTCAGCCCTCTTCTTCAGGTCTTGCGCGCAAAGCTACAGCTGACTCTCACATATGGGAGTGAATCCCTTCAAGGGAAGGATGCTGCAGTATTGGACACAGTAATAGCTAACTCATACAGGGCTATCTTCAACCTGCCAAGATAGTCTCGCCTGCACAAATCTGGTTAGAATTTGGTATTCTGAAACAAACACTAGAAAGGCGGAGTGCGTATGTTACCAGCTGCCACAAGATTTGCAGTGCTGAGCTTGGTTCTCTAAACTCCAACGTATGGGAAGAGCTGCTCCAACATCAAAAATCCCCAGTCAGAGATTATCTATTTGATTCACTTAAAGTCCTGGGTCTGTCCGACCTTTGGAGCACCCAAACTGACCTCTTGTCTTTCAAAAAAGTTGCGAAACAATCAGCACGAATCATCTCTTCCATTGAGGACAAGGACGCATTAGCAAAAAGAGGGCACGGCTGGATGACGCTCAGTGACTATGGAAGAATGCAGCCAAAGCATATCTCAACATTGTAATGAATCTAAAAACGAAAGAAAAGTTTTTTAAATTATGCCTTGGCGTAATTCCAGTAATCCCACATTTATCACCGTGGGTAAGACAAAACTTCTCGCAGCAGTGCTGCCTATGCAAACCGGACAAGGAAGACATCGTCCACGTGATGTGTATTTGTCCCAAATTAGAAGACTTGAGGTACAATTTATTACGACCCTCCTTCAAATTACATGGCGTCCGGACATGCAGGCAGGCTGTTAAATTGTGTTTTAACCCCGCTAAAACAAGAATTAAACTGTCGGGTCATAAAGATTTTTGATTTAGTAGAAAAAAGACACAAGAGCACTTGAAGACTATTGAAAATGTTATGGACAAACTAAGAACTGATATTATTCAAATTTGTAATACCGAGGAAACTGCGCACAATGAACTTTTAACAATGTTTAGCAATGCTTTTACTGTTTTGTAAAGATTTTAATTATTCATGTACAAATAAACAAATTACTTACTGAAGTCCACTTGAAAGACTAGAAGAGGAAGAACAGCAACAGGCAGAGAGACAAGCTGAGCCTGAAGAGTCAGAGTCTGAAACTACAGAGCCGGAAGCTGTTGAACCTGTGATCGAACCGGTACAGTGTCGAATAAAGTGGACACCAGCTACTGGGTCTCGTAAGACTGCTGTTGAAGGTGATGAAGAAGTGTTAAATGAGAATCAAGAGCAAGTGCAACAGAGAAAATAATTTAGTAAAAGAACTTGCAAACTTGACACTGAAGCATAAGAAACTGTGCAAGTTAAGAAAGCAAGAAAAGGTGATGTGTAGCCAAAAGGAGTGAAAAGACTGAAATACACTCTAAAAAAGAAGACACCAGACATAATAATTGAAGTATCAAGCCAAACAGAACAAAGTGAGTCAGAAGAATAATCAATTCAGAGAACGAAGAGAGTGAGAGTTCAGAACAAGAAATACACAGCTCCAGAATGGACATATGTAATATTAGAATAAATTGAGCACACAGATCAGAGCAAAGAAAACACCAGTACAAAGGAGAGTCAAGCAAACGGGTTTTAACCACCTTAAAATATCTGTGTAAATTAAGGGTGCAGAAAAAGAAAGAATTCGTTCAGAGAAGTGCAGAGAACTAAAAAAGAAATTAAATTAAAAGCTGTGAAAAAAGAGGGGGTGAAGAAGAAGGCCTGAAGTGTTTGGATACACTACTTAGATAGTGTTATAGTTTTTCTAGTTTTTCTTAGTTTTTTTAATTAATACATTTTTTAAACTAGAATGGTAAAAATAGCAGAGACTGAATAACAAAATCATAGTTTTAAATGTAGATGTATCAATGCTTACTTATTTAGTATTTTATAACTAATGTTGGTGTGGTTAACACTAATTGTTATTGTGCCTGTCTTAATGGTACCTAATCATAAAAATAATGCTAATAGTGTGATGAGTGAGAAAGTAGATTTTAAAAGTCTTAAAAAAATCTCACATACTAATATAGAAAAGATGGAGATTACAGTATTTACCATTAAGATAAATCAATTAATGACTTTTCGTTAAAATGTTTTACTAAGTTGTATGAATATGTGGACACAATGGATGCAAGAGATTGTTATGTGTGCATGCAGTTACCATTGTCTGTCTCAGAGGGGGTAACATACCTTCACCTAACTTTAACTCATGGAGTGTCTTGTAGTGTTTTGACTAGACTCTTTTACAAGAAAGGTAGCTTACAATATTATTATTCTAACATGGATTTCGTATTTTCAGAAATTCCTATTAGAAAGAACATGAATAAAGTAAGTGTTGCTGAAAATACAGAATATATAGGTGAATTTTTTTCATACAACAAAAACAATAGATACTGTATAGGCACATAGACATAACTTGACACGTAAATTGCGGTTTGAAGTAATAGAATTTATAAACATGGTATAGGATCAAGGCTAAGAAAATCATGAAAAATGCACTACACCTGCAGGTCTAGTAACCTACAAAATCTCCTTGACCTAACTGAAATGCACTTGACCTCTAACTCTGAAAGCTGAGCAAATGTGACAAATTAACAAGATTTAAAAGCATTTGTATTGATCATTTACTTTGTGAGCAATAAAGATGCCTTTAAATCTTGCTATCTTGTCACATTTCCTCTGTTTTCAGAGGCAGAGATTAAGGGTCAGTTTGTATTTCAACTAGCCAGAAAGGGCGAGTAGGACCTAAAAATAGCTCGTCCTGAATTAATCTGACTCGAGTGAATTTTTCGAGCCCTTAGGATAGATGGCAGGATTTCAAGAGAAAGGCTGCTAAACAAAAGTCTCATGTACCTCCATGGGCTTTCCGAGAAGGAGATTACAACAAGGGTGAGACATACACTGACATGACCCTAGACTGGCAACATAGAGGTTAGCTTTGCTTGCTTGGATTAAAAACTGATTATAATAATTATTTCATTGGTCTAGTGAATGATCATACTTTCCTAATTACGGGAGGATGGGGAATAAAAGGAGGGACTGATCCTGTTTTTCCAGGGATTTATTATGTGTGTGGTAAGAATTCCTACTATAGGTTGCCTGCACATTGGTATGGATGTTGTTATATCGGGATAGTAATTCCCAAGGTATATCAGTTGGATAAAAATAATAGAATCAATGTAGTAAAGAATGGATTAATACGTAATAAGAGAGGAGCAGGTTTTTCAGAAATAGTGGGAGATATATTTGGAGTATTGATACCTTCAGCTGGAGTTACATTAAATTCACAGAAAATTGTCCACAGTGATTGATCGTTTATCAACAGATACTGCTGGTGGTTTTCATGATAGATACCAAAATGGTTGCGATTAGGTCTATGGATTTACAAAATCGACTTGCCCTTGATGTAATATTGCCCAAGGAGGGTGGAGTTTTAATATGTTGAAAGTACAACAATGTTGTACTTATATCCCTGATAAGAGTAAGAATCTGGAGAGGTATATCAAGAAAATTACAAATCTTCTAGAAGATTTGGCTGAATTGAAGGTTGACGGTGCTTGGGAGAAACTTGGTAAGAGTTTTTCCTCCATGGGTAATTGGTTCTTTACCTTTGGAAATAGTGTATTGGGGGGATACTAACACCTATCATTGCAATTGCTACAGTGATACTAATAATTTTCCTCATCTATAAATGTTGCAAATGCAAAAAGGAGACATCTGAAGTGAAAAGAAGAGCAAGAAAGAGAAAAGAGAAGAGATAGAATTAGAGGACAGGAAAGGGAATAATTATAAAATAATGAAGGGTTTAGATGGAATAATGGTAAAGCGAGAGGGAACAACTGCTTCCTGAAAGTGATCATTTGTATTGGTGGGTATTTTGGTGAGGGGTCAAAACGTCATCGAGTGGGGGATTGTTGGAGCGGGGTTTTCGTGAAATAAAGCCTGCTCGAATTGAAACCTCAGTAACATTTATTAATAGTGTGCGGTGAAAAACTAATGTGGAAGATAGCTTAACATGAGGGAAAATGCTACTGCTCAAGCGCGGACTGGAACACTGGAGTAGGCCACAAATGTTTATTGAAAAAATGAAAATGAAAGGACTAATGCTGCTTTTTTGCACATTATTAACTTTTGCTAGGAAAATAATATTAACACGAGTTGTGAATGGATAAATATAGCCCTAGGTGCGTGCGTAAAGGAAAGCATAGTAAGTGATTAATAATGCCTGTGTTTGTTTTCCATAGAAGCATGGTATTCTGCTCTGCAGGAAACACTTTTTGGGTTAAATGAAATGAAAATAAATTCTGAAAATAATGTTGAATGAGATGGGGTAGATGGAAGACGTGTGTCCTTCATGAGTCCTGTGTGCCTGCCAACAGTTAGCTGAAGCAAACAATTTCTTCATCGAGTGAAGGAACATTTCCTCTTTTTGCGGCACAAGCGGTTAAATACGACACAGAACTTGCTACATGACCGGAATGGAGGAAAATAATGCTATGACAGTGGCACTAAATTGTATTTCCTGGGTTGGAAGTAGATATACAGAACAAATTAACAATAAGACATTGAGTGAGATGGACATGACGAGAGTGGTGTGACAGTACAGCCCCTTCCTTAACCAATAATGTGTTGATAATTCTTCTATTCTAAATGTGGGTTGGACATTTGGGTTTTAGGGTATAATTGAGGTTCCTGGTGGGAGGGCTTAGGTTAGTCAGTGACTTGCTTTTCTACCTGCGTGAGGAGAGGCCTTGTTTGCTGTCTCCAACTCTTGAGCTGGCTGTTCCTGTTTGCTGATTCCTGACTTACTCTTTGCCTCTTCAACTCTTTGGGGGGCCTCACTGCTCTCATGCCCAGAGAGAATTTTTCCTATTTCAATTGGGTTAGTATAGATAGAAAACTAAATTTGCATAATCATTTCCAAATGTAATTTGTCTCTGAACCTTTTGTCTCTTCGCCTGTCCACTCCTTTATGCACTGTCAATTTGCGATGTATTTTTATCATTATTTCTCTGATGTTGTTGCTCTGTGATGATCTATGATTTGTACTGTATTTTGATGAGCATGTATTACACATTATTTAGATAAAACATTATAAATATACAAATGAGTCTGTCTTTATTAGAGGTGTTTTTCTAGTTTATGAGTATTTAGAAACAAGTATTAGTTTTCCTAACCCTGTCGTCTATATAAAGATTGCATCGCCATATTTTGTATTACTAGAAATGGAGATACTAATTGGATTTTGGTAAGTTTTTTGGTAATTATTTAGTAATGTACTAGCCCAGCATAAAGGGACTTGTTGGGTAATGAAATTGGGCCTTGTCTGTAGAAAATTATTACTCCCAGATCGCTGGATCATGTGTAAAATGTCAGACTGACTTTTTCCAATTTCTGGTTCTAATTCTTCCTACACACCAATGATCATTAACAGTTGTACTGGTAGCAGTTGAGTACAAAAACAAAGACTGGGGTATATCTTCTCATGACAATGATGATATGTATTTGTAGAGTGCAGCGGTTACCAAAGAAAAGCCTCCCTTGTGCTTCATCAAGAAGGAATGTGTTTTAAATAGCCCTTCTTCTGTGATATCTAAGCTGTCTCTTCTGGAATGTCTACCTGATTCCAATGTCTTACCTCAGCCTGTTAGGTTCCAGACTTTGACAGTTTGAAGTCCGGTCAGCAGGCGAGGCGGACGTGCAGTCTTCTTTCAATAAACCTATTGTTATTACTATAATCCTGCTTCAGAATCTCTGCATCTACAACAATTTTGGTGACGACGGAGTAACCTGCTGTTTGGACTGCGTAGATGAAAATTACATTTATATCTGATTTATGGCATTTTTAAAAAAGAAAGTGAGATCGAAGCAAGAAGACTGACGGCCCCTCAACGGACTTGGAAAAGAACCCACGTGGTACAGTGGGAACCCAAAGGAAAGAACCGAGCAAATATCATGAGTAGAAAAGATATTTTTGAAGATTTGAAGTACACCTACGTCATTCATCCAACGATGTGTCTTCGTTCCTCTCGGCTGAGAATCCAGTGACGTGACCAGTGCTCCTACTGTTGCCAAGTGAGTACGTCTTTTCCTGTAGTAAACGGATGACGACAGACGTCTGTCTCCCAGCAACAGGATAGTGACATGTTTTTCTGTGCAGCGTTTAGCTCAGCGTCATCATTGGACAGAACTGACCTATCTACGCAAGAAGTATTGACGTGGGTATGTAGCGGCCAACTTTGAAAAAAAAAGGGGTGAAAACTTTATACACGCACGGGCTATATTTAGTGTACAAACTACTCTGTGAGCGCACTGTGCATGAGACGTACAGTGGCACAACCCGATTGCCGCAACGGATCATCGATCAAGTCTCTGTGGTGGGCATCACTTTATTTTGATAGCGGCTTGCATTTTGTTGTATGCCATACACACTGAGGCCATCTATGTACTGAGACCACACTATTTGAACGCACTTAGTGAACTACCCACACATGGGGTACTTCGGAGGTATATTGTTTTAGAGAATATTGAACTGTGCACAGCAGATTGCTTACTTTCAACAAAGACTTTGTGGGATTAATTGCACATTGAAGGGTTATATATATATATTTTGAATACATTCAAAGCAATACATTTTGATATTAACATGCCTCAGCAATTAAACGTCACATTACCTCCACCGTTTTTGTGTGAACCTGGGTCACCTCCAATACCGTGGGAGGACTGGATTTTCATGTTTGACAATTACATTATTGCTTTGGATGGTCAAAACTTCTCTACTCAAAGGAAAAAAGCGTTACTTTTAACTGCCTTAGAAAAAGAAGATCAGCGTGTATTTAAATATCTTCCATAGGTTCTTCAAGCAAGTGGGCAGTCCGAATTGGATGTATTTAAAGAAGCAGTTTCAAGATTCGAGATAAGCTTTGCAAAAGAAGAAAATCTTGTCATGAACAGATATAAGTTTTATAAGAACAAACAATGTTTAGATGAATCTATTGAAGACTTCGTGACAAGATTGCGCGAACTTTCGGTCAAGTTTAATTTTGGTCAGATGACTGAGGAATTAATAAGAGACCAGTTAATTGTCCAGTGCAATAATTGAAAAATACAAGAGAGGTTATGGGCGGCCAAGAATCCACTATTGAAACAAGCCATAGATTTAGCCAAAGTTGTGAAGGAATCAGAAAAGTGTATGAAAGAGTTAGAAAAATGTAGTGTACCACATTAGGTTGCTGAAGTATCTGAGAAAGAGTGGCTAGATGATGAATGTAGTGAGATAGCAGTTGTCAAACCAAAGAGTAGTGGTTTTCAGCGGAAAACTTACTCGAGTAAAATTAATAGTAAGTTATGTTCTAAGTGTGGTAGCAACACTCACACTGCAGATGCAAAATTTTGTTTTGAAAATAACAAAGAATGCCTAAAATGTGGGAAGATAGGGCATTTCTCCAGAATGTGTAAATCTAAAATGAAAGCAAGAGTTGCTGTTATTGATGGCAATGATATAGAGATAAGATGAGATAAAAATAAGATCTTGGTTGTAGATGATGATGAAAGCAATAAGTATGTAGAAAAGAGAGAAATCAGACCTAAAGCAGATTTCAATATTGATGGTCAACACGTTTCACTGATGGTCGACACCGGATCTAGGTGGACCATAATTCCTCAATCTCTGTTCAGAAGTGTATGGGGCACAAAGTCTCTGTTAGAGAGTGACATATGTCCGTCAGGTTATCAGGGTGAAAAGATAGACATTTTGGGGTCTTTTGAGAGTGAAATATGTTTCATGCACAGATCCACAAGAGGGAAGGTTTATGTGTCATTTGATGGACTAGTTATTTTAGATTGGATTCATCAGTATAACTTACACATTGTGGTGAATACTAGGGCATCTGTGCAAGTAATGGTTGTGGATGAATTTACTGTCAATGACATTCTGTGTAATGCAAAAAATGTATTCAGGGAAGAATTGGGTGAGCTACAAGGCTATGAACATAAAATTATTTTAAAGGAAAATGCCACACCCGTACAGTACAAAGTACGAAGAGTGCCACTTTCTGTTAGGGAAAAGGTAAAGAATGTTATTAATGAGATGTTGTAAGGGGGCATCATTGAGCCTGTTGAGGCCTCAAACTGGGTTTCTCCGGTAGTTATCACCCAAAAACCAGGATAAAAAAAATAAGATTTTGTGTGGATTTGATGTCCTTGAATAGGTGTGTGGTAGCAGATGTTTATCCTTTGCCTAATATTGGTGAGGGGGTTTCAACTCTTCAAGGTGCGAGATTTTTCTCGAAACTCGAAGAGTGCATACCACAAGATATGTCTGCATAGTGAGTCAAAGCAGCTTACAGCATTCATCATTTCTGAGGGCACATTTCAATTTGCAAGATTACCTTTTGGCCTCATATCTGCGGCCAATGTTTTCCAAAGCATGGTAAGTGAAATAGTCAAAGGAATTAAAAAGGCTGTATACTTTCAAGAGGACATATTGATTTTTGGAAATACTGTGTCTGAACATAATGAGATCTTGAAAGAAGTGTTACAAAGATTAGATGAGGCAGGGTTAACTTTACTGAAAGAAAAGGGTATTTTTTATTACAGGAAATAGAATATCTTGGTTATGTTGTATCGGCTGATGGTGTAAGGCCAAAGAAAAACCTGATTGAGGCTATACAATTAGCTCCGTGTCCTGAAGACAAAGATCAGCTTAGATCCTTTATGGGTCTCATAGAATTTTATGCAAAATTTGTACAGCATTTCTCTGAAAAAACAGGGTCTCTTAGGGCACTGCTTAAGAAAGGAATGAAATTCTGCTGGGCAGAAGAACCTACCAATTGCTTCAATAATATCAAGAAAGAGCCTTCTGAAGCAAAGGTTTTAGCACCATTTGACATCAAACTGCAATCCATCCTAATGGTGGATGCGAGTAGTATTGACTTGGGTGCCATACTTTTGCAAAGGCATGAGAGTTGTGAAAAAACTGTTGCATTTGCTTCCCGACCCATGACCACTTCAGAATGTCACTATTCAGTTATTGAAAAAGAGGCTTTAGCTGCAGCATAGGGCGCTAACTACTTTAGGACATATATGTGGGGAGTGAAGGTCCAAATCAGGTCTGATCATAAACCGCTGGTTAATATTTTAGCTCCAGGTGGATCTGGGAAAGGATCTCCAAGATTAGCGAGATTAGCCTCGAAGTTACAGGAATAACAGTATGAATTGTGTTATGGACCAGGTTGGCAAAATGTCCAGGCAGATTGTCTTTCTCGACTTCCAATTAAAAATATCAATTCATTGAATGATTGTAGCGGTGATTCAGAAGAGAGTGCGGTTGTCTTCATTCAAGATGTTGTAGCTTTGAGTGATGGTACATTTTCGAAAAAAGAATGGTGTTCTGCCATGGGAAAAGATGTAGTGCTTAAAAAAGTTATGGATCTAATTACAAGGGGCACTAGACGTGAAAGTTGTGTGGAGCTTCCAGTTCGTCCCTTTATAAAGGTTTTGGATGACTTATCAGAGGTAAACAATACAATTTTAATGAAGGGTGACAAATATATCCCACCATTTTCAATAAGATCATAGCTGCTTAAAATCGCGCATGAGGGTCATTTAGGGCAAACCCTTACGCAGCGTAGATTAAAAAAAGGCAGCTAGTTGGATGGAGAATTATGAATTTTGCAAAAACAGTGAGAAAAGACTTAAGTTAGCTTCTGGTGCTAATTCAAGCGGTAACTTTAGCTGTCGAGCTGATCAATCTTAGCACAGCATATGCTTAGATCTTATAGGCCCCATGGATAAATTGCCAGTGGATCATCATTTTGCAATTGTGGTCATTGATGCATATTCTAAGTGGCTTATAGTAAAATTTGTAAATGATATTACCACTGATTGTACAATCAATTTTCTTAAGAATGTGTTAGAACTGGCTATTTCTGGTAGGCTAAGGCTGACGCCAAAGCCAGGCAGAAACCACCATTCTAGTCAGGGCAAGGAAGTCACACGCCAAGATAACCCCTGCTCACCCCCTTGGTAGCTTGGCACGAGCAGTAAGGCTAAACTCGGAGGCAATGTGTAAAGCATTTGCGCCAGCACACAACAGCAACAACATCCTAGGCACACCACAAAAGGAACTCCACACAAGGTTATATGAAAATAACTTTTGTATTGTCAAAACACATCAGATAAAAATCACACATGTACATTGTGCCAACTGGCACGGGCAATATTCATAAGGGATTATTTACAGGACAGGGCCACATGGGCCACTGTCAGAATCAGCACTTAGTAGAAATGAAATACTGTCAGAAATTAGAATAAAAGGATATAAAATCACTGTAGCACAAAATAACAGTTATAAATCACAACCAGTAACTACTGGTAAAGGAAGGTACACACTACGCAATACTAATAACAATAGGCCTAGATCACGCATGGACACATAACCTCCCTAGTATAAACTATGCTAGGCAAAACACAACCACCTAAGAATAAAATACATTTAGGGGTAGAAGCAAGAACACATTACACATGATGCATCAAAAACACATTCAGAGGTGTAGGGAAAGAAAAACACATGATGCCTAAAACATTCAGAGGTGTAAGGAAAGAAAACACATGATGCATAGAAATACATTCAGCGGTGTAAGAACAAGGAGACACATGATGCCTAAAGCATTCAGAGGTGCCAGAACACAACTCAACAGCGCAAAAACAAATGATGCCTAAAACATTCAGAGGTGCAAGGAAAAACCACACAATTGCGCAAAACCTTACATAAGCCACCACCTGTGGCAGTCCCTAGGCCAACTGGCCTTGTTGGGGCTAGGACGCCCTGTAGTCTAAAAGTCAGGGGCCTAAACGTGGCAGCTGCCCACAAAGTGCTGGGCAGCTGTAGACAATCCCAAGCGCCTGAACGGTGCAGCTGCCCACTAATTGCTGGGAAGCTGGGAATCAACAAAAACGGCGACAGGGCCCTCACTGGCCCTAGGAGCAAACTGCGCTCAATCGTTGGAGCCACACAGGCTCTTACACCACACTGCGGCCAAATGCTGGAGCCACACAGGCTCTGGGCATATCACACATGCCCCATTGTGCAGAACGTTGGAGCCACACAGGCTCTGAAACACTTGTGTCCCCCAAGAGCCTCACTGGGCTCCAAACACAGTAAATGCGGCCACGAGCCTCGCTGGGCTCTTAACACTAAGTAATTGCGGCCACGAGCCTCGCTGGGCTCTTAACACTGAGTAATTGCGGCCACGAGCCTCTCTGGGCCCTCCGTAACTCAACACAAATGCCCCCGGGACCCTCGCGAGTCAAACAAGAATGCGGCCTCGCTGGGGGAGCGGCCTGCTGGGCCGGGATCGGCTCTTCAACCAAAGAGCCCACACGAGCCTCGCACTTGAGGGGAGGGGCGGGCACCGGCAATGTGCCCCGACGCCCCTCTACCCTTCTCAGCCATTCACCGGGTCACGCCGATCACTCGGGCGCAGCTCCCCCGAAGGCCCTTCTTTCGTTACGGCTCTCGGTGGCTCCCAGCAATGCTCGGAGGACACGGGCCAATCCGGTCGCGGCCCTCTCGACGAGCCTCCTCAGTCACCCGGGAGTCAGCCAATGGCAGTGCGGCTCCCGGGACGAGCCCCTAGTGACGCGCTAGCCTCCAACCAATGGCTGCGCGGCTCAAATGATGAAACGGCGGCGCTGGGGCTAATCCCAGCGCGGCGTTGGTGAGGGGGCTCGCCTCTCTCGACCAATGAGAGAGCAGCAGCCTCGATCTTTGCTCTGGAAGCGCCGGCAAGGTGCGGCGAGGTCGCGGGGTGATTTACGGCCCCTGGCAGTAGGGGATTTCAACGGCAACAAGGTTTTGGAGGGCGCTAAACACAGCAAGTAAAAACAAAGCGCTTCCAGACGCTGGTGATAATGAGAGCGCTCCAAAGTGCTAGGGGACCAAATGAAACGCTTCCAAGCGCTATAGGGAATTAAAAACGCTCCCTAGCGCTAGAGACAAGAGAAAGCGCCCTCCAGTGCTATAAGTAACATAAAGCGCTCTCAAGGCGCTAGGGGGGGGCTCAGACAGCGCCAGGCCCCTCAGAAATGACCCCCTTAGCAAGGAGGGTCCCAGCAACAAGTAGGATATTACAGGAAAAGGTTTCCAGGGCCAAAACAAAGTCTTAAATCACCCCAGGCAAGGCAGAGGGGTCCCAGGAATTCCTTCAGCAGTCCATCAGATATCCAGGGGCTGGGCAGGCTGGGCCCAAGCAGCAGCACGCCCCTGGTAGATTCAAGTCCAAAAAACAAGAACAATTTTGGAAGGGGACACAGCCCCTTTTTATTCAGAGAAAAGTCTTTGAAGTCTTTGTGCAAATGGGCCCTGAACCCGGTCTAAACCAGTTCTTGGGTGTTGCTGGAGCCCTTGGGCTTCCTGGCTTCCTTCTTTCTTTCAGTATCAGGGACAGAGGTGACAGTCGCCCAGCGGGGAGGTGGAGCCAGCATTGTGGCAGGCAGGCACAGCCTCATTCACTCCCAGGTGCTATCTCCTCCCACTTCCCTGGCAGCAGATGCAGCCTTTCATCCACGGGCTGACTCAAACAACCTCCTGGGGGCTCCCCAGCCCCTGTCATCCTCAAACCAGACAGTCAATCCACAAGCAGGCCCAGGCACTCCTGGGCCAGGCCCACCAGCCAATCACACGCCAGCCACAGACTACACAAATATGCCAACTTCTAAAAGTGGCACTTCTAGACTAGACACAATCATGCCGCATATACCATTGCGCAGCATTCAGTCTCACGAGTTCTCACATATCAAACTCGACCCTGCACTCCCCACACCTCAGGAACTACCATGGGCACACATATTCCCCATTCATTCCTATGGGAGGGCAGGTCACTCACCACACATGCACAGAGAGCTCACGCACTTTACACTGTACCACAGTGAAAAAGTGCGCAAAGGCCTAAAACCATCAACACTAGGTTCCAGAAACAGGCTAGGAAAAAGCAAAAAGTTTTGGGGTGAACCTGCCAAAAAGGGCCAGGCCCAACACAACCCCCTTCCAGCCAAAACGCAGGGTAGACCAATCACTGCACTGATGGGCTTCCTTGCTTTGGGTGACAAAACACGGACACGGGCTCGCACGGCAGGGACACCCTCCGGTTTTTCGCCACTGAACCCACATGTATTTCTCTCAAACAGAGCTCTCTGGCACAACTAGGATACCCCACTGGTACTCCCTAATCATCCACGGCCAGGACCAGGCCCCTGGCCATCCAAATGTCACAGGTCCTAACCACTTCACAGAGTGGGGGGCAGTAACCCCTGGCACACAATAGCCATTCTCCATTCTCCCTCTCAGTGTAGCTACAACTACCACTGATCCTTCAACCTAGGGACCACCCCCTCAGGCTGACCAGAGGTCACGGGCAAGAATGCCCCACCCTACCTCTACTTCTGGGTTTCCGCACCCTCACAGGGAAGCACTCACCAGAACACAATTCTCCTACCAGATCAGGACCTCACTCCATCACTCGTCTACCACCTGGAAACTATTCCACTTCTGAGGTACACAGCACACAGCACAGTCCCTCTTCAAGCAGGTGGGGGGACACAGCACACAGAAAAGTCCCCTTTCCTCTAACTTAGTGGAAACAACAAAATGCAGGTGAGCCCCAGAACACACAGCAAGGGCAGCCCCCTCAGTCTCTTCAGCTGATCCACTTTGGTAGAGATTCCTCTTGAACTGGAAGCTTCCTAATCTCCCAAACTAGGATCTAAACCCTTAGGTTGCACCGGGGTCAGAGACAAGGACACCGTCCCTCTGCACCCCCTTCCAGAGTTCTGCACCCTCCCACCTTGGAGTGGTACCCCTGGAAGCCAAACACCAGGTCCGCCGGAGTTCTGGTTACAGACACTCACTGTCCTCTAGACACAGGAAGATCCTCCTCCAATGACCTGTAAGTACAGCCTAGGCCCCTGACCTGGCGCTCCCTTAGGGAACCCTCCAGGCCCTGAGACAGGGTTTCGGGCCAACGTGGGACACACCGTCCCACACTCACTACCCCTCCACTGAGACAGGACATCAGCCCCTACACCCCTACCATCCTAATGGGACCTAGCTGGGCTACACATGAACCTCTTCACCTACACAGGATCATCAGATACACAAGCCACTACTTTTAGAATCACTCCCTAATGTCTCTGCAAGACATCTAGCACACCGCCAGACATCCACCTTCTTGTCCAGTGCCTCTGCAGGACCTCCTGCACACCACCAGAGGTACACCTCCCGTGCAAGCTCCTTTAAAAAAACTCACACCAACTCCTCCAGTTCAACACACCACTCATCCACACACTCCCCATCCAGACTGGTGAGACAGTTCCTCACTGCCTCTGACTCTCAACCTGTGCCCCTCTTACTGAGCACCAGGCACCATACTCTGGGAACTGGGAATGGGACTTCACACACTGGACACATTTAAGCTGCCACCACTGGATCCTACCATACTGGGGAATCCAGACACACACACACACTACACTCAGGGGATAACCACCCTCCCAAGCATGCCATTTCTCCTCTACACCCCCTCTCTTCCATCTACCCACACAGGTACAGGGACAGGGATTGGGCACTGGGCCCAGCAAGGGATTCCTAATCTATGGGAACCTCCCCCTCTACTGGCGTCCCGCCCTGTCATTTTCTCTCATCTGCCACTAAACAGAAAGCGCAGGAACACCATCTGAAAATGACACTCTTGAGGAAAAACAAAATCATAAACAATAATCCCAAACATGTGATTATCTGAAAAATGCAGAGTTTTGTAATGTAGCCAGTTGTCGCTGTGGCACTGCGCAAACACAAGTCCAAATCCGCACCGCTGACCAACAATGTTAGAACTGGCTATTTCTGGTAGGCTAAGGCTGACGCCAAAGCCAGGCAGAAACCACCATTCTAGTCAGGGCAAGAAAGTCACATGCCAAGATAACCCCTGCTCACCCCCTTGGTAGCTTGGCACAAGCAGTAAGGCTAAACTCGGAGGCAATGTGTGAAGCATTTGCGCCAGCACACAACAGCAACAACATCCTAGGCACACCACAAAAGGAACGCCACACAAGGTTATATGAAAATAACTTTTGTATTGTCAAAACACATCAGATACAAATCACACATGTACATTGTGCCAACTGGCACGGGCAATATTCATAAGGGATTATTTACAGGACAGGGCCACATGGGCCACTGTCATAATCAGCACTTATTAGAAATGAAATACTGTCAGAAATTAGAATAAAAGGATATAAAATCACTGTAGCACAAAATAACAGTTATAAATCACAACCAGTAACTACTGGTAAAGGTAGGTACACACTACGCAATACTAATAACCATAGGCCTAGATCACGCATGGACACATAACCTCCCTAGTATAAACTATACTAGGCAAAACACAACCACCTAAGAATAAAATACATTTAGGGGTAGAAGCAAGAACACATTACACATGATGCATCAAAAACACATTCAGAGGTGTAGGGAAAGAAAAACACATGATGCCTAAAACATTCAGAGGTGTAAGGAAAGAAAACACATGATGCATAGAAATACATTCAGGGGTGTAAGAACAAGGAGACACATGATGCCTAAAGCATTCAGAGGTGCCAGAACACAACTCAACAGCTCAAAAACACATGATGCCTAAAACATTCAGAGGTGCGAGGAAAAACCACACAATTGCGCAAAACCTTACATAAGCCACCACCTGTGGCAGTCCCTAGGCCAACTGGCCTTGTTGGGGCTAGGACGCCCTGTAGTCCAAAAGTCAGGGGCCTAAACGTGGCAGCTGCCCACAAAGTGCTGGGCAGCTGTAGACAATCCCAAGTGCCTAAACGGTGCAGCTGCTCACTAATTGCTGGGCAGCTGGGAATCAACAAAAACGGCAACAGGGCCCTCACTGGCCCTAGGAGCAAACTGCGCTCAATCGTTGGAGCCACACAGGCTCTTACACCACACTGCGGCCAAATGCTGGAGCCACACAGGCTCTGGGCATATCACACATGCCCCATTGTGCAGAACGTTGGAGCCACACAGGCTCTGAAACACTCGTGTCCCCCAAGAGCCTCACTGGGCTCCAAACACAGTAAATGCAGCCACGAGCCTCGCTGGGCTCTTAACACTAAGTAATTGCCGCCACGAGCCTCGCTGGGCTCTTAACACGAAGTAATTGGGGCCACGAGCCTTTCTGGGCCCTCCGTAACTCAACACAAATGCCCCCGGGACCCTCGCGGGTCAAGCAAGAATGCGGCCTCGCTGGGGGAGCGGCCTGCTGGGCCGGGATCGGCTCTTCAACCAAAGAGCCCACACGAGCCTCGCACTCGAGGGGAGGGGCGGGCACCGGCAATGTGCCCCGATGCCCCTCTCCCCTTCTCAGCCACTCACCGGGTCACGCCGATCACTCGGGCGCAGCTCCCCCGAAGGCCCTTCTCTCGTTACGGCTCTCGGCGGCTCCCAGCAATGCTCGGAGGACACGGGCCAATCCGGTCGCGGCCCTCTCACCCGGGAGTCAGCCAATGGCAGTGCGGCTCCCGGGACGAGCCCCTAGTGACGCGCTAGCCTCCAACCAATGGCTGCGTGGCTCGAGTGATGATGCGGCGGCGCTGGGGCCAATCCCAACGCGGCGTTGGTGAGGGGGCTCGCCTCTCTCGACCAATGAGAGAGCAGCGGCCTCGATCTTTGCTCTGGAAGCACCGGCAAGGTGCTGTGAGATCGCGGGGTGATTTACGGCCCTTGGCAGTAGGGGATTTCAACGGCAACAAGGTTCTGGAGGGCGCTGAACACAGCAAGTAAAAACAAAGCGCTTCCAGACGCTGGTGACAAGGAGAGCGCTCCAAAGCGCTGGGGGACCAAATGAAACGCTTCCAAGATCTATAGGGAATTAAAAACGCTCCCCAGCGCTAGAGACAAGAGAAAGCGACCTCCAGTGCTATAAGTAACTTAAAGCGCTCTCAAGGCGCTTGGGGGGGGCTCAGACAGCGCCAGGCCCCTCAGAAATGACCCCCTTAGCAAGGAGGAGCAACAAGTAGGATATCACAGGAAAAGGTTTCCAGGGCCAAAACAAAGTCTTCAATCACCCCAGGCAAGGCAGAGGGGTCCCAGGAATTCCTTCAGCAGTCCATCAGATATCCAGGGGCTGGGCAGGGCCCAGGGATTCCCCTGGGCCCAAGCAGCAGCACGCCCCTGGTAGATTCAAGAAAAGAAAAAAAAGAACAATTTTGGAAGGGGACACAGCCCCTTTTTATACAGAGAAAAGTCTTTGAAGTATTTGTGCAAATGGGCCCTGAACCCGGTCTAAACCAGTTCTTGGGTGTTGCTGGAGCCCTTGGGCTTCCTGGCTTCCTTCTTTCTTTCAGTATCAGGGACAGAGGTGACAGTCGCCCAGCGGGGAGGTGGAGCCAGCATTGTGGCAGGCAGGCACAGCCTCATTCACTCCCAGGTGCTATCTCCTCCCACTTCCCTGGCAGCAGATGCAGCCTTTCATCCACGGGCTGACTCAGACAACCTCCTGGGGGCTCCCCATCCCCTGTCATCCTCAAATCAGACAGTCAATCCACAAGCAGGCCCAGGCACTCCTGGGCCAGGCTCACCAGCCAATCACACGCCAGCCACAGACTACACAAATATGCCAACTTCTACAAGTGGCACTTCTAGAGTAGACACAATCAAGCCGCATATACCATTGCGCAGCATTCAGTCTCACGAGTTCACACATATCAAACTCGACCCTGCACTCCCCACACTTCAGGAACTACCATGGGCACACATATTCCCCATTCATTCCTATGGGAGGGCAGGTCACTCACCACACATACACAGAGAGCTCACGCACTTTACACTGTACCACAGTGAAAAAGTGCGCAAAGGCCTAAAACCATCAACACTAGGTTCCAGAAACAGGCTAGGAAAAAGCAAAAAGTTTCGGGGTGAACCTGCCAAAAAGGGCCAGGTCCAACACAATGTTTTTCAGGAAGAAGGTTTTCCGTCAATTATTATAACTGACAACGGCACACAGTTAACCTCTACGATAATGCAAGAGTTTTTAGCAAATTGTGGCATAACTCATCGTACAACGCTGTACAACCCTCAGGGAAATGGCATTTGTGAAAGGGCTGATAGGTTAGTGAAAGGGATTATTCAGATGACATGTTCCACTGGTGGGTTTTCACATGAAACTGTTCAAAAAATGGTTTGGGCATATCGCACAACTGCTCACAAACAGGACACCAAATCCCCATTTGAACTTATGAGGGGCAGAAGTCCTGGAACTAAATTGACTCCTTCTTGGCTTAAAAATTATAGAGATAATATTGCTCCTAATCTTTTTCAGGATAAAGTATCTGGCTCAATTTCTGTGGGTGATTTGGTAAAAGTCAAACCTGAGAGAGTGTTAAAAGGTTTTTCAAAATTCAGAAGTCCATTTTACAGTCATAAATGTGTATCCACATTACATTGTGTTAGAAAATGGTGAGAAATGGAACTATCGCAGAGTTGCTTTGTATCAAAAGAATAGAAAACATATAGAAATGTCTGATCAATCAGAGCATATTAACGGATATATGTTATCTGGTCAGGAGATACCGAGGTCTTCAACTATATTTAATATCAGAAGGGAAGTAGGTAATGGTGATGCTTCTGAACATATGTCTTCACATGATGTAACCAATCAAGAAAATTCTTCACCTACTCATGATGTTGTTTCTCATGATTCTACAAGTCATGATGTTTCAAGAAGCTCTAGATGTCGACGACCTCCTGTTTATTTAAATGATTTCATTTGTTAACATGTCTCAATAATTAACTTGTTGCTTTATCAATTGAAGGGAAGGGGATGTGTTGTAAATAGCTCTTAGTCTAACATGGCATTCTGTGTAGCCCTTCTTCTGTGTTATCTAACCTGTCTCTTCTGGAATGTCTACCTGATTCCAATGTCTGACCTCAGCCTGTTAGGTTCCAGACTCCGACGGTTTGAAGTCCGGTCAGCAGGCGAGGCGGACATGCAGTCTTCTTTCAATAAACCTATCGTTATTACAACTATAATCCTGCTTCAGTATATCTGCATCTATAACAGAATGTTTTTACAGATTGGTAAAATTTCAAATGATCAGCTTCGGCATGAAGGGAGATGAGGAGTGATTTTCACAGTTTAGGAGCTCAGTAGGAGAAAGGCTTACCAGCCATACAAGAGCAGAATATGCAAGGAATGGCAAGCAGGAAAACATCTGCAGACCTTAAAGTTCTACCAGGTTCATAGCATAAAATTTAGATTGCGAGCCCTGGGAGCCTTTCTCATAAACACTTTAGCCCTCATTAAGAGTTCATGGTTAATTTGTTGATACAGGGATCAGAATTACGAGTTGTGCGCTAATTATTACACCTTTGTTGTTTTCATCTGACCAGGCAAGTCAAACCTGCAAAACATTTATTAGAAGAAAAGCTCAAATAAAAAGCAAACAATGCGGAATTCGGTGTGCTTAAACTAATTCCACATATTCTGCCTTGTGTTCCTGCTCAAAACTAAGAGTAGGAGACATGTATCATACAAGGCAAATAATTTACCCTGGGATAATGATATTTACCTTGTGTGGTAAATACCTGGCCCTATTCGAGTAGCTTGTAATGAGTATCTCTGATTGTGATTGCCCTCTCGTAACCAGTGTAAAACTCTGTGGGAGTCCATTATTGAGACGAGGCAAGTGAGACCAAGAAATACTCTAACCACGAGGTCCTGAATACATTTGAATTATAACAGATTTTATTGGGAAGCTTAAATAAGGAAGTAATTCAGTAGTTCGAGCAAGACTTTATTATTGCCTGAAGCACTGTCCAACAGGCCTCCATGGACAGAAAAGGAATAACTTTATGGAACATTCGTAAAAAATACAAACAGGAAGCTGTGACAACATTAATTTGTTCGTCTAGGTTGGATCAGTGTCCACAAATATGCCTAGGTTTTTTATGCAGACCACAACAAGGTCAATGCAGTAACCAACTCAGTTGGTCACCTATGTGGATCCATCGTGATAGAAACAGAGCCAGAGATGAGTAGCTTGGTTATGTTACCATTCAGTTACAAGGAACTTCAGTTCATCAATTGAGCAACTGATGTTTTATCAAGCATATTGATTAGTAGCTGTACTTGATGCAGGTAACATAGAAATTACAATTTAGGTGCAAATTAAGGAAAAGGAAAAGTTTCAATAAGTTAGACTAGACTAAACATGTAGATATTGAATAATGTTGGACTTTTCCCTGATCCTTGAAGAACCTCATAAGTCAGTGACCTGGGTTGGGAACAAAAAAGAGCTAGTATGTTATGCAGATTTGTAGAGCACACTATCACCTGGTAGAGTATTCTAATGCTTTATCATAGTTTGTGCCCTGTCCTCAAAAGGTAGGCTAACCGCTTTAATGCTTTTCCCTGGGTACAAGCAGATTAAAGTCTCAGTGAGAGGACAGTGTGGGAAACCCTATCAAATGCTGCACTGAGATTGAACAACACGTTCATCCTTGTCAAGCACAATTCAAATGTCATCCAGAAGCACAAATAGAGCATCTCAGTACATTTGTAAATGATTCAGAATATTATGAGAGTCAATCAAATCAGAAAGCTGATTGTTATTTTACTTTTCCAGAACTTTGGCTGGAAATAGTGCAAAGAAATGGGATGATAGATCATTCTGGGCGAATCGACCAATTGAGCTCTTAGTGACATGGTGCAGGATGAGCTTCCTTCCATAAAAGGGATTTTTTGAATAGTGGTCCTTCTCCAACACCGTGCATCTGTAAGCTTTTATAGAAGCCACTGCCGCTGTCGCAGCTCTGAAGGGAGTGAAAGTTTCCTGAGCAGCCACAGGGTTTCATTTGGCCACTAAGCAAACTTTTTTTATTTTTCCAAAACCAAACTCCCATAGGAGGAGTTCGGTTCTGAAGAAGAAAACACTAATTACCTAAAACCCTAGAGGTTTTAAACAGAGGGTTCGGAGTCTAATTGGCCGTTGGTGTAAGGTTTCTGCTCACAAGAGTCAGCAAGTGCTCCACTGGCGGAAACATAATGGTCCACCAAACTATAATTAGAGCGAGCAGACAATGAGTTTGACAGGAAGACTTGTCGACCACATTTATGAGGCGATAAGTTTTTGCTTTTCCTGTTTCCCTGCTTTCATTTTGGTGGTCCTTTGTTGGGGAGACGTGCTAACCGAACCCCAGTTCCAGCTCCTTTCTTTTTAGAGCCAAATACTATACCCTTTATTCCCTTTTCATCTCATTTTTTTAGTTCATATCATTCTACTATGGTTTTTTTTTTATTTACATGCTATCTCCTTAGCTTCCTTATCCTGTTTTTATGTCTGTCATCAATCAAGGGCCTTTGATTTTAATAAAAATGCATATATCTCTACATACAATACCTGGGCCTTCAGTGAGCACTCTTCACTCACTGGTCTGCAGCTGAGTAATATCTTTGTTGCTGCACCAGCCACAGCATGCAGTACAGGACACAGAATTAACCTACTTCATTCATTGGCTTACCTGACTGAGTGTCTGCATTCTGCTCCTGAAAAATGTACACATTCACACAAAAAGTAGTCCCTGGCAGTTGCTAGGGGCTACTGGGCCGATGTGTGTTTAAAAAAAAAAAAATTGTATTCCGATTACTTTTTTTCTTTGCCCTAGAGCTGGCGGCTCTCCCAAAATTACTATCAGGTCACTACAATATCTTCATTTGTAATAGTAACTTGCAAACTTTGTTAATTTTAATTAAAAAACAATCTAAAATGGCTGGCCAGCCATGTGTATAGCCAAGGCTATGGAAGTCATCTTTTACATTTAAAAAACACCTATCAGCAAACAAAACAAATATCTGTAAAGAAAAAGGGTTAGCAGTCAACACCAGGCCAATTTTGTTTGCCATGGTTTTATTATTATTTTTTTTTCTGTCTCTCTTGTGTTTCTGTTTCTCTTTCCTTTCCAGGTGTAAGTAGATACGAATAACAGAGCATCACAACCATTTTTCTTTAAAAAAAAAACCTTTTATAATTATTTATTCTTTCAATTACTAATGCGTTACAAATTGTTTGAAGTTCTGTAGAGTTTTTCTTTTTTTTGTTCTTTGTTTAAAATCATCATACTTAATCAGAAAGAATATCTTCATTTTGATCCTCCACAGAATTGGAGATTCACTCATCTGGGGTCAGCAATAGTTTTCATTCTTTACCACTGGACTTTACATACAATTTATACACCTTTAGTGCTTTTTCAAATATAGTTTCCCAGCACATAAGAGTTATTGTTGCAAGAGACATGACGCAAGGAACCTCCTGAAAGCCACATATACTAGAAAAAAAATACATTCATCCAAATTCACGCATCGCTCTACTCAGTCAGTTAGTTGTCTGTGCAACAAAGCTTTACTACCATAACCTAATTAGAAAGAGGACTGGGTCATATTTGCTTGCTCATCAGACACATCTCATAGTAATAATCTGATTGTAATTCTTTTTATAAAACGAAAACAAAATCTATTTATGGTTTCCTTTAAAAGTAACTTGACCAATAGGAAGCATCTGCTTGGGTTGATGAGAAAAAAGCAAAATATTTGTACTATGAGGTGACAACAAAATGGCCGGCATGGCTTCACAAAATCCCTTAATTTAGTAAACTAAATTACATATAAGAGCACCTGCATCCTCGTTCCTTTTCCAGCACATTAGGAACACTGCACAAGGCAGGAAATCATTTCAGTGAGAGACATAGATTTGCTATTTCTGGCAGGCCAAAACAAACACCCCCTCATCATTACTAATCCCAAAATGGCTTTAGCATTTCACCCTCGATAACATCGCATATTACAGAAAATATTTCCGATACCAAGGGTGATTTACAACCTCTTCCGCCCATATTCTTGCCGTTATTTGTAATCAACAGATGTTACCAAGTACACCAAATAAACATGTCGGTGTCATTTTAGGTCAGGCTGCATGCAGATCTAGATAAATAAAGGGCCATCCCTCATCAATGCTTAAAAAAGTTGAATAAGAAATACAGAGAGATAGGGGGTCATTATGATGGCGGATTTTCCGAATACTCCGGGCCGGCGGAAGCCACCGCCGGCCCGGAGTATGCGGGAAATCCGCCGAGGAGGCCTGAAAGACCCACCGCCAAATCAGGATGGCTGGTGGGTCTCACAATGTGTCTGCCGCTTTTCCGCCGCGGTCGGAAGGCGACCACGGCGGAAAAGCACTAACATGGCTGGTGGTGTCTATCAGACACCGCCAGCCATATTAGGATGTAGGGAAAGTAATGCTTTTCCGCGGCGGCTTTTCCGCCGTGGAAAAGCATACGGACAATCACTTTGGGGGCCCGTTGCGGGCCCCCTGGGTGAAGGTTGCGTGGGGGGTGCACATGGGGGGTACCTATGGTACCCCCCTGCCTTTGCGTGCACGAAGCGGCAGGCACCGTGCGGTGCCTGCAGCTTTGTGCATGCAAATGCACAGCTTTCGTTTTTTACATTGCGGCGGGTGCTGCTTCAAGCAGCACTCGCCGCAATGTAAAACATACAGGATGTGACCGCCAGGGTGGCGGTCACATCCTAATTGCCATGGAGGGACCGCCGCTGCCCATGCGGACGGTCGCTCCTACTCAGGGGTGGCGGACGGACGCAAGTCCGTCCGCCATCCTAATCGGCCCCAAAGAGTGGACTTTGAGTCAATCCCTTTCAGCCACTAGCCATCATTTCTACGATTTGTCTTTGTTTAGAGGCCTGTTGATCAGGGGCAAGTCGTTGTATGAATGGTTGCATGTCCATTTGTGTTCCCATTCAGTTTTAGCAATTTTGCATTTACATACATGCCAAGATTTCAACTTCGACAAGATGGAGATGTGTGGGTGCAACGGCCTGAAAAACACGTCAAGAACAAGTCAGTTGTTGTGTCAATATTCTTTGTTTACAGGCATGGGGAGATTAAGTTATTTGGCCAGAATCACCCGATGCTGAGCCAACGCCGGGACTTGACCCGGGTTCCCCAGTTCCAAAGCCTACAACTCTGGTCCTAATACCACATTCTGAGTACAGGGACAATGAGCATTTCATTTTTGGTGCTCACCAAAACAGAGTGCTCAACTCTGTTTCTGTATGAACTATGCAAAACTGCCAAAAAACAAAATGTACTGTCACAGGTCTAATCTCCCCTTCTAAGAATCAAGGACAAAAAATTAGGCTTTGATGTCAGAGGTAATTCTTGGAGAGGGAGGTTAGAGCGTGAGTGAATGAGATTGACGTCGTTTTAATTTGGATAGTTTTGCAAAAAACAGAGAGAGCCGAGGTTATTTCCAAGCTCAATTTACCTCTTTAAATTATTTCACGCAGATCATTTGGTAATTGCATGAAATCGGGTTTCTCAATACATGAATCGGGAGCTGGGAGACTGTAACTCTCACCTGTCTTTTCCATAGAAGTGATATGAAGAAGACAATGCTAGATGCCAACTTCCCCACCACATCATGAACACCCAACTTTGTCAAAGTATGTCAGAGTAAGAGGGGAGATGAGGGGAAGAAAAGGGAAGAAGAAACAACACCTGTCACACAAAGCACTTCAGTAAGGTAGGTAGGGTCTCAGGTAACTTCTATGTGTTTCCTGTGTGTATAGAAACAGAACAGTGCAGTAATAATAGGACTACTATGGATGGATTAAATAGTAAACTATAAACATGAATTGAGTTGTGAAATCCTTAACTAACTTGATGACTCCTCTCTTCTGTAATAAAGAAAAATAACTGCATCTGCAGGTTTTGCATACAATCTATAGAAACAAAACCAAATGAGGACATCTATACTTGATATTCACCAATTCAATGACAGGTCTAAAGTGCTAACATAAAGTAGTACATCACCTACCTAAAAGCATTCTGTATCATGCTTTAACAAGCCCTCTATGTAAATACTGATATCCAGTAATGGGACAAGTCATGTAACGGAAAGGATAGCAGAAAAAATAAAAAGCACAAAATAGGTACAGGGCTATCAAAATTAAATGTCAAGGCTTTAAACAATTGATCAATATTCTGATATATATTTTTTCTTCATAGATAATAACCAGTGGCGGATGGTAAGTTTTGGGGGGAGGGGGGCGGACAGGACACACACACACACGCTCACATACACATAACACAACCAGGCGCACACACAAACATATTCATTCACAACACTCTTTCCCAAACATTCACACATGCACGCATGCACGCACACACCAAACAATGTAAAAAGAACTTAAATCACACTTACCTTTAGCCATCTCTGCTCTGCCTCGGAGGTTCCAGGAGGCTTGGGACTGCTGCCTTCCTACCTAAGGTCAGCCAATGAGGGAAGGCAGCAGTCCTATCGTCATCACAGAGTGGGATGTGGTCAGGGAGACTACTGACCTCACCCCACTCTGTGATGAAGTGTCACTGATTGACACTGGACCCTGGGCGCTTCAGGGCTTAAAACTGAAGCACCCAAGTGTGAGGCAATCAGTGACGCTATCCCTCGTCACTGAGGGAAGGGCCTCAACAACCTTTGCTGAGGTGAGAAAGTCACACCCAACGGAGATGTGACTTTCTCAGCCCAGCAAAGTTCAGTTCAGGCAGCCAGGAGCCAGTGCTAAATGCGCATGTGTGTCTCCTGGCTGCTTAAATCGAAAGTGAATAGTGTCTGTCAGGGTGACTTTTGTTCAGCCTGACAGACACTGTTTCTACGGGGAAAAAGGGGGCAGGCGTGGCCCTTCCGCACACATGGACCAGCCGCGCCTGGTAATAACTAAGGTTGGCACAAAGAGAAACTGAGGACTCCTCAAATAGGAGCAGAAGAAGTCAGATAAGTATTTCAGAGAAGCTATACAATTGCGCAAAATGCATGTTACTGCCTCAGAAGATTAATGATTCTTCTCTCCTTTGTTTTTGCAGGTATGAGGTATGGGGTCTGATAACCGGTACACCGCAAAGCCAAGAGCAGCCTCACCAAAACATCACTGAATAGAATGCTCATTTGCCGAATGTGGCGCAGAGTGACCCGGAAGCAAAAGTTGAGTGTCAGCAGGACGGAAAGCACTCATGCGGGGACTAATAAGCAAACCGTCCTTCTGCCTGCTTTGTCCATATTTATTCTGTGACTGCTCCGCCCCCTGCGCGTACGTGGACGGGTGCAGGGCACCCCCGACAGAGACTAGCCTTCAAATTGGTTGTCTTCAGTGCTTAATTTGAGCCAGTGTTTGCAGGTGGGGGGCGCCAACACTTATTTTTGGGAACCAGCACTTATTTCGCCAATACAGATATTTCCAGAGGCCAACATAGGGAAAACAAACAAAGCCCAAAGTCAGAGGAAGGGAAACACAGAAAATCCAACACCAAGAGAAAAAGCAGACACCTGTAAGAGTGAGATAACGCGGCAGGGAGTGACTGGCAGTGAATTAAAGAGAAGTGCTTTGAGCAACGGCACCTATTATTCTACAAATAAAGCACTGGTAGTTTCACGCCTGAATGGGAGGGTTGACATGCAAACATTTAGCACTTCTTTGTTAAACTGCAGGTGCAACATGATGTATAGTGTGTAGTTGAGTTAGTGTATGTTATTTGACACAACAACTATTTAAACATCGGTTTACGGCTTTTTAGGTCCAACTTCCAAACATGAAACATGCCGGTCGGACCACCGGTGCGGCTGTGGCCACACTGCCAGCACAGATTTGGCAGCCAGAACTCTTAATTGGGTCCTCATTTATACTTATTTATATTTTGAACTAATTTAAATGCATTCACCTATTTTATCACTATTTCCTGGTTTTATTAAGGGGTCGATTCCGATCCGGTAAAATTACTGTCCGTACGATTCGCATCTGGAGCCATCTCCGTACGACTCGTACACACACCGTACGACCCGACGAGTACGATCCGGACCGGGGTATCAGAACGCAATTCGTACGGTCCACGTCAGGTAAGGGCGATTCGTACCAAAAGCGTACATTCACATACACACCGTACGGTGCGTACCCCCCATGATCGCAGGGGTACGCACCATACCCCTGCGATCATGGGGGGTACGCACCGTACACCCAGCGTACATGGGGTATGCACTGTACACCCAGCGTACATGGGGTACGGTGCGTACCCCATGTCTGCTGGGTGTACGGTGCGTACCTCCCATGATCGCAGGAGTAGGTGCATACCCCTGCGATCATGGGGGCTACGCACCGTACCCGGGGGGCCGTCCCGTACCTGAATGGGCACGAACTCTGCTTTTACGGCTGTTTTCAGCTCCCGTAGAAAAAGGGTCGTACAGTGCGTACCCAACACGAATCGTACTTGCCGGTTTGGAAAAAGCAGCCGCGAACCGTACAGATGTCGCGTACAGCGGATTCCGAGGGAGATTCGTACAGGGATTTTATTCGTACGGTCTCTGTACGATTCGTACAGAGTCCAGCTCCTGGTACGAATCGTACTTCGTCGTACGTACGGGGACGTTGCAGGGTACGATTCGTATGAGAAAAACGCTCCGAACGGCTATTCGGAGCACTTTTTACCGGATCAGAATCGACCCCTAAGTGCCTACCACCATTATTTTCAATGGCAGGGTGTTGCAGTATTAGCATTTTGCCATATATGGTTCTGGACCAATTACTGCTCCATTTTAGCACTAGTAACCTTACAGTCGTAATTTTGGTTCCAACTAATTTTTCAGGTAGTGTAGGCGGATCACTGACAAAATATTGAATACAAAAATATAGAATACCCAAAATATCGATGAAAAAACATAGAACGCAAAAGTATCGAAGTCCTATCTACAAACAGGTAAGTACAAAAATATCGTTAAAAAAAATGTAGTTAGTCAAAATAACGAATTTTTTTAAATGTCTTGAAAGTAATTTAAAATTAATGAAATAATAAATATAATTAACTAAAACATACTTAAAAATACTTAAATAACCTTAAAATTATTAAATAATTAATTAAAGTGAAAAAATAAACATACAATGTTATTTTCTAACACATATATATTCATATTACCTACTGGCGGTCGCCAGTAGGTATATATAGTTAGGATTTTTTCTCTATGGGATTTTTGAAAATTCTATGTCTAATAACTTTGGCGTTTGTGGACGGAATTGGCTGAAATTTTCAGGAAAATGGCACATTTTGTTTCTGAGCAACCCTTGAAAATTTGGGGGGGGTTCGTCAAGGGGGGGCCGAGAAAAAAGGGGGGTCCCACAACGTGTTTTTAACATTGAGTTTTCCATAGGGCGGTTGGCCTCACTTTTAGCCCGAACAGCTGAATGGATTTGCATGAAACTTGGCAAAATTGTAGGGACTGGTAGCCCGATGTGCCTTTTGTAGGTCTCAATATATGTGCTACAGTGGATTTTGAGAAATTAACGTTTAAAAAAAGATATATATCTGTAACAGCGGACCGGGCAGCGCTCCAGGACTCGTACTTTTCGCGCAACGGAGCTTTGTGAAGCGAAGCTGATTGGTTCTCCGGCGTCTGTCAACATTCCAAACAGTCCGTAGCGGCCGCCATCTTGTCTCTCGGTAGGATCGAGAGACAAGAGGAGGCGAAAGCGAAGGGGCAAATGACCATAAGGGGGAATAGTAGATCCTCGCTGACCCCCTAGGTTTGATGTGGAGGTTTTAAAAGGGCCCCGCGGGGCAAAAAAAAAATATAATAATAATAATCGAACGGCTGAATGGATTTGCACGAAACTTGGTAAAATATTAGGGACTGGTAGCCCGATGTGCCTTTGCTAGGTCTCAATATATGTGCTCCAGTGGATTTTGAGAAATTACCGTTCAAAAAAAGATATATATCTGTAACAGCGCTCCGCTTCGCGTAACGGAGGTTTGCGACGCTGATTGGTCATTCTGTCACTGGGCTATAGTTGGGCTACATCTGGCTGATATTTGGGCTACATTTGTTTTTTTTCGTCTCTGGCGGCCATCTTTGGGCTACATTGGGCTACATTGGGCTTCATTGGGCTTCATTGGGCTACATTGGGCTACATTTGGGTTCCAACATATATATAGGCCAATGTAGCCCAATATATATTTTTCAAAGTTAATTTTCGTAAAAACCACTGGAGCATATATCTTGAGACATAGCAAAGGCACATCGGGCTACCAGTCCCTACAATTTTGCCAAGTTTCGTGCAAATCCATTCAGCCGTTCGAGCTAAAAGTGAGTCCAACCGCCCTATGGAAATGAAGGAAATGAATGGGTAATTTGTAATTAGCAAATAGCTCATCGCAAACTAGGAATGGTAAAGAATCGCTATTTATTCCTTAAAGTTCGCTATTTAGGAAATGCAAAAAACTTTGATGATACATATGGCGGTTCATCTCTAACAAGATAAGAAGCATAGGGATAGATTTATGATGACTGGCGCATCACCAGGGATGTGTTAGTCATTCTGTGCCGCTGTTCCGTCACCTATGGTGTGCTGCATTTACAATGCGGCGCTTCATGGGGCAAAAACAGCACAGATGCGTGATGTATCTGTGCCGTAAAGGTGGCGCATTGCTGGAGTTGTATAGCAAGTGTGATGAAGCTCCAGCAAGGGTCGGGGGTGCCCCTGTCGCAGGGTTTCTGTTCTCACACAGAACTGTGGACAGAGGATTGGAACCTCGGCGAATTAGGGTGTCCCAAAACTCACCTTAGTAATCAAAAACCCCTTAGCAAGCTAGGTACAGTGTCACATTGGATATAACAAACTCTCAATGTTTAGACAATCCAGAATATGAACTTATAGTACCTCAGGATACGTGGAACTCATGAACAGTCGGTCGTTATATATTTCTTAGAAACCAGAACATGGAGTTAAGAAGAACACATGTGTATTTGAAATATTTATTTACTAATGCCGTCTTCTCAGGCGTAGTATCTTAGATAATACAAGTACACATATTATCAGTAGCAAAATTACCAGCATAGTTACTAGTACATAAAAAGCGAATGGTGACAGTATGTTAACATGCTGTAAATGAATAAGAGTTAGCAACACTTATAAGCAGCCGCGGGCCGTGGAGGGAGTTACGGTGGGGCAGGGAGGCGGGGAGGGGGAGGGGCAGGGTGGAGAGGGCTCCACCCTGCTTCTCCCCCTCCCCGCCTCCCTGCCTCACCGTAACTCCCTCCACGGCCCGCGGCTGCTTATATCTCACCCTCCCTAATACACATATTATATTATTTGCTAAGAAGGTCTCTTTGTGTTGGTTTAGGGCGTGCCCATACTTTAGTGTCTTAGATTTGAAGGAATCACATCAGCATACACCAGCTCTCTCTTCATGTGAACCGCATCAAGTGTTGTGTATGTGTGTTCGGCAAAGCAATATAAAACCCGCCTCATGCCCCGAATTGGCAGAAGTTGCACTTATGTTATGAGTATGAAGTCGTGGAGATCAGACCTCATAACAATTCTGTATCGTGTTGTTCTTGAAACTTTAGCACTCGCTGTACAGATATAGTTTTACAAGCAAAGCAGATAGTAGAGCAATAACATATTATTCTCATGTAAACCACGATGAACTACTAGGTTGAAAGCTAAAGCAACAACTAAGTGTCGTGTGCAGAAGTTGCAAAAAAGGAAAAATGGCGTTTAAACCGGTAATGAGCCCATGCTAACTTAACACGGTGTAAAGATATCCAGGACGTAGATGACACCTCCCCATGATCCGGAAACGAACTGAATAAGATAATAGAAGTGCCATCTCATGAGAGCAGATTGCAAGTTTATATGTGGACGGTCCGCAAGGTAAAGCATTAAAAACTAGGAAAATTTAATGCTAAAGAAAAATAAAACAGCCAAGTACTTTATCGAGTCTTAAGCCAATAGGCAAGGTAAATAATAAAAACTTGACAAATAAGTCAATGAATTGTCAATGAAATGCTAGTACTCAGCATATCAAACATGAAAAAGGTCTATGACATAACTGTGTATGCAAAATAAGCTGCAACAGCTTCCAATAGGAAGTCACCGTCTTCATCCGAAAACAGTTCAGCCATCCAATTTAAAAGCGGAAAAGAACATACGTGCTCTCCCAGCACCGGATCCTCTATCACCATCAGAGGACAGCTCGGTGGGTTTTCAAGAAAGCTCTGTTCCAAGAAAGACTGTGTTGCCGCCAGTAAATTCCAGGGACCAATTAGTCCATGCATCAATGCCACAGCCATAATCCTTTCGCCAGGACAAACCAACTCGTGAGTAATGATAGGAGTCATCAGCTGATTAAAGTCGACGTCAGGAGAAACCGGTCCGCAGAGACACAAATCAATGGCCCAATCGAAATCACAGGTCAGGCAGTGAAATACAGGCTGGACACAGGTGAAGTAGGAGAATCGAAAAGATAATCCATATGCCGTGCTTAATATCGCCAACGGCATTGTGCCATAATATTCTAGCATGCGATTGCGGAACAGTGTCAGCAGCTGCAGGGCGGGAGGTTGCATAGGAGGGACATCCATATTTAAAAATGTAAAAAAGCACAAGAGCGTCCGCTGGTAATGCAAGTAAAAATGGCAATCCACGAAGCAGAGTGGAAAAAATACAATGAAAGAAAGCAGGGATGACTCCAAAGATTTTCTCAAATGAAGTCACGAGACCACTGGTAACAACTTTAAAAAAGTGCGCCAGGGCCTTTGTGGAGGATGCGTTAGAGATAGTCCGAACCATCTTGCTGAAATGGAAAGGCAAATCTGAATTGAAAAGGGTCTGCACCTCTGTACGGGTGTTCGCTATGTGAAGCACGAAAGTTTCACGGGCCGAACTCAAGGCCACCTCTCTCTGAGACAAAAGTGCTCTTATTCTTGCCATGCCGTTGAAATCTGCTCCCAAGGTTGGTATTTGTGGCGAGATTGAAAACTCCCTATGTTCATGTGTGGGAGGAAATAGAACATTTCTGCAGCAAATAACCCGTTCACTTACTGTTACGATAAAAGGAATACTTTTAATTAACCCAGAACAATCTTCATTATTGAGCATCAAATAACTACCATTTTCCAACAACTTGAACGTGGGGATGATAGCAGGAACTGGCGTGCCTTGCAACACGCAAGCCATATTTGGTCGGTGTTTGTTGCATGAACCGTGTAACTGTATGTGCCTACACATTAGTGAATGATCTGGCGTCTCAGTGCATTCCTCTCCATTCAGATAAACTTCTTGATCATCTTTGAAACATCTGTATGTGTATGGAAGCGACCAGACCTCATGAAGAAAAGCACTACCTAAAGGTTCATAACGACCTATTGGTATATATTTCATACAATTTGAAAACTTATATAAAGCAAAAGGCAGCGTTATTAAACCGTGGATAAGGCACGTTGCCAAAAAACCCGCAATCCTCTGCTGATGATGTCACTGAGCATGTCATGAATGATGTAATATGTGACATCATCAGCAGTGGATTACGGGTAATAGTATCTCTAGTTTACTCCCCTATAGCTGTCTTTCTTTTAACATAAGTGTCTGTTTCCTTCCCTTATACTTACTGTTTTTGGTTCGCTTCCGGTTCGCGTACCGGCGAGCGAACTGGGAAGCGAACTAAGAGAAATAGAGGTTGGCACAGTTCCAAATATTGTACCAATTTTTTAATAACGGGGAGGTAGTTCTGAAAAGAACTTTTTTTTTATTGTTTTTGTTGTTTTATATTTTTTTTATTATTTTTCGGAACATTTTTTTACTTTTTTTGAATTTTTCTGAACAGTTTTATATTTTTTGGGGTTTTTCTTGGAGGGGGCAATGAAAACGATTCATTGTAAAGGGCTCAACAGGAGCAACAAAACAAAAAAAGAAGTATTTATTATTTTGGGCGTTTCGTACAAACTTGCATATGATAGTCAATAGCTCTGTTGATCAGAGTGATGCTTCTTTCTCCGTAGGAAATGAATCCATCGCAAAATACGCAGATGTGTTTTACTTCACCAAATTTCATTTGTATATTTGGCACCATCTCCCTGCCCTCTGGTCCCGTTACTTCCGGTACAACAGATCTTCTGGCCATAATAGGGAGATTATCTAGGTCGTTCCGAAAATGTGCAGCACTGTAGTTGTTAGGATGCCACCTAGTCATATGGCGATGCATTGTGTAGTTTCCGAAACTGTATTTTTTCTCGGTTCCTCTGGACAGTCTATCTTGACATAAAAGGCAAGTTACGTATCTTGCATTTACTTTTTTCTGACCTTTGGGAATTTTAAAAAATTGCCAAATGAAGTTTTCTTTCCGGTGAGACGTCCTGGGCTGCTCAGGCAAAAACTGCCTCTCTTCGTGCTCGTCGTCCTGTTCCTCTTCTTCCTCTTCTTGTTGAATTATAACTTGAGCAGGTGGTCCACTCTTCCTTGGATGTGGTGGAGGTGGTGGGGAAGCACCAGCTGAAGCTACTAAAGAAGCCATTGCTCAGTGATCACAAAGGGTCTTTCTCTCACAATGATGAAAGTCAGAGTGAGGAAAGAAGGAGGGATTTTCATCATTTGGGAAAAACAAGAGTTCTCAACCAATGAAAAGTGTTCATTTTAGATTATATGACCTAGTCTTACATCATTAGGAAACCAAAAGTGAAATGAACCAATGAAAAGTGTTATTACCAAGTCACATGACCTGCTGTGTTTACGTTAAGCGATTTGCAGGGCCTCCCGGTTTGCTTCCAGAAACCTGCGCTTTGCGACTCGCTTCGCGTACCAGTTCGCTAACGTAGCACGTCATATGACGTATCACGCGACAACGCGAAACGTCATGCGGACGGGAGGCGTCACGATGTTGTTTTCTAACGCGGCAGTTGCGGTAAAGAAACGTTTACCGGCTCGCGGTCTATTTCGCGGCATCAAGGTCAGCTAACGGGAAGCTTCCCGATTCGCGAAGCGGGAACGAAGAAAAAAAAATATTTAAAACAAAAATTATTCATAAACATATAAAATATATTTTTGGATTTAAAGAAGAATACATTTTACAGCTACAGATATTAGCTGTTAAAAAACCAATGAAATTCACTGAAAAAACCATAGGTTATAGACCATATATAGTTAGGAATTAGCATTTACAAAACCTTGAAAATTCACTGAAAAAACCATAGGTTATAGACCATATATAGTTAGGAATTAGCATTTACAAAACCTTATTTTACTCACACAAAACCATTGAAATTCCATATATAGTTAGTTGCACTAACTATATATCGCGCACCCGCAATCCACTGCTGATGATGTCACATATTACATCATTCATGACATGGTCAGTGACATCACTGATGACATCACTGATGACATCTCAAATGACATCACTGATGACATCACTGATGACATCTCATTTGACATCAATGACCACATCACTGATGATATCATTCATGTGACAATACAATGCATCTCCTCACATTTTAATATAACCTCTGTTTCACCCAGTGTTAAATACAGAGTATAATTTTTGAAACCATTGACACACCAATACTAGTTACTACATACGCACTCACTGATTCCTACGTCTACACACACCTTCACTCATTCACCCATACAATCATTCATACATACAATCACTCATCTTTACAACACTATCATATGCACTCATACACCTATACAGACAGTCACAGTCTGCCACTCATCCATGGAGTTACTCACTCACCTAGTCAGTCATGTAAAGAATCAATGACACTTCCATTTTCTTGTCTATACAGTTAAACATAGAGCACCTTACATTTTCAAACATATACTAACACATACTTACCTTCTTATACAATCATTGATACAAGTACACATTGATCTGCACAGAGTCACACACCTCCCAGCCAGCCACACACACACTCAGTCTCCCATACAAATACTTGGGCAATCAATCAATAACCCATATAGTTACTCATACAGCTACTGATCAACACATGCAGCAGTTTACAGAACAACAGACATAATGATGCACAAATTAAGACAGTTTAGTCACTAACCCATGCACTCAGTGAGACACATTTAATCACTCACTCATACAGTTAGTCATGCACCTACTAAATCCTTCGTCCAGACACTTACACATCCACTCAATCTTCAATATGTAAGACATATTTAAACTTTACAGAAACAAAAAATCACTGGATGTTGTTATCAGTCATGTCATCAGTGATGTCATTTGAGATGTCATCAGTGATGTCATCAGTGATGTCACTGACCATGTCATGAATGATGTAATATGTGACATCATCAGCAGTGGATTGCGGGTGCGCGATATATAGTTAGTGCAACTAACTATATATGGAATTTCAATGGTTTTGTGTGAGGAAAATAAGGTTTTGTAAATGCTAATTCCTAACTATATATGGTCTATAACCTATGGTTTTTTCAGTGAATTTTCAAGGTTTTGTAAATGCTAATTCCTAACTATATATGGTCTATAACCTATGTTTTTTTCAGTGAATATATATATTAATATAATATTAATAAAAAATATACAATATTCTTACCGTAGGATAGCGGGAGGGTAAAATTTACTATTACCACTCTAGTGAGTGCAACGGTAGGGAGAGCGTTGGATAGCTTAAGGGTAAAAATTACTATTCCCACTCCAGTGAGTGCAACAGTAGGAAAAGCGTTGGATAGCGGGAGGGTAAAAATTACAATTCCCACTCCAGTGAGTGCAACTGTAGAGAAAGCGTTGGATAGCGAAAGGGTAAAAATTATTATTCCCATTCCAGTGAGTGCAACAGTAGGGAAAGCGTTGGCTAGCATAGGGGTAAAAATTACTATTCCCACTCCAGAAAGTGCAACAGTAAGGAAAGCGTTGGATAGCATAAGGACAAAAAATATTATTCCCACTCCAGTGAGTGCAACAGTAGGAAAAGCGTTGGATAGCGGGAGGGTAAAAATTACTATTCCAACTCCAGTGAGTGCAACATTAGAGAAAGCGTTGGATAGCGAAAGGGTAAAAATTATTATTCCCATTCCAGTGAGTGCAACAGTAGGGAAAGCGTTGGCTAGCATAGGGGTAAAAATTACTATTCCCACTCCAGAGAGTGCAACATTAGGGAAAGCGTTGGATAGCGTAAGGGTAAAAATTACTATTCCCACTGCAGTGAGTGCAACAGTAGGAAAAGCGTTGGATACCGGGAGGGTAAAAATTACTATTCCCATTCCAGTGAGTGCAACAGTAGGGAAAGCGTTGGCTAGCATAGGGGTAAAAATTACTATTCCCACTCCAGAGAGTGCAACATTAGGGAAAGCGTTGGATAGCATAAGGGTAAAAATTACTATTCCCACTGCAGTGAGTGCAACAGTAGGAAAAGCGTTGGATACCGGGAGGGTAAAAATTGCTATTCCCATTCCAGTGAGTGCAACAGTAGGGAAAGCGTTGGCTAGCGTAGGGGTAAAAATTACTATTCCCACTCCAGAGAGTGCAACAGTAGGGAAAGCATTGGATAGCGTAAGGGTAAAAATTACTATTCCCACTCCAGTGAGTGCAACAGTAGGAAAAGCGTTGGATACCGGGAGGGTACAAATTACTATTCCCACTCCAGTGAGTGCAACAGTAGGGAAAGTGTTGGATAGCATAAGGGTAAAAATTACTATTCCCACTCCAGTGAGGGCAACAGTAGGAAAACCGTTGGATAGCGGGAGGGTAAAAATTACTATTCCCACTCCAGTGAGTGCAACAGTAGGGAAAACGTTGGATAGCTTAGGGGTAAAAATTACTATTCCCATTCCAGAGAGTGCAACAGTAGGGAAAGCGTTGGATAGCGTAGGGGTAAAAATTACTATTCCCACTCCAGAGACTGCAACAGTGGAGAAAGCGTTGGATAGCGTAAGGGTAAAAATTACTATTCCCACTCTAGTGAGTTTAACAGTAGGTAAAGTAAAGATTTAATATATTAATAGAAATAACTTAAATATCAATACCAATAAAAAATGAATTAAAATAAATTACCAATTTAATATTATGTAATAATTAATCAATTAAAAATACAAATAAATATTTGTTATTAAATTCCTATTAATACAATTTAATTACAAATTAACAATTAACAATTAACAATAACAATAACAATAAATTAAAAATCAATACCAATAAATAAATAAAAATGATTGACTTAATTACAATTAAATTACTTCCCACCCTATTCCCCTATAAATCCACAACCCGCTACGGAAAATAAATAAATTAAATTAACATAACTCTCAATTAATCAATTCTTAAAAACTAATTACCAATTAAAACTTAATTAATTACCAATTAAATATTAATTAACAATTAATTCAAAATGAATACCAATAAATTAACATATTTAATTAATTACAATTAAATTACTCTCCACCCTATTTCCATATAAACCCACAACCCGCTACGGAAAATAAATTAATACAATTAACATAATTATCAATTAATAAAAATTAATTAATTAACAATTAAAAATTAATTAACAATTAATTCAAAATGAATACCAATAACTAAATTAACCTATTTAATTAATTACAATTAAATTACTTCCCACCCTATTCCCCTATAAACCCACAACCCGCTACCGAATAAAATTACGCACAAATTAAATAACATAAAAAAACACTTTATTAAACATATTATTAAAAATTCGATATATTTTAATACCTATATCATATACTTCGATATTTTAACTTTCTATATTTTAAAAATCGATATTACATTACTTACCTTCAATTTGATATTTTGCACCACTATATTCTGTCCATTCGATATTTTGTCCATTCTATATTTTGACTTCGATATTAGTGCTAATCTATATTTTTGATTCAATATTATGTCTGTATACCGTGTAGGAATGTGAGTCTTAAATTTTGAGAAACTTTACATTCTGATTTTTTGAGTAGCCTAAAGAAGTAAAGCTACTCAAAAGTGGGTTACGTTTGTGAATAGCTCCCAGCATCTTCTGAATCTTTTTCATTACACTCTTCATTGAGGGTGAAACATAGCTGTGCTAACGCAGTCTGTTCAGCACAGGGGCTCTACTTCCAGCTTTCATATTTTTGTACCCTACAATGATACTTCATAGTGGAATTTTCTTTCTAGGACAGCCTAGATATAAACACATTTTGTCACCCAGTTTTTACCAAACACTCACTGTTAGGAAAAGCCAAACCAATTGGCTTTGCCAATGCTTGTTGTATATACCAATTTCGCTAGAGGACAACCAGGCACTCAAAATCCCCCTTTAGCAGATCATTCCAGACTTCTTGATGAATATTTGACACTCTTTATATGTATTTCTCTTGTCTAAATTATTCATTAAGTTTTATATAGGGCACCCGCAGCAAAGGGGTGTCAGATTGATCCATTCTTACAGTTTTACAATAATGAGAGTCAGTGATGTAGCAAGGGCTCGATGGACCCAAAGGCAAGTAGGAAAAATTGGCCCCTGGGCACTGGCTAGCTCGAAAAATAAAGAGATAATTGGGATACAGAGTGCTTTTCACACACCTTGACCCTTGTATCACTACACCTACTGCATTAACAATAGCTCTAGCCCCTAACAAGAGTACACAAATATCAGTTATGAGAAGAGACGCAATTACAGTGGCAAGAATGGAAATGCAAACATGTATAAAACATCCATTCTAAAGGTGCACAATGTAAACATTTATATGATGATTTAGGGCCTGATTATGAGTTAGTATTGAATACAGCAGGTCACTACAACAGCGCCTCGCTGCGAGACCGCAAAACCTATAGTCAGGCCACCTTTGGATTACAAGTTTAATCCTGGCGGGTGGTCCTTCGATGGCAGTCCAATGGAGGTGCCTTTCTAAGGCTCAAAGAAGAGCCATAGAAAGGCAGTGCTGAGTGCTGAAGTTGGCTCCTGCGCAGGAAGAAATGCACCATGTCATGCATCTCTGTCCAAAGGAGATGATGGACGGAGTGTTGAACATTGCAAGCACTCACCCCCAGTCAATTGATCTGGGTTTAATCCATCATCATTCTTTAGCTCACTCTGCCACCCCAGTTCAGACATGGCTATATTCAAATCAGTCTGACCCTGTGCCTAATGGGAACAGTCCAGCACAAACTGCCAAGCCATGTCTTCCCTGGACCGCATCCTGGGACCGGTTTCGGGCTCACAGCCCTCATCAGCCAGGCTTTCTTGAATCCAGTGGCAAAGTGAGCAAGGGACCCACGTCTGGGCATACCCTGCCAACATAGAGCGAACAACGTGGAGTGTTGAACATTGCAAGCACTCACCCCCAGTCAACTGATCTGGGTTTAATCCATCACCATTCCTTAGCTCACTCCACCGCCACAGCAACAGGTAGTTATTCAGCAGAGTCAGGTGCCACAACCACCTCTTCCAGTGAGTGTAAATCCTCAGAGATACAGTGCAGAGACAGGATTCTATGGAGGAGAGCAGGTAAAGAGATTGCCATGTGCAACTGTTTCCCAGTTTTGGTTGCTACCGGATGGAAATAAGTCAGATGATAGTTATTGACAGTGCCTAGGAGAGAAGGTGGAGTGCGTGCTTGGCGCAACCCTAGAGGTAGATCAGTCTGTCCCTTTGTGGATGGAAAGGTGAATGGTGTAAATGTTACCTTCCTAGTGGACACTGGGGCTATCCGTTCTACAGTTAGATCAGTAGAAATTCCAAACCTTCCTCTCTCAGGAGAACACATCCAAGCTATAGGTGTAACAGATTCAAACCACTCATACAGCCAGTGGAGGTGGAAATAGTTTTTTTTAAAGAACTGCATCGCTTTAAGGTGTGCGATAGTAGTCATGTAAATTTGCTTGGACACAACATACTTTGTAAAATGAACTGTGCCATTTACTGTACCCCAGATGGCATTGCTTTTCAGACTGCAGATGGTGACCTTTTGTATAAAGTGACCATGTCAATAATTGATTCAGAAAAGAGTGAAACTTTCCCTGTATTTGACTGTAACAAGGAGACTAGGCGGGTGGATGGGGGTTCCCCTACTGTAGAATGGTGGGTTGTTGACTCTGCTACCCCTCCCTCTCTCCAACCACACCAGAACGAGTGGAGTATGGACAGACACCCACTATGGTCCACACAAGAGGAAGAAATGTGGAAAGGCTCCTTTAACTGGGCGTATGAGGGAGAAGAGGACACGCCCCCAGCTGGCATACGATCAGTAGGATTGGCCAAAAGGGAGGAAGACCAGAGAACGGTGTGTGACATCACCCAGGAGGAGTTTACTGCGTGTGGCGGAGTTCGAACGGCGTTCGGAGAAGGAGGAGATCACCGGAACCGAGAGATGAACGGAGAACAACCGAGAGAGTTGCAGTGCCAGGAGGCCAATGTCCCCACGAGTCACCGAGCCACAGTCCAGGAGGAGTGTGGCTTAAGCAGGTACGGCAGCGGGTGTCGGGCTGGGTTGGGAGGTGGGAAGACTCGTCTCGATAGTAACTCAACCGACCTGCCAGTGCCTGTTTTCCCTTTGTAAATAATCTTTCAACCCCTCCTCTTTCCCGTTACCCCTATCACGCTCTCCTCACAACTGCTTACCTCACTCCTCGTGTATATAGCTTTGCTGTGTAATTACACGACCTCAGCGGTGCTCCCATCACTCCCTGGTACCCTCGGGCGTTTTCAAGAAGAGAATCGTGTCTTGACCGGCCATTCTATATTTTCTTTCTGCATGTCGTACGGTGAGGAAACATAGGAGGAGCAGTACTCATATACCGGAGGGAGACGAGCAAGGCCGAAGAGACTCCCCAGAGTACACCAGTAACCACGGATCAAGCAGCATATTCCAGAGAAAGACTTACTTCACGTAGTCAAAGGACATTTAATAAAATTAAGACGTACTTATCCAGATCCAGTCTCAGACCCCTTTCTGCAACCCCACCAAATTGACAAAGAGAAGATTCCCAACAAATTGAAAGGAACAGTTAAAAGTGAGGTGTGGGATTTTACAGAAGATATAGGTTTGATGAAAGGGGTAAACCCTCTTAAGATCACTATAAAAGAAAGGCAGCCTATCCAAATACTCCACAGTATAAATTGATACCAGAAATCATTGAAGGAGTTACTCCGGTAATTGATAAAATGATTGAACAAGGGATTTTAAAAGAAATAATGAGCACATTATTTACCTATAATGGGACTGAAAAAGCCAAATGGAACTTTTAGAATAGTCCAAGATTTGAGAAAGATAAACAAAATGGTTGTTCCATGTTGTCCAATTATGCCAAATCCAGCTGTCATTTTATACCAAATTCCGCATGATGCAGAATGGTACACTGTCATTGATTTGTGCAATGCATTCTTCACAATTCCTTTACACCCTGATAGCCAACCAATTTTTGCTTTCAGGTTTGGCAAGCTTATTTTGGCATGGTGCCGAATTCCTCAAGGGTATACAGAAAGTCCTTCCATTTTTAATCAAATATTGAAAAAAATCACTAGAAAATTTGAAATTGCCTGAAAAATCTGTTTTGGTTCAGTATATTGATGACTTGTTAGTGGCATCAAAAACCAAAGAAGCTTGCATTTCTGATACCATTGCATTGTTGAATCACTTGGCAGAGGGAGGACATAAAGTGTCTCCGTCAAGATTGCAGTTCTGTCAACAGGAAGTGCAGTATCTAGGTCATAAGATTGAAAAGGGGATGAGAAAAGTGACCACTGAGAGAATCCGGATTATAAAAGAAATGAGTCCACCAAAGACGCAGAAACAAGTGAGAATGTTCCTTGGAATGGTTGATTATTGTGGACAGTGGATAAGTGGATTCACATTGATTGCAAAACCTTCACAGCGACTGACTAGAGGGGATGTAAAAGACCCTATAGTGCTGAATGAGAAGGAAATGGAAGCTTTTGAGGAATTGCAAAACAGCTTATGCGAAGCGCCAGCGCTGGGTATGCCTGATTATGAGAAACAATTTGAGCTGTACTGCAGCTTTCAGTTGTAATACAGAGGCATAGAAGAATGAGAAGACCAATTGCATATTTTTCAGCTGTTTTAGATCCAGTGGCTAAACCATTGCCTGGATGTTTGAAAGCTGTAGCTGCTACGAGTGTGAGTCTGGAACAGAGTGAAGGTATTGGGATGGGATACCCAGTTAAGGTATATATCCCACATTCAGTTGAAATACAATTGACTCGCACAAAAACACAGTTTATGACCAATCGTCGTTTGACCAGATATGAGAAAGTAATTTTGGGTGCAGACAATCTGACGATTGCCTGATGTGTAAATGTGAATCCTTCAACCTTATTGCCTCCTGCATTGGATGTTGAAGTCAAAGATGATGTTGATCACAAGTGTTTGGAGGTAATTGAGTGTTGCACAAAACCACGACCTCACATTAAAGATGAACCTCTGGAAGAATCAGATCATGTGATGTTTGTGGATGGATCAGGTTTGAGAACAGATGAAGGAATTTTGAGTGCTGCATATGCTGTATCCACAGTGGCAGCTATAAAGGAAACGTCCTGCTTGAAGCCAATACGTTCAGCACAAGTTGCTGAGCTGATTGCTTTGATTCGAGCTTGTAAAATGGGAAAGGGTGTCCGAATTACCGTAGTGACTGATAGTCAGTACGGGTTTGGAGTCGTGCATGATTTTGGCCAGATCTGGTCCCAGAGAGGATATCGACCTCTTCGGGATCTCCCATGAGGAATGGTGAGTTTGTGAAAATGTTGCTTGAGGTGATACAGCTGCCTAAAATGATTGTGGTTGTGAAGTATGCTGCTCATTAGAATGGAGATGATTACATCGCTGAAGGAAACAAGTTTGCAGACGCAATAGCCCAATATTGTGCTAGGCACAGGACTTCAATAAACTGGGAAAGAGAAAAGGAACAAGTTTCTTGTCCTTTAATGCTTACTAACATAGTGGAAACTTGGCAGGAAGTGAGACAATTGCAGGAAGAAAAGAGTGATGAGGAAAAAGGAAGATGGATAAAAGCAGGTTGTAGATAAAGAGAGGAGGCTGAAGTTTGGGTTTACAGGGATGAAAGGCCAGTCATGCCCAATAGCATGATCTCTAACATGGCACGGATGTACCATGGACAGGCACACATTGGCAGAGATGCAATGATTAGACTTTTCAAACAGACCTGGTATAATCCAAAGTTTCTCACTATTGCTGAAAGCCTTTGCCAGAGATGTCTTATATGTCAACAGTTAAATCCAGGAAGAAAAACAGTTGTGAGTCTGGGATCCATAGGATGGGAGGGAGGTCCTTTTACCAGAATGCAACTGGATTTCATTGAAATGCCACCATGTAACAGATTGCGTTATGTTCTAATGATTGTTTGCTTGTTCTCACGCTGGGTGGAGGCTTACCCCACCAGGATAAATGATGGTGTTACAGTAGCAAAACTATTGCTGAGAGAATTTATTCCTAGACATGGTTTCCAAGTGACGATTGAAACAGACAGAGGAAGTCACTTTCAGAATGAAATAATTCAATTGATATGTGATGCATTGGACATTCAACAGAAATTGCATTGTGCCTACAGACCAGAGGCTTCTGGAGTAGTTGAGCAAGTGAATAGAACAATCAAAAACAGACTTGGGAAAATGTGTTTAGCCACAGGACTCAAATGGCCAGATGCTTTGCCACTTGTCTTAATGACCCTGAGAAGCATACCTGACAGAAAAACAGGTTTAAGTCCTCATGAAATATTGATAGGACGAGTAATGAGACAAGCATTTGTACCTGTCAACAAACTGCTTACTGTCACTGATGATCTTATTTTGGACTATTGAAAAGGCCTGGCTGATGTGGTCAGTTCTGTGTTTCACCAGGTTGGAACTGATGCAAGCACTCTTGAAAGACATCCAGCTCATGACCTGAGTCCTGGAGACTGGATGCGTATCAAGGTTCACCGAAGGAGAAACTGTCTGGTTCCACGTTGGGACAAACCACGTCAAGTGATCTTGGTTACCACCACAGCAGTAACCTGTGCAGTTATGAAAAAGAGGATTCATGCAAGCCACACAATCAAAGTTCCAGAACCTGAAGATCGACATGTGAGTCGACATCTGGAAGAAAATACAAGTTCTGATTCTGATGGAGAAAATGAAACAAACAGAATTCCAGATTTGGAAGCTCGATCTGTAAGTCGACATCTGGAAGTATCGGACACAAGTTCTGCATCTGAAGTAGAGACTGAAATACTTGAAATCCTGGATCTTGAAGATTGACCTATGAGTCGACATCTGGAGATATTGGACACCAGTTTGGAAACTGAGAAAGAATAGAGCAAAACAAGTGAAATTAAGAACACTGCAAATAAAACAGAAAGCTCTGAGAAACAAAATATTGATAAAGAAATGATGAAAAGGAAATAATTTATAATGAGAATGAGATTCCAAGCACCAGCTATGAAAGAATTCCTCTGAAAGAAACTGAAGTAACCAAAGAGGATAACATTTCAGTTGTAGAACCTAAGATGATAAGGTTCAAGATAAGAAGAAATGAAATAAGAGCTGAAACAGATTCTGATGAAAGTGAAGGAGAAATAAGTCAAAGGAAAAGTCCAAGAAAAAGAACTTGGAAACCTGAACGAGAAATAACGGAGATTGAGAATAAAAATCCAAGAAAAGGAGATAATTTGCCTAAATAAATAAAAGGACTAACATTCAAATTAATAAATGTGAATTAAAGCCAAGAGGAACAAGTGAATGAGATATTAAGTCAAGGAGATCAAAATAAAGAGATTAAATAACATTTGCAAAGGCCAAAAAGAGTAAGGAGACCAAATGAAATACATATCACCTGAATGGACTTATATTGCACTGCCTGATATTGAAGAAGTGGAACGCAGTCAATAGAACACAGGGGAAACTAGTGAGAAAAGAGGTCTATAATAAACTGTGATCACACTGGGAAAATTATTGAAATAAAAAGAGACAAAGTCTGAGAATTTGAAAAGACTTCATACAAAAGAGCAGTTGACTCAAATGACATATGTTGCAGTGTAATAAAAATGCCTGAAAACGATACTAGAAGATCTAGTTGTGGCTTTTTGCGGAAATGGTGCAGAATGTGGTTTTATTGTACAGGTTTATTGATGCTTGTATGGTTCATTTTAGCAATATTTATCCCAATTAAACCAAATTTAGGACATGTTTCTGAAAAGAATAATGATACTAAGTGAAAAGATACGTAACATAGAGAATGATGCAACATTGGTAGATAATACTGAATTTCATAGAGACAGATCAGTTAATGATTTTTCAAAGAATGTTTTTTCAAGTTTACTGTATGAATATGTAGAGACTATGGTTATACATGACTGTTATGTTTGCATGCAACTACCTGCATCTGTAGCAGAAGGTGTAACATATCATCACCTTCCTTTAACTTATGGAATGCCTTTTAGTGTATTAGCTAGTCGATTTTTTAAAACAGGCAAATTAGAATATTATTACTCTGATGTAGATTATGTTTTTGCTAAACTTTCTATAGTACATGGGCTGAACAAAGTGAAACCTGGTAAAGTTTTTGGTGAATTGTTTTCTTGAAACAAACGAATTGACTTTAGATAATGCTTCGAGATATAATTTAATATGTACATTGAGAAAAGAAGAAAAAGTATTTTTAGAAATGGTTGAATATAGAAGAATTAAATACCAAAGAAAAGCAACTGGAAACAAAATGAAATTGCCCCCATGGAATTTTGATGATGAAAAGCACGTTAAAAGTGACACTAATGTAGCAATGGGTTTGGATTCCCCATAACAAGGGAAACGGTGTATTCATAGAGATAATACAATGTATGACAATTATTTTGTGGGAGCAAGTGAATGTAAAGACACATACAGAATTTTAGGGGGTTGATGGGGATTTAAAGGAGGAAATGGCCCTGTATTTCCTTGGATTTATTTTATATGTGGGAACAAAGCTTACTATAGATTGCCTGGCCCCTTGTACAGAACATGTTACATGGGTCTGGTCTTTCCAAATTGTTTTCATGTAGATAGGGGAACGAAAGGAGTTCATGAGATAGGTAAACCACTAACACGTAAGAGAAGAGAAAGCTTTGCAGAAATAAAAGGTGATATTTTTGGAGCACTGATACCAGTAGTGGGCATATCATTTAACACAAATAAAATTAGAAAATTATCAATGATAGAAGATCGTTTATCAACAAGTACTGCAGGAGGATTTTTGATGGTAAATACAGAAATGGTTGCCATGAGAGCCATGGTGATGCAGAATCGACTTGCTCTAGATATTTTATTGGCAAAAGAAGGAGGAGTCTGCAGAGTATTGAAAGTGCAACATTGTTGCACCTATATTCATGATAAAAGTCAGACATTCAAAGATACATTAAACATTTTAATGAGTTACATAAAGAAATTGTCCCACTGGAGGTTAACAGTGTTCTAGAGAGACTAGGTAAGAGTTTCCCTGGTTTGCAGAAATAGGTAGTTCCTTAGTAGGGAAAATACTAATACCAGTAACAATAGTAATTCTAGTGGCATTAATGCTAAGATTGGTATGTATATGTTTTATAAAGAGAGGAGCTGAATAACAAATAAAAATGAGAAGTGAGAAAAATAAGCAGAGAGAACGAGAAATGAAAGAGATTGAATTAGAAGAATTTAAATAAAAGGTGTACAACAACTCAAAAAAGCAGAGTATGAAAGATACTAGAGTATGAGCAAAATTAAAATGAAAGAACTAGAAATATGTACTTGACAAATGTAGGTGTGGATGGGTTTATGGTGATAAATCACCAATGAGGGGAATTGATGGAGCAGGGGAGAATTTATTTATTGTACCCCTATGATATTGTCCCCTCAAAACTTTAATAGTATTAATTGTGTGATGCATGTAAACTAATCAACGTAAATATGCAATAAAATAGACACTACACATGGGAAAGCTAACTGTTATTTGCCAAAACCTTATTTACTAATGAAAATGTCTCTAACTCATATAGAGCTGTAATTACATAAATATAAGAGAATAAACGCATGAATTTGTGCTTGTAGTAGAAAGTTATTGTGGCAAAATGAATACAAATGGTAAGTAAAAACGCGTACATGTTGCTTTGCTAGGTAAATCTTAACAGGGAAAAGTTAGAAAGGTGTGAGGTAAACAGAAGGGTTTATTTGCTTTATCTAATTTCTGTTATGTTTGTTTTCATAATAGTTTGGCCCGAGAGGCCTAGTCTGAAAAGTGGCTGTTGAAACGCAAAGGATGGAGATAAGAAATTAAAGATGGCCCCCACGCATGTGTAGTGAGAAAAAATAGTCACGAGTGAAACGGCTTATGCCCAGAGCGAGAGATGTCAAGGCCAGCATGGCCTACAGACGGAAGTTGTGCCAAAGTAGAATGGATTTAAAAGCCTGGGAAAGGATAAACTTTGTAAGCTGTATGCAAGGAACTGATACAAAAGATTATACAAGTATATGTGAAAGTATTCGGTTAGCTCATGGGAAACTGTGGAATGATTTTGCAGTTTTACAAACTGGTTTGAACAAGGACATGAGGTGATCATCACTACCCCTCAAATGGACCATTGAGAAATGAATGAAGCCCCTAAAAGTTTCAATTTAAATTTTAGATAGCTAGTGAAAGAGTATAAAATGTCTGGTGAGAGTGATCTTGGTGTGGCCTTTTTGAATTGCACCACGACATGCTGTCAGTTGGGACGATTTTTCTTATAGTGCAAAAGACTTTGAACAGTTTTGGACTTTAACTTTTGATGGGGAAAAGAAACGAAATTTGTTGAAGAGATTCTATGTCGGAAGGGAGACATGGAGGAGGTTAGAAAAGACAGTCAGCTTGGGAACCTGTTCTATATTCTGCTGTTCTACCATCGTCCTATGGCCAAGGGGTAATGAGTCCTTTTTATTAAAATGTTGCTTAAATGTATTACTAAATGCTTAGAATGTACTTTAATAAATGTATTGCAATATAAACATTTCTCCTAATGATTTAGATAAAAGTATATAAAATATAAACTTGAGTCTGTGATTATTACATTTAAGTCATGTGTCATGTTTATTAAATGTTAAAGTTGTGAGAATAATGTGATGGAGCTGGACTTAATCGCCATCAGCTGATTCCTACTAGTTGGTCCATCGACCGAATAGCGGAGTACCTTGATGTTGTTCTCTATAACTATTGAGTGTCTAGAAACTCAATGTATATAATGTATAAAGTTAATGTATAGGTTAATAAGGTACCCCACATTCCTTGCAGCTCGTCTACTTATCACTGAGGGACAGTGTATTCTGAGAGAGAGTGTGTGTGTATGAGTGACTCGCGGTGTCATGGGCCCCACCGATGAGTAAAATAAGTTATTCCTGTTTTAGTGATATAGATAGAGGGATTTATGTTAGACCTGCTGCATCAGTTTCTCTCAGTTTTGTCGCTTGCCATTGGTGAAATCTCGCATTGCTCTTCTTATCTCGCTCATTGTTGGCCAGTGGTCCGATATGTCACTACGGTTTTCTTCCGTTTCAGAAGCAGCATCAACCAACTGCAGTTAGTTTATGCTGGAGGGTGGTATCTTTTAATGTAGGGACTACTTCATTGTTACCTGGTGCATGGGCAGAGACCTGTGGCACTGCTCGGTGACGCCGTGCGCCCAACTGTGCTGTGTGAAGGATGCGTGTTCTTCAGTGCGCTATCTGGAGGCTGTGTGCTCCCCTGCACCTCAGTGTGCATCGCCGGGTGTCCGTGCTTCCCAGTAAGCTAGGCACAGTTTAAGTGTTTCCTGGTGCACTGCCCACTGCCTTCAATTCTTGGTGCTCTGGGGACATGTTCTATCTGCTTCAATGTTCGCTCCTCTCCTGTTTTCTGCTTGGACCTCTACCACGCAGCGAGCTGTTCTATGGCTGTTTGACCCCTGCTTGCTCTTCCAGGTGACTATACTCCAGGGATGCTGTCACGGCACTCCGGTGACTTGCACTAAGGCTGTGCGCTGACCGAGGTGCGACAATATTTCTGCAAGCCCCCCACGTAATGCTCGAAGCTCTGTGCTCCTGCAGTGCTGCTCTGGGAGGCTCGTGACAGGTTCCTTGAGGCCCCCAGATATGCTGTTCAGGAGAAGCGTCAGTGAGCTGCCCCAATGCTCACCCTGGCCAGAGTGCCACAGTAGGTCTGTGCTCCCTTGTGTGAGGCCCTGGTGTTCGGTTGTATGTTGTTCAGAGGTCCCAAAAGCTATGCTGGGGCTCTTCCCTGGCTAGAGTAGCATCTTGCTCTTAGGAGTGCTTCTTTGAGGCTTTCCTCGCTGCTGGGGCGCCCAGAGACAATGGTCCCCTCTTTGTTATGCAGACTTTGAAATTGCACAGATTAAACCTGTGTTGGAGAGGGGCATACTCCTCATAACGCATAATTGGAGATGACTGCTACTAGTCATCTGAACTAGGGTTTCGAGGTGCCCTTCTATCTCTAACATAGTCACTGCTCCAGTACTTTGGAAGTATGTCTGTCCCTAACTGCCCATGTCATTGGCATTTGGTGCACCGATTCGGGTGACCAGTTGCTGTTAGTCGCTAGTTTGCGCACTCAGAAATGTATCAACATATATCTAAACCTCACACCCTCTCAAACGTCATATATTAACCGAGACATATTGAAGTGGTGCGTCACTCTGCGCGTGCCCCCACAGACCGTGTGACATAACCAGGAGGTGGTGAAGTGAACATTTCGCTTAACCAGTCTCTCTGGCCTGTTTTGTTTCCTCCCTATAGACATTTTTAAGTGAGCCTGTATTTTCTTGGCACTTCATCCCCGGTGCCCACTGTATTGGTGGGAAACATTTTTAAACTAGCATTTGCAATGCAATAGGTCTTGCATTTATGCAAGTTTAGCTTTTGGCATTGTAAATGACAATGCCTTTTATTTTTGTTTTAAAAACAAAAACAAAAGGTACTGACATTTACAATGTCAGTAGCTCAAACTTGCGTAAATGTGAGACCGATTGCATTGCAAATGCTTGTCTTTTGAGGATGAGGTGGGTTTCCTTGAATTTGTGACAGCCATCTGCCCAAAATGGAAGGTTCCCAGTCGGTCCTATTTTGCTAGTATTGCTGTTTCAGCACTACATCATGATGTACTGGAATTGCTTGGACAAGCTTTTCAGCAGAGTGCTGTTCAAAATATCCACCTGACAACAGACATGTGGACCAGTTGCCAAGCCACAGATTACATGTGCATCACTGTACTTTTGTGGGGGTTAGAGAAAAGAAATCTGAAGCAGGTGCTGTTGATACTGCTGAGAATTTTAATGCTACTCGGAAACCTGCAACTGTAGCCATGTTCGCCATGGAGAAATCTAATACTGCTGCAAACATTTTGGAAGAGTTTAACTGCAAGGTCTTTGAATGGCTGCACCTAAGAGGGCTCAACATTGGTTTTGTTGCCACGTATAATGGCAGTACTATAGTTAAGGCCATGGAGGATGGTGCCTATTTCAGGGCCCTGTGTTTAGCGCACTGCATTAACATCATTGTTCAAGACTTACTGAAAAAAGAAGCCAGAGTCAGCAAGTTACTGACCACCTGCAGAAGAATACGCACACATTTCAGCCATTCCTTTAAATCCCAGAAGCAGCTGAGGATCATTCAAGGTGAGCATAGAATGCCAGTAAAAAGTACTCATCCAGGAGGTGCCAACATGTAGGAACTCAACTTATTACATGCTTGATCGTCTGTTTGAGCAGTACAGACCAATCAATGAGTATGTCATGCAAAGAATAAGGGATGCGACTGTGAAAGGTATACAGATGGACCAATGGGACCTAGTTAAATGCCTGACAGAGATGCTTCTTCCTTTCGAGCTCTTCACACGTGAAGTCAGTAATGAGGACTGCACTATGGGCCAAGCTATCCCATTGTTGCACATGCTAGAGCAACAGCTGAAGCAGGTGTCTCAAGTGTACATAGGTGTGGAGGAAAAAAATGAATCATATGAGTTGGTGGAGAACTTATCCCATTGCTTAGTTGAAAATACAAGGGTACAAACTTGCAGTGTTTCAGAAAAACTTTACATTTGTGCCACAATTCTGGATCCACGGTACAAATCGGCACTGAACAGTAAGACATTAATTCCTTTTTCAGAAGTGAATGTTGCCCAGTACAAAACTTGGATAGCTGAGGAACCAGTGACTTGGAAAATGAACAGCTGGTAATTAACTGCAGTACTGCAGCAGGGCATTCGGCATCAAGTTCAACTTCATAGCCTGAGGGCAGTGCATTTAGCTCGGAGCGGTTACCAACACTATTGACAACAACAAGAACTGGATTATCAGCCCCAGTAAAATCGGCACAGGAGTGATATATCCAGCAAGGGCTTGCTAGGTCCAGTGCTGATGCAAAGACAAAAGAGGCCAAGCAAAGTGGAGTACCCCGAACATTGAGCAGATGGTCCAGGCCGATCTGGATGATCCAATAAAGGTCTACATTGATCAAAACCCATTGCACTTTTGGTATGGGAAAAGAGGCCAATGGCGAGTGCTCAGCAGGTTGGCGATAAACTATCTGACTTACCCTGTCGCAGGTATCTCTTCTGAACGTGTTTTCAGTGCTGCTGGTGCCATTATAACAGTGAAAAGGGCCAGTCTCTTGCCCAAAAATGTGGAGAGGTTAACCATGATCAAAATGAATCAGCACTTTATAACACCGAATTGCACAATACATGAATCAACGCAGGAAGATGAGGACAGCGACTTAGGTGACAGAAGTAGCGTGGTAGATGATTACCTACTTCTGGTTGAACCCCCAGAGTTTGAGGCCGAGCTATACTTCCCTGACAACTAGGATTGAACTTCTTACTTTCTTCCTTCCTTATTTACTTTTATTTGTGTGTGTCTGTCTTTCTGGTTTGAAACTTCGAATCACAACAAATCCATTACCACCAGATGATGATTGGAAATAGAATAATAGTAAAAAAAAATGTTGCTGCGTTGAGTCGCTCCAAAAGAAGTGGAACATGATGACAACTATAGCTATCCTCCTTTCCGAGCCGAGAGAGACTGCCCCTTAACTTAAGATTAGAAGGAATAGGTAATGAATGATGGCATGCATTGTACGCTTACTGAGTAATTGGTGTTTTGTGTTGTTGTTGTTTGTTGTTCATGAAGTGAATTCATTGTGTACTATTATTTAATCTACACACTAAAAGTAACTCAAGTCAATGTTTCCCTTATTGTTGTTTAATAACAAAATTGTACTTCTACTGCAGGCCGATCCATTGCCTTTTGAATATGCAATGTGGACTCACTCTGTACACTGCACACTGAGTTGGACAACGCCATGATGATGACCAATGTCACATAATATCTTTACAGTCACTCAGTAGGATCGGAGATGATTGAGGGAATAACTCAGGGCGTTTCATGATGGTAGAAAAGGTAAACAAGTCAACAACAACCACAGCAGACCTACTTGTCTGTGTAGTGGTAGAGTCGAGTCACGAGTGTAGTAGTGGTGGTATGACTGACAGCTGTGCATTCCATTGATTTAGTTACCTACTTTGGAAAATGCTATGTTACTGTATATATGTGACATGTGTGCTCTGTCAGGCTCAGTCAAAATCTAAGCTAATTGGAGTGTGTTTGGGCACCATGGGCTTGTTCTGTCCTGTTGCTGATGTAGGTTAATGCTGGGAACAGACAACTGAGTAGACATGATTTAGCCATGCCGCTCTGAAAGTGTTTGCACTCCTCCGTAATTTATGTGGGGGGGTTTTCTACTTGATTTTTAAATATCCCTTTTGTTTTTCCATCTACACTTACAGGCTGGCCTTTACCCTGTACTATACTGGGAAACACAACTCACACTCACCTACGAATCCACATCCGCCAGGCAGGCAGTGGTACCCTAGATTGATGGGCACAGCGTGGACAGGAGGACCAAGAGGAAAGCTGAGATGCAACTCCCCAATTTGACCAGGATAACATACAGTAACACTTTAGTATCAACTTTCATCATCTTTTAAATAAGTTTATTCACTTTTTCTCTTCAATCATTAATACTGTGTGTTTTTGTCGTTTGCTCTCTGCTTATAATTGATCCTTACAGCTATTTTTTTATTTTCTTTGCTAGTTTTAAAAAGCAACCACGGTACAACAGAAGTAAAAAGTTATGTAATTTGGGTCTCTCTGAGGGCAGACAGACAAGGTAAATTGCATAATAATTAATAATGCCCTGTACTGTCTACAAGTCTAGTTAGTAAGTACTACCTATCATTAACCATCAAGTCATCATTCATCATCATCATCATGCATGCATTTCTATTTTCTCCCTTAACAGATTTATGGATATAATGGTTATCTGCCAAGATTGTGTTTTGTTGATTGTCTGTGCGTAGTGTTTTCTTTGTCAAACCTTTCCCCAAACCCCCTTCCCAACCATTCATCAAACCCTAACCCTCTTCCCCCAGGCTATGTGATTTATATTGCGGTATGACTAAATTAAATGTACACCAATAATTGATCACACGCTTGCTGGGGCGGATGTGGTGAAAGCTACACTAATTCAATTTCAAGGCAGGGAGAGGATCTTCATCTGCTTGCCCACCCATGCTCAGTATATTTGCAAGTCTATTTTTTTCCAAAGGAACCTAATCCATCATCATTAATTGCCAGCATCAATTGGATTCGTCATCCTTCTATACAGCTCTAAAGGTTACTCTTGTGTCGAATGAATTGACACAACTACAGTTTGCACAGTGTGTACTAGGCTATCCCCACCACCATTATGTTTTATATTACTTTAGCATTGATAATAAGCATTATTATTATTGTTTGGCAGTCTTCTTGTGTACTGTACTGTACTTCGTTCTCCTACTCCTCCCAGAGTCTCTCTCCGGCAACACTTTTTGCAAATGCTACTGCCAGTGACTACTAGTACCACCACCACAACAATGACATGTTGGTAACCCATACCATCAACACCATTCAGACATTGCTGTGCCTAAGTTAAACATCAATCACAAGTAAGAGAAGAAGTTTGGGGGAGGCATAATTAATAATGGAAATTAATTCACACACCCCTTGAGTCCTGTTGCAGAATGTATAGACTAGGAGGAGAGACTAACAGTACTGGTAGGACAAGTCACTCAGTGAGGGGTACCGCATCTATCTGTTTGTGTCTTACAACATCGGCAGATTATTAAATCATACACTGCCTATGGCCCTGTAGCAGCAAGGAAACAGTATGACGTAAAACAGTAACCCCTCACAAAATATTAACATTGTATGTAAAGTATAAACATAATCTAATCCCCTAACAAAAATAAACTTTGTAAAAAATCGCACAACAGCACCTGACCCACCCCTCTACCTAACCCCAACCAATGTCCAAAACGAAAAAGTCCAACCAATTGTCCATAAACCCCAAAGCCCAATTCCCACCCACCAAAAAAGGAATAAAAAAGGGGCAATCCAACAGGGTCTCTATCGGCAGGCTAGTCGTTTGACACGCTTCTCCAGGACTTTTATCCCCTCCTCTAGGTGGGCATTTTAGAGGAGCATATGAGATACACTGGAAAGGGGTTTTTGGAATTTCAGATCACTCGGGCGCACTGCCTCAGTTGATACGTTACAGTGTGTGAAGTGACAGGTTTGTGTGTAGTGCGTGAAGAGCAGGCGGAAAAACACCCTTAACCGTCTAAAAAAGTCAAAGGACTAAACATGTATATACAGTAATGCTCTCGCAACTGTAGTTGCGAGAGCATTACTGTATATTTTAGAGGAGCATGCTGCGCTGGAATTTCTTCCAGTTGCATCCACGGGGGCAGCAGTGCTGCATGAAGTGCGGCGGCTGGAGGTTGCCAGACCGTGGCGCTGTACCACTCAAGTGCCAGGGGGGGCTTGGCTGGGGTCCGGAGCATTGGAGGAGGCTGCAGCTGCTGCCGCCTCCTCCTCCTCTTCCACCAGGACCACCAGCCACCGATACTCTTTTTGAATGGCCTCAAGCTTCTGGCACCGGGTCTTGGCTGCCAACTCCTTCCTGTCCAGTTTGGATTTGGGTTGGAAAGGAGTAGCTATTTCAAGGAGAAAAAAAGTGTATTGTTACAAACTAACAATATACTCTTAGCAAAACAGTAAGACATATTATTTCGACACAGAGTGGCACAGTAGCACTAGCAAGCACAGTACATAACATTTGTGGTATGTATCTATCCTCCCACTTCCTCGGCCTCTAACATTTGTAGGAGTTTCAGGTATTATCCTAGGACTATGCACTCGAGTACACAGTACACCAGTCTTCTTTCACTCTTGTTTAGCAAAATTATGTAACCTTGTTGTAGCCGACCTGCCAACTCAGTCAGCTTGCACCAAAGACAAACATACTTGTGACGCACACTCACGTTAGTTTGATTTACTCCTGTCTGCATGTGGGGAAGCTGACTACACAATCATCATATTTTTCTATTACTGGTGGCACTTGCCATACTTTGTTACATGATCATCAAGGGCAACTGCTCAATTTCACTTTCACCCTGCCCTGACTATTACAAAAAGGCAGATGATATCTGATCCAAATGATCATTGCTTATATATGGGACGACATGAGGTACTTTGTTTTGATTGATTGTGTAATCATAACCATGCAGCCGATAGCTAAGCCACCCATGGCAGGCTGACACAGTCGAAAATAAATTAACATAGGTAGGGAGTGGGCCTCGGAGTTGGAGCGAGGTGCTTGATAGCAATACACATACACAATATATATGCTGTGCTTGCAAACTACTGTGAGTCAAGGGTGTATTCTGAAAATACAACTTCTATGCTTTGCTACTTTGGCACAGTCTCTTTTACATTCTCTTCAAAGTAAGACTCTTCATCGACTCACAGTCTCCACCTATGCTATCTATGATGAATACCATCCAGGCATCCATCCATTCAAAGTAAACATGACTATCATTCTTCTTAATCTCTCAACAAACCTTAGTTTGTTTCGCCAACAACAAACATTTATTCTTTTTTTCAAACCACCACCCATGCATCCTTCCATCCATGCTTGCCTTGGCTTTGAGTTTGACCCATGAAACACCCCGGAGGATTCTTGCTATCCACCCATACAGTTTCCCCCACCCAGAAAGGCATATTTTCTTTCACTTTCCACCCATCCTTCAACCACCCATGCATCTGATTCCTGTCAGCCACCTATGCATGCATCCTGCGTATCCTTCTCTGCCAGTCATTTTCGTTCAACCTCTCCATTAATGTCATCTGATCTGACTCTGTCTTCTCCATAAAACTTTCACAGCTGAGTTGAAGTCAGATAGAAGAGACCATTAGTTACTCAATTTACGCCGCTAATGCTATTGCTAATGCTATTGCTAATGCTATTGCTAATGCTATTGCTAATGCTCAGTAAAGGGAGTCTTCTTCAACCGTTGTTCACAACAACTTAGTCTTTATCAAGAGTACTGTGTCCTGCAGCGAGTGTAATATCAATAAGTAAGGAATATAACTTACCACCACCCGCCACTGCTGCTGTCCCACCCCCTGCAGCTGCCTCATCTCCTGCTCGCTCCATACAGGCTGCGCCTGCGTCGCCTTCGCCACTGGCCCCATCACTGGTGGTCGGTACGCCTAGACAAAACATTACACATTTTTATACGCCATATACACCTCCCCCTATTCTTTTTCACTAGCAAGATTGAAAAAAAAAGTTAATACATATATATACTGTCAAGATTCGCTCCCTGTGTTCTCATGTCCACTACCAGGGGGCTGAACTGTGGGACTCTCCAGTGTTTTAATATGCTTCCAGACACTCCCCTGCATGCATCTCTTGACTTCCAGCCATTTGGACACTATTTGGGAATTGACATCCATTCACAATCCATGCCGGGTTTTGTGGAAGCCATCCAGCTCATGCCTGAAACTCTATTACCCAGAACTCCTTGCTCATTGCTTTGTCTCCACCCCTGCAGGCCAAGGATGGGTGGAGGAAGCTCACTTGTGGCTGGCTGCTGCTAGCCTTCTCAAACCTGATGCATGTGATTACTGTGAGCTCTTTTAAGCCCCAGTTCCCTTCAGGCCAAGGTTGGTCATTGTAGCTGTTTACAGGTGAGACCGATCCTTGTTTCCAGTGCTCCTGAGATTTTGCTATTCTTGTTTCCTGAGCTTTAGTTATGCCTTGTTCCAGACCTGCTGCTTTTTTCCCTGTTTCTTCTTCCTGAATTAGCACTGCCCGCAGTGCTACCCTGACCCCTGAGCCTTAGTATTCCTTGTTCCTGAACTGCAGCAGTTTCCCTTCTCCCGAATTAGCACTGCTTGCAGTGCTACCTTGTTTCCTGAGTTCCTGAGCTATAGCTATTCCTTGTGCCTGAATTAGCGCTGCCTGAAGTGCTCTTGTTTCCTGAGTTCCTGAGCTATAGTTATTCTTTGTTCCTGTTCCTGGGCTTCAGCTATTTCTTGTTCCTGATTTGCACTGCTTGCAGTGCTCTCTTGACTCCTTAGCTGGAGCTATGTCCCGTTTCTTGAACTAGCATTGCCTGCAGTGCTGCCTTGACTCCTGAGCCTTAGCTCACTTCTTGTTCCTGCCCCAGCACTGCATTCTATGCTACTTTATTTTCTTGATTCCTTAACCTGCACTATTCTAGAATACCCTTGTAGCCACCCCTTCTGTGTATCCCTTTCCAGTCCCTGCCTTTCTTCCCATTTTCGTGGTTCCAGTTCTAGTTTGCTGTCTTTCTATTCTGCTGTCCATCTGTTACCTTGTATGTTTGTTACCTGCTTTCTGCCATGTGTGCCCTGTGATTTCCTTCCTTTCTTGTTAAGTACTCCTCCTTGCTAGCTTCTTGTCTATTGTGCTTGTGTTTAGTTCTACCCCCTTGTTGTTACTGCCTAGCATGTGCCTGTTTGATCGCCATGATCCATGGGCACAGCTGACTAACTAGGTGGTGTTTCTTGTTCACTGTGAATATTGTCTTTGACTTACATTTATAACATCACCATAGGTATAAGCGCTATAGACCCTGCCTTTGCATGCATATCCTACATGTGGGCATTTGCAGTCAGTATCTGTAACAGCAATTTTGGGTAAGAAACTTACTGGGCTTCAGTCTTACTGTGTGGACCTCCTGAGTGCTTTACCCTACACCACCCTTTATGGTTAATGTTGTTTCATATATATGTCTTGCACATTCCTCCTGGGTGTAGTTATTCTGAATGCTAAATTGCCTTGTGAGTGCCCTTCCTTTCTGAGTCTTTTTTTTTTGTCCTCATTTGCCTTGCCCTCCTCTATATAAGCCACCAGCCACCATGCGTGTCATACTCCAAGATAAAAGGTGTTTACTGTTGCCCACTCGGTGACACGATTTCTGAGGATTGGCAGTAGATGGACCTTAAGAGGTATAGGGAATAAACAGGAGCGGGCCTGCACTTACTCCATCTTGGTATTAATAACCTGTAGGACCAACCATGGTACGAAGGAAAGGGGCCCTGGTCCTTGGAGTAGAATGGCATAATCATAGGACTGGGGAAAAAAAAGAAAGAAAAAAAAAGAAAAAACCCGGCAACTATTTCCACTGAACCAACAAGTCCCAGAAAGCCAAGTTACGATTACTGCAAGTTCTGGCCATATCCGTCTTAGATGTTTCGTACATAGATGATAACCAGTTTGCATGTAATGGTGCCGTATTTTCTGTCCAGACTTTACATATCTGTCTCCTGGCCAGCAAAACTGCATAGAACAAAAGAGACCTTGCATGACCAGTTATACTAGCATCCCAGCCAAAGATGATAAGTGGAAGTGTGATGGACAAGGATATGTTTAAGATAGATTCTAGAGTTACTTTCACTTCCTCCCAGAACTGGGTAATGTAAGGGCAATCCTTGAACATATGAACGTCCGAGGCCTCGATGTAGTTACACTTTTTGCATTTCTTGCCTGGGATACATTTAGACAGTTTCAGGGGGTGAGAGGTAGGCTCGATGTATCGTAAAAAAATTTGCTGGTTTTACAGTTTTATATAGGAGGATATAAGATCTTTTTCAGGTTTCTGCACATTGGGCACCTAACTTTTCCCCCCACAATTCCTCCGGAAGAGTGAACTCTCCATCAGCCTCCTCTAGCAAGCTCCAGTCACCTCTTTACCCCCCCTTGTTGTTCCACCAACTGTTGTTCCATGGTACTAATCTTCCCAAGTGGTACCCCTGTCCTACACCGAGCCTTGACCCAACTGTCTAATTGTAGGAACTTAAATCTAGAGAACCCAGGGCCCAACTGTTCCCGTAGCTCCTCCCAAGACCTCAAGGACCTTCCTGCCATCAGTTCTCCCCATCTTGTTATTCCTCCATCCCTCATCGGGATTGCTAGCCTGTCTTTCATACATAGTGGCGTGCCCGGGGAGTCCCAGACAGGTGCATAGTTTGAAAAATACGCCAGACCTAGTCTTTTCCTTATCTGTAGCCAGGCTTTCGCCTGAGACATTAGGATTTTTAACTTGACTTTTTTTAAAGTATTTTTGGTCCCCAAATTTAAACAAATATCCGTCTGTTGGTAATGCAACACCTACCAGCATGGCTTTAAACATTGTCCCAGCAGATGTATTTGATGGTGATTTTAAAAGCATTCTAGAATGGGACAGCTGAAAAGCCCATGCATAGTATTGCAAATCCGGTAATGCTAGCCCCCCCTTTTCCTTCCTCCTCCTCAACTTCTTCCATGCCAACCTCACCGATTTATAATTCCAAATGAAGGAATTTATCTCTCTCTGGCACTTATCCAAGGTTTTACCATCAAAGGCCAGGGGGATGGTGTTAAAAATGAATGTAAATTTAGGAAGGATAGACATCTTTATCAGACTCACTCTGCCTAGTATGGTAAGTGGAAGATTGGACCAAGTTTTTAACAGTTTTCTACGCTTATTGTTCACTCTCTCTAAATTGGCTTGAGCGATGCCTCCAACATCTTGAATCACCCGGATTCCCAGATATCGCGTTGAGTTAGTCACATCCAGCTGTAATCTAGGGATGTTCCATGCCATGATGTCGGTTTTACTGGCATTTATCTCATACCCCGAGATGCGACCAAACTCTTCAGCCCTCTTAATAACCACAGGGAATGATGTCTCTGGATCGGATGTTAAAATAAGGATGTCATCTGCATACAGTGCGACCCGCCTCTCCCACTCCCCAAATCTGAATGATGGAATATTTTCATCACCCCTTAAGATTTGTGCAAACAGCTCGATGTACAGATTGAAGAGGAGGGGAGAGAGTGGGCAGCCCTGCCTCGTGCCCCTCATAATTTTAAAAGCATCTGTCAAAGCGCCAATAATTAGCAGCCTTGCCGATGGAGCATTATACATGAGGGATACGGTCCGGCAAAAATTCTCACCGAAGTTGAACTTCTTCAGCACTGCAGCCAGATAGGGCCAATTGACCCTATTGAATGCTTTGGTCGCGTCTAGGGTGAGTGTGGCCAATGGAAGAGAAAAGGTCGAAGCAATATCTATTGCCCCCACCAAATCGTACGTCAGGTCAGATAACTGACGCCCTTTGATAAATCCCCTCTTGATCCTGATGTACAATTTCCCCTATTACTGACCCCAATCTAGCTGACATGATGGAAGCGAAGATCTTATAATCGCTATTCAGTAACGATATCGGGCGATAGGACCCACATAAAGTTGGGTCCTTTCCCCGGTTTGGGGATCAGTACTATGGTTGCCTCGCCCCAAGATTTTGGGGGATCTTGCCCTTTCCCTAGGATTTCATTAAAGAGGGCAGTCAGTGTAGGGGCAATGACATCCCCCAAGGCGCGGTATAATTCACCTGGTAGCCCGTCAGGACCTGCTGCCTTCCCATGTTTGAGTTGCCTAATAGCTTTCCTAACTTCGGCCTCAGATATTTCCATCTCCATACCTTCGCTCTGTATTAATGAGAGATAGGGTAGGGAAATCTGGTCCAACCATGTATCCCTTACCAGCTGATCGTCCGGGGTATCTTCCCTATATATCCCCTCAAAAAATTCCCTAAAAGCAGTACCTATCTCCTGATTAGAAATCCTGGCTACGCTCTCTCCTTCAACCTTGATTTCTCTAATGTAATTTTGGGCTTGGTCTGCCTTAACCTTCCATGCCAATATCTTGCCCGCAGCCTCCCCAAACTCAAAATGGGAGATCTTACTCGCCTCCCATCTCTTCGTGACTCTTTCTTGTAAAATGCTCTCTAATTGATTTTTCAGTTCGCCCAGATTTGTTTGGTCGTTGGGTGATCCAATTGAGGCCCTAAGCCTCTGCTCAATCGACTCCATTTCCTGCTCAAGATTCTTGATCTTCTTTCGATACATACTATGCCGGTAGGAGGCTCTATTTGTTATGCACCCTCGCAGAAATGCTTTCAGGGTCTCCCAAACCGTATCTAGTGCTGCGGAATCTAGATTTACTTCCAAGAATGAAGTAGTGTCGCTTACCAAAAACCTGACTTCCTCTTCTTCTAGTAAAATAGTACAGTCGAATGACCAGGATGGATGTTTAGTCTGGGCTTCAGGTTTGAGAACAAACAAAAGAGCTGAATGGTCCGATAGGTGAGATGGAAGATAGTTTATCCCAGAGAGGGAATTTTTAAGACAATAGCTGAATAGCGCGTAATCGATTCTTGATTTGTGTTTGTATTTGAGGTTCCTGTAAGAAACCCCTAATTTGTTACCCGCCTTTTCTCTCCATAGGTCTGCCAAACCCAACTGTGTCATTATTCCTAGAAGGGACTGTCTGGATTTGGAGGGCATGCAGGCTAGGAACTTGGGAAGTCATCAAATGGTTCCGTATTATCTCTAAATAAGACGGATCATCAATATTAGGCCCGTAATACCCAACTAAATGACACACCCAACTGTCAATAGACACATTCACCAGAAGCCATCTTCCGCTCTGATCTTCCTTATAGTCTAGAATCTGAGCCTTTGCTGATTTTTTAGATATTAAGAGTATTCCTCTTATGTTGGCATTGTGGTCAGTGCAAATAAATTTATCTATCCATCTCTGCCTTTTTAAAAGAATATTGGCCTCTGTTTTTAGAAGATGTGACTCCTGGATGACAATGATCTGTGCGGGGGAATCTCTTAGGTATTGTAGAATGCGCTCTCTTCTGCCCCTCACGCGCAGACCATTAACATTCCATGACAAGAATTGAACAGAGGTCATCGTTTGATGTCTATCCTCTTTCCCATTTCCTTCCTCCTAACGAATTTTTTTCCACAAGGTTGGCAGTATACCCAACTGGGACACAAAACAAAAAATAGGAAGACCTGACTCCTGAGGATTTTTGACTTTTTTATTCTTTCATCCCCCCCAACTCCCTTCTCCCCACCCTTGAAGAACCCTTCCATACTTACTCCGACCAGATGTGAGGCCGGATTTGTGTCCTAGAGACACCATTCCCTCCTGCACCGCTAAGTGCCCCTTAGACCCCTCTGGAGCAACCAAACGTAGTTAGATTTTTTTTCTTTTTTCCTCCCTCCTTTTTGTCCTTCACCTTTCATCTCTCTTTTTTTTCTTTTCTCTTTTCCCTCTTTTCCCCTTTCTCTCCTTTTCTTCTTTTTTTTCCTTCCTGGAAGGCTCATACTCAAGCCCAAATCTTCCCCTTTTTATTATTGATGTGTTATTTATTTATATTCATCTGGTTTTTTTTTTTTTTTTCCCACCCCGTATAGTGTGAGCAAAAGAAAAAAAGGGAGGATTTTTATTTTATACCTTTCATACCTTTAAACTCCCCCCTAATACTCCCTTTCTGCCACCTCAACCTTTATACTCTACCCTATTTTTTCAAGCGGGCTCAAGACAAATTACAGATCGGAACGTTAGATGGCATTGGAAGAGGGAAGTGGTAACTTGTACAAAATCAACTAATATATCCTATCTATGAGAGAAGAGTGTGGGCAACAAGACCAGCCCGCTCTGATTGTTCTAATTGTTCCAGCACTAAACTCTACCCTGAGAGAGACTACTGATGAACTCCAACAATTCGTCAGCCTCCAAAGGGGATCTGACATTGTGCATCTTGTTATTGTACATAACCCGCAAAAATGCGGGAAACCTCATCTGGACAGTTGCACCGGCAGCCCTAAACTTGTCCATCCTCTGGCCCAGTTCCCACTGTCTATCCAGAGTGGGTTTGGAAAGGTCAGATCGTACTTCGAAAGAGAAGTCAGGGCACTTTAACGATTTTGCTTTTAGTGAAAGGTTTAAGATTTTCTCCTTTAAAGTGTACGTAAGGAAATTAATCAAGATCTTCCTAGGCTTTGTTCTGCCAGGATTTAAACGAAATGGGTCACGATGTATGCGTTGGATGTCTTTGTCAAGCTCCTCGACAGATTCCTCGAGATTAAGAGCGTCCTTCAATATTTTAATTGCGAAGGCCTTGAGGTCCCCTCCTTCCTTTCCCTCTGGTATCTTCAGGAGTCGCAGGTTGTTTCGCCGTGAATAGTTCTCCAGGGATTCGACTCTCTCTTTCATAGCATCTCCTTCCCTCCGTAAGTTTTGGATCTTTAGTTCAGCAACTGTTAAAATCTAGATTGTGGCATAAACATTATCGGCGCCATCTTGTCCCTTTTCAGACTCGTACGTGCGCGTAAGCGGCAGCCATTTTGAATGCCATGGCCTCTCTGCCCACTGCCGATAGCCAGCGCGTCTCTCCCCCTCACCCTCCGGCCTCGCAAGCCTCCCCCGCGCTCTGATAGCCCCCGATCTCTCCTGCCTGGGCCATAAACGCACCTCCAGCGCCACCCTGCCTCAGAGCCACATCCCGTGCTGAACCCCCACACTCCTTTCATCTCATTTCCCTTTGATAACCTCTTCCTCCTTGTCCGATTGTCCAACCCGTTCCCAGGCCATCACCTAGCCCAGCAGATGCAGTTTATTGGCCCCTACAGTAGGAAATCACCCCACATCAAAGGAGCAGGGATTAATCAATGCCTTCACACCCCTAGATCCGACCGATCGCCCGCATTCCTGTTCCCAGCGGAATGTCCAGCTGCGCGATAGCCATCACATGCTGAGATCGGGGTGGGAACTCTACTGTAGATGTGTGTGGGAACGGGCCTGAACCGGGGATTCCGAGGATGTCTTTCTGTACTTCAAAGTAATATTACGGATGCAATGTATGCAATAAAGCCATAAAACTGTGTATAAGAGGCCAGGCCTCAGAGATGCGGTTAGAGCACCTCGAGAAGATACCCTGTTGTCTGATTTGACGTGTTCTGCTCCGTTGGAATAAACTCCTGTTTCCTGCCTTCCAGTCTCCAGCGCCTGCCTCTTTGTTTGGTAATCTTGAGTTGGGTGAGAGGCGGCTACGCCGGGCAATCCTAAAAGGGTTATCGATCTTATTTGCCTGCCCTTTTTACAATTGGCGTCCCAAACGTGGGGCCCATCAGCGGCACGTGGATCCAGTGGGAGAGGTCCTGACGACAGTGTGAACGACTGCAACGATCGGGAAGAGCTCCTGCCCGATAGACCCTCGTCTGGCAGCCGATCATCCGAACTTCACCGGTTCCGAGCAGACCTCTCTCGAGTGATCTACGGTCCTGACTGGGAACCATCAGGAGTGCCACAGCAATTACGGAAAATAGAGGACGGTCGGGCGCTGGAAGCGGAAGACGAGAGACTGTCCATGCGGTCCGGGTAAGGTCGTGCATCATGACGAATTGCGAATTGATTGTTTGATTGTTTGAAAATACTAGTATTACTCATTTGATTGTTTCTGAAAGATTCTCTGTCTGCAAACGGGGAAGAATAGGAGTATTCTCTCTTTGCAGATAGTGAAGGGTAGGTAACGCAGGCTTTTGCCCCCATTGTAACCCGTCGTGCCTACTTCCCTCTCCATTTGATTGATTGTTTATCCAAACATTGACTGTTTTGAAATTGGTTCTCTTTGGATTATTCTCTATTTGCAAACAAGCACAGAGTCGAAATACTCTGTTTAGTCTTTGCAGATAGTGAAGAATAGGTAACGCAGGCTTTTGCCCCCATTGTAATCCGTTGTGCCTATTTTATTCCTCATTTGATTGATTGTTTATCCGAACATTGACTGTTCGGAATTGGTTCTCTTTGGGTTATTCTCTATTTACAAACAAGCACAGAGTCGAAATACTCTGTTTAGTCTTTGTAAATAGTGAAGGATAGGTAGTGCAGACTTTTGTCCCCATTGTAACCCGTCATGCCTATCTTCGCCCCGTTTGTTGGTAGTTGGTTCAGCCCGGACCGCTTATTAGAGGTGAACCATCCGGCTCCACTGGAAGGCACCCCTAATAAGGACATGTTTACTAAATATGGACTAGTCGCCGTTGCTTATAGTAAGCTGTGGCATAAATACACGAGAAAGGATCGGGAAAGTCAGTGGCCACTGATAGGATCCTTTGATGACGATAAAATAAACATACTGGGAACAGCCCTTTATAACAATAAGACAACACCCACTATGCTTGATAGTTTCGGCATGTGGCGCAAAGAAGCAGAACAGCGGAAAAAGAGAAATGAGGTCAGATTAGAGAAGGAATTACGAAAAGCAGCTCACCTAGCCGCTAACAAATTGAAGAAAGAAATAAAAGAAAGAGAGGAAGCCAAGCTGAAACAAGAGTCCAAATCATCGGACCAGTGTCCCGTTAGGACACCCTCTACGCTTTACCCTGAGCTACCTTCGAAACAGCGAGCGAACGATGATTTACTACTAGGCCCCCCGATCATCTACATGCCTCCTCCATATGCCCCCTCCCAACCCTTAGCGCAGCACCCGCAGCCCCCAACGACAGGCGAGAGTAGTGCCAGAGCCTCGGTCCTCATGGCCTCTGCGCCAACCGAACCCCTTGTACTCAGCACAGCGCGAACAGCGACATCAGATGACCCCGAAACTAGGAAAGAAGACTCTGCTAGACTGAATCGATTAAGCAAGGATGAACGAGCAGGGATCGATAAGATTGTAAAGACACTAGTGGAACGAAGGGAAAGTGAGGATTACGTAACTGATATGTACAATACATATGCCAATAGCCACAGACGACACTTTGTCGTACGCCTTTGTTACCATACCCTTAATGCCTACGAAGACTGATACCAAGACAAAGGCCCTGAAAGCCTAACGAATCTGTATAGGAAAGTTGACATTGGAGACGGAAGCGAGTGTGATGTGACGAACCTCTTCACGCGTACGCTTGAAGTTTTCCGCCACCTCACTGAACAGAAACTAGGAACTAACACCACGACTCCTGTTGCGACTGAACCCCGAGTAGAAAAAGTTGACACGATGATGCCCATAAAGGAGGCCGCTCCCTATTGGGTTCCCCCACGAGGTCAGGGAACACATGAGGATATTAACCACCAAGATGCGAGAGGGAGGGTAGTTTACAACTGGGTTTACCAACCATGGGATCAGCAAGACATCCTGACTTTCCGAAAGTCCTTGCCTGATCTACGAAAGAACCCCACTGCCTTCTATACAGAATTAGGCACCGCCTTGGGTTCGACGAATATGACCCTAGCAGACATCGATTTGTTTTTTGGGCTATGTCTGCCAGCTGATGTGTGGAAGCAAATCCGGAAAGTCGACCACCTTGAGCTGTTCGGACATACCTGGGTACAACTCGGTGACATAGACAAGCAGCGAGAGCCCGGACAGAAACTTTGAAAGCCATTTTAGACCTACCAGATAAGATTGTGCAGAAATTGAAAACCCTAGTCCCAGAAAGGAAGGTGGACTGGTCGATAGTAACGGCCTGCCGCCAGAAACCCCAGGAAGACGTATCAGAATACTTCTCCCGGTTTGAAACGGTGTTCTCCGATTACAGCGGCCAGGACATGACCACCGCAACCGGACATCATCTGTTTGTCCAGAATTACGTGAAAGGCCTGACACCAGAAGTCTCGCAAAAGCTGCAGACTAGCGAGAGTAGTTGGGCGGCCTCCAAGCCCGCAGCTATCCTTCGGATTGCTCAATACTATGAACGACAGAAGAACGAGAACGACCGAGCGACTGAGAAAAAGAAAAAGGACTTGAAAGAAAGAGTGATGATTGCTCAGTTGCAAGGAGCGACTATAGGAAGGGAACAGTATAGAGGAAACTACCAGTCGAATGCTCCTAGAAATCCACCCCCTAGAGACCGCACACCCGCACCCAAAGCTCCACGAACAGACATCGACGAGAACCAATGTGCGTTTTGCAAAGGATTTGGTCATTGGAAGTCTCAATGTCCATTTATGCAAGAAGCAATCAGAAATAGAGACACGAGAGACGTAGCGGGTGGGCCAAGAAATAGAGGACAGGGACGAGGGCACACAAACGACACCAACAATGACAGACCAAGCAGACCGAACACGTTTGACCGAACCCGACAGAACCAATGCCAACAGACAGACTGCGACAATGCCCACGACTTCGCATAGGACTGCCAAGGGCAAGGGAGGGATCCAGTCGAGCTCTATGTTGACCAGCAAGGTCCTTATGTCACCGCTAAGGTCCTAGGTACGAAGTCTCCATTTTTGGTAGATACTGGTGCAACACGTAGTGCGTTGTCTAAACGATTGATTCCCAGGGCACCCTTGTCTGACTCACACATTACATCAATAGGTTTTGATGGAATGCCCTCCACTAATCCCTTGTCCACACCAATCTCCTTTAACTTGGATAATAACACCACTGACACAACGTTTTTGCTCTCCTTCAACACCCCGGATGCCATTATGGGACTTGACTTGTTGAAACATTTTCGAGCTACTATTAGGTGTTCACAAGATGGGGTTCGAGTCATTCTATACGACAACCCGTCACTGCTCAGATCTTGTCCCACACGACGCATGTTTTCCATCACTGATGCTGACTTGTCCCTACTCGACACTCTACCTCTGTACCTGTGGGCAAAAACTGACTCGGACGTAGGACGCATGATGATAGACCCTGTGCACATAACTGTCCGACAAGACGCAGTGCTCCCAAAACTTCCACAGTATCGGATATCGCCCGAGGGCGAGAAGGCATTGGTAAAAATCATCCAGTCCCTGGTAGACGCAGGAGTGGTAGAGGAAGTAGTTAGCAATGTTTGCAACAGCCCTATCCTACCTATTGTAAAGAAGCAGGGTGAGGGAGATGAAAAAGCGTACCGCTTCATCATCGACCTACGAGAGATTAACAAAGTAGTTGTACCTCAGTACCCCATAGTCTCAGACATCACCACCATTTTGACCCTGATTCCTTCCACTGCCACCACCTTCACGGTAATCGATCTCAAAAATGCATTCTTCTCCATCCCCATCCACCCAGACAGCCGCTATCTCTTCGGTTTCACCTTAAAATCCCGCTCATATAGATTTTGTAGAGCACCCCAAGGCTACACTGAAAGTCCCAGCATCTACAGACAGGCCCTCAAGAGACAGCTGGACGCAGTCCAGTTACCGGATGGAGTGGTGTTGATACAGTACGTCGATGATATCCTTTTGGCGGCCGACACCACTCCACTTGCAGTCACAGCCACCATCCAACTCCTGCACTTCCTCGCGGAAAATAGCCACAAGGTCTCCAAGAAGAAGTTGCAATTCTGCCAACCCCAGGTCACTTACCTAGGCCATCTCCTGTCCAAAGACGGGAGAAAGCTTACACCCGATCGAATTCAGGCCATTCTAGAAACCCCTGCCCCCAAAACCCAGAAGCAAGTCCGCTCTCCGGTAGGCCTCACCTCCTTCTGCCGGCAATGGTTACCAAATTTCAGCCTCATTGTGAAACCACTACTTTCCCTGCTAGCTAAAGATGTCCCCTTCCCGCTCCCTTGGACCCCTGAGTGCCAATCCTCCTTCAAAGAACTACGAGACGCCCTTTGTTCTGCACCGGTCCTAGGAACCCCTGATTACACAAAACCCTTCTCTCTCTACACTCACGAAAGGGAGGGATGCTCTTTGTCTGTCCTGACTCAAACCATTGGCCCCAAGCAACGCCCATGTGCCTACTTCTCTGCCACTCTTGACCCTGTAGCGAGAGCTTTGCCTGCCTGCCTTCGAGCCGCAGCTGCTGCTGCTGTCCCTATCCGACAAAGTGAGGGGATCGTACTCCCGAATTCCCTCACGGTGTTAGTGCCCCATGCTGTTGACACCCTCCTGAACCAGACTAAGACACAACACCTGACTAGCGCACGACTGACTGGGTACGAACTAACTCTGCTCGCACCCCACTTCACGCTGAAAAGATGCACCACGCTGAACCCAGCCACCTTGTTGCCTCAGCCTGAGAACGACCCCAATGTACCCCCTATACATGACTGTGTGACCCTCACGGACGAACAGACTAGGAGTAGGGTTGACCTTTGAGACACAGCTTTCCCAGATCCTGACGGAGAGCTATGGGTGGATGGCTCTTGTATCAAACTCACCGATGGCACCACCTCAGCTGCTTATGCAGTTACCACAGCCCGAACTGTAGTTGAGACCGCCCGCATCCCACAAAAGTCTGCACAGGCAGCAGAACTAATTGCCCTCACACGAGCATGTATCCTAGCAGCAGGGACGACAGCAAACATTTACACCGACAGCCAGTATGCCTTCGGGGTGGTTCATCATTTCGGGCTCCTGTGGAAGGAGAGGGGATTCCTGACCTCACACGGCACACCCATCCTACACGGAGATCTAGTCTCCGCTCTGACTGAAGCGGTCCTCCTTCCCAAGCGACTTGCTGTGATCAAATGTCAGGCACACAAAAAGGTGACATATATCATTGGACAAGGGAATGCACTGGCCGACGTCACCGCCCGCACGACAGCCGAGAATAGGACGACAACACGCATATACGTGACCAGGTCACAAACAGAAAAATGGAAAGACGCTAGGGAGACCATTAGGGACATCCAGATGGCCAGCGCACCACACGAATTGACTGAATGGGCACGGGTGGGACTGAAAGACGATGAAGGCTGCTGGCGGACAAAAGACACAAACAAATGGTTGCTACCCAATTCATACTTGATCCCTATACTGACCATGGCTCACTCCCCTGCACACATAGGATCGGCCCCTATGGCTGAACTTGTCTCCCGAGTTTGGCATAACGACAAAATCACAGACTCAGCCAAACGTCTTGTCCAACAATGCCTAGTCTGTCTGCAACACAACCCTGGGAAAGGAACTGTCGTACCCCGGGGAGGGTTTGGGGTCCCCAACCATCCATTTGAGGTCCTACAGATGGACTATATCCAGTTAGAAAGATGCCAAGGACTGAAGTACGTGCTTGTTGTTGTGTGCGCATTCAGCAAGTGGGTGGAAGCCTACCCGACTCGTGACAACACTGCCATTGCCACTGCAAAAGTACTACTGAAAGAATTCTTCCCTCGCTACGGCCTTTGTCGAATTTTGTGGAGCGACAATGGCCCCCACTTCGTAGCCGAGGTTATCCAACTTATCCTGAAGGGGTTGGGGGTACGACAGAAGTTTCATGCAGTCTTCCACCCCCAATCTGCTGGACTGGTTGAGCGACATAATGCCACCCTAAAGCTCAAACTAGCGAAGATAGTGGCTACCACAGGACTGAAATGGCCGGACGCCCTTCCACTGGCATTGCTGTCAATGCGTTCCACCCCCACCAAACACCACTTGACCCCTTACGAGGTCGTTTTTGGCCGACCTATGAGCATCTGGTCTGCTCCAAAACCCACATCCATTCACGACGTCCCGGACGTCCTTATGTCTGACTATTTGTACAATTTGACCAAAACACTGTCTATTATCCATCAATATGTGCTGCAGGCCATCCCCGATGCTTCCAGGGGCCCCGGACACGACCTCCAGCCTGGCGATTACGTCTTAGTCCGGAACTTCCAGCGTGCGAAGAGTCTGGAACCCCGGTGGACGGGCCCCTGGCAAGTCTTGATCACCACCCGAACAGCTCTTCGAGTGGAGGGGAAACGAAATTGGCTGCACGCACACCGTTGCAAGAAGATCTCTCCGACCCTGACGTTGACCGAAGACGTAACCACCCAAGAAGAGCTCCTGAACAAAGACCAACCCTCCCTGAGCTGCTACCCTGAAACAGAGACACTCAAATTGGCAAAATTCCCCGATCCCACTGTGCCATCCAGAGAAGGGTATAACCTGCAACGAAAGGAGGGAGCTTCGGCTAAGCAGACCACTGACTAAGTTACAATTCTCAGATCGGTGGCCTAACACTACTAAGGCTGCCAGGAGAGAAGCCAAACCAAGTTTGTGGTTCTGCCCGCTACCGAGCCCCTTGAAAATGATGGAAGCGCCCGATACGAAGATGATGGAAGCAACCGGACATCCGAAGACCCACTACAGAAACCCGAAGACTAACAGGTTACACAGCTCAAAAACTATTGCCCTCTTTATCGCCCTTCTCTTTTGCCTCCTCCTCATGACCACCCTCTGGATTGTGGAAGAGAGCGCACCGGCTCATAAGACATTTCTAACAACTGCACAGCCTACCACCATGAAAGAACACTACCTGGTCTCTCTTTCACCTCAACTCCGAGAAAGACGTAAGGAGTTCTGGAACAACTCCTTCGTACAGTTGCTGCATCAACACAACCTTGCTGCCAATGCCACAAATTGCTGGATTTGTGGGTTGATACCACATGCCGCTGGACATTCCATCCCTTTCATCCCTTCACCTTTCTCTGTTCATGGTTCCTGCCTTGCTTGGCTGATCCTCTTGCAAGAGAGTTACAAGGACAATACCACTTCCAGCGAAACTATGTCACACTTTTATCATGGGGTCTGGTTGAACAAAACAGGAAGAAATGCTGCTCCCTTTTGCCCTCTGACCTCCAACGTCTCTATCCACATGGACATCCCCGCCAAAGAGCGAGTTGAAAAGCAGGTATTCAACAACCCAGTGAGACCCACCTTCTCCTATCTCCGGAAACGAACAGCTGCCACCCTAACTGTAGCCCTATCTGTCGTCAATGTCTCGGGCCTTGTATGCATCAAAGGCCTTGGGACACAGATGGTGGGCCACAGTGCTTGCCGCATCACCAGAACTTTGGACTCAACTGATCCACCCTCTTTTGTCACCTCTCCGAACATATACTTTATCTGTGGTACGAAAGCCTACACCTGGCTCCCAAAGGGCTGGGGAGGTACCTGCTACATTGCCTTCATCCTTCCACCAACCTATGTGGCTCCAGCAAACCATCACCGACAAAAGCGAGCAGGAGACATAGAGCAAGCCGACTCTGCCGGAGCACAATTCCTGGACACAGTAAAAGGACTTGTCCCGCTCTGGGGACCGATGGCGAACAGCCGTGCCATCCGACATTTGACCCAGGCAGTTGAAACGACAATGAACATTATAGCTGGCATCCTCACGAACAACACGGCCGAGCTTCAGGCGGTCCGCCTGGTGGCCCTTCAGAACCGCCTTGTTCTAGATGTGGTTCTAGCGGATCGTGGAGGAGCATGCCGTATCATCGGGTCCAGCTGCTGCACCTACGTACCAGACAATTCGCCCTCAGTCTACAAAGCCATTGAACACCTCCACAGACTTTCCTCAGAGGTTCATCAGGAACAAGAAGAATGGTCGCTTGGTAGTTGGTTCTGGAGTGCTGTAAAGGACTGGGGTGGAGGTTGCTTATGATCATATTGATACCGATTGTCGTAATATGTGGATTCTGCCTGGGTATTCAATGCTTGCCACCCTTGTGCTCACTTTTGGCTAAATGTATCTGCCGTAAGACTCTGGACTTTGAAGCTGAACACATGAAAGCTTTGTATGACCTTGAAATAAGAAATATAATGGGGATTGACGTAAATTGACAAGCTGGCTAGATATGTTGAAAAGGGAGGACTGTTAAAATCTAGATTGTGGCATAAACATTATCGGCGCCATCTTGTCCTTTTTCAGACTCGTACGTGCGCGTAAGCGGCAGCCATTTTGAATGCCATGGCCTCTCTGCCCACTGCCGATAGCCAGCGCGTCTCTCCCCCTCACCCTCCGGCCTCGCAAGCATCCCCCGCGCTCTGATAGCCCCCGATCTCTCCTGACTGGGCCATAAAAGCACCTCCAGCGCGACCCTGCCTCAGAGCCACATCCCGTGCTGAACCCCCACACTCCTTTCATCTCATTTCCCTTTGATAACCTCTTCCTCCTTGTCCGATTGTCTGACCCGTTCCCAGGCCATCACCTAGCCCAGCAGATGCAGTTTATTGGCCCCTACAGTAGGAACTCACCCCACATCAAAGGAGCGGGGATTAATCAATGCCTTCACACCCCTAGATCCGACCGATCGCCCGCATTCCTGTTCCCAGCGGAATGTCCAGCTGCGCGATAGCCATCACATGCTGAGAACTCTACTGTAGATGTGTGTGGGAACGGGCCTGAACCGGGGATTCCGAGGATGTCTTTCTGTACTTCAAAGTAATATTACGGATGCAATGTATGCAATAAAGCCATAAAACTGTGTATAAGAGGCCAGGCCTCAGAGATGCGGTTAGAGCACCTCGAGAAGATACCCTGTTGTCTGATTTGACGTGTTCTGCTCCGTCGGAATAAACTCCTGTTTCCTGCCTTCCAGTCTCCAGCGCCTGCCTGTTTGTTTGGTAATCTTGAGTTGGGTGAGAGGCGGCCACGCCGGGCAATCCTAAAAGGGTTATCGATCTTATTTGCCTGCCCTTTTTACACAACTTCCAGCTTGCCTTCAATACCCCCACGGAGCCCTCGAGTATTTCTGTCCTTTCACTTAACCCATCTACTTTCCTCTCCAATACCTCACATGATGCTCGTATATCATTCTGATTTGCCTTAGAAATCTGGAAATCATTCCTAATTTCTTCTCTCATAGACGCTATTGATGCTGCAATGGCTTCCAAAGCGCTCATGGTATTAATTGCCTTCTCACTTTTGGCCCCCGCATCACTCCCCTCCTCTAGATCAATTGACTTCTCTTGACTTGTTGGATCCTGCTCGCACCCAACATTGCCTTCAACACCTATTGCTGGGAGAGGCGCTAATTCCGCCATATCTTGAACTAGTGTGGGGGTTTTACTATTGATACTATCAGCGAGAATGCCCAAAAATGTAGGTGAATTCGGGGGCGATATAGGCGATTGTGCGGATTTATCTGGGACTTTAGCAGGCAGCAAATCCAGCACCTGGGGCAAAACTTTGAAATATGAGCGCAATGAGGGGGTAATCTTTCCAGTGGCACTATTTGAGCTTAAAGTGTTAGACCCCTTTTGAGGACCACCCTTGGTTCTTTTGCCCTTAGCCACGGTCTTAGCCTTACTGCTATTTGCCCTTTGGTTGAGCCTGGTACTTTCTGTACCAGAGGTAGGAGATTCCGCTGATTTAGTGCCCTCTGTAATGGGGGATTCTGGGACATGTAGTTTCTTTTCAAATGTCTGATTTTTCACCCGCTTCCTACTCATGCTCTTAGAAATCGCTTTCTGACTTGGGGCTCTCCTGCTACTGGATTTGACTGTCTCCGTATCTTCAACCACCCCCCGACCTCCTTTGTGGAATCCACTGTCGCAGTGGGAATGCATTCAGGCTTTCCCTCTGTATGGACTTTCCCCTGGTTCCTCTCTCCTCCACTGGGGTTACTGGCTATTTCTGAGGGGGTCTGCTGCAGCTGTTGACCCACGCACCCACCGCAGCCCAGCTTACCTCGAAGGAGCCCCCGAGCCGTACGACCTCGGCGAGGCTCCACGGCTGCTTTCCGCCACCGGCTCCACAGAGGCAGCGAGGTAGGGGGGAGGGGTCGGGAAGCAGCACCTTCAGCACGGCACATCCGTGAAGTTTTGCGGAGGACGGCAGAAAAAGCACTGAAGAAACAAAACAAGTGAGAGGGATCTCTACCGGCCGCACAGATCGATGTAAGACAGGAGACAGATTCACTAGTCTCGAGGCTCCATCAGCGCTCCAGAAGGGCAGCAGCACCACGGTGCATCAGGAAAACGGCGTCTGATGCGCGCGCCGCACTAGCCTGCAGCCGCCATGTTCTTCTCCCGTTCCTTTCTGAGTCTTATCCATCTTGTTCGCTGTACTCCTCTTCCTGTGTAAGTTTTCTACCCAGTTCCCAGCCCTTGCCCAAGTCCCTGACTGTGTTCCCCACATAGTCCCGGACAGTCCCTGACAGAATGACCAACCAACATTTCCAGGGTCACCTGTGAGGTTTCTTTGTATTCAGTTAGCTACCATTTTTCTGTTACATTTCTGTTTGAACATCTTGAAGGTGTTTCATGATGAGAGGTTTAAGAAAGAAACACACCAGTGTATCATTTAGGTTTGTGCAGAGCAGTTCGCCAGTGCCCACTAATGAGAGGCATTTAGTGTCTACTTTACAGTTTGAGAATGTTCACCTTAGTCCTGAAACAATTAATCCTCTTATGAAAAATCGACATTTACGTTCTGAATATTTTACTCATTGGCTCTCAAACAGCTCTTTGCCAGATCCTGACTTAATCTTCTGTTCTGATCCAGATTCAATGTTTGTGTCAGCATTGCTAAAGGAGAATGATACCTTACTCAGTTTGCTGAACAAGATTTCTGCTTCTCTCATGTCTGCTGACAGTGGTTGTAAAATACCATGTTCAACCGTACACTCAAAGAAAGAACAGATGCATTTCAATAATTGGTTTAACAAAAGAGAGAAAAGACCTACAAGAACACGGGCGACTAATTGCCAGTTTGAACAAAATCCAAGGTCTTGTTGCTTGTTGTGAAGTTTCAAAGTCTACCGCTGTCCTTGTAGAAAAAGGTCTACAAACTTCACAGGATATATTTGAATCAAGGGTTTTGGAATTACAACAAGAGAATAAAATGTTTCAGACTCTGTTAAAAAACTATAACCCAGAGTACAAGTGGGAATCTAAAACCCTGGTACAAGACTACTTTTCAGCTTCTGTGTTAGCCTCCTTAGAAATAGAGAATTAAACCTTGCGCACTATTTTGCGATCCCCTCAGAGCTGGTCCAGTAATTGTGTAAATAATCCTGTGGCTGATCACTCAGATATCACTCAGAACAGCCATAGTACCATGTCTCAAAGTGCAGTTACGGAAAGTATTTCTTTGAATTCTGAATTTTCTAACTCCTCTGTTTTGTCTTCTAGTGCTAAATTGCATCTAGATGCTACATCTGAGATGTGTCCCTCCAGTTTTGAGGAACCCCAAATACCAGGCAAGACGCAAAACATCTCTTTGCTTTCTTTTCCTGGTAGTGAGGTCAGTTCTATCTCTGAGGTAACCCATAGACAGGCCATTGACATACAGACAAAACCTGAACCATTGACCCACATATTCCCTGATGTGACAATGTCCTGTGACTCAGACCATGCTCTTGATTTAACTGCTGCAACTGAAGTTAACCTCCTTGCTGAGAAGAAACAAAATCATCACCCCTTCTTTGCTGTTTTGCCTTCAAGCACACCACATATTGAAAAGTCAGGAAATGACAGTACTGTGTGCTCTGATGCACCTGTACCACCTTCTAATGCAGAAGAAAATTAGAACATTTCCAAGTGATCAAGTGACCAAGTGATCTCTTACCTGTTTCCTCTGAGTAAGACATGTGAACTGCCAAATGGTAAAGGGAGTCTGATCATCACAGACGCTAAGACAAGCACTATTCTGAGCCATCCCGAAGAAAGAACTTCAGTGTGTTTTAATGTGCAAAGCAACTGTGAAGATTGCACTACTGACAACAAGGAATCTACTGTTCAAGGGCTATCGCCCTTTCCAGAATTTAAAGCCTATCATCCTTGTGCCCCTATGCCATCAGCTTGTCTTCTTTCAGAGTCTCCAGAATCCTCAGCTGGCCTGCCATCTGAGCCCGAGCCTGCAGACTTCCTGCCATCGGTACCGGGGCCTCCTGACTGCCTTACTTCAGAACCCGAGTCCTCAGCCGGCCTACCTACGGAGTCTGCCTGCAGTCTGCCTGCCCACTGAGTCCAAACCTCTGGACTGCCTGCCTACTGAGCCTCCAACCAATTTGCTCATAGAGCTGGCCCCTCCTAAATGCCTATTTATGGAGCCAGAGCTTCCAAAGAGCATGTCTACAGAGCCAGAACCTTCAGGCCGCCTGTCTACAGAGCCAGAACCTGCAGCCAGCCTGCCTCCAACGCCAGAACCTGCAGGCCGCCTGCCTCCGGCACCAGAACCTGCAGGCCGCCTGCCTCCGGCACCAGAACCTGCAGGCTGCCTGCCTTCAGTACCAGAACCTGCAGGCCGCCTGCCTCCAGTACCAGAACCTGCAGGCTGCCTGCCTCCAGCACCAGAACCTGTAGGCCATCTGCCTCCAGCACCAGAGCTCCCAGGCTCCCTGCCTTCAGCACCAGAGCTTCCAGACTCCCTGCCTTCTGCACAGAACTTCCAGGCTCCATGCCTTCTGCAACAGAGCTTCCAGGCCCCCTGCCTTCTGCACCAGAGCTTCCAGGCTCCCTGCCTTCTGCACTAGAGCTTCCAGGCTCCCTGCCTTCTGTCCGTGAGCCTCTATTTCACCAACTTTTTGAAATTGTGCTTCCAGTTTCCCAGCCTTCAGAGGTCTCAATACATATAAATTCAGAGACTGAACCTCCAGCACCAGAGACAAAACTCTCATCATATAAGCCTCCAGGGCCTGGGTCTCCTGGATACCTGCTTCCTAAGTCTCCTGCATGTGTATCTTTTGTATGTTTTCCTCCTGGGCCAGAACTTCAGGTCTGCTTCCTATCTCCTTCATTTTCAGCCAGTTTGTCTTTGACCTATGTGTCTACTGCCAATCCGGTATCTGTTTTTGACCCTACAGTCAATCTGCCTTTGTTTTCAGAGTGCTACTCTAGCCTGTCATCATCAGGAACTTCAAGCACCTTTAATGCATGCTTCTAAGCCCCTGTCACTGGTTTTGGACTCTTCAAGTTCTACCTTCAATGCTACTTTTAATTTACAGAGTATTATCCAATCCTCCAGAACATCACAATTTACCTTCAATCCTCTGATGGCGTACACTGAATCTATGATGGAAATTGACTTAATTCTTAGGAGCAAAGGCTTTGGATCCAGTTCCAGACTCCGGGAGATGGTCTTTTGGAGGGGGGGTTCTGTCACGATTCGCTCAGTGTTCTCGTATCCACCACCAGGGGGCTGAACTGTGGGACTCTCCAGTGTTCTAATATGCTTTCAGACACTCCCCTGCATGCATATCTTGACTTCCAGCCATTTGGACACTATTTGGGAAATGATATCCATTCACAATCCATGCTGGGTTTTGTGGAAGCTATCCAGCTCATGCTTGAAACTACATTACCCAGAATTTCATGCTCACTGCTTTGTCTCCACCCCTGCAGGCCAAGGATGGGTGGAGGAATTCAGCTCACCTGTGGCTGGCTACTGCTAGCCTGCTCACACCTGAAGCATGTGATTACTGTAAGCTCTTTCAAGCCCCAGTTCCTTTCAGGCCAAGGTTGGTCCTTGTAGCTGTTTACCGGTGAGACCGAACCTTGTTTCCAGTGCTCCTGAGCTTTTGCTATTCTTGTTTCCTGAGCTTTAGTTATGCCTTGTTCCTGACCTGCTGCTGTTTTCCTTGTTCCTTGTTCCTGAATTAGCACTGACTGCACAGCTACCTTGACCCCCGAGCCTTAGTATTACTTGTTCCTGAACTGCAGCAGTTTCCCTTCTCCTGAATTAGCAGTCTTGACTCCTTATCTGTAGCTATGTCCTGTTTCTTGAACTAGCATTGCCTGCAGTGCTACCTTGACTCATGAAGGGTTAGTAATTTCCCTGTTCCTGAACTAGCACTGCCTGCAGTGTTACCTTGACTCCTGAAGCTTTGGTAATTCCTTGTTCCTGAAACAGCACTGTCTGCAGTGCTGCCTTGACTCCTGATCCTTAGCTCACTTCTTATTCCTGCCCCAGCACTGCCTTCTATGCTACTTTGTTTTCTTGATTCCTTAACCTGCACTATTCTAATATACCATTGTAGCCCCCCTTCTGTAGATCCCTTTCCAGTCCCTACCTTTCTTCCCATTTCCTTGGGTCCAGTTCTATTTTGCTGACTTTCTATTCTGCTGTCTTACTTCTGTTACCTTGTATGTTTGTTGCCTGCTTTCTGCCATGTGTGCCCTGTGATTTCCTTCCTTTCTTGTTAAGCACTTCTCCTTGCTAGCTCCTTGTCTATTGTGCTTGTGTTTAGTTCTATCTCCTTGCTGTTACTGCCTAGCGTGTTCCTGTTTGATCGCCAGGATCCGTGGGCACAGCTGACTACCTAGGTGGTGTTTCTTGTTCACTGTGAGTATTGTCTTTGAGTTACATTTATAACATCACCATAGGTATAAGCTCCACAGACCCTGCCTTTGCATGCATATTCTACATGTGGGTATTTGCAGTCAGTATCTGTAACAGCAATTGTGGGTAAGAAACTTACTGAGCTTCAGTCTTACTGTGTGGAGCTCCTGAGTGCTTTACCCAACACCACCCTTTATTGTTAATGTTGTTTCATATATATACCTTGCACATTTGTCCTGGGTGTAGTTATTCTGAATGCTAAATTTCCTTGTGAGTGCCCTTCCTTTCTGAGTCTTACCCATCTTGTTCACTTGTACAGGCTTCCCTTTTGGATCCCTTTTTCTCCTCTGACTCCCTGTATGATCCTTGGCAGCGCTGTACTCCTCTTCCTGTGTATGTTTTCTACCCAGTTCCCAGTCCTTGCCCAAGTCCCTGACTGTGTTCCACACATAGTCCAGGACAGTCCCTGACATCTACAACATACATCAATAGTATAAATCAGGTACTAGAGTAGAGTAGACTAGTAGTAATATGTCCTATCCTATCAAAAATAGTAAAATATCTGGTTGGGCATTTTGTTGATGGAAATTGTCGAAAAGCCTCTCTAGATTAAGAAGACTAGAAGAGGCCAACCCAAAGGACTGGACTCAGTGGCTAGAGCTATTGGTGAATCTGAGTTTTAATAAAACCTTTTATAAAGAGTGGCCAACTGGGCAAGCTTGGCTACAGGCAGACTAATAGTAGTAGTACAGAGAGTCATAGCACAGGCAGTTAGAGGCAGGGATAACAAGAATTTAGAAAGAGATATTCTAGATCGAAGAAGAATTGGTAAAAAATAGCATTAGGAAATGGAAACAATAGTTCGGAAAAAATAAGGTGCAGTAAAAGTTAAGGAAATATAATTATTAATATTATTAATAAGAAGACTTACTGAGGCCAGCAGTGTTCTCCTTCTGCTCCCGCCGACTTTGACCCCGTCTTCTTCTTGGCCCTGAATGCTGATCATGAAAGATATAAGACAGAAAGAGACAAACATTAATGATTGGTGTGAAACAAATAAAATATTTTTAAAAACAGTCAAAAGAATATTTGTGGAAACAACAATTGCAATACAATTGAATTATCTAATCTGGTCAACTGGTAGTATCGGGGGATTCGTGGACCGTCTAGTTTTTATGTATCAACACTAATCCAGTGTTCCATTCTGATTCCAGAATACTAGCGAAGCCTAGGTATCACCTGACCTAGCCCACCTATTCCAGACGGGCCAATTGTTCACTAAATCTGCATTTCCATGTATTTTAGTCCTCAAAAATGCATAGGTAGAGGACACATGCATACATTTTTTAATACAACAAATTGTTGGCTGGTTGCTGCTTATGTTCTGCTAGTGCCAAGCCTATTACCACTCACTAAACAAACTACAAAAGGTTCTACTAAGGACTGGGGTAAGTAGCACTTAGCAGCACGTGACGTTACAGAGGACATGTCACGCAGACTGCTAAAAAATTACCAACTCATTCTAATAAGTAATTAAACCTATCAATCCACCACTATCTCTTTGTGATAGGAGGGAAAAGGAAGGACTAGAGTCTCTATAGCATTACCTAAGTTAAGTTCTCTAAAAGAAACTCTTACATAATCATGCTAAGCGAGCGCAAAGTTGAAAACAAGTAAGATTAGTAGCACCGAGAACCTGTGGCACAACAATCCCAGAACATTTTGAAACATAATTTACCTGCAATGTAAGCAGCAGCATTCTTGCTATTCGAAAATAAATTATGTACGCAATATATAACACAGGGCAGAAGAACACAAAGTAGTAATATAATATAGCTACTCTCCAAGCCCTAGGTCCTCAACTCCTAGCAGGTCCAACAGGTCCTGCTCCCAGTCCAGGATATCGGACCACCGGTGCGTAAGCTGGTTATGGCTGCGCCAAACCTCAGAGCAGCGAAACACTGCCTGACGCACCCTTCACCATGGCTGGCGACGGTTCCAGGGCCCATACCCAGACCAAGGCCTGCCGCCTGTTGCCAGGGTTAAGGGGAGGTGGCGCTGCACAAAAAAAACAGTGCAGCCACCTCTGCCTCACCAAATAAATCCCGTGCCTGCACTCCTCTTTGGCGCCACTACGAGCCTTGCCTTTGGCATGGTTCTGTACTCGGGGGGGTGGGGTGGTAAGGTAGGAATTAAAAAAGTAAGTAAAAGAAATGAAAAAAGCAAGTAATAGAAAAAGTAGTTAAAAAACACACAAATTGGTGACCGCAAGATATTTCCCCCTGAGCGAGCAAACAGCATCTCGAAAACACAATATGCGTTCCCGAACAGGAAAGACGCATCGCAAACGGGTGGAACAAGCAACACCGCGTGCTCAAGGAATTCCGCGTAGCTCGCAGAGTTTTTTTTACCACTTCGCTTAAGTTTGTGTAGTGCGACTACGCGAACTCCGCCCAGGGTGAGCCACCATACCTCGGAGGGCATGTCTTTCCCAATGGGCTCTCAAATTGCGAGGGGCTCATACTAGCATGGCAAATTGCACCTTGCAAATTGCAACTCACAAATTAGTCGCAATTTGCGAGGCGCAATTGCTGATTGTACATCTGGCCCATACAACTGCAACCGCGACTCCCGCATTGAATTGTACTTAGCACGCAGTTGTTTTCTCACACAGCACCCGTCCTTTGTGGAGTCCCTACTTACTCACCATTGGTGGTTCCTTGGGGTCCCAGCGATTCTACAACATCTAGACACTGTCTTGACTCAAGTCGTGGTTCTTATACCACTATTTTAGTCTATGGTTTGGTCTCTCTCTGGAGCCCACTGTGTATTAGTGCTACTTACGTTTACTTCTGTGCTACAGTATTGTGTGCTTTGTGTTTATCTGCGTGTAGCAGATACTCTGAGGTATTTAAGGTGTTATAATAATAAATACATACTTTTATAACTACTTTGTTGTTCTCCTTTAATTTAACCAATACATTAGGGTTATATTCTGGTAAAACAAGCTGCTTAACATTCCTTCAAGACTAAGCCTGAAAGCTGCTCTCCACAGCTACCACTTGGATAGCTTTCTAAGGTTATCTTTGGCCTCTTAAATCACCAATAAGGATTGTTTGGACTTGTGCAAGGTGCCCACTTTAATTAGTGGACAGCATTTACCAGGCCAACCTCTCACAAATATCTACATTGCACATTAATTATTATTGATTCTTTTGTGTAATGTGCACAAACATCTCAGGTAAGTCATGGTGTAATTATACATTGTGCAATTGGAAGCATTCTGACATGGCGAGCGTCAGCCAGAGTATGTTCCTCCGAAAACCAGCCCTTTCTTTATGGTGTTACCTCGATGAGACAATATTTTCTTTTTTAACCATTAACTATGAGGAAGCCACCCACCCGTGACCATGGCCACTTGATTGTCGAAACATGTTTGGTGTTAGTGCCTTTCCTCCTTGTACAATGGATTAAATTTCACACGCAAGCCATTTTGGAGTGTGCATTTCTTCTTTCTTCCGGAGGACAGGAAAGAGTGAACCTTGAAATACACACACACACACATATATGGGGTCAAAATGAAATTGTATTGGGGGCCTCAGAGATCCCCCACGCCTTAAAGTTCACTTCCCAACCCCGGACAATTTTTTTTCCCCTCCTCCCAGGCCGTTCCCAGCCCGGGGGCCTGCCACCTCTCCATGGCAAAAAAAGTGGCACAAAAGGGGGTGGTGATGGACGGAGCATATGAACCAATCAAACATTCACACCCAGTCAACAGATCTGGGTTTAATCCATCACCGTTCTTTAGCCCACTCTGCCACCCCAGTTCAGACATGTCCATGTGCAAATCAGTCTGACCCTGTGCCTCATGGGAACAATCCAACCCGAACTGCCAAGCCATGCCTTCCTTGGACCGGAAACAAGCTTCCGGAAACCAGTTTCTGACATTTCAGCCGTCTTCAGCCCGGCTTGCTTGAATCCAGTGGCAAAGTGAGTAAGGGACTCATGTCTGAGCATACCCTGCCAACTTATGGCGAACAAAGTGGTACAAAAGGGGGTGGTGATGGACAGAGCATTTGAACCAATCAAATACTCACACCCAGTCAACAGATCTGAGTTTAATCCATCACCGTTCTTTAACCCACTCTGCCACCCCAGTTCAGACATGTCCATATGCAAATCAGCCTGACCCTGTGCCTCATGCGAACAATCCAGCCCGAACTGCCAAGCCATGCCTTCCCTGGACCGGAAACAAGCTTCCGAGGACCGGTTTCTGGCATTTCAGCCGTCTTCAGCCCGGCTTGCTTGAATCCAGTGGCAAAGTGAGCAAGGGACTCACGTCTGAGCATACCCTGCCAACTTATGGCGAATAAAGTGGTACAAAAGGGTGTGGTGATGGACGGAGCATATGAACCAATCAAACACTCACACCCAGTCAACAGATCTGGGTTTAATCCATCACCGTTCTTTAGCCCACTCTGCCACCCCAGTTCAGACATGTCCATGTGCAAATCAGTCTGACCCTGTGCCTCATGGGAACAATCCAGCCCGAACTGCCAAGCCATGCCTTCCTTGGACCTGAAACAAGCTTCCGGAAACCAGTTTCTGACATTTCAGCCGTCTTCAGCCCGGCTTGCTTGAATCCAGTGGCAAAGTGAGCAAGGGACTCACGTCTGAGCATACCCTGCCAACTTATGGCGAACAAAGTGGTACAAAACGGGGTGGTGATGGACAGAGCATCTGAACCAATCAAATACTCACACCCAGTCAACAGATCTGAGTTTAATCCATCACCGTTCTTTAGCCCACTCTGCCACCCCAGTTCAGACATGTCCATATGCAAAGCAGCCTGACCCTGTGCCTCATGGGAACAATCCAGCCCGAACTGCCAAGCCATGCCTTCCCTGGACCGGAAACAAGCTTCCGAGGACCGGTTTCTGGCATTTCAGCCGTCTTCAGCCCGGCTTGCTTGAATCCAGTGGCAAAGTGAGCAAGGGACTCATGTCTGAGCATACCCTGCCAACTTATGACGAACAAAGTGGTACAAAAGGGGGTGGTGATGGACGGAGCATCTGAACCAATCAAACACTCAAACCCAGTCAACAGATCTGGGTTTAATCCATCACCGTTCTTTAGCCCACTCTGCCACCCCAGTTCAGACACGTCCATATGCAAATCAGTCTGACCCTGTGCCTCATGGGAACAATCCAGCCTGAACTGCCAAGCCATGCCTTCCCTGGACCGGAAACAAGCTTCCGAGGACCGGTTTCTGGCATTTCAGCCGTCTTCAGCCCGGCTTGCTTGAATCCAGTGGCAAAGTGAGCAAGGGACTCACATCTGCGCATACCCTGCCAACTTATGGCAAACAAAGTGGTAAAAAAGGGGGTGGTGATGGACGGAGCATCTGAAACAATCAAACACTCACACCCAGTCAACAGATCTGGGTTTAATCCATCACCGTTCTTTAGCCCACTCTGCCACCCCAGTTCGGACATGGCCATATGCAAATCAGTCTGACCCTGTGCCTCATGGGAACAGTCCAGCCCGAACTGCCAAGCCATGCCTTCCCTGGACCGGAAACAAGCTTCCGAGGACCGGTTTCTGGCATTTCAGCCGTCTTCAGCCCGGCTTGCTTGAATCCAGTGGCAAAGTGGGCAAGGGACTCACGTCTGAGCATACCCTGCCAACTTATGGCGAACAAAGTGGTACAAAAGGGGGTGGTGATGGACGGAGCATCTGAACCAATCAAACACTCACACCCAGTTAACAGATCTGGGTTTAATCCATCACCGTTCTTTAGCCCACTCTGCCACCCCAGTTCAGACATGTCCATATGCAAATCAGTCTGACCCTGTGCCTCATGGGAACAATCCAGCCCAAACTGCAAAGCCATGCCTTCTCTGGACCGGAAACAAACTTCCGAGGACTGGTTTCTGGCATTTCAGCCGTCTTCAGCCCGGCTTGCTTGAATCCAGTGGCAAAGTGAGCAAGGGACTCATGTCTGAGCATACCCTGCCAACTTATGGCAAACAAAGTGGTACAAAAGGGGGTGGTGATGGACGGAGCATCTGAACCAATCAAACACTCACACCCAGTCAACAGAACTGGGTTTAATCCATCACCGTTCTTTAGCCCACTCTGCCACCCCAGTTCAGACATGGCCATATGCAAATCAGTTTGACCCTATGCCTCATGGGAAAAGTCCAGCCTGAACTGCCAAGCCATGCCTTCCCTGGACCGGAAACAAGCTTCCAAGGACCGGTTTCTGGCATTTCAGCTGTCTTCAGCCCGGCTTGCTTGAATCCAGTGGCAAAGTGAGCAAGGGACTCACGTCTGAGCATACCCTGCCAACTTATGGCGAACAAAGTGGTACAAAAGCGGGTGATGATGGACGGAGCATCTGAACCAATCAAACACTCACACCCAGTCAACAGATCTGGGTTTAATCCATCACCGTTCTTTAGCCCACTCTGCCACCCCAGTTCAGACATGGCCATATGCAAATCAGTCTGACCCTGTGCCTCATGGGAAAAGTCCAGCCCGAACTGCCAAGCCATGCCTTCCCTGAATCGGAAACAAGCTTCCGAGGACTGGTTTCCGGCATTTCTGCCGTCTTCAGCCCGGCTTGCTTGAATCCAGTGGCAAAGTGAGCAAGGGACTCATGTCTGATCATACTCTGCCAACTTATGGCAAACAAAGTGGTACAAAAGGGGGTGGTGATGGACAGAGCATCTGAACCAATCAAACACTCACACCCAGTCAACACATCTGGGTTTAATCCATCACCGTTCTTTAGCCCATTCTGCCACCCCAGTTCAGACATGGCCATATGCAAATCAGTTTGACCCTGTGCCTCATGGGAACAGTCCAGCCTGAACTGCCAAGCCATGCCTTCCCTGGACCGGAAACGAGCTTCCGAGGACCGGTTTCTGGCATTTCAGCTGTATTGTTCATCCGCCAGCTGTATGCCCATGCCACTGCCTGTGTAAGGCATGGTAGAAAGGGAGAGTGCACACATCATTTGTAAAATTGAAAAGGGAGTTAGACAGGGATGTGTGCTCGCCCCATTCCTTTTTTCTATCTATACGAACGGAGTCGAGTCCTCTCTGTCTGCTCTCTCTTTGGACGTGCCCAAATTTGATCAAACTTCCCTCCCGATTTTGGCAAACGCCGATGATGCGGCGCTGATGAGAAGAATGGGCCTGGCCCTATAAAAACTAATTAAAGCTTAAGCCACCTTTATGGCTTCCCTTGACCTAAAAGTAAATGAAACAAAATCTTTCATAATTGTAGCCGGAGCAACCAGATGGGATAAACTGCCACAATTCCAGATGGCCGGCAATGACATTAAGGTGGTGGACTCTTTGATAAGGATCATTCTTGGTCCAAACTAGTAAAATCAAGAGCCCGGGGTATGCAAAGGAGCCTAAACGCATTTAAAAGATTTGCAAAAAAATTGGGTGGAATCACATTTGACTTAACTAAAAATCAGCCATTACATATGAAGCAGGCGTGTGTGGGATGGCCAATGCTGGCCTGTTACAGCAAATGCAAGACTCCTTTCTTAAAAAACGTGTGTCTTTACCCCAACTGGCTTCAAATTATATTCTACATCTCGAATTAGGGCTCCCCTTTCTGAGCGGCACCATAAGAATGGCCCAGGTTCTCTTGTGGCTCTCCATTAAGCTATCCAGTTGGCAAAGGACTACGGTAGACTTGACACAAACCATTATAAGAAAATGCTGCAACCTAGATTACTACAAAAGATTTTGGTGGCAAAATCATGTAGAAACTGTATTGAAGGCTATAGGGATGGAAAAACTCTTTCAGGACCCTGACTCCTGTAAGGGGGTCATGAAGAAACAGTTAAACGGTTAAAAGATCTATATTCCCAAAGAGAAAAATACGCCACCAGGGAAAACAACAGATCCATCACTCTACTATTGCGTATGACTTGATCCCATTAATACCAGGAGATCGTTTCCATTACTTAGTAGGGATAAACAACGCCCAGCAAAGATTTATTCCACTGCGCATCAGATTAAACATGACCCTGTTACTCTTGGGATATCCACAAAAGAAGTATAGGCTAGCAGATCTCGATCGCTGCCCCTGTAACCTTTCAGTGCAGACAGATCTGCATATCCTACTATTTTGTCAAAAATATACTGAGGTAAGGAAATTGTTTATACTGCCAATTCTGAGGCATCATAATTTTAGGCAATGTCGGGTCGCAATTTAATTTTTAAAAGCCCTACGTGACCCACTTGTCTGTTTCTGTGTTGCCTCATATCTATGGGCCTGCCTCAGGAACAGGAAAAGGGTGGGCATAGTTTCCAGCAGCTCCTGTAACCATATTAAGAACTGTTTTTTCTATTGTAATCGATTTTGAAGGTTTTATTTGGACCACAGCAACATTTGTTTAATAATGTTTTAATTAATGTATATATATATATATTTATTGATCTGGATATTTTTTATATGTAATCTTTTGCTTCTATGATCTGTTCACAATGATCGAATAAAGCTGTGTGAAATAAAAATTGAAATAGCTTCGGCTCCAGTACTATCTGTCTCACCTCCAGTTTCGCAACATGTGAGTGTGGTCACCGCAGGCACCCCTGCAGTGTCTGCTGCTCCCCCTCATGTTTCTCCTCCTTTTCTTACACCTACCACACAGTTAATGCTGACATTGTCACCTGCGTCTGCACCTCTTGTGTCTTTCCCGTGCATTTCATCTGTGGTGTTGGGTAGTGTTGGGACACCAGTGCGAGGGTCAGATGGAGGTGATTGAGTGGCGGCATAAGAGCGAATGGGGCGGGCATTGATTCGGTCTGATGTGGGAGAGGAAGCGAAAAGGATGGTTGCAACTCAGGCAGCACAATGGACTCGGAGTACGATTATAATGTGAAAGATATATGGAGTGTGATGAAAGAATTTGACCCGATAATACAACAGCATGCCCTTCAGCATATGTGGGTTACATTGATTAGTTTGTGGGAACAGTGTATTGGAGGCACAGCTCCTCAAGCTATTTATGACATTTGAGAACAAGTATGCTCAGTTGGTATGGTCCCTGCAGATGTTTTTGGTAATGTTGGGATGCTTCTCAGTTATCGAGAAAGATTGCATAATGGTACTCCGACTACAGTGTCCCAATTTCCAATGAGAGAGGTACACCCTGTTTTTTATCCTGAGATTCCTGAACAGCGTAACCAGAATGTAGATGTGGTTCAGCAGAGGGTAGAGGCTCATTTTTGGGAACAATGGATCTATACCCCATGGAAGAGAAGTGAGGTACTTGCTCTTAAAAGACCCTAGGAAAAATCCTACTGCATACTATACAGAAATAACAGAGACTGCCTCCTCGTCAGTTATGACCTTAGCAGATATTGAGATGTTTTTTGGGCCTTTGGTGCCAGTGGACATTTGGCGGCAAGTACATACACAGGTTCATGCTGCGGAGTTGGGTAGTACTTGGAATGAGGTTAGGGCATGGGATAAGGACAGAAAGGCTGGTGAAAAGCCCAAATCTGAAATGTTGGCTTTACCAAGCCTCATTATCACCTATATGCATTCTCTTATCCCACCTATACGGGTGGATTGGGACAAGTTAACAGCATGTCGCCAGAAGAAAGAGGAGAGTGTGTCAGATTGTTGTACTCTTTTTGAAAGGGTGTTTCTTGATTTCAGTGGGCAGGATTTGTCAGTTGAAGTCAGTGTTCATTAGTTTGTTAATCGTTTTTTTATGAATTTACTTCCTGAAATTGCGGCTCGGCTGCAAGATTCTGAGAGTACTTGGACTACTTCCTACCCTTCAGTGACATTGAGTATTTCTCAATATTATGTGCATCGAGAAAATGAGGAAAAGGATAACATGGAGAAAAAGAGTAAGGAATTGAAGACGAAGGTGTTGCTACAGCAGGCTGCAAGGGGTTGAGGCACTGGTGTAGTTCAAAGGTCACGGGGTGCGGGAAGAGGTGGTGCGCCCTTGGGGCTAAATCAGCGTGCGTATTGTAAAAATGAAGGACATTGGCAAAGTGAGTGTCCGGAAACTTGCAGTACCCAGAGGACGGGGTCCAGGTGGAAGGGGCCATGGACAAGTTGATCTTGACGAGGACCAAGTTGGTACATCTTCATGGGGTCGTTCATATCAGTATTAGTTTGATGACCCAGAGGAAGGCAGTACTATCATGACCATTATGATATGGGTGAAGTTACAGGAATGTCCTATAGCTAGGACAACAAGGCACAGGGTGAGGGATCAGTACTAATTCCTGTAGATCAGCGTGGTCCTCATGTCATGGCAGATTCCCATGGTTCGGCACGGAAAGTTTTGGTGGATACAGGTGCAATGAATAGCTCTGGTTCTCATTCACTGTTAACTGGGGCAGCCCTGTCTGGCTGTACTATCTCGGTAGGTTTTTCAGGCTTATCAGTTTTGTGCCCCCATATCCCAACCTCTTCCTTTTTCAGTTTATCCTTTTACTGTGGACTCCCCATCATTGTTGGCAAAAAATTGTGTGGAAAATGTATTAGGACTGGATTTGTTAAAGCAGTTATATGCCACCATTTATTGTTCCCCGGATGGTGTTTATCTGACTTTTGGACTTAATGTGGTTAGTGCAAAGCAGTGTTTGGCGAAGGATGCACCGCTTCCAGTTGAATTTAAGGATGTGCCATCCTCATTGTGGGGCACAGGGGATACGGATGTGGGGTTGCTACAGATACGACCAGTATCCACAATAACGTTGTGCTTCCTCGTATTCCCCAATACAAAATATCACAGGCTGGGAAACAGGCTTTGATGCCGATTATACAGGACCTGATCAAATCGGGTGTGGTAGAGGAGACAGTAGCGAACGTGTGCAATATCCCCAGTCTCCCTTTTCTTAAAAAGGCACCTGTAGATTCCCCTGATGCACATCCTGATGTTTATCATTTTTTGATTGATTTGTGAGAAATAAAATTATTTCTGTACTTCTCTTGCTTCTTGGTGCACCTCGCTTGCATCTTTCTGCATCTCACTTACAAATTCTGTCACCCCTCTTGCCTCATTCTGCACCTCTATTAGGTCTTTCTACACTGCTCTTTCTACTTTCTGAACCTCTGTTGTCTGTTTCTGTGGCTCTCTTGCATCTTTCTACACTTCCCTTGCTTCTTTATGCACCTCTCTTGCTTCTTTATGCACCTCTCTTGCAATTGTCTACACCCCTCTTAACTCTTTCTGTATCCCTTTTGCCTGTTTCTGTACCTCTGTTGGTTCTTTCTGGACTGCTCTTTTTTCTTTCTGCACCTATTTTGGCTGTTTTTCTGACTCTCTTGACTCTTCCTACACTTTTCTTGACTCCTAATGCACCTCTGTTGGCTCTTTCTCCACCTCTCTTGTCTCTTTCTGCATCCCTCCTTGCCTCTTTCTGTACCACTGTTGCTTGTTTGTGCAACTTTATCGCTTATTTCTTCACCCCCTTGCCTCTTTCTTCACCTCTGTTTCTTCTTTCTGCACCTCTCCTGCAAATTTCTGCATCCCTCTTGCCTCTTTCTGCACCTCTGTTGGTTCTTTCAGCATGGCTCTTGCTTCTTTCTGCACCTCCCTTGCAAATGGCTGCACTCCTCTTGCCTATTTCTGCACTATTCTTCCCTCTTTCTGCACCTCTGTTGCTTCTTTCTGCACTTCTCTTGTTTCTTTTTGCACCTCTCTTATACACGTCTGCACCCATATTGCCTCTTTCTGGACTCCTCTTGCCCCTTTCTGCACCTTTTTGCACTTCTCTTGCTTCTTTACGCACAACTCTTGCTAACGTCTGCACCCCAGCTGCCTTTTTCTACACCTATCTTGCCACTTTCTGTACCTGTGTAGCCTCTTTCTGTGCCTCTTTTGCTTCTTTCTGCACTTCTTGTACCTTTTTCTGCACATCTCTTACATCCTTGCCTCTTTCTGCAGTGCTCATGCTTCTTTCTGTGGATCTCTAGTACATTTCTGCACCCCTATTATCTCTTTCTGTACCCCTTTTTGCCTCTTTCTGTACCTCTGTTGGTACTTTCTTCTTTCTGCATTTCTTTTGCCTTCTTCTGCAACTCTCTTACCTCTTTCTGTACATATCTTGCCTCCTTATGCATCCCTGTTGCTTCTTTCTGCACTTCTCTAGCCTCTTTCTGCAGTGCTCTTGCTTCTTTTTGCACCCTTGTTGCTTCTTTCGGCACATCTTTTGCTTCTTTCGACACCTCTGTTGCTTCTTTCTGCACCCCTTCTTGCCTCTTTCTGCACCTCTTTTGCCTCGTTCTGTACCCCACTTGCCTCTTTCAGCACCTCTTTAGCTTCTTTCTGCACTTCTCTTGCCTCTTTCTGCAAAGCATCTTGCCTCTTTCTGTACCTCTGTTGCTTCATTCTGCACGCTCTTGCTTTTTTCTGTACCTCTCCCACAAATTTCTGCACCCCTCTGGACTCTTTCTGCACCCCTATTTTCTCTTTCTGCACTTCTCTTGGTTTTTTCTGCACAGTTCTTTCTTCTTTCTGTACACCTTTTCCCTGTTTCTGCTACTCTCTTGCCTTTTTCTGTACTTCTCTTGACTCTTTATGCACCCCTGTTGCTTCTTTCTGCACTTCTTGTGCTTCTTTCTGTGCCGCTTATTCGGCACATCTGGTGCTTCTTTGTGCACTGTTCTTGCTTCTTCCTACATCTCTCACAACTTTCTGAAATCTTCTTCCCTCTTTCTGCACCCCTCTTGCCTTTTTTGCACCTCTGTTGCTTCTTTCTGCACTTCTCTTCTTTCTCAACCTATGTTACTTATTTATGCACCTCTCTTATAAACTTCTGCACCCCTCTTGCCTCTTTCTGCACCTCACTGGCCTCTTTCTGCACCTCTGTTGTTTCTTTCTGCACTGATCTTGCTTCTTCCTGCACCTCTCTTGCACATTTATGCACCCCTCTTCCCTCGTTCCACACTCTTCTACCGTCTTTCTGTAACTCTGTTGCTTCTTTCTGCACTTTTCTTGCTTCTTTCTGCACTTCTCTTGCTTCTTTCTGCACCCCTCCTGCCCCTTTCTGCACCTCTGCTTGTTCTTTCTCCACCTCTCTTGCTTCTTTCTGCACCGCTCTTACAAACTTTTGACCTCCTCTATCTGCACCTCTGCTTGTTCTTTCTGCACTGGTCTTACTTCTTTCTCCACCTGCCTTGCAATGATCTGCACCCCTCTTGCATCTTTCCGTACACATCTTCCCCTTTTCTGCACCTCTGCTGGTTCTTTCTGCACCGCTCTTGCTTCTTTATGCACCTCTCTTACAAATTTCTGCAACCGTCTTGCCTCTTTCTGCACCTCTCTTGCCTCTTTCTGCACCCCTCTTGCCTCTGTCTGTACCTCTTATGCCTCTTTCTGCTCCCCTCATTCCACTTTCTGCACCTTTCTTGCCTCTTTCTGTACCCATGTTACCATTTCTGTGCCTCTTTTGCCTGTTTCTATAACTCTCTTACCTCTTTCTTCAGTTTGCTTTCCTCTTTCTGCACCCCTGTTGGTTCATTCCGCACTGTTCTTACATCTTTCTGCACCCCTCTATCCTCTTTCTGTACCCCACATGCCTCTCTCTGTACCTCGTTTGCCTCTTTATGCACCTCTCTTGCCTCTTTCTGCATCCCTCTTGTCTCTTTCTGCACCTCTGTTGCTTGTTTCTACACTTCTCTTGTTTCTATTCTGCATCTCTCTATCTCTTTTGTTTCATTTTGCACCCCTCTCACCTCTTTCTGCACCTCTGTTGCTTCTTTCTGAACTTCTCTTGCTTCTTTCTGCACTTCTCTTGCTTTTTTTGCACCTCTGTTGCTTCTTTCTGCACCTCTCTTACAAATGTCTACACCCCTCTTCACTTTTTCTATACCCCTCTTGCCTGTTTCTGTACCTCTGCTGGTTCTTTCTGCACTGCTCTTTCTTCTTTCTATACTTCTTTTGGATGTTGCTGTGACTCTTTTGCCTCTTTCCGCACTTCTCTTGCCTCCTTCTGCACCTCCGTTGCTGCTTCTTTCGACATTTCTCTTGCTTCTTTCTGTACCCCTCTCGCCTCTTTTTGTACCTCTCTTGCCTCTTTCTGTATCCCTTTTGCCTCTTTCTGCACCTCTTTTACTTCTTTGTGCCCATCTCTTGCCTCTTTCTGTATCCCTCTTGCCTCTTTCTGCACCTCTATTGGTACTTTCTGCACTGCTCTTGCTTTTTTCTCCACCTCTGTTTGTACTTTCTGCACCGCTCTTTCTTCTTTCTGCACCTCTTTTGCATGTTTTTGCGACTCTCTTGACTCTTTTTGCACTTTTCTTGCCCCATACTGTACCTCTGTTGCCTCTCTTTGCATCTCTCTTGCCTCTTTCTTCATCCCTCTTGCCTCTTTCTGCATCCCTCTTGCCTCTTCTGCACCTCTGTTGCTTCTTTCTGTACCTCTCTTGCTTTTTTCTACATCTTTCTTACTTCTTTCTGCATCTTTCTTATAAACGTCTGCACACATATTGCCTCTTTCTGGACCCCTCTTGCCTATTTCTGCACCTCTTTTGCTTCTTTCTGTACCTCTCTTGCTTCTTTCTGTACTGCTATTGCTTCTTTCTGCACCTCTCTTGCAATTTCTGTATCCCTCCTGCCTCTTTCTGTACCCTTGTTCCTTCTTTCTACACATTTCTACCATGCTTCTGCAATTGTCTTGCCTCTTTCTGCACCTCTGTTGCTTATTTCTGCACTTCTCTTGCCTCCATCTGTACCTCTCTTTCTACGTTCTGCACCTCTCTTACCTCTTTCTGCACCTATGTTGCTTCTTCCTGCACTCCTCTTTCCTCTTTCTGTACCCTTTGTCAGAACACTCTCCGCAGGATCCGGATTATGAGATAAGGGTCCACCTCCCGACGTTACCAGCACCCTGAATATATAACACATGGTACTCGCACTATCAGGCGAGGGAAAAAGGTAAGGGAAAGGGTCATCAGGGAGAAAGGACCCGAAATGACAAAAACAACACAATGTATAAACAGGGCAACATAAATGACTACTCTCATGTATTCTCGCTAAACCCTGAATACCTGATATATATCTCAGCCAGTCCTTCTATGATTTTAAAGTTTGGTATTCTATCCTGAGGTTTCTAGAAACAAACACAACAAATAAAAGCAGTTGTTACTCATGTATAGCATACAACATATAGCGATAATGAGATTGATTTTTAGCACCACATACAAGAGAAATAGTAACCTTCTTATTCCTGCTGGAAACGATGTAGTGATTATCCCTTTTCCCCCACGGTATGATTAAGATAGGAAACCACTCTTCCTCCAGAGTGCTTCCATGTATTTGACCTTTCAACGGGCTCTTTCTGAAAACATAGGTATAGCAAGAAACAAAGACATAAACGGGAACGTGTAGTTGTGACCACCACTTCCGTTCCGCTTTTTATCTTCCAGTAAATCGTTCGGCAGATCACGAAGGTCGGCAACACGTGGTTAACCACCACCACTGTACTCTGCTCAATAGTTCCCAACACAAACACTGATTTAACCTTACCGGCAACGTGTAGTTGCGACCACTACAGCCGTTCCGGGGATGGCAGTAGCTACTGTGGAAAAAGGTACACGGCAGCGTGTAGAGAATTAACCCACTTCGCTCCGCTGCAAATCCAACAAACAAATGTCCCGACTAACAAGGCTAACACGGTAACCCGAGGTCGTTTACCTCTGAGCTCCGCTCAACCAAAAGGAAAGTACTATATCCAAAACAGCAGTGTGAGTTAACTCCACTCGGCACCCCGCTTAGTCCGCCAATATCGGATTTGGGTCAGGAGGCAACTGGGCTTTCCTCCGCATAGCAGAATACCGAATTCCTCTTACCTCCTCCTTCTACAGCTGACAAAAGTCACCGCTAGCGACTCCTCGCCAAAACCCGCAGGAACGTGGCGTCTCTCCGCCAACATCAAGGAACACCGAACCAGAAGCAGAATTACGTGCATCAGCCAATCGCACAGGACCGCATTATATTTCCTGAAAGAAAGGCTCATGGAAGTTGCAGTTTCTTTAGTCATTAGGCATTAGGCAGGCGCGATGCTGTAAAATCCTGACAGTAGGTCCCCCTCCCTAGCGCCTCCTAGGGCCAGGCTTAGCAGGACATCGCCTATGGAAGAAACGAACAGCAACAGGAGCGTGCATATTCCTCAGACGAATAACTCTTCCAAGAAACCAGGTACCACAGAGATCCTCTGCGCCATTTAGAATCCCTAATGCTCCGTACCACATATTCCAGCCCCCCATCACCCTGCACTGGTGGAGGAGCACGGCACCTAGCAGACAAGGCAGGTTTCAACAGACTACAGTGAAAAACAGGATGAATCCGAAGTGAGGCAGGCAATTTCAACTTGAAAGCCACAGGGTTGATCTGTTTGAAAATGACATACGGCCCAATGTATCTGGGGTAAAAAACACTCCTCAATTTAAAACGGATGTTTCGAGTGGACAACCAGACCCTGTCCCCCACATGATACACAGGACCCACCGAGCGGTGGTGATCCGCCCATCTCTTATAGGTCTGTTTATCCTTGTTTAAATGAGTGGCCAGCTTCTTCTGAACAGCACGTAGATGACGAACCTGTGCCATAACCGCTGGTTGCCTACCCACCTCATCAGGAATGCTAACGGGTAAGACTCTCGCATCAAACCCGAAATTGGCATAAAAAGGTGACACTCCCACTGAGCTGTGCCAGCATTGTTATATGCGAATTCCGCCATCAACAACAAAGACACCCACGATTCCTGTGCTGCTAGAGCATAACATCACAGAAACTTCTTTAGGGTTTGATTTAAACGTTCTGTCTGTCCATCCGTCTGAGGATGGAAACTAGTTGAAAGCGTGGACGAGATGTGCAAAGCCTGACACCAAGATTTCCAAAAACGGGCGATGAACTGAGGTCCCCGGCCAGAAATTATGACTTCCGGTACGCCATGAAGGCGAATTACGTTAGTCAACAACAATTGTGCCGTTTGACCCGCTGTGGGAAGGTTCCTGCACAGGATAAAGTGTCCCATTTTGGTAAGGCTGTCAACTACCACCAGTACAGCCATTTTCCCCTGATCCACCGGCAACCCTGTGATAAAATCCATGCTTACACTTTGCCATGGTCTCTGAGGAATGGGCATGGGCATGAGTTTCCCTTTACTTTTGACGTTCTCATTTTTTGCGCGAGCACAGTCTTCGCACTTCTTCACCCACAGCTTAATGTCTGAGTTCATGGTCTCCCACCAAAAATGTCTCAACATTAATTGTATGTTAAATTAAATTAAATTAAATTAAATTAAATTAATTGTATGGTTTTCTTTTCCCCATGATATCCAACCATCGGAGATTCATGACACCATACAAAAGCCTTCTTTCGGACTTCCAAGGTAGGCAAGAACAATTTGTCGTTAACAAAAGGCAACCCCTGTTTCAAAGAATGACTTGTTTCTTTCCTGCTCCAAGAAGCCCAAGCAACACTAGTTTTCAGATTTTTTATGCTGTCTAAAAAGGTATCAGCCTTCAACACACATATCACTTTGGATGGCTCCACTATGGGTTCTACTGGTGACTTAGTGTCGTTATCCTCCCCGTTCTCCAAATGGGATAGGGTATCGGCCTTTCTGTTGTCACTATCGGGTCTGAAATTGATTATGAAATCGTATTCAGCGAAGAATAGCATCCACCTCATCTGTCTCTGTGTCAAATGTCTAGCTGTCTTCATATACTGAAGGTTACGATGATCAGAGTATACCGTGACTGGAAACACCGCCCCCCAAAGATACTGTCTCCACTCCTGAAAAGGCTGTTTAATGGCCAAAAGCTCTTTCTCAGCAATCGTGTAATTCATTTCTGCAGGGCTTAGTTTCTTTGACAAATAGGCCATTGGATGCAATTGTCCTGTATGCTGATCTCTTTGTGACAAAATTGACCCTATAGCCTCATCCGAAGCATCTGCTTCTACAATGAAGGGAATCTCAGGTTTTGGATGAGCCAATATCGGTGCTGAAGTGAATGCATGTTTTAGATAAACAAAAGCATCATCCGCCTCCTTGGACCACTGAAAAACAACACCTTTTCTGAGTAACCTAGACAAAGGAACTGCTACCTTGAAAAAGTGGAGGATGAACCGTCTGTAATAATTGGCAAAGCCTAGAAAGCATTGCACTTCTCTTACAGACTTTGGCACTGGCCATATTTGTACTTCCTGAACCTTACGTTCTGCCATTTGCAACCCTTCAGAGCAAAGCATCGCTCCCAAGAATTCCACCTTGTTCACACTGAATTCACACTTACTCAGTTTACAAAAAAGGGTATGTTCTCTCATACGCTGCAGGACCTGGACCACATGTGCGGTATGCGTTCTAACATCCTCTGAGTAAATCAGAATGTCGTCTATCTACACTACGACACTATGTCCACAACTCCCTCAAGACATCGTTAAGAAAGAACTGGAATGCCGCCGGGGCGTTACACAACCCGAACGGCATCACAGTATATTCAAACAACCCATAACGTGTCTTGAAGGCAGTTTTCCATTCATCCCCTTCACGAACATGCACCAAGTGGTATGCTCCACGGAGGTCTAGCCTGGTGTATATCTGGGCGTTTCTCACTTGGTCTAATAAAACAGAGATAAGAGGCAGAGGGTATCTATTACGTACTGTGTATTTGTTCAACATTCTGGAATCAACAGAGGCCCTCAAAACACCATTTGCTTTTGCAATAAAAAATAAAGGAGAGGCTGCAGGGGATTTGGAAGGTCTAATGAAGCCTACCTTTTGAGAATGGTCTAAATAGTCTTTCAGGTGTTTAGTTTCTGGAACGGATAAAGCGTACACACAACATGAAGGTATTGGTGCCCCATCCACCAGATCTATACAACAAACGTACTCTCTGTGTGGAGGTAACTTCTCAGCCATGCTCTCACTAAACACATCTTTGTATAACTGATAAGCCTTGGGTAAGGACACTTCTTTTTCAGCAGCCGTGGCGACTACAGAAGGAAAAGACAATGCTGCTGCCTGAGTGAGCTGAGAGGACACAAAATGTGCTTGACAATCTATTGACAAAAACGTATAGTTTTTCTTTTCCAATCAACAATAGGGTTGTGAAAGCTCAGCCATGGCATTCCCAACATTATCTCATTCTGAGGTGCCTCAATAATGTTCAAAGATAACTCATCTTTGTGTTCCCCTTCTGGAACCAGAACAGACAGCATGACTTTCTCAGTCTGTTCAGTGATCAACCCAGATTTTAATGGTTTCCCATCCACTGCCCAAACTTCCTCTGGTTTCTCTCTGGACACACGATTTAAGGAGAGTCTTGTCACCAACCCACTGTCAATAAAGTTTCCCGTGACACCCGAATCAATCATCACCAATACCTGGTAATTGTTCCTGTGGCTCTCCAAACTCATGGGCAGAACTATATTTGACATAGAATCAGGCACTGTCTCAATGGACAAAGAAGGAAGCTTCCATTGCACTGCTTCCTCTGAACTATCCTTACTGTCTTCATGTCTAATGCCTATATTGGACACTGCTAACTTTTTCCTGGACCATCCCCCTGTATTTTTAGGTTTGGAGGGACATTCCTTTACGTAATGGTCTTTCTTGCCACAATACATGCAAAGGCCCTGAACCCTGTAACTTTTTCTCTCTTCCCTGGACAACGGGGCTCGGACAGCTCCTATTTCCATAGGTTAATTTCCATCCATAGAAGGAGGCAACCCTTTGCGAGAGGATGTTTCATACCTTGCGTAGCCTCTCTCCCATTTTCTTCTCTCACCTCCTCTTTCTGCTAACCGACCATCCAGCCTCAAAGTTAAATTAATCATGTCCGCACATGTAGTTGGCTGATGGTCGATCTGAGCGATAATATCCCTTAACCCATCCCTGAGTCCTTGGTAGAAAATTGACAATTGTTTTTTTTCTGACCAGGAAGGTCTGCCACTAATCTATTGAAGGTTGTTAAATATGTGACCAAATCATTCCTACCTTCTCTGAGTTCCAATAGTTCCTTGTCTGCACTAAAAGTGGTTGCTCTCCTATCAAATACCCTTTCAAACTCGGCCCTAAAAGCTGACCAATCAGACAACACAGCATCGTTGTTCCTCACTAGAGGAACGGCCCAGTTTGCAGCATCCCCAACCAGATAAGAGATGGCGAATGCCACTCGGGGGTGATTATTCGGAAAGGAGGCTGGTTTGCAAGAAAAGTGCAGCATTATCTGTGTAAGGAACACCTGTGTCTTAGAAGGATCCCGTGAATATCGCTCAGGACTTGCCAAAGGAAAGGGCGGAGGGACGGTGACCTGTATCTGAGGATTCTGAAGTGAAGCATCGAAAGGATTTCTAGATAACATATCTACTTTTTCTCGTAACGCAGAGGTTTCTGCTCTAGATGCAGCCAATTCTTGCTGCACTAATACTAATGCCTGGAGAACATCCTCCATGGATGCCATTACCTCCACCAACCAGATCGGGCAGAGCTACATATCTTGGGCGCGTAATTCTGTCAGAACACGCTCCACAGGATCCGGATGATGAGATAAGGGTCCACCTCCTGACGTTACCAGCACCCTGAATATATAACACAGGGTGCTCGCACTATCAGGTGAGGGAAAAAGGTAAGGGAAAGGGTCAGCAGGGAGAAAGGACCTGAAATGACAAAAACAACACAATGTATAAACAGGGCAACATGAATGACTACTCTGATGTATTCTCGCTAAACCCTTAATACCTAATATATATCTTAGCCAGTCCTTCTATGATTATAACGTTTGGTATTCTATCCTGAGGTTTCTAGAAACAAACACAACAAATAAAAGCAGTTGGTACTCATGTATAGCATACAACATATAGCGATAATGAGATTGATTTCTAGCACCCCATTCAAGAGAAATAGTTACCTTCTTATCCCTGCTGGAAACGATGTAGTGATTATCCCTTTTCCCCCATGGAATGATAAAGATAGGAAACCACTCTTCCTCCAGAGTGCTTCCATGTATTTGACCTTTCAACGAGCTCTTTCTGAAACCATAGGTATAGCAAGAAACAAAGATATAAACGGGAACGTGTAGTTGTAACCACCACTTCCGTTCTGCTTTTTATCTTCCAGTAAATCGTTTGGCAGATCACGAAGGTCGGCAACACGTGGTTAACCACCACCACTGTGCTCCGCTCAATAGTTCCCAACACGAACACTGATTGAACCTTACCGGCAACGTGTAGTTGCGACCACTACAGCCATTCCGGGGATGGCAGTAACTACTGTCGAAAAAGGCACACGGCAGCGTGTAGAGAATTAACCCACTTCGCTCCGCTGCAAATCCAACAAACAAATGTCTCGACTAACAAGGCTAACACGGTAACCCGAGGTCGTTTACCTCTGAGCTCCGCTCAACCAAAAAGAAAGTACTATAACCAAAACGACAGTGCGAGTTAACTCCACTCGGCACCCCGCTTAGTCCGCCAATATCGGATTTGGGTCAGGAGGCAACTGGGCTTTCCTCCGCATAGCGGAATACCGAATTCCTCTTACCTCCTCCTTCTACAGCTGACAAAAGTCACCTCTAGCGATTCCTCGCCAAGACCCGCAGGAACGCGGCGTCTCTCCTCCAACATCAAGGAACACAGAACCAGAAGCAGAATTACGCGCATCAGCCAATCGCGCAGGACCGCATTATATTTCCTGAAAGAAAGGCTTATGGAAGTTGTAGTTTCTTTAGGCATTAGGTAGGCACGATGTTGTAAAATCCTGACTCTTTCCACACCTCTGCTGTTTCTTTCTGCACTTCTCCTGCTTCTTTCTGCACCACTCTTGCTTCTTTCTGCACCTCTATTGCTTCTTTCTGCACTTTTATTGCCTCTTTCTGCACCCTTCTGCCTACTTCTGCACATCTGTTGGTTCTTCCTGCATGCTTTTGCTGTTTTCTGAACCTCTCTTACAAATGTCTGCATCCCTCTTGCCTCTTTCTGTACCCCTCTTACATCTTTCTGCACCTCTATTGCTTCTTTCTGCACCTCTTTTGCAAATGTCTACACCCCTCTTATCTTTCTGCATCCCTCTTGCCTGTTTCTCTACCTCTGATGCTTCTTTCTATACTTCTCTTGCCTCTTTCTGCACCCCTCTTTCCTCCTTCTGTACCTCTCTTTCCTCTTTCTGCACCCCTCTTGCCTCTTTATGCACCTTTCTTGCCTCTTTATGCACCAGTCTTTTGCTTCTTTATACACTTCTCTTGCCACTTTCTACACCCCTCGTGCCTCTTTCTGCACCTCTGTTGGTTCTTTCTGCACTGCTCTTGCTTCTTTCTCCACCTCTGTTGGTTCTTTCTGCACTGCTCTTTCTTCTTTCTTCACTCTTTTGCCTGTTTCTATGATTCTCTTCACTCTTTCTGTACTTTTCTTGTCTCCTACTGCCCCTCTGTTGCCTCTTCTTGCCTCTTTCTGTACCCCTCTTGCCTCTTTCTGCACCTCTGTTGCTTGTTTCTGCAACTCTATTGCTTATTGCATTGCCCCTCTCGCCTCTTTCCTCACCTCTGTTGCTTCTTTCTGCACTGCTCTTGCTACTTTCTGCACATCTCTTGCAAATTTCTGCACCCATCTTGCCTCTTTCTGCACCTCTGTTGGTTCTTTCTGAACAGCTCTTGCTTTTTCTGAACCTCTCTTGCAAATGGCTGCACCCCTCTTGCCTATTTCTGCACTACTCTTCCCTCTTTCTGCACCTCTGTTGCTACTTTCTGCACAGCTCTTTCTTCTTTCTGCATCCCTCTTGCCTCTTTCTGTACCTCTCTTGCCTTTTTCGGCACCCCTCTTGCCTCTTTCTGTACCCTTGTTCCTTCATTCTGCACCTTTCTGCCATGCTCCTGCACGTGTCTTACCTCTTTCTGCACCTCTGTTGCTTCTTTCTGTACTTCTCTTGCTTTATTCTGTACCTCTCTTGGTACGTTCTGCACCTCTCTTACCTTTTTCTGCACCTCTGTTGCTTCTTACTGCACTTTTCTTTCTTCTTTCTGTACCCCTCTTGACTCTTTCCACATCTCTGTTGTTTCTTTCTGCGCTTCTCCTGCTTCTTTCTGCGCCACTCTTGCTTCTTTCTGTACCTCTCTTGCATATGTATGCACATCTCTTGTCTCTTTCTACTCCCCTCTTACCTCTTTCTTCACCTTGTTTCCTTCGTTCTGCACTTCTGTTGCCTGTTTCTGCACATATGTTGGTTCTTTCTGCATGCTATTGTTGTTTTCTGAACCTCTCTTACAAATGTGTGCATCCCTCCTGCCTCTTTCTGCACCCCTCTTGCATCGTTTTGCACCTCTATTGCTTCTTTCTGCACCTCTTTTGCAAATGTCTACACCCCTCGTATCTCTTTCTGCATCCCTCTTGCCTGTTTCTCTACCTCAGTTGCTTCTTTCTACACTTCTCTTGCCTCTTTCTGCACCCCTCTTTCATCCTTATGTACCTCTCTAGTCTCTTTCTACACTCCTCTTGTCTCTTTCTGCACCTTTCTTGCCTCTTTCTGCACCCCTCTTGTCTCGTTCTGCACCTCTGTTGCTTGTTTCTGCAACTCTATTGCTTATGTCTTTGCCCCTCTTGCCTCTTTCCTCACCTATGTTGCTTCTTTCTGCACCTTTCTTGCCTCTTTATGCACCCCTCTTGTCTCTTTCTGCACCTCTGTTGCTTGTTTTTGTTTCTGCTACTCTATTGCTTATTTCTTTGCCCCTCTTGCCTCTTTCCTCACTGATCTTGCTAATTTATGTGCCTCTCTTGGTTCTTTCTGAACAGCTCTTGCTTTTTCTGAACCTCTCTTGCAAATGGCTGCACCCTTCTTGCCTATTTCTGCACTACGCTTCCCTCTTTCTGCACCTCTGTTGCTACGTTCTGCACTGCTCTTTATTCTTTCTGCACCTCCCCTTTTTATTTCTGCACCTCATTTATAAACCTCTGCACCCATATTGCCTCTTTCTGCACCACTCTTGCTTCTTTCTGTACCTCTCTTGCACATTTCTGCACATCTCTTGTCTCTTTCTACACCCCTCTTACCTCTTTCTTCACCTCGCTTTCTTTGTTCTGAACTTCCGTTGCCTCTTTCTGCACATCTGTTGGTTCTTTCTGCATGCTTTTGCTGCTTTCCAAACCTTTCTTACAAATGTCTGCATCCCTCTTGCCTCTTTCTGCACCCCTCTTGCATCTTTCTGCACCTCTTTTGCAAATGTCTACACCCCTCGTATCTCTTTCTGCATCCCTCTTGCCTGTTTCTCTACCTCTGTTGCTTCTTTCTACACTTCTCTTGCCTCTTTCTGCACCCCTCTTTCCTCTGTATGTACCTCTCTAGTCTCTTTCTGCACCCTCTTGCCTCATTCTGCACCTTTCTTGCCTCTTTATGCACCAGTCTTTTGCTTTTTATACACTTCTCGTGTCACTTTCTGCACCCCACTTGCCTCTTTCTGCACCTCTGTTGGTTCTTTCTGCACTGCTCTTTCTTCTTTCTATACTCTTTTGCCTGTTTCTGTGACTCTCTTGACTCTTTCTGTACTTTTCTTGTCTCCTACTGCACCTCTGTTGCCTCTTTCTGCACCTTTCTTGCCTCTTTCTGCTCCCCTCTTGTCTCTTTATGCACCTCTGTTGGTTCTTTCTACACTGCTCTTGCTTCTTTCTCCACCTCTGTTGGTTCTTTCCGCAGTGCTCTTTCTTCTTTCTACACTCTTTTGCCTGTTTCTTCAACCCTCTTGACCCCTTCTGTACTCTTCTTGTCTCCTATTGCACCTCTGTTGCCTCTTTCTGCACCTTTCTTGCCTATTTCTGCACCCCACTTGTCTCTTTCTGCACCTCTGTTGCTTGTTTCAGCAACTCTATTGCTTATTTCTTTGCCTCTCTAGCCTCTTTCCTCACCTCTGTTGCTTCTTTCTGCACTGCTCTTGCTAACTTCTGTGCCTCTCTTGGTTCTTTCTGGACAGCTCTTACTTTTTCTGAACCTCTCTTGCAAACGGCTGCACCCTTTGCCTATTTCTGCACTACTCTTTCCTCTTTCTGCACCTCTGTTGCTACGTTCTAAACTGCTCTTTATTCTTTCTGCACCTCTCCTATTTCTTTCGGCACCTCTCTTATAAACCTTTGCACCCATATTGCCTCTTTCTGTGCCACTCTTGCCTCTTTCTGCACCTCTTTGGCTTCTTACTGCACTTCTCTTGCTTCTTTCTGAACTGCTCTTGCTTCTTTCAGCACTTCTCTTGCAAAAGTCTGACCCCTCTTGCCTCTTTCCACACCCCTCTTGCCTCTGTCTGCACCGCTCTTGCCTCTTTCTACACCTCTTTTGGTTCTTTCTGCACCTCTGTTGGTTCTTTCTGTATTTCTTTTGCCTTTTTATGTGACTTTCTTACCTCTTTCTGTACTTATCTTGCCTCTTTCTGCATCCCTGTTGCTTCTTTCTGCATTACTCTTGCCTCTTTCTGCAGTCCTCTTGAATCTTTTTATTACTTTGTTGCTTCTTTCTGCACTTCATTTGCTTTTTTCTACACCTCTGTTGTTTTTTTCTTGCCTCTTTTGCCTCTTTCTATACCCCTCTTGCCAATTTCAGCACCTCTTTAGCTTCTTTCTACAGTTCTCTTGCCTTTTTCTGTACCCCTCTTGCCTTTTCTGTACCTCTGTTGGTTCTTTCTGCACGCATCTTGCCTTTTCTGCACGCATCTTGCCTCTTTCTGTACCTCTGTTGGTTCATTCTAGATGCTCTTGCTTCTTTTTGTACCTCTCTCACAAATTTCTGCAACCCTCTTGAATCTTTCCGCACCCCTCTTTCCTCTTTCTGCACTTCTCTTGGGTCTTTCTACAGTGTTCTTTCTTCTTTAGGTACCTCTTTTGCCTGTTTCTGCTACTCTCTTGCCTCTTTCTAAACTTCTCTTGACTCTTTCTACACCCCTGTTGCTTCTTTCTGTACTTCTTGTAGCTCTTTCTGCACCCCTGTTGCTTCTTTATGCACTGCTCTTGCTTCTTTCTGCAACTCTCATAAATTTTGGCAACCCATTTCCCTCTTTCTGCACCCCTCATGCCTTTTTTGAATCTCTGTTGCTTCTTTCTGCACTTCTCTTGCTTCTTTCTCAACCTATGTTGCTTATTTCTGCACCTCTCTTACAAACTTCTGCACTGCTCCTGCTTCTTTCTGCACCTCTCTTACAAATGTCTTCACCCCTCTTGCCTCTGTCTGCTCCCGTCTTGACTTTCTTTTGCACCCCTCTTGCCTCTTACTGCACCTCGGTTGGTTTTTTCTGCACCTCATTTGCAAATTTCTGCTCTATCTTTGCCTCTTTCTGTACCCCTCTTGCCTATTTCTGCATGCCTCAGTTGGTTCTTTCTGCAGTGTTCTAGCTTCTTTCTGTAAATCTCTTGCACATTTCTGATCCACCTTTGCTTCTTTCTGCACCCCTTTTGCCTCTTTCTGCATGTCTCTTGCCTCTTTCTGCACCTCTGTTGCTTCTTTCTGTACTTCTCTTGCTTCTTTCTGCACATCTGTTTGTTCTTTCTGCACTTCTCTTGCCTTTGTATGCACCCCTCTTGTCTCTTTCTGCACCTCTGTTGATCTTTATGCGCCTCCCTTACATATTTATGCACCCCTCTTCCCTCGTTCCGTACTCCTCTTCTATTTTTCTGTAACTCTGTTGCTTCTTTCTGTACTTCTCTTCCTTCTTCTGCACCTCTCTTGCTTTTTTTACACTTCTCTTACACACTTCTGTACCCCTCTTGCCTCTTTCTGCACCTCTCGTGCCTCTTTCTATACCCCTCTTGCCTCTTTTTGCACCTCTGCTTGTTCTTTCTGCACTACACTTGCTTCTTTATGCACCTCTCTTACAAATTTCTGCAACTGTCTTGCCTCTTTCTGTACCTCTCTTGCCTCTTTCTTCCACCTCTGTTGGTTCTTGCTGCACTGTTCTTTCTTCTTTCAGCACCTCTTTTGCTTGTTCCTGTGACTCTCTTTCTTCTTTCTGTACTTCTCTAGTTCCATTCTGCACCTCTGTTGCTTCTTTCTGCAATTCTATTGCTTCTTGCGGTACCTCTGTTGCTTCTTTCTGCACCTGTCTTGCAATGATCTGGACTCACCTTGCATCTTTCCGCACACTTCTTCCCTCTTTCTGCACCTCTGTTGGTATTTCTGCACTTGTATTGCTTCTTTGGGTATCTCTGTTGCTACTTTCCGCACCTCACTTACAAACTTCTGCACCCATCTTGCCTCTTTCTGTACCTCTCTTGCAACCTTCTGCATGTCTGTTTGTTCTTTTTGCACCCCTCTTGCCTCTTTCTGCACCCATTGTGCCTCTTTCTGTACCTCTTTTTCTTCTTTCTGTACTTCTGTTGTCTCTTTCTTTTTCCCTCCTGTCTCTTTCTGCTCCTCTGCTGGTTCTTTCTGCACTGCTCTTGCTTCTTTCTGTACCTCCCTTGCACGTTTCTGCCCCCACCTGCCTCTTTCTGCGCTTCTCTTCCCTCTTTCTGTACTTCTCTTACTTCTTAACCCACCTCTCTTGCTTCTTTCTAAACCTCTCTTACAAACGTCTGCATCCTTCTTGCCTCTTTCTGCACCTCTCATCTCTTTTTGTACCCTCTCTTGCCTCTTTTGGCACCCCTCTTGCCTCTTTCTGCACCTCTCCTATCGCTTTTTGCACCCATCTTGCCTCTTTCTGGACCTCTTTTGCTCCTTTGTGCAGTTTTCTTGCCTTTTTCTGCAGCACCCCTCTTGCCTCTTTCTGCACCTGTTTGTTCTTTCTGCACTGCTCTTGCTTCTTTCTGCACCTCCCTTGCACATTTACGCCCCTTCTTGTCTCTTTATGCACTTCTCTTCCCTCTTTCTGTACTTCTCTTGCTTCTTACCACACCTCTCTTGCTTCTTTCTGCACCTCTCTTACAAACCTCTGCAACCCTCTTGCCTCTTTCTCTACTTTTCTTATCTCCTTCTGTACTCCTCTTCCTTCTATCTGCACATCTGTTGTTTCTTTCTGCACTTCTCTTGCCTTTTTCTGAATCCCTCCTCCTTCTTATTGCACCTCTGTTGTTTCTTTCTTCACTTCTCTTGGCTCTTTCTGCATGCCTTTTGCATCTTTCTGAAACCGTCTTGCCTCTTCTGTACCCCTATTGCCTCTTTCTGCAACTCTGCTTGTTCTTTCTGCACTGCTCTTACCTCTTTCTGCACCTGTCTTTTAATGTTCTGCACCCCTTTTGCCTCTTTCTGTACCTCTCGAGCAACTTTCTGTATCTCTGTTTGTTCTTTCTGTGCCCTCTTGCCTCTTTCTGCACCTCTCTTGCCTCTTTCTATACCCCTCTTACCTATATCTGCACTTCTCTTGCCTCTTTCTGCCCCCTCTTCCCTCTTTCTGTACCTCTTTTGCTTCTTTCTGTACTTGTCATCTCTTTCCTTTCCCCTCTTGCCTGTTTCTACACCTCTGCTAGTTCTTTCTGCACTGCGCTTGCTTCTTTCTGTACCTCCCTTGCAAATGTATGTCCCCTCTTGCCTCTTTCTACAGTTCTCTTCCCTCTTTCCGTACTTCTCTTGCTTCTTACTGCACCTCTCTTGCTTCTTTTTGTACCTCTCTTATAAACCTCTAACCCCTCTTGCCTCTTTCTGCACCTCTCTTATCTCTTGTCGCACCCCTCTAACCTCTTTATGCACCTCTTTTGCTTCTGTCTGCACTTCTCTTGCCATTTTCTGCAGCATTCCTCTTACCTTTTTCTGCACCTCTGTTGGTTCTTTCTGCACTGCTCTTGCTTCTTTCTGCACCTCCCTTGCAAATTTCTGCCCCCCTCTTTCCTCTTTCTGTACTTCTCTTGCTTCTTACCGCACCTCTCTTGCTTCTTTTTGCACCTCTCTTACAAACCTCTGCAACCCTCTTGCCTCTCTGTACTCCTTTTCCTTCTCTCTGCACCACTGTTACTTCTTTCTGTACTTCTCTTGCCTTTTTCTGAATCCCTCTTCCTTCTTATTGCACCTCTGTTGTTTCTTTCTGCACTTCTCTTGCCTCTTTCTGCATGCCTCTTGCATCTTTCTGCAATCGTCTAGCCTCTTTCTGTACCTCTATTGCTTCTTTCTGCATCTCTGTTTGTTCTTTCTGTACACCTCTTGCTTCTTTCTGCCCCTCTCTTGCATCTTCCTACACCGCTCTTGCCTCTATCTGCACCTCTCTTGCCTCTTTCTGCACCCCTCTTGCCTCTTTCAGTACCTCTTTTGCTTCTTTCCGCACCTCTGCTTGTTCTTTCTGCACTGCTCTTACTTCTTTCTGCACCTGTCTTGTAAAGTTCTGCACCCCTCTTGCCTCTTTCTGACTCTCTTGCAAACTTCTACATCTCTGTTTGTTCTTTATGCACTCCTCTTGCCTCTTTCTGCACCTATCTTTCCTCTTTCTGCACCCCTCTTGCTTCTTTCTGCACCTCTTTTGCTTCTTTCTGCACTTCTGTCATCTCTCTCTTTTTCACTCTTGATTCTTCCTGCACCTCTGCTGGTTGTTTCTGTACTGCTCTTGCTTCTTTCAGCACCTCCTTTGCAAATTTCAGCTCCCTCTTTCCTCTTTTAGCACTTCTCTTCCCTCTTTCTTTACTTCTCTTGCTTCTTACCCCACCTCTCTTGCTTTTTTCTTCCCCTCTCTTACAAACCTCTGCACCCCTCTTGCCTCTTTCTGCACTTCTCTTGCCTTTTTCTGCAGCACCCCTCTTGCCTCTTTCTGCACCTCTGTTTGTTCTTTTTGCACTGCTCTTGCTTCTTTCTGCACCTCCCTTGCAAATTTCTTCCCCCTCTTGCCGCTTTCTGCACTTCTCTTCCCTTTTATGTGAACTTCACTTGCTTCTTACCGCACCTCTCTTGCTTCTTTCTGCACCTCTCTTACTACCCTCTGCAACCCCCTTGCCTCTTTCTCTACCTCTCATATCTCCTTCTGTACTCCTCTTCCTTCTCTCTGCACCTCTGTTGTTTCTTTCTGCACTTCTCTTGCCTTTTTTGAATCCCTCTCCCTTCTTATTGTACCTCTGTTGTTTCTTTCTGCACTTCTCTTGCCTCTTTCTGCATGCCTCTTGTATCTTTCTGCAAAAGTCTTGCCTCTTTATGTACCCCTATTGCCTCTTTCCGCACCTCTGCTTGTGCTTTCTGCACCCCTCTTGACTTTTCTGTACCTCTCTTGCAACTTTCTGCATCTCTGTTTGTTCTTTCTGTACACCTCCTGCCTCTTTCTGCCCCTCTCTTGCATCTTTCTACACCCGTCTTGCCTCTATCTGCACCTCTCTTGCCTCTTTCTGCACCCCTCTTGCCTCTTTCTGTACCTCTTTTGCTTCTTTCCGTACCTCTGCTTGTTCTTTCTGCACTGCTCTTACTTCTTTCTGCACCTGTCTTGTAATGTTCTGCACCCCTCCTGCCTCTTTCTGTACCTCTCTTGCAACCTTCTATATCTCTGTTTGTTCTTTCTGCACCCCTCTTGCCTCTTTATGCACCTATCTTCCTCTTTCTGCACCCCTCTTGCTTCTTTCTGCACCTCTTTTGCTTCTTTCTGCACTTCTGTCATCTCTTTCTTGTTCACTCTTGCCTCTTCCTGCACCTCTGCTGGTTGTTTCTGCACTGCCTTGCTTCTTTCGGCATCTCCCTTGCAAATGTCAGCTCCCTCTTGCCTCTTTCAGCACTTCTCTTCCCTCTTTCTGTACTTCTCTTGCTTCTTACCCTACCTCTCTTGCTTCTTTCTTCCCCTCTCTTACAAACCTCTGCACCCCTCTTGCCTCTTTCTGCATTTCTCTTGCCTTTTTCGGCAGCACCCCTCTCGCCTCTTTCTGCACCTCTGTTTGTTCTTTCTGCACTGCTCTTTTTTCTTTCCGCACCTCCATTGCACATTTCTTCCCCCTCTTGCCGCTTTCTGCACTTCTCTTCCCTTTTTCTGTACTTCTCTTTCTTCTTACCGCACCTCTCTTGCTTCTTTCTGCACCTCTCTTACAAACCTCTGCAACCCTCTTGCCTCTTTCTCTACCTCTCTTATCTCATTCTGTACTCCTCTTCCTTCTCTCTGCACCTCTGTTGTTTCTTTCTGCACTTCTCTTGCCTTTTTCTGAATCCCTCTTCCTTCTTATTGCTACCTCTGTTGTTTCTCTCTGCACTTCTCTTGCCTCTTTCTGAATTCCTCTTGCATCTTTCTGCAACCGTCTTGCCTCTTTCTTTACTCCTATTGCCTCTTTCCGCACCCCTGCTTGTTCTTTTTGCACCATCTTACTTCTTTTTGCACCTGTCTTGTAATGTTCTGTATCCCTATTGCCTTTTCTTTACCTCTCTTGCAACTTACTGCATCTCTGTTTGTTCTTTCTGCACTGCTCTTGCTTCTTTCTGCACCTCCCTTGCAAATTTCTGCCCCCCTCTTGCCGCTTTCTGCACTTCTCTTTCCTCTTTCTGTACTTCTCTTGCTTCTTACCGCACCTCTCTTGCTTCTTTTTGCATCTCTCTTACAAACCTCTGCAACCCTCTTGCCTCTCTGTACTCCTTTTCCTTCTCTCTGCACCACTGTTACTTCTTTCTGTACTTCTTTTGCCTTTTTCTGAATCCCTCTTCCTTCTTATTGCACCTCTGTTGTTTCTTTCTGCACTTCTCTTGCCTCTTTCTGCATGCCTCTTGCATCTTTCTGCAATCGTCTAGCCTCTTTCTGTACCTCTATTGCTTCTTTCTGCATCTCTGTTTGTTCTTTCTGTACACCTCTTGCTTCTTTCTGCCCCTCTCTTGCATCTTCCTACACCGCTCTTGCCTCTATCTGCACCTCTCTTGCCTCTTTCTGCACCCCTCTTGCCTCTTTCAGTACCTCTTTTGCTTCTTTCCGCACCTCTGCTTGTTCTTTCTGCACTGCTCTTACTTCTTTCTGCACCTGTCTTGTAAAGTTCTGCACCCCTCTTGCCTCTTTCTGACTCTCTTGCAAACTTCTACATCTCTGTTTGTTCTTTATGCACTCCTCTTGCCTCTTTCTGCACCTATCTTTCCTCTTTCTGCACCCCTCTTGCTTCTTTCTGCACCTCTTTTGCTTCTTTCTGCACTTCTGTCATCTCTCTCTTTTTCACTCTTGATTCTTCCTGCACCTCTGCTGGTTGTTTCTGTACTGCTCTTGCTTCTTTTAGCACCTCCTTTGCAAATTTCAGCTCCCTCTTTCCTCTTTTAGCACTTCTCTTCCCTCTTTCTTTACTTCTCTTGCTTCTTACCCCACCTCTCTTGCTTTTTTCTTCCCCTCTCTTACAAACCTCTGCACCCCTCTTGCCTCTTTCTGCACTTCTCTTGCCTTTTTCTGCAGCACCCCTCTTGCCTCTTTCTGCACCTCTGTTTGTTCTTTTTGCACTGCTCTTGCTTCTTTCTGCACCTCCCTTGCAAATTTCTTCCCCCTCTTGCCGCTTTCTGCACTTCTCTTCCCTTTTATGTGAACTTCACTTGCTTCTTACCGCACCTCTCTTGCTTCTTTCTGCACCTCTCTTACTACCCTCTGCAACCCCCTTGCCTCTTTCTCTACCTCTCATATCTCCTTCTGTACTCCTCTTCCTTCTCTCTGCACCTCTGTTGTTTCTTTCTGCACTTCTCTTGCCTTTTTTGAATCCCTCTCCCTTCTTATTGCACCTCTGTTGTTTCTTTCTGCACTTCTCTTGCCTCTTTCTGCATGCCTCTTGTATCTTTCTGCAAAAGTCTTGCCTCTTTATGTACCCCTATTGCCTCTTTCCGCACCTCTGCTTGTGCTTTCTGCACCCCTCTTGACTTTTCTGTACCTCTCTTGCAACTTTCTGCATCTCTGTTTGTTCTTTCTGTACACCTCCTGCCTCTTTCTGCCCCTCTCTTGCATCTTTCTACACCCGTCTTGCCTCTATCTGCACCTCTCTTGCCTCTTTCTGCACCCCCCTTGCCTCTTTCTGTACCTCTTTTGCTTCTTTCCGTACCTCTGCTTGTTCTTTCTGCACTGCTCTTACTTCTTTCTGCACCTGTCTTGTAATGTTCTGCACCCCTCCTGCCTCTTTCTGTACCTCTCTTGCAACCTTCTACATCTCTGTTTGTTCTTTCTGCACCCCTCTTGCCTCTTTATGCACCTATCTTCCTCTTTCTGCACCCCTCTTGCTTCTTTCTGCACCTCTTTTGCTTCTTTCTGCACTTCTGTCATCTCTTTCTTGTTCACTCTTGCCTCTTCCTGCACCTCTGCTGGTTGTTTCTGCACTGCCTTGCTTCTTTCGGCATCTCCCTTGCAAATATCAGCTCCCTCTTGCCTCTTTGAGCACTTCTCTTCCCTCTTTCTGTACTTCTCTTGCTTCTTACCCTACCTCTCTTGCTTCTTTCTTCCCCTCTCTTACAAACCTCTGCACCCCTCTTGCCTCTTTCTGCATTTCTCTTGCCTTTTTCAGCAGCACCCCTCTCGCCTCTTTCTGCACCTCTGTTTGTTCTTTCTGCACTGCTCTTTTTTCTTTCCGCACCTCCCTTGCACATTTCTTCCCCCTCTTGCCGCTTTCTGCACTTCTCTTCCCTTTTTCTGTACTTCTCTTTCTTCTTACTGCACCTCTCTTGCTTCTTTCTGCACCTCTCTTACAAACCTCTGCAACCCTCTTGCCTCTTTCTCTACCTCTCTTATCTCATTCTGTACTCCTCTTCCTTCTCTCTGCACCTCTGTTGTTTCTTTCTGCACTTCTCTTGCCTTTTTCTGAATCCCTCTTCCTTCTTATTGCTACCTCTGTTGTTTCTCTCTGCACTTCTCTTGCCTCTTTCTGCATTCCTCTTGCATCTTTCTGCAACCGTCTTGCCTCTTTCTTTACTCCTATTGCCTCTTTCCGCACCCCTGCTTGTTCTTTTTGCACCATCTTACTTCTTTTTGCACCTGTCTTGTAATGTTCTGTATCCCTATTGCCTTTTCTTTACCTCTCTTGCAACTTACTGCATCTCTGTTTGTTCTTTCTGTACCCCTCTTGCCTCTTTCTGCCCCTCTCTTGCCTCTTCCTACACCCCTCTTGCCTCTATCTGCACCTCTCTTGCCTCTTTCTGCACCCCTCTTGCCTCTTTCTGTACCTATTTTGCTTCTTTCTGTACTTGTCAACTTTTTCCATTCCCCTCTTGCCTCTTTCTGCATCTCTGCTAGTTCTTTCCGCACTGCTCTGGCTTCTTTCTGCACCTCTCTTGCAAATTTCTGCCCCCTCTTGCCTCTTTATGCAGTTCTCTTCCCTCTTTATGTCATTCTCTTGCTTCTTACCGCACCTCTCTAGCTCCTTTCTGTACCTCTCTTATAAACCTCTACATCCCTCTTACCAATTCCTTTACCTCTCTTAATTCTTGTCGCACCCCTCTAGCCTCTTTATGCTCCTCTTTTGCTTCTTTCTGCACTTCTCTTGCTGTTTTCTGCAGCATCCCTTTTACCTCTTTCTGCACCTCTGTTGGTTCTTTCTGCACTGCTCTTGTTTCTTTCTGCACCTCCTTTGCCAATTTCTGCCCCCTCTTGCCGCTTTCTGCACTTCTCTTCCCTCTTTCTGTGAACTTCACTTGCTTCTTACCGCACCTCTCTTGATTTTTTCTGCACCTCTCTTACAATTCTCTGCACCCCTCTTGCCTCTTTCTGTACCTCTCCTAATGCTTTTTGCACCCATCTTGCTTCTCTCTGCTCCTCTTTTGCTCCTTTCTGCACTTTTCTTGACTTTTTCTGCAGCAATCCTCTTGCTTTTTTCTGTACCTCTGTTGGTTCTTTCTGTACTGCTCTTGCTTCTTTCTGCACCTCCCTTGCATCTTTCTGCACCTCTTTTGCAAATGTCTACACACCTCGTATCTCTTTCTGCATCCCTCTTGCCTGTTTCTCTACCTCTGTTGCTTCTTTCTACACTTCTCTTGCCTCTTTCCTCTTTATGTAACTCTCTAGTCTGTTTCTGCACCCTCTTGCCTCTTTCTGCACCTTTCTTGCCTCTTTATGCACCAGTCTTTTGCTTCTTTATACACTTCTCTTTCCTCTTTCTGCCCCTCTTGTCTCTTTCTGCACCTCTGTTGGTTCTTTCTACACTGCTCTTGCTTCTTTCTCCACCTCTGTTTTTCTTTCTGCACTGCTCTTACTTCTTTCTACACTCTTCTGCCTGTTCCTGCAACTCTCTTGACTCTTTCTGTACTCTTCTTGTCTCCTACTGCACCTCTGTTGCCTCTTTCTGCACCGTTCTTGCCTCTTTCTGCACCCCTCTTGCCTCTTTCCTCACCTCTGTTGCTTCTTTCTGCACTGCTCTGGCTAACTTCTGTGCCTCTCTTGGTTCTTTCTGGACAGCTCTTGCTTTTTCTGAACCTCTCTTGCAAATGGTTGCACCCCTTTGCCTATTTCTGCACTACTCTTCCCTCTTTCTGCACCTCTTTTGCTACGTTCTAAACTGCTCTTTATTCTTTCTGCACCTCTCCTATTTCTTTCTGCACCTCTCTTATAAACCTTTGCACCCATATTGCGTCTTTCTGTGCCACTCTTGCCTCTTTCTGCACCTCTTTTTCTTCTTACTGCACTTCTCTTGCTTCTTTCTGAAATGCTCTTGCTTCTTTCAGCACTTCTCTTGCAAACTTCTGACCCCTCTTGCCTCTTTCCACACCCCTCTTGACTCTTTTTGCACCTCTCTTGCCTCTTTCTGTACCTCTCTTGCCTCTTTCTATACCTCTTTTGGTTCTTTCTGCACCTCTGTTGGTTCTTTCTGTATTTCTTTTGCCTTTTTATGCGACTTTCTCACCTCTTTTTGTAATTATCTTGCCTCTTTCTGCATCCCTGTTGCTTCTTTCTGCACTACTCTTGCCTCTTTCTGCAGTCCTCTTGCATCTTTTTGCAACTTTTTTGCTTCTTTCTGCACTTCATTTGCTTTTTTCTACACCTCTGTTGCTTTTTTCTTGCCCCTTTTGCCTCTTTCTATATCCCTCTTGCCAATTTCAGCACCTCTTTAGCTTCTTTCTACAGTTCTCTTGCCTTTTTCTGTACCCCTCTTGCCTTTTTCTGTACCTCTGTTGGTTCTTTCTGCACTCCTCTTGCCTCTTTATGCATGCATCTTGCCTCTTTCTGTACCTCTGTTGGTTCATTCTAGATGCTCTTGCTTCTTTCTGTACCTCTCTCACAAATTTCTGCAACCCTCTTGAATCTTTCCGCACCCCTCTTTCTTCTTTCTGCACTTCTCTTGGGTCTTTCTATACTGTTCTTTATTCTTTCGGTACCTCTTTTGCCTGTTTCTGCTACTCTCTTGCCTCTTTCTATACTTCTCTTGACTCTTTCCCCACCCCTGTTGCTTCTTTCTGTACTTCTTGTACCTCTTTCTGCACCCCTTTAACCTTTTACGGCACCTCTGTTGCTTCTTTGTACACTGCTCTTGCTTCTTTCTGCACCTCTCACAAATTTCTGCAACCGATTTCCCTCTTTGTGCACCCCTCTTGCCTTTTTTTAATCTCTGTTGCTTCTTTCTGCACTTCTTTTGCTTCTTTCTCAACCTATGTTGCTTATTTCTGCACCTCTCTTACAAACTTCTACACAGCTCTTGCCTCTTTCTGCACCTACTGGCCTCTTTCTGCACCTCAGTTCATTCTTTCTGCACTGCTCCTGCTTCTTTCTGCACCTCTCTTAGAAATGTCTTCACCCCTCTTGCCGCTTTCTGCTCCCTTCTTGACTTTCTTATGCACACCTCTTGCCTCTTACTGCACCTCGGTTGGTTCTTTCTGCACCTCATTTGCTAATTTCTGCTCTATCTTTGCCTCTTTCTGTACCCCTCTTGCCTTTTTCTGCATGCCTCTTGCCTCCTTCTGCACCTCAGTTGGTTCTTTCTACAGTGTTCTTGCTTCTTTTTATTAATCTCTTCCAAATTTCTGCTCCACCTTTGCTTCTTTCTGCACCCCTCTTGCCTCTTTCTGTATGTCTCTTGCTTCTTTCTGCACCTCTGTTGCTTCTTTTTGTACTTCTGTTGCTTCTTTCTGCACCTCTGTTTGTTCTTTCTGCACTTCTCTTGCCTTTGTATGCACCCCTCTTGTCTCTTTCTGCACCTCTGTTGATCTTTCTGCACCTCCCTTATACACCCCTCTTCCCTCGTTCCGTACTCTTCTTCTGTTTTTCTGCAACTCTGTTGCTTCTTTTTGTACTTCTCTTGCTTCTTTCTGCACCTCTCTTGCTTTTTTTACATTTCTCTTACACACTTATGTACCCCTCTTGCCTCTTTCTGCACCTCTTGTGCCTCTTTCTAAAACCCTCTTGCCTCTTTTTGCACCTCTGCTTGTTCTTTCTACATTTCTCTTGCTTCTTTCTGCACCTGTCTTGCAATGATCTGGACTCCTCTTGCATCTTTCCGCATACTTCTTCCCTCTTTCTGCACCTCTGTTGGTTCTTTCTGCACTTCTCTTGCTTCTTTATGCACCTCTCTTACAAATTTCTGCAACTGTCTTGCCTCTTTCTGTACCTCTCTTGTCTCTATCTTCCACCTCTATTGGTTCTTTCTGCACTGTTCTTTCTTCTTTCTGCACCTCTTTTGCTTGTTCCTGTGACTCTCTTTCTTCTTTCTGTACCTCTCTTGTTACTTTCTGCACCTCTGTTGCTTCTTTCTGCAATTTTATTGCTTCTTTGGGTACCTCTGTTGCTACTTTACGCACCTCGCTTACAAACTTCTGCATCCCTCTTGCCTCTTTCTGTACCTCTCTTGCAACTTTCTGCATGCCTGTTTGATCTTTTTGCACCCCTCTTGCCTCTTTCTGCACCCATCTTGCCTCTTTCTGCACCTCTTTTTCTTCTTTCTGTACTTCTGTTGTGTCTTTCTTTTTCCCTCCTGCCTCTTTCTGCTCCTCTGCTGGTTCTTTCTGCACTACTCTTGCTTCTTTCTGCACCTCCCTTGCACGTTTCTGCCCCCTCCTACCTCTTTCTGCTCTTCTCTTCCCTCTATCTGTACTTCTCTTGCTTCTTAACCCACCTCTCTTGCTTCTTTCTTAACCTCTCTTACAAACATCTGCACCCCTCTTGCCTCTTTCTGCACCTCTCATCTCTTTTTGTACCCCTCTTTCCTCTTTTGGCACCCCTCTTGCCTCTTTCTGCACCTCTCCTCTCGCTTTTTACACCCATCTTGCCTCTTTCTGGACCTCTTTTGCTCCTTTGTGCACTTTTCTTGCCTTTTTCTTCAGTACCCCTCTTGCCTCTTTCTGTACCTGTTTGTTCTTTCTGCAATGCTCTTGCTTCTTTCTGCACCTCCCTTGCAAATTTGTGCCCCCTCTTGCCTCTTTCTGCACTTCTCTTCCCTCTTTCTGTACTTCTCCTGCTTCTTACCGCACCTCTCTTGCTTCTTTCTGCACCTCTCTTACAAACCTCTACAACCCTCTTGCCTCTTTCTCTACCTCTCTTATCTCCTTCTGTACTCCTCTTCCTTCTCTCTGCACCTCTGTTGTTTCTTTCTGCACTTCTCTTGCCTTTTTCTGAATCCCTCTTCCTTCTTATTGCACTTCTGTTATTTCTTTCTGCACTTCTCTTGCCTCTTTCTGCATGCTTCTTGTATTTTTCTGCAACCATCTTGCCTCTTTCTGTACCCTTATTGCCTATTTCCGCACCTCTGCTTGTTCTTTCTGCACTGCTCTTACTTCTTTCTGCACCTGTCTTTTAATGTTCTGCACCCCTCTTGCCTCTTTCTGTACCTCTCAAGCAACGTTCTGCATCTTTGTTTGTTCTTTCTGTACCCCTCTTGCCTCTTTCTGCACCTCTCTTGCCTCTTTCTGCACATCTCTTGCCTCTTTCTATACCCCTCTTGCCTTAATCTGCACCTCTCCTGCCTCTTTCTCCACCCCTTTTGCCTCTTTCTGTACCTATTTGCTTCTTTCTGTACTTTTCATCTCCTTCCTTTCCCCTCTTGCCTCTTTCTGCACCTCTTCTAGTTCTTTCTACACTGCTCTTGCTTCTTTATGTACCTCCCTTGCATATGTATACCCCCTCTTGCCTCTCTCTGCACTTCTCTTCCCTATTCATGTACTTCTCCTTTTTTTCACCATACCACTCTTGCTTCTCTCTGCACCTCTCTTACAAACCTTTGCAACCCTCTTGCCTCTTTCTCTACTTTTCTTGTCTCCTTCTGTACTCCTCTTCCTTCTATCTGCACATCTGTTGTTTCTTTCTGTACTTCTCTTGCCTTTTTCTGAATCCCTCCTCCTTCTTATTGCACCTCTGTTGTTTCTTTCTTCACTTCTCTTGGCTCTTTCTGCATGCATCTTGCATCTTTCTGCAACCGTCTTGCCTCTTCTGTTCCCCTATTGCCTCTTTCCGCAACTCTGCTTGTTCTTTCTGCACTGGTCTTACCTCTTTCTGCATCTGTCTTTTGTTGTTCTGCACCCCTCTTGCCTCTTTCTGTATCTCTCTAGCAACTTTCTGTATCTCTGTTTGTTCTTTCTGTACCCCTCTTGCCTCTTTCTGCCCCTCTCTTGCCTCTTTCTTCATCCCTCTTATCTCTATCTGCACTTCTCTTGCCTCTTTCTGCACCCCTCTTGCCTCTTTCGCTTCTTTCTGCACTCGTCATCTCTTTCCTTTCCCCTTTTGCCTCTTTGTACACCTCTGCTACTTCTTTCTGCACTGCTCTTGCTTCTTTCGGCACCTCCTCTGCAAATTTCAGCTCCGTCTTGCCTCTTTGAGCACTTCTCTTCCCTCTTTCTGTACTTCTCTTGCTTCTTACCCCACCTCTCATGCTTCTTTCTTCCCCTCTCTTACAAACCTCTGCACCCGTCCTGCCTCTTTCTGCACTTCTCTTGCCGTGTTCTGCAGCATCCCTCTTGCCTCTTTTTGCACCTCTGTTTGTTCTTTCTGCACTGCTCTTGCTTCTTTCTGTACCTCCCCTGCAAATTTCTTCCCCCTCTTGCCGCTTTCTGCACTTCTCTTCCCTCTTTCTGTACTTCTCTTGCTTCTTTTGGCAACTCTCTTACAAACCTCTGCAACCCCCTTGCCCTTTTCTCTACCGCTCTTATCTCCTCTGTACTCCTCTTCCTTCTCTCTGCACATCTGTTGTTTCTTCCTGCACTTTTCTTGCCTTTTTCTGAATCTCTCTTCCTTCTTATTGCACCTCTGCTATTTCTTTCTGCACTTCTCTTGCCTCTTTCTGCATGCCTCTTGCATCTTTCTGCAAACGTCTTGCCTCTTTCTGTACCCCTATTGCCTCTCCGCACCCCTGCTTGTTCTTTCTGCGCCATCTTACTACTTTCTGCACCTGTGTTGTAATGTTCTGCACACCTCTTGCCTTTTCTGTACCTCTCTTGCAACTTTCTGCATCTCTGTTTGTTCTTTCTGTACCCCTCTTGCCTCTTTCTGCCCCCCTCTTGCCTCTTCCTACACCCCTCTTGCCTCTATCTGCACCTCTCTTGCCTCTTTCTGTACTCCTCTTATCTCTTTCTGTACCTCTTTTGCTTCTTTCTGCACTTGCCAACTCTTTCCTTTCCCCTCTTACCTCTTTCTGCATCTCTGCTAGTTCTTTCCGCACTGCTCTGGCTTCTTTCTGCACCTTTCTTGCAAATTTCTGCCCCCTCTTGCCTCTTTCTGCAGTTCTCTTCCCTCTTTATGTCATTCTCTTGCTTCTTACCGCACCTCTCTAGCTCCTTTCTGTACCTCTCTTATAAACCTCTACACCCCTCTTACCAATTCCTGTACCTCTCTTAATTCTTGTCGCACCCCTCTAGCCTCTTTATGCTCCTCTTTTGCTTCTTTCTGCACTTCTCTTGCCGTTTTCTCCAGCATCCCTTTTACCTCTTTCTGCACCTCTGTTGGTTCTTTCTGCACTGCTCTTGCTTCTTTCTGCACCTCCTTTGCCTATTTTTGCCCCCTCTTGCCGCTTTCTGCACTTCTCTTCCCTCTTTCTGTGAACTTCACTTGCTTCTTACCGCACCTCTCTTGATTTTTTCTGCACCTCTCTTACAATCCTCTGCACCCCTCTTGCCTCTTTCTGTACCTCTCTTAACGCTTTTTGCACCCATCTTGCTTCTCTCTGCACCTCTTTTGCTCCTTTCTGCACTTTTCTTGACTTTTTCTACAGCAATCCTCTTGCTTTTTTCTGTACCTCTGTTGGTTCTTTCTGTACTGCTCTTGCTTCTTTCTGCACCTCCCTTGCATCTTTCTGCACCTCTTTTGCAAATGTCTACACACCTCGTATCTCTTTCTGCATCCCTCTTGCCTGTTTCTCTACCTCTGTTGCTTCTTTCTACACTTCTCTTGCCTCTTTCTGCACCCCTCTTTCCTCTTTATGTACCTCTCTAGTCTCTTTCTGCACCCTCTTGCCTCTTTCTGCACCTTTCTTGCCTCTTTATGCACCAGTCTTTTGCTTCTTGATACACTTCTCTTGCCTCTTTCTGCCCCCTCTTGTCTCTTTCTGCTCCTCTGTTGGTTCTTTCTACACTGCTCTTGCTTCTTTCTCGACCTCTGTTTTTATTTTCTGCACTGCTCTTTCTTCTTTCTACACTCTTTTGCCTGCTTCTGCAACTCTCTTGACTCTTTCTGTACTCTTCTTGTCTCCTACTGCACCTCTGTTGCCTCTTTCTGCACCGTTCTTGCCTCTTTCTGCTCCCCTCTTGCCTCTTTCCTCACCTCTGTTGCTTCTTTCTGGACTGCTCTGGCTAACTTCTGTGCCTCTCTTGGTTCTTTCTGGACAGCTCTTGCTTTTTCTGAACCTCTCTTGCAAATGGTTGCACCCCTTTGCCTATTTCTGCACTACTCTTCCCTCTTTCTGCTCCTCTGTTGCTACGTTCTAAACTGCTCTTTATTCTTTCTGCACCTCTCCTATTTCTTTCTGCACCTCTCTTATAAATCTTTGCACCCATATTGCGTCTTTCTGTGCCACTCTTGCCTCTTTCTGCACCTCTTTTTCTTCTTACTGCACTTCTCTTGCTTCTTTCTGAAATGCTCTTGCTTCTTTCAGCACTTCTCTTGCAAACTTCTGACCCCTCTTGCCTCTTTCCACACCCCTCTTGCCTCTTTCTGCACCTCTCTTGCCTCTTTCTGTACCTCTCTTGCCTCTTTCTATACCTCTTTTGGTTCTTTCTGCACCTCTGTTGGTTCTTTCTGTATTTCTTTTGCCTTTTTATGCGACTTTCTTACCTCTTTTTGTAATTATCTTGCCTCTTTCTGCATCCCTGTTGCTTCTTTCTGCACTACTCTTGCCTCTTTCGGCAGTCCTCTTGCATCTTTTTGCAACTTTTCTGCTTCTTTCTGCACTTCATTTGCTTTTTTTCTACACCTCTGTTGCTTTCTTTTTGCCCCTTTTGCCTCTTTCTATATCCCTCTTGCCAATTTCAGCACCTCTTTAGCTTCTTTCTACAGTTCTCTTGCCTTTTTCTGTACCCCTCTTGCCTTTTTCTGTACCTCTGTTGGTTTTTTCTGCACTTCTCTTGCCTCTTTATGCATGCATCTTGCCTCTTTCTGTACCTCTTTTGGTTCATTCTGGATGCTCTTGCTTCTTTCTGTACCTCTCTCACAAATGTCTGCAACCCTCTTGAATCTTTCCGCACCCCTCTTTCTTCTTTCTGCACTTCTCTTGGGTCTTTCTATACTGTTCTTTATTCTTTCGGTACCTCTTTTGCCTGTTTCTGCTACTCTCTTGCCTCTTTCTATACTTCGCTTGACTCTTTCTCCACCCCTGTTGCTTCTTTCTGTACTTCTTGTACCTCTTTCTGTACCCCTTTAACCTTTTACGGCACCTCTGTTGCTTCTTTGTACACTGCTCTTGCTTCTTTCTGCACCTCTCACAAATTTCTGCAACCCATTTCCCTCTTTGTGCACCCCTCTTGCCTTTTTTTAATCTCTGTTGCTTCTTTCTGCACTTCTCTTGCTTCTTTCTCAACCTATGTTGCTTATTTCTGCACCTCTCTTACAAACTTCTGCACCGCTCTTGCCTCTTTCTGCACCTACTGGCCTCTTTCTGCACCTCAGTTCATTCTTTCTGCACTGCTCCTGCTTCTTTCTGCACCTCTCTTAGGAATGTCTTCACCCCTCTTGCCGCTTTCTGCTCCCTTCTTGACTTTCTTTTGCACCCCTCTTGCCTCTTACTGCACCTCTCTTGGTTCTTTCTGCACCTCATTTGCAAATTTCTGCTCTATCTTTGCCTCTTTCTGTACCCCTCTTGCCTATTTCTACATGCCTCTTGCCTCCTTCTGCACCTCAGTTGGTTCTTTCTGCAGTGTTCTTGCTTCTTTCTATAAATCTCTTCCAAATTTCTGCTCCACCGTTGCTTCTTTCTGCACCCCTCTTGCCTCTTTCTGCATGTCTCTTGCCTCTTTCTGCACCTCTGTTGCTTCTTTCTGTACTTCTCTTGCTTCTTTCTGCACCTCTGTTTGTTCTTCCTGCACTTCTCTTGGCTTTGTATGCACCCCTCTTGTCTCTTTCTGCACCTCTGTTGATCTTTCTGCACCTCCCTTATGCACCCCTCTTCTCTCGTTCCGTACTCTTCTTCTGTTTTTCTGCAACTCTGTTGCTTCTTTCTGTACTTCTCTTGCTTCTTTCTGCACTTCTCTTGCTTTTTTTTACATTTCTCTTACACACTTATGTACCCCTCTTGCCTCTTTCTGCACCTCTCGTGCCTCTTTCTAAAACCCTCTTGCCTCTTTTTGCACCTCTGTTTGTTCTTTCTACATTTCTCTTGCTTCTTTCTGCACCCTTCTTGCAATGATCTGGACTCCTCTTGCATCTTTCCGCATACTTCTTCCCTCTTTCTGCACCTCTGTTGGTTCTTTCTGCACTTCTCTTGCTTCTTTATGCACCTCTCTTACAAATTTCTGCAACTGTCTTGCCTCTTTCTTTACCTCTCTTGTCTCTTTCTTCCACCTCTATTGGTTCTTTCTGCACTGTTCTTTCTTCTTTCTGCACCTCTTTTGCTTGTTCCTGTGACTCTCTTTCTTCTTTCTGTACCTCTCTTGTTACTTTCTGCACCTCTGTTGCTTCTTTCTGCAATTTTATTGCTTCTTTGGGTACCTCTGTTGCTACTTTCCGCACCTCGCTTACAAACTTCTGCATCCCTATTGCCTCTTTCTGTACCTCTCTTGCAATCTTCTGCATGTCTGTTTGATCTTTTTGCACCCCTCTTGCCTCTTTCTGCACCCATCTTGTCTCTTTCTGCACCTCTTTTTCTTCTTTCTGTACTTCTATTGTGTCTTTCTTTTTCCCTCCTGCCTCTTTCTGCTCCTCTGCTGGTTCTTTCTGCACTGCTCTTGCTTCTTTCTGCATGCCTCCTGCATCTTTCTGCAACCATCTTGCCTCTTCTGTTCCCCTATTGCCTCTTTCCGCAACTCTGCTTGTTCTTTCTGCACTGGTCTTACCTCTTTCTGCCTCTGTCTTTTGATGTTCTCTTGCCTCTTTCTGTATCTCTCTAGCAACTTTCTGTATCTCTGTTTGTTCTTTCTGTACCCCTCTTGCCTCTTTCTGTACCTCTCTTGCCTCTTTCTTCATCCCTTTTACCTCTATCTGCACTTCTCTTGCCTCTTTCTGCACCCCTCTTGCCTCTTTCGCTTCTTTCTGCACTTGTCATCTCTTTCCTTTCCCCTCTTGCCTCTTTCTACACCTCTGCTACTTCTTTCTGCACTGCTCTTGCTTCTTTCGGCACCTCCCTTGCAAATTTCAGCTCCCTCTTGCCTCTTTGAGCACTTCTCTTCCCTCTTTCTGTACTTCTCTTGCTTCTTACCCCACCTCTCATGCTTCTTTCTTCCCCTCTCTTACAAACCTCTGCACCCGTCTTGCCTCTTTCTGCACTTCTCTTGCCGTTTTCTGCAGCATCCCTCTTGCCTCTTTTTGCACCTCTGTTTGTTCTTTCTGCACTGCTCTTGCTTCTTTCTGCACCCCCCCTGCAAATTTCTTCCCCCTCTTGCCGCTTTCTGCACTTCTCTTCCCTCTTTCTGTACTTCTCTTGCTTCTTTCGGCAACTCTCTTACAAACCTCTGCAACCCCCTTGCCTTTTTCTCTACCTCTCTTATCTCCTTCTGTACTCCTCTTCCTTCTCTCTGCACATCTGTTGTTTCTTCCTGCACTTCTCTTGCCTTTTTCTGAATCCCTCTTCCTTCTTATTGCACCTCTGCTATTTCTTTCTGCACTTCTCTTGCCTCTTTCTGCATGCCTCTTGCATCTTTCTGCAAACGTCTTGCCTCTTTCTGTACCCCTATTGCCTCTCCGCAACCCTGCTTGTTCTTTCTGCGCCATCTTACTTCTTTCTGCACCTGTGTTGTAATGTTCTGCACACCTCTTGCCTTTTCTGTACCTATCTTGCAACTTTCTGCATCTCTGTTTGTTCTTTCTGTACCCCTCTTGCCTCTTTCTGCCCCCCTCTTGCCTCTTCCTACACCCCTCTTGCCTCTATCTGCACCTCTCTTGCCTCTTTCTGTACTCCTCTTATCTCTTTCTGTACCTCTTTTGCTTCTTTCTGCACTTGCCAACTCTTTCCTTTCCCCTCTTACCTCTTTCTGTATCTCTGCTAGTTATTTCTGCACTGCTCTGGCTTCTTTCTGCACCTCTTTTGCACATTTCTGCCCCCTCTTGCCTCTTTCTGCAGTTCTCTTCCCTCTTTATGTTATTATATTGCTTCTTACCGCACCTCTCTTGCTCCTTTCTGTACCTCTCTTATAAACCTCTACACCCCTCTTACCTATTTCTGCACCTCTCTTAATTCTTGTTGCACCCCTCTAGCCTCTTTATGCTCCTCTTTTGCTTCTTTCTGCACTTCTCTTGCTGTTTTCTGCAGCATCCCTCTTACCTCTTTCTGCACCTCTGTTGGTTCTTTCTGCACTGCTCTTGCTTCTTTCTGCACCTCCTTTGCCAATTTCTGCCCCCTCTTGCCGCTTTCTGCACTTCTCTTCCCTCTTTCTGTGAACTTCACTTGCTTCTTACCGCACCTCTCTTGATTTTTTCTGCACCTCTCTTACAAACATCTGCACTCCTCTTGCCTATTTCTGCACCTCACTTAACGCTTTTTGCACCCATTTTGCTTCTTTCTGCACCTCTTTTGCTCCTTTCTGCACTTTTCTTGACTTTTTCTGCAGCACTCCTCTTGCTTTTTTCTGTACCTCTGTTGGTTCTTTCTGTACTACTCTTGCTTCTTTCTGCACCTCCCTTGCATCTTTCTGCACCTCTTTTGCAAATGTCTACACCCCTCGTATCTCTTTCTGCACCCCTCTTGCCTGTTTCTCTACCTCTGTTGCTTCTTTCTACACTTCTCTAGTCTCTTTCTGCACCCTCTTGCCTCTTTCTGCACCTTTCTTGCCTCTTTATGCACCATTCTTTTGCTTCTTTATACACTTCTCTTGTTACTTTCTGCACCCCTCTTGCCTCTTTCTGTACCTCTGTTGGTTCTTTCTACACAGCTCTTGCTTCTTTCTCCACCTCTGTTGGTTCTTTCTGCACTGCTCTTTCTTCTTTCTACACTCTTTTGCCTGTTTCTGCGACTCTCTTGACTCTTTCTGTACTTTTCCGGTCTCCTACTGCACCTCTGTTGCCTCTTTCTGCACCTTTCTTGCCTCTTTCTGCTCCCCTGTTGTTTCTTTGTGCACCTCTGTTGGTTCTTTCTACACTGCTCTTGCTTCTTTCTCCACCTCTGTTTTTTCTTTCTGCACTGCTCTTTCTTCTTTCTACACTCTTCTGCCTGTTCCTGCAACTCTCTTGACTCTTTCTGTACTCTTCTTGTCTCCTACTGCACCTCTGTTGCCTCTTTCTGCACCGTTCTTGCCTCTTTCTGCACCCCTCTTGCCTCTTTCCTCACCTCTGTTGCTTCTTTCTGCACTGCTCTGGCTAACTTCTGTGCCTCTCTTGGTTCTTTCTGGACAGCTCTTGCTTTTTCTGAACCTCTCTTGCAAATGGTTGCACCCCTTTGCCTATTTCTGCACTACTCTTCCCTCTTTCTGCACCTCTTTTGCTACGTTCTAAACTGCTCTTTATTCTTTCTGCACCTCTCCTATTTCTTTCTGCACCTCTCTTATAAACCTTTGCACCCATATTGCGTCTTTCTGTGCCACTCTTGCCTCTTTCTGCACCTCTTTTTCTTCTTACTGCACTTCTCTTGCTTCTTTCTGAAATGCTCTTGCTTCTTTCAGCACTTCTCTTGCAAACTTCTGACCCCTCTTGCCTCTTTCCACACCCCTCTTGACTCTTTTTGCACCTCTCTTGCCTCTTTCTGTACCTCTCTTGCCTCTTTCTATACCTCTTTTTGTTCTTTCTGCACCTCTGTTGGTTCTTTCTGTATTTCTTTTGCCTTTTTATGCGACTTTCTCACCTCTTTTTGTAATTATCTTGCCTCTTTCTGCATCCCTGTTGCTTCTTTCTGCACTACTCTTGCCTCTTTCTGCAGTCCTCTTGCATCTTTTTGCAACTTTTTTGCTTCTTTCTGCACTTCATTTGCTTTTTTCTACACCTCTGTTGCTTTTTTCTTGCCCCTTTTGCCTCTTTCTATATCCCTCTTGCCAATTTCAGCACCTCTTTAGCTTCTTTCTACAGTTCTCTTGCCTTTTTCTGTACCCCTCTTGCCTTTTTCTGTACCTCTGTTGGTTCTTTCTGCACTCCTCTTGCCTCTTTATGCATGCATCTTGCCTCTTTCTGTACCTCTGTTGGTTCATTCTAGATGCTCTTGCTTCTTTCTGTACCTCTCTCACAAATTTCTGCAACCCTCTTGAATCTTTCCGCACCCCTCTTTCTTCTTTCTGCACTTCTCTTGGGTCTTTCTATACTGTTCTTTATTCTTTCGGTACCTCTTTTGCCTGTTTCTGCTACTCTCTTGCCTCTTTCTATACTTCTCTTGACTCTTTCCCCACCCCTGTTGCTTCTTTCTGTACTTCTTGTACCTCTTTCTGCACCCCTTTAACCTTTTACGGCACCTCTGTTGCTTCTTTGTACACTGCTCTTGCTTCTTTCTGCACCTCTCACAAATTTCTGCAACCGATTTCCCTCTTTGTGCACCCCTCTTGCCTTTTTTTAATCTCTGTTGCTTCTTTCTGCACTTCTTTTGCTTCTTTCTCAACCTATGTTGCTTATTTCTGCACCTCTCTTACAAACTTCTACACAGCTCTTGCCTCTTTCTGCACCTACTGGCCTCTTTCTGCACCTCAGTTCATTCTTTCTGCACTGCTCCTGCTTCTTTCTGCACCTCTCTTAGAAATGTCTTCACCCCTCTTGCCGCTTTCTGCTCCCTTCTTGACTTTCTTATGCACACCTCTTGCCTCTTACTGCACCTCGGTTGGTTCTTTCTGCACCTCATTTGCTAATTTCTGCTCTATCTTTGCCTCTTTCTGTACCCCTCTTGCCTTTTTCTGCATGCCTCTTGCCTCCTTCTGCACCTCAGTTGGTTCTTTCTACAGTGTTCTTGCTTCTTTTTATAAATCTCTTCCAAATTTCTGCTCCACCTTTGCTTCTTTCTGCACCCCTCTTGCCTCTTTCTGTATGTCTCTTGCTTCTTTCTGCACCTCTGTTGCTTCTTTTTGTACTTCTGTTGCTTCTTTCTGCACCTCTGTTTGTTCTTTCTGCACTTCTCTTGCCTTTGTATGCACCCCTCTTGTCTCTTTCTGCACCTCTGTTGATCTTTCTGCACCTCCCTTATACACCCCTCTTCCCTCGTTCCGTACTCTTCTTCTGTTTTTCTGCAACTCTGTTGCTTCTTTTTGTACTTCTCTTGCTTCTTTCTGCACCTCTCTTGCTTTTTTTACATTTCTCTTACACACTTATGTACCCCTCTTGCCTCTTTCTGCACCTCTTGTGCCTCTTTCTAAAACCCTCTTGCCTCTTTTTGCACCTCTGCTTGTTCTTTCTACATTTCTCTTGCTTCTTTCTGCACCTGTCTTGCAATGATCTGGACTCCTCTTGCATCTTTCCGCATACTTCTTCCCTCTTTCTGCACCTCTGTTGGTTCTTTCTGCACTTCTCTTGCTTCTTTATGCACCTCTCTTACAAATTTCTGCAACTGTCTTGCCTCTTTCTGTACCTCTCTTGTCTCTATCTTCCACCTCTATTGGTTCTTTCTGCACTGTTCTTTCTTCTTTCTGCACCTCTTTTGCTTGTTCCTGTGACTCTCTTTCTTCTTTCTGTACCTCTCTTGTTACTTTCTGCACCTCTGTTGCTTCTTTCTGCAATTTTATTGCTTCTTTGGGTACCTCTGTTGCTACTTTACGCACCTCGCTTACAAACTTCTGCATCCCTCTTGCCTCTTTCTGTACCTCTCTTGCAACTTTCTGCATGCCTGTTTGATCTTTTTGCACCCCTCTTGCCTCTTTCTGCACCCATCTTGCCTCTTTCTGCACCTCTTTTTCTTCTTTCTGTACTTCTGTTGTGTCTTTCTTTTTCCCTCCTGCCTCTTTCTGCTCCTCTGCTGGTTCTTTCTGCACTACTCTTGCTTCTTTCTGCACCTCCCTTGCACGTTTCTGCCCCCTCCTACCTCTTTCTGCTCTTCTCTTCCCTCTATCTGTACTTCTCTTGCTTCTTAACCCACCTCTCTTGCTTCTTTCTTAACCTCTCTTACAAACATCTGCACCCCTCTTGCCTCTTTCTGCACCTCTCATCTCTTTTTGTACCCCTCTTTCCTCTTTTGGCACCCCTCTTGCCTCTTTCTGCACCTCTCCTCTCGCTTTTTACACCCATCTTGCCTCTTTCTGGACCTCTTTTGCTCCTTTGTGCACTTTTCTTGCCTTTTTCTTCAGTACCCCTCTTGCCTCTTTCTGTACCTGTTTGTTCTTTCTGCAATGCTCTTGCTTCTTTCTGCACCTCCCTTGCAAATTTGTGCCCCCTCTTGCCTCTTTCTGCACTTCTCTTCCCTCTTTCTGTACTTCTCCTGCTTCTTACCGCACCTCTCTTGCTTCTTTCTGCACCTCTCTTACAAACCTCTACAACCCTCTTGCCTCTTTCTCTACCTCTCTTATCTCCTTCTGTACTCCTCTTCCTTCTCTCTGCACCTCTGTTGTTTCTTTCTGCACTTCTCTTGCCTTTTTCTGAATCCCTCTTCCTTCTTATTGCACTTCTGTTATTTCTTTCTGCACTTCTCTTGCCTCTTTCTGCATGCTTCTTGTATTTTTCTGCAACCATCTTGCCTCTTTCTGTACCCTTATTGCCTATTTCCGCACCTCTGCTTGTTCTTTCTGCACTGCTCTTACTTCTTTCTGCACCTGTCTTTTAATGTTCTGCACCCCTCTTGCCTCTTTCTGTACCTCTCAAGCAACGTTCTGCATCTTTGTTTGTTCTTTCTGTACCCCTCTTGCCTCTTTCTGCACCTCTCTTGCCTCTTTCTGCACATCTCTTGCCTCTTTCTATACCCCTCTTGCCTTAATCTGCACCTCTCCTGCCTCTTTCTCCACCCCTTTTGCCTCTTTCTGTACCTATTTGCTTCTTTCTGTACTTTTCATCTCCTTCCTTTCCCCTCTTGCCTCTTTCTGCACCTCTTCTAGTTCTTTCTACACTGCTCTTGCTTCTTTATGTACCTCCCTTGCATATGTATACCCCCTCTTGCCTCTCTCTGCACTTCTCTTCCCTATTCATGTACTTCTCCTTTTTTTCACCATACCACTCTTGCTTCTCTCTGCACCTCTCTTACAAACCTTTGCAACCCTCTTGCCTCTTTCTCTACTTTTCTTGTCTCCTTCTGTACTCCTCTTCCTTCTATCTGCACATCTGTTGTTTCTTTCTGTACTTCTCTTGCCTTTTTCTGAATCCCTCCTCCTTCTTATTGCACCTCTGTTGTTTCTTTCTTCACTTCTCTTGGCTCTTTCTGCATGCATCTTGCATCTTTCTGCAACCGTCTTGCCTCTTCTGTTCCCCTATTGCCTCTTTCCGCAACTCTGCTTGTTCTTTCTGCACTGGTCTTACCTCTTTCTGCATCTGTCTTTTGTTGTTCTGCACCCCTCTTGCCTCTTTCTGTATCTCTCTAGCAACTTTCTGTATCTCTGTTTGTTCTTTCTGTACCCCTCTTGCCTCTTTCTGCCCCTCTCTTGCCTCTTTCTTCATCCCTCTTATCTCTATCTGCACTTCTCTTGCCTCTTTCTGCACCCCTCTTGCCTCTTTCGCTTCTTTCTGCACTCGTCATCTCTTTCCTTTCCCCTTTTGCCTCTTTGTACACCTCTGCTACTTCTTTCTGCACTGCTCTTGCTTCTTTCGGCACCTCCTCTGCAAATTTCAGCTCCGTCTTGCCTCTTTGAGCACTTCTCTTCCCTCTTTCTGTACTTCTCTTGCTTCTTACCCCACCTCTCATGCTTCTTTCTTCCCCTCTCTTACAAACCTCTGCACCCGTCCTGCCTCTTTCTGTACTTCTCTTGCCGTGTTCTGCAGCATCCCTCTTGCCTCTTTTTGCACCTCTGTTTGTTCTTTCTGCACTGCTCTTGCTTCTTTCTGTACCTCCCCTGCAAATTTCTTCCCCCTTTTGCCGCTTTCTGCACTTCTCTTCCCTCTTTCTGTACTTCTCTTGCTTCTTTTGGCAACTCTCTTACAAACCTCTGCAACCCCCTTGCCCTTTTCTCTACCGCTCTTATCTCCTCTGTACTCCTCTTCCTTCTCTCTGCACATCTGTTGTTTCTTCCTGCACTTTTCTTGCCTTTTTCTGAATCTCTCTTCCTTCTTATTGCACCTCTGCTATTTCTTTCTGCACTTCTCTTGCCTCTTTCTGCATGCCTCTTGCATCTTTCTGCAAACGTCTTGCCTCTTTCTGTACCCCTATTGCCTCTCCGCACCCCTGCTTGTTCTTTCTGCGCCATCTTACTACTTTCTGCACCTGTGTTGTAATGTTCTGCACACCTCTTGCCTTTTCTGTACCTCTCTTGCAACTTTCTGCATCTCTGTTTGTTCTTTCTGTACCCCTCTTGCCTCTTTCTGCCCCCCTCTTGCCTCTTCCTACACCCCTCTTGCCTCTATCTGCACCTCTCTTGCCTCTTTCTGTACTCCTCTTATCTCTTTCTGTACCTCTTTTGCTTCTTTCTGCACTTGCCAACTCTTTCCTTTCCCCTCTTAACTCTTTCTGCATCTCTGCTAGTTCTTTCCGCACTGCTCTGGCTTCTTTCTGCACCTTTCTTGCAAATTTCTGCCCCCTCTTGCCTCTTTCTGCAGTTCTCTTCCCTCTTTATGTCATTCTCTTGCTTCTTACCGCACCTCTCTAGCTCCTTTCTGTACCTCTCTTATAAACCTCTACACCCCTCTTACCAATTCCTGTACCTCTCTTAATTCTTGTCGCACCCCTCTAGCCTCTTTATGCTCCTCTTTTGCTTCTTTCTGCACTTCTCTTGCCGTTTTCTGCAGCATCCCTTTTACCTCTTTCTGCACCTCTGTTGGTTCTTTCTGCACTGCTCTTGCTTCTTTCTGCACCTCCTTTGCCTATTTTTGCCCCCTCTTGCCGCTTTCTGCACTTCTCTTCCCTCTTTCTGTGAACTTCACTTGCTTCTTACCGCACCTCTCTTGATTTTTTCTGCACCTCTCTTACAATCCTCTGCACCCCTCTTGCCTCTTTCTGTACCTCTCTTAACGCTTTTTGCACCCATCTTGCTTCTCTCTGCACCTCTTTTGCTCCTTTCTGCACTTTTCTTGACTTTTTCTACAGCAATCCTTTTGCTTTTTTCTGTACCTCTGTTGGTTCTTTCTGTACTGCTCTTGCTTCTTTCTGCACCTCCCTTGCATCTTTCTGCACCTCTTTTGCAAATGTCTACACACCTCGTATCTCTTTCTGCATCCCTCTTGCCTGTTTCTCTACCTCTGTTGCTTCTTTCTACACTTCTCTTGCCTCTTTCTGCACCCCTCTTTCCTCTTTATGTACCTCTCTAGTCTCTTTCTGCACCCTCTTGCCTCTTTCTGCACCTTTCTTGCCTCTTTATGCACCAGTCTTTTGCTTCTTGATACACTTCTCTTGCCTCTTTCTGCCCCCTCTTGTCTCTTTCTGCTCCTCTGTTGGTTCTTTCTACACTGCTCTTGCTTCTTTCTCGACCTCTGTTTTTATTTTCTGCACTGCTCTTTCTTCTTTCTACACTCTTTTGCCTGCTTCTGCAACTCTCTTGACTCTTTCTGTACTCTTCTTGTCTCCTACTGCACCTCTGTTGCCTCTTTCTGCACCGTTCTTGCCTCTTTCTGCTCCCCTCTTGCCTCTTTCCTCACCTCTGTTGCTTCTTTCTGGACTGCTCTGGCTAACTTCTGTGCCTCTCTTGGTTCTTTCTGGACAGCTCTTGCTTTTTCTGAACCTCTCTTGCAAATGGTTGCACCCCTTTGCCTATTTCTGCACTACTCTTCCCTCTTTCTGCTCCTCTGTTGCTACGTTCTAAACTGCTCTTTATTCTTTCTGCACCTCTCCTATTTCTTTCTGCACCTCTCTTATAAATCTTTGCACCCATATTGCGTCTTTCTGTGCCACTCTTGCCTCTTTCTGCACCTCTTTTTCTTCTTACTGCACTTCTCTTGCTTCTTTCTGAAATGCTCTTGCTTCTTTCAGCACTTCTCTTGCAAACCTCTGACCCCTCTTGCCTCTTTCCACACCCCTCTTGCCTCTTTCTGCACCTCTCTTGCCTCTTTCTGTACCTCTCTTGCCTCTTTCTATACCTCTTTTGGTTCTTTCTGCACCTCTGTTGGTTCTTTCTGTATTTCTTTTGCCTTTTTATGCGACTTTCTTACCTCTTTTTGTAATTATCTTGCCTCTTTCTGCATCCCTGTTGCTTCTTTCTGCACTACTCTTGCCTCTTTCGGCAGTCCTCTTGCATCTTTTTGCAACTTTTCTGCTTCTTTCTGCACTTCATTTGCTTTTTTTCTACACCTCTGTTGCTTTCTTTTTGCCCCTTTTGCCTCTTTCTATATCCCTCTTGCCAATTTCAGCACCTCTTTAGCTTCTTTCTACAGTTCTCTTGCCTTTTTCTGTACCCCTCTTGCCTTTTTCTGTACCTCTGTTGGTTTTTTCTGCACTTCTCTTGCCTCTTTATGCATGCATCTTGCCTCTTTCTGTACCTCTTTTGGTTCATTCTGGATGCTCTTGCTTCTTTCTGTACCTCTCTCACAAATGTCTGCAACCCTCTTGAATCTTTCCGCACCCCTCTTTCTTCTTTCTGCACTTCTCTTGGGTCTTTCTATACTGTTCTTTATTCTTTCGGTACCTCTTTTGCCTGTTTCTGCTACTCTCTTGCCTCTTTCTATACTTCGCTTGACTCTTTCTCCACCCCTGTTGCTTCTTTCTGTACTTCTTGTACCTCTTTCTGTACCCCTTTAACCTTTTACGGCACCTCTGTTGCTTCTTTGTACACTGCTCTTGCTTCTTTCTGCACCTCTCACAAATTTCTGCAACCCATTTCCCTCTTTGTGCACCCCTCTTGCCTTTTTTTAATCTCTGTTGCTTCTTTCTGCACTTCTCTTGATTCTTTCTCAACCTATGTTGCTTATTTCTGCACCTCTCTTACAAACTTCTGCACCGCTCTTGCCTCTTTCTGCACCTACTGGCCTCTTTCTGCACCTCAGTTCATTCTTTCTGCACTGCTCCTGCTTCTTTCTGCACCTCTCTTAGGAATGTCTTCACCCCTCTTGCCGCTTTCTGCTCCCTTCTTGACTTTCTTTTGCACCCCTCTTGCCTCTTACTGCACCTCTCTTGGTTCTTTCTGCACCTCATTTGCAAATTTCTGCTCTATCTTTGCCTCTTTCTGTACCCCTCTTGCCTATTTCTGCATGCCTCTTGCCTCCTTCTGCACCTCAGTTGGTTCTTTCTGCAGTGTTCTTGCTTCTTTCTATAAATCTCTTCCAAATTTCTGCTCCCCTGTTGCTTCTTTCTGCACCCCTCTTGCCTCTTTCTGCATGTCTCTTGCCTCTTTCTGCACCTCTGTTGCTTCTTTCTGTACTTCTCTTGCTTCTTTCTGCACCTCTGTTTGTTCTTCCTGCACTTCTCTTGGCTTTATATGCACCCCTCTTGTCTCTTTCTGCACCTCTGTTGATCTTTCTGCACCTCCCTTATGCACCCCTCTTCCCTCGTTCCGTACTCTTCTTCTGTTTTTCTGCAACTCTGTTGCTTCTTTCTGTACTTCTCTTGCTTCTTTCTGCACTTCTCTTGCTTTTTTTTACATTTCTCTTACACACTTATGTACCCCTCTTGCCTCTTTCTGCACCTCTCGTGCCTCTTTCTAAAACCCTCTTGCCTCTTTTTGCACCTCTGTTTGTTCTTTCTACATTTCTCTTGCTTCTTTCTGCACCCTTCTTGCAATGATCTGGACTCCTCTTGCATCTTTCTGCACCTCTTTCCCTCTTTCCCTCTTTCTGCACCTCTGTTGGTTCTTTCTGCACTTCTCTTGCTTCTTTATGCACCTCTCTTACAAATTTCTGCAACTGTCTTGCCTCTTTCTTTACCTCTCTTGTCTCTTTCTTCCACCTCTATTGGTTCTTTCTGCACTGTTCTTTCTTCTTTCTGCACCTCTTTTGCTTGTTCCTGTGACTCTCTTTCTTCTTTCTGTACCTCTCTTGTTACTTTCTGCACCTCTGTTGCTTCTTTCTGCAATTTTATTGCTTCTTTGGGTACCTCTGTTGCTACTTTCCGTACCTCGCTTACAAACTTCTGCATCCCTATTGCCTCTTTCTGTACCTCTCTTGCAACCTTCTGCATGTCTGTTTGATCTTTTTGCACCCCTCTTGCCTCTTTCTGCACCCATCTTGTCTCTTTCTGCACCTCTTTTTCTTCTTTCTGTACTTCTATTGTGTCTTTCTTTTTCCCTCCTGCCTCTTTCTGCTCCTCTGCTGGTTCTTTCTGCACTGCTCTTGCTTCTTTCTGCATGCCTCTTGCATCTTTCTGCAACCATCTTGCCTCTTCTGTTCCCCTATTGCCTCTTTCCGCAACTCTGCTTGTTCTTTCTGCACTGGTCTTACCTCTTTCTGCCTCTGTCTTTTGATGTTCTCTTGCCTCTTTCTGTATCTCTCTAGCAACTTTCTGTATCTCTGTTTGTTCTTTCTGTACCCCTCTTGCCTCTTTCTGTACCTCTCTTGCCTCTTTCTTCATCCCTTTTACCTCTATCTGCACTTCTCTTGCCTCTTTCTGCACCCCTCTTGCCTCTTTCGCTTCTTTCTGCACTTGTCATCTCTTTCCTTTCCCCTCTTGCCTCTTTCTACACCTCTGCTACTTCTTTCTGCACTGCTCTTGCTTCTTTCGGCACCTCCCTTGCAAATTTCAGCTCCCTCTTGCCTCTTTGAGCACTTCTCTTCCCTCTTTCTGTACTTCTCTTGCTTCTTACCCCACCTCTCATGCTTCTTTCTTCCCCTCTCTTACAAACCTCTGCACCCGTCTTGCCTCTTTCTGCACTTCTCTTGCCGTTTTCTGCAGCATCCCTCTTGCCTCTTTTTGCACCTCTGTTTGTTCTTTCTGCACTGCTCTTGCTTCTTTCTGCACCTCCCCTGCAAATTTCTTCCCCCTCTTGCCGCTTTCTGCACTTCTCTTCCCTCTTTCTGTACTTCTCTTGCTTCTTTCGGCAACTCTCTTACAAACCTCTGCAACCCCCTTGCCTTTTTCTCTACCTCTCTTATCTCCTTCTGTACTCCTCTTCCTTCTCTCTGCACATCTGTTGTTTCTTCCTGCACTTCTCTTGCCTTTTTCTGAATCCCTCTTCCTTCTTATTGCACCTCTGCTATTTCTTTCTGCACTTCTCTTGCCTCTTTCTGCATGCCTCTTGCATCTTTCTGCAAACGTCTTGCCTCTTTCTGTACCCCTATTGCCTCTCCGCAACCCTGCTTGTTCTTTCTGCGCATCTTACTTCTTTCTGCACCTGTGTTGTAATGTTCTGCACACCTCTTGCCTTTTCTGTACCTATCTTGCAACTTTCTGCATCTCTGTTTGTTCTTTCTGTACCCCTCTTGCCTCTTTCTGCCCCCCTCTTGCCTCTTCCTACACCCCTCTTGCCTCTATCTGCACCTCTCTTGCCTCTTTCTGTACTCCTCTTATCTCTTTCTGTACCTCTTTTGCTTCTTTCTGCACTTGCCAACTCTTTCCTTTCCCCTCTTACCTCTTTCTGTATCTCTGCTAGTTATTTCTGCACTGCTCTGGCTTCTTTCTGCACCTCTTTTGCACATTTCTGCCCCCTCTTGCCTCTTTCTGCAGTTCTCTTCCCTCTTTATGTTATTATATTGCTTCTTACCGCACCTCTCTTGCTCCTTTCTGTACCTCTCTTATAAACCTCTACACCCCTCTTACCTATTTCTGCACCTCTCTTAATTCTTGTTGCACCCCTCTAGCCTCTTTATGCTCCTCTTTTGCTTCTTTCTGCACTTCTCTTGCTGTTTTCTGCAGCATCCCTCTTACCTCTTTCTGCACCTCTGTTGGTTCTTTCTGCACTGCTCTTGCTTCTTTCTGCACCTCCTTTGCCAATTTCTGCCCCCTCTTGCCGCTTTCTGCACTTCTCTTCCCTCTTTCTGTGAACTTCACTTGCTTCTTACCGCACCTCTCTTGATTTTTTCTGCACCTCTCTTAAAAACATCTGCACTCCTCTTGCCTATTTCTGCACCTCACTTAACGCTTTTTGCACCCATCTTGCTTCTTTCTGCACCTCTTTTGCTCCTTTCTGCACTTTTCTTGACTTTTTCTGCAGCACTCCTCTTGCTTTTTTCTGTACCTCTGTTGGTTCTTTCTGTACTACTCTTGCTTCTTTCTGCACCTCCCTTGCATCTTTCTGCACCTCTTTTGCAAATGTCAGCACCCCTCGTATCTCTTTCTGCACCCCTCTTGCCTGTTTCTCTACCTCTGTTGCTTCTTTCTACACTTCTCTAGTCTCTTTCTGCACCCTCTTGCCTCTTTCTGCACCTTTCTTGCCTCTTTATGCACCATTCTTTTGCTTCTTTATACACTTCTCTTGCTACTTTCTGCACCCCTCTTGCCTCTTTCTGTACCTCTGTTGGTTCTTTCTACACAGCTCTTGCTTCTTTCTCCACCTCTGTTGGTTCTTTCTGCACTGCTCTTTCTTCTTTCTACACTCTTTTGCCTGTTTCTGCGACTCTCTTGACTCTTTCTGTACTTTTCCGGTCTCCTACTGCACCTCTGTTGCCTCTTTCTGCACCTTTCTTGCCTCTTTCTGCTCCCCTGTTGTTTCTTTGTGCACCTCTGTTGGTTCTTTCTACACTGCTCTTGTTTCTTTCTACACTCTTTTGCCTGTTTCTGCAACTCTCTTGACTCTTTCTGTACTCTTCTTGTCTCCTACTGCACCTCTGTTGGCTCTTTCGGCACCTTTCTTGTCTCTTTCTGCACCCTCTTGTCTCTTTCTGCACCTCTGTTGCTTGTTTCAGCAACTCTATTGCTTATTTCTTTGCCCCTCTTGCCTCTTTCCTCACCTCTGTTGCTTCTTTCTGCACTGCTCTTGCTAACTCCTGTGCCTCTCTTGGTTCTTTCTGGACAGCTCTTGCTTTTTCTGAACCACTCTTGCAAATGGCTACACCCCTTTGCCTATTTCGGTACTACTCTTCCCTCTTTCTGCACCTCTGTTGCTACGTTCTAAACTGCTCTTTGTTCTTTCTGCACCTCTCCTATTTCTTTCTGCACCTATCTTAAAAACATCTGCAACACTCTTGCCTCTTTCTCTACTTCTCTTATCTCATTCTGTACTCCTCTTCCATCTCTCTGCACCTCTGTTGTTTCTTTCTGCACTTCTCTTGCCTTTTTCTGAATCCCTCTTCCTTCTTATTGCTCCCACTGTTGTTTCTTTCTGCACTTCTCTTGCCTCTTTCTGCATGCCTCTTTCATCTTTCTGCAACCGTATTGCCTCTTTCTGTACCCCTATTACCTCTTTCCGTACCCCTGCTTGTTCTTTCTACACCATCCTACTTCTTTCTGCACCTGTCTTGTAATGTTCTGCACCCCTCTTGGTTCTTTCTGCCCCTCTATTGCCTCTTCCTACACCCCTCTTGCCTCTATCTGCACCTCTCTTGTCTCTTTCTGCACCCCTCTTGCCTCTTTCTGTACCTCTTTTGCTTCTTTCTGCACTCGTCAACTCTTTCATTTCCCCTCTTGCCTCTTTTTGCATCTCTGCTAGTTCTTTCTGCACTGCTCTGGCTTCTTTCTGTACCTCTCTTGCAAATTTTTGCCCCCTCTTGTCTCTTTCTGCACCCCTCTTTCCTCTTTATGTACCTCTCTAGTCTCTTCCTGCACCCTCTTGCCTCTTTCTGCACCTTTCTTGCCTCTTTATGCACCATTCTTTTGCTTCTTTATACACTTCTCTTGCTACTTTCTGCACCCCTCTTGCCTCTTTCTGTACCTCTGTTGGTTCTTTCTACACAGCTCTTGCTTCTTTCTCCACCTCTGTTGGTTCTTTCTGCACTGCTCTTTCTTCTTTCTACACTCTTGTGCCTGTTTCTGCGACTCTCTTGACTCTTTCTGTACTTTCCCGGTCTCCTACTGCACCTCTGTTGCCTCTTTCTGCACCTTTCTTGCCTCTTTCTGCTCCCCTGTTGTTTCTTTGTGCACCTCTGTTGGTTCTTTCTACACTGCTCTTGTTTCTTTCTACACTCTTTTGCCTGTTTCTGCAACTCTCTTGACTCTTTCTGTACTCTTCTTGTCTCCTACTGCACCTCTGTTGGCTCTTTCGGCACCTTTCTTGTCTCTTTCTGCACCCTCTTGTCTCTTTCTGAACCTCTGTTGCTTGTTTCAGCAACTCTATTGCTTATTTCTTTGCCCCTCTTGCCTCTTTCCTCACCTCTGTTGCTTCTTTCTGCACTGCTCTTGCTAACTCCTGTGCCTCTCTTGGTTCTTTCTGGACAGCTCTTGCTTTTTCTGAACCACTCTTGCAAATGGCTGCACCCCTTTGCCTATTTCGGTACTACTCTTCCCTCTTTCTGCACCTCTGTTGCTACGTTCTAAACTGCTCTTTGTTCTTTCTGCACCTCTCCTATTTCTTTCTGCACCTATCTTAAAAACATCTGCAACACTCTTGCCTCTTTCTCTACTTCTCTTATCTCATTCTGTACTCCTCTTCCATCTCTCTGCACCTCTGTTGTTTCTTTCTGCACTTCTCTTGCCTTTTTCTGAATCCCTCTTCCTTCTTATTGCTCCCACTGTTGTTTCTTTCTGCACTTCTCTTGCCTCTTTCTGCATGCCTCTTTCATCTTTCTGCAACCGTATTGCCTCTTTCTGTACCCCTATTACCTCTTTCCGCACCCCTGCTTGTTCTTTCTACACCATCCTACTTCTTTCTGCACCTGTCTTGTAATGTTCTGCACCCCTCTTGGTTCTTTCTGCCCCTCTATTGCCTCTTCCTACACCCCTCTTGCCTCTATCTGCACCTCTCTTGTCTCTTTCTGCACCCCTCTTGCCTCTTTCTGTACCTCTTTTGCTTCTTTCTGCACTTGTCAACTCTTTCATTTCCCCTCTTGCCTCTTTTTGCATCTCTGCTAGTTCTTTCTGCACTGCTCTGGCTTCTTTCTGTACCTCTCTTGCAAATGTCTGCCCCCTCTTGCCTCTTTCTGCACCCCTCTTTCCTCTTTATGTACCTCTCTAGTCTCTTCCTGCACCCTCTTGCCTCTTTCTGCACCTTTCTTGCCTCTTTATGCACCATTCTTTTGCTTCTTTATACACTTCTCTTGCTACTTTCTGCACCCCTCTTGCCTCTTTCTGTACCTCTGTTGGTTCTTTCTACACAGCTCTTGCTTCTTTCTCCACCTCTGTTGGTTCTTTCTGCACTGCTCTTTCTTCTTTCTACACTCTTTTGCCTGTTTCTGCGACTCTCTTGACTCTTTCTGTACTTTTCCGGTCTCCTACTGCACCTCTGTTGCCTCTTTCTGCACCTTTCTTGCCTCTTTCTGCTCCCCTGTTGTTTCTTTGTGCACCTCTGTTGGTTCTTTCTACACTGCTCTTGTTTCTTTCTACACTCTTTTGCCTGTTTCTGCAACTCTCTTGACTCTTTCTGTACTCTTCTTGTCTCCTACTGCACCTCTGTTGGCTCTTTTGGCACCTTTCTTGTCTCTTTCTGCACCCTCTTGTCTCTTTCTGCACCTCTGTTGCTTGTTTCAGCAACTCTATTGCTTATTTCTTTGCCCCTCTTGCCTCTTTCCTCACCTCTGTTGCTTCTTTCTGCACTGCTCTTGCTAACTCCTGTGCCTCTCTTGGTTCTTTCTGGACAGCTCTTGCTTTTTCTGAACCACTCTTGCAAATGGCTGCACCCCTTTGCCTATTTAGGTACTACTCTTCCCTCTTTCTGCACCTCTGTTGCTACGTTCTAAACTGCTCTTTGTTCTTTCTGCACCTCTCCTATTTCTTTCTGCACCTATCTTAAAAACATCTGCAACACTCTTGCCTCTTTCTCTACTTCTCTTATCTCATTCTGTACTCCTCTTCCATCTCTCTGCACCTCTGTTGTTTCTTTCTGCACTTCTCTTGCCTTTTTCTGAATCCCTCTTCCTTCTTATTGCTCCCACTGTTGTTTCTTTCTGCACTTCTCTTGCCTCTTTCTGCATGCCTCTTTCATCTTTCTGCAACCGTATTGCCTCTTTCTGTACCCCTATTACCTCTTTCCGCACCCCTGCTTGTTCTTTCTACACCATCCTACTTCTTTCTGCACCTGTCTTGTAATGTTCTGCACCCCTCTTGGTTCTTTCTGCCCCTCTATTGCCTCTTCCTACACCCCTCTTGCCTCTATCTGCACCTCTCTTGTCTCTTTCTGCACCCCTCTTGCCTCTTTCTGTACCTCTTTTGCTTCTTTCTGCACTCGTCAACTCTTTCATTTCCCCTCTTGCCTCTTTTTGCATCTCTGCTAGTTCTTTCTGCACTGCTCTGGCTTCTTTCTGTACCTCTCTTGCAAATTTCTGCCCCCTCTTGCCTCTTTCTGCACCCCTCTTTCCTCTTTATGTACCTCTCTAGTCTCTTCCTGCACCCTCTTACCTCTTTCTGCACCTTTCTTGCCTCTTTATGCACCATTCTTTTGCTTCTTTATACACTTCTCTTGCTACTTTCTGCACCCCTCTTGCCTCTTTCTGTACCTCTGTTGGTTCTTTCTACACAGCTCTTGCTTCTTTCTCCACCTCTGTTGGTTCTTTCTGCACTGCTCTTTCTTCTTTCTACACTCTTTTGCCTGTTTCTGCGACTCTCTTGACTCTTTCTGTACTTTTCCGGTCTCCTACTGCACCTCTGTTGCCTCTTTCTGCACCTTTCTTGCCTCTTTCTGCTCCCCTGTTGTTTCTTTGTGCACCTCTGTTGGTTCTTTCTACACTGCTCTTGTTTCTTTCTACACTCTTTTGCCTGTTTCTGCAACTCTCTTGACTCTTTCTGTACTCTTCTTGTCTCCTACTGCACCTCTGTTGGCTCTTTCTGCACCCTCTTGTCTCTTTCTGCACCTCTGTTGCTTGTTTCAGCAACTCTATTGCTTATTTCTTTGCCCCTCTTGCCTCTTTCCTCACCTCTGTTGCTTCTTTCTGCACTGCTCTTGCTAACTCCTGTGCCTCTCTTGGTTCTTTCTGGACAGCTCTTGCTTTTTCTGAACCACTCTTGCAAATGGCTGCACCCCTTTGCCTATTTAGGTACTACTCTTCCCTCTTTCTGCACCTCTGTTGCTACGTTCTAAACTGCTCTTTGTTCTTTCTGCACCTCTCCTATTTCTTTCTGCACCTATCTTAAAAACATCTGCAACACTCTTGCCTCTTTCTCTACTTCTCTTATCTCATTCTGTACTCCTATTCCATCTCTCTGCACCTCTGTTGTTTCTTTCTGCACTTCTCTTGCCTTTTTCTGAATCCCTCTTCCTTCTTATTGCTCCCACTGTTGTTTCTTTCTGCACTTCTCTTTCCTCTTTCTGCATGCCTGTTTCATCTTTCTGCAACCGTATTGCCTCTTTCTGTACCCCTATTACCTCTTTCCGCACCCATGCTTGTTCTTTCTACACCATCCTACTTCTTTCTGCACCTGTCTTGTAATGTTCTGCACCCCTCTTGGTTCTTTCTGCCCCTCTATTGCCTCTTCCTACACCCCTCTTGCCTCTATCTGCACCTCTCTTGTCTCTTTCTGCACCCCTCTTGCCTCTTTCTGTACCTCTTTTGCTTCTTTCTGCACTCGTCAACTCTTTCATTTCCCCTCTTGCCTCTTTTTGCATCTCTGCTAGTTCTTTCTGCACTGCTCTGGCTTCTTTCTGTACCTCTCTTGCAAATTTCTGCCCCCTCTTGCCTCTTTCTGCAGTTCTCTTCCCTCTTTATGTCATTCTCTTGCTTCTTACCGCACCTCTCTTGCTCCTTTCTGTACCTCTCTTATAAACCTCTACACCCCTCTTACCTATTTCTGCACCTCTCTTAATTCTAGTCGCACCCCTCTAGCTTCTTTATGCTCCTCTGTTGTTTCTTTCTGCACTTCTCTTGCCGTTTTCTGCAGCATCCCTCTTACCTCTTTCTGCACCTCTGTTGGTTCTTTTTGCACTGCTCTTGCTTCTTTCGGCACCTCCTTTGTCAATTTCTGCCCCCTCTTGCCGCTTTCTGCACTTCTCTTCCCTCTTTCTGTGAACTTCACTTGCTTCTTACCGCACCTCTCTTGATTTTTTCTACACCTCTCTTACAAACCTCTGCACCCCTCTTGCCTCTTTCTGCACCTCTCGTAACGCTTTTTGCACCCATCTTGCTTCTTTCTGCACCTCTTTTGCTCCTTTCTGCACTTTTCTTGACTTTTTCTGCAGCAATCCTCTTGTTTTTTTCTGTACCTCTGTTGGTTCTTTCTGCACTGCTCTTGCTTCTTTCTGCACCTCCCTTGCAAATGTCAACCCCCTCTTGCCTCTTTCTGCACTTCTCATCCCTCTTTCTGAACTTCTCTTGCTTCTTACTGCACCTCTCTTGCTTCTTTCTGCACCTCTCTTACAAACCTCTGCAACCCTCTTGCATCTTTCTGCTGACCATATCATGAGTGATGTAATATGTGACATCATCAGCAGTGCATTGCGGGGGTGTGAGTTAAAGTTAGCCGAATTTCTCTGGTATTATAGAAGTGAAATGTCCAACTACCTATAAAATCCCTGAAACCTGTGTTTTTTTCAGTGACCAATAGAGCGTGTACAAAGGACCCGTCTTATAAGAGGTCTGCGAAAATATTGGCAATATCGCACTTCAAACAGCCAAGGTATTGGATTTTGCAGGCCACCTTGAGTCAGGACCAGACAAGCAGCCACTGCAATTTTCAGTACGTAACTGCACGGGGACGCGGGATCACGGTATCACCATGTCACGGCCCGGTTTGGCGCTAGACTTGGGGTTGAGACATTGGGGACTTGAGGCGGCCTCAACAATTAGCCCTCTCCCCCTTTCACCATGCACAGCAGCGTTCACATGAGCACAACACAGCTCCGCCACTGACACATATCAGAATAATGGCAGCTGGGAAATGGAGTCCCTGAAGAACTGGACTACACCAGCAAGCAATCAAAAACAGAGACTGCTTCATTCCGGCCAATGGGAATGCATTGTGACTTTGAAAGGAGAGAGAGGAGAAGGCAGTGCATCCTAGTGTAATCCAGCATCTGACGAAGGCTAAACGCCGAAATGCACTATGCCCTGTTATGCTGCGGTGAATTTAGGACTGCCAAAAGATCAAAAGATTCCCCGCTGTGTCCTATGCTTGTTTCAATGGAACAGAGTTATGTATACATATATATATATATATATATATATATATATATATATATATATGAAAAAAGAGGGGTACCTCAGTGAACAGGTCGCACCAACAGGAATAGCGCACACCATCTTCAGCAGTTACTAGCACAGCATGACCTCCCACCTTCATGCGCAGCCAAATGCATTTTGAGCAATATGCTCTTCGTCAGTGGCCAAAAAGGGAATGCAGAAGTGGCAATAGATGGCAATAGATTTATTTAGTTAATGAGAGTCCCGCCCCATTGGGCGTATGGCATCGTGGTAAGTGTAGTCCATTAAATCGTTGCCTGGGCTCAAGGTTGAAATGCACACCCCAGTGGGTCCTGCCCACCTCTGCAAAATGTTAAAATAAAGTCTCCAGCATGTTAAGTTCAATATCTCCCCAAGTGGGCGAAGGAGAGCATGAATTCCAGCCAGCTTCCCATAGTATCCTGGTAATGAGGCTTTCTGTAGTCCAACCTGTGCCTGCGGTTGCGTACACTTGGAGCCGCCAGATCAGCAGCGGGACCTGTTCGCGGCCGGACCAGCTGCTATAAACAAGAAAAAAGAGGGGTTCCTCAGTAAACAGGTCGCACCAACAGGAATAGCGCACACCATCGCTAGCAGTTACTAGCACAGCATGACCTCCCACCTTCATGCACAGCCAAATGCTTTTCGAGCACCACTCTTTTTTCTTATATATATATATATATATATATATATATATATATATATATATATATATATATATATATATATATATATATATATATATATATAAATATATATAACACTGAAAAAACTATAGGTTTCACACACGTTATAGTTAGGAGTTAGCATTTAAAAAACCTTAGAAATTCACTGAAAAACCATAGGTTTTACCCATGTTATAGTTAGCTGGGCATTTCTCTCATACAAAACCATTGAAATACCCTTGTTATAGTTCGTTCAGCTAACTATAACTTGCGCGCCCACAATGCACTGCTGATGACGTCCGATATTACATCACTCATGACGTTTTTGCTGCTGCCTTCGCTTCTGCTCTGCTCTGCTTGGCTCTCCGTTGCAGCCACGGCTGGCTCCGGCGCTGCTGCTCTCCTGAGGCACCCCGGGAGTTCACCTGATCTCCGATCTCTTCGTCGAAGACGTCGAGTCGCCGTGAAGCGGCCGGGAAGCTGTCCGAGCCCGCCTGCAGCCGCACTGGGAAGCTGCTTGGCCGCCGGTCGCCCCGCCAGTGTGTGCCGGCCTGCCTTTGCCTTTGCCGTGAGCGGCTGCGGTGATCCCAGGGCTGGCGGGGCAGGTGAAACGAGGCCAGGCAGGTAAGGTTTCACTCGGCAGGATGAGGCTGAGGCTGAGGCAGTGGCGGGCTTCGTGATCCCTGGGAGCAGTCTGAGGCATTTTTGAGCCTGAGGGAAGCTGCGTGCTCGTGGACCACAGTACAGCCTGTAGCTGCCAAGCTGCCCTCATTGCTCAAGCTACCATTGGAATTCTGCAGGGAGTCTAGTGGAGAAGCTGCAACATGAGCCCCACAACGGCCAGAGAACAGTGGAAACAGTGTCTCCTGTGAGCTACGGAGCTACGGAGAGCGGAGAGCAGAGGGCGGAGTGTGAGCTTGGCGTTTGGTGTTTGGAGCACGGAGTGCGGAGTGCGGAGGAGCACGGAGGAGGGGAGCGCAGCGTCCGAGTGGCGTCTGTGAGCTGTTGATAGCAGCAGGTACCGCGGCATAGTGGAACAGCGGAACAGCTCACCCTGACTCCGATTCTGATTCGGGACCTTGTTCCCTGGAATCTAACGAATAATTGATCCCTGCTCATCTCAGACCCTCTCCGTCACAGCTTTAAGCGCTGGGATGCCTCCGGGTAGCCATGCGCTATAAAAGAGTTATTTTCATTTCATTCATTTCATTTCTCATCCCGATTTGGCGCACCGCTGCACCACCACCGCCATGCCCTGGAGGCTCCAGCTTCAGCTGAGAGCGGCAAGGGAAGTAAGGTGAGCCACCCGCCCCTCGCACTGTCTTGCCTCGCCACACAAGCAGCAGTCTCTGTTGCTAATGCTGCCCGCCCACCCCCTGACCGCAGAGAGACGCGAACAATGGTGGAGGGGAGTGGGTGATCAAACGAGCAGCGAGGCGGGCTGCTATCAAGGAATCCCAATAATAGCTTTGACCCCGCTTTAATTAATCACCACCTCAACAAATCACTTTTTCAGCCTCTATCATACCGCTACTGCCAGGTCGGACCCCCTCTCAGATAGAGATAATTGGCAATTACGGCGGCATCTTTTGAACAAACTCCCCCACCTGCTATCTCAACTAACTCAACTATCTCAAACGGAAGGAAATGGCTAGCTTCCCTACGCTTGCCTCTTTGCTTGCCTTTTTACACCTTCCTATATTGGATAACAAACTGGGTAAGACAGGATAAATATTGTAACTTACATTTTTAAAGTCTAGACGCCGTAATAAAGACTTGACAACTATCGTGCAGAGTAATTATGCGAACAAGGAACGCAGGCCTTATACAACCCCAGTCCAACTATCGTCCTCATAAGTCCGCACAACGCCAAAACGCCAGAATGCTATACCCCGTGGGCAAAGACAATACAAGACAAGACACGTCCCCACAGGATAGGACCCTACAGGATGGGAAACAATCGGGAGAAGAAAGGACAAACTTCTCCCCAGCTTCTGGATCAGCTCCCAGGACAGAGGCCAAAAACACAAATACAACTATAAAGGGGGCTGCAGGCATGATAGGCATAACAGGAAGCCTGTACAATCACGATGACACGGACAACATAGACTGTATCAAAAACACACATAATAGCATCAGTACTTGCAGTAGTAGCAGCCCCAAAGGCAACAATGACATCAGGAAATACTTTCCACAACATCCAAAACAAGGTAATTCCATTGCCCTCGGAAAACCAATTGATGTAAATGTAAATGTGTGTATACTTGTAAAGCACACTGCCGCCCCATCTCGGGGCATCCTGGTGCTGTATACCGCAGTGGAACCCATCCTGGCTTTCCCTGTGAGATGCCCCCTCCAGGGCACCCCCAAGGTGAAGCCAGGCATTCCAGCGCTGTTGGGGCCGTTGTGGAGATTAAGCAAGCTATTGCCCAGAGTTGCAGAGTGGGACTCATGATTAGAGTAGGCACCGAGGCGAGAATTATCGAGTCCACGGACATTGAGCCCAAGACCCTTGTTAAAATCTAGATCGTGGCGTAAACATTATCGGCGCCATCTTGTCTCTTTTCAGATCCATACGTGCGCGTAAGCAGCAGCCATTTTGAATGCCATGATCTCCCTGCCCACTGTCGATAGCCAGCGCGTCTTCCCCCCCTCACCCTCTCGCCTCTTAAGCATCCCCCGCGCTCGGACAGCCCCCAATCTCTCCTGCCTGGGCCATAACGCACCTCCAGCGCGACCCTGCCTCCGAGCCACATCCCGTGCCGAAACCCCCACACTCTTTCATCTCATCCATAAAACGGGCCCTTTGATAACCTCTTCCTCCTTGCCCGATTGTCCGGCCCGACCCCAGGCCATCACTTAGCCCAACAGATGCGGTTTATTGCCCCTACAGTAGGACCTCGCCTCACATCAAAGGAGCGGGGATTAATCAATGCCCTCACACCCCTAGATTCGATCGATCGCCCGCATTCCTGTTCCCAGCGGAATGTCCAGCTGCGCGATAGCCATCATGCTGAGATTGGGGTGGGGACTCCTACTGTAGATATGTGTGGGAACGGGCCTGAACCGGGGATTCCAAAGACGCCTTTTCCGTACTTCAAAGCATTACCAAGAATGTGTTGCATGTAATAAAGTAATAAACCAATGTATAAGAGGCCAGGCCTCAGAGATGTTAGGAGGGCACCTCGAGAAGATACTCTGTTGTCTGATTTGACGTGTTCTGTTCCGTCGGAAATAAACTCCTGTTTCCTGCCTTCCAGTCTCCAGCGCCTGCCTCTTTATTTGGTAATCGGGAGTTGGGTGAGAAGCGGCTAACGCCGGGCAAACCTAGAAAAGGGGTAAAACGACCTGATCTGCCTGAACCCTTTTTCTTCAATTGGCGTCCCAAACGTGGGGCCCATCAGCGACATGTGGATCCAGTGGAAGAGGTCCCGACGACGGAGTGAACGACTGCAACGATCGGGAAGTGCACCTGCCCGATAGACCCTCGTCTGGCAGCCGATCATCCGAACTTCACTGGTTCCGAGCAGACCTCTCTCGAGTGATCTACGTTCCTGACTGGGAACCATCAGGAGTGCCACAGCAATTACGGAGAATAGAGGACGATCGGGCGCTGGAAGCGGAAGACGAGAAACTGTCCATACGGTCCGGGTAAGGTTGTGTAACACGACAAACTGGGAAATATTTGATTGTTTGATTGGAAAATACTAGTATTACTCTCCGAATTGTTGGTTCTCTTGGAGATTCTCTGTCTGCAAACGGAGAGGAATAAAAGTATTCTCTCTTCCTTTGCAGGTAGTGAAGGGTAGGTAACGCAGGCCTTTGCCCCCGTTGTAATCCGTCGTGCCTATCTTTCTCCCCCACTGATTGATTGTTTGCCCGAACATTGTTTGTTAGAGGATTGTTTTCTCGAGAATTCTCTGTCTACAAACGGGGAAGGATAAAAGTATTCTGTCCTTCTTTGCAGATAGTGAAGAATAGGTAACGCAGGCTTTTGCCCCCATTGTAACCCGTCGTGCCTATTCCTTTCTCGCCACTGATTGTTTGATTGAACGGACATTAATTGTTCGATATTGGTTCTCTCTTTGGGTATTCCCTATTTGCGAATACTACAGAATAGAAATATTCTGTCCAGTCTTCGCAAAGTAGTGAAGGATAGGTAGTGCAGACTTTTGTCCCCATTGTAACCCGTCATGCCTATCTTCTCCCCATTGGTCAGTAGTTGGTTCAGCCCGGACCGCTTATTAGAGGTGGATCATCCGGCTCCTCTGGAGGGCACCCCTAATAAGGATATGTTTTTAAAATATGGACTAGTCGCCGTAGCTTATAGTAAGTTATGGAATAAATATACTAAAAAGGATCAGGAAAGTCAGTGGCCACTGATAGGATCCTTCGATGACGCAAAAATAAGCGTGCTGGAAACAGCCCTTTGTAACAGTAAAACCACGCCCACTATGCTTGATAGTTTCGGCATGTGGCGCAAAGAAGCAGAGGAACGAAAGAAAAGAGAAGAAGCAAGAATAGGAAAAGAGTTACGAAAGGCAGCCCACCTGGCCGCTAAGAAACTAGAAGAAGAGATAAAAGAAAGAGAGGAAGCCAGACAAAAGCAGGAATCTGAGTCGACAGGCCAGTGCCCTGTTAGGACCCCCTCTACGCTCTACCCTGAGCTGCCCTCCAAACAACGGGCGAACGATGAGTTGCTGCTAGGTCCTCCGATCATCTATATGCCCCCCCCATATGCCCCCTCCCAAACCCTAGCACAGCACTTGCCAGCTCCGAGTGCAAATGAGAATAACCTTGGAGCTAGTGCCCCAGCCCTCACGGCCTCCGCTCCGGCCGCATTAGTAACGACATCAGATGAACCCGAGACTAGCAAGCAGCCACCGGCTAGACTGAATAGATTGAGCAAAGATGAGCGGGAGGGAATTGACAAGATAGTAAAGGCACTGGTAGAACGGAAGGAGAGCGAAGAATACACGATGGATATGCACAATTCACATGCCGGTAGCCACAGACGACATTTCATTTTACGGTTTAGTTACCACACCCTGAACGCATATGAGGATAGGTATCAGAATCGGGGTCCTGCTAAACTGACAGCGTTATATAGAAAAGTCGATATTGGAGACGAGGCCGAGCGTGACACGGCGGACCTCTTCATGCAAACGCTTGAGGTTTTCCGCCACCTCACGGAACAGAAACCAGAAGTTAAGATTACAGTTCCCGAAACGACTGGGTCCTCATCAGAAGTAGGCAACACTATGATGCCTATCAGAGAAGCCGCCCCCTACTGGGTTCCCCCACGAGGTCAGGGAACGAACGACGATATCAACCATGCAGATGCAAAGGGGAGGGTTGTGCACAACTGGGTTTATCAACCATGGGATCGGCAAGATATTTGAACTTTTAGGCAAACCCTGCCGGATTTAAGAAAGAACCCGACAGCATTTTATACCGAACTAGGTACAGCCTTGGGCTCAACCATAATGACTCTAGCGGACATTGACTTGTTTTTCGGGTTATGTCTGCCGGCTGATGTGTGGAAGCAAATCCGAAAAGCCGACCACACAGATCTGTTCGGACATACCTGGAATCAACTCAGTGAACTAGATAGGCAGCGGGAGCCAGAAAGAAACCTGTAAAAGACATACTGGAACTCCTGGACAAAATAGTTCAGAAGCTAAAGACATTGATCCCAGAGAAGAAGGTAGACTAGTCGGTAGTCACGGCTTGCCGTCAGAAACCCCAGGAAGACGTATCAGAATACTTCTCCCGATTTGAGACGGTGTTCTCCGACTACAGTGGCCAAGACATGACCACTGCAACCGGACAACACCTATTCGTGCAAAACTACGTAAAGGGTCTATAGCAAGAGGTCTCCCAAAAGTTACAGACGAGCGAGAGTAGTTGGGGGGCCTCCAAACCTGCAGCTATCCTTCAGATGGCTCAGTATTATGAACACCAAAAGAACGAGAACGAGAGGGCGACTGAGAAAAAGAAAAAGGACTTGAAAGAACGAGTGATGATTGCTCAATTGCAAGGAGTGACGACAGGAAGGGAACGGTATAGAGGAAACTACCAGCCGAATGCCCCTAGAAATTCACCCCCTAGAGACCGCACACCCACACCCGGCGCTCCACGAACAGACCTCGATGAGAACCAGTGTGCGTTTTGCAAAGGATTTGGCCATTGGAAGTCTCAATGCCCGGTCCTCCTGGAAATGATTAAAAATAAAGAGACAAGGGACATGGCAAATGGCCCCAGGACTAGAGGGCAGGGACGACGGCACACCCACGACACCAACAATGACAGACCTGGCAGACCGAACACATTTGACCGCCCCCGACAGAATCAGTGCCAACAGTCTGACTGCGACAACGCTCACGACTTTGCATAGGACTGCCAAGGGCAAGGAAGGGATCCAGTCGAGCTCTATGTTGCCCAGCAAGGTCCTTACGTCACCGCTAAGGTCCTAGGTACGAAGTCTCCATTTCTGGTAGACACTGGCGCGACACGTAGTGCGTTATCTAAACGACTGATTCCAAGGGCACCCTTGTCTGGCTCACACATAACATCAATAGGCTTTGATGGAACGCCCTCCACTAACCCTTTATCCGCACCGGTTTCCTTCGACTTGGACAGTAACCCCACTGACACGACGTTTCTGCTTTCCTCCAACACCCCCGATGCCATTATGGGACTTGACTTACTGAAGCATTTCCGAGCTACTATCAGGTGTTCGCAGGACGGGGTTCGAGTCATTCTGTACGACAACCCGACTCTGCTCAGACCTCATCATGCACGACACATGCTCTCCATCTCTGACACTGACGCATCCTTACTTGAATCTCTACCTCTGTATCTATGGGCTAAAACTGACGCTGATGTAGGACGAATGATGATCGACCCCATGCGCATAACTGTCCGCCAAGATGCGATACCCCAAAAACTCCCACAGTATCGGATATCGCCCGAAGGTGAGAAGGCATTGGTAATGATAATCCAGTCCCTGGTAGAGGCAGGAGTGGTAGAGGAAGTAGTCAACAATATTTGCAACAGCCCTATCCTACCCATTGTGAAGAAGCAGGGCGAAGGAGATGAGAAAGCGTACCGCTTCATCATCGACCTTCGAGAGGTCAACAAGGTAGTTGTACCTCAGTACCCCGTAGTGTCAGATATCGCCACCATTCTGACCCTGATTCCTTCCACAGCCACCACCTTCACTGTAATAGACCTCAAAAACGCTTTCTTCTCCATCCCCATCCACCCGGACACCCGCTACCTTTTCGGCTTCACGTTAAAATCCCGCTCATATAGATTTTGTAGAGCTCCCCAAGGTTACACAGAAAGCCCCAGCATCTATAGCCAGGCCCTCAAGAGGCAGCTGGACGCCGTTCAGCTACCGGAGGGAGTGGTGTTGGTACAGTACGTCGATGACATCCTTTTGGCGGCCGACACCACTCCACTTGCGGTCACAGCCACCATCCAACTCTTGCACTTCCTTGCGGAAAACGGCCACAAGGTCTCCAAGAAGAAGTTGCAATTCTGCCAACCCCAGGTCACCTACCTAGGCCACCTCTTGTCCAAAGACGGGAGAAAACTTACACCCGATCGAATTCAGGCCATTCTAGACACCCCTGTCCCAAAGACCCAGAAACAAGTCCGCTCCCTGGTAGGCCTCACCTCCTTCTGCCGGCAGTGGTTGCCAAATTTCAGCCTTATTGTAAAGCCACTACTTTCCCTACTAGCCAAAGATGTCCCCTTCCCACTCCCTTGGACCCCCGAATGCCAATCGTCCTTCAAAGAACTTCGAGACACCCTTTGTTCTGCACCGGTCCTAGGAACCCCCGATTACACAAAGCCCTTCTCTCTCTACACTCACGAAAGGGAGGGGTGCGCTTAGTCTGTCCTGACTCAAACTATTGGCCCCAAGCAACGACCATGTGCCTATTTCTCTGCCACCCTTGACCCCGTAGCGAGAGCCTTGCCTGCCTGCCTTCGAGCCGTAGCTGCCGCTGCTGTCTCTATCCGACAAAGTGAGGGGATCGTACTCTCGAATTCCCTCACGGTATTAGTGCCCCATGCTGTTGACACCCTCCTAAACCAGACTAAGACGCAACACCTGACTAGCGCACGACTGACCGGATACGAACTAACTCTGCTTGCACCCCACATTACGCTGAAAAGATGCACCACACTGAACCCAGCCACCTTGTTGCCTCTGCCCGAAAACGACCCGAATAACCCCCCTATACATGACTGTGTGACCCTTACAGACGAACAGACTAGGAGTAGAGTTGACCTCCGGGACACCGCCTTCACAGACCCTGACGGAGAGCTATGGGTAGACGGTTCTTGCATAAAACTCCCCGACGGCACCCCCTCAGCTGCCTATGCAGTTACCACAGCCCAAACCGTAGTTGAAACTGCCCGCATCACGCAGCGATCCGCACAGGCGGCAGAACTGATTGCCCTCACACGAGCATGTATTATAGCGACAGGGACTACTGCAAACATTTACACGGACAGCCAGTACGCCTTCGGAGTGGTTCACCATTTTGGACTCTTATGGAGGGAAAGGGGATTCTTGACGTCCCACGGCACGCCCATCCTCCACGGAGATTTAGTCTACGCCCTGATTGAAGCAGTTCTCCTCCCCAAACGATTAGCGGTAATCAAATGTCAGGCACACAAGAAGGTGACAGACTTAGTCGGACAGGGAAACGCGCTGGCCGACAACACTGCCCGAACCACAGCTGAGAATAGGACAACGACACGCATGTATGTGACCAGGTCACAAGCAGAAAAATGGACTGACGCTAGGGAAACGATTAGGGACATCCAGATGGCCAGCTCACCACACGAATTGACTGAATGGGCACGGGTGGGATTGAAAGACGATGAAGGCTGCTGGCGGACAAAGGACACTAACAAATGGTTGCTACCCAATTCATACCTGGTCCCCATACTGACTATGGCTCACTCCCCTGCGCACATAGGATCTGCCCCCATGATCGAACTCATCTCCAAGGTCTGGCACAACGACAAAATCCCCGACTCAGCCAGACGCCTGGTCCAGCAATGCCTTATCTGTTTGCAACACAACCCTGGGAAAGGAACTGTGGTACCCCGGGGAGGGTTTGGGATCCCCGACCATCCCTTTGAGATCCTCCAGATGGACTACATCCAACTAGAAAGATGCCAAAACCTGAAGTATGCATTAGTCATTGTGTGTGCCTTCAGCAAATGGGTAGAAGCCTATCCAACCCGTGATAACACTGCCATGACCACTGCCAAAGTACTACTGAAAGAGTTTTTCCCTCGCTACGGCCTTTGTCGAATTCTATGGAGCGACAACGGCCCCCACTTCATAGCTGAAGTTATCCAACTAATCTTGAAAGGGCTGGGGGTAAAACAGAGGTTTCATGCAGTCTTTCACCCCCAATCTGCTGGCTTAGTTGAGCGACACAACGCCACACTGAAACTAAAACTGTCGAAGATAGTGGCCACCACAGGACTTAAATGGCCAGATGCCCTCCCACTGGCATTGCTATCGATGCGCTCCACTCCCACTAAGCACCATTTGACTCCCTACGAGGTTGTATTTGGGCGACCAATGAATCTCTGGACTGCCCCTAAACCGACCTCCGTTCACGACGTCCCAGACGTCCTACTGTCTGATTACTTGTGCAAATTGACTAAAACATTGTCTGTCATTCATCAGCAGGTGCAGCAGGCCATCCCCGATGCTTCCAGGGGTCCGGGTCTCGATATCCAACCGGGAGATTATGTGCTAATCCGGAATTTCCAACGGACGAAGAGTCTGGAACCCCGGTGGACAGGCCCCTGGCAAGTACTGATCACCACCCGAACGGCTCTTCGAGTGGAGGGGAAGCGACACTGGCTGCACGCACACCACTGTAAGAAGGTCTCCTCGACCCTGACCACAACAGAAAACGTCAGCACCCAAGAAGAACTGCTGAACAAAGACCGGCCATCATTGAACTGTTATCCTGATACCGAGGCACTCGAACTTGCAAAATTCTCTGATCCCACTGTGCCATCCAGGGAAGGGTATTTTCTGCGTCGAAAGGAGGGAGCTTCGGCTAAGTAGACCACAGACTAAGTTGAATCTCAGAACGGTAGCCTAAACACAACCAAGGGTTACCCGAAGAGAGGCTAAACGAAGTCTGCGGTTCTGCCCGCTACCGAGCACCTCGAAGATGATGGAAGCGCAAGATAAGAAGATGATGGAAGCAACAGGAAATACCCGTTATCGAAACCCAAAGACTGACAGTATGCACAAATCGAAGACAATTGCCCTTTTCATTGTCCTCCTCTTTTGCCTCCTCCTCATGACTTCCTTCTGGATCATGGAAGAGAGCGCACCCGCTCATCAGATATTGCTGACCACTGCACAGCCAACCACTATGAAAGAACATCACCTGATCTCCCTTTCGCCTCAGCTCCGAGAAAGGCGTAAGGAGTTCTGGAACAATTCGTTCGTGCAACTGTTGCACCAACACAACCTTGCCGCCAACGCCACAAACTGCTGGATCTGCGGGTTGCTCCCACATGCCACCGGACACTCCATCCCTTTCATCCCTTCCCCTTTCTCAGTTCACGGTTCTTGCCTTGCCTGGTTGATCCTCTTGCAAGAGAGCTACAAGGACAACGCCACTTCTGGTCAAACAGTGTCACACTTCTACCACGGGTTCTGGCTGAACAAAACCGGAAGGACTTCTGCTCCCTTTTGTCCTTTGACCTCTGGCTCCTCCTTCCAGATGGACATCCCTGCCAAGAAACGAGTCGAAATGCAGGTGTTCCATAATCCAGCCAGACCCACCTTCTCCTACCTACGGAAACGAACTGCTGCCACTCTGACGGTGGCCCTGTCTGTTATCAATGTCACGGGCCTCGTGTGCCTCGAAGGCTTGGGAACACAGCTGGTGGGTCACAGTTCCTGCCACATCACCAGAACATTGGACTCCATCGATCCCCCCTCCTTTGTTGCTTCTGCGAATATGTACTTTGTTTGTGGCACCAAAGCTTACACTTGGCTTCCAAAAAGTTGGGGGGGTACCTGCTACATCGCCTTCATTCTCCCTCCAACGTACGTGGCCCCAGCCAACCATCACCGGCAGAAGCGCGCAAGAGACATTGAACAAGCCGACTCCACTGGAGCACAGTTCCTGGATGCAGGGAAGGGACTTGTTCCTCTGTGGGGCCCAATGGCAAACAGCTGCGCCATCCGACACCTGACCCAGGCAGTAGAAACAACCATGAACATCACGGCTGGCATCCTCACTAACAATACGGCCGAGCTTCAGGCAGTCCGCCTGGTGGCTCTTCAGAACCGCCTTGTTCTAGATGTAGTTCTAGCCGACCGTGGAGGAGCATGCCGCATCATTGGATCCAGCTGTTGTACCTACGTGCCAGATAACTCGCCCTCAGTCTACAAAGCAATCGAACACCTCCACAGACTTTCCTCAGAGGTTCACCAGGAACAGGAAGAATGGTCGCTTGGAAGCTGGTTTTGGGGCACTTTGAAGGACTGGGGATGGAGGTTGTTCACATTTATATTGGTACCGGTCGTGATACTGTGTGGGTGTTGCCTAGGTATACAATGTTTGCCACCTTTGTGTTCGCTCATTGCTAACTGCATATGCCCTAAGACTTCGGACTTCAAAACTGAACATATGAAAGCATTGTATGACCTCGAAATAAGAAATATAATGGGGATTGACGTAAATGAACAAGCTGGCTAGATATGTTGAAAAGGGAGGACTGTTAAAATCTACATCGTGGCGTAAACATTATCGGCGCCATCTTGTCTCTTTTCAGATCCATACGTGCGCGTAAGCAGCAGCCATTTTGAATACCATGATCTCCCTGCCCACTGTCGATAGCCAGCGCGTCTTCCCCCCCCTCACCCTCTCGCCTCTTAAGCATCCCCCGCGCTCGGACAGCCCCCGATCTCTCCTGCCTGGGCCATAACGCACCTCCAGCGCGACCCTGCCCCCGAGCCACATCCCGTGCCGAAACCCCCACACTCTTTCATCTCATCCATAAAACAAGCCCTTTGATAACCTCTTCCTCCTTGCCCGATTGTCCGGCCCGACCCCAGGCCATCACTTAGCCCAACAGATGCGGTTTATTGCCCCTACAGTAGGACCTCGCCTCACATCAAAGGAGCGGGGATTAATCAATGCCCTCACACCCCTAGATTCGATCGATCGCCCGCATTCCTGTTCCCAGCGGAATGTCCAGCTGCGCGATAGCCATCATGCTGAGATTGGGGTGGGGACTCCTACTGTAGATATGTGTGGGAACGGGCCTGAACCGGGGATTCCAAAGACGCCTTTTCCGTACTTCAAAGCATTACCAAGAATGTGTTGCATGTAATAAAGTAATAAACCAGTGTATAAGAGGCCAGGCCTCAGAGATGTTAGGAGGGCACCTCGAGAAGATACTCTGTTGTCTGATTTGACGTGTTCTGTTCCATCGGAAATAAACTCCTGTTTCCTGCCTTCCAGTCTCCAGCGCCTGCCTCTTTATTTGGTAATCGTGAGTTGGGTGAGAAGCGGCTAACGCCGGGCAAACCTAGGAAAGGGGTAAAACGACCTGATCTGCCTGAACCCTTTTCCATCACCCTGCCGCGTCTGGAATTGAACCCTGGTCCCGGGCCTGACCTCTGCTTCAGGGTCTGCCGCTTCTAACCATTGAGCCACACTTCTCCACTGATTCACTCCACTTCTCCATTTGATACTTTTCCTGATGCCTCAAAGCTTGACACTCACCGCTTTAACGCTAACAAACCATCAGGCACAGTTAAAAATGAAACCTTGAGTCAAAAGCCCTCTTCGACTGTTCCTCTGTTACCAAAAGTCTTGATCGTGAAGGGTAATAAAACACAAGCTGAAGACAATTTAAAATCAACCAGAGCCAATGTCCTAGGAGCCAACACACTGGCGCCGACAAATTTGTCTTACGACCCCCCGGAACTACAATCTATGATAGCTCCAGAGGGAAGTGAAATAAATAAGGAATCGTATACCCCCACAGAAAACACTGTGAACCTCAGGGTTATTTGCACACCGCTGAAATCTCAGCCGGGCTTCCTGAATGCTCCGTATGTACCCATTAAATTGGGGGACGATGACGTAGCCCCCATACGAAATGAAAATCTTCTCTTAGATTTGTGGCAAGTTTAACAGACTCAAACAAACAGTTGCCGCTCTGGGAATCTAGCTTGGCCTCACAAAGAATAGAAAACCACCTAGCACTAATTAACAAGGCCTTGATATCAATAGGAAATGCCGCATTAATGCACGCGGGCAAACTTGACATTCAAATAAACATTCTGTAGTCCGTAGCACGCCTGATCACCGGAGTGGATTCAAAACTGGAACATTTAAACTCCTTAATATGCAGAGCGCAGTCAGACACAGAGGTAATGATGAAACCCAACGATAGTTTTACAAGAAAATTGAGAGGTGCACTCAGTGAAGTCAATAGTAAAGAGAGTTCAATAGTATAGAGAATTCATAGATTTTGTGAGTCTTCTGTTCTTTCTTTAATGGATTCTTTATTTTCTCTTAAAATACACAGGCACAGCCAATGCGTTTCATTCCCTTTAATGCCTTGGGAATTTCGTCAGGGCGTGGAGAAGGACTAATCAAATCCGATCGTCCAAAGTGTTATCACACCTTCACAGTTGGCGCTGAAGGAATATTGTCAGTGGTATACTCCCAGCGTTCCTGAATAGAAAAAAGATGATGTTCCAGGAGTGATTTCTGGTCGTAGTGCCGCAATATAGCCGCAGTTATGCGCGAGAACAAAAACGAAAATATATCCTGGCCCCCTTCAAGGTTCAGTACAGACGAAAGGGGTGGTGGCATGTGCTGGTTGTCTGGTAGCATCCAAACGGGCTTCCAAATGAATCTCAAGATACCGGACCTGTGATAGGGTCTCTGCAGTCTCCTGCTCCTCCCCGTGGAATTTCGGAAGCCAACGACTGCGGGTGCTCCCCGTTACTGCAGTCTTTGGAAAAACTCCCGGAAATAATTAGCACATTAGTCATGGATCTTAAACATGAGGCAAACCGAAACAAGAACAATACAACACGCTTCTCCCCTAAAAATTCATAACGAGAACAAATGCAAAGTACATAAATAACGGGACAAAAGCCACACATTCATCTTAAGGGCCCTCAAGGCCAAGTGGAGATCCAATAAACAAAACTACTCTAAGGGATACACAGCCCACTTAGGACCCAAACATCTGTTAAAAGGCCAGCCAGGACAGCCTAGTGAGAACCCAGGAAATTCCTGGTAAGAACATCAATGAACCAACAAGCCCATTGAGCCCCAACTTTCAGGTATCAAATTTAAACTCACATCCAATATCACAACTCCATCAAACAACTAACAATAACCCTGGAAAACTGGACGATTCAAATCCATCGCCCTCAGAGCGACAATCCTTATCTAGGAAAAATTAGAAAAAACTGAAAAAGTTAAATAAAATAAAATAAAAAAAGACAAAAAGCTATGCAAAAGGGAAAATCGAGCATTGGTTTGCGCCAGCAAACAAGGATAATAAAACTACCGGCAGTGAGGACCAGAAGTGTGGGGGTCTAATATTGGCAGACCAAAACAGAGACATACAAACAAGTGGAACATCCACCATGATAACATCTCCCAAGAGCCTACCACGCGTCTTAAGCAAAAACTTGATTAAAGTTTCGACTGCAAAATCTCCCGCGCCAAGTAGCATCTTGAATTATGCACAGGGCCTACAGGTCTACGAGCCCGGTCACGATAACATGAACAAATCTGAGCCTGCAGACACAACTGCCCATAAGGACCACCAAACGTAATCTACATCCAACGTTCAATGGGAGAAAATCATTATTCGGGCAAGCCACAAAGACGGTCAACCTCGCTCGGACCAAACCATCACCGCTGGGATTGATTCACAAATCCACACTGTAAAAACAAAAAGGATCGAGGAGGGACTAGCCCAAGGTGACAACCCCACATGGAACCTGATAGCTCCTCTTGAAGCTCCTGCGGTTCCTTTCAACTCACGGAATCTTGTTCAGTTGTCAGACCCAGACCGCGAAAACCTAAAAGTATTGCTATATCCCGAATACATCTCTCAAGGGAGTTGGGACATCCTCAACAGAAGGAACCTCTTGAAACTCTGCAAAAGCATCCCAGGACTGGAGAATATAAAAACAACAGACATTGACAGAGTGGCTTTCTCTGGTCCAGGGCCTAGTGAACAAAACGGAACGACAGAGATAACCTTTTCCAACTTTAACATGGCGAATGCACTGAAGGGATACAAAACACAACTGGATAATTGGGTAATAAAAATTAAGGCTCATCCACCGACGAAATACCCTGAGATTTTGAAAGATAATAACAATCAACAGGGAGATGAAGACTTGAAGGGATGGAAAAATATGACCATCAATCATGCAACTCCACCTGCCACCGGATCCATCTAACATGGCTCAATAGGTGGCACACAAGCAATACAGCTGAGTAGCAATTCAATTCAAATCTTCAAACATACAGAAGGAGGTAACCGGTCATGCTCAATTGTGGGGCGGAGTAGTAAAGACTGGTCTTGTCTTGCCCATGCCTTAAATTCTACTTCCTAATAGTAACATTGACGGTTTACCGAACATCCATCTGACAACAATAAAGAATACCTTGGGCCATACCAGGCATAATGAGCTTGTTTCGTGCAACATTAGCACCGGCCAAGAGTCTGGTAACCATCTAGCACCAACAAACTCCAACATTAGCCACAATGACCATAACAACCCCACGGTAAACAATCCAATCATCAACATAGTGTCTTGGAACGTCGCCGGGATACACAAAGCTTTGCAAATCCCAGGAGCAGTGGGACTTATGGTTGGAGCAGACATAATCTGTGTACAGGAAACATGGGCCACCTCCTCTACACCAATAGGGAACTACGCCGAATATTTTAAACCTACAAAAAAGGTTAACATTTATAGGAGACCATCAGGGGGCATTTCAACGTATATAAAGCATGCTCTGAAAGTAAATTTCTCAACAATACAGAACACTTCAGACATGTTCCTGGCTGGAATTTTGAAAGGCCTCATAACGATTGATGGCCCAACTCCAATTCTCCTCATTAACGTTTACTATAATCGGCATGGACCGTACTCTAACGACAATCTGACCCACCTATTAAATGAGATCAAAACCCTACTTGTATGGTACGCAGGCATGGACTCAATCATCTTGGGTGACTGCAACATCCACGACTTAGGGCAAACCATTGATGAAAATCATCATAACAGTAACACCAGCAGATTTAATGCGTTAATGCGTGTCTATAAGCTGGCAACATCACACAGCATAACTACAAAAAACAACCCAACTGTACTGATACCTCCTACTTTTAACAATCAGACAACAATTGACTCCATTTTATTAAGCGAACGCCTACAAAATCAAATGTCAAACTATAACGTACAATATCGGACTGAAAGTGACCATGCCGCCCTAATAATAGAGTTGTCCATGAGTGCGAAAATTAGGCATACTCTTCCATGCATTGGAGCCACAAATGGAGATGAGCAACACAGACTCCTTCGAAGAATCAAATGGGGACCGCTTCCGTCCCATAAGTTTGTTGCATGGAAATCAACTTGGAAAGGTTGGCAGACCTCCCGTAATGACCAGGGCAGAAATGGAGAGTGGGGCGCTCTCGCATATGTCTTAGCGAACCAACTTCGAGGGAGCAATCAATCAAAGAGCCCACGACAATTCCACCTATAAACTGGGATTCCAGCCGGCAATTAAGAAATCCTCAAAAGTACTCAACCCTAAAAGCAGAGCTTATCGAGAAACCAGATCGATGACTGGAAAAAAAGATTTAAAAGAGGCGGCCAAAACTCATGCAAAAGTTGTTTGGCAAGTGAAACGTGAAGCAACAGAGTGAAAAAGGTTGAAGATCTTCAAGCTGCTTGCCCCTAGTAAGACCCAAGAATTCTGGCAATACATAAATAAGCTTACCCATGGAACTTGCAACAGGGAGAATCCACTTGATCCAAGTACTTGGATAGCCCACGTAAAAACTCTCTATACCAATGACCCAGAGAAAAAATCAAGTAAGAGAACACCCTTGGAAGAACATCCAAACGAAGAAATGACTGAACCCACGTCCCCTGCAGCTAACGCTACACCTGCTGAAAGAAAGGCTTTAAGAGCAATTTTGAAAAAATACGCCACAATGGGGCCCCCGGACCAAATGGTCTGCCGGGCTCTCTCTTTAGGGAGGACATCGACTTTTGGGTAGAGAACCTGGGTCAGCTGTATGCAGAGTGCAGGCTCCTGATGGATGTCCCAGACTCCTGGAGGGGATCTCTAATACATCCAATCTATAAAAAAGGGCAAAGCGTAGACCCTAAGAACTACCGAATGATTGCCTTATTGGACGTGGAGGGCAAGGCATATGCAAGTTCTCTCCTTATGGAATTAGCAGACTGGGTCACCAAGAGAACTTGCTTCCCTTCTATCAAACAGGGTTCCGCCCGGGAGGCTCCACCATAGATAACATTACGGCCCTATCATACTTAATACAACAATCAATGGCTCGGGGCGACCAGCCTCTTTTCGCATGCTTCATTGACTACACAGCAGCCTTTGATGGTGTAGACCGAAATAGTCTATGGAAGAAACTGGCTGGCTGGAACATCTGTCCGAAACTGCTTCAAGCAATCAAATCACTGTACACCCAAAAGTGGGTAAGAGTCAAACTCTCGTGTGAATCAGCCACGAAAAAGATCAGCACCAACCACGGGCTAAAGTAGGGATGTGTCCTTGCCCCGCTTCTTTTTAACTTTTATTCAGCAGATCTGGGAAACGCATTGAAGGGGGCAAACCTGGTGACTCCTAGGATCGGGGGAGTTAGAATCCAATTGATTCAGTATGCGGATGACCTGGTCCTCTTGGACCATACCAAAGTTGGCCTTCAAAAAGGCTTAACAGTATTAGCAGTGTATAATGCCGAAAACAAATTGGTTACAAATCTAACAAAATCAAAGATACTTATCTTTGGCCGCTATCCAAAAAAGAAGCTAATAAAATGGAGACTAGGATCACTACTATTATCAAGCACACAATCATATAATTACCTTGGAGTTTGACTCAGCGAAACTGGTCGGCCACAGGTTCATCGACACAAGCTCCAGCAGAAAGCCAAAATGGTCACTTATGACATTTGCAAACTCAACGCCACTTTGGAAAGTCCAACTACTACGGCAATCCGACAAATTCTGAGTGCAAAATGACTACCCTCCCTCAATTACGCCATACAGGCGTTCCCAGGTAAATTGGGGCAAGACCTCAAAAAAATCAACTGTGCAGCCTACAAAAAGTTATTTTGCCTTCCGTTATGCACAAGGAACACTCTAATACGTAAGTTAGAATTCATTCTTAACCGTCAATCTTTGGAAAAACTAGCAAGCCTAGCATAATATTACTACCTAACCACCACGGCACCAGAGAACTCGATGAAGTTCATTATAAACAAAATATTCAAAAAGCCAGGCAACCCGTGGTCAGCCGGTCTAGCATCAGTCAAAGAGCTCTTAAATTTAGCGACTGAGAACTGGGACCCCAATACAATAAAATACACAACCATCAAAACAGTCATAAAAAAACAAGTAAGATCTTGCTCACGAAAACTGGATATTGAAGCTTTGACAGTCAGAGGCTTCCATGAGACCCAAAGTTCCCCTCACACTTTTAATGGCCATAAACCACACCTTGTACAGCCGTTGGGCAGGCAAGCCCTACAAAGGATTCTGGCTGCAAGATTGCATGCGCTCCCCTTAAAATATCTGTATCCTTCTGTCAAATTAAGTCCAGCAATCACGGAGTGTAGCCTCTGCCACTACAAGTGTGAAACATTGCCTCACATCCTATTATGCTGCCCTGCCCTGTTGTCAGTCCGTAGAATCCATCTAAGGCCCATGCTTCTCCAACTGGGAACGCTGACTGTACAAGAGGCAGTTTATTAACTATACTTGCTGGAGACGGTGAAACACATGGCCAACTTCGCCAAATTCATCTACCATGCGCGACAAGCCCTAATGAACACTCTGATCGCGGTATAACTTGACTTTTAACAGGTGGAAGGTCCCATGTTGCTCATGCTTCCTACACATACATTATTTTATTCAATTTTAGGTATGTTTTTATATTGATTGCTCTCTTTTTGTATTGATTTTTATTAATCACTCAAATAAAGTATTGTCATTGTCATTTGTCATGACATGGTCAGTGACATCACTGATGACATCACTGATGACATCTCAAATGACATCACTGATGACATCACTGATGACATCATCCTTGTGAAAGATTGGCAGACCTCCTCTCAGTGTAATATAACCCTTGATACACACATTCAAAATAGAAACTAAATATTTCCAAAAAATGGAGATACCAATACCAGTTAGAACAACCTATTCAGTAATTCCAAAATCTACATACACATCCACTCATTCACCAACATTTCTATATAGTCCCTCACACATGTACTCGCTCATCATATGTACTCATACACCTATACATCCTGTTGAACACCTACACTCATGCATAGTTACTCACACACATACTCACACATGCAAATAAACTATCAAACATCTATTTACTTGCATATACAGCTATACATACACCACTACACTTACTTCTACAGAAACGTACACATAATTTCTAATTTAATTTAATTTCTAATTTAAAATACTTGTAGAGCGCAGCGTACACCTTGCGGTTTCTTGGCGCTGGGGGGATCGGCAACTGAGATGAAGAGGGACCAGGGAGAGATGAAAAAAAAAAATATATTGAGGGAGTTTTTAAGTGGGGAAAGCCTGACTAAAAAGAAACGTTTTTAGTTCTCTGCGAAAAGGGAGATACTGAGTAGCAGAGCGGAGGTGGTCAGGAAGTGAGTTCCAGAAGGTTGGGGCTAGGGTGGAGAAATTAGCCCCGCCCCACTTTTTGCGAGTGAAGCGAGGGATCTGGAGGAGGGACCTGGAGGAAGACCGAAGTTCTCTTGCAGGTACATAGGACTTGATTAGTGAGGAGATGAAGGCAGGGGCAGAGCCCTGACGGGCCTGGAAAACCATGCACCCGATCTTGAATAGAGCCCGTTCCTTTATGGGGAGCCAGTGGAGCTCCCTGAGAAGGGGGGTGGAATGGTGATATCGAGGGAGGCCGTACACAAGCCGGGCCGCTTGATTCTGAACGGTCTGGAGTCTACGCAAACTATAAGCAGGGATGCCGTGGTAAAGAGCGTTTGCGTAGTCCAATTTGGATATTACAAGTGCGGCCATGATGATCCTGAGTGCCTGGGGGGAAAAGAAGCGGGAAACAGTGCGGATAGTGCGGAGAGAAAGGAAACAAGAGGACACCACAGAGCTAATTTGTGAATGAAGAGTGAGTTGGCTATTAATTTTGACCCCAAGTGTTTTGACCGTGGTGGAGGGGGTCGGTGCAGAGCCAAGAGAAGGGGGCCAGAAGAGAGAGTTCCAGGGACTGGATGAACCACCGGTGAGGACCAGCTCGGTTTTATCCGGGTTCAATTTAAGGTGGTTGTGGTTCATCCAGTCCCTGATGAATGTCATAGTTGACTGGAAATTGGAGACCGAAAGAGGAGAGGGGGACACATCAAAGATGAGCTGGAGGTCATCCGCGTAGTTATAGACAGTGACCTCCAGCCGCTGTAGTGCAAAGATGAGAGGAAAGATATAAAGGTTGAAAAGTAAAGGGGAAAGCGAGGAACCCTGGGGAACACCGCAAGTGACAGGGAGGGGAGTAGCCGTGAAGTTGCCTAGTCGGACCGCCTGAGTGCGTTCCCTCAGAAAGGAGGAGAGCCAGATCAGAGCTGATCCCCCGATGCCAGCCGCCTTGACACGGGTGAGTAGGATGGTGTGGTCCACCGTGTCAAAGGCGGCGGAAAGATCAAGGAGGACCAGTGCCTGGTGTTTATTTTCGTCCATACCTTTTCTGAGTTTGTCCAAGACTGAGACCACGACTGACTCGGTCGAGTGCCTGGGACGAAACCCAGCTTGGCGGGAGGCCAAACTCCCATTTGCCTCAACATGGGCGCTGAGCACCGCGGTGACATGGCGTTCCATCACCTTGCCCAGGAAGGGTAGCAAGGAGATAGGGCGATAGTTGGCCGAGATAGAGGAGTCAGCGCCAGATTTCTTCAGGATGGGCACTATGGTAGCTGCCTTAAGTGGATAGGGTACTACGCCTTGTGCCAGGGAGCTGTTGAGGAAGGCAATGGGGGGGTCGGGGCAGCTGGAGTAGATTTGCTGCAGGACTCGTGCTGGGCAGACGTCCGCGGGAGATCCCGACTTCACTTTAGGGAGTATCTCCAGGAAGGAATCCTGCGTGAGGGGAGGAATAGAAGTAAGCAGGTAAGGAAGGGGAGGGGGGGCGGGGTCGACGAAGGCAGAGGAGGGTGGAGGGATATTGACCTTAATGGTTGCTATTTTGTCCAAAAAATAGGTATTAAGCTGGTCGCAGAGAAGTTGGGAGGGAAGGATATTGGGCGAGGTACGGTCTGAGAATGCCAGGTCATTCACTGTTCTAAAAATTTCCCTGGGTTTGTTTTCGGCGGAGGTAATTTTAAATGAAAAGTAGGTGGACTTAGCAGCCAAGATCGCTGTTTTATATTTGTCCAGAGCTGATAAGTAGTGGGTTTTTAATAGGGGATCACTCTCTTGAACAATCACTTATAGAAACGCATACTTATTTATACAGGAACTCTTCCAATCTCTCACTCTCATATATACTCACTTATATACATACATTTTCAGATATACTAGTTTAAAACATATGTAGTTACTCATAAAGACACTATTGAGACAGTCATTCACTCACTAACACACACATACACAGATTAATCCACCGATACAGTCCTGCAGACATGCTATGTTCAAAACACATACAAACAGTGAGTCACTCATTCATGTATCTATGCGCTAAGTAATATCCCCCACCAAACCATACAGACACTCAGACAGTTATACTGATACTCAAAAAAACAACTAATTATCCATATACATACTCATGTAGCTACTTAGCAACCCATGCAGTCACTTATAGACAAAGTGAGACACTGATATAGATATTTACATATTTAAACATTACTCGCTAATACATGTATTCTCTAAGATACACTTTATAAGTCAGTTGTGCTATCATTTTTACAAAAAAAACATCCATTCAGACACTTATTTACCCATTTATTCTTCCATCGATCTTTAGATATACATATATAAAAAATATTTATTTTTCAGAAAGACACACATTCACTGGATGATGTCATCAGTGAAGTCATTTGAGATGTCATCAGTGATGTCATGAGTGATGTCACTGACCATGTCATGAGTGATGTAATATGTGACGTCATCATTGCACAAATGTCTTTATGGGCAAGGCCCCAGATATCTGGCACAAAAATTTCAGATATACAAACCTGAACGTTTATTACGTTCTAGTAACCAATGTCTATTGGAAATCCCCCCTGTAAAAAGAGTCAGACAAGGAGGACGTGCCCTATCATTTATAGGCCCAACCATGTGGAATAAACTTCCACCTGACCTTAGACACAATGACAACCATCTATGTTTTAGGAAGGCCTTAAAAACTTTTCTGTTTCAGGCAGCATAACCCTCCCTGTGGTATTCCGCAGAGACAATATACTTTAGAATTTTTGCGAGCAAAGCGCGGAGATACCTCATGGGTCGATTCTGGCGCGATACAAGCAATTAAAATAAAATAAAAATAAAATAAATCAGCAGTGCATTGCGGGCGCGCGAGTTATAGTTAGCTGAACTAACTATAACGAGGGAATTTCAATGGTTTTGTATGAGAGAAATGTCCAGCTAACTATAACATGGGTGAAACCTATGGTTTTTTCAGTGAATTTCTAAAGTTTTTTAAATGCTAATTCCTAACTATAACGTGTGTGAAACCTATGGCTTTTTCAGTGAATTTCAAAGGTTTTGTAAATGATAATTTTGAAATATACTAATTATTATATTTCTTTCTTTTTATAGTAATTTCCTACATTTTTCTTATAAATACTTATATTTATTTTATTTTTAAAGGTACATTTCATATTTTTAATGTAAAATAATAACAAAACTACATTAAAAAAGAATGAACTGCTAGTGAAACTGCCTTGGTGAATTTGCAAGTGTTTGTTAGAGGAAGATTTACAACACCCTTGTGCCTCTTTTACACCACCGTTGCATCACTTTTCTGATGAAGCTGTGGTGCAAAAGATGCACCACGATATATGGTACTTAGAATGTGACGTATCTGGGAGGTACGTCACATTGTAAATCCCTGTACCAGAAGGACACATTCCTAGATGGGAAGGCGTTCCTGCGCAATAACACCTCCTAAAAGTGGCTGAGTGAAATCTACGAGATTTCACTTTGTCACTTTTGGGCTCATGCTGTGTCAAAACCCTGCACTTCCTTGAAGCAGGTGTAAGGATTGACACAGCATTCTCAGCATGGGGCCCCCAGACCATTGCTGGAGATAGGTTGCACTTCCAACATAACTCAAACAATGCACCACCTTTACAGCACAGATACATCACATATATGTAACATTTTTGTCCCATGGTACACCGCATTGTAAATACAGCGCATCCATAGTGGTGGTGTCACGGAGAGCACAATAACTGACATATTCCTGGAGATATGCCAGTTATTGTATATGTGCCCATTAGTGTTTTAATGTAGTGATAGGATTACTACATACGGATGAATGAGTCACAACAAAACTAAAACAACAGTGACAGAGTGTTTGCCGGAAGTGTAACGATACAAACTAGTAAATTGAACGTATAAAACACAAATTTGCAAGTACATAGAAGACTGCATTCATCGTCTATAAGGGTTTTGAAGCAGTCTATGCCCAAAGTCTATTTTAATGCATGAGTACTTAGATAGTGAGTGGATGATTACAAGACTGCAAGGAAAGAACCTGATTGAATTTATAACCGCCTCAGTTGTACCAAAGTATACAGATAAACGTATGCTGCTGAATGGCTCCCTACAATATTGAAACAGTAGTAGGAGAATGTTTGCTGGAAGTATTACGATACACATTGAGAAATTGAACGTATAAAACATAAGTTTGCTGGTGCATAGAACAGTGCATGCACAATCTATAGAAGTTTGAAACAGCCTATGCACTAAGGCCTCTTATAATCTATGAGTATCTAAATACTGACTGGATCTTTACACTTCTGCACTAAATTTATTACAGCTTCAGTTTTACCATGGTACAATGAAAAAGAACATACTGCTGACTGGCTCACTGAAATACTAAAATAGCAGTGTCACAGTGTTTGCAGGAAGTCTAAGGATACAGACTGGGCAATTGAAGGCATAAAACACAAGTTTGCAGCTGCATACAAGACTGCATGTATACTCCATACAGATTTTAAGCAATCGATACCCTCAAACCCACTTTGCATATTTTAAATCAATACAAACATTTAAAGAATATATAACTGAATCTATAACTGCTTCACTTTTAGTACAATAAATACATTAGTAGATAGTGCTCAAACCTTTATTATTTTTCAACAATAAATGTATTCTTGTAACATCTCATAATTTAACAGACATTCCAATGCAACTTCATCAGATATGTCATTCAGATCAATTTCCTCGTCAGCAGTTTCTGATTTAATTTGTACTAAAATTTCAAAAATTATACAACTATAATTACTTATGAGGATTTCCTGTTCTTAGCTTTTCTTAAATTTTGAAAGCAGTCACTCCGTATGACTATAGGAAAAGATTCAGGCTGTTATAGTAAAATACACTACTAAAAAATGTAGAATATGTCTATTCACCTTACCCTTTCCAAAATAATAAATGTGTTTTACTATAATGGAAAAGATAATATTCATTGTTCAGAATAACACTGTGTATCTGTGTATATTTAGACATCATTATCACACTACTTTTTGAATACTTCATGTGTTTACTCTATCTCTATTCCTCATCTATAACTTAGTCTAACCCTACTAATTACCTACCCCTTCCAATTTCGAACTAGCCTCTCCTCTAGTATTTATCTGCAACCTTGTAGCTTACGGTTCTTTATTTTTCTCACTGCTTATAACCTATTATTATGTAACATTCATTAACCTAGGCCTTTCAGTTTATTGTCTAATTTTTATAATATTAATTTCCTCGTGTTCTTCTACTAACTTTTCTTTATGCAGTTGCTTGTTATCTATTCTCTCAATCCTTCAATATCTTGTTTTTCATTAATGTTCCTTCTTAATTCAAAAGTCTTCCCACTATTCCTAACTCAATTTGTTCTTTTCCCTTAAGACCTTGCTTAACACAAATGTTATCGTTTCTTGTTTTAAGTTAGAGAAAATACATCGACTGAGTACATTCAATATTGTCTATAATGTCAGGTAAGTTTACTTACTCACTAACTTGTGAAACAACGTTCTTTAACTCTCACAGAAATATTTCCACTTTCTCTTCACAAATGTCTAAGGAGCAATTGAAAACGGATCTGAACTCCGGAACGTCTTCGGTGAAGTGCGCACTCGTTAGTGAGCGTGCGCCTCACCAAGGATTCCCCACAACTCTGTGGTAAATGACTAGATCGCAACCGCGTCTTTCAGCCGCGGCCCAGGGAGGGACTTGCGATGGGGCAGGCAGGGGGGGGGGAGTGGCAGGGTGAGGGGTGATAACCAACGGAATCTGGATGATTGCAGGTAAGTAAACAGTTACATTAATAAAACGAATTTCGGGCCATATTATCAACAAAACGCGATATCAACAAAAGGCGATACATTATCCCCGCTTTTATCAGCAGGAAAGTGTCGATAAAGCGGCAATATTCTATCTCTTTTGGTTGATAATATGGCCCGAAATGCATGCTAATGGCTTCGTGGTGACGATCACGAGTGGTTATGACTGAGTTGTAATGGCTGTTTCCCCCCAGGACACTGCAGCAACCTGGTCTGGGCGTCGTGGACTCAAGGGCAGTAGGCAGAGGGCCACGCAGCTCCTCATACAATATAGAAATCTTTGTGGGGTGATTGTTTCTGTGATTTGAGGGGTATGATTGAGGCCCAAACATTTAATTTTATAGGGGGGTAACTTTGCATGGGAAAATGTTGCAAGAGATTTGTAAATGTGGTACACATTGTTTTGTATTATTTTGATTTCTTTTCTAAGTTGTGGTCTATTCAGAGGAAATAGAAGTCATTCGTTTTCAATCCTAGTCTTGAATATCATACTATATTATTTCAACATTATTTCTATTGTGGACCGTCATACACCCCTCCCCCCCACAAAATAAAAGAAGTATGTACTTTTTTTATTAACGTTTATTAAAACAATAACTAAACAAAATTTAATTATAACTATATTGCAAACAAGTAGAAAAATAAGTTTAATAACAAACAATATTATAAGCAAATTGTTAAATGGACTTCATAAGATGTCAGATTGGTAATCTGGAAAACAAAAAAGAAAATTAGAGTTTACAATTATGTAGATGTGAGTAAATGAGCTGAAGCATTACAAGTCAAGGTAACTCTATGGTTTTACGTGTGCAGTGTGCCTCGTACATTTCAGTTCTGTTATACTGCTGCGTTCAATTGGTGTCTATATGGAAGTACCTACTGCGTTACTGACACAAAAGTGGCATAACGGGATTGTAAATATGTCGACTTATTTCTAATGCAATGCTATGAAGGCTTTGTAGATCTAGGCCTCTGTGCTTACTGTTGTATAAACACTGCGGCCAAAGACTTCAGCCAGTGGAATTCACGACTTCAGTTGGGCTGTTCTTCTACATGTGCAAGTAGACAGCAGTGTCTATAAGTTTAAGAGAGAAAGAGAAATGATGTCACAGAGGGGGAGAGAGAGAAAGAGAGAGAAAAGAACATTAAAACTGTCTCACAGAGTCTGGAATTGAGATTTTTTCTTGAAAAGTGAGACGTGGATTTACAAACTCCTTGCATCACTTTACCCATGTTAAAAGAGACTCAAAAGTGGCGTTATAAGGTTGTGGATCTGTTTGTCAGACTGTTGTAAGGTATTTGTTGTCACTGCTCGAAGGTAATCATAGATTTTACAGAGAAGCTGCTGTACACTACGCACTATGGGTCATATTATCAAGCCTGGGCGACAAAATTATCGCCACTTTATCAGCAGGAAAGTGCCGCTAAAGTGGCGATAATGTGTTTGATAATATCAACGCTCAAAACCAGGAAGTGTTGGCGGCCATCTTGTGCCTCGGTAGCACCGAGTCACAAGAAAACAGTAAAGCAAACTTGAGAAATAAGGGAAGGGTAGAACCATTCTGGTCTTTTACGGTTGCTCAGGGGGTCGTACATGGATGTTTAGGCTCTTTTTTTACGCGTACAGAAATCCGTACAATTACGAGCAGGAGCTGAATGCTGATTGGCTGTCAATACTCCAAACCAGGAAGTGTTGGCAGCCATCTTATTTGTCACGACAGCCGAGTCACAAGCAAACAGTAAAACAAAGTTGAAAAATAAGGAAAAGGGGTAGGGTAGAAACATTCTGAACCTATGCTGTTGCTCAGGGGGTGGTAGATGTATTGTACGCGCACCAAGCATGTATGGACGACGTACAGGTTGAATGTTGAAAGTCGTCACATAAGCGTACGTAAGCAAGAAGAATAAAAATAATTTTAGATATTTATAAAGTGTATTTGTTTATGTGTTGTGTGGCTCTAAAAAAGCCGTTGTGTTTATTGGGAGATTTTAGTACCTACAAGTAAGTACCGATGCAGAGTGTTAAGTTTATGAGGAAGACCCTGTTCCCCTCATCTGGAAAATGTACACCATCTCTCCTATAGATGCCATGCATATTTAAACACCGATTGTTGTTGTAAATGGACCCCATTCGGTAGTCTCGGAGAAAGGCAGAAACATATTTATTCACATGTTTCCTAGCTTTTTCAAACTGTGGACAATAGTGTTTGGACCGCTTCCATTTCTGCCTTTGGCATATATTAGAATATACAAAGGCAGTTTTGGGGAACACTGTCATCAATTGTGCAAAGTTGTCCTTCATAAGCATTTCCAGACCTACCCCTGTCAAAGTGCCTAGGTCATTGCCACCACAGTGCACAATTATGAGGTCAGGGTGTTGGAGATGCATAAAGGATTTCACCAATGGCATCAATTGGTGCCACTTTAATCTTCTCTGTCCAATCCATTTAATGTCTACATTTGGTAAACCTAGGTCCTTGTGAATTCTTTTCTGTTGGGTGTACCTTTGACTCCAGAAAATATAGCTGTGTCCCACAATCCACACTGTAAGCATTTTGAAGAGCGGTCTGGATGCACTCTGATGGCGTCTGTAAATGAAATGGTAGTTTGAAAAGTAAGATTTTTCTAAAATGGTGGACAACATGCAGTTTTGAAAAAAGAAAAGAAATGATTGGTTGTTTGACAACATTTTACAGAAAACTAGGTTGCATGTTTCCGTTTTTTAAAAGCCTTATTTTTATTGGTTAAGAAAAAGTGATAGAAAAGAACGTTACATAAAATAAGCTGGTATATTCTCCAGTCAAGCATACTTGCTGTTTCAATTTGCAACAATGTATGATGAACTGTTCACCTGTGTGCTGAGTTAGGTATTTCCTGAAGTGTTTCTATGGTAACTGGCAGATTGTGGAATGGGGGAAGGGTTGAAAGTGTTTTTAGTTGGAAAGCTTTGGAATGTCAAACCAATAGAAATGTGTGTTTTCCTTTGAATTAATGTGTACAGGATTTTAATTGGTTATTTATATGTATGTATGTGTAAAATGAGAGGGAAAATGTTCAATTTCACATTTGTGCTGCAAACACTGAACTAGCGAGATTTTGTAGAAGAATATCCACTGTGTGAGTGGTATTCTTGTTAATCTAGAATTCAATTTGAAAGGTGAGTTGAAAAGTTGTATGGGAGTGCGTGTGTGCGGTGTATCTTTGTACATTAAGGAATTATGGGGTATATTATCAAGACTCAGCGATACAATTTTCGCCCTTTATTGGCAGGAAACTGCCGATAAAATGTTAATAATGTTATCGCCTATTTTGATAATATGCTCCTATATTCGTCCGTTGTTAAACATTTTATAGTAATAAATGTGTTTTGCTATAATGCATGCTGTTATGTTTTTTTGTTTAAGATCATTTTGTGCGTCTCTTTACATTAAGGGATTATGGGCCATATTATCAATAAAGGACGATACATTATTGCCGCTTTTATAGGCAGAAAACTGCCGGTAAAGCGGTGATAATGGTCTCGATAATATATCCTTGTGAATTCCCATAGAAGCCCAGGTTATGGTGTTAACCTGGGCTTCTATGGGAATTCACAAGGATATATTATCGAGACCATTATCGCCGCTTTAGTGGCAGTTTACTGCCGGTAAAAGTGGCGAAAATGTATCGCCCTTTACTGATAATATGGCACTTGCGGGCATATTATTAAGGACCGGTGTTAAAATTATCGACGTTTGATGGGCAGGAAACTGCCGATAACACAGCGAAAATGGGCTTGATAATAGGTTCTTGTACATTTCTAGAGGAGCCCAAGTTCTGGTGTTAACCTGGGCTGGTATGGGAATTCTCAAGGGCATATTATCAAGCTCATTATTGTCGCTTTATCGGCATTTCCCTGCCGATAAAAGCGGCGATAATCTTTCGCCTTTTATTGATAATATGTCCTGAAATTCGTTTTTATTAATTTAATTGTTTACGTACCTCCAATTATCCAGATTCCATTGTTTATCACTCCTCACCCTGCCCCTCCACCGCCCCGCCTGCCTGCCCCATCGCAACTCCCTCCACGGGCCGCGGCTGTTTCTTTATTCCGTTATATTTCAGTGTCTATTTATACTCTCATTTTGTATTATATTTTCCTTGTTTCATACTCCTTGTTCTTTTGTTATAAGTCCTTTTATTTTTATAGTCTGAGGTTTGTCCTCATACTCCTCCCTCTGGGGCATATTACCAAGGAGGGCGATAGGCAATTATCGCCGATTTAGCGGCCGTTTTCGGCCGCTAAGCGGCGATAATTCTATCGCCCTATTAGCAAGCTGTCACTAACTGATGTTAGCGACAGCTTTTAGGAGATAGCGAGCGGTTTGGGGCCCGCTTTGCATGTCAGCAATGTTTATCGCTAATGACATGCAAAGTGGGTGTACCCAACCAGTTAGCGACTGAAAGCAGTCGCTAATGTCGCTATCGCCTATTAGCAAGGCAGGCGTAGCGTTGGAAATATTCACACTAAGCTAAGCGCGAATATCTCCAAATACTAACACCTGCCCAGACCAGTACTTAGCCATGTTATCCAATAGGAGGTGGATAACATGGCTAAGAGCATTTCGTCGCTAATGCGTGAATAACACTGTATTCTCAGCGATATTCACGCATTTCGCCGCTATCGCTGTATATTTTAGCACAATGGAGAAAAACGTTGCTAATAGCATGGTTTCTCCGCTAACATATCCAGCGATAGGCAGCTTAAAAAAATCGCCGCTAAGCCTATTTAGCGATAAATATCGCTACTTGTTGGTAATATGCCCCTCTATTCTTGTAAGTAATATAATAGAATATTTGATTTTTTTGTTTGTAATGTTATATATATTTTTTTATTATAGGTTGTGATTATTGATACTGAAAGTACTGTATGATGCCAACGAAGTACCAAAAGCTGAAGCAACGAAAGAAAAGTGAGTATCTGAAGAGAAGTCATCAAGAAGATTTACATGAAGAGAGATGTCTTAACAAACAGAAAGAAAGTCCTGGTAAGAGTAGGAGCACTTTTTTCAGGAAAATATTAAAGACTAAGAGTAGTGTTCAGAAAGAGAAAAATGTTTTTAGTGTATCAGCAACGAAAAAAAAATACTAATTAAGAGAAGAATAATGGAAAATCAAGTGCAGACAAAACTGTGTATAGTAAAAGGAGAAAAAATCTATTTATGGAAATTAGGAAACAAGTGTTTTAAAATAGATTTTTGACAAATTTAATTAAAGAAATTAAGGTATGTAAGAAAAAAACTGTATTTTATAAGAAGAAGAAAGCTATAGAAAATGTAGTTGAGAAAGCTTTGGAATTGAGAAGAAAATTGTTTATTTTAGTAATCAATAGAATTAGATCACTGGATAAGCCAATCCATTTAATGAAGGCCAAAAGTAGGTGGAGAAGATTAATTAACAGAAGTAATTTTTGTGAGATTTTTTTGGGTGAATGGAAACATAGTTCAAGTTCTGAACCTTTTTTTAATGAAGAAAGTTATTTTCTGAGTAATAATTTGTTGCATGCAGTTGACACCAGTGGTCGTGCTTATGAGGTTAGAAATAGTTGTCCTATTTAGAAAGAGAAAATTGTTTCTAGAAATGCAGATGAGGTGTTAGCTGGTGAAGTTTTAGGGAGACGTCCTAAAGCTCCAGTGTACACTTGGAATTGTAGTAGTATTTGCAGTGTGCGGCAAGAATCTATTGATTTTTTACGTAATTTCTTATGTAATTATACTAAGAAAAGTGTTAAACAAAAGATTAGGATGTTGCAAGGACTGGACCCTTGAAGCGTGAGAGAAAATACCGGTTTGCAAGGTCATTCTCTGCCTTGTGTTTCTAATAAAGTATGTCAAAGTGTTTTCCACCATTTCAGGATGTTAGCAGTTCATCATACTCAGATGAGGAAATTAGTCAGAACATTGTGTTACGCGAAAAGTCCAGCACTAATGTTAAAAAAGTTGAATAGTGCTCTTTTGCATGGATCTGTATCAGATGTAACAAATGTTTGTGATGAAATTCAGATTAGTTACTTTGGTCCTCAAGAAGACAGTTGGAGAACCTGACCTTATGGGCCAGGCGGCGCAGGGCACGCCTAAGATCTCCGAGTTCACCTGCCTCGACCGACAGAGATACGAGACACTCTGTTAGGCGTAGAAAAGTAGTTTTTTTAGCTGCAGCTAAGCACAGTTATCTAAGAAGTACCACACAGGTAGGTTCTCAAGAGACTGCCACTTCAATCCGTGGCGCACAGTCTATTATACAACACAAGTTTAAAATGACAACTCCCAATATACACAAAATTGACAAATAGGAATAGTTCGAAAACAAGCTATCGGATGTCTAAAACACACCCTCCTTTCAGACCCTGTGTGCTCTCCTCCCCTCTGGTTAATAAACACTAGTGCTCGTGATTCAATTTGCAGGTGGCAAAACATGTGTAGAATGCTTCAAAAGAAGGGCTATGTAACAAGAGAACACACAAAGAGAATAGTGAAGGCCAGTTAAATAAGATAAGGTAGAGAAGAATGGTGGGACCCAAACAGTGGAGTAAGACATGGATTAATCAGTCTAGACACAGCTTTGCAAACTCAACCAGGCCCTGACACCAGTATCGCACACAAGGACAAAGGTTGTTCTTCAGCGAGAAAAACATGGAGCAGCTGCAAAAGGCAGAAAGACCATTTTACCGCGTTAGCCGTGCTGCCTGAGTGAGGCAACATAAATGGCGACTAAACGCAAAAATGGCGGCTGTAGCGAAGCGAGGCCAAAAACTAAGTAACCTCAGACCCTCCTTTTGCCATACTCAGGCAATGCACAAAGGAACCCATGTTAGTCTTGGTCAATATCAATGGTCATGTGGTCATTGAGATGTTGCTGCACCATCATCTTAAGGTGTTCTGTCTGCTGTGCTACTGGTTTGGAGACACAGATCGTGGCACAGAGTCCACAGATGGCTGGACCACACTGTAGACAAAGACAACAAGAAAAGACGAGTGCTAGAATCATTCCAAGGAAAGTTAGCACTTTCCATCCCCAAGTGGACAGTAGTCCCCAAAACCATCTCATCACAGACCAATCACCAGTATCTTGGTGAATAGACTCAGAGATGACATGTAGCTTAGAGATGGCTTGGTATACTGTAGGGGCATTGTCAGGAATATAAATGCAACAACTAGACCCAATCAGTTTACAGACTCCTCCTTTATCTGCAAGGATTATGTCTAAAACCATTCTATTCTGTAAAGTCATAAGTCGATCCGCCTGAAGCTCAGCAGTCAAATTCTTTAATGCTCCAGAAATCACATTGATGGTAGCATCAACCACGCGGACCAACTGTCTGATATTTTTGCTGTTGGCCATCGGACCCCAAAAGGGAAGAAACCCTTTCAGAAAATCCCCTCCTTCTTGCCCTGCTGTATCTTCCGAATCTACAACTCCTCTAGCAACTCTCTTTTTATGATAATCAGCAGGAGCAGTATATGTAGGAGGGAGGAGAAAAGCTATATAACACGTCCCTGAGAAGTATGGGGGAGCCATGCATAGGCTTTGTCATGACAGATAAAATATGTACCTTGTGAGGCCACCAATGGTGCGGGGGCAGAAGGAGTATAGACAAAAGTATGGGAGCAATTGCTCCTCTCTTGCTTAGTTTTGGTATTGTAGCCAGTTCTTTGCAAGCACAAACGACCTCTTTTGGGGTAGCACCCAAATTGGTGTAGAACTCTATTGCTTAAGCTTGTCAGTGAGGCTGAGTATAGCGAGTTATATTCCACGCATCATATGCTCTCTTCTCGTCTTTGGGAATCTTGATAATGTCAGCAATCTTTGCCATCGTTACAATACCGTTTATCAAAGAATTGTGACTGAAATCCACTCCACCATTATAGGATCCACCAGAAGGATATCAAAGTAAGTTCTAGTATGCATTGGAAAACATAGCCAGATAGGCCCAAGCAGAACCTTCGTATGAAAAGGGGAGGACTAGATATGGCATACCTCTTTGTATATTATGTGGTATGAGACCACAGACCCAACAATCAGTAACATTTACAATCAATTGATGCTGGTGTAACAGTTGAATGAACGAATTATTAGGATATTCCATTCTTCTCATTTGCTCGTGGTCGGGAGTGAGTAAAATTTATGCGGAGAAACAGTAGTAGAGGGAGTTAGAGGGGCAGAAGCGGGAACAGGTACTAACTGCAGGACGTGAATAAGCCATCCTATACATGCTAATAAACTACATAAGCATACCAAAACACATAGGGCTACGCCACAATGACCGAATAATAGTTTCTTATAATGAGCTCTCTTCATTATTTTAATATCACTTCCTTTCCCTGTACTATCCATTACTCTAAAGGCGTTGCTCACGATAATCTTCCTTAATCACTTGGCTGTGATTGTTAGCCATCCTATGACACTGCAAGTCCTGTTGACCTAGTCACTATTCAGGTCACAGCTCAAGACTCCTACCGTGACCCTGTAACTTGATGGATAAAGGAACGAAAAAGAACATTTCTTTAATAAACAGAATCAAAAGAAACCCAAATTAATTGTCTTTAGGCGATCTCTTTCTCAAATTGTATCGTCTCTTTCCAGGCGTTGTTTGGTCCTTGAATAAATGTTCGGGATCTGTAGTGTTGAGTCTTAGATGCACAGGTACAGCTTCCTGTAAGACGTCATCGTCCTCCTTCTCTGAGCTAGTCCAATCCAGGCGTGCTCTGCTGAAAGGTACGAAACTGGGTACCTTCTCGCACTCACTATCACCCATACCTTCTCGGACCCACTGGTCATAAGGTAAAGGCAATGGTACCCTTTTGCAATGCACGCCGTGGATCCAGTTTTTCTTTCCCAGGACTTTGACAGCTGTACGAGTTGTGAGTAACACTTGTCTCGGCGGCCCCCAGCGAGGTTCCAAGTTCTTTTTCCTCTGGAAGTTTTTCAGACACACCCAATCCCCAGGCTGGATGGTGTGTCCGGGATCTGAGGAGGCCTCCGGTAAAGCGTTTTGGACCTGTTGATGAATAACATGCTATTTAGTGGTGAGATCATGCAAATAGTCAACCAACAGCGGGTATGGAATATCTGAGTACTTTTTGGGTCTGGGGACTCCCCAGACATTGGCTGGGCGTCCAAACACAATCTCATATGGGCTAAGCCCCAAACGAGAATGAACAGTCGTTCTAGTAGAAAGGAGTGCCAAAGGCAAGTCATCAGGCCAAGAAAGGCCCGTGCTGGCCTGAATCTTTGCTAGCTTAAGTTTGAGAGTGCCATTATAGCACTCTACCAGACCTGCTGACTGAGGATGGTTTGCCGCATGGAATTTCTGTCTAATGCCTAGACCTACACACACCTTTTGCATAATCTGACCCACAAATTCACTTCCATTGTCACTCCAGACATTTTTGCAGTGGACAAGGCAGTATTGTCCTGTAGGGGGTAGGCCTCTATCCATCTGGAAAAGGCACAAACCACCACCAGGACGTACTTGAGATTATTAAAGCGTTCCATATGGATATAGTCTATTTGCAGTACCTCGAATAGGTACGTAGGGGGTGCAAAGTGACCTGCTGGAGTTGGAGTTCCCTTTCCTGGATTGTGCATCAAACAAACAATGCAATGTTTCATCACATTTTCTGCACATTTAGGGATACCCTCATTCTGCCATACTGGAGCTAAAAGCTTACATATGCCTCTTGCATTAATATGGGCTGGTCCATGGGCCATAGTAACTACAGGCAGTACATACGCATCTGGTAGCAACCATCGTTGATGTTCTGACAATTCCGTCCAACATCCCGTACTGTCCAACATTTCCGTACTCTCTCTCCACGTACTTAATTCTTTCTCGGTGGCCTCCTTCTGAATCGCTTTCACACTTTCCACTGTGTCTTCACACATACCAGCTTCTGCGACCCATCTAGCAGGGCACGCAACATACATGCGACTTTCAACATTCCTCGCTGTCTCCTTCGCTATCTCATCTGCAAATGCATTTCCTTGACCCACGTCATCAGTAATCTTTTTATGCGCACTGCACTTCACAATTGCTATTTGAGTAGGCAAAGCAAGTGATTCAAGAAGGTCAGTTACCAACTGACCATGCTGTATCTTGGTGCCGTGGGAGGTAAAGAATCCTCTTTCCCTCCACAAACGACCAAAACTATGGGCAACGCCAAATGCATACTGACTGTCAGTCTAGATAGTCACTCTTTTCCCTTTCGCCAACACACATGCTCTTGTCAACGCAATCAATTCTGCCGCTTGTGCTGAATTATGCGAAATGCGTGCAGTTTCTACCACTGTGTACAAAGTCGTTACTGCATAAGCAGCAGTGGTTTCGTCATTAGGAAGTTTGAAACAAGACCCATCTACCCATAGGATCCCATCCGGATCCGCAAGTGGTGTATCCTTCAAATCTATTCGACCCTTTGTTTCTTCTTCAGTGCGAAGAAAACAATCATGCTAATCTTGTACATTGTTGGCATCCGAAATATGCAACAATGTTGCTGGATTCAGATCATTACATCTTTTTGTATGTATATGACTAGCTAGAAGTGTCAACTCATACCCAGACAAGCGAGCACTTGTTAAGTGCTGAGTTTTTGTCCTGTTAAGAAGAGTATCTACTGCATGTGGCACCATAACATTAAGAGTATGATCTAGCACTAGTCCAGCGGATTGACGGATAGAAATTGCCGCTGCTGCTGTTGCTCTGAGGCAACTAGGTAATGCTTTAGCTACTGGATCTAAGGTTGCAGAAAAATAGGCACACAGCCTTTGTTTGTCGCCGAATTGTTGCGTCAGTACTGATAATGCGCAACCGTCCCTTTCGGTTACATAGAGTGTGAAAGGTTTACTGTAATTTGGAGTACCCAACACAGGAGCAGAACACAAGGTCGTACGTAAATCTGAAAAACTCTTTTGACATTCATCAGTCCAAGGCAGAGGCTGGGGTGTATCTTTAAGTGTAAGTGCCAACAGAGGTTTAGCAAGTAGGGAAAAATTTGGAATCCACTGTCTACAGTAAGAGGTAATGCCTAAGAAAGCACACACTTCTCTTTGTGTGGATGGTACAGGCATCCGTGCAATTGCATGAATACGTTCTGGAGTCAATCGCCTTCCCTCCTTCGACAAGAGATGACCTAAATAGGTAACTTCTTGTCGGCAGTATTGTAACTTGGAAGATGATACTTTATGATGTAAATCAGACAAGTGTCGTAAGAGCGACACAGTTGCATTTTTACAGACATTTTCTGAATCAGCAGCGATCAATAAATCATCCACATATTGGATAAGAGTAGCACCCAAGGGTAAAGAAAAGGTGTCGAGCTGAGACTTTAAAGCTTGACTATATATAGAAGGACTTTCACAATAGCCTTGAGGTGCACGCTTAAACCGGAAGCTTCGGGCTCCGAGAGAGAAGGCAAAGAGATCCCTACTTTCCTCAGCAATAGGAATGCTGAAGAAAGCATTCTTAAGATCAATCACCGAGAACCAGACCGCTGAAGCAGGAATCATAGTAAGCAAGGCTGCTATATCTGGCACAACAGAAAACTGAGGGACAACAATTTTGTTGACCTCTCGAAGATCAATCACAAAACGGTACACGGGTGGCTGAGAGGGATCAGTACGTTTGAGAATAGGTAAAACATGACTATTGCAAACATTCCCTCTAGTCTCTTCAACCACACCCTTCTGAACCAAATCATGAACAATGGCCAACAAAGCTCTCTCACCATCACTAGATATTTTATATTGAGGAACTCGCGGCATCTTAACATTGTCTTTAACAGTAATCACATGTGGTGGAATTTGCAATAAACCAACATCATTAGGACCCGTAGCCCAAAGTGTAGCAGGAAGTGAACGCAACTCGGGTGGTAGCTGTTCTCTGGATACATACATCGGAAAAGCCAGTTTATCACCCAAAGTGAGGAGCACACCAGAGGGTGAACAATACAGTGTAGCATGTAAACGTTTCAATAAGTCCAAACCCAATAAATTCTCTCCACATCCTGTTGTTAAGTTAAAAGGAGTGGAGCTTCCAGATCGTATGGACCAATGGAGATGGGCAAAGGGCAAGAAATAGGATTTGAAACTGGGGCGCCAGAGAATCCCACAGAAACATTTGTTAAGCCAGACAAAGGTGCCCCAGGGAGTTTAGAATGAATTATGGAACTTCTCATAGCACCAGTATCCAAGAGAAATGGTTCTGTAACACCTAATGCCATAACATTAACATAAGGTCCTTCCTGATCTACTGGAACTGATACGACTCCCTTACTTTGCCTATGGCTGTCCTAGCTAGTATGAAAATCAACGTCCTCATTATCGAAACAATAGTCATCATTGTAGTATTGTGCAGATTGAGAGTTCTGCTGATCAAAATAATTTGTAGAATCCTGAGGGGGAGAGGGACGTCGTTCCTGATTCGACGCACCACGACCCCTACCTCTGGATATAGATCGAGAATCACCACGACCCTGTGGTGCTAATGGTCCACCATACCGCTGTAACAAAATTGGACAAGCATTCTTAAAATGACCATCTTCCTTACAATAGGCACACTGATTAGGGCCCAATGGAACTCGTGGAACTGAGGGTACTGGCTTCTGTCACAACCTCTGAAACTGTGGGGGCTGTGGAAATTGGTGTTGAGCGGAACGAGGGGGGTAAGCCTGTTGCAGAAGAACCTTCGTTTTTAAGTCTTTAGTCTTTTTCTCTGCTTTCTCCTTATCTTCCTTATCACTATTCTCATAATATTGAGCAGTAGCCAATATCTGAGCAGTAGAAGAGACAGCCCACGAACTTTCCGATTGTTTTAGTTTATGCGATAATTCCGGAAGTAAATTAAAAACAAATTTGTCTACGAATAATCGCTGTCCACCTTCAGTACTCAAGTCTTGCCCACTATGATAGATGAAAGTCTCCTCGAAACGAGTAAAGAAGTCGGAGACACTTTCATCCGTCTTTTGCTTACACGCCGCTAACTTATCCCAATTAACGCGCACCGCAGGCATCATAGTCTTCATCAAATCTATTATTCTTCCAGGTAATTCCGTAATCAAGACATCCGGTTTGGCACCACCTACTTGCCCTGCATCCGCAGCTGTAATGGCAGCCCAATCACCACCTAAAGCTGCCGCATGATCATGCCTACGAATCTTGGTCCATATTGCTTGTAGGACTATATTTCCCATAAGTAAGTCAATATCTGCCAGATTCATAATACAAGCGTCAACAGTCTGAGACAACTCTTTATAATACCCAGCAGGATTCTTACGGGGGTCCGGTAAAGACTGTTTAAGTGCCAATACTTCTGACCTTTTCCAAGGGTCATGTACCCATATACGCTGAAAATGAGCAGGAACAGCAGGATTAGCACCTGCTTGAGGAACCTCATCTCTCCATATCGGAGGAACTTCTCGCATAGGATACTGTGCCATTTTACGACGAACCGCGGAATCTGGCTCAAGAGAACTTTGAGAGAAAAAGGTGGCTTGAAAAGCAACAAGCTTCTGAACAGCATGCTCTACAGCACGACCCACAATAAGTCCCTTAACAAATTGATCCTGTATTTCTAATAAAGCCTGAGGAGGTGAGTCTAGATCCACGTCTCCCCATTCTTTAATCAGGGTATTGCACATAACATTAAATACGTATCTCTGTGTGGGCACGTTCCATTGAAGGAAAGTATCTAAAATATCACGTACACTATATTGTACACTACTCGTAATCAATTCCTAGCAAGAGAATCTAATTTAGTCCGTTCTTCCAAATCCGGAAACTGACTACGAGATTGTCTCCTATACGACGCAGGAGAAAAATAAAGAGGCCCAAGAAAGGTGACAACAGACCCGAAACAGTGTCGACTAAACGTTTTCGAGCTGTAGGGGAATCTGACACCAAAACGGGAGACAACGTATTCTGTAAAATAGACGAAGAATCTGTAGCAAAGGAAACAACAGCTGGGGAAGGCTGAGGCGCAGGAGATTGGGGTACAGATATCGCTGGTAAAGGGGGCGGAGGCGGAATCACAGGAATAGGCAACTGTGCAGGAACTAAAGCAGCTGGATTAACAGCAGGCTGCAAAGGCGGTGCATTAGATTCTAATACATAAGGTGGAGGTAATGTCAACAAATGGGACATAAAAGAATCAGCATCAGGCGTTTTACTCTTTGATACAGAAGGTAACACAGGATAGCATCTATCTATTGCCATACGATGCGGTCTTTCCGACACCTTAATCTCCTGATCAGCTTCGTCATTCTTAAATTGCTGGGCAGCCTGTAGAATTGACATACTCTGCTCTTTCTTATCTTTCTTCATTTGCTTAATTTCTTTCTGTTTGGCTTCCTTACGCCATAGGCGAAAGGAGTCAAACATTGCCGGCCGGGCTTTTCTCTTGAATAGAATCTTTTCCAAATTATCAAATATATCGGGCTCAAAAGAACCATTTTGTGGCCACTGTAAAACACCATCTTTCTTGGTGTATCGGATCCATGTTTCGTTAAAGACAATAGGACCCAGACCATGCCTCGAATACAACTTGTAAGTAGGAGTTCCAACTGGAGGAATCGGACAAGAATCCTCTAGCCGAGAATCCCTAGAACAACCAAAACAACAAAATTGCTTAAACTTACTAAATCCAGGCATTTCGTAACAAACTGGACTTCCTTACAAACGTCAAGGGATTTTCAGACAATAGAGTCACAGCACAAGTGTACTTACCCCTTGGCTTCGGTTAGCGCGCGAATATACAGAAACAAAGAGAGTGGGCGCTACCCACAAATACTTAACTAAATGCTTTTCTCACGCAAACAGATGTCCGTCTAACGTCTTGCGATACCAATCATCACCAAAGGGCCAAGGCAGGGCGACAGTCAGGGCAGCAGTCGTCAGCAGCCGTCGGGAAGGAGTAGCCACGCTTCAAAAGACCTTCGGTCCACTTCGATATGCAGGGGTCGCTCACGTGGTTCGCGAAATCCTCTGGAATTTTCTTGCGAAGCTCCTCATGACTCTCGGGCAAAACTACTACCACTGAAGTCGCCCACACGTTGGGCTGCCAATTGGAGAACCTGACCTTATGGGCCAGGCCACGCAGGGCACGCCTAAGATCTCCGAGTTCACCTGCCTCGACCGACAGAGACACGAGACACTCTGTTAGGCGTAGAAAAGTAGTTTTATTAGCTGCAGCTAAGCACAGTTATCTAAGAAGTACCACACAGGTAGGTTCTCAAGAGACTGCCACTTCAATCCGTGGCGCACAGTCTATTATACAACACAAGTTTAAAATGACAACTCCCAATATACACAAAACTGACAAATAGGAATAGTTAGAAAACAAGCTATCGGATGTCTAAAACACACCCTCCTTTCAGACCCCGTGTGCTCTCCTCCCCTCTGGTTAATAAACACTAGTGCTCGTGATTCAATTTGCAGGTGGCAAAACATGTGTAGAATGCTTCAAAAGAAGGGCTATGTAACAAGAGAACACACAAAGAGAATAGTGAAGGCCAGTTAAATAAGATAAGGTAGAGAAGAATGGTGGGACCCAAACAGTGGAGTACGACATGGATTAATCAGTCTAGACACAGCTTTGCAAACTCGACCAGGCCCTGACACCAGTATAGCACACAAGGACAAAGGTTGTTCTTCAGCGAGAAAAACATGGAGCAGCTGCAAAAGGCAGAAAGACCATTTTACCGCATTAGCCGTGCTGCCTGAGTGAGGCAACATAAATGGCGACTAAACGCAAAAATGGCGGTTGTAGCGAAGCGAGGCCGAAAACTACGTAACCTCACAGTGGGGAAAGTGAGAGATTAATAGAAGAAAATGTGGAAGAGAATGTAGGACAGTGCAGTTTAGAACATTTTGAGCAAGAAATTATACAGTTTAAGGTGATTTCAGGTGAAAGGCCAAATTATTCTTGTATCTGTTGTCGACGAATTCATTATAAAAATCAGACCAGGACTGTTGATCTGTATTTAAAAAGTGTAAAGGAAAATAATAATGAGTGGAAGGATTTTGCAACTTATTTGTTGGTAGAGAATTGTTTTGATTTGGGTTCTGATTAGCATATTTGTAAATATTGTTATAACAAATTAGATGAGAACAAAATGCCTGCTAGAGCTGTGCATAATCATGAGTTGGTAAATATTCCTTCGGAACTGATGGATTTAAATACCTATGAGTCTATTCTTATTCAATGTGTACATACATTTGAGGCTATTGTTCGTATGGAGCCTAAGACAGGAAAATTGCCTCCTTCTGATTTATAGAGAGGATTAAAGAGAAGAGTTGTATATTTGCCTCTAGATTTAAAGAAAAATATTGAAACTATTGGTGTAGAAAATGTAGAGGATGAACCTTTAGTTATTCTTGTTAATGGCGTTCCAACTAAGAGTAAGAAAATCTGACAAGAATTAGTGGATGTTAGGAAAGTGAAAAAGGCAACGTTGTATCTGGTAAAAAATAATCAATATTACAAAAATGTGTATGTGGGAGAAGAAGAAATAACTGTACAAGAATATAGGGACTTGTCATCTGGACAAATTGAAAGAGGATGTGTCTAGAACTGAAGAAATCTAGGAACATTACAGTGTTCATCCATTGCATTCCAAAGAAATGATGGGGAATGCTACAGAGTTATTTCAAATGAAAGAAGCAAACGGAAGTCCCATTAGTGTATGGGAAAAAAGCTTGGAAGCTCGTTGTTTCCTACAGGAAAAGGAGGACGATATGATGAACGACCTGTGCAGATTCCTGCATCTGAATACCGGACATCAAGATTATATGCAGAAGATCCAAGATTTCGACAATGTATTCCGTATTTGTTTTATCTTTTGTTTGAGAGTGATTTGTCTGGACTTTCTTATGCAGTAAACCATATATTGAAAACAGGTGTATATCTGCAAAATGTTTCGGCAAAGGAATTTATGGATAAAGTACAGCAGAAAGATAATGTTTTGGAATCTCAGCTGATTAATCTGATGGCATGTCAGCGTGGTACTAATGAGTACTGGTACCGTCGTCACGGAGAACTCAAATGAATGCTAAGGAACTTAGGAACTCCTACATGGTTCCTTACTCTAAGCTGTGCTGAATATGCTTGGGATGATTTACTTCAATTTCTTCGAGAGGCAAATCTAAATATACTAAATATCGAATACGAGACACCTGGAGAATTGTGCTCTTTCGATCCTGTTAATGTATGCAGGTATTTCAATCATAGATTCGAAGCTATGATGTCTTTTATCACCAAAATCACATACGTATGCCATTATGGATCAAAGATGCTCCCAAATTTGGAACAGACTCAGATGATACTGTGTTGTCTTTTATTGAAGAATATGCTACATGTAAAGTACCCAAAAGTGCACAAGATAAGGACTTAAGACAACAAGTCTTACGATTCCAAAGCCATCGTTGTGGGAAATACTGTCGTCGAAAGTACAAATCTAAGGAAAAATTCTACAGCAAATGCCGTTTTGCATTTCCTCGACCTGTAATATTGAAAGGAAGAGTGAACAGTTTTATGTCATCTTTGCGACATAATATCACAAGAAAGTCTCCAAAAAATACCTACAACTTAAGAAGAAATGAAGAGTCAAAATACATAAATGACTATAACTCAGTCATTTTGTCTATGTGCAATGCTAATATGAATATTCAATATGTTGCAGACAATTCAATTGCTGTTGCTCGATATGTGACATCGTACATAACAAAGTCAGAAAAGACGGAATTGAAGGAAATGTGGGAAAAGATTTCCCATGAGAAGAGTCTAAGTAAGAAATTATACAGTTACAGTTTGAAGATGTTATCTCATCGAGAAATTGGAGCGTATGAATGCTCAGATCGCTTATCATCTGCAAGTCTGTACTATAAATCTAGAATAATCATTTGGGTGAGTCAAGGTCTTGCTGCAACACAAAACCGAGTTTTTAAATCTGTACAAGAAATTGAATATTTAGTTGAAAAAGAGCCAGAAAGTACTGATATTATGAAAACAAATATGTTGGATACATATTATCCAAATAGAAGTCATCATCTTGAGAACATTTGTCTCTATGAAGTGCTGCAAAACTATATTTTTTAATGGAATATTACCGAAAACATTAATAATGGAATATATGCCGTTATTGGTTCTGAAGGATGTCTGGTGAATCAAAGAAAAGGACATTTGATTAATCACCGTAAACTGAGTTGCGAAACACCTGACAAAAGGGAATTTTAGTATTTAGCTCTTTTGTAACTTTTCAAGCCATGGCGTTCAGAATTGAAATTACTTGGAGATTTTGAGAGCTATGAAGATTCCTTCAATGCAACTAAAGTTACTATAGAATGTCCTGTTTTTGCTAATTATGTGAAAATGTTAAATGACGAAATTGAGCAAGAAGCTACAATTGCGGCTGAGATTGCTAGAGACAGTTCTCAAGACAGTCAAACTTCAGCTCCATTGAGTCAGGACCCATTAGGAGAACCAATTGTTTAAAATGAAGCAGCAACTGCTATGGAAAAGGTGGAAACAGCAATGTATCAAGGTCAAGAAGATCTAAGAAACTTAGAAAACTTGGAAGAACAACTAAATCTTGAGCAGAAAGAAATATATGAGCAAGTGAGAGAACAGATTGACCATGAATTACTTCATGAAAAGAAAGAGTGCTCTTGCTCATCATTTGAACCTGTCAGAGTTCTGCCGATAGTGAACGCCGTCCGCCTAATGCGTGTAAAATGGCACCAACAGGTTAAGAACTATGGTTCCCAGAAAGCCGGGAAAAGACGTCGAGCGTCAGGACGTCGATTACGTTGATGACCGGAAATAAACACAGTTGGCGTTTCTACTCGGTGCCGATAATTTTTGCCTTGTCCTAGCATCAGGTGGAGGTAGCGGTAAGCTCCGTAATCGGAGAACAACTTTTGTCATTTATTTCTCTGTCTGATTGTCACCCCGCGCTGGTCGGGTGAAGACTGGGTTATCTACGGAACTCAGGAGGGTTCTGACTGTGTGAAGGAACAAAGTCCTTGTTCCTATTCCCGTTGGACGAGACGCTTTTCCGCGTTCTCATTGCGGGGATAGGTTTTGAAGTAGAGACACTCAACAGCATGTTATTGAATGAATGAGTATTGCAATATGCGCTAAAGATCAGAGAAACTTGGGACATAATTGAATGTATTGGCCAAGGAGTGTGGAAAGACATTTTTTCTGCATTAATAATAAGGCGACAAGCTGTCACCTTTACTGTACATGGAGGAAATGCCCTGATAATTCAGGGGAAGGTGACAAGGGTGATTGCAACCCATTTTTGTGTTTGTTCGGTTTATGCTTTGTCACATCATTTTCTTCACATTTATGCACTTTGTATTGAACTATACAGGGGAGATGTTATCAAGCTCTTGCACAGGGGAATAGAGCTAGCCTAAAGAAGAACACTATACACTAAGTGGTAGGTGGAGTGACAAGAGAGTGTAATAGGGTTTCTTGTACATTCAAGTGTTCATCGTGTCCCTATATGTTTCTTGTTTCAGTTGGCTACCTTTCCCAGTCAAGGCTTTCATCATTCCTCCCCAAATACAAAGATCTATCTTTTTCCTGCTCAGGTAGGGAAAATAGGATAAAGAAGGGGGAGGTAGACAAGTGAAAGGAGTATAGGATATTCTGTTGTGTAGCCTTAGGGAGGGGTTGCTAAATTTGTTGTTCTTGTCATTTCAGATCTCCCTCCCAGCTGTCCCTTCCCTTTCTCGCCCTCGCGGGACGATCTTGGCAGTCTGTCTTAATTGTTTCAGACACTAGGAGTGTTTTGTGAGGGTGATTATAGGACAATCATCACAGCCCCGAAGAGAACCAACGACAAGACCTGACAGAACCTATCCGTATGTATGTGAGTGGACAAACTGGAACAGGAAAACGTTTTTTAATTAAAGTAATCACAAGTTTTCGACAGAAAAGAACAAAGTCGCATTTGTCTTGTGTTGTCACTGCTCCAACTGGATTAGCAGCTCACAATATTAAATGAATTACTTTACATCGTTTATTAATGCTACCAATAGAGCATGACAACAAATTACAATACCACAAGCTATCTGGAGAAGCTTCTTATTTTTTTTATTTAGGATGTTTTCTATAGCACTACAAGACCCGAAGGTAACAGAGCGCTTTACAGTAGGAGAATGATAAGTACTCCGCAGGAACATGACATGTGAAAAGTAATAAGAGTCATCGAGTGTCAATAGTGAAGGAGAAAATTTGGACAGCAGAACTTCTTTGGTAACAGGAATCAGCGTAGTCACATAGTTCAGGGGATGCTATCTGATCCGTGTTATCCACAACCTAGGGAACGGATAAGGAACAAGTATTTAAGTTGACTCTTGAATTCCACGTAGGATGGTATGGTTCTGAGGTGCGGGGGGATAGAGTTCCAGATTTTGGGGGCGTTTCCTGTGAAAGAGCAGTCCGCTGTTCTTTTCTTTCTGGTTTTAGGAAGGATGAGCAGTAGGAAGTTAGAGCTTCTCAGATTTCTGGTTTGGCCTGCTTTTTTGAGTTTATTTGCCAAGTATTCAGGTTTGCCGGTGTGGAGGGCTTTGTGGGTTAGGCAGGCCGTTCTGAAGATACTACCCATTTCTGCTGGGAGCCACTTGAGTTCTTTGAGTGCCGGGGAGATGTGATCAGATTATTTGATGCCAATGATCATTCTGGCTGCCGCATGTAGTGTTGTTTTGATCGGTGCCAAGTGCGATTTAGGGATGCCTGTTAGGATAGCGTTCCCATAGTCCTGTCTTGACAGTACTAGTGAATGCGTGGCCAATTTGAGGTCCTTGTTGGGAATGTAGGGTTTGATTTTGTTCAAGAGTCTGAGATTAAAGAATGCACTTTTTGCCGCGTTCTTAATGTGATTTGTCAATGATAGTTTGGGGTCTAGGGTGAAGCCCAGAGATTTTACGGAGTCAGCTAGAGTGATATTCCCTTTAAGCGCATCAATTGTCTTTAGCCACTCAGTGATTTGAGGGTTGTCTTCTTTGTTTGAGATGAGGAGTGTCTCAGTCTTGTGTGGGTTTAGTTTCATGTGATTATTTGTCAGCCATTCTTGGGCATCATTCAGGACGTCATTTAGTCTGTGGATGTCATTAGGAGAGGAAGTTTCCAGATATATCTGTGTGTCATCCACGTAGAGGTGAAAGTGGATGTTGGTTTTCCTGAGTAACTTGGCGAGCGGTTCCATATAGATGTTAAAGAGCTGAGGAGGGAGCACTGATCCTTGGGGGACGCCCTTGCTGACTTACTGGATTTCGGAGGTGAAGTTCTTAATTTTTATTATTTGCGTGCGGTTGTGTTTAAAGGAGGAGAACCACTTGAGAACAACCTTGCCGAGGCCAGCTCTTTCTTGAAGAGCCTTGATGAGGAGCTTGTGGTCCACCATGTCGGAAGCTGCGGAAAGATCGAGAAGAATGAGGAGGCAGAATTTGTCTGCGTCAAGAGATCTATGGATATCATCTATGATGTTCAGCATCGCAGTTTCTGTGCTGCGTCCTTGTCTAAAGCCAGACTGGAGGGGGTCCAGGAGATTAATCTTGTCAAGATGTTGAGTCAGTTGCAGAAGTACGCAGTGTTCAGGTGTTTTAGAGAGCAAAGGGAGGTTAGATATCGGTCTGAAATTGTTCAAGTCTGTTGAGTCAAGACCGGGTTTTTTCAGCAGAGGGGTGACTGGCCCCATTTTTAGACAATCAGGGACCACTCCATTTTTTAAGGAGCTGTTTATGATTTTGCCCCATTTAGGTGCTAAAGTAAGCTTCATTTTCTTGATTAGTAAGGGAGGAATGGGGTCTGAGATATGAGCTGATGGTTTGGAGGTCGAGATCAATGAGATTATCTCTGTTCCAGGACGGGCGAAAGCTAAGCCAGTGGGAGGGAGATGAGCTGGGAGGGAGGGCCTGTGGTACAGCCGAACAGCTCTTCTTGAGGTGTGGGTTGTTGATGTCTAATGATAGTTCGATTCTTGAAATCTTATCGTTGAAGAAGTTGGCGAAGTTATCGCATAGTTCTTTGGACGCCTGTAGAGATGAGGACAGAGGCTTGGAGGTTTGTTGTCTGATGATGTTGTAGAGCTCCTTCGGTCTGTTTTTGGCTTTGTCCAGTGCCTCTCGGAAGAATCTGGATTTCTTGTTTTTGATGTGGTTGTTGCACTTCCTGTGGGCTGATTTTAGTTGGACGCGAAGAATGGAGGTTGGGTTGTTTCTCCACTTTCTTTCTTTGGCTCTAAGGTTTCTCCTTTCTGCGTTGAGGTCAGCTTTGAACCATGTTCTGGATGGGGTGGCTTGGCTTCTTTTGCGCTTTAGTGGCGCTAGTTTGTCCAGTGGACACTAGTTCAGAATTATAGTGGTCAGTGAGATCATTGGTGGAGAGGTGTGCTTTGTTGTCCGGAAGAAGTGAGCTTAAGTGACCTTCCAGGATATCTAGGGGTACTTGGGAGAGGTTTCTCGACCATTGGGGGGGGGGGTCTTGAGGGGGTTTGAGAGAGATGATGGGGTGATTGATATGAAATAAGATCATATGGTGGTCTGACCAGTCGACGGGAAGTATGTGGTTGACCGTGATTGAATACTTTTGTGCAATGATGGCATCCAGTGTGGCTCCTTTGTAGTGAGTTTCCTCAGTACAGTGTTGTATAAGGTTGTTATAGTCGAGGAGGCTGGATAACGATTGGATTAGAGGATTGTGAGTCTCGTTCCATCGGAGATTCAAATCGCCAAGAATTAAGTTTTTGGAATCGCCAAGTGCGTCTTGTGCCATCAGGTCGGATAGTTGTTCTCCAAACTCGTTGTTTTTGCCAGGGGGGTGATAGAGCAGGTGGCACAGTAAAGAGTCGTTGTCTTTTGTCTTGATGACGGCAGATAGACATTCAAATGAATCGTAGTGAAAAGAGGTGGTTGCCGAGATGCTCCAGCTGTACTTGTGGATGATAGCGACCCCACCTCCTCGTTGATGTATCCTGTCTTTGGAAATGAGGGAGAAGCCAGGTGGTACCAGCATGTCTAGGCAGGGAGGAGATGTCTTATTTAGCCAGGTCTCCGTGAGGAACGCAACGTCAATGTCATGAGTGAGGATAGCTTCAGCTAAGTCCGTTGCATGTAGTGAGGCCGATCTGCAGTTGATTAGTAGGCAGTTGGTGAATTTCTCCTGGTTGCTGGCAGTTCTGTCTTTAGTCTCCTTGGGTATAGCGGTGAGGACTGGGAGTCTCTGTGGTTTGATGCTGGGCAGGTCTTTTCGGTGACCTGTGCTTACTTGGATTTTGGATTTAGGTGACTCTGTGAGGGGAGAGTCGTATGTAGTGGCTAGTAAAGTTGCTTCACTGTCTGACATAGGTGCTTCTGATCTAAACGGCCTTGAGGTCGGGTGTTTAGAGATCGATAGACTTGAGATCATGGGCCTAGGGCAGGGGGCGCTGGTTATTTTGGGCTTCTGTGAACCGGAACCTAGGATCCTATGGGGGGGATCGAGAGGCTGGGAACTAAGGAATTCTGTGGGCCCCTGGGTGTTGTTGGCATTGGCGGAGTAGGAGGTCCGGGGAGGGGATTCCGGGGGTCTACAGGCTATTCTGAGGATGGAGAGGATTTCCACTAGGCCTTGGGTGATAGTGTCTATCTGGTTTTCAAGGGCCACGAGCCGCTGTGCTATGGAATCATGGGATGGGTTGTGGGCATCAAGGGTAGCACCAGGTGTGTTATGGTTCAAGAGGAGGGGTTGGGGGATTGGGATGGGGTAGAAGACGGGGGAGGGGTAGGGGGTGGGACATGGGGAGGTTTAGGGGGTCTGAAAGCTGGGGTAAGGCTTGTGGGGAGGGGGCTGCCGGTTGGTGTGGAATTGTTTTCTGTAGGGGGCGGTGGGAGGCGGTAGATGGGGAGGAGTGGTGATTTGAAGGAGGATTTGGAGGAGTGGTTCGAGTTTCTTGTTGTGGCTGGTTGGCCGTGCGAGGGCGTTGTGATGCGGCGGGGAGATGGGGAGCATATCGGGAAGTAATGGGATCGCGGAAGAGAGGAACGAGGTCTTCTCTGTTGGCTGTGGGGGCGGGCAGTGAAGGGGTTGGGGCAGGGTTGATCTTAGTGCTGGAAATAGGGAGTCGAAAGCTTCCAGGTTCTCATTGTTAGCCTGGATGAGGACTGTGCCATTGGTGTAGATGGTCACGGTTGTGTGGCCTCTACCAGCTGATCTGAAAGGGAGTATCGTGGTTCATTTGCAACTATGTGGAGTGGATGTGGTTTTGGCGATAAACAGTTGCGTTCTGATCGTGGAGACCCAGTACTCTGGTCTCTCAGTGTGGAATATCAGGTCCATCTTCAACGGTCCGTTGGAGGACGAGTGATAGATGTCTGTGATAAGGGTTTCTTTGTGTTTGCGGATGAGTTTCTGCTTGAAAATGCGTCTCAGTTTTGTAGAGAGGAGGGGGGGAAGATGATGGTGAAGGAGTTACGGCTGTGAGGTTTCAGGTGAGTAGGTAGGACTACTGGGGGAGGGGGAGGCAGGTCCCGGGCCATCATGGTGGTAGTGTGAGAGGAGGTGCCTTGTTTGGTTGCGGTATTAAACTTGTGTGGCGCGGGAGGGAAGGAGTCAGGCCGTCTGTGCTTCACGCCGGCGCGACTCACCTGGGCATGTGTCGCCGAGTCTGGAGTCTGTATCTGTAGTTCAACGGTCGTAGAGTCCTTTAGGTCTGCCAATTCATGGGCTTTATTTCACAGGGGGAAGGCTGACAGTGTGCAGCTGAGTCCAGAGAGTCCTGTGTGGCGTTGTAGCTGGCGAGCTCGGCCGAGGAGTCCTTGGGCTCCGCTATTTCCTGGCAGGCGCGGGGGTGGCGAACCATGAGCTTCCAATAGGTCAGTCCAGGCGTCCGAGGTGAGGCTCCGGTCAGGGGGAGACCTCACAATCCGCTATTTTGAGGTTGGGCGCGGGGGATGATTACTGAGGGTCCAGCAGCCAAGAGGTTTCGCCTAGGTAGTGGCTGACATCCCGATTCTGTATAACATACGGCCCTTCGGAAGCTAGGACCATAGGAATGGTGTTGGGGGGGTTTCGGTGAGGCTCCAATCAGGGGGAGTCCTCCTGATCCGCCATTTTTAGGTCAGGCGTGAAGGTGGCGATCGAGGCGAGCCAAGCAGCCCAAATGGCTCCGCCTAAGTGGTGAAAAGAACATCCCATCGCCCCATGGTGTGTGCCCGCGCAACAGCTGGGACCTCGGGAGAGTGACAGGTGGCTCCGGTGAGGCTCCGGTCAAGAGGAGTCCTCGCAGGCCGCCATTTTGGAGTCAGGCGAGGAGGCGGCGATCGAGGCAGGTCAAGCGGTCCCGGTGTCTCCACTTAGATGGAGGAACGAGCATCCCATCGCCCCATATTAAGCGCCCCCGCACAGCCAGGACCTCAGGAAGGTGACAGGCGGCTCCGGTGGTGCTCCGGTCAGGAGGAGTCCTCGCCGGCCGCTATTTTGGAGTCAGGCACGGGGTTGGCGGCGGTGTGAATCAAGCAGCTCCGGTGGGAGATTCATCATCTCAACATCGAGATCGAGAGGCTTCTCTCTTCCAGTGGCATCCGGCCCTGCAGCAGCCGTGATTCGCGGGGAGGACGTTGCGGGCATCTCAGGTGCCGGTAAGGGTTTCATTCGGAGCCATTCCTGGGGTCGCGGGAAGGCAGGGGAGCGCCGATCACCTGCGGGTGTGATCCGGCGGCCTGTCCCTGCTTTCCGGGAGCGAGTCAGGCTGCACTTCCAATCTTGCTTGTCCTGTCGGTGGCCCGGTGATGGGCAGCGCTGGGGGGGCACTGCTTAGAAAGTTTTCAGTTGTGTCGGGAGCTCGATTTCGGAGCTCTCTACCCCTGCGGCCATCTTGAACTTGTGTTGAACTTCTTATGAAGTTTCAAGAGTATTAAGGAAAATGAAGCTTCTCATTATTGATGAGGTAAGCATGGTCTCAAACTTAATGCTTGCCTTTGTGCATTTAAGAATGCAGCAAATTCTTAAAACAGAGTATGACGTATTATTCGGAGGAAAACACGTCATAGTTTTTGGAGATCTTCTACAACTTACTCCTGTAAAAGGACAGCCAGTGTTTAAAACACTGGTGCATGAAGATACAAGAAAGTCTTTGGGGAGTATTGGCAATGTAAACATTTGGTCATATTTTCAGAATAAAGAACTTACTACAAATATGCGACAGGCAAATGATGTTGATTATGGAACTATTCTTCAAGATACAAGAATTGGAAAATTTACCAAAACATGGCAAACAAGCTTTACAGAGACGATTACTTTCCAATTTGTTTCCAAATGCAAATATTGTCCCAGAGAAAATATACATGAGAATTGCAGAAAACAAATCTGTAATCTGCTTAATGCCAACACTGCGTGAATGTTCTATATTCAATGAAGAAATGTTAAAGTTGGAAAATGAAGAAATTATAAAATTGGAAGCACTTGATAAAATAGAACATGAAGGAATCAGTATTATTTTGAGTGAAAAGTTGAAGAGGAAATTGGATTGTTTAGAGAAATCAATAAGTAAAACTGCTGGCTTAGAAAAGAATTTGTATGCATGTGTAAATTGTAGGGTAATATTGCGACGTAATTTGAATGTGGAAAAAGGTTTAGTAAATGAAGCAATGGGTAAAATTGTTGATTTTGTTAATTATGTAAATAGAGGTGGGATTGAATTTATGAAAATCAAATTCGATGAAATTGCTGAAGTACAACAAGTTAGTCATTGTGCAGCTCGTTTTTTGCTCGTAAAAGATTTGTATGTCTGCAGAAAACAGTTTCCTGTTTGTTTGGCATATGCGGTGACCATTCATAAATCTCAAGGTTTAAGTGTAGATTGTGCTTTAGTGAATATTGGAAGTACCGTGTTTAAAGAAGGAATAGCATATGTTGCTTTGTCTCGAGTCAGAACTTGATCTGGATTGTACTTGATTGATTTTGATGAGACAAAGGTTTGTGCAGATGCAAATTGTGTGAAAGAGTATAATAGGTTAAGAAGAGAATATGCTGCCTATTTAGGTCAATATCCAGTAGTTGAAAAGCGTGTGGTAGCTAGAAAAAGAAGATTTGAGAATATCTATTGTGAAACTGTAGAGAAAGAAAAAAACAAGATGAAGTTGCGCTTGCAAGCAAAAAGAAAAAGGACAGTGTTGAAGAGAATGTTGGTTATCAGTTTGAAAATAGTTCTGGTGTCAACTGCTATGCTAATGTTGTGGTTAATGTTGTTTTTTTTCTTGAAAGTTTCCAACAGCAAATTGTAGAAAATCGGGACAAAAGATTCTGTTCATTGTTGAATTCTGTTTATGACAAATGTAGTAGTGATAAAAGTAAAATACAAAGTGTTTTTGATATTCGAAATGTTTTGGACATATGTTCTGGTTCTAGTCAATTTATGCAGAATATTCAGCAAGATTGTCAGGAATTTTTAATGTTTATGCTGGGTGTACTGGAAGATGAAGGTATAGATATTGAAAACCTTTTTGGCCTTTCTTGTAAATGGCAACATGGCTGTCAAAAGTGTTTGTTTACATGTTGCACTAACATAGACACTGAAAGATTCATATATTTGACTTTACCAGACTGTGAATCAGTGTCTTTTAACAAACTAATTAGAGGAGCAAGTCAAAACATGGAGTGTAGCCAATGTAAATCAGAAATGTCATCAACATTACTTATACAAAGATATGGACAGTATATTATTGTAATGCTGCAACGTTGTAGAGCTGATGGAAGAGCATTGGAAACTTTAATTAATTTTTGTAGCTGGTCGATGTTCAATATCAGGAAGAACTTTTGTAGCTGTTGCTATTATTTTTCATGATGGACCTTCTACCACATCTGGACATTACATTGTTTATTTAAAATGACTGAAAGGTTGGATACACTGTAATGATACTCAATTAGTTTTTAAGCAATGTTTGCCCAAAGAGTTACCAAATTCTTACCTAATATTTTTAAAGGCAAAATTTTAAGATCAAAATTTGCCCTTTAGGATTAGTGCTGTTAAGGTAGATTAGTCTGGTGTTGTAGAGTATTTTGTAAGTGAGGTTGAGGAGGTTGAAGGTGATCCTTTTGTTGATATTGAGGCAGTGTAAGTGTATCAGGTGGTGGGTGATGTGGGTGCAGCCGGGGACATTAATGATCACTCAGGTGGAGATCTTTTGGATTTTTTGTGGTTGTTGTAGGTGTTTGGCTGGAATTCATGTGTAGAGTGTTTTGGCACAGTGTAGTCTGCTGCTGATGAGGGCCTGTGTCACTGTTCTTCTTCTTTTGGTTAGGATCCACTCAGCCGTGGCCTGTGGAGGGTGTTTTGGTGAAGCAGAGAGGCGGGGTGGGGGAGGGGCAGGGTGGGGGCTGCTAAAAACCGGAGTATGGATAATTTGAAGGTAAGTAAACAATTTAATTAATAAAACGAATTTCGTAGCGCACCCTGCCTCGCAAAATGTGATGCAGGGTGCGCTACAAAATTTGTTTTATTTATTAAGTAACCATGAAAATAATGAGTTGAAAAAAAAAAGAAAAAAAGAAAATCAAAGAACAATAAACAACTTTGAACTCATATTCATTGTGAAAACTTTATTGAAAAGATAATTAGACTTCATAGTCTTCAAAGCGGTGCACGGAGGAGCCTTCCCCTCTGATAGGGGCAGCTTGGCATTAGTTTGTGATTATCCACGCTGTGGGGTTCAGACAGCGATTCCACTGGAGCACGCAAAAGTATAAACCTTTCAAGCAAAACGAGAGAACTATTTGAGCAGTGCAAGTCCCATTCATTATTTTTATCTAACTTCATCTTGTGCCAGTTTGTGTTTACAGTGCTGCTCTTTATGTAGTTGGTGACGTCCTTCATTGTGTCGTGGAGGTTGCTTTTGGTGGTATGTGGCTTCTTGGTGAGGAAGAGGATGAGCTGGGTATTCTTTGTGTAGGAGATGTTGTTGAAGTTGTGATGGTGGGCTACTTGTGTTACGGTGGCCATGTAGATGTTGAACAGCGTCGGACTGATGGATGAGTCCTGGGGTACCCGTAGATGATGTCGGTGGTTTGGGTCAGAAGGCTGGGAGGCGAACGTTCAGGTTTACTATTTAAGTTTAAGTTTAAGTTTAAAGTATTTGTAAAGCGCGACATACACCTGAGCGGTTTCTTGGCGCTGAGATAGCAGACAGCCTATATGGCGGAATCAACCGCTGGGGCAAAAGCTGAGGCAGGGGACGAAGGGATTAAGACAGAAAGGCTTGGGTAAACAAAAATGTTTTAAGGGATTTGCGAAAAATGGAGTACTGAGTGAGGGACCTGAGGTGGAAGGGAAGGGAATTCCAAAACACAGGGGCAAGGGTAGAAAATTTAGAGCCGCCCTGTTTTTTTTTCCTGTAACGAGGGGCTACTAGAAGATGTTGGGCCGAGGAACGAAGGTCTCTGCCGGGAACGTAGGGTTTAATGACTGAGGATATAAAGAAAGGGGCCAGGCCAGTCCTGGCCTGGAAAGCCATGCAGCCTAGTTTAAACAAGGCACGTTCCCGGACCGGGAGCCAGTGAAGGGTCTTCAAAAGAGGAGAGGTATGGTGGAATTTAGGAAGACCGAAGGCAAGGCGGGCCGCCTGGTTCTGAACCAGTTGTAGCTTGCGCAAGCTGTACTGAGGGATGCCATTGAACAGGACATTCCCGTAGTCCAGGCGGGACAGGACCAGTGCGGACATAATCAGTTTGAGTGCAGAAAAAGAAAAAAAACGAGAAATAGAGCGGATAGTACGAAGAGTGAGAAAGCAAGAAGAAACCACCGAACCTATCTGGGAGTGAATAGTGAGTTTGTCATTGAGCTTGATGCCTAAGGTCTTGACAGAGGAGACTGGGGTGGGGGGTGGGGGGGGAAGCCAAAGGAAGGGGGCCAAAATATAGAATTCCAGGGACTGGAGCAACCACCCGTAACCACAAGCTCCGTCTTGTCGGGATTGAGCTTCAGGTGGTTGAAGTTCATCCAGTCCCTGATGAAGGATAGAATAGATTGAAAATTAGAAATAGAATCAGAGGAAGAGGACAAGTTGAAGATGAGCTGGAGGTCATCGGCATAGTTATATACCGTGACCTCCAGCTGCTGAAGAGCGAAAATAAGGGGAGAGATGTAGCGATTAAATAATAAAGGAGACAGAGAAGAGCCCTGGGGCACCCCGCACTGGACCTGACAGGGGGTAGCTGAAAACTCCCCAAGACGAACCGCCTGGGTCCGGTCCCTCAGGAAGGATGAAAGCCAGATGAGGGCCGAGCCTCCAATGCCCGCCGCCCTGACACGGGACAGTAAGATGGAGTGATCCACCGTGTCAAAAGCGGCGGACAAGTCAAGGAGGACCAGCGCCTGAGGTTGACCTATGTCCATACCTTCTCTGAGGGTGTCCAGTACCGACACCACCACTGACTCAGTCGAGTGCTTAGGTCGAAACCCAGCCTGGCAAGGGGCCAGCACCCCATTTTCCTCGACAAAGGAGCTGAGCGCAGAAGTAACGTGTCGCTCCAGCACCTTACCTAAAAAGGGTAGCAAGGAGATGGGGCGGTAGTTAGCCAGAACAGAGGGATCGGCCCCTGTTTTTTTTAAAATGGGGACAATAGAGGCGGATTTTAGTGACTGGGTCACAACCCCCTGAGCCAAAGAATCATTAAGGAACCTAAGAGGAGGCAGGGTACAAACAGAGTAGATCTGCCGTAAGATGTGTGCAGGGCAGATATCTGCGGGGGAACCGGATTTAATTTTTGGGAGAAGAGAAAGAAAAATTTCCTCAGTGAGAAGAGGAAAAAAGTTGAAAGATGCTAGGGCAGGGGGTAGCTGGGGGTCTACAAAGAGGGGGGGATGTTAGATTTGATTGTCGCGATTTTTTCCACGAAGTAGGAGTTCAACGAGTTGCAAAGTTTCTGAGAGGGGAGGGGCTTTAGTAAGGTCCTGTCAGAAAAAGCCAGGTCATGGGTGATGGAGAAAATCTCCTTTGGTTGATTCTCAGCCACCAGAATTTTAGCCGAGAAGTAAGCTTTCTTAGTCTCTATGATCTTTTTTTTGTAGGTCCCTAAGAGAAGGACATAGCGGGACTTGGAGGTAGGACAATAGTCCAGTCTCCATCTGCGTTCTGCCTGTCGAACCGTGAGCTTCTGCTCTTTCAATTCTTTGCTGAACCACCGATTGGCGTCTTTAGGGCGCCTAATTGAGGTGCGCCGGAGAGGGGCCAAGCTGTCGCTTCCATTCGTAAGCCAGGAATCAATGGCCTTAGCTTGAGCTACAGACGCCAAGCCCGACAGAGAGGGAGAGGAGGCCAGAAGTGAAGAGGTTAGGTCCGACAAGTTAACCTTGCCCCAGTTGCGAGCCCATGAGTTTTTAGTATGAGCAGGTATCTTAATCGGACAAAGGCTAAGAGAAAAGGAGATTAAAAAGTGATCAGACCAAGTACATGGAGAAACCGTGAGTGAAGAGAGGGGACAGTTGAGAGACCAAACTTGGTCTAAAATGTGGCCGTGAATGTGGGTGGGGGTGTGAACTAGGGAAGTGAAATTAAGTGACAGAAGGGTTTCGGAAAATTCCTTGGATGAAGCGCATTCCTTAGGGTCCGAAGGCCAATAGTTGAAGTACCCAAGGACCAGCACTGACGCGTAATTAACAGCCAGAGTGCCAAGTAATTCTTGAAAGGCAGGGAGAAAAGACGGAGTGGGTTGGGGTGGACGATAGACCAGCACAACGGCTAGGTGAGGGGAGAAAGAGGTAGAGCGGACCACAAGGTGGTCAATTCCTCCCAGGGGGGGTGAGGGGAGAATCTGAAACTGAAAATCACTGCGGGCAATAAGAGCAACGCCTCCACCCGTTTTCCCGGCAGGGCGGTCAGCACGGATAGAGTAATAGGTCGAGGGAAGGGCAGCCAATAGAGATGGAAGAGAAGACTCACAGAACCATGTCTCAGTTAAGAGAAGGAGATCGGGTTTATCCGTATCTAAAAGTATGAATAGTTCCTGGTGATGTCTAATGGCTGACCTTGTGTTTAATAAAATAATAGACAGTGGGGGAGAGCGGGGGTCAGGGATGGGCAATGAGTGGAGAGCTGACGGGGAAGCAATAGGAAGGGGGCAGCCTTGTGGACAGGCACGACAGGGAGAATGACAGCCCATGTGATGGTCCGTTGAATAGTGCGGGGGTCGAGGGGCCAATGGCCTTGTAGGAGAGTAAGATCAGCTGAAGAATATTGGATAAAAGGACCAGGGGTGATGGCCCCTTGCCCTGGCCTGCCGCGGACGGGCGCAGGCGGGCTTAACTCTGGCGCGACTCCGGCGCGCCTACGTCGCGCCCGCTGCGCTCGTCCGCTGCGCTGACGCATAGTGGTCGTTTAAGTAGCCGAGTGACTAGGGGGGTGTGGCTAAGATGGGACAGGCCAACAACCCAACCCAAGATGGCGCAGATGACTGGCTTCAGGCGGACTATGAAGGTCAATGTGGCGGCTCGTAGTCAGCGGGCCACTGGGGGGAGGTTAAAAGCGATGTCCTTACTAGCGGTCAGCAGGACGGATGAGGGGAGAAATAAAAATAAATAAATTGCTCGTAATCAGCGGAGACCAGGGTATTAAATAAAAATATCAGCGCTCCAGCAGATGCGCGCGAGCCCTCTGCCACCGGGCTGCGAGCTATCGCTGGAGAGGAGGGGAGGAGGGTCCTAAGTAGCCGAGTGACTAGGGGGGTGTGGCTAAGATGGGACAGGCCAACAACCCAACCCAAGATGGCGCCCGCCGTCGCAGATGACTGGCTTCAGGCGGACTATGAAGGTCAATGTGGCGGCTCGTAGTCAGCGGGCCACTGGGGGGAGGTTAAAAGCGATGTCCTTACTAGCGGTCAGCAGGACGGATGAGGGGAGAAATAAAAATAAATAAATTGCTCGTAATCAGCGGAGACCAGGGTATTAAATTAAAATATAAGCGCTCCAGCAGATGCGCGCGAGCCCTCTGCCACCGGGCTGCGAGCTATCAACTATTGAACAACTTCCAAACAAAGGACTTGATGCATACTATTTGGCCGTAAGGAAAAGTGTGTGAAACCATTAAGGACTTTTTGCTGTGTACTTTCTCAGCATATATTTGTAAGTAACATTATTTACAGTGTAAGAAAATTAATCATAATGTTTTGTTATTTTATGATTGTTTGAGATGTGTTACATTTACGTAAGAAATTGCTCTTAGAAAAAACATTTAAGATATGTTTTATTTTTTTTATTGTTATTGAGAATGTTGACTGGGTTTTTTAAGATATCCTTATGGATTGTCTTTTTTTTGCCCGCTGTTATGTGATGAGTACTATTGAACTCACTGTTTGTAGTGAAATTCAATATATTATGAGAACAGCAAAAAAGGCAAATGAAATGTTTTACAAATTATTTTGTGTTGTAAAATATATATTGTAACTGTGTTTTTTTGTATCTTCCACATGTGATAATTTTATAATATATAATTTTTTTATTATTTATTATGCTTAAGGTAAGTACAAGTAACTGACTCTGCTGCGGCCCGTGGAGCGAGTTGTGGTGGGGTACGCAGGTGGGGCGGCGGAGGGGCAGGGTGGGGGTTATAAACAGCGGAATCTGGATGATTGCAGATAAGTAAACAATTAAATTAATAAAATGAATTTCGTATCCCGCTCCCTGCATCACAAAATGCGATGCAGGGCACGGAACGAAAGGGCATATAATCAATAAAAGGCGATACATTATCGCCGCTTTTATCGGCAGGTAACTGCCAATAAAGCGGCGATAATGGGCTTGATTATACGGTCTTGGAAATTCCCATAGCAGCCCAGGTTCTGGTGTTAACTTGGGCAGTTATGGGAATTCACAAGGGCCTATTATCAAGCCCTTTATCGCCGCTTTAGCGGCAGTTTTCCTGCCGATAAAAGCAGCGATAATCTAATATGCCCCATAGTTTTACCACACATACTTTTACAACTACTATCCATTTACCACGCATAATCTTAATAATGTCTTTGTGTTGACGAACACGCGTTGTAATGGCTGTGACTTACGTCCTTCAAATTAGTTTTTAGGTATACGTGTGACCAAGTCTGATAACATCAGAGTTTAAGGACAAACACCGCGGTGTCTGTGTCTCCAAATCTCGTCGATCACAAAGAAAATAGGAGGATGATAAAATGAAAGTAACAGATATAATAAAAACAACGCTGAAAAACGACTAAAATGGCGGTGGACGGAGTACGTGATCAACGTTTGGCGCCTCGGCACTACGTTTCAAATAAATATCGAAAAAATATTATTATTAATATATTATAAAAGTACAGCAGCGGATGACACACGCGACCCGGAAAACAAAGCGGCAAATTTAATACCTGAAATAAAGAAAGGTTTGTTTGTTGAACTTCAAGAAAAAGAAAGAAAAACATGGGCTTCGAAACGAGTCTGCGCATGCGTAGAGAGTACAACTGCTACACACAAAAAAGGAAAGTTTTACATACTATCCTAGAAATGAAGGGGCATATTATCAACAAAAGGCGATAAATTACCACCGCTTTTATCTCCAGTAACTGCCGGTGAAGCGGTGATAATAGGCTTGATAATAGGCCCTTGTAAATTCCCATAGCAGCCCAGGTTAACATGGGCTGCTATGGCAATTCACAAGGGCATATTATAAAGACCATTATCGTCGCTTTATTGGCAGACTCCTGCCGATAAAAGCGGCGATAATGTATCGCCTTCTGTTGATAATATGGCACATTGCTCTTTTTTTTACCAGTAAACTTAGGTGCATATTATCAAAGACCGGTGTAAAAATTATCATAGTTTTATTGGCAGGAAACTGCGATAATGAGCTTGATAATACGGCCTTGTTATTTCCCATAGAAACCCATGTTAACACCAGAACATGGGCTCCTATGGGAATTAACAAGGACGTATTATCAAGCCCACCCTCCCAACATTAATAAAAAACCCCAGACAGTGCAGGTACCCGGATATGGAAGATCATTTTACACATTACTGCCCCTAAAACGTGACGTTCCCCGCGATGTGTACGGGGATAGAGGGAGGGAGAACTCAAAACATATTTTTTAAAAAGGACCCGAGGGGTTCCGCTCCCCGAGACTGCTGGGAGTAGGACCGTAACCCCCACATACTTCAAAATAAAACCACAGCAGTGCCGTTCCCCAGGGCTCGAGGCACCTTACAAGCCCCCATTATGCAAAATATTTGGGTGAACTTGGCCACACGGCACTATGCGACGCATCATTGGAATTACGAAAGAACACTTGCCCACTAGGGCAAAACTGGAACTATGGTGGAAATATTAATTGATGCGAATAACGCCGATATGAACTATGGGTGGCCTGCGCACTTGGGCGTAATGAATCTTATTTTACAGTGTATCGCTATCAGAATGCATACTCTGTTCAAATAATTTGTGAAAGCATGACAAAAGTGCGTCAAATGAATTTATAACTTACAAATGTTTATTTATCAGCTGAAAGATTTTGCAATGACAAAAATAACTTGTTTATGTCTATTGATCACGTGTGACTTCTAAACACGGTAATTTTCACTTTAAAAGAATGGCAGTACACCTAAGCTCCACTCGTGAGCAAGAGATTGGCTGATCTCGAAACGCGTAGGGTTTTTTGTGCCTAATAAACCTGAAAGCACTGTGAACTGCATTGGGGCCTCGACTCTGGTGTTTCGTGTGAAAGAAAAGGTGAGCCAGGAGTGCTGTCTAATATTGAGGGGTTGGCGAACCCCGTCGAGTGCCCGCCGTTGCAAGAGGCAGAAGCACGCCATCCATGTGTGCGTTCATTTGAAAATAATGCTTCTGCCCGCCGGATTTCCACTAAACTCTGCTGGGGGAAGTATATTTGAATGAGAAAAGCGGCTTTTGAAACTGACAAAAAGCGGCGTCTGATTGCGTTACCGCCCGACACCGTGGGGAGCTGGAAACACCAGACCGGACAAAGCGATCGAAAATACAACATCTTCCCTTCTCTCGAGTAACGAGAGCAGCAGCAGTGGTATCGAGTGCTATACGGAAAGTGCAGTACACACAACCAAAACGCCGGCTGGTGAGTTGTGTCAGGCGAAATGGCTGATGTACGAAATAACAGGAGGATTGAAGCGGCAGCGAAATTATTCACACGAACCGAGTCCAGGGATGGCGAGGAAACGCGGCCACCTGGTAAGAAAACAGACGTACTTAAGAAACTATGGGATGCATTATGGAAGATTCTAAAACGCAAACAATCTCGATGGTGGGAAGCGGCTGCTCTCACAAAATATCTCGAATGTAATAGAATACCGCGAGGCTTAAGAATCTTCATTATACCTACCTTTCAAAATCCAGATCCTGAATAATTGGATGGGCAACAATCATGCATGTTCGATCAACATGCTTAAAATGCTTATAAGTAATGCTGAGAAAGAATGTGCAAAACTAAATGTGGAGGGTGAAGCAATCATCATGAAACTGAAGGATAAATATACTGAAAGTGAGTTTGCCACAGAGATGGGTAAAATTGATAAACGCTTGGAGAAAATAGAAGAAGAAATAAAAGAGAAAAAACTGAGAAAATTTCTTCGGGATGAAATTGATTACAGCAAAGGCCAAATCCTCACCTTCGCTAAAAGATTTGATGCCATTAGGAATGCCGCCAAAAAAACTAAATTAAATAAAATACCGACAACAAAAAAACATTTGCCCAAACAGAATGGAGAAGTGGAAACAGAATCGTTAATTGAGGAAGAAGACAATGACTCAGTGGAAAGTGATGTCTCAGATTCCATTGAACTACCGGTAAAAGATTTAATTATAAACGAGGTTACCCTAATTGCCAAAGGACCCCAGACAGGCACTCCTTCAAAAGGGCGTGGAAGAGGCGGCAGAGGAGGCGCACGAGGAAGAGGAGGCAAAGCAGCAGAAGCAGTATCAAGCCCCGTGGGAGTCCTAACAAGAGGGAAAGCGGCAAAGAAGTAAACACCATGACTGTGGTAAATTTATCTAAACGTATTTTAACAGTACAACAACTTGAAGTATTATCTAGAGGGCTATCATTCTGTCCAACATCAAAATTGAACTTCACAAATGCCCGTATTGACTTGTTTCGTTTTACGCGCAAGCTTAAATTAAAAAAATGGTTTGCGACAAAACCTCGATTGAAAAGAGATCAAGTGGGCGATAATCCCAGTGTGTTGAATGTAAATGATGCTGAACTTTTACAAACTGTTCATGTATTAGCAGGATGCGATGATGTCAGTGACAATCCCCTGCTAAATCTAATAGACTCTGAAGACACGATCAAAATGAGCAGTAATAGTGGTTTCAAACCTAAGTCAGTTTTTCCACCACAAATTGTTAATAGCTATATTGATAGCTTTGAACAGGGCATGATTGAAGAGATGAAAAAAATGGACAGAATGAAACCCAAAGTGAACTGGAATCTGAATAAATCACAGTTTCTAGCGTTGACAGAAATGGAGAGTTGGGCGGACGTAGTTATACAAAACAGTGACAAAGGGGGAAATGTGGTTGTTTGGCCGCTTGAAATGTATTTGAATGAAGGCCTAAGACAATTGGCAGATGAAGATAATTATGTAAAAACCACTAAACAAGAGTATAATTAGATGAAACAAAGATATTTTGACAAGCTCAGCGATTGGAAGGCGAGAGGGACAATAGAGGGGGAGGAATATAATTACCTGCTCTGTAAATATCCACAAATACCCGCACTTTATCTACTGCCAAAATTGCACAAAGACCTCCATACACCACCAGGTAGGCCGAATGTCTCATCTGTGGGCAGTCTGTATGAAAACACTTCCAGATACATTGACCACTTCCTGCAACCCTATGTCCAAAATCTCCCCTCATATGTGAGGGACACGTCAGACTTTTTGAAAATTATTAATGACATCACATGGAGCCCGGAGTATTGGCTGGTGAGCTTTGACGTCACCAGCCTATACACCAGTATCCCCCAAGATTTAGGGGTAGACGCCTGTAGATATTATCTTAAAGAGAGATCTATCTCTCATTTAACACACACCAACATGCTCCTGGACATGATGTGGCAATGTCTTACTAATAACTACTTCATTTTCAACAAACAAATGTATAGACAAACGAGGGGGACGGCGATGGGTACTTGCCTCGCCCCCAGTTTTGCGGGTCTTTACCTGGGCTGGTGGGAGGAGCAAGTGGTGAATAATATCTCCCACTTTAGTACCCACGTCGTCTTCTGGAGGAGATACATAGATGACATCTTCTGCATCTGGAAGGGCACACTTGAGCAGGTTAAAGAATTTGAATCCATTCTAAATGATAATTCCCTAACTTACAATTTACCAGTGTCATAGACAAAAAGCAATTGGACTTTCTTGATGTAAGACTAGAGGTGAGGGAAGGCATCTTAATTAGCTCTCTATTCCGGAAAACGACGGCAGGGAATAGTCTCCTGCACGCGGATAGCAGTCACCCCCCCCCAGCCTAATACATAGTATACCCCTAGGGGAACTTAGCCAAACGGAACTGTAGTTCCGTTGAAAGTTTCGCAAAGGAGAAAGGAATAATGTTGAATAGATTCTCGGAAAGGGGTTATAGCAAGAAAATCATCAAACAGGCGGTGGAAAAAGTGGACCAAATGGTCAGGAATGACCTTTTGATCCCGAAAGAAAACATAAAAGATGAAAAAATACGATTCATTACAAACTATGACTGCCAGACATGGAGACTGAGACAAGGTCTGGGAAAGTACTGGGATATATTAAGGCTGGATAAAGATTTAAGGGATTACATACACGATACACCCTCAATGACCTTTAGAAAGACCAAATCTTTAAAGGATGCTCTAAGTACCACATTAATCAAGGAACAGCAGAAGTCCAACACAATACAGGGATTTGTTCCTTGTCGTAAATGCAAAGCTTGCAAATTCAGCTATAACTGTAAAATATTGAAACTATCAAAAGAGCGTAGTGCACATAAAATAACGAAACATCTTAGTTGTAATACTGAATATGCTATTTATGCACTGCAATGCCCATGTGAGAAATTTTATATAGGGTGTACGACAAAGCAGGCAAAACTGAGAATCCTGGAACACCAAAGGGCAATTAGAAATGTAAATCAACAGTATCCAGTTGCCAGACACTTTGCGGAGGAACACAATAAGTATCCAAATTTAATGAAATTTTGTGTATTGGACTGTGTGGAGAACAGAGAGCGGGAAGGTAACAGGTGGCTGGAATTAAGGAAGCTAGAATCGAAATACAATACGATGCAACCCATAGGACATAACTTGGGGGAAGAATTAGCGATTCACCTACATAATTGAAATTGTCGTGGAAGAGTGTGTTAAGTAGCTGCTGCTTATATTTTTGTAACTGTATTCTTGAAATTTTAAAATGATTTTAATCTATGAAGCATGTGATCTGACATAGTTTAGTAGGCTAAAGAAGCAATATCTTTCTTAAAATCTTTCTTTTCAATTAATCATCTGGCCTCCGGTGTGCCTTTTCACCATTAGTTTTAATCCGGGTGATTAATTGAAAAGGCGCAGGGGACTGTGGGAATCCTGAAGCATGTGTGTGCATTGAATAATGCCTCTGAGGAAAGAGCACGAAGGCTCTGAAACGCGTCAGGCAGGAGGACAGAAAGACACTGGAATGGTAAATGGCTGCTCCTTTGTTAATAAATGATTTTGTCGAAATCCATGGCTGGAGGAGTGCGTCTCTTAATGCAGGGGCATTCTTGAAGGATATATATATATATATATATATATATATATATATATATATATATATATATATATATATATATATACACACACATACACAAACATACATACATACATACATACATTTATATATATTACCTCCTGGTGGCCACCAGTAGAGAACTATAGTTAGGACCTTGTTTCTATTCAAAAAAAGTTTTTTCTTTTGCCAATATCTTTGGCGCCGTTTGACGAATCTTTGTGAATTTTTAAAAACGAATGGCCCGCTTACTTCAGCTCCTGTGTTAAAGGTTGTGGGGTGAATCGTCAGACTGGGTCAGAGAAAAAGGGATGGCCCCAAAACACTTTTTCTCCATGTTAATGTTCATATGAAACTGTTGATGCAGCTACAGTCCGAACTGCTGAATGGAATTACACCAAATTTACAGAGGTAAGAAAAACGATACAAAATAGGAAAAGGGGGCAGGGTAGAAACACCCTGACCCCCAAGGCCTTCACTCGGGGTCACACAGGGACCCCCAGGGCCCATTAAAGCATTAAAAAAAAATTTGGTGGGATTCACTTTGGGTTCTTGAATCTGGCAGAATTTGTTTTTTAAAAACGAAGCACAGGCTCCCTCGCTTCTTTTCTTTAATCCCTCGGGTGGGCCAGGTCCTGGGTACATTTCTATTTGTGATGCGGTGGCCCCCACTGCCCTGGGGACTGCCGGCTCCCTGGGGCAATTGTCAATAAATGCAGGGAAGCACGTTGTCCTCTGCAGCCCCGTGGACTGCCGCCTCCCCTGGGCTTTATTGTTCTAAAAAGGCATGGGGGTCCTGCCCCTCAAGCAGCACCGGGGACCGCCAGCTTCCTAGCCCCATAGGCCCAGGGACTGCCTTCTATCCTGGGCTTTACTGTTTTAATAAAAGGCATGGGGGTCCTGCCCCCCACACAGATCCAGGGACTGCCGCTTCCCCGGGGCTACATTTAAAATTAAAATACCTCCCAGGGGCCCACCTCCTCCCTGGGGCTACCTTTGAAAAATTGCGTGGGGGAGCTTAAGACCCCCACAGGGGGTCCATTCAGACCCCAGACCGGGGGACCACCACTACTGCTTTAAAATGTGTTGGAGGGGGGCCAGTGGGCCCCTTCATTGAGCCCTCCATGGCCCTGGGGACTGCCAACCCTAGGGCCAGCTCCAGCAATGTTCTGGGGTGCCCACCTTGTAACATTGCAGTTTGCTATGGCATGGCGGGAGAGCTGCTCCCACCATGCCATAGAGAACTTCTACTTCACTTCAAGAAACCGAGAGTAGGAAATCTGCTCTGGCTTCCATGAAGCGAAGCAGAATTGCTTTTGGGACGAGGGAGCTGCCTGTTTGCAGCTCCCTCTGCCAAAAAGCAATGCTAGCTCCTGCAAGAGGCAGGGAGCTGTCAGGGACGGCTGAGGCCTTGGGCGCCCCGCGGTCCGTAATGATGTGGCCATGTCTTGGGGATGGAGTCTCCATAGCCGAAAATGGCCCGGGAGGGGGGCTACTCGACCCCCTCCCTTTTTTGATTTAAAAAAGAATTTGACCGGGCCCAGTGGGATGGGGTCCCTGGGGTAAGATGGGCCTCAGGAGGGAGGCCACAGAGCTCCCCTCCAAAAAATCTAATAAAATAAAATAAAGGGATGGCCCAGAAGGATGGGGTCCCAGGGGCCAGAAGTGAAATAATCTCAATTTTCTTTAAAGTCTTTGGCATATTTGTTTTTGAGCTATGAGTGAGTTGTTAAGCCAAGGTTCCGATAGGGAAAGCCTGGGGCTTCGACGGCTAGCCGGAGGGGCCAATTGCAGGGTTGCAGAGTCAATCTAGGACTGATAGTTCGCTACTGCGAGGTCTAAGTCAGGAGAAGTCTCCTGTAATGATTCAGTGAGCAAGGTTTCTAATTTCTCTGCTAATATCTTATTCCATGGCCAACTGGTGATTACCTTCCCTGGGTATCTAGCGGACAATTTTTGTGAAAGTAAGATTTCAAACATAATCATTTTATGGTCTGACCATATTATGGGAAGGGAACTGGTCCATTCAAGGTTGGGATTGTCCAAAAAGATCTAATCCAGACAATGCCCTGCTGGGTGTGTTGGCCCTTTTACAATTTGTCTAAGTCCTATTCTGGCCATTTATTTGGTCAAGGAGTGCTTCTGTTTCTCAGTCAGAGATATTCTCCAAATGGAAATTAAAGTCTCCTAATATGGTAAACTTGGACCCGCCAGCCTTGGCTTCCAAGAGTTGACCAATCATGGCAAGAAATGCAGATTTAGTTCCGGGTGGATGATAGAGTAATATGCCATTGAGAGTATTTTGACTGTCTAATTTAATCTTAAAGGCCAAAGCCTCACAGTCTAGATTGTCTGGAAGAGACTTACGGAGGAGTCTGCATCTCCTCAATAAAAAAAATTACAAAGTGAATAGGCTAAGATCAATTTCTTAATGTTTTTGTGGCCAAAATGTCGTTTTGCAAATTGGCCTCATTGCCTATCACATTTTCCATGGAGAGCAAACAAGGTTTCCTATTTGAATAGAAATCTAGTCCTTTACCTTTTGTAAGTAAAAGAAAACAGGGCTAAAATTAAAACAAAATGTCGGGGCATGAACTAAAAAATAATGCTGGCCCGTGTTGATGTTTGTTTGGAGTTAGTTGACTGCACTTACTTGGTAAAATACATTTTCAGGAACTTGAATGGGAAATGTTTTATTTCAAATTAGATTATTAGATTTGATAAAATATCTAAAATTGAGTGTGTGTTGCTACCACAGATTTCTCCTACAGAACGTTTTATATTATAACTCTCAGATACAGTTCTCACTCTGAACTCTGGCACTTCTGTTACCATGTAAACAGCACCATACATGGTTGTACATTGCTTTGTGATGTAAAACTGATCTTGACCAATGAGAGACTCGCTGCATCTGCCAAGTCACAAAGGTCCAACATCCTCATGATATCTCTCATTGCTTTACTGCGATTGGTGTTGGTGGAGGTGTTTTCTAAGGTGTTAGTGGAGGTGTTTTCTAAGGTGTTGGTGGAGGTGTTTTCTAAGATGGCGGGATCATTGGTAAGTCAGGACTTATTTAGTCATAAGTGTAATATATTTCTGGACTAGCCAACCTTAAGGAGATGGTAATTCCATTTGGTTACAGATGAACCTCAGGTCATTTTCTACAATATCTTTGAACTTCACTGTAAAATAAGAACATTTTCTAAGGCACTATTGGGCCAATTCGTAAATCCGTTTTCTCATATAAGTTACGTGTGGCAAAAGTGATAACTTTGCAAGTAAGGTCTGGATAAGTGAGAGTATGCATATATTTATGCCCTGAGGTCATCTAAGACTGCAAACACACATTATTTGAGGATTAATCCACAATCAAAAGTTCAATGTTAAAAATGGGGATGTGATCGTTGCCAAGTTAGTGTTGGGAGAGTTGTGAGAGCAGACAATGTAAATAGCATTACCACCATTAGAGTTGAAGATTTGTCACTATTTCCAGACATTCGCAATGAACTAACCATACTTATTTGCACGGCAATTTGAAGGTGCTTGAATAGATCTGTACATTTCAGAAAGGATAGGCAACAACAATGTTCTCACTCTAAATCAGAAGTAACTGTACAGCAGTAATATATTCATGCTTTTGAGTATTTCATCCTGCTTTAGCACAGATCTCCAATGGAGGCAGTGTATAGACATTGAAATTGTACCTAGAAGCAAAAGATATATTGTATAAAAGATGTCAATGTTATCTCACATGGAACACTATTTGATTTTGAAATATGTAATTAGACTATGTAATTTTGCTAATTTATAACAAGGCTAGGTTTAATTTCATTTGGCCTTGGTTTGAAATAGAGACACGTGTCTTTTGAATTTGAGCACAATTAAGAAGGAAATGTATGAATTGCAAAAATGTGCCCTACAATCTGTGTTAAACTTAATGTCGTGATGTTTATTCAGTTGAAATATGCCCTTATTTTATTCTACTCTACCTGCCTAAAGTGTCTCGGTTGAGGCATATGTGTATGTGTATATGTGTTCATGTATATATGCATGTATGTAAGCAGTGCATTATTTGTAAACGAATAAGTGCCAGGCATCACAGTTTTGGTTAGATGCAGAAGGCCAGTGATACCAAACATCAGGGATGCCGAATACCAAGGCTTTCTAGCCTTGATTACACCTCATGCTACTTCCATCCACCTCTCTACATTCCTTGCCCCTTTATCTCACTTTCGTAGGTTCTTCTCACTTCCCACTTTCTCTCTTTGCCACTCCTTTTCAACCTTTCTCCTCCTCCTTCGTGCTCTCTTTTCTTCATGGTCAAGGTCTGATCATGAAATATAAGTCTGGTTCCCGAAAAGTGAGTGATGTTGAACCCCACCTGCAACCATCAGCTCAAATTAAGCCCTGTATGTAGGCAGTATTTGAACACAGTGAAACTAGCCAATAGACATTCCATGTGTTATTAGAGGGACGGCTGGTTTCTATAAGTGAAAAGGGTGTTAATGGATTGTGGTTTAGATTTCTTTAATGAGTTGTGTCATCAGCTATTTATGAAATTGATGCAGTTTTGGACAGTTGTGATGCATATGGCATTGCCCTCCAAGATCCTGGGTGCAATGGTAGAGAAGTTCTGTTTTTGACTGAAAAATTACAAAACATCTGTTTGCATAAAGGAGCGGATTTGGCAGAATGGCTTTTATCAACTTTGGGAGGGTGGACGATTCCGTCAGCCGGATGGCACTAAAACCTGTTTCCCTGCATGGATCTCAAAAACGGTGGTTTATTTTATGTAAAGTAAGCACTGAAGAGACTGTCATTTTAGACAGTGCTTGATTATCAATGGAACTTTAAAGAAAGTAACAGCGTTTTCTAACATCTCTAAAGTTCTTGATGCAAAAGAACACAGCACAGTAGTGTCACACAAATTAAATTAGCAACTCAACAAACCCATAATCGCTTCCCAGGTCACAAAACATCAAGCACAGTAAAGCACAATAGTTAAACAATGAGAACGCCTGGAAGAGGGCATGGGCACCAAGGGAGGGCGAAACACAGGGGCAGGGGGCACACAACGGGCGAGGGGGGCATGAGTGGGTCAGGGCTGTGGCAGGCGTGTCGCATTGGCAGCACAATAGACCAGGCAGGAATGAGGCAGAGGCCCATGCAAGGAGAACAGGAGGGTCGGGGACGCAAGGGGGGCCGGGGAGGCAATGAAGGGCAGTGGCAGCACAAGGGCAGTGGCAGCTCCATAGATGATGAAAAGTGGACAGGGGCGTGTACACGAAGAAGTGGGGGCAGATAGAAGAGACACGGACAGGGTCAGCAAAGGGGGTAGAGTGGAGGGGGTCAAGGACAGTGGCAGCAAAGAAGGGCAGTGGCAGTACAGGGGCAGTGGCAGCACAACCGTCCAGGGATAACAAAAAAGGACAGGGGGAGGATTTAGGGGGCATAAGCAGAAATGGAGGACAACTGTTGCACAGGGAAAGTGGCTGCACAATGGAGCATGGAGGGAATGGCAGCTGCATGCACAGGGAGAACTGGAATGGATGTAGGGGCTGCAACAGAGGGCAGCAAAGGGACAGTGGCATTAGAAAGTGACTGGGAGACAAGGGTCAGGGACACACATACTGAGTTTGCCCCAATTTGGCGTGCTTTTCTATTTATGCACCTGATGGACACCCCTGGCAGTTAAGTTCTGCCTAGATAGGAATCGGATTCCTTTCCTCCTCCTCCTCTGTGTCCTTACAGTTCTGCACTTCTCACAGCTAGGAGTTCCTCCAGCTACATGCTCTGATTCCTCTATGTAGTCAGCGCTTGTTTCGTGTCATCATTAATTAGTATGTAAACAAAGCTCTTTTAACTGTTGAGGCGGCTTGATTGGGTGCGTCAAAAGAGGAGTGGTTTCAGAGTCTTCTGGTAACAGCTGAGCACGTACCCTTCCACTGCTCAATCATTTGCCAGGATCTGACTATTAATGACGTATCCCAAGTTTTCATCTTTAGGGGAAAGTGTGCACTCTCTTTTAATAAAAGTCTGGCGAATTCTGGCAGTAATACTTAGTTGTATATCAAATACTTTTTAATTTATTTCGGAATCTATGTTAATTTTGTGAATAGGTTAAGATCTGTTTCTTAACTTTTTTGCAACCAAGTTTTCCATCTTTAAAATGGCCTCACATTTTCCATAATGCAAATAATGGTTTCTATTTGAATACAAATCTGGTGTTCTACCTCATCTAAAACCTTTTTTAAGAAAAAAAAACAGGGCTAAAATTCAAACAATATTTCGGGGAATGGTTTAAATGAATAATATTGGCCCATGATGATGCTTGCTTGGAGTTAGTTGAAAACTCTTACAGGGTAAAGTACATTTTCAATACCTTGATTGAGAAATGTTTTATTTCAAATCAGATTATCAGACCCTATACGATATCTAGGATTGAGTGTGTGCTGTTACCACAGGGTGCTCATACATAAAGGTTTTTACTCTGTTGTTGCCATGGAGACAGACCACCTTATATGATTCTACTTTGCTTTGTGATGTAAAACCGACTCATAACAATGAGGGCCTTACTGCATCCTTGGTGTCATGAGGGTCCAGGATCCTCATTATCTGTCTCATTTCCTCACTGGAGTTGCCTTGTGTTATCAACTGAGATCTTCTCAGAGAGATAATTATTGACACAATTCGTAAATCCTTTTCCTCATATGAGTTTTGGGGCCCATTGGGGAAAGGGAGGGGGGGGGAAGAAAAGCACCGACCCGAGACTCAATATAGGTGTGATAAAGGCCGCTTTATTGGAAGCAGGTGCATCCTACACAATAACAACCTTGGCCTGCGCCGCACAATCTAAACCTCATAAATATGTAATTTCCTGACTCACCCCCTCCCCTAACTGATTCCCACACTCCACAAACAGTAACAATTAGCATAACGTCAATTTGCCTCTCCACCTGGCTAAATACTTTATTGTGCTTGACCTACCCCCCGATAATCCAAACAGTTCTCCTACTCTTCCCCCATATATTAGGAAGAACCGCCACTCGAGGGACGTGCTAACGGTCCTCGACCCCCCCCTAGGACTCCCCACCCCTTAAACCCGGTACGTGCCGCATGACCCAGCCGGCAGGACCACACCCCTAACCATATGGCGCGCCACGGACCCCCCTCAAACACAGTGCTGTCAGGTCAATGCCTTCTTACCGCCGGCAGGTCCTCCCCCCTAACCATAGGACCATGTCCTCCGTCCCAAAGTGTAGGGCCATGCCCTCCGTCACCCCGTATAGGGCCATGCCCTCCGTCACCATGTCTAGGGCCATGCCCTCCGTCACTAATGTATAGGGCCACGCCCTCAGTCACCCATGTATAGGGCCATGCCCTCCGTCACCACGTATAGGGCCATGCCCTCCGTCACCACGTACAGGGCCATGCCCTCCGTCACCCAGGTATAGGGCCATGCCCTCCGTCACCCATGTATAGGGCCATGCCCCCCGTCACCGGCGTATAGAGCCATGCCCTCCGTCACCAGCGTAGAGGGCCATGCACTCCGTCACCAACGTATAGGGCCATGCCCTCTGTCACCACTGTATAGGGCCATGCCCTCCATTACCAATGCACAGGGCCATGCCCTCGTCACCAATGCATAGGGCCATGCCCTCGTCACCAACGCATAGGGCCATGCCCTCGTCACCAATGCCTAGGGCCATGCCCTCCGTCACCAATGCATAGGGCCATGCCCTCCGTCACCAAATGTATAGGGCCATGCCCTTCCTCACTAAATGTATAGGGCCATGCCCTCAGTCAACGTCACCCCCGGGGCGTGCTTCCAGGTCGCGGAATCGAGCTCCCTACGAAGTATGACCGCACTGAACCGGGGCCGTGCCCTCTCTCTGGCGCCCAGGCCCCCCCCTGTCAACACAAGGGCTGGGAAGCCGCCCAGCGCCTGCAGGCAGTCCGCCGAAACCGGCCGTCCCACCAGAGAGAAGCCCTTCGGATGGTGCGTCCCACACCGGGGCCCGTCCACCAGGAAAAACCCCCTGCCGCAGTGCCCCCAACACCCCCGTCACCTACCCTACCCCGCTGCCCCCACATGGCTGCGTCACCGTTCCGCGTCAGACCCAACCGCGCGTTGCGACCCCCCTGTCCTCCGGCGGGCGTGCTCCCTGACCATGGAGTCGAGCTCACTACGGAGAATGACCACACCGACAGGGGACCGTGCGTCCTCTCTGGCGCCCAGAGGGAAATCCTCCACACAGTGCGACACCCCCCAGAGCCTGTCTGCCAGGAAAAAACCCACTACAAAGAACGTACCTCTCACCCGCGCACGACCCCCAAATGCCCTTGATATGCCCGCGGCCTAACCGAGACGCTTGCCCTGTTCACGTCTATACGCCCGTACCGACCGCTCGGGCCCCCCGAACCTGCACCTAGGCCGACACCCCAAAAGTAGTCAGCACCTAAAAGACGCCCCCATGCTCACCCTCACGGCAAGAAAAGGATCCAGTATGCTCTGCCCAAACCCCCGACCCTGGGAGACGGGTAGACTCCCCCCTCTTCAGAACCCCAGGTCACCGACAAAGCTGCACCGGAGCCCGAATGAGGCCCGAACGACTCCCCTATCAATGCCCCCCGTGTCCCTACATACAACTCCATCCCCCCCCCAGACCTTCACCCAGGCCGCCCCAAGCAACGTGTAGCCCTCCCAGACACTCCAGACAAACCTACCCCTGCACTCGTCTCCCCCGTATAAATACCAAAATGTGCTCATCTTAACTGGTATTTTGCTGCAACTAATATTGCCTCCACTTATAGTATACCAGTAACATTACACCTACAACAAGCCATGACTAGTGGCTTTGTCAAAGGTTGTTAGTTGGATAAGATAAATATACTACATGCATTTATAACACCACGGCTGCGTTGTACATACTATTGAAAATGCTTTGGTTCTTGTGCGAGTGGTTGTGGCATAATGGCTAGAGAGCTACCAACTTTGGCGCTCAGGAAGCTAGTCGGAGTCTCATCATCAGCTCAAGGTACAGTGGTTCTGAGCAAATCAATTAATCGCCAGAGCCTACCAGAATTAAATAAATATGTCCGTGTTGCCGCTCGGGAAGGCACTTCGAGTTCAACCCCATTTAACTGCAAACAAATAAAATTTATGTCAAAACAGTGTACTGCTGCAGGGGTAAGATTTCTTTCCATTCAGAGAGCGAGGACGAAAATGTTGGGCCCGACAGGGACCCGTCTCGGTACCTGCTGTGGGCTTGCGTGTGATTTAAATGGGCGTGACCGCGGTGAACGCAGAAATCACGGGGACGCGCAGAATACATAAACCGCTGTCAGGCCGAAAAACAGACATGGCGTGGCCAGCCCGCCCTGTTGACAATCCGCATCAAGTTGTTCGTGTTTAGTTATACTGCCCACACTTTGCACACTTGCGGCCCGGCCACATTCCTCAAAGGCGGTGTCTGTGACGCAGCCTCGAGTACATAAAAGGCACACTCTGAAAGCAGGTGTCTAGAAACGACTAACTTCCTTCGTGGCCCGCGAGCGGAGCACAGTGTCGGCCCGGGCAGCGAAACAGGGAAGATTCACAGAAACAGCACTGTATTAAGGAAACGTCACTGTGTCCGACCAGGTGTGTGGAATGTGTAGCCGCGGGTGCGGCGGCGAGACCCGCAGTCATTCTGCGGTTCCTGTCGGAAAATTTGATCAATCCTGTCTCCCATTTGGCAGTCACGCCCCCTAATGTCAGAGACCATAACAGCTCTAAAACACTAGCACACTGTGAACGGGTATAGCTTCCATATGGACCACAAGCGACGGATTCAATTCTATAGTACCCGCGGCCTCAGAATTTTTATTCCTATTTAATTATTTATTTATGGATTTAATTATGTTGATGTCTACATCTCCGCCCTAATCCTTCTGCGTGTCGCCATGGATTATACACCGACCGGAAGCAGTGGTCAGTGTGAACGCCGTGATGCCGAAAAAAGCCGAGAGTTCACTGCATTCAAAGATAGTCCTGCTCAGTGTTAGCGATCTGAAAAGCCACCTGCTGGAAGGAAGCAATAATCCGGCCCCCTCTGCCATTCCACAACTGTTGGTTGTATCTGCCTTTCAAATGTCGTGGCTGTGCTCATAAAGGAAAACGCTCGTCGTTTAGTCTACAGAAGGTGCACAGATAAATGGAATAAAACTGAGTTTGAAAAATTCTTTAACAACAAGACTATTTACTTGAAGAAAAGGTCCTCGGAGGCATGTACCAGTACGCCTCAACTACACCTCGCAGGCGATGCATATCCGGAGTCGTGGATAGTCTCTCAACGCGCCCCCCGACCGGCATCGTCAGGACAGTGGCGCGCGCCACGCTAGGCCGCGACCGCGCGCAAGAGCGCGAAACAAGCGCCCGTGGCAGCGGAGCGCCTCTCTTCTACCTCCGGCACGTGGCAGGCACACCCCGCACCCACAGAGCGGACTGACAGCCCAGCGGCACTGTACGCACCGCAACCTATTTGCCAACCATGCGCTGTAGGAATATGCACATGCGCTGTAATAAACGCACCTGTCCGCAAAACCTCCCCCACTTTCAAGGGTGGCAAACCTCCCCCGTGTATCGCCCATTCCTCCCGTCTCTTCCCGCCCCCATCCCCCTACACCACCGAAAAGTCCATACCCCCCGCACACACACCTAAAAATTTTTACCCCCCAAGAAGTATTTATTTAAGTATTCCTTTACGTACGCTTTACTATGCAGCGCGGGCTCCTCCCGAATGCGCCAAAGCGCCTCACAACCGGGACAGAAATGAAACATAATGAGAAACAGTACAAAAGAACATATCACACAGCACACGTCACGTTACATAAGGCAATAGTGACAATTGTGAGCAAACAGAATACATGAGGCAGTAAATATTGCGAGCAACCAAAATCCATGAGGTGAGACATAATGAGAAACATTACAAAAGAACATATTACCCAGCATACGTCACGTTACATAAGGCAATAGTGGCAATCGCGAGCAAACAAAATACATGAGGCATCAAATATTGCGAGCAACCAAAATCCCTGAGGCGAAACATAATGAGAAACATTACAAAAGAACAGATTACCCAGCATACGTCACGCTACATAAGGCAATAGTGACAATCGTGAGCAAACAAAAGACAGGAGGCAGTAAATATTGCGAGCAACCAAAACCCATGAGGTGAAACATAATGAGAAACATTACCAAAGACATATTACACAGCCTACGTCACGCTACATAAGGCAATAGTGACACTCGTGAGCAAACAAAATACAGGAGGCAGTAAATATTGCGAGCAACCAAAATCCATGAGGCAGTAAAGATACTAGTGACAAGTGTGCTGCCCCAAAACGAAACCCCGCCGGCCGTAGGGACCCTTCGGGTAGGGGCAGCTGGGACTCACCTAGTCCCACGTGGGAGCGCGTCCGCCCGCACCAGGCAGAGCTGGCCCATCCGCTCGGCCGCGTGGAGCCGCATGCTGCTCACCCGAGCTCCACCGTCGTCCAGCGATGTGTCCAGCATACCTCCTGCGAAATGTCCAGCCTGCCGGGAAATTCTCGTTTCACCGAAGCCTAAAATGTCCCATTGTATCCACACCTACAGTAAGTCCATTCTTCACAAAAATTTTCATCCGCCACCCCCCGCCCGCCGGCCGAGACACCACACTTAAAATGGTGTCTCTGCCGCGTACCCGGCCGGATAACCAAACCCAGCCCAAAAGGAGCCCAACAAAGCCCCGCCCCCCAGCCCAAAAGCTACTAGACAACCAAACCCGTCCCCGGGCGGCGCCAGCTCCACCCCCCCTCCCTTTACCCGGCCCCAAATTCCCCCGGGCGGGGCAGGCCTCCCTTCGGTCGGCCGCCCCCCCCAGGACCTCCATTGCGTTGAAAAAAGTGACAACATGCAAATAAATATTTGATAAGTGACGGTACGCATATTTGTCATGCCGTGAGGTCATCTAAGACTGCATAATCCACATTTTGGGAAGAATTATCTACAATCAAAAGTTACATTTAAACGTGGGGAGGTGGTTGTAGCCAAGTGACATTTTGGAGATTGGATGGTGTAAATAAATGGCATGGCCATCATTAGAGTTGAGGATTTGTCACGTATTTCCAGAGATTTGCAATGCACTAGTCACACCTACCTGCACTCATTGGAACTTGAAGATGCTTAAATAGATCTGTAAACTTCAGAAAGCATATTCAGCTGCCCACTCTAAATCAGACGTAAATTAAGACAAGTAATACGTTCATGCTTTTGGATATTTCTTTCTGCTTTAGCACATATCTCCAACGGAGGCATTGTATAGACACTGATATGTTACCTAGAAGCAAACAATATATATTATATAAAATATGTAAATGCTATCTCACAAGGGATACTGTTTGATTTTGAAAAATGCAATTAGCCTATGTCATTGTGCCAATTTTTAACAAGGCTCGTTTTTTTTTGTTTACTTTGCCCTTGGTTTGAAATAGAGACAAATGTCTTACCAATAAAGAGAATAATTGGTGAGGAAATGTATGAATTGCAAACTTTCACCCTACAGTCTGTGTAAATGTAATTTAATCACAATTCTTCAATTGAAGTATGCCCTTACTTTATTGTGCTAGATTTTCATTGTGTCTAGTTCGAGGCATTTATGTATTTATGTGTTCATGTAAGTATATATGTATGTAGGCAGTGCTTAATTTGTCAAAGATAAAGGTCCCAGGCCCACCGTTTTGTTTAGATGCACATGGATGGTGCTACCGAGCTTCAGGGATGCTGAATACCAAAGATTTTCAGTCTTGATATTACCTTTTGCTTCTTTCTTGGGCCACTCTACATTCCTTGCCCCCTTATCTCATTCTTGCTTGATTTTTTTAAATTCTTGCTTTCTCTCTATGTCATTCTTTTTGATCCTTTCTCTTCCTCGTTCTTTCTCTCTTTTCTCCCTTTCTCTATCTTCTTCTGGGTCAAAGTCTGATAATGAAATATAAGCCTGGGTCCCAGAAGGTGAGTGATGGTGGGCCTCACCTACAACCATCACTACAAATTAGGCACTGCATTTAGGTGGTATTTGAACAACAATAATCAGGTACAAAGGCAAATATACTCTCAATGCGTTATTGGAGGCAAGGCTAGTTTCTATGAGTGAAAGTTTACAGTTACTGTATTTTAAAGTAGATTACTTCAAAGAGTTGTGTCATCAGCTGTTTTAGAAATGGTTGCAGTTTTGGGTAGTGCTGATGCACACGGCAATGCTCTTACAGATCCTGGGTACAAAGGAGGAGAAGACCTGTATTATTACTAAATACAAAAATACAGAACATCTGTTTGTATAAAGGAGCAGGTTTGGAAGATGCGCGAGCGCGTCAAACAAGATGGCCGCCGCCGTAGGAACTCCGTGAAAAAAACGGCCCGTTTTTCTTCTAAACGACAATTTTCCTGTCAAATTTTCAGCGCAAAGGAGAACGCTTTATTGCTGCTTGGTTTCCTTACCTGTGTGGTGATTTTTGGGCGTTATTCATCTCTGGAAGCCTTATTTCTTGCCTCCTGGTTCCTGCTCCCAGCTGCTCTCTGAGGTACTGCCTGCTCTGTGTGACTGAGGGGAGGAGTGTCTTCCAGGAAAGGGCTGGACTTGGGCCTAACCACGCCCACAGCTCATTTTAGCTGCTGCACTTGCCGTTTTGTAGCCTTTTTCAGTGTTTTCTTTGCTTATTGACTCATTTTCTTCACATTTGTGAATTTATTTCCTCATTTGTGAAGTATTCACACTTACTTATCGATTTTTTTACCTTAAAATGGAAACAAAACCTCCAGCCACCAATAAACGGAGGCAACAGGTCTCTCCTCCTCCTGTTATGTCTAAAGTGGTGGAGTCTTCTGAGCCTTCTCTTTCTTTAATTCTAGAAGAAATTCAAGCTTTACGTCTCAATGCTGACGCTATTGCCTCAGAAGTTAAAAATGTTCGTAAAGATATGGCCTCTCTATCAATAAAAATTTCTGATAATTCCATCAAAATTCAAGATAATAAGACCAAAGTGGACGCTTTCACACCTTTAGTGGCTAAAATTCTTCCTATGCATGCTCAGCTTCTTGAATTGGAAAATCGAAATAGACAGTATAACCTACACATTTTCGATTTGCCTGAAGAAGATGAGGGTTCTAATTGTCGTCTATACCTGTAATCTCTGCTTCCTGGTCTATTAAATATCAAGTTTTCTGACAAATTTGAAGTGGATAAAGCTCATAGAATCCCTTCACACCGTAACCCTCGACATACGAAACCCAGGCAAATGATTTTCAAAGTTCTGCGTCAGCATCACCTTATCTTAATAAGAAAAGCTGCGAGAGAAATCCCCTCACTAAAGGTGAATGTTAACAACATTTTTATTCACCAAGACTTTGCTAAAGAGACTGTTGCTATACGCAAGGAATTCTCTGCTTGTCGTCCACAGCTTCGAAGTCTTGGTTTCAAATATGGACTGTTTGATCCTTCCACGATGCGCATTTGGAAAGATAACGTTTCCAAATCCTTTCAACATCCTGAAGAACTGATGCATTTTCTGGAACAGCAAGCTCCACCATCGATGGATACTCACGATCCTAACACTTTACTCTTTCTAATCTGAGATTATTTGACACACATATGCGCATTCTTCTTATATTCATGGGCTTCAACGGTTCTGGTCATGCTTGTGGAACGGGTGTGCGTCTCTATGTTTTTATTTATGTTTCTTGTTTGTTCCTTTCTCCTTCTTTTCTTTTCCTTCTATTCCCTTCTATCATATAGGGTTGCTCTACTATGCTTTTTCTTACCTCTTCTTGTCTCGATTCTTTTTTCTCTCTCCTTCTTCTTTCTCATGGCTAATATTCACAATATTAAAATTGTTTCTCTTAACGTGAAAGGTTTGAGACACCCAATTAAACGCCCACATTTTTTTCTGGGTAGTTGCAAAGCTGATATTTTTTTTGTTCAGGAAACGCATGTTGAAGATAAGATTCTGCAATATATGAGTAAAAACTGGGTTGACAGTATCGTTTCTTCTCCTGCTAAGGGAAAGAAAAATGGGGTCGCTATTTTCTTTGCGAAAAGGTTACACTGTCAGATTCTCAGTAAAATTTCAGATTCTGAAGGTAGATATATTATAGTCAAAATTAAAATTCATGACTCTACTTTCTTTTTACTTAATATTTATGGTCCTACGGCAGATGATCCTGCTTTCTGGTCCACTATCACTACTGAAGTTTTGAAGTTGGGTAAAGTTCCATTGATTGTTGGGGGGTATTTTAATGTTATTGCTGACCCATTGTTAGATAGGTTATCAACGACTAGATTCCGTCCTCCCAAGGTTTTTCATGCTTTTAAAGCTTTTCTTCATACCACCAAATTAGCTGACATTTGGAGATTACACTTTCCCACTGAAAAATGTTTTTCCTTTTTTTCCAACCCTCATAATTCCCATTCCAGGATTGATTACTTTTTGCTCTCCCCGTCTCTTATTCAATTTGCAACAAGCCCAGTCATTGGTACCATTGATATGTCAGACCATGCTTTAATATCTTTTGTTTTGAATGTATCTTCCACTTTCACTAAACAAAATAGATGGCGTTTGAATGCTGGTATTGTTCTCAATGAAACTCATAAACCTAAATTATTACAAGCTATTCAAGATTACTTTTTGTTTAATCCAGAAAATTCTACTTCTGTAGTCAATAGATGAGACACTTTTAAAGCTTATATTAGAGGTGCTACAATTTCTATTATGGCTCATGAGAACAAACAATTCAATTCTAATATTAAACTCCTAGAGAAACAAATAGCGAAATATGAGCGTTTATTTAGTACATCCAGTGATCCTCAATACAAAATTAAACTGCAAAAGCTTCGATATGAATTTAATGCTATCCTCAGTGAAAGGGCCGGGGTTCAACTTGCTAAGTCAAACGTTAGATTCCGTTTTAACTCAAATAGGTCTGGGAAACTCCTTGCAAACTACTTGCGCATTAAAAGGGATCAAACACAAATAACCTCCATTCATGATCCTCAAGGTAAGGTTGCAGTGTCCCATAATGATATTGTCCAAGAATTTTTACATTTTTATTCCGACTTATATAACAAAGCAGATCTTTGTGATAGTTCATTAATTGATGCTTTTTTAAATACTTGTAATTTACCACAAATTTCTCCTTCAGATAGACTTGGATTAGATTTGCCAATCACTATTGATGAAATCCTGAATGCAATCAAATCACTCCCAAAGAATAAATCTCCAGGTCCTGATGGGATTCCTACTGAATTCTATAAAGAATTTCAACCTTACCTGTTACCTTATTTATTACAACTTTTTTCACTTTTTGGCTCCTCGGGAACCATTTCTGGCTCTTTTACGGATGCTTTAATTATTGTGCTCCCCAAACCTAGTAAAGATCCTACACTAGTCTCTAATTACCGTCCTATTTCCTTAATAAACCAAGACTGTAAACTATATGCCAAAATCCTTGCCTCTAGATTAGCTCCTGTCCTTCATTCTGTTATTCATCCTGATCAATCGGGTTTTATGAAAAATAGATACTCTGCTAATAATACAAGAACACTACTACAGGTTATCGCACAGATCCCTACCCTTCTTGTCCCTGCAGGAGTTATGGCTTTAGAAGCAGAAAAAGGTAAACATCACTTACAACGAAACTTTTACAACGCACTACCATTACAACGCGGTCATTACAACGCAAACCATTACAACGCATTGCGCTGGGGGGCGCTCTAGGATAGGGAATAAGTTTAATTTACTATCCAACACCTTCCCTAGTGTCCACGGGGACTGGAGTTGGAATAGTAAATTAAACTATTCACTATCCAGAACCCAAAAGCGCTATGCGTTGTAATGGTATGCGATGTAAAAACTGCGTTGTAAAGGCAGGCATTGTAATAGCCTGCGTTGTAACATCATACATCCGCAGAAAAAGCTTTTGATAAAATTCATTGGCAATTTTTATTGAAAACTCTTTTGTCATTTAATTCGGCTCTATATTATGCTCCCACTGCCCGACTGTTTATAAATGGCCACATTTTTACTCAATTCTCCCTTTTTAGAGGAACGCGGCAGGGATGCCTCCTTTCCCCTCTTTTATTCCTGTTAGGAATTGAACCTTTTCACAACTACATACGTCGTTGTAAGGACATTCAAGGTATCGCAATTAAAGATGTCACTATCAAAACTTTAGCTTATGCGGATGATGTTTTATTGTTTATTAGTAACCCACTCTCTTCTGTTCCGTCCTTATTAGACATTATTGCCAAATATTCTGTAGTCTCTGGCTATAAATTAAATGTTAGTAAAACAGAATTTTTTCCTTTAAATGTTCTTTGTACCCCCGATATGCTACCTACGACAGATATTATTTGGCAAAAACACAAGCTGAAATACCTTGGCATTTTATTTTCATCATCTTTTCCTGCAACGTTAAAAATGAATTGTAATTTTATATCTGAGTATGTCAAAAATAAAACCTCCAGATGGTCTTCCCTTCATCTTACCTGGTGGGGGAGGAAGGAATCTATAAAAATTAATATTGCTCCGAAAATCTTTTACTCCCTTGCTATGATCCCCACTCAATTTCAGCTAAAAATTTTATAAAGATATTGATAAAATGCTATCCCAATTTCTTTGGAACAATAAGCCACTCATATTGCTTACAAAAAATTGAAACTCCCTAAATGCCATGCAGGATTTGCCCTTCCTGATTTTTATCTTTACCATAAAGCTTTTAAATTAAAACAGAGTTCCTTATGGTTTAATACCTCTCCTGTTGTTAAGCCCCCTATTTGGTTTGATATAGAAAAATCACTTGTGGATCCTTTCCCACTGCCCTCCTTATTAACAACGTCTCATACTTCTAAGGCTATTCATCATTCTTCTATAATCAAATCTTCAAGATTAATACTTAATGATTTAGATTCTAATTTTGCCTCACCCTTACTTTCTACGGTGCATTTATTCATATGGCATAGTGCCCTTCTTAAATTAAATAGAAATCTCACTTTCTGGAACTCATGGATTAAAAAAGGCATTTTCTATCTTAAAGATGTTTTTTGTAATGATGCATTTATTCCCTTTGATATGCTACAATTGAAATTTAACTTACCAGATACTGATTTGTTAAAATATAAATTTCTATGTAATTCAATTTTAGATTCTTTTCCAAACGGTATCCCATCTACGATCGCAACTGATTTGATGATTTATCTCAATGTTGTTTCTTCATCCTCTAAGGCAGTTTCTATGTTTTATAAAAAATTCACCACTTCAATAGGTACAAACATCACTACAATTTCAACATTTTGGAATGCTGAACTTACAATTTCACTATCTGATGACTCCTGGTCAATTATTTGGATCAATAGTATCTCTGGTTGGTTACCAGTGTCTCTTAATCAAACAAATGCATATATTTTGTTTAATTCATTATTGACTCCTTTACATCTGTTTCGTGCTAAATTGCTCCCATCAGACGTTTGTTGGCATTGTAATTTAAGTCCTGGATCATTACGTCACATGTTATTTGATTGCCCTATCATTTTCAAATTTTGGTCTGAAGTTTGGGACATAACATTGAAGATTCTACCGATTCAAGATGTTCTTTCTTATAAATTATTAATTTGCAAATCAGTTGTACTTACGCACTCTCATAATGACATTGAAGCAAAGTTGTTTAATTTCTTGATTTCAGCTGCGTTAAAATCAATCACTTTTTGTTGGAAAGATGCTACTTCTCTTTCTGTTCATGCTTGGTGGTCATGGATCATCTTTACAAGAAGAAGTGCTCTATTGTCTTTACAAGGAGTTAATCATAGTTCGCTGTCTTTTCAATCTTTTTGGTCTCCTATTGATTCACATTTACTGTTATGATTTTTGTTGTTCATTGTAATTTGTTGTTATTCATAAAATGCTTCTGACCAATTTTGTTATGTTAATAGTGACTCTACATTTCATGTACTATGATATATTCTGTCCCTCCCCCTTCCTCCTTTCCTCTTACATTCCTTGATTTTATTTTTCCTATGATTGATTATTCTCTTATTGTATTTTTTGAATCTATGATAGCTTGATGTATTTTATCTTAATCATTCAACAGTACTTTAATGCTCTTCATTATATTTTTCTGTATTGTCCATTTCTGTCACTTTTTGAAAATTCAATAAAATTATTCTGAACATAAAAAAGGAGCAGGTTTGGCAGAATGGTATTTATCAACTTTGGGAGGATGGATGACTATGTCAGCAGGATGGCATTTAAAACCTGTGGCCCTGCATGGATCGCAAAAGCAGAAGGTTGTGGGTTATATTATATAAAGAATGTACTGAAGATACTAATTTAAGACACATCTCTGCCACAGTTTCAATCGGAATGGTTTGTCAAAGCCAAAATGATGGAGGTTTTGGACTGGCTATTCAGGCAGTGGTTGATGGTTGATAGAAGTTTAAAGGAATTTGCAGCTTGTTCCTGGAAATATAACAGTATTTATAACATTTCTAAAGTAATTGTTGAGTGCAACAAACCATACACAGTAATGTTACACAAATACAATTCAATTCAATGAAGCTTTATTTCGGCCAATTTGACAATAAAAGTATTTGTACAATAACTTACATTTCATTCGATTTATGATAAAACAAATACAAAATATACATTCATCATATGACATTATATAGTAAACACACAATGTATCCTGTAGCAGTCTATATTGCAATCAATTCTAAAATCTCTGTCTACATTAAAGTGCGTGTGCAGTGCATATATACAATTTACAATATTGTATTTATTAAGCTCATAGTCCATCTCTCGGATCAACTATTCGAACAAGAAATATATATATATATTTTGTATAAAGTGCTGTATCAGGCAATAAGGAGGCTATTATGTTGTCACTGGCTACATTAAAGTGAGTGTGCAATATATAAATGTACAATTTGCAATGCCTTATTTAATAAACCTGTCCTCTATCTCTCGGATTAACCATTCAGCAAGAATAAAATATTAGATTTTATATAAAATACTTGCATCAAACAATGAGAAGGCTGTTAACATTGTCATAGGCCCTCATACCACAGTTCTACTTCTTAATAATCCTACAAGCCAATATACTGTACATCAGGATAAAAATACATTGTTAAAATGGTACTAAAATACGCATACAGTTCATATAGAACACCTTCAGTTAAAAAATGGAATGTTCACAGATTTAATCATCATCTTTGGGAGTTAGTTTTAGGGATACTCTTCGGCTACACCACATGAAAAATAAGAAGCCTGCCACCGAAAATGCTTTAGGGAGGCTAGCATCATATTTCAGTATCCTGAAAGCCTCTGAGCATTACCTAGTTCCCAAATTTCTGCATATCTGGATCAACCATTGTTTTCTCGCTTTCTTATATCCAGTGCAGAAAAAAAACATGTGGTATTCTGATTCTTCTGCGCTATTACAGGGCGGGCAACCCAGAGTTTGGGAGCCCGCCCGTTTATTCGTAAAAGCATGCAGTGGCAGTACCCATTGACTGAATTGTAAATAGAGCTTCCTTGCGAGTACCGGCTTGATGTCATTGAGTACCGGCTCTAATCTGTACTGCTCTTCAATTTCCAAAAAGGCTACAGTAAGCTTGCCTAATGAATGGTTACCCTGTAGTTGTGCAAAGGTGTACGCCCAATAACAATCCTTTAGCTCTTTCCTTGACACTATGGGACATGTCATTTCTGGATTATCCCACAGATTAGCCTGTCCCATGGTCATGAAAGTGTTACGGATATGGGTAAGCCATGGTAGTCTCCCCGCCCCAGATATACTCATCACCTCTCTTAATTCTTCCTTATACTCAACCAGTTCTGGAGTGACCCACAAGCGTCGCCAGAATAAGAGAGGTCTGAGGGAAACTTCTTCCACAATTGACCTGAACCCCAAATCTAGTCCTAGCGGTATGAGAGGGGAGCTACGGGGGAGACCAAACAATTGTTCAGCAAAGGTGTTTTCTGCTTGTGTAAGGCTATCAAGGCGACAGTGACCCCACATTTCTGCTCCGTATAGAGCAGCACCTCTAGCTTGGACCTTATATATTTCCAATACTGGGCCCAACGGTTTATAGCTAGAGTTTCGAAATACCTTGGTCAGGCCCCCTGTTGTTTGTGCTTGCTTCAAGCTAGTTTTTTTTATTTGTCCCCCCCAGTCCATTTTTTCTGTTATCGCGATGCCGAGATAATCAAAGACAGATACCCTCTCTAGTGGTCTGCCGAGTTTGGTCTGGTACTTTTGGCTGAGTTAAACAACATAACTTTTGTTTTTTGTAGGTTAATCTCAAGCCCCCTTTCCTTTTAAAAGGCATCAAATGTATTTAGAACCCTCTGTATACACACAGGAGATTTTGATAATAACAGGGAATCGTCGGCAAACATCATGGCTGGGATATTACGTGCTGCCAACTTAGGTACATCTAAATTCTTCTCAGTATTCAAAAAGTCAACTAGCCCATTTATAAAAAGACTAAAATGGGTTGGGGCAGGGATACATCCCTGGCAGACAACTCTGCCTACAGGGATGGGAGTGATGAGTTCCCCGTGTTTGCCAAATCTAATTTTATACCGGATGCCCATCTCTAGCAGGACTGCCCACAACTTGTCTCTTAAATAAACAACAGATAGCAAGTACTGAGTTCTAATTGGACAGACAGCTATTTCAACTGGCTAATAACCAATGAATTACTAACCATGTATTTGGATTTAATCCATCAAAGTTTCATTTATTTCTCTTCAAAAATTCAAACAAACACATAATAGAAAATCTCTTCATAAATATGTGATACACTTATAAATATCTAAAGACAGACGTGCACAAGATAATACACAAACAATGTGAAACATTCAAGCAGTCTCTTGCAAAACCAGACTCACATATCTCTCATATCAAGCAATCACACCTTCAGATTTATCAACACAATAACCGTGAGACGAAAAACATAAAGAAAATGACACAATTGGGCCTATGTCGTTGCATAAATCAATATGTAGAAAATCAATTTCTTCGTAGTTAATTATATATATTTTTCTTCAGTAGCATGACAACAAGCAAACCATTTTATGACATAGGGTGCCAAGAAAAAAGGTCGACGCGTTTCGAACCGGACCCTTTGTCCGATTCTCATCAGGACCAAACAGAGTATCTGAGCGATACAACGTGAAGCTTCAAGTGACACAAAAGGGGGGAGGAGCGTAAAAGCCTGTAGGTCGACTAGTCTCAACTAAGTGTAGAACACGGCTCCTTCAGTTGTTTAATTGGGCGGGTCGCTGGGGGGCTGTACTTTCAGTCGAGAAGTCGCCAGGACCGGTATAATTCCAAAGTTGTTCAAATAGCGTATATAAAATTGCGCTGTTGCTGGCCGTCACCTGCTCCCCAGCTCAGCACGAATGTAAGGAAGCTGTGCCGCTTAAAAGGTGACGGCCAGCAACAGCGCAATTTTATATACGCTATTTGAACAACTTTGGAAATATACCGGTCCTGGCGACTTCTCGACTGAAAGTACAGCCCCCCAGCGACCTGCATACTGTAGTCTGGCCATCACATCCACACCACACTTGGCAATGGGTACCTTCTTATTCATGGGTCACTCGCCTCCTTCGCACATGCCTGGTTCTCACTTTTCCCCACATTCTGCTATGGTGTGGCTGAGGTGCCATGACGTTGATGGCTCATGTACATGGCTGGCCCAGGTCCCCACAGTAAGTTGTGCTGTTGTGTCTGGTGCGATACAAAAGGCGATGATGAACGGAGCGTTTGAGCCAATCAAACACTCACCCCCTGTCAACTGATCTGGGTTTAATCCATCACCATTCTTTAGCCCACTCAGCCACCCCATTTCAGACATGGCCATATGCAAATCAGTCTGACCCTGTGCCTCATGGGAACAGTCCAGCCCGAACTGCCAAGCCATGTCTTCCATGGACCGGAAACAAGCATCCTGGGATTATGAATCCGAAACCGGTCCTCAGAAGCTTGTTTCCGGTCCAGGGAAGAAATGGCTTGGCAGTTCGGGCTAGACTGTTCCCATGAGGCACAGGGTCAGACTGATTTGCCTATAGCCATGTCTGAACTGGGGTGGCAGAGTGGGCTAAAGAACGGTGATGGTTCAAACCCAGATATTTTGACTGGGTGTGAGTGTTTGATTGGTTCAGATACTCCGTCCATCACCACCCCCTTTTGTACCGCTTTGGCCGCCATAAGTGTGGCAGGGTATGCTCAGACGTGAGTCCCTTGCTCAGGTTTCAGGTTTTAAAGTCTTTATTTCGATAATAAAATCATAAAAGACAAAGTTTAAAACATTTTTTGGGGCATTTTAACCACTAGACAATTGATTGGGAAAACAATAACCATATTGTCATATTGCATTTCAATTACACTAAAATCACAACTAAGAATAATTATTAAACATCCAAGAATTGAAAAGACAAGAATAAACCTGGCCTTAAAAAAGCTAAAACATTCAAATCACAATTTACAGAATTAATACGATCATACACAATGCAGCTAATGTGAGTTCCTTCTAGCCCTTATAGCCCACACCCAGCCTAGGAATTTAGCCAGGCATACCACAAACACTTCTGAGGTATTAGTTTTTAGGACCCAGATCGCCTCCCAAGACCTTCTATATGAGAGGCGCTGAAACAGGGGCTTTATCCATTTAGTGCGAGGCTCTGAATATAGCGGGCAGACAAACAGGAGATGACCCTCGGTTTCCTTTTGGCCAGGGCACCAACAACAAGAGCTTGTTGTTCCTTTGGCCCAAGATGATGTAAAGGAATTCAATGGCAGGGCTCCTACTCGAAACTGATGATAAAGTTTCTTGTCCAGTGGTCTGGTGATGGTATCCCAATAAGTCTCACGGGAGGGGTCCAGCTTGAAGCTTAGGAATCTTCCCGTAAGACTACCAGAGCTGGAAGCAGTTACCAAGGATTGGCGAATCGAGGCCCAGTATAATTCCTTGAATTCCTTTTTTGATGGAAAGGTGTTGGAACCAGGAGAAGTCCACAGGTGGTAAAATCCCATATCTTGTAAGCTCTTTTTTACAGAGCGAAGCCAAGGGATTCTTCCAGAACCCTCCATCGACCTCACTTCTGCTAACTCCTTTGCAAAAAGAGTAAGATCCGGGGAAGTCCACAAACGCCTCCAGAGAGTCACTACTCTAAATCTTGCCATGTCATTAATTGGGAAGCAACCCAGATCTTGGCAAAGAGGTGTCGATGGAGAGGATTGAGGTAGCCCTACCAAGTTCCGAAGGAATTTACACTGAGTTCTGTAGAGATTCGAGAGATCCATGAATCCCCAAAGGTCAGCGCCATAGAGTATGGCGGCATTTATTTTGGTGTCATAAATTTTCAAAGCAGGGATAACCCGTTTTGTTATGGATCTCTTCTGTTCTCGCAAAAGACAGCCGGTGAGTTGGGCAAATTTTAGCTGTTGGGCAGCGATTTGCTCTTTCCATAGCAAGCGGCGGTCCAAAGTGACCCCTAAGTAGGTCATGGTTTCAACTTGTTCCAGATTGACCCCACTCATAGTTACATTACTACGGACAAAGTTGTTCCTAGTTAAAACCATGAACTTGGTTTTCCCTACGTTTACCTGGAGGTCATTTTTCACATAAAACTCCTCAAAGCAGTTCAAAGGCCCGCTGTAAGCCTTTCCGTGTCTTAGATAGGAGTAGAGTGTCGTCAGCAAAGATAAGCATAGGGAATCTTGTCCCTGCCAACGATGGGGCATCGGTATGGATTGCTGAAAAAAATATAACTACCTGGTCAATAAAGAGCAGGAAAAGTGTGGGCGCAAGGACACACCCCTGACGGACTCCACGGGTGACTGGGAAAGAATCTGTACATTGTCCTTGGCCTCCCCACCTCACCCTTGCAAAGTTCTCTTCATGCATTTTAATGATTAACTCAAGTAGTTCTCCTGGTAACCCAAGATCCCTCAGTACCCGCCACAATTTGCCCCTAGGCACTAAGTCAAAGGCTGACTTCGGATTGGTGTCACTACAACGCATGCTTTTACATCGCATGCCTTTACAACGCGGTTTTTACATCGCATACCATTACAACGCATAATGCTTTTAGGCGCTGGATAGTGAATTATTTAATTTACTATTCCAACTCCAGTCCCCGTGGATAGCAGGGAAGGTGTTGGATAGTATATTAAATACATTCCCTATCCTAGAGCGCCCCCCAGCGCATTGCGTTGTAATGGTTTGCGTTGTAATGGTTGCGATGTAATGGTAGTGCGTTGTAAAAAATTCGTTGTAAGTGATGTTCCCCGCTGACTTCAGGTCTATAAATGCGGCAAAGATGGTTCCACTGCCGAGCATAACCACCTTCCAGAAGATTAAACAGAATTGAAACACCTGGTCAATAGTGCTCGTCCCTGATCGAAAACCTGCCTGCATAGGTGACAATATGTTTTCCGATTCCATCCACCCTTGCACTCTAGCCAAAATCATTCGTGCGATGACCTTTTGGAGGCAGTCGATTAAACTAATCGGGCGATAATTGCCCGGATTTGACCTGTCTCCTTTTTTGTGTATTGGGAGAATCTCAGCCCCCTTCCATGATTTGGGAATACTTGCACCTTTTGCTATCGCATTGGCTATGTTGGTTATATATGGCACCCAGAGGTCGGTATTTGCTTTAAACAGGTCTGCGGGTATAAAATCCAACCCCGGTGCTTTCCCCCGCTGAGTCAAACCAAGGGCAGACTCCGCCTCATTGTTGGTGAAAGTCAATTTTTCCCCACATGTAGGCGTTATGTTCAACTTATCCAACATAAGCGGAGGATCAGAGCCCTCCATACTAAATTGGGTCGAGTAGTGTTTTATCCAATCTTCTGGGGACACATGATTGGTTGGAGGGCGGGAATCAACCTCCTTTCCCCATTTTACTATATCCCAAAATTTAGTCTGGTTGTTCATCTTGGAAGCATCCAAGAGATCGGCCCAATAGCCATCCTCCCACTCCCTTTTGGCTTCCCACTGTACTCTTTTATACCTGGCCCTAGCCACCTTTACAGCACACATATTTCTAGATTTGACAGTGTTAACAAGATTACTGTGTGCTTCCCTACATTTTTTATTGTACCACTTTTCCCGAATACCATGTGGTCGTACTGTACCCTTCTGGCAAGGCTTAGAAAGAAGAAGCTTGAGCTGGTCAAAACAACGTACATGCAGGTCCATAGTGGTTTTAGGATCTAAACTGCCCCTCTCTGTATCCTCCAACATCATTTCATTTAATACATTCAAAACCACATTCTTAATATTAGTCTGTTGGGTCTCATCTCCTGATAGGTTTGACCATTTCAGCCTCCTGCGATCATTAGACAGGACAGCAGCCCCTAACCCTGGGGGAGCTGGGTCTTCCAGTCTTTCCATGCCATGCAACCTTAATTTCAGTGACAGGGGATTATGGTCGCTTTCTGGACGGGGGACAACTTCCATATCGACCATCAGTGACCAGAATTCCATTTTCAAAAGGAGGTAGTCTATACGACTCTTCCTCAATCCATTGTCAAAAGTAAAGTTGGCACCAGGGTCTGAGAGAGAGCGTCCATTTACTGCCCTTAACCCCCAAGTAAGGCATAATGCAATCCAGTTCAAGGCAGCCTCTGTTGCTTTGACAGTTTTACTAGTCAATAAATCGGGTATGTTCCATGTTACATCCTCAGCGGACCCCCAGCTATCCCCGCGACATAGAGTGGCTCAATTGTACAGTTCAAATCACCCGCTAGAAGAATTAAAGTGTCTTTGCTCAATCCAGCTAGAAGTCTGTCCAGGACATCCACAATTGCAGGGCACCTACCCCCAGGGAGGCCACGTGAGTAGATGTTAATAATAATTATATCCTGTCCACCTCCCTTACTCAATTTGATGGCCAATAGGTCAGGATTATCCTCATAAAGTTCAGTAACGTTATATCCCGATGCCTGTTTTACCCACGTTATCAGGCCCCCTGATGCTCGCCCTTTGCTACTCTTAATTGCGGGTTTAAAAAAGTTTATGAATCCTGCCTTATGAATTGGTTCGGGTGCCCAGGTCTCTTGTAGTACCACAACGTCATATTTATCAACAAACTCAAGCCAATCCTCGGAGTCCATGCGACCCTTCACTCCCGCAACATTCCAGGACACTATATTAAATGTTTCTGGAGTGGGTTCTGTTGTATTCTGTGCGAGATTAGCGGTGGGCAGGAGAGTCATTGGGGTAATTCGTGTAAATATGTTTCTCTCCCCTGTTTCTCCTTTACCAATTTTATCAAGGCTTTCCCCCTCTACCAAAGCCACTGTTTTTTCCACTGCGCCAGATATAATCTGATCGCTGGATTCGAGTACCATTGGGGCTTGATGTGATGTATGTGCCTCATTCCCACTAACATCAACAGGTTTATTCTTCATACTAGGTACATGCAGTCAATCTATCTGCTCCAAGTCAGACAGGGGCCCAAAGTGGTTAAAAAGTAGGGGGTACTGCTGTATATGAGGTGATCTTAACCCTTGATACCTCCCATCTCTTGCTCTTAACTGGGTTCGGCCTGGGGGGTAATTGCTATGTCTATGTGGGTAAAAATACGCAAGACCCAAAGATTGTACATCGCCCTGGCAGGCAAATCTGGCTTTCCGTCGTATAAAATCAACCACCCAGGGATCTTTGAATGAAATTAAGATACAGTCCCCTTCCAGATCTTTGGTACCATTACCCACCCAATCTACTCTTCTTACATAGAGGATTTCTGTTGGAGATGATGGTGGTAAGGGACGGTACTTATTTAGCCAAAATATTGCCTTATTACGCAGGTCCCCATGTGTCTCCTTAATACCATCTCTTAAGGGGGCAACACCAGTTAAAACTATAGTGTATTGGGTTGCCTCCGGTGGTAGGTTTACGCGAGGAGCTAAGCTCATGCTTTGCTTGCCCACAAACGGCGTCCTGGTAGGCTGATGATTAATTTTTTTGCCTTCTAGGTGGCTGAGCTGGGGTACTGTATGATGGTTTTACCCTGGCATCTGATGTGGATGGTTTCACTCTGTCAGAATTGGATTTAACTAATCCTTTTTCCTTAGGAGCATGTGCCAGGGAGCCTCCACTTGTGGTGCTAGATGTATCAACTGACCTTGCCCCTGCTATGAGTTTGTTAACAGCTACCCCTGTTGGAGTTGACTTAGTTACCTTATTTGCTGGGGAATTACTGGCTGGTTTGGTTTTACATAGTGTCTTATTGCAAGCCCCAGCAGCAGAACTGGGGGTGGATAGTTTTTGCAATAAACCCAGATTTGTGTTAACTACGGTCTCCAGAGCATCAATTTTGGAGGTCATCAACCTTGTTCGCTCCAAAACTGGGAGCAGAATAGTTTTAAACATAGCCTCAATTTTAACCAGGAGAATTTCATCACTGTTGAGGCATGTTGGGCAAGGATTAGATGACCCCAAGGGGGTGAAGGAGGGACAATACACATTAGGAAAACCCAGGGGTGGATGTGGGACTGGTAAGAGAAGACTACGTGTATCATTCAGTTTAGGCTGCTTTAAATCTTTTGCCCCCTCGGGACTCGAATCGTGTTTTCTCTTGCGAGAAATCAATCTCGGACTCATAAGATCGTCCTCAGGCGGGGTAGATGAAGTGGAATCATTAAATTGGGAATGATTGTCCATATTATCTTCTTAGTCTCCAGTGTTCTGGGTTTCATCCCCCTCCCTTGGCTGGGATACATTTGAATTCAAAGCATCAATGACCGGAGATGTTAGTAGGGCCACCCCCTCTCCATCCACATGGACTATTGCCTCAGTCTCAATGGAATAAATGCAGTTGGATGCTGCATGGGGAACGGGACTTTTGGCAATTGCCAAGCTACCCAACGAAGAGCGCTTACCAGTAACTAAATCTAGGGACAACCTTTTTTCCACCATTTCTATTTCTTTCTCCAATATCCCTGTGGCTCTAGTGATAAAGGCGTCCAGTGGGCCAGAAACAACTCCCTTGGATGTTTGTAGCTGGACTAATCGTTCTTTCCCTGATCTCAAAGGCATAATGGTTTCCAACTTGTTTTACCTACTACCCTTAGAGTGCAGTATATCACCCTCCCTTTCAAGGACAGTCAGACTCAATGCTCCTTAGGGTCCCAAACAATAAGGGTAGAGTACATATAACTTGAAAATCAATTTTGCCAGGGGTTCAGGCCCAACCGAACCATGTCCGACCACGGACGGCCACAGACGGTCCCGCCCTTGTCCCGGGCTTCTCCCGGGCTTCTCCCGCGTGCTCCCGCGCAGCGGTCAAGTGACCTCCCTTTATTGCAGTGAGGAACGATGATGGGCGGGGGGGCGGGGCCAACAGGGAGAGCAGTCCAGGTGTAGTCAATCGGGCTCGCAGGGTCTCCTGGTAGCTGGAGTCCCTGCCTCGAGACTCTCAGCCTTGCCGGCAATTCCACGCACCCCAAAGTCTTTAACACAGCTCCTGGTGGATGTGGAGCGCTGCGGGACCCGCGGAGCGGGTCCGGCGAGTTGTGAAAGCCCTCACAAACTCTGGGGTTAATAACAGAAGAAAGGTGGCGTCGGTTGAAAGGCAGCAGCAAAATCCTCAGCCAAAGGGTCCCACCAGCTCAAAGAACAAGATCCGCTTTTCACTCCGTGGGCGGGGGGGCGGGGCCAACAGGGAGAGCAGCCCAGGTGTAGTCAATCGGGCTTGCAGGGTCTCCTGGTAGCTGGAGTCCCTGCCTCGAGACTCGCAGCCCTGCCGGCAATTCCACGCACCCCAAAGTCTTTAACACAGCTCCTGGTGGATGTGGAGCGCTGCGGGACCCGCGGAGCGGGTCCGGCGAGTTGTGAAAGCCCTCACAAAGTCAGGGGTTAATAACAGAAGAAAGGTGGCGTCGGTTGAAAAGCAGCAGCAAAATCCTCAGCCAAAGGGTCCCACCAGCTCAAAGAACAAGACCCGCTTTTCACTCCGTGGGCGGGGGGGCGGGTCCAACAGGGAGAGCAGCCCAGGTGTAGTCAATCGGGCTCGCAGGGTCTCCTGGTAGCTGGAGTCCCTGCCTCGAGACTCGCAGCCCTGCCGGCAATTCCACACACCCCAAAGTCTTTAACACAGCTCCTGGTGGATGTGGAGCGCTGCGGGTCCGGCGAGTTTTGAAAGCCCTCACAAAGTCAGGGGTTAATAACAGAAGAAAGGTGGCGTCGGTTGAAAGGCAGCAGCAAAATCCTCAGCCAAAGAGTCCCTTGCTCACTTTGCCACTGGACTCAAGCAAGCCGGGCTGAAGACGGCTGTAATGCCAGAAATCGGTCCTCGGAAGCTTGTTTCCGGTCCAGGGAAGGCATGGCTTGGCAGTTCGGGCTGGACTGTTCCCATGAGGCACAGGGTCAGACTGATTTGCATAGAGCCTTGTCTGAACTGGGGTGGCAGAGTGGGCTAAAGAACAGTGATGGATCAAACCCTGATATTTTGACTGGATGTGAGTGTTTGATTGGTTCAGATGCTCCGTCCATCACCACCCCCTTTTGTACCGCTTTGGCCGCCATAAGTGTGGCAGGGTATGCTCAGACGTGAGTCCCTTGCTCACTTTGCCACTGGATTCAAGCAAGCCGGGCTGAAGACGGCTGTAATGCCAGAAACCGGTCCTCGGAAACTTGTTTCCTGTCCAGGAAAGGCATGGCTTGGCAGTTCGGGCTGGACTGTTCCCATGAGGCACAGGGTCAGAGTGATTTGCATATAGCCATGTCTGAACTGGGGTGGCAGAGTGGGCTAAAGAACGGTGATGGATCAAACCCAGATATTTTGACTGGGTGTGAGTGTTTGATTGGTTCAGATGCTCCGTCCATCACCACCCCCTTTTGTACAGCTTTGGCCGCCATAAGTGTGCCAGGGTATGCTCAGACGTGAGTCCCTTGCTCACTTTGCCACTGGATTCAAGCAAGCCGGGCTGAAGACGGCTGTAATGCCAGAGACCGGTCCTCGGAAGCTTGTTTCCGGTCCAGGGAAGGCATGGCTTGGCAGTTCGGGCTGGACTGTTCCCATGAGGCACAGGGTCAGACTGATTTGCATATAGCCTTGTCTGAACTGGGGTGGCAGAGTGGGCTAAAGAACGGTGATGGATCAAACCCTGATATTTTGACTGGGTGTGAGTGTTTGATTGGTTCAGATGCTCCGTCCATCACCCCTCCCTTTTGTACCGCTTTGGCCGCCATAAGTGTGGCAGGGTATGCTCAGTCGTGAGTCCCTTGCTCACTTTGCCACTGGATTCAAGCAAGCCGGGCTGAAGACGGCTGTAATGCCAGAAACCGGTCCTCGGAAGCTTGTTTCCTGTCCAGGGAAGGCATGGCTTGGCAGTTCGGGCTGGACTGTTCCCATGAGGCACAGGGTCAGACTGATTTGCATATAGCCATGTCTGAACTGGGGTGGCAGAGTGGGCTAAAGAACGGTGATGGATCAAACCCAGATATTTTGACTGGGTGTGAGTGTTTGATTGGTTCAGATGCTCCGTCTATCACCACCCCCTTTTGTACCGCTTTGGCCACCATAAGTGTGGCAGGGTATGCTCAGACGTGAGTCCCTTGCTCACTTTGCCACTGGATTCAAGCAAGCCGGGCTGAAGACGGCTGTAATGCCAGAAACCGGTCCTCGGAAGCTTGTTTCCGGTCCAGGGAAGGCATAGCTTGGCAGATCGGGCTGGACTATTCCCATGAGGCACAGGGTCAGACTGATTTGCATATAGCCATGTCTGAACTGGGGTGGCAGAGTGGGCTAAAGAACGGTGATGGATCAAACCCAGATATTTTGACTGGGTGTGAGTGTTTGATTGGTTCAGATGCTCCGTCCATCACCACCCCCTTTTGTACCGTTGTGTCTGTTGGGCATGTTGTTTGGCATGTTATATGTGAGTTTGTAACATGTGCATTTCCAGTGTTGTAAGTTACATGATTGTGGAGATGAGGTGTGTGTTGTGTTCATTTGGTACTTGGCAACGAGCAGTGCGTTTCCATGTGTGCCATCCTGGTAGCGCTGGTTGCTGATGGACTGTCGGCAGATGAAGGAATCATGCACACTGCCTGGGTGCACCAGTAGGACACATGTGCAGTCAATAGCACCCCCAACTTGCAGGAAGTCAGCTATGGCGTAGACACCTTGCTTGGTCTCCAGCTGTTCCTGTGCAGTGTGAGGAAAGTAGAGGTACTGGGGTGGCAAGCTGATGATGGCATCCAGGATAGGTTTGAGGAACTTTGATAGGGCTACTCTGACTCTGGCAGTTGTTGGTTGGTAGGTACCAGAGGCCAACAGGTGCAGCAGGGCCAGCAGCTTTGTCTGCAGTGGGATGTTGGTTGTCCCTTTGAGTCTGCAGTGCGTAATGTCATTCTCTGGTGTTGGGTGTCCGTTTTCAGGGGGTTGCTGTCTTTGCCTGCATTGCCTCTGTTTTGTGCCTGGGGGGTGGTCCGGGGGGGTGTGGTCCTGGGGGTGGTGGCGGTGGGTGTTGTGGCCCTCTTGGGTATCCGGGCTGCATGATCAGTGGCTCCAGGGCATCTTTTGCCCTTCAGGTGTTGCTCTGGGCTGGGCTCCCTTTTGTGGTGCAGTCTGTCGTCCGACTTTACACCAGGTCCGAGCAGGTTTTATTTTCCTGCTGCTAACGCGCCTTATCGCATGTTTTGTGTTTTTTTCGCCGGGCTGGCTGGTCGTTGAGAATGTTGCGGAGTGGTGTTGTCGAGGTTTTTGGCACAGGAAAGCCTACTCTGCATCTCATTAGCGATAGTTGCCGGGGTAATTTGGGGAGATGTTTTTGCAGCTGATATCGCGGGTAAACTGGTGATATGGGCTATCACCTGCTTGTGAATAGGGCGTTAGTTTTATTCCAAATTTGGCTGCGATAAAGTGCCGATAACACGGCAAAAGTTTCTTGAGAATATACCCCTCAATATTTTTATTGTGGGAATTTGGAAAAGTGGCTGCCTAGGCCAATCGTAACCTAAGTTATCAGTTTGAAAGTTTTGATTTAAAGGTCTCCCCTACAAACCATTTCACTTTCTAAATTGTTGGGGTCTCCCTGGGGGATAAAAGTAACCTAGCAGAAGGGCTCTTATGGCCCCCTCCTGTCTCCAGTCATCCCTACTTAGGATTGATCGGGCAACTAGTGGATATCTAAAATTTATCACCATGCAGTCTCCGTGTATAACCTTGGGTCTCCAGCCCACCCAGCCGACTCTGCGGTTGTTAGGATCTCTCCTGCATCCTCATAATGAAATTGCTTATGATTGGCTAACTAGAATATGCATTTATATTTTAGTTCCTGGTGGGATTCATTTTCCCCCCTCCCAAGCTCGGGAATATCTGTCAGAACTACAACATAAGGGATTGAGGCAGATGGTAGACTAATGCACGGCGGGGGAAGATTTTATTTGTTTCTATGCTTTTAATGAGTCCTACCCCCTCCCGCTGTCTGCTTTCTTGCCATTGTCTACTGTTATGTGGATGCACAGGTGTTAGATTGGCCCTACTAGAGCTTGTAATACTCTGTCTGGCTTGATTTAATGCAGTAATGGAAGGGGGGCCATTCTGTACAGGGGGAGGGGCAGCCTTATTGATACTGGATGCAGCCTGGGCTTCTTGACCACTGTCAATCCCTTCCCTCTCGTGTGTTACTCCTCTACTACCTGCCCGGGCTTCGAGCAACATAGTCAACTTATCAACCCTTTCTACCAGCATTTTGAGCTCATCCTTTACAATAGCCCTTACTTGAGTTTGTAAGTCCACCACTAAATTTGTTACCCATGCAGGATGTTCATTGGTCGTTTCGATACTATTGGATTAACCTCCTTCCCCAATGTCTGTATCGTCCATAATTTCTTCTGCAACCTTCCTTTTCACCCCCATTCTCGCTGATGCTTTAGGTTTTCCTTTTTTCACATGTCGTGTAGGTGCGACCCCTGTATTTAGTTCAACGTTTGGTACTTCGTCTATAGTTGTCTGGGCCTTGGGGTTGTCACTAGCCAAGGGTCCCGGTGCTTGCGATATATCCAAATCTATCAAAGGAAGGTCCAGGTTTGGGGTGAGTGGTAGCTGCCTCTCAGTCCGCTCTATTTCTGTTGCCACCACTCCTATTACTCTCTTTAACATCCTGTCAATGGAGGTGAGTTGGGCTTTAGGTTTTGGTTTTTGGAGTGCTGTTTGTTTCTTATCCAAAAACAACAGTTGATGGACAGAATGCAGAACAATGTCATACATTCACCCCAGTACAGAGATCTGGGCCTAAATCCATCGTTTTTTTGAACTCCACACCACCTCAGTTCAGACATGGCCATATGCAAATCAACCTTGACCCTTTGCCTCATGGTAACAGTCCAGCCCGAACTGCCAAGCCATGTCTTTCCTGGACCGGAATCAAGACCGGTTTCTGGCTATCAGCCATCTTCAGCCGGCTGTAATGCCAGAAACTGGTCTTAGGGAGCTCGTTTCCGGTCCAGGGAAGGCATGGCTTGGCAGTTCGGGCTGGACTGTTCCCATGAGGCACAGGGTCAGACTGATTTGCATATGACCATGTCTGAACTGGGGTGGCAGAGTGGGCTAAAGAAAGGTGATGGATTAAACCCAGATCTCTTGACTGGGTGTGAGTGTTTGATTGGTTTAGATGCTCTGTCCATCACCTCCCCCTTTTGTACTGGTTTATTTCTTATCAGCACAGATTCGCTTACCCATTTTTCCTACTTTTTTCTGCTTACTTTGTTGATGCTGTGGGGTCACCACTTGTGTTCAATGCAAGCAGTAGGGCAGCTGCTCTTTTCTAAGACTTATACTACTTAGCCCCATACAAAAATCAAGCAAACGAAGGAGCCCACCGATACAGTAGGATGTATAGAGGATTAGTTGGGCACTGACCCTAAGCCAAGCGATATCCAGTGACCAAGTCTGCTTATTTCTTTGGCAGGGACCAAGGGGGGCGGCCCAGGCCATCCAAGATCAGCCGCTGATGGACGCAGACGAGCCCGCCCTTGACCCGGGCAAACCTGCGCGCGTCTCGCGCTGCGGGAGCTACCACGGCTTTAATGTGCCTCCAGGCACAGGAAGAGGTATCTCTGGCCCCACAGGCTGCTGGGACTCTCAGTCTATGCTGCTGATGCTGGCCATTCCCCTCATGGCGCGTGTCAGTCTTCCTGGGCTTCCCGCGCTGTGGGAGCCCACCACGGCTTTAATGCGCCTCCGGGCACAGGAAGAGGCATCTCTGGCCCCACGGGCTGCTGGGACTCGCAGTCCTTGCTGCTGATACTGGCCGTTCCCCTCACGGCATGCGCGTTAGTCTTCCTGGGCAACAGAATAAACCCATTATAGCTTCCCAGGACACAAACCAATAACCAGAGTACAGCCCAATAGTAACACAATCAAAATGACTGGGAGGCCCCAAAGGGGGGCTGGGGAAGCACTGTGGCAGCTTAACAAACTAGGGAGGGTGGGGACATGAGTGAACTATGTAGGAAGGTGGAATCTGACTGCATGGTTGCTCTCACTTTTTTCCTGGTGTTTTGCTGGTTTTTGACAGATTGGCTGGGATCCTGCTATTCAGGACCCCAGCCTAACTGCTTCCTCTCTAAAATGATTGCATGTACTTTAGGCACACTCCAGAATGGATTCTGGGGTACCCTTATAGACCCTAGTATATAGTATACTACGTACCCAGGGAATAGGTACCCCAGAGGCCTCTCAGGTCCTGCAGCATGTATTATGCCACCCTGCGAGACCATATAAACTGATACCACAGGTCTGCTACTGCAGCCTGTGTAAGGTGGTGCCTGCACCCCTTACTTAGATATAGGTTCACTATATCTATCATATCACTGCACATATAAACCTATCAGTCACCCCTATGGCAGCCCTTATCAATCCTGAAGGCAAGGCGCTGGGTTTTGTGTGAGAGAGTGCCTATGCATGAGCAGAGCCCCTCTGCAGCCTTCGGAATCTATCCTCCGGGGTTATTAGTGATGCAGCCTAGACCATATACTTTTAAGTGCATTATAACCTAACGGTAAATGCTAACTTTTAAATGGCTGCACAGAACCATGTTGTGTTTGGTGTCAAACACCTTGGAATCATACCTCCACACCAGTAACTGGCGTGGGAGGTATGATTCCCCCATGGTAGAACCACTAGTGTGGGACCCCGGGCTACCCGGTACCAGCTTTCCTTAACCCTGGCATCAAAAAATGGATGCTGCAGCCACAGACACGAGTCTGGCCTCCTGCTGCTGGACGAAACTCCAGCAGGGGAGGCCTGGACAATAGGTTTCCCATCACAGGGAGGTGTAACCACTTCCCAGACAGGCTTTAGTGTATTGGGACTGGGTGGGTGCACTCCAAGAGTGCTTTGAAGTCTGCACTGGGGACACATTTGGTGTCCCTGTGCATAGCCCAGTTCAAACTGATTGCAAGGGCTACCAGCCCCTGCTCTGGCGTGAAGCTGGACAATGGAAATGGGTGTAGCCACCCCTCTTTCCTGACCCTCCCATAGGTGGGTCCCCAGATTTTGTTCCAACCCTTCCTCGGGTATAAAGTAGGAACCCCTGACTACAGGATCTTAGATTTTATCTGGATGAAACTTTGATACTGAATCCTGGACCTTCGACGATCTACACAGTACTAGATGACTGAAGAATCTCCCTTGGAGTAAAGGAATTATTCCCCTGCTTGGCAGGCACCAAATACGCAACTGTCCGGTTGGCATCTCTGAAGCTCCTGAGGACTGCGATGACATCTGCCACACAAGAGGTGGGTTTCCAAGTGTCTCCAAGGCTAAACCGTGTGCTCAGCAATCCTGAGACCCGTAGCCCTCATGGGGACCGTGCAACCCAAACCCCTGGACACCATGACCATTTGCAGCTGCATAGACTTCCCAGCCTTCCCATAGGCTGTGCTTTGGGAAACTTGTAGGTCTGACCCCCAGAAGTGATTCCACCAAAGATCACCAGCTTACACTCCACGAGTGATCCGTGGGCTGGCTCCAAGTGTTTCCTTTTGAGGTCCCTTCGCGATCCCTTGTCCGTCAACTTGTGGGTCCCTGAGAAGGGTAACTGTACTTTCAGTGGGCTTTCCTGGTTGCTCCAGAGGTGCCCTGACTCTCCATTGCTTGGGGAGTCTCCTGGACCTTGCTGGTCCACACCAAAGCCTTTTTACTTTCACCCCATGGGTTGCAGTTGCCAAGGCTTGTTGGTTCCAATTCGGGAACTGAAACGCCAGAATTCGACATCCTTTGTGGGACAGCTTGCCTGCAGCTCCTTGTCATTGTTGACGTCTCCTGGTCAGCGTGGCAGCGGAGTCAAGCTTCACCTCTTCACGCCTGAAGCACCCAACATTGGTGGGCATTCGTCTATCGTGCCCCTGGTCACTGACCAAGACTCTGTCCCCTCTGCTTTCAGGTTCTTCCCATCTTTGATCCAGGCTTGGATCTCTTCAGACACTTTTCTTCTTCACGAGAGCAGCACTTTGCAGAAGATCACCATTGAAATCAACAACGATTTCCGACACCATTTGACATCTATGCACCCGGCTTCCCTGGGTGAGGTAACTGTTCTCACACTGCAAGCGTCCCCAGTTGGGCTCCTGTGTTACTACCTTGGATGGTTCCGTGGGGTCCCCGCAATTCTACGTGCTCTAGGCACTGTGTCTAGTCAAGTCGTGGTTCTTATACCACTTACTTAGTATATGGTTTGGTCCCCCCTGGGGCCTGTCGAATATATAGTGCTATTTTACAGTGATATTTTGATTGTAACATATTTGTTTTGACCTCTAATCTCATAAAGAGATTAGTAGGGAGTGTTTAGAAAAAAATACATATATTTTATATATATACCTGGTGTGTTTCTCCTTTCATTTGGTCATTCAAGAGATTATAGACTGGTAAAACATGCTGCTTTACATTCCTTCAAGACTTAGCCTGAAGGCTGCTCTCCGTAGCTACCACTAGGATAGCTTTCAATAAAGGTTGTCTTTAACCTATCATCAATAAAGGTTGTTTGGATTGGTGTAAGGTGCCCGCTTTAATTAGTGGACAGCATATGCCAGGCCAACTTCTCAAAAACACATCGAGAATTGGGGCCAGGGATTGAGGCAGGAGCGGGGATAGAGGGGAGTGGCAAGTGTTGGGCAGTGGCAGCATAATGGGCCAGGAACGGAGTGGAGACACACATGCACACAGAGGAAGGGAGGGCAGCAAAAGAGTATTGTTCATCACAGGGGCAGTGGCAGCAGAACAGTGTAGCAAGGCCTTCACTTGTAGAATTGGGGCAGGGTGGAGGGGGGAGTGGCAGCGCAATGGAACAGGGACAAATACAGGAAGGAGGGGCACATAGAAGGGTAACTGGGGGTCAAGAGGGATGGGGTAAGTCACAAAGGCAGAAATGGAGGACAGTGGCAGAACAGTAGACTAGGGAGGGATGCAGCAGGGGCATGCACACGGATAACAGGGGGCATGGGAATGAAGGCGGTGGTTATAGCAGCAATGGAGGGCATTGGGGAGAGGAGTTGGCCTAAAGGCTAGGGCGGTCAACCGCAAATCTGGGGAACTAGGTTTGCATCTAGGCAAGGACACGCAGCATCCTGTGATTCTGGACAACTCAATTGATCTCCCCATACCTAACAAAATGAATGTGACTTCATATATTGCAACTGGTGATAGTGTTTAAGTGATCTGATACCCAATACCTTTGGGTCAAGTTTGTGCTATATAAAACTCCTTAAACAAATACACATATTGGGAGCACAGGGGCAATGGCAGTTATACAGACCAGGGAGTGTAGGGGCAGGGGAACACACTTGGAGACCAGGGAGTCAGCAGGGGCATCAAATGAGGTCAGTACAGCACAAGGGCAGTGGTAGCACAATAGACTAGAAATGGAGGTGGGCAGGGGCAGCAGAGGTCAGTAGTACTGAGGCAGTGCCAGCACAACCGATCAGGGTAGGGGGTGGCAGGGGCTTACACACACAGAATAGGGAGGGTGGAGGAGGGCAGGGGGCATCAATATAGGGCAATGACAGGACAACAGATCAGCAAAGGAAGGAGCAGGAGCATGCACCTCGGAGAATAGTGTGCAGAGGGAGGGGGTCAGGGGCATGAGAGGGCATTTATGCATAGGGACAGTGGATGCACAGCAGCCCAGGGAGAGTGCAGGGGAACACACATGATGAAAGGGGAGCGGCGGGAATGGCAACAGCAGGCAGTGGCAGCACAGAGATAGTGGCAGCCAATTGACCAGAGGCCTGGGACCAGGGGCAGCAAATGAGGACTGATCAGGACAGGGGCAGTGGCAGAACCACAGACCGGGGAGGGAGTGGGCAACTACATGCACACTGAGAATGGGGGAGGGTGCAGGGGCAGTGATAGCAAGGGAGGGCTTTGGCAGCACAGGAGCAGGAGCAGTGGCCGTACAACGGACCAGGAATGGAGGAAGCAGGGTACACGCAACGAGAGCTGGGGCCAAGGGGGAGCGGGTTAAGAGGCAAGGGCAGCATTAGAGGACAGTGACAACACAGGGACTGTGGCAGCACAACGGACCAGAGAGTGTGGAGGCAGGAGCACGCGCATTAGGGGATCAAGGGGCAGAGGGAGGAGCAGCAACGGAGGGCAGTTAGAAACCTTGGCCGTGTCTGCACAACAATCTAGAAAAGTAGGAGTCAGGGGCTACGAACATTGGGAAGACACATACCCCCAGATTCATCAAAGTCCTGTTTTGCGAGTCCTTAATAGCGATTTTTAAGGAATCGCTAATAAAGACTCACAAAACGGGATGCATGTAGAAATCGCAATATTTTTTGCAATTTCTACTGCTTTCTTATTTGCGATTTGCTAATTGCGAATCGCAAATAAGGAATGACTTTCCCATTCATTCCTATGGGCCTAAAGGCCCATAGGAATGAATGGGAAGTCATTCCTTATTTGCGATTCGCAATTAGCGAATCGCAAATAAGGAAGCGATTTCAAGGGTGCCAGGGTGCCCAAAGGACACCCTGTAGCACCCCTGAAATGGTAATGTACTCCGGTGTTGCGCACACACATGCCCAAAGGACATGTGTGTGTGTAACATACAACTTAGAAAAATGCAAGTTTTTGCTATTTACCACGTAGTTAGACTTTGCGGTAAATAGCGGCCCCAGAAGGCGAATTCGCAATTTAAAAATGGTTCACGAATTGCATTTAAGGAATCTCAAATTGAGATTCCTTAAATGCAATTATTCGCAATTTAGCGATTTCTAGAAATGCGATTTTTGTGTTTGGGATGATGAATCCCAAATGCAAAAATAGCGCTCGCAAAGGACCAGATTCTCAGAATCTGGCCCTTTGCGAGCCGATTTTGGCTTGATGAATCTGGCTGATAGCACTCAGCCGAGATTACCATGATGGCTTTGGAAGAAGAAATAACAAGCCTTGCACCCATCTTGGCAGCTCACATTCTGAACCACCCAGCCATAGCAAGTTGCATGCTACCACTGTCTCCAGCCAAATCAGACCATGCTGTCTCTGAATTGACCCATGGGGTTGAGTCACGTTATCAATGATTACTTTAAGCTTGTAACCTGTGGCACACAGCAGGTAAGTATGATACAAAATGCCTAGTTCTCCTCAGGCTCTTTTGCAGCATAGTCCTGCTGCCACCAGAAAACGTCATAACAATCCTGTGTAAAGAAAATGTAAAAAAAGAAATGGGTACTGACACGTGGTCCTGAGGTTATCTATTCATGCATGGAGGTTTATAAGATTGAGGTCTGTATTTCAGTGTGTATAGTCATTTCATGGGTGCCATGATATTATAGTGCCCATTACTGAGCAGGAAAGACGTAAAGGAAATCTAATGACTTGGTCAGAGATAGCATAATGGACTAGGAAGGGTGCGTGGCACGGGCATCCACACTGAGAACAAGGGTGGGTGTTGCAATGGTTGGATCCTGGAAGACAGCGGTAGGGCCATGAGCACAGAAAACAGGGGCATGGGGAAGGTGTGGGGTTCAGTGGCCACAACATAGGGCAGTAGCAGCATAGGGGCAATGGCAGTATAACAGACCAGCGAGGGAGTTTGCGGGGGAATATACACAAAGAACGGGGGTCAGAGGGAGGAGGAAGTGGCAACAATAGAGGGCAGTTGAGTACAGAGGCAGTGGCAGCCCAGCAGTGAGGGAGGGGGCAGAGGCACACACATGGAGAATTACAGACTGGAGGAGGGGACAGCCGCAGGTTAGTGATAGTACACTGGACCATGGAAGGAGGGGGAGAAACACACACATGGTGAATGAGGGGAGGTTGGCACGGGCAGCCATAGATGGCAGTGGCAGCACAAAAGACTAGAAAGAAATGGGTCAAGGGCGTGCACATGGAGAACAAGAGGATGGAGAGGACATTGGGGACAGGGATAGCAACAAGGGCATTTTAGCGTACGGGCCGTGGCAGCGGACCATGGAGGGCCTGGTCATGGGCATGCACATTGAGAATGGGGGTAGTGGTAGGGTGGACGCGGCTGGGGCAGTGACAGCAATGGAGGACAGTGGCAACACAGGTGCAGCAGGAGTACAAAGAACCAAAGAGGGGGTTCGCACCTGCATGGACTTGGATAACAGGGTAGATGGGGAAGTGAGGCAGGAGTTGAGGCAGCAACAGAGGGCAGAGACAGTGAAACAGACGTGAGATGGAGGGGGCAGGGGCATCTACCTGGAATTTGGGGGCAGGAGCAGCAACAGAGTTCAGTGGCAGCACAGGAGCTGGGACAGACCAATGGACTAGGAAGGGAGGGTGCATGGACTTGAAAAGGGAAAACGAGGCAGATGGTACGGGTAGGGCATCAATTGAGGACAGTAGCAGCACAGAGACAGCAACAGCATATACACAGAGGAAACAGGCAGAGGAGGTACTGGCAATGATCCATCTTCTATGGGGAGGGGATTTCAATCTTCATCCATGTTCGAGGGCAAATTCCCAATGCTGTGGGTTTGTGGACGAACATGAGGCCTCATTAGCCCATTTCGCCCACAATAAATTGGGAAACATAATGAACAACATACTCTCTGACTTTGACCTGGTAATCGCTAACTGCCCAAATTTGGAAAAAAAACTTTTTTGTCCGACCTATGTGGGCAGAGGCCATCAAACGACAGTCGATTATATTCTTCTGTCTCCAGGACTGCTCCCGATGGCCAAATCCTACCATGTCATTGCTAATCACCTAAGCTATCATTCCGCATTAAAAATGGACCTCCACATCACTGAATCCAAATCCAAGGTCACCGAAATAGCTAACACTCTCACACAAAATAGGTTAGAACTAGCAAAAAACAACGGTTTCTCAATAAAATGGGAAAAAGTTAATCCCAATGAACTCACAAAAAATTTTGTGGACCGGGCATATCCAAACATAATTAAATGCCTCGATCCTGCGGCAAACCATAAAGAGGTTTTAAATAATTTTACAGAAATCCTAGAAATAACTAAGGGATTGCTCACGGCGAAAACAACAACCAAACACCCCAGTAAGAAAAGGTGGTTTAACCACGATTGCACTAGAGCCCTATCTGATCTAAAATCTGCTCTACACAATAAACCAAGAGATACAGGCCTTATCCAACTCCTTAGACGAAAATACACCCAAGAACGCAAGCTAAGAGTTCAACAATTGAAAGAGAAGCTCTGGGAAGATCTAAACAAGAGCGCTCTCTCAAAAAATAGTCAGGCCTTCTGGCGAACGGTCAGATCCCCCTATCTCACAGATAACAATTCTCCTAGGATAGAGGTGGCCATAGATGAAGATACTTGGGTAGCCCATTTCGCAAATATTTTTAAAGATCATGTGAGCGCAGATGGGCCAATGAACCCTCTCGCTAAGGTACAATACCCAATTCCATTGTTTTTTGACATTCCAGACATATTAGTGGCCCTAGAAAAAAGTAAGACTGGAAAAGCTCCTGGCCCTGACGGCGTCCCAGTGGACCTTTTTAAATTTAACCTAGATTTATGGGCGCCTATTCTCACAAGAGTCTGCATAGCTGCAGCTAGCGAGGGCGTAATAGACTCTTGGACCAGGTCAATTATGGTCCCCATTTTTAAGAAAGGGGACCACCAGGACGTGAAATGCTATCGCCCCATCTCACTCCTGGATTCTCTTGGTAAAGTGGTGGGGAGGGTCATCCTGGAGAGACTTCAGCAGTGGGGCGAGGAAAGAGGCATTATTTCAGACCTGCAGTTCGGGTTTCGAGAAGGCTTTGGGACGGTAGAGCAGGCCCTCAACCTCAGTCTGATAATGGGCAAATACATGCAGGCAAAGAAGAGCACGGTATACATGGTCTATGTGGACCTGTCCGCCGCATTCGACTGCGTCTCGCATTCAAAACTATGGACAGTCCTAAAACAAATGGACGTGGACCCCTCCCTACTAGATTTTCTGAGAGAGCTCTATTCGGGTGCCTCGGTGAGAGTTCGCTTTGGAAGAAACGGCGAGCTGACGGCGCCCTTTGGAGTAGAGCGGGGAGTTAGGCAGGGCTGTGTCCTGGCCCCCTTCCTCTTCTCGCTTTATACCAACGGCTTGGAGGGGGATATGTTGAGGGGGGCCCAGGACCTCCCAAGAGTAAACCAACGCCTGATCCCGGCTCTGCTCTATGCGGACGACGCCGTCATTCTGGCGCGAACTCCGCGCGAACTCCAGAGTTCACTGAACAGATACACTACTTTCATGAGCAGTCTGGATCTAAAGGTGAATGTAAAAAAAACATTTGTCATGATCTCGGGGGGTTTGAAGAAAGGCACAAAAAAGATTTATCTTGACAATCAAAGACTTGAGACCACCGCCCAGTATCCATATCTCGGGATTATGATAGATGACAGGCTGACATGGAAACCAGCAGTGGAGACGAGGTGCCATTTGTTTAAAAGATCGATAGCGGCCCTACAGATTTTCTCACAGAAGCTGGGGAGGAGGGCTCCAGTTGAGTTATTGAAAATCTATAATGCCAAATGCCAGGCTATCGCTCTTTACGGAGCAGGAGTGTGGGGTCATACGGACACTAGTGCCCTCCAGGTAATTGAAAATACATTCCTAAGATTTCTCTTAGCTACACCAAAAGGCACATCAACCTACGCCTCCCCCATGGAACTGGGAATCCCCTACCTTGAGGACCTTCTCAAAATCCAGCCATTGATGTTGTGGAGGCGAATTTGGTCATCTGACACAAATGCGCTAACACAGTCAATTGTGGCTGACACAATGTCACTCGACCAGTCCTCAAGGCTAAAATGGCTCTGTTATATCAGAAACTTTTTTACGGACCTTGGCCTTGAGAACTACTATCTGCAACCTGAGTCGATAGTTGGCTTGTCGAAGAAGGCCCTGAAGCAACTAGCCCTCCATCACTTAGAAACACTGAGATCGACATCAGAGGCAATAAAACCATCTGTCATTCATGCGAACCTGGTCCAGATAACATATGGCATTCAACCATATCTAACCCTGCAGATTAAAACATACGAGAGAATGCTGATGACCAGACTCAGACTGGACACTTTCTTTAGATTGGTTGTTTTCCCAACTAATAAAGGTTGGGAACCAAGTTTGCCCCCATGTCCCTGTGATGGGAAATCAACACAGTCCAACATACACGTGATTATGTTCTGTAAATTTTACCATCCGCACAGAAAATGTTGGCTTCTCCCTATATTTAGGCGGTGGGGTCTCAGACAGTGTCGTCCAGCATTCTACCGACTTCAAATGCTAGAGACTGAAGAAGTGTGTTATGCAGTTTTAAATTTTTTAAAATGTATCATGAACCACAGAAAAAATCTTTAAAACACATTTTCTGTAAAAAATAACAACAATGAAACGTATTACTATTTTAATATGCCTGCTTATAGTTATTGCATACTGTCTTTTGTACGAACTTTTTTTTTTTTTAATTATTGTATAACTTGCACTTTTTTATCAATTGTATTGTTGACCGTTTCTTTTATGGTTGTCCTTGTGATATACCGAATAAAGAGTTGTTATTATTATTACTGGCAATATGAGAGGGCAGGAACTGTGGCTCCACAATGGGCCAGGAAGGAATGTGCCAGGGGCACACACATGGAAAATGGGAGGCAGAGGAAGGGCAACAGGGGTAGGAAATGAGGGCAGTAACACTACAACAGCAGTGGAAGTAAATCGGTCCAAGGAGGTAGGGGACAGAGGCACACACAGACAATGGCAGGGCATGAGGGAGGTGGGTAGAGCCAACTTGGAGGGCAGGAAGAAGGGGCAGTGGCAGCACAACAGACCAGGGAGGGAGGAGGCAATTGTATGCACCTGGAGAATGACGTGGGAGTAGGATGGGCAGGGGGCAGTGACAGTAATGAAGGGATGCAGCCGTACAGGGGCACTTGGAGAATGGTGAGACAGGATTAAAGGATCAGGGGCAAAGTCAGTAATGATGAGTGTTAGAACTGGGGGTCTCTAGTTGACAATGGTGTACACCTTTGACCAAATAGGGACCCTTGCTTCTAAATCAGGACAAGGGGATTACACTCCTAGATAACCTCTGCTCACCCCCTTGGTAGCTTGGTACGAGCAGACAGACTTATCTCAGAGACAGTGTGTTAAGCATTTGTGAATATACACAGTAATGCAGTGAAAACACTACAGATGGATACAACACAGGTTTTATCAAAATAATTATTCTTTATATAGACTTAACACGTGACCACAAACAACGAAAATCCACAATACTGTACATAAACTTGACTTAAAGATGATAAAACTTGCTTAGTTCATGTTAACGCAAAACAAACAAAAGGCTCACAGAGTCGGAGATGCTTCGGTTCTGTGATCCGGGGGAGATGATGCGTCGTGCCGCAATGCTTGCACAGTGTAGGGGATGCATTGTGATCCTTAGCGGTGTGGAGGTGATGCGTAGATTCTCGTCCAGCGGCCTGGTTGCGATGCGCAAGATGGCACCTCGATGTGATGCGAGGTGAGAAGATGGCGCCCTTGATGCGATGATGTGACGAAGATGCGTTCAGGTCCTGGCAGCCTTGCGACGACTCTGTACTTTGGAGCTGCGACAGGCCCTGCGACACGCTTCTCCGGTAATGCGGTGGTGACTCTCTCGATGGCGTCACGCTTCTCCAGTGATACGACAGCAGACAGCTTCGACAAAGACACGCTTCCTGGGAGATGCTGCAGCGGCGCACTTCTCCGGCGATGCGACGCCTTTAGCTGCGGCGGCGTCACGCTTCTTCTTGTTGCGTCTCGCTTCCAGCTCCCAGCGACACGCAGGCTTTTGCAAACAGAATTCCCAGCAAGCAAACTCTGAGGGGAGCTAGAGGTGAAGTCTGTTGTCCCTGAGACTTCAGCAGGAGGCAAGCACAAGTTCAAGCCCTTGGAGCAATATTCTGCAAGATGATGAAAGTTCTTTTAAAAGTTCCTTCTCCTTTCCTTGGCAATAAATAAACCACTGCAGGCCAACCCAGCAAACAGCACAGTGGCAGAGGGGCAGTCCAACTCTTGCATATTCCTTAGTTCTTCCCCTTGGCAAAAGGTTCATCTTGTTCCCAGAAGTGATCTAAAGTTCTTGGGTCTGGGTCCCAATATTTATACCCCAAAATCGTTTGTTCTCTGAAGGCAGAGAGGCCTCTGCCTAATCCACTCCAAACCAGTTCTTGAGCATTTTTTTACAGGACTTTCCTTTCACAGTGCAGGGCAGAAACATTAGACGCCCCACAGGGGGTGGAGCTAGCACTGTGGAGGGAAGGCACAGCCCTGGAGCACTTTATTGACAAGATTCCTCCTCTCCTTTCACAGTGCAGGGCAGAGACATCAGACACACCACAGGAGGTGGAGCCAGCATTGTGGAGGGAAGGCCTAGCCCTCTTCAGGTCCCAGGTGCAACTCCTCCCTCCCATCTAGATGCAGATCTCTCTATACACCACTGGGCTGACTCATCCTGTCTCAGGGAATCCCCCAGCCCTGTCACTCAAACTCCAGACAAGAAATACACAATCTAGCAGAGGCAGGTCATTCACAAGATTATAGACCGGTAAAACAAGCTGCTTTACATTCCTTCAAGACTTAGCCTGAAGGCTGTTCTCCCCAGCTACCACTAGGATAGCTTTCTATTAAGGTTGTTTTTAACCTAACATCAATAAGGGTCAAGGGGCCCACTAGAATAGTGGACAGCATATTCCAGGCCAACTTCTCACAAGGCATGTATACGGTACTCTCTCCTGTACACCACCAAACTCCGAATCATGATGAATGCTTGTCTACACATATTCTCTGACTAAAGCTGGCCAATAAATGTAATGGGAATTATCCTCTGGATTTCTTGACAAGACCGGAGGCTAGCATTATGCATTAACTTTTATTGCCAGCTCCTTGCAGCACTTAAAAATCAGCACTTAAAAGAATGACATCACTTAACATTACAAAATTCCAGAACTTTAGAATGTCCCAAACGAATATAAACTCAGCCCCAGCAGCCATCTTCCTCTTTTATATGCTTCTCTTTGTCAGATAAGTATCACTCATCTTTTTATAAAATATTTAAGTAAAAATATATTCATTAAGTTAAGTGAATATGGTTGTTAATGTGTTTATAATTAATCTTTTTTTATGGTACTGTGATTGTTTGATTGGTTTAGTAGCTAATTCTTTCCTTTAGGAAATCTAGTTAGCATTTTCAGTATAAATTTTACCCAATTTATGGGATAATTTGAGGTTGGTAGGTGTTCGAGATTTGGTATATGCGGAAATTATATCTAAATTTAAATATATTTTTGAAATAGTTGCAGTTACGCTGCGAGCGAGCATCTGGTTTCAGCATAGGTGGTAGCTCCGGTGTTCGCGAGATGAAGAGTTTTCGTTTGCGCGGGCAGCAGAGATGAGGTTTGATCTCTGAGAGTGCCTGTAGTTTGGTTTACGTCATTACGCTGCATGCGTGAGGATGTTGGGGGCCATTTTAGTTAAATCAGATATTGTGCACTTGATGGTCTGAAGTGTTTTAGCCATCAGTTAAGAGGCATGTGAGTGCAGAGTTTCGCAACTGTCAACTGCTGAGTTTGAAAGGCGAAGTCGCACTAGTTTGTTTCTCGCATCTGTATAAAGCTGAAATTGACTATTTGGTCGGGAGAACTTTAGGTTTTGGAAGCTTTATAAGGAGAGTTTAAAGGAATTTTAGAATTAAGATCCAAGGTAATATTTATTATTTGGAGTAGAGAGTTTTAGGTTTTTAAGTAAGTTTAAAAAAAGGGAATAAGGGCAATTTTGGTCTTCGGGTAGTTTATGATGGATGTGAATGAAGGTGCACAGACTTCAGGTTCTGGTGATTCTAATTTAAGGAAAATTGTACAAGAAGAAATGAAAAGCTCAATGAAAGAAGTCTTACAAAGTGTTTTCAAGAAAGGAAGAAGGGTAGTAGAATTCTCTGAGGACAAATATTGGTCTATGGTGTCGTTCGCGCACAAATGATGGAGAAAAGTCTCATGATGAACTCCGAGAGCAGGAGTTTGAAGAAGAGTTGGTGAGTTTGTCTTAGATTATTACATGGAAGATTAATGGGATTTGGGCATGGATAGAGTAGAAAAAGAGAGGAAAGAAAAAGGGATTGTTAAAGATTCTCAGGTAGAGGACATGTTCAGTCCGGAGATGATTCGTCAACCTAGAAGTGCGGGTGGTGGCTGCTGCCTCATGCGGCAAGTTTCATTAGGCTTTGGGTTAGGAGGGCTTTGGAAAAGGAGGCTAGGGCAGTTATGAAGCAGAATGCTCTCTCCCTGTCGTGGGCAGTAAAGCTTGCATGACTCCGGATCCGGATTTGATCAGCTTCCTGTTTAAATTGGAGCGCGACCTGAGGAAAGGATTGGAAAGGGCTCTTAAGCAGTTCCAAGATCTCTTATTGGTCATGTTAGGTCCTTTGGCGCTGTAGTAAAGTTGGATCTGCTTCTTATGGTTACCCCCACATTTTGCTTGATAATTCACTGTTTTTGACTAGTCTGACTGGGATCCTGCTAATCAGGACCCTAGTCTATCTGCTTTCTCCCTTAAATTGTCATGCATGTACTTTGGTAGACTCCAGATTGGATACTGGGGTACACTTATCAGTCCCTAATATATGGTACCCATGTACCCAGGGCATAGGTAGCCCAGAGGCATCTCATAGGCTGAAGCATGTATTATGCCACCCATGAAAGGCCATGCAAAATGGAACTCCAGGCTACAGCAGCCTGTGTAAGATGGTGCTTGCAACTCTTACTTTAAATATAGGTTCACTATATCTATAGGTCAGCACACTTAAAACGTATAAGTCACCCCTATAGCAGGCCTTAACAATCCTGAAGGCAGGGTGCAGGGTTTTTAGTGAGAGGATGACCCTGCATGAGCAGAGCTCCTCTGCAGCCTTCCAAGACCATTCTCCCGGGTTGTCTATGACTCAGCCGGACATTTAGGTTGACGTGCATTATAACCTCGCGGTAAATGCTATCTCAAAAACGACTGCAAAGAAACATATCATGTTTGGTATCAAACACCTTCAAATCACACCTCCACACTGGTAACCGGTGTGGGAGGTATGCTTCCACCCTTCAAAAGCGAGCTTTGTGGGGTCACTGGTCTAACCGGTGCCAGCCTTCTCCACCCGGACAGCACAAAATGAATGCTACTGTCCAGAGACACATTTCTCCCCTCCTGCTGCTGAGCCAAGCTTGAGCAGAGGAAGGCAGCACAATAGGCATCCTGTTACAGGGGTATGTGACCACCTCCCAGACAGGGTTTAGTGTATTGGGGCTGGGTAGGTGCACTCTGAGAGTATCTGAAAGTCTGCACGAGAGGCACATTTTGTTTCCCTGTGCATAGTCCAGCTCAGACCAGTTCTGGGAGCCATTGGCTCCTTCTTTGGCACAAAAACTGGACAAAGGGCATAGGTGTAACCACCCCTGTGTCCTGAACCTCCCCAGGGAGGGGCCCCCAAATCTGTCCAACCCGTCTCCGTGGGTACATAAGGGGGTTACCTTGCTGTAAGACTTTAGATTTTACGAGGACAAGATTCTACAAGAAGAAACCAGTGACCTTCGACCGAATGGACACTTTGGACCTCGACTAGGTCCGACTTCATCTCCCTTTCCGTCCAAAGCTTTGTCTGTGCCCTTGCTCCATACAGGCTCCATGCAGGACCTGTGGCGCACTAAGGACAACTGAAGAATCTCCCTTGGAGTGAAGGCGTCACTCCCCTGCCCTAGCAGGCACCATAATGCAACTGACCGGTCTGCTGCTCCTGAGCTCCTGCGGACTCTGAAGATTTCAGCAAAACAGGAGATAGGTTTTTGAAGGTCCTCAAGGTCAATCTGCCCTCTCAGCAAGTTTAAGGCTAGTTTCCCTCGTGGGGACTGCATAACCCGAACCCCTGTGCACCACATTCATATGCAGGTGCATATGCTTGTTGGCAATTCCTGAGCTTGTTCATTGGACTCAATGTAGTCCTGACCCTGAGCAGTATTTACACCAAAGAACTCCGACCTCCTCACACCATGTGCTCCGTGGGTTGGTACTTTGCAATCTTGCTCGAGGTCCCCTCCCGACTACTGCTCCTTCAGCCTTGGGGCATCTCAGAGGGTCATCTTGATTTCTGTTGGACTTTCCTGTTTGCTCCAGATGTGCCCTGAACTCCCCATTGCTTGGTGAGCCCCTGGACCTTGCTGGTCCACACCGTAATCTGTTTGACCTCGCTTCATGGGTTGCTTTTGCCAAGGCTTGTTGGTGCTCCACCCAGACACCGACCCCTCAGCACTTGACATCCTTCATGGGACAGCTCACCTCCAGCTCCTGGTCGTCCTCAATGTCTCCTGGTCCTCGTTGCTGCAGAGTCAAAGATCCTTTCTTCACACCTGAAGCACCTGACATCGGTGGGCATTCGCCTACCGAGCCCCTACTCACTCTGAAGTGACCCAGACTCTGTGCCCTCTGCTTTCAGGTTCCTTCCTAACCTTCCTAACCAAATCTAGGCTTGGATTCCACCAGACCTTCTTCACCTTCACAGCAGCAGTACTTCTTCACAGCCCTCCATTGAGAACAGCAGTTTCCGACACCACTTCAGACCTATGCACCCGGCTCCTCTGGGATAGGTAACTCGGGTACTTCTGTATCCACGGGTGGGGTGGCTCTTCAAACTCTTAAGTTACAAAGCGTTTGCTCGAAGTCCTCCTAGAAGGATCCTTAAACTTTAAAAGTGTAACCTCGACTTTCCTATAGAATTGTACGGAGCTTGCGGTCGTGTTCCCACCCTGTACCCAGCCTCCGTGGGGTCCCTGTCTACTCACCGTGGGTGGTTCCTTGGGGTCCCAGCGATTCTAAGTTCTCCAGATCTTGTCTTGATCTCAGTTGTGACTGTTATACCACTATTTTAGTATATGGTTTGGTCTCCCCCTGGAGCCCACTGTGTATTGTGCTACTTACAACTATTCTATTGATCTCATATTGTGTGCTTTGTGTTCTATCCTCATGTAGAGGATAGTAGAGAGTGTTGCATTAATAAATACATATTTTATATAACTATTGTGTGGTTCTCCTTTCATTTAGTCAATGTAGGAGGTGATATTCCGGTAAAACAAGCTGCTTTACATTCCTTCAAGATTAAGCCTGAAGGCTGCTCTCCACAGCTACCACTAAGATAGCTTTCTAAAAGTTATCTTTGACCTCATACATCATAAAGGTCGTTTGACTCGTTTGGACTAGTGCAAGGTACCCACTTTAACTAGTGGACAGTATGTATCAGGCCAACTTCTCACATTGGTGTACAGCGGTTGGGATTCAAGCCTGCATTGTTTTCCCAGATAAATCTCTTTGTATTGATTAGCTGAAAACCACTAAAGTATTCAGGCACATATAATAATTAAAGATTAGAATAAGTAAGTTCTACTAAACTCAGGGTTGGGTAAGTAAAGGATCTGGCACACCAGAGAGTTTATTTCCTACTAGGTTAGGTAGGTGCATACACCACGCCACACTGAGTATGTCTTCTAAAGGAGAAGCCAGTGGCTCTCTGACTTCTAGATACAATGGTCTTACATTTCAGGATTTGAAAGCCATGTGTGCTTCTAGGAAGCTGAAGACAGGGAGAAATGTCATCACATGTTTTATTGAGGTGTTACTCTTAAATGACCTAAGAAAGAGTGGGTAGGACAGGGAATGAAGACACCTTTTATGACCTAGACTCAAACCCTGACCAGGAGGATCAAAATGATTCCAACCTGGACAACCTAGATCTTCAGAAAGAGGGTGGAGAAGGCCCCAGTGGCCCTCTCTTTACTCCTCCAGGAAGAGTGCAGAGTTTACCCAGGAGAGCTAGATCTCCCTCTGCAGAATCTGACCATTCACGACACTCTATAGGGACCTTCATATCTCATAAGAGAGATAACGCTTATGAAAGATAGTGCCAATTTGTAGATCTTGAGAAAGTCAAACTTAGGCTCAGGCAAGAGTAATTGGCCCTAGAAAAGGAATCCCTAGAACTTCAGAAGGCTTGGATGAAATTGGGACTATAGTCCCATGGTGGCAGTAACATTGTCCCTAGGACTAAGGTGTATACTTATGACCATAGGAACCTGAGCATGATAGTCCCTCCCTACCCTGGTGGGGATGACATCCACAATTGGATAACTGCTTTAGAGAGGGCCTGTAAGGTACAGAAGGTCCCTCACGAACAGTGGGCAGCTATCTTGTGTCTCTCCTTTGCTGACAAAAGTTGAGATAAGCTCCTCACTGTTAAGAAGAGGATGCTGACAACTATTCAGTCCTGAAGAGTGCTCTCATTGATGGGTTTGGCTTAACCACTGAACAGTACAGGATTAAGTTCAGAGACACCCAGAAGACACAGACGCAGGACTGGGTAGACGTTGTATATTGTGATACTAAGGCTCTGGAAGGCTGGTTACTTGGCAGCAAAATGAATGATTTCAAGGGATTGTACAATTTGATTTTGAGGGAACAGATCCTTAATAGTTGCCTAAATCAGTTGTTGCATCGGTACTTGGTTGACTCTGATCTGACTTCTCCCCAAGAATCGGGAAAGAAGGCAGATAGGTGGGTCAGAACCAGGGTGAAACCGAAAAAACAGACCACAGGTGGTGACCAGAAGAAGCAAAATGCTAAACCTTCAGCTAAGGGTGGGGAAAAGGATAAAGACCAGATTACTTAATCAGGGCCCCAAAAACCTGCATCTGGGGAGGGAGTCACAGTCTAAGAAAGTTAAAGGCAAAAAGAAACCTTGGTGCTTCCTGTGTATGGCGAAAACCCATTGGACAAGAGATACCAATTGTTCAAGTGCCAAGGATCCTCCTACCACAATCACTGCCCCTAAGGCAACTGTTCTCCCTAGTCCAGCTCCAAGTGGTAGTACAGGAAACAAGAATATAGTTGGGTTAACCCTCTCATCTGAGATGGGTTCTGGCTTAATAAGAACTCCAGCTCAGTCTGTTTTAGTCTGTGATGGAGGCATGGATATTGCCTCAATATTTGTCAGTCCCAGTAATCTGGGCAATTACAGACAACATCCTTTAATTAATGGTAAGGAGGCCATGGCATATAGGGACACAGGAGCTAGCGTCACAATGGTCACAAGAGATCTTCTGGGCCCTGACCAGATCATATTTGGTGAGATGTACCAAGTGACCAATGCTAACAATGGCAGGACAAGACCATTCCTTGACAGTTGTTAATTTCAGCTGGGGAGGGGTAACTGGCCCTAAGAAGGTTGTGGTTAACTCAGGCCTCCCTGTGGAATGCTTGTTGGGTATTGATTTGGAAACTTCAGCATGGGCTGAGGAGAAACTCAGGACACATGCAGCAATGTTGGGCATCTCTGCAGATGTGTTTGCTGTGACTAGGTCACAGGCCAAACTGTCTTCAACTGAACAGACCCTGGATCCTGGAAAAATGGACCAGGTGCCTTCCAAGAGAAGGAACAATAGGAGTAACGCAGTGTCTTCCCCGCAGACTCAGAGTGAGGATCAGCCACCTGAGGGAGATGACCCAAGTCCCTGTAAAGGAACTGTCTGAGAGGAACTTGAACCTGATCAGGTTGAGTTCTTGGGGCCAGGGCAGAAATGAGTCAGGAGCATCACAGCTGCTCCTCTCTTGAACCCCTCAGACAGCAATCTGCTGCTGAGGCTGCTGGGAGTACCAGTGGGTCCCACAGGATGTACTGGGATGAAGGACTCCTTTACTCAGAGGGTAGAGACCCCGAGCCTGGTGCTAGCAGGAGGTTGGTTATATCTCTGAATTGTAGGGGCTTCATACTGACACTGGCACATGATATCCCTTTAGCAGGACACCTATGCCAAAGTAAGACTTTGGACAGGATTGTCCCTCACTTTCACTGGACTCACATGTCAAAGGACACAAAGGAGTTTTGTTGCTCCGGTACCACCTGTCAAGCCAGTGGTAAGGCAGGTGGTACCACAAAGGCCCCCCTGATATTACTACCTATGGTGGGGGTTCCCTTTGAGAGGGTTGGGATTGATATAATTGGTCCCATGGATCCTCCAACTGCCTCTGGGCACAGATACATTCTAGTGGTGGTGGACCATGCCACTAGGTACCCAGAAGCAATACCCCATAGAACCACCACAGAGGCTGGGGTGCCCAGCGCCCTACTGAGAATGTTTTCCAGAGTGGGTTTCCCTAAGGAGGTCTTAATTGACAGAGGTGCAGACTTAATGTTGAGGTACATTACTGCTATGTAGAAGGAATGTGGAGTAAATTACAAATTTCCCACACCCTATCACCCATGATACAATGGGTTAGTTGAGAGATTCAATAACACCCTGAAGGGCATGATCATGGGCCTCCCAGAAAAGCTTAGGCAAAAATGGGATATCCTGTTGCCCTGCCTTCTCTTTGTCTACAGGGAGGTTCTTCAGAAGGGGGTTGGCTACAGTCCTTTTGAAATTCTGTTTGGACATCCAGTTAGGGGTCCCTTATGTTTAGTGAAGGAGAGATGGGAGTTACCTCTCAAACCACCTAAACAAGACATAGTGAACTATGTTCTTGGTCTCCGCATTAGGATGGCTGAGTATATGAAGAAGGCCAGTAAAAACCTTGAGGCTAGCCAAGAATTACAGAAAGCTTGACATGACCAAAAGGATGTGTTGACTGTGTACCAGCCAGGACAGAAGGTATGGGTGTTGGAGCCTGTGGTCCCAGCAGCTCTCCAGGACAAGTGGAATGGACCCCATACTATTCTTGAGCAGAAGGGAGAGGTCACATACCTGGTGGACCTTGGAACTCCCAGGAGCCCCCACAGGGTGTTGCATGTGAACAGGCTAAAGCCATATGTTGGCTGGGCAGACATGGGCTTGCTCATTGCTACTGATGAGGGACAGGAGGAAGAGAGTGACCCACTCTCTGACCTCTTCTCACAGAACCCTGATGATGGCTCAGTTGATGGTGTAGTCTTGGCAGGCAGCCTCACTGAACAGCAACAGACTGGTTGCAGGAAGGTCCTCAATCAGTACAGACATATGTTCTCCCTGACTCCTAGTCAGACTACTTGGTGTACCCATGAAGTGGAAACTAGTGAACGCCTACCTGTTAAAAATAAGATTTACAGGCAACCTGGCCAAGTCAGGGACTGCATCAGGAAGGAGGTCCAAAAGATGCTGGAAATGGGAGTCATTGAAACCTCATATAGCCCTTGGGTGAGTTCAGTAGTCCTGGTACCCAAACCTCAAACCCAGGGTGGTAAGAGAGAATTGAGGTTTTGTGTAGACTACAGAGGGCGCAATGCAGTCACTAGGACTGATGCTCATCCTATTTCTAGGGCAGATGAGCTCATTAATACTTTGGTCTCAGCCCAGTTCTTGAGTACATTTGACCTCACAGCTGGATATTGGAAAATCAGACTAGCTGAGGATGCCAAACCCAAAACAGCATTTTTAACCCCTAGTGGGCACTATCAATTGGTGGTGATGCCCTTTGGCTTGAAAAATGAACCTTCCACATTTCAAAGGTTGATGAATAAAGTTCTCACTGGCCTGGAAGCCTACCGTGCAGCTTATCTTGATGATATTGCTGTCTTTAGTTCCACATGGGAAGATCACCTGGTCCACCTAAGAAATATTCGGTAGGCTGTGCAGAAGGCAGGCCTCACTATCAAGGCCATCAAGTACCAGATAGGGCAGAGTAAGGATGTGTACCTGGGCCACCTTGTGGGTGGAAGCCAGGTTCAACCATTGCAGAGCAAAATCCAGACCATCGTGGACTGGGTTGCTCCGACTATCCATACTCCGGTCAGAGTTTTCTTGAGCCTGGCTGGGTACTAGAGGAGGTTTGTTAAGGGATATGGATCCATATTGACCCCCTTAAATGATTTAACCTGTAAAAAAATGCCTAAGAAAGTGCAGTGGACAGTTAGCTGTCAGAAGGCATTTGATGACCTGAGCAGGCCATATGCACTGCTCCCATTCTGGAAAGTCCTGACTATTCCAAACAATTCATTGTTCAACCTGATGCATCTGATTTGAGGGTAGAGGCTATGTTATCACAACTGAATGAAGAGGGTTAGAACCAGCCAGTATCTTTTAAAAGCAGAAGGCTGACCTCCAGAGAAACATTGGTCAGCTATTGAGAGGGACGCATTAACTGTAGTTTGGACTCTGAAGAAGCTGAGGCCATACTTGTTTGCCACCCACTTCATTGTTCAGACAGACCATAAGCCCCTCTTATAGCTAAAACAGATGAAGGGCGGGGGGGGGGGGGCATGGCTAACAGCCAAACAAGATGGCTGCTTAGTTGAAGAGCTCCGGGGACAGCATAGCCCTTCTCATCAATCTGCATACTAATCCGCAAGACTACGGTGCTCCGAGGGCCTGCGCCGAGGTCTAGGACCAAGCGGACCGACCGAAGGAACTTCTGAACGAATCCGACACCGGGAAGCGGAGAAAATGGTGGCAGCCTACTCCTCGAGCAGAGACCGGGAACTGGCCGCTTCGACCGCTCGAGCCTGCCCAGGCGAGGTCGCTCAACTTATGCCGCTCCTGCCTGCTGCTGCCAGCACGCTGCCCTGCTGACGGCTGCGCACTTCCTGCTACCTCCGTTTTCGCCGCTGTCTGCCATCCACTGCGTGCCTGGTTACCCCTCAGTCGCCTGTTGTTACCCCTTTTTTTTTTCTGTACCCTGCTGTGTGCCTGTTGTCTCCCCTGCCCGCCGCCTGTCTACCCTTTTTCCTTCTGTACCCCTCTCCCCCGCTTAGGCTGCCCTCCCCCTCCGGTGTGCTCCCTCTTGCCGCCTTCTTCCCGCCACTGCCCTCTGGCGTCTCCGCCCCTCCTCCTGCCCATTGGCCGCCCCGCTCCCGCCACCCAGCTGACCCGCCCTCCCGGCTCCTCACTTAAGGGGTCCCAACGCAGGGGTAAGGAGTGACCGCTCGAGCCTGCCCAGGCGAGGTCGCCCCACTTACGCCGCTCCTGCCTGCTGCTGCCAGCACGCTGCCCTGCTGATGGCTGCGCACTTCCTGCTACCTCCGTTTTCGCCGCTGTCTGCCATCCACTGCGTGTCTGGTTACCCCTCAGTCGCCTGTTGTTACCCCTTTTTTTTCTGTACCCTGCTGTGTGCCTGTTGTCTCCCCTGCCCGCCGCCTGTCTACCCTTTTTCCTTCTGTACCCCTCTCCCCCGCTTAGGCTGCCCTCCCCCTCCGGTGTGCTCCCTCTTGCCGCCTTCTTCCCGCCACTGCCCTCTGGCATCTCCGCCCCCCCTCCTGCCCATTGGCCGCCCCGCTCCCGCCACCCAGCTGACCCGCCCTCCCGGCTCCTCACTTATGACGCCCCCAGAGCGACCGCGCGCAGCGGGAGCACCGAATGAGCGCCGAAGGTGCGCCAAAGGTAAGCCCGTCAGTGCCCGTCCGCGCCTGGACCGCGCCTGGACCACGCCCAGTGCCAGGACCCCTGGCCCCCACCGACAGAAGCCGACCCGACGGACCTACGATGCCACCGAACTCAACGCACTCAACACCGGCCGAACCCCGGGTTGCTACCGAGCAAAACCGAGACGCACCCACGGACCCTTCAGCTGCCACTCCTGCAAGTTCACCTGCAACCGGACCCACGCTACACCAGCACCCACCAAGCCGAACTCCAGCAGCACCCACCTGAAGTGTATCCTGCTCAACACCCGCTCCGTCCACAGACACGCCGTCGAGCTCTGGAACCTGCTCGACACCACAGCCCCAGACGTCGCCTTCCTCACGGAAACCTGGATGAACGCCTCCTCAGCGCCCGACATCGCCATCGCCATCGCCATCCCGGACGGCTACAAGATCATCCGGAGGGACCGCGTCAACCAGACAGGAGGAGGCATCGCTATCATCCACAGGAACACCATCCGCATCACGACCGACACCGACAATACCCTCGCACCCACCTGCACTTCCAGGTCCACGTCAACCCCAAGACCACCCTCAGAGGCACCCTCATCTACAGACCCCCGGGACCACGCACACAATTCAGCGAAGACATCGCCGACTTCATCAGCCCACACGCCCTCCCCTCCGCCGACTACATCCTCCTCGGGGGACCTCAACTTCCACCTGGAGAACAACAACGACCGCAACACCACCACCCTGCTGGACAACCTCGCCAACCTCGGACTCAAGCAACTGGTGACCACCCCCACCCACTACGCCGGACACACACTCGACCCGGTATTCTCTTCCAGCAAGGACATCGCCTTCAGCCACGCCACGGGACTCCACTGGACGGACCACAGCTGCGTCCACTTCAGCTTCAGAAGGACCACGTTACACCATCACCAGCAACAGGTTCCCCGCAAAAGCTGGAACAAGATCACTGCAGACCAGCTCGCTACTTCCCCGAGCAAGAACCCTCCCACCAGCACAACGAACCCCAGCCAAGCGGCCACCAACCTCACGAAATGGATCAGCAACTGCGCAGACGACCTCGCCCCCCTGAAGACCCCGCCGAGCAGACCCGGCAGCAAGAAAGCCCCATGGTTTAACGATGAACTCAAGAGCTCCAAGAAGAACTGCAGAGCACTCGAGAAAACCTGGCGCAGAGACCCAACACCGGACAACATGACTGCCCTCAAGCTCGCCACCCGAAAACACCACCAACTGATCCACGCCACCAAGAAAACCGCATTCAAGGAACGACTGGACAACAACGCACACAACAGCAAGGAACTCTTCAACATCGTGAAAGAGCTCTCCAACCCCAACCCCGGAAACAACGACATCACCCCTTCGCAAGACCTCTGCAACTCCCTCGCCTCCTACTTCCACAACGAGATCACGGACATACACAACAGCTTCAGCACTCAACCGACGCACGCCACGACCGAACCACCACCCCCCACCACCACCCTCCGCGCCTGGAACCCGATCAGCACCGAAGACACCATCCGCACGATGAACTCCATCCACTCCGGATCTCCGACAGACCCCTGCCCTCACCAAGTCTTCAACAAGGCCGACGCTGTCATCGCACCCCACCTGCGGGACATCATCAACACCTCCTTCGACACCGCCACTTTCCCGGAGAGCTGGAAGCACGCCGAACTCAGCGCTCTACTCAAGAAACCATCAGCCGACCCCACCGACCTCAAGAACTACCGCCCCATCTCGCTGCTCCCGTTCCCGGCAAAAGTCATCGAGAAGACCGTCAACAAGCAACTGGCCGCCTTCCTCGAGACGAACGGTTCCCTCGACCTCTCGCAGTCTGGCTTCCGGGCCAACCACAGCACCGAGACCGCCCTGATCGCAGCCACCGATGACATCCGAGCCCTGCTCGACAACGGAGAAACAGCGGCCCTCATCCTCCTGGACCTCTCCGCGGCCTTCGACACTGTCTGCCACCGTACCCTAGTACAGCGCCTCAGCAACGTCGGAATCCGGGAGAAGGCACTGGAGTGGATCATCTCCTTCCTCGCCGGAAGGACACAGAGAGTCCGCCTCCCCCCGTTCAGATCGGAGGCCACCGAAGTCATCTGCGGCGTTCCTCAAGGCTCCTCGCTCAGCCCAACACTCTTCAACGTCTACATGAGCCCCCTCGCAGCCATCGCACGCCAGCACAACCTCAACATCATCTCCTACGCCGATGACACCCAGCTGATCCTCTCCCTCACCAACGACCCCACCACCGCCAGAGCCAACCTGCACGAAGGGATGACAGACGTAGCCAAATGGATGTCGAACAGCCGCCTGAAACTGAACTCGGACAAGACGGAAGTCCTCATCCTGGGATCATCACCCTCCGCCTGGGACGACTCCTGGTGGCCCCCCGCCCTGGGCAGCGCACCCAAACCCACAGACCACGCACGCAACCTGGGCTTCATCCTGGACTCCTCCCTCTCCATGACCAGACAAGTCAACGCCGTCTCCTCGTCGTGCTTCAACATCCTGCGCATGCTACGTAAGATCTTCCGATGGATCCCCACCGAGACCAGGAAGACGGTCACCCAGGCCGTCGTCACTAGCCGTCTGGACTACGGCAACTCCCTCTACGCCGGAACCACCGCCAAACTCCAGAAGAGACTCCAGCGGATCCAGAACACCTCAGCACGACTCATCCTGGACATCCCCCGCCGCAGCCACATCTCCGGACACCTGAGAGACCTGCACTGGCTCCCGGTCAACAAGAGAATCACCTTTCGGCTCCTCACCCACGCACACAAAGCCCTACACAACCAAGGCCCAGGATACCTCAACAGCCGCCTCAACTTCTACGCTCCCAAACGCCAGCTTCGATCGACCAGCTTCGCCCTCGCCGCCGTCCCCCGCATCCGAAGAGCCATCACAGGAGGAAGGTCCTTCTCCCACCTGGCCGCCAAGACTTGGAACTCCCTTCCGACCCACCTCCGCCTGACCCAAGACCACCTCGCCTTCAGGAAGCAGCTCAAGACCTGGCTGTTCGAGCAGTAGCGGACCCCCTCCCCCCAGCGCCTTGAGACCCTCCGGGTGAGTAGTGCGCTATATAAATGCTTTGATTGATTGATTGATTGAGTGGTTTACGAACCGGGAGCGAGTGAGGCGCCGAGTAGGGAGTGGCAAGTCGAGGCAGAGAGCGCATCCCGCAGCTCCACTAACAACTGCAGGCAGACCACACTACGGAGGCATTGCGACGGCCATTAGTACAGTAGGAACACCGCCGGAAACACCGTGGCGGTAAGGCTTAGCGATGAGGTAACGGTAGAGAGCTGGCATCCCGAAACGCCATTACAGCTGCCACACGATAGCGCGTTAAGGTACGTTACCCCACAGTGGCTACGGGGGCACTCACAACGCCAAAGAGGCGGTGCTGAGTCTTGGGGGCCCCCCATCTATCCCCCCGAACGGCGGAATCATGTGTATACGGCGATAGTGCAGGTGCCATTTGGTGTGGGGGGCCCCAGTGGACAAAACACAGGGTGCAAGACAGGGAAACCCTCGCAAAAGACAGAAGGGCGCCACAAGTGCCACTTATAACAACACTGGCATAAAGCAAATAATCACTACTTTTCCTGTGTGACAACACCAACATAGAAATCATCGACCAGTAGATTACAGGATTGTGGCTGAGTGAGTGCTACGCAGGGAGTTGCCTGGCACGCTTTTACGGCGCCATGTCGGGCAGGGGAGCAAAAAACCAGACTACGCAGGCCAAGCTGGACAAATACGCATACGACAAGGGATCTCCCGCGCTGCCGGAGGGACGTGCCTCTGTAGGGAAGGGGGCAGACGGAGTAGAACGCAGAAGGTGACACTGGAGGACATCATGAAAGCACTTTTGCAGGTCCAAACTACAGTAGGGACGTTTTCCACAGATGTCTCCCTGCTACGTGCGAACTTCCAGAAAAATGACAGAGTCAAAGAGGTGGAGATAGTCACCAAATCTCTAGTGGCAGACGCATCAGAGTTACAAACAGCCGTCTCTAGACTCAAGGCTGAAAATAAACTATTGCCAGCGACGCTTGACGATCAGGAAGGACGCTCAAGACGGAATAACGTACGCATTCTTGGAATCCCGGAAAGTGAGGGCACTCAAGCGATGGACCTCTACGTGGAAGACTTGGTAAGAACACGACTACAACCCAAGGGGCTGTGGAGCTTTTTCTCGGTGGAAAGAGCTGATAGGGTTCCGGGTGGGAGAGCGAAACCGGGAGCGCCCCCCCCCCAGACCGGTGCTTGCCAGGCTATTCAACTTTAGAGATAGGGATGTAACCCTGCAAACAGCGAGAATCGCCCCGCCAATCCGGGTACAAAACTAACAGTCGCCTTCTTCCCAGACTATACAGCGGCGGTCTCACGACGTAGGCGAGACTTTCTAGACGTTAAGAAAGGCTTGAGAGCACAAGAACTGCCCTATTCCATGCTATTTCCAGCAAGGCTAAGAGTGGTGGCAGACGGGAAAACATGGTTTTTCGAGACACCAGAAGCAGCTTACGATTGGCTTGAGGTTGGAGAACAGTGAGTAACCCCCGTCGCGGAAACAGGAATCACCGTCGTCATGAAGAGGAAGACGCCTCCAGAAACCAAACGGCACAACGCCAGGAGTCGGACCACTCCCAGAGACAGAAACTCAGACCACCGGTCATGGGTAACCTTATTGGCCAAAAGACCCCCGGGACCATTATCCACTGTGTGATTAACTGCGGTCGAGCTGACTCTGGACTGAAGCCGGTCTTGGAGGGCAGGAGGGCTGGTGCTTCCATTGGACCCTTCACCCCCGGCAAGCAAGTATTATGGTTTGGGATGGGGAGAAGCACTCTGCTGAGTTGGGGAGGCAGGCGGTCTTCAGTCCGTTGAGCAGGGAGGCAGAGAGGGAAGGGAGGATAAGGGGTGGGGTAATTCACAATTTGTTTAGTTCTGTTACAGTTCATTACGGCAATGTTGACATAGCAGAAAGTCCCCCGGCTGGGGATTCCGCAATAGCGATGATTGGGCACACAATACTAACATCCACATATTACATCTAGGTCACTAGGTTCACAAGTTAATTGTTCCCCGTCCACGACCCAAGTAACACAGGTAGCCCAGTTGAAGCTCGTGACATGGAACGTCCGAGGGCTAGGGGACAAGATTAAGAGAGGTCTGGTGTTGCAGGCTCTAAAACGGCATTGTCCTACGTTAGCACTACTGCAAGAAACACATCTCATGGGAACGGCATGTAAGGCGCTAGACAGATGGGGGTATAAGATGGTGGCCCACTCCGAGTTTTCATCTGGTTCCAGGGGGACGGGCATATTGGTGCGGAAAAACTCAACCTTCATGGTTCTCAGTACCAAGATCGACAACCAGGGAAGGTTTGCAGCGATACAGGGTCAGTGGGAAGGCAAACTTCTAAATGTAGTGTCAGTATATATCCCACCCTCCTTACACACGGTGGCATTCCCAGTGCTTAGCGACTTTCTACTTACTTTACCTGAGGGGGGGCCTTGTCGTTGGGGGGGACTTCAATGCTACGATGGACGCCACTATGGACAAATACCCAGCTAGGCCACCGGCACCTGGGGCCTCTCGTTTGCAAGGCTTTGCTGATGCCGTGGGGCTAGTAGATGTGTGGAGACATTCCCATCCAGCAGATCGCCAATACACGTATTACTCCACAGTACACAATAGCCTATCATGACTAGACTATTTTATGATGTTAGGGACCGGACTTCACAATGTTGAGGGAGTGAAAATTAAACCAAGGGGCATCTCTGATCACTCCCCGGTATTATTGACTTTCTCCTACCACCAGAAAGCCCGACGGCGGATATACCCTATCTACCCCGGCTATCTGCACGTCCCCAAAATAAAGAAAGAACTCCGCATAGCCACAAAACATTTATTTGAGGAAAATACACATTTAGTTAGCTCACCCTCAATAGTATGGGAGGCATATAAGACTGTACTTAGAGGGCAGGCGATAGCGTCCATCTCGGGCCATAGGCGGGAAAAACAGAAGGAACTTTTAGACCTGGAAAGGGCACTGCAGATAGCCGACATAAATCACTCCGCAGATCCAACGACGGAAATGGCGCACACACTACGCATTAGACAGCAACAACATAGAGGCTATTTGCAAGAAAAGACAATAGCTAACCAGACAGCCACTAAACACAAGATTTATAACGTGGGAGACAAAGCGGGTAAACTGTTGGCTTGGTTGGATAGACGGGAGACAAGTTCCAAAGGGATACAACAGATACGGAACGCAGAGGGACAGCTGTCGACAGACCCAGAGGACATAGTAAACACATCGGCAGACTATTTCCGGGAGTCTATACAGCGGCATCGGACGTAGAGGAGGACTAGATAGCAGAGTCCTTGTTACACATAGAGATGCCGCGGTTGCCGCACGAGGTTTCTTTGGAGTTAGAGGCAGACCTCACGAGTGAGGAGTTACAGTTAGCAATTAGATCACTGCAATCAGGCAAGGCACTGGGACCCAACTGGATCCCCGTGGAATGGTATAAAAGCATGGCAGAAACTCTCAGCCCCCATCTCTTAGTAATGTTCAATGACAGCCTGGACAAAGGAGAGCTACCAGTGGATCAAAGAGTAGCGACAATAGTGGCAATTCCAAAACCCTGCAAACCCCCATCTGAATGTGCTTCCTATCGCCCTATTTCATTGCTAAATGCGGAAGCAAAAATACTAGCTAAATTAATAGCCAACAGGTTGATGCCCCACTTACCACACCTGATCCACCCGGATCAGTCCGGTTTCATACCCCACAGGAATACGGCGCTTAACCTCAGACGGTTGCATGGAGTAATGGCTAGGGCACTGTCGCTGTCGGAACCAGCAGTGATTCTGTCACTGGATGCGAGGATGGCATTCGACATGGTAGAATGGCGGTACCTCTTTGCGGTCCTCCCTCATCTAGGGTTCGGCCCCAAATTTTGCGCCTGGGAGCCCGAAGGCTCATATTACAGCTAACGGGCACATGTCCAACAAGATACCATTGGCAAGAGGGAAATGTCAGGGTTGCCCCTTGTCACCACTCTTGTTTGCATTAGTTCTAGAACCCCAGGCTACGCTGATCAGAGATGCCCCACTATTGAAGGGTATTAAATGGAAAGAGGGCTGGGAGGACCGGCTCTCTTTATACGCTGACGATATATTAGTATACCTTACGGACCCAGAACAATCAATATTGACACTCCTCGATATCTGTGGGGCTTTCGGGAACCTCTCAGGTTACACCATAAACTGGACCAAGTCGATACTATACGTATTGAAAGGGCCGGTGCCAAAACTCCCTGCCAACTGCCCATTAATAGTGACGAGTGGCTCCTTTAAGTACTTAGGTATACACATCACACTGATTGAACCTGACTTCTTTTCCAAGAATTTGTTGCCCCCCTGGAGAGACTGCGGAGAGATGTGTCACACTGGGCGGCCCTGCCTCTTACACTGTTAGGTAAAGCGGCACTATACAAGATGATGGCCCTACCCCGATTCCTCTACGCTTTAGATAATATGCCATTTCAGGTTCCACCCAGGTACTTTCGACATATAGCTACGCAGGTATCGACATTGTTATGGGGCCACGGTACTGCTCGAATAGCGCAGGCTAAACTACACAAAAGTTGGTACGATGGTGGGATAGCACTTCCAGACGTACAGTTATATTATTGGGCAGCACACCGCAAAGTCATCAACCAGTGGTTACACGCACCGCAAGGCGATCCAGCCTTCAGGGCGGATAGAGCCCAACTAGGGGCGAGTAGCATGCTTACATACCTCTACAACAAAGGACCAGCTCTGACACTGGAGGGCCCTACAACACATACGGCTACGATATGGCACTCAACACTGACACGGTTGGGATGGAAGGGTGTAATTACTAAACTTACCCCGCTGTGGGACAGCAAAAAACTGGGACTCCTGAGGAATAGCAAAGGGTTTGAACAGTGGGACAATATTGGCATTTCTACAGTGGGAGACCTATGGGATAAGGGGACGGTAATCCCATTTGAGCAACTCCAGCGTCAATACGAACTAGGCCCAACGGAGTTATACAGATATACACAAATTAGACACGCGCTATTGGCAGCGATCCGATCAAACACTGAGGTCCCTGAGGCCTCCCCACTGGAGGACCGGCTCCTAACTGAGCACATGCAGACGAGCGCCACATCACTCACATATAGAAAGCTACTCAACAACTTACCTGACCCAACAGTCTCACTACGGGGCAAATGGGTGATGGACGTGGGGGAAGTAGATGACTCTGAGTGGCAAGAAGCACTAGCGTCACCCAAGGAGGCGGGAATCCCTGCCAGACTGCGGTTAGTGCAGCTTAAGATTCTCCATAGAGTATACTACACCAGGACCATGTTATTCAAAATACTGAGGGCGCAACATCCATATTGCCTGAGAGGGTGCGGAGAAGAGGGAACTTTCCTACACATAATATGGGGATGCTCAGCATTAGTGGACTACTGGCGGCAGATAATGAGAACAATGTCGCAGGTGATGGGGGTGTCCCTGGTACCGGAGAAGCGCAGATGTCTTTTAAACATATGGGAGCCCAACGACCTCACACGCCATGGACAAACATGGGTCACTCTGGGACTCACGGTGGCAAAACGAAATATTGCACAAAAGTGGGGAGCAGTTGACTCACCATTGCTTGCGACTTGGTGCAAGGATATGGACCTTGCTATGATAGCGGAAAGAATAGTCTATACTAATCACAGAAACCCACGTAAATGGACAAAAATATGGGCGGCTTGGAACACCTACAGGGGGGACATCTGCGACCCAATACCAGAAGATGACTCTGACAGCTCTGATGAGGATTGAAGGGGATAGGCTGGGGACTGATTTACCATTTACAGAAGTTGAAAGAGATGTTAATTAACTCTGTATAATATTGAAACTGATTTCTGAAATGTCACCTGATTGTACCACATGTTCCTTTGCAAACGTGTCATCATTGCCTAAAGTTTGTTGAATAAAAGGTTTTTGGAAAACAGATGAAGGGCGAAAACCCCAAACGTTTGAGGTGGTCCATTTACCTACAGGGGATGGACTATACAGCGGAACATAGACCTGGGAGTATTCATGCCAATGGAGATGGACTCTCCAGATATCTCCACTTAGAAAATGAATACTCAGCTGGTCAAGGTTAGTCTCAGGTCCTTTCGTTTGGGGGGGTTGTGTAGAATAGTAGTATCTGCTTCTTATGGTTACCCCCACTTTTTGTTTGATGCTTCACTGTTTTTGACTAGTCTGACTGGAATCCTGCTAATCAGGGCTCCAGTCTATCTGCTTTCTTCCTTAAATTGTCATGCATATACTTTTTTGCACTCCAGATTGGATACTGGGGTACCCTTATCAGTCCCTAGTATATGGTACCCTATGGGCTGAAGCATGTATTATGCCACACATGAGAGGCCATGCAAAGTCCAAGTCTGCTACAGCAGGCTGTGTAAGATGGTGCTTGCACCACTTACTTTAAATATAGGTCAACTATATCTATAGGTCACTGCACTTAAAACTTATAAGTCATCCCATAGCAGGCCTTAACAATCCTGAAGGCATGCTGGGGTGCTGGGTTGTTGTGTTTCAATTAGATACTCATACATAGCTTTCCCGAATCATGTCCTTATATAGGCACAACTCGCATTGCCCTTATTCAGGCATAGAATCCTAGTCCTTATTTAGGCATTAGCCATGCCATCCAGATACAGGCATGGTCACCTACATCCGTCTATCCCACATCACGAGTTCTTAGAAACCAGACCCTTAAGCCATTGGGACTTTCCCTGCTTGGATTATTGATATCTCCAAGAACTCATTTATTATTCATGAACTACTATTCCTTAGGGGTTCATTCATGACATCATCCTCTGGCCGGCTTTACATCAATGCTAACATTCCTAACCACCTACCAGGTATAAAAATACCTTCCTTTACCAAGGCAAACCACGGAATTGCTCGATTTTGCTTGGCTCGCCTCAGCAAGTTCAGAAGAAACCACAACTCCAGGAGAAGTCGTATCCCAGCCTGACGCACTGACCAGACGCTGTCCTCCCTGCTTGAAGAGAAACCAGCTTCCAATGTGCTGACTCCCTTTGCGGGGTGTTTGAGTTTGAGATCCGTAAAAAGATTCCCACCTCTTTCATTGTAAGGTATGGAGCTGACTAGAACCTAGAGGTACTCTTGGCATATTAAAACTATTGCTTTCCATACTATAGAATACATCACCTACTTCTTACCTCACACTACACTTAGGTTAGGTGCACTGGGGTAGAACTATTTAGAAGCATCAGACGAGTATCCATATTTTAGCCTGTATTATTTATGTATGTTTATAAGAATATATGTCACAGCTAAAAGTCAATGCTATTGCAGTATTATTTCTTCTTACTGCTTACGCTGTACGTATTATATCTCGCATACTGTCTTGCGATTGTAACAGCTCATATCTCTTACACGAGAAACAAGACTGTTCAATAAATCCTTTTATTGAAACGTCCGTCTATCTATTTCTGTGTAACTGAGCATGCTCGATTGACTGAGTGAAACTGTTGTTTCCACGATTCTGAGACTGTTCTGATTCTAAGGGAAACAAATTTGTCATGTTTATGCGGTAGTCAGAAACTACTCTCTTCTTGTTTATTTGAGAAGTTTCAAGTGACCTCTGATTTAGCAGGCACACAAAGTAATTAAGTTTAATGTACTCAATAGAGGCATAGGATCACTGACATAACCTCGACAGACCGAATATCGACTGGACAAAATATCGACTACAAAATTATCGATTGCCTATACTTAAAGAACAAAACACAAAAATATCGAAACCACATTATCGACTAAAATAAACAACGACTACAACAATATCGACTAACAACATTATCGATTTCTAAAACATCGATTATCACATCTTTAAATGAAAAACTGTCAAAATATCGAATACAAAAATATAGATAGCAAATTTATCGTTTTTTTAAAATATCGAAATTACTACATCCTTGAATAAATCACTGTATTATCTTAAAATTTAGTCATACTATTGCCGCTCGCCAAGAGGTTTCTTTTGCCCTGTGCTCGTTTCACGCCGCTACAGGAGTAGCTGTGAAGACTTTCCTCAGCCTGTTTGCTTCCAACTGGGAGGAGGAGACCAACTGTCCGGCCGCAGAGGAGGCGAGAGGCGCGGCTCCGGGACTGCGAGGACCAGCATCCACCACCACCAGCTGGGTCCTCTTCCCGTGTGAGCCGCGCCCCCTCCCAGTGCCGCGCCCCCTCCAGAATCGTTCTTCACTCCTCACGACCCCCGCTACGCGGGAGCCGCTCGCCAAGAGGTTTCTTTTGCCCTGTGCTCGTTTCACGCCGCTACAGGAGTAGCTGTGAAGACTTTCCTCAGCCTGTTTGCTTCCAACTGGGAGGAGGAGACCAACTGTCCGGCCGCAGAGGAGGCGAGAGGCGCGGCTCCGGGACTGCGAGGACCAGCATCCACCACCACCAGCTGGGTCCTCTTCCCGTGTGAGCCGCGCCCCCTCCCAGTGCCGCGCCCCCTCCAGAATCGTTCTTCACTCCTCGCGGCCCCCGATACACGGGTGCCGCTCGCCAAGAGGTTTCTTTTGCCCTGTGCTCGTTTCACGCCGCTACAGGAGTAGCTGTGAAGACTTTCCTCAGCCTGTTTGCTTCCAACTGGGAGGAGGAGACCAACTGTCCGGCCGCAGAGGAGGCGAGAGGCGCGGCTCTGGGACTGCGAGGACCAGCATCCACCACCACCAGCTGGGTCCTCTTCCCGTGTGAGCCGCGCCCCCCCCCAGTGCCGCGCCCCCTCCAGAATCGTTCTTCACTCCTCGCGGCCCCCGCTACGCGGGCGCCGCTCGCCAAGAGGTTTCTTTTGCCCTGTGCTCGTTTCACGCCGCTACAGGAGTAGCTGTGAAGACTTTACTCAGCCTGTTTGCTGTTGGAGGCGAGAGGCGCGGCTCCGGGACTGCGAGGACCAGCATCCACCACCACCAGCTGGGTCCTCTTCCCGTGTGAGCCGCGCCCCCTCCCAGTGCCGCGCCCCCTCTCCCACATTAGGAACATAAGCAAGGTTACTAACGCGCACCGCGGGACGTGCGCGGGTCGCAGCCCGGGGCGAAGCCCGGGCCAAGGGTGGGCCCGTTGTTGCCCGTTAGTGCCCGGTAGAGTCCGGTCCGGCCCACTCCCCTTGGTTCTCATTGTTAAACCTTTCCACCTCACAGCGCACAGGGTCATCTCACATGTCTACCATGCCTGGTAGAACCAGAAGTAAAACTAAAACCAAAACCAAAACAGCCCTGGCTGTAGCTCAATTAACCGGACCAATAGACCAATTTATCTCACGGACCAACGAGGTAATCGATCACAGTATCTCTCTTCTAGAACGAAGAGTGTCACTGGACCTCATGAACGCAAAACGCTCGTCCTTGGGCCTTCTAGCAACTGCAGTTTCCCCTATCCAGCAATCCCTACCAATTTCTTCCCTTTCCGTGTCTGTGACTGTTGCTGACATCAATACAGTCCCTTCCACAGTTGACTTATCTGTAACCCAACTCGATTCTGATTCGCCATCATCAGATGACTTAGAAGCAACTCCCGACTTAGTAGCCTGTCAATCACTCGAAGGGTCAGATACCAACATAGATATCTACCTCCGAGGAGTAAGGGAAGGAGCCATTCCCAAACAAGGTAGTACAAATCCATCTGATAACGCAGTACTTCCTGTTATCCCTACAGGATATGAGAGGGAGCCTGGGAGGGATCAATCTAAACAGTCAACAAAACTCGCACAACTTACGACAATAACCCCAATAGAAACTAACCTCTTACTCCCCACTATCCCCACCGAGATTATAGATAACCCCTGTAAAACGACTTCTCACATACTAACCTCAATCAAAGACCTTCTGTCTCACCAGTTGCAACCCATACAAATAAGTATAAGAAACCTGGAAGCCCAACTGGCAATTTTATCTTCCACGCATCTTAATACAAACTCACATTCTGCTAAGAAAGGGTCAAGAAACGTTATTCAGCCCTCAAAATCACCTCTCCAACCGCAACCAATCATAGCAACAAAACAACCAGTCCTGATCATTCCACCGTCTCAAAATCTCAAACAAAACGTCCGCGTGCAAAACCCGCAATACGCAATGCAGAGTGCACAAAAGGCTAAAATATCCTCGGAGCTGCCCCAATATACGTCCAGTACAGGTTTGGCAAAACCAGGAACAACAGGGAACACATCAGGCAACGTAACCACAAATCACACTATAAATAAATCGACACCCGCACCTTCCAAATCAACGGTCATACCCCAGTTGCTATCCAAAAAGACCCCAAAAAAGACACCAGCAGTCAGGCGTCCAGTTCATCTGCCGCCAGAGGCTACTCCCTATACAATTATTCTTACTGGTGTACCTGAACTAATGGAAGGTACGTCAGAAACTACTTGGTCACTTAAAAATAAGGTCATGCAATGGCTAAGTATCAACAGGCCACTAGAGCCTCACCACTCCGGAAGGATCTCTACAGTCCGCAGAGTAGTATGGGTAGGTGAAGTACCTAAGTCGACCCGTGGAGACTGTGTTATAGTAACATGCAGAGATCCTTCTACCGTGGAACACATTTGCTCCTGGCCCTCACTGGAGAAAAAAGGTGGAATAGACGCCCAACACCTTTCCTTCTTCTATCCGCCATTGAACTCACATCAATATATCCCAGCCTGGAATTGGCACCATCTCAAAGAAGATCAGTGGAAACAGGTGGGATATACCTACGACCATGGAACCAGAAACAGATCTAGAGACTGGCAAAGGCAGCCCTGGCAAAGCAGACCCTATCATTCACAGGAGGGCTGGCAGGGTTTTCCAACAAGAAACCGCTTCGACTGCCTAGAGATGGTGGATTGACCGTTAAGGTCCCAACCAAAGAGTAAAAACATCAATACCACTCCCCCTCTAGTAAACTCTGGACACCAACCACTCTCATGTAAATCCGGAACCCAAGCAAAACAAATTCTCCTTACTTACCAAAACTCTAAGCTAGCGATTATGGTAGACACCTCTTACATCTCAACCAACGGCGCGACGACTAGAGCTTCCGTTTCCACTAGGCATGGGATTGATCCAAATTCCCATCAACTGAATTCCCATCAACCAAACGTTCCGAAAGATCCAACTAACCCTTCTCTGATCCTGATAGAGATTCCGACAGTGAACCCTTTGAGGGAAGCCCCTGTTCCGCACGTATCCCTTGTCTCCAACAAATTGAACCTTTCCATTATGTACTGGAACGTCGCAGGACTGTCCTCCAAAATAACATCAGAGTCATGGCTCGATACAGTAAGGGAACACCAGATACTCTGCCTCCAAGAAACATGGTGCACAACCCCAAAACATCTAACGGGATACAAAACCTTCTTCTCCCCAGCAGTGTAGGGAGTCATGGGCAGGCCAAAGGGGGGTCTCACGATCTACGTTGCTAACACTCTCCCCTGTACATCCACAAAAATGTTAAAAGAATCCTCGACTTACCAAATTATGCAGACAAACCTTACAAACAACTGTACCTATACTCTCATCAACTATTACAATAATTCTGGTACATTGGACTGTCTGTCAACCCTAGCAGAGATTGCCACATTCCTAACAACTCTGCAAAATGACTCTAACCGAAACACAGCACACCTAATATGGGGTGGCGATTTTAACCTCCCTCTGTGTCCCAACCACAAAAGAGGAATCTGTGGATTGCAAAATGAACTTGGAAATCCCATGCCCCATTTTGCCCACTCGATAGGTGGAAACAAACTAAATGAGATTATATTCTCTTTAGACCTGGACTTTGCAAATGAATTAGTAGAGCCACAGCATGACTTTTTGCCAACCTTTCATGGAAGAGGCTTCTTAACAACTATAGATTATATACTGTCCTCCCATTCACTTAAGGGGCAACTAACAAACTTTCTAACTGGGACAAATGTAATGAGCGACCACTATCCACTCAGTGTAAGAATCACCTCGAAATTGGTAAATGCACACCCTGTAACATCAAGTCTTTTAAACCAGCAGTCACTAAACATGAATAAACTGAATGGCTACAAGGTCAAATGGGCCAAGATTGACCCGGTGGAGATGACAGAGAGGATCCTTGAAAAATCTAACCAATGGATACTGGAATGCATGTCCTCAGAGACGCCACCTCAAACAATCATTAATAGCTTCCACAATATCCAAGAAACAATAACTAATGAACTCTTTGTCAAGCTAAAGAACAATAAGCCCTCTACTATGAGATGGTTCGATACAGCTTGTCGGAAGGCTCTTTCAACCCTAAAAGAAGCCTTGCACAGACCTACAAGAGACCATGTGGAAATTTCTAATCTAAGAAAATCATATAACCTAGCCAGAAGGGAACGTAAAAAACAAATCAAACAAGAACTATGGTCACAACTGCATGACAGTAGCCAAAGGAAGGATAGTGCCTCATTTTGGCAAGTAATAAGATCCCCTTTTTTGGCCGACACTACTGAAGGAAAACACCTAGATGTGGCAGTAACTGAAGAAGACTGGGTCACGCATTTTCCCAAAATTTTTGGTCCATCTTCCGAAGTAGCAGCAGATATTGGCCCAGAAACAAGTGAAGTCCACATATCAAAGAATAACACCTACCCGATAAATATTAATTTCCAACTTAGCGAAGTTATCAAAGCAATCAAGGCATCGAAATCAGGCAAGGCTCCGGGCCCGGACGGAGTTCCAATGGACATCTTTCTCCATAATACAGAATTCTGGTCACCGATAATCACCCGGGTTATGGCAGCAGTAACCTCGGTTGGGCTTTTTCAGTCATGGTCGACATCAACCCTTTTACCCATCTTCAAAAAAGGCGACCGTAACGACCCAGCCTGTTACAGGCCAATCTCCCTTCTGGATTCCATGGGCAAAATTGCAGGTCGAGTGCTCCTGGACCGTTTACAATCTTGGGCCCAGGAAAACAACATCATAACCGACCTGCAATACGGCTTCCAGAAGGGGCTTGGGACCGTGGAACAGGCCCTCAACCATGCCCTTCTGACCGGGAAATATGTTGGCGCCAAAGGAGGTAACATCTTCCTCGTCTATGTCGACCTGAGTGCGGCATTTGATTGCGTCCAACATGGGAAACTCTGGGAAATACTCAGTGACCTTGGAGTCGACCCCTCATTAATAGTTTTTTTACGTGAACTCTATTCGAATGCCTCAGGGCGAGTAAGATTTGGTACCAACGGCGAGCTGTCCCGCTCATTCCCAATAACAAAGGGAGTTAGACAGGGTTGTGTACTGGCTCCCTTCCTGTTCAATATTTACACCAATGGACTAGAGCAGGCTATGCTGGAAGGGAGCCAGGACTTACCCCAGATAGACCACCGTCCGATACCTACACTGTTATACGCCGACGATTCAGTCATCTTAGCCCGCACTTCAGAAACAAATTAACAAATACGGCAGCTTCATGGACTCACTTGGCCTCAAAATAAATATAAAGAAAACCTTCACAATGCACATTGGCCCCAGGGTTAAAAACCATAGATCGATAATGGTGGATAACACGAAGTTGGAAAAAACCTCAGTTTACCCCTATTTAGGAATTCTGGTGGACGACGCGTTAAATTGGCGTCAAGCTACTACCGCCAGAAACCTTCACTTTCGTCGCGCAACATCGGCCTTGATCTCATTCTCGAGGAAAATGGGGAAACCTGCGCCACTGGAACTTCTGAAAATATACTACGCCAAGTGTCACAGTGTGGCTACTTACGGAGCAGGCGTATGGGGATACGGCCATATAGACCACCTACAAATAATGGAGAATGGCTTTATTAAATATGTTCTAGCCCTCCCGCAAAGTTCCCCGCTCCTTGCCTCGCACTGTGAGCTCGGCATGGAATATATTACAGACACCATTCGCTCTCAACCCGTCTTACTGTGGCAACGTGTATGGACTAAACCCGAGTGTCACTTAACCCGTTCCCTCATTACAGACTGTTTAGCGTTATCTAATTGGCATAAGATCCCATGGCTTGCTTACGTACAGAACTTTTTTAACGACCTTGGTTGCAAGTCCTACTTTGAAGATCCTGCCTCGATCGAAGATATCTCCAGGAAACACTTAAAATCAATGTGCTTGGCACACCTGAGAGAGCTTCGTAACCAAGCTGAGATCATAAAATCTTCAAATGAACATATCTGTGCAGTACAACTTTTCAAAGGCATGCAACCATATCTGTCCTACTTTTTGTCAAACCATGAGAAATTCCTATTAACAAGATTCCGTTTTAATACCTTTTTTCGTTTAGTCTCTTTTCCGGAAACTCATAACTGGTCCCGCAACCTGTTGAACTGTCCATGCGATGGAATTTCTCCACAGACAACGATCCATGTTACCCTGTTCTGTAAATACTACAAATCTCCACGCAAATCCTGGATTATTCCACTTCTTCGATCCAGTGGCCACAGACACTGTTATTCTGCATTTCTTTTTTTGCAGTCCTTGAATACCCCACACAAAGCTAAATTCATAGTGACTTTCCTTAAAGCAACCATCACAATACGCCAAAAAATTTTAAACTAACCAGAAACATTTAAATTGTAAATTTCTATAAACTATGTCTTTTTTTACTCTGTTTTTCTTCTTTAAACTTATGCTTATGTTGAAAACTGTTTTACTATGTACTTTTTATGATTATACAAATGATAATCGAATAAAAGTTATTGAATTGAATAGTCATACTATTCATAATTATTCACTAATTGTTTCTAAAAAGCTATAAAACATACTATATATTTTCCTAACATTTATAACACAAAATAAATACAAACATACATTTTATAATACATAAACAATGTTTCGAACAACTAAACATTTCTTACTGCAAATTATATATATTCCTCCACTTTAAAAATATAAAGATAACATTACCTATACTAAATAAGGCCTTACACATTAAATAAACGTTAATTGGTGTCACCCATATAAGGAAAGCAATTAGCATAACAGGTTACAAAATTCAAATCCACAAATTAAAACAGACTATCAATTTAAACAACCAATCCTACTTCAGAAACTATTAGACTAATACTATATAAACAAGATTACAGCAAACTAAAAATGCAGCCTAAATCTCCTAACTAAAGGAAGACGAAACTCTGCAGGATTTCTGAAAGAAAACGTATTGACTTCAACATAAAGACAGCTACACCTATCTAAAGTAAGTACTACTACATTATTTTCCATCGAAAATGTAACTCTCAAACCTCACACCTATGTTTAAAAGCCAAATACCTAAAATATATGTTTTTTTTAAACTATTTATCCTACAGACAAAAAGAAAATACAGAAGACCTAGACAACACCTGGACATCAAAAGTTAAATATAAATAAGTAAGTATATAATTTAAATGTAACTTCGACATTTAATAGATAGGTAACTAAATAGAAACTAGCTAAAAACCTCTACCAAAATATCATAAATAGTTATAAAATATTTGTACACATTTTCTCAACTTCCACAGGTACAAAAATATATACACAGAAAATAACAGTTTGAAGAACATCAACACCTGAAAAGAACTACTTGAAATCATAAAAAGATTTACAGGTAAATCAGAAATGTGTTAAACTGTATTATTAGAATACAACATAATTTTTTCAAAAAATGTAATGACATTCTCTTTTAATTACCTCCTAGCACTACAATACAAGCATGACTGAAGGAGCTAAATTCATTTATTCACAAAAAGGGAAAATGCTTCTTTGTTACATGGGATATGTCTACATTCAAGAGAAACAAAAAGATTTGAAAGTTTTTTGGAAGTGTACGAAATATTATGCCAACAAATGTTATGGTAGAGCTATAACTCAGGAAACTACTGTTACTTATACTAAGGAACATAATCACCCACCCAATGTAACAGAAATAGAGATTAGACAAATGCTAGATTCCCTTAAAGAAGCTAGTACTAGTACTGATCAACCAACAACTGCTATTCTGAAACACCATTTAAGTGTACTTCCCCAACATGCTTCTAGCCGATTACCATCTATCGAATCCCTTAAAAGAACTATAGCTAGACAAAAAAGAGCAACATGCACTACTCCTCCCACACCAACAACTTTTGAAGAAGTGCAAATTCCCCCTGAACTCTCTGTAACTCACAATAAAGATGATTTTATACTCTATGACAACAAATCTGAAGATAAAAGAATTATACTGTTTGCCACAGCAAACAACATGACTAAACTTACCCAATGCCAAACTTGGATGATGGACGGTACTTTTTCTGTATGCCCCAAACCTTTTTATCAATTATACACTATCCATGGTCATTTCCAAAATGCTAATATTCCATTCCTTTATGCCCTTCTACCAAACAAACAGCAAGCTACCTATCAAGAAATACTAACTGAAGTCAAGCAACATACTAACAACTATTTTCCACAAAAAATGACTTTGAAAAAGCAATGATAAACAGCATCCTTAAAACATACCCACACACAGCAATACAAGGTTGCTATTACCATTTTAACCAATGTATCTGGCGACATCTACAACAATCTACCTTGAGTATCCAATACGCCACTGATAGCACTTTTGCTTATCAAATAAAAAAACTCATCGCCCTAGCCTATGTTCCACTGACAGATGTAACTGAGCACTATAACTTGTTAATAGACAGCCCTTACTATAAAAGAAACGAAGAAAGACTAAGCCCTATGCTTGACTACTTCGAAGACACATGGGTAGGAAGGCTACACAGATCAGGCCATAGAAGACAACCCAAATACCAAATAGCTTGGTGGAATGTCTACCTTAGCACACTAAATAAGGAAGCAAAAACAAACAATGCAGTTGAAGGATGGCACAATGCCTTCCAAGCAACTACAGGCCGAGGAACGCCTACCCTTCACAAATTAATACAATCCTTACAAAAAGAACAGAGTTACCAGGTGTGAGAAGTTGGCCTGATATGCAGTGCTCACTATTCTAGTGATCACTATGTATCAGTCCAAACAATCCTTATTGATGATTGGTTGTAAGTCAACCTTATAGACCAGCTATCCTAGTAGCATGGATACGAGCAGTCTAAGGCTAAGACTCTAGAGGGCGTGTTAAACCAGCTGTTTTACCATCACATTACCCCTTGAACACCCAGTGAAAGGACACCACACAAGTTGTTATGAAAATAAATGTATATTTATTTCTAACAAGTCTACCCTGAACTCTTTATGAGTCAGGGAGCTAAGCACAATACAAAACTCTTAAGAAAATACTTTAAGTCGCACAATTTACACAAATGCCCTAGGGGCACGAAAAACCATATACACAGTAAGTGGAATGCGAACTTGCTAGCAGGTAAGTAATACGTTTCTAGACTTAGGAATCGCTAGGCCTACAATCCTAAACACTGGGATTAGAAGCAGGAAGCCTGTGGACGTCGTGTGCAGAGTGGGAACTCTCACGCGTAAGGCGGGAAAAAGTCTATGGAGGCTAGCAGTTGCAAAGTTACTGTTCTCGGGCGAACCCGACTAGGTGGATCAAAAACGGGAGTGGATCCGAACACTTAGGGTGTTGGACTATGCTGGAGCACCGGAGTACTCAGGTTACCTAGCCCAGGGGCTGCGGCTGCATAGGGTTGAAGTTGCGTCGGAAACCCTCGTTGAAGATCCAGGAGCCTGAAGAAAGAGTTGCTGGCAGGCGGCCAGTGAAGGAGTTCGTGGTGATCCAAGCCTGGATCAGGGAAGAAGAAACCTGTAAGCAGAGGGGACCAAGTTCTGAATCACTAGCCAGTGATTTGAGTGGGCACCAGGATGGCACCGGACGAAGTCACCTCGACCAGGTGAGTGGGCGCTGCTGGGCTCTGCAGTCTCTCGGACCAGGAGGCGTTGTCGGCGACCAGGATGGAGGTGCGAGCTGTCCCACGAAGGTACTTGCTGTCGACGTCGCTGGACCCAGGATTGGGGCAACAAGTCTTGGCAAATTCAAGGCCCACGCGGTGGACCTAAAATGGCGTCTTGGGTGGACCAGGAGGGTCCAGGGTGCTCCTCTTTTGGAGGGGAGCAAGGGCTAGTCAGGAGCAACCAGACCAGCAGTAGTTGTCGTCGTGAAGCATCGTAAAAGGGCCACTAGCCAACGGGCAAGTGACCGGGACAACGCGGTGATCAGCAAAGAGCAGAAGGGCCCCGCGCAGATCTCGTGGATGCAGGGGGGCTGGACTTCGGTGCTGGAGCTGCTCAGGGTCGGGGCTTCTCTTACCCCAAAGCACTCGGTCGAGGGTCACTCGGTGGTCGTGCTGGACAAGCGTCGTGCAGTTCTGAAGATGGCCGGTCCCTCGAGGTCTCGTCGCACCCACGGATCACAGCTGGGCTGATGATGTAGGTTGAGGTCAGAGGTGCCAGGGAAGCCAGTTCTCGTCGTGCTGGAGCAGTCTTGATCCGAAGGAGAGACTGGCAACAAACCGCGATGCTTGGTTGGTGCCTGCTGCTGCAGGGTGACTACTCCTTAGTCACAAGGGAGAATCTTGGGAAGAAGTCTTGAGTTCCTTTCGTGGAAAGTAGTTTCAGGATTCAAAGATGATCTAATTTGGAAGGGGGCCTGCTCCTACCTTTATCCTGAAAAAGGGGGCTGGCACGCGACTAAGTCCTGCCCTATGGGTGGGACCAGGTGGGGGGTGGTTACACCCCTCTCCTTTGGCGGGCTTTTCCCCAGCTCAGGGTCTGGTGTGCCCCTGGAACTGGTTCAAGCCGGCCTATGCACAGTGAGCACCGGGGTGCCACTTGCAGTCACCTTCCTCTAAAGCCCTGCCTACCAAGAATACACAAAACCCTGTCTGGGACGGTGCTGGCACTGCCCCTGGCAGGAAACCCTTTGTCCTTGCCTCCTGCTCTGGGAGGACTCCCAGCAGCAGGAGGGCAGACTTGTGTCTCGGTGGCAGCATCCATTTTGTGGAGCTAAAGCTCTGTCTGACTGTAACCGGGGTTATAGGTTACATACATGTTGTGTCCCTCTAGAAGGGTGGAATGCTAACCCCGTCGCCAGAATTGGCGAGGGGTTAGTATTCCAATTCGTATGACACCTTACTCGACATGTTTTGATAAAGCGATACCAGAGTTGGCATATAACCGCGAGGATTATAATGCACTTAAGAGTATATGGTATGCGATATCATGGGAACGGCTAAGGGATAGATCCCGAAAGCCGCAGACAGGCTCAGCTCATGCCAGAGCACCATCTCACACGATTCCACGCACTCTGCCTTCAGGATTGTCAAGGCCTGCCATAGGAGTGACTGATAGGAGATCTGTGTGCCCATTTTAGGGTTAGATATAGGTATACTATATCTAAAGCAAAGGGTGATTACACCACCTTGCCCCAGCTGTCGTGCAGCCAGTTGTGTCAGATTTGGATGGCCAGCCAGGGGTGGCATAATACATGCTGCAGCCCCTGGTAGGCCCTGGGTACACCTATGCCCTGGGTACCTAAGGTACACTGTACAGGGACTGATAAGGTGACTCAGTATCCAATTAGTTATGTACCTAAGGTACATGGAATCCATTTTACAGAGAGAGCAGTAGGCCTGGGGTCCTGAATAGCAGGGCCCCAGGTCAACTAAGTCAGAAAACCAGCAAAACACCAGGCAAAAAGTTGGGGGCAACGATAGTCAGGGATCTACCTTCCTACACCAGGAGCTCCGAATGGAGCAATCAGTAACTTTGATCGGACCTAAACTCACCAAAGAAAGGAAAAAAATGTATAACACACTCCAAAGTCAAGTTACCCTCTATCCAACGAGCAAAGGACTAGACTATCTATCAATGATTGCAAAAACTATTCTTTAAAACATAACATAACTATACACGTTACATTAAGCATTTTTTGGGGAAATTCCTTGATTTTTACATGTAACAATTTGCAATTAAATTATCAAATACATAATATTAACATATATAAAATGTATTTAGATAATGTATTTACAAAATGTTACATACAACGTAACTAAAGCAAAATTTAAAACAGTTTCCCCACCCATAAAAAGTTTTGTAAATACTTACATTTCTGTTGCACCTTCAAACGTAATCCAATTCCAAGCAATCCATACGACACCATTGCAAAAACCCATACAATCCATGGAAGCCCAAAAAAAATGAAAAAATACAAGCAAATCCATAGCGACTCCTCTCCAATGTAATACACACGATATACCATTGAAAACCCGAAAATAGTAATTTAAAAAAAAAACGCTCCTGGAAAACTTGTAAACCAAAATATTTGTGTGCAAAAATAAGAGTATATAATACTCGTCACACAACTCTGATCGAAAAAGAAGGACCTCCTCAAAAACAGTAAAACGCGACGATAACCTTGAAAAAATAAAATACATACCCACCCACACAAAAACACCCATACATATATAAAAAAACATATTTATACACCAAACATATTATCTTTGTAACATTTAAACATATTAGCTCACGGCACACACCTACAACTAAAACGCGGTAAAAATAAAATATCGTACACTCTACCTAACACCGAAAACACAATCTTCTCTTAATAACCCTATCTACATAAACTTAAACACACCACACATACACTAACACTAACTTCATTAACTTCTAAAATACAATTAAAACAAACTTACCCTCTCTAACGCGAAGCAGCATCCAACCGCGATCTGTTGAAGCACCAAATAAGCCTAAATAACATTACGCGGTTAAAAAGTAGTCCCTGTATACAGCAAAAACCTCTTTAATTTCTATATTCCAACACTTTAAAAAAATACACTGAGTATTATATTAAGTGTAAATAATTATTTAAATTGTAGAAAATTATTTCTTAAATATTCATTACTTTCAAATAATTATTCAACTGTTATCTGTTACTTTAAATAATATTTTATTATTTATATATACATTTAGAAAATAATCTATATGTTAAACACATTTGAATATATAACCTTGTTACAAATCATTTGTTTATAAAAATAGCTAATATTAGTTTAAACATTATGTATGTATATAAAAATGTATGTGTGTTTATCTATGTAAAAATTAATATTATAAATATGTTCAATATTCATAATATTAATTTGTAAAAAAAATATGATTACTTTGTAAAAAACAAAAATGTTACTGTTATAAAACAAATATACATATTTATCTATGACAATATATTCAATGTCTATGTGAATAAAATAATTGTTATTAAATGAAAAGTACATATTACCAATTTGTTTCTTTAACTATTTAAATTACAATATATGTGAATAAACATAAAATTATTTAAATATCATTTATTTGTTAAAAACATATATATGCACTTCATATATTTTGTTGGATAATAAAAACTGTTTACTTACAATTTTCAATAGAAATAAAAAATACATCTCTACTTACAATTTATTTTTTATATGTTAATAAACTGTTTTTCATTTATTCCATTTAACCCTGTGTATGTTTCCTTCTTTATTATTCTATATAAATATTAATTACATATGAAATTTTCTATTTAAAAATGCATTTTAAATTTTAATAATTTTAAAAATGTATTTATCTTTTACCTACTACAATAACAATAATTATAATGAATACAACATTTTTCTATGTAATTTTAAAACTTTATTATAGTATCCTACCAATAATAATTATTTGTATTAAAAATGTTTTCTTATTTCCACTGCATCAATTATACACTCACTAAACCATACTACACATTAAAACCATACAAATTACAATTCCCACTTCACCAATTGTAAACTCATGGAAGGTGCTGGACACTGAACCCATACTAATTACTATTCCAGCTCCACCAAGTATAAACGTAATTTTTACCCTGTACCCCTGTACCCAAAAACCCCAAACTGACCCTGAACCCTAAAAATACCCCTTTACCCAAAAACAGAAAACTGACCCTGAACCCTAAAAATACCCCTTTACCCTAAAACCCAAAACTGACCCTGAACCCTAAAAATACCCCTTTACCCAAAAACTGAAAACTGACCCTGAATCCAAAAAATACCCCTTTCCCCAGAAACTGAAAACTGACCCTGAACCCTAAAAATACCCCTTTACCCAAAAACTGAAAACTGACCCTGAACCCTAAAAATACCCCTTTACCCAAAAACTGAAAACTGACCCTGAACCCTAAAAATACCCCTTTACCCAAAAACCCCAAACTGACCCTGAACCCTAAAAATACCCCTTTACCCAAAAACTGAAAACTGACCCTGAACCCTAAAAATACCCCTTTACCCAAAAACTGAAAACTGACCCTGAACCCTACAAATACCCCTTTACCCAAAAACTGAAAACTGACCCTGAACCCTAAAAATACCCCTTTACCCAAAAACTGAAAACTTACCATGAACCCTAAAAATACCCCTTTACCCAAAAACTGAAAACTGACCCTGAACCCTAAAAATACCCCTTTACCCAAAAACTGAAAACTGACCCTGAACCCCAAAAATACCCCTTTACCCAAAAACTGAAAACTGACCCTGAACCCTAAAAATACCCCTTTACCCAAAAACCCAAAACTGACCCTGAACCCTAAAAATACCCCTTTACCCAAAAACCCAAAACCTATAACATTTTAAATATAATTATATACTTACCAATACTTACGTTGTAATGGTATGCGTTGTAAAAGTACCTGCGTTGTAAAAACATTCGTTGTAAATACATGCGTTGTAATGGTATTTGCGTTGTAAAATTTTCGTTGTAATGGTAGTGCGTTGTAAAAGTTGCGTGGTAAACGTTGTATACCTTTAATAAATAATATTATTTCATTATTTATTAATAAATTACTTCCCACTCTATTCCCCTATAAACCCACAACCCGCTACAGGAAATAAAAAATGTATTTAACATAATTAGCAATTAATCAATTAAATTAAATTATTTTCCAATTAAATTTTAAATAATCAACAAATATTTTTTAATTAACAATTAATTAAATATTACTACCAATTAATAAATTTACATATTTAATTAATTATAATTAAATTACTTCCCACCCTATTCCCCTATAAACCCACAACCCGCTACATGATATAAATTATTTAAATTAGCATAATTAGCAATTAATCAATTAAATTAAATTAATTACCAATTCAATTTTATATAAATACATTTTTTTATTTAATTAACAATTAATTAAATATTACTACCAAATAATAAATGTATATATTTAATTAATTATAACTAAATTACTTCCCACCCTATTCCCCTAAAAACCCACTACCCGCTCCTAGAAATTATTATACTATTTGAATTATTTTTTATAATTATTAATTTTTTATAAATTTAATTTCAATATGAATAAATAAAAAAAGAACATATATTTTAACAATAAATGTTGTAATACAAAAATAAAACTGTACATTTAAATATTCGAGATTATTTATATCGATATTATTAGTCGATATTATGACAGTCGATATCATGACTGTCGATAGCACAACTTTCGATATTCTTAAAACCTATATTTTGACTTTCGATATTTTTAAACTACTAGAAAAAACGATATTTTTTACTATCGATATTACTTCCTCGACATTAATGCCATCTCGATATTTTTTAACATACATGACAATCGATAATAAATACATCGATATTACTTACCTCGACATTAATGCCATCTCGATATTCTAGAGTCGATATTATGTCCATTCGAAAATAAAAACTCGATATTTAGACTGCACACCAGAGGCATACTGACCTCAGTCCTATGCCACAACTGTAGTGTATAATATTCCAATGTGCAGAGCCTATAAGGGAAATAGGAACTACACTACAGGGTTTTTAGTGAGAGGGTGCCCCTGCATGAGCAGAGCCCCTCTGACGCCTTCGGAGACCATTCTCCCAGGTTGTCTGTGACTCAGCCGGACATATAGGTAGAGGTGCAATATAACCTCGTGTTAAATGCTATCTCAAAAACGGCTGCACAGAAACATACCTTGGAATCATACCTCCACAATGGTAACCGGTGTGGGAGGTATGATTTCACCCTTGAGAAGCAAGCTTCATGGGGTCACTGGTCTAACCGGTGCCAGCCTTCTTGACCCTGGCCGCACAAAATGGATGCTGCTGTAGTGTAGTGTAGTGTAGCTCCTATAGTACCCTTAAATCAGGACCTGCGCTGTTTGCGGATAACATGTACTGTGGGTCTGGTGGCATACTGACTCTGTACACCCCGATGAATATGTTAGCCAATGTTTTGTATTAGCTAGCTCACAGAGCCATAGAATCTCCTATTATCAGAGAGATTTGCTTTTGGCAACCTTAGAACACAACAAACCCTGGTTCCTCAGATTCGTGGAAACAATATACTACTTTTCACCCAGTCACTTGTGCTTGCTTGTTTTGCTCTCAGAGAGATACACAGAAGAAATAGTTGGTCGTGTTTACAATAATAATGTATTGTTCCGTTGTACTTCTCATATAAAATAAATGTGCTGCTACAACTGTGACACAGTAGCAGAGATATAGAACCAGCAGTACAGTGAATAAAAATGAACAGTATTGTTCTACCATTTTTCAATAGTCATGAACTCATACATGAAAATAAAATACATTTATAAAATAAAGTGCGTACTCCTAAGATGCCTGCCTAGATGTACCTAAATGTACCTAGCATGTTAGTAAGTGCGAAAAGAGCCTAAGCCTAAGAGTCTAAGAGCCAAAAGTACCACTAGGATTTAGTCAAACCCAATTATCTGAATAGTGAGAGTGTGGGACTTCGTCCTGCACTTGAGTTGGACACCCCGCAAGGAATAGTGAGACCACTGTCAGCTGGAGCGATTGCATGTCGGAGCCGCAGCACCTCTGGTTACTGTGTCGGCCTTGAAGTCTCGGTTCCCTCCTGACTACTGATAGCAAGAGGTGCTGTTTTTATATAGTCTATGTGCGTGTGTTACCCATTGTTCAGTATGAGGATGGTGTTGGGGATTACACCTTGTGTGCCGATGGGAGAGGTGAATTATACCTCCTGGAGAGTGTACTCATAAATTATTCATATGTGCTAAGGATGATGTCTTAGCTATATCGATTAGGAAAAACTCACACGCTGCATGGAACTAGGTGAAAGTTTTAGTGCATAAAAGGCTACAGTCCTTATAAGGCGTTATGTCCCTATAAGACATTCTCTCCTTATTTGGAGTTATGTCCTTATAAGGCTCCTTCATATGAAATGACGGGGAGATGATGTAGGGAAAGTGTACAATGTTCCCTGGACATATATCAGGATACCGATATGAAATATAACACCCACTCCACCTAATACTTAACAATAATAATACACATTTGAGATACACATTTATAACGGTGTCAGTGCATAAAATTATCAAGTATTAATGTTAAAAAAATTATAATGATTAGTGGAAGGAGCGTCGTATTCACAAAAAATCTTCAGTCCAATACTGTAGTCCAAAGTTTTATTATCCAAAAATTAGTCCAACATCAAATCAATTTCCAACAGAACAAGTGTTCAATCAAATGTACATTCCAAGACAAAATTCTATCCGAATCAATGCTTCTTGGGGCACAAAGATATAAAAACTTAGAACAGCCTACGCATTTCGTCCAGTATGGACATCATCATGGTTCAAAAACATTCCAGCTCAATTGTGCGGTGGCCTGTGGCCTATATGTCTACCCAGGATATCTATTCTTCACCGCGCTCACCAAAATTGTCAGTGTCTTTCCTTTCTGAATCTTCTATCATTCAAAAACGTCCCATTCAGTTCTGGCCTGAGTATCCGAGCGTATCTTATTCCAAATCTTCAAACTCTTACCAAGTGAAATCACGTCCATCGAGTCCCAGGCCGGCGACAATGGGTCGGTATACATCCACTTAAAAAAATTATTTAATAGAAGTTTAAAACACTAGGAAAAATGCTCTGTGTGAAGTTTGACATTGTAGTAAAGTTCTGCAAATCACAGTTCTATATCAGTTCAATCACACAAGTTGAACTACTGCAAGCGTACTTAGAAGGCCATGTTTTGTTATCAAAAGTGTCAATTTGAAAAAATTATTTTGCGAAAAAGGGAAAGAAAAACTGAATTCGTTCCCAGCACACGGTGAGCCAGATTCAGATTATATGTCCTGACCGGGAGACATAACATTGTCGCTGCCTGCTGCCGTAGTGGACAAACATTGTAGTACCTTGCATAGCATGTCTAGAGTGCAGAGATGAAAGTCAGTGCTGCCAACAGCTGTTGGAGAGGCAGCCAGTGCTGTAGTTGATACCTCGGTGCCTAGGGTGGAACTGAAATCCAACTCAGTTAAGGGCACCTTCGGATCCCTGAGGAATGCATGTGTTAAGATGGGAATACACTGAGAACAGAAACGAGCATTGGACTGCAGTGGTTCCAGTCTGGAGTCTAAGTCCGCTGGCATCTCCGTTAGTGGTGTCAGACAGATGTCCAACTCGCATTCTCCTCCGCAAAGCAGGCATTGGAAAACAGGTACAATGCAGTCTTCGAAGACGGGTCTCAATGACAGGAACCAAGAAGCACTTAGTTCTCGAAGGCGAGGTGCACCCAGATGTTGTACCATGCGCTCACGGTAATATCTTTCCAGGAGAGCTTTTGCAATCTCGCTGGCTGATGGTCCGTCCATTGCGTAGCACTTAAAGAACAATCAGGATTCCAGCAATAGCAAGCAGGATCAGAGGTAGACCCCCAAAAATGCTTCCAAATACGGAGTGTATAAAGTTAGGAATAGCACCGAGGATGGTCTGGAAGGTGTTAAGGATTCCTGACTCTACGGTCTTAAATAGGTGTACAATACCGCTCGTATCTGACATATTAACGATACGACCCATCATTTCTATGAAATGTCGTGGGCAGTTAGTACACATTAGCGCCTGTATCTCTGTCGAGGTCCTTGCAACTTGAAGTTCAAAGGTTTCTCGAGTGGATAACACTGATTCCCCTGAGCAATATTTGATTGGGCATACTTACCCAGTCACCAATGCTGACAGTGTTACCACTAACCATTTTATTTTATTTATAGCATTTATAAAGTGCCTGACTCACCCCAAATGGGGAATCTCCATGATGAGGACAACTAGCGGAACAACACACTAAAAGCATGCGATACTAGAAAAGCTGGGTCTTAAGCTTTTTCCTAAATGCCAAATAATTTGTATTTAGGCGAAGTTCCAGGGGCAATTGGTTCCATAATGTAGGGGCAATGTAGGAGAATGATTTTCCTCCTAATTTGGTTTGCTTAATTCGAGGGTCGACAAGCAAGCCTTTTCCCTCAGAATGAAGTCTAGGAGCTGGATTGTATTTAATAGTTTTTCAGCTAGATATGTAGGGCCCATATGACTGAGTCCTTTGAACACTAGGCAGCACACTTTAAAGTGAATTCTCTTCCGAATAGGAAGCCAGTGTAAGCTGTGTAGCAAGGGGAGAGAAGGGGCACGATAGGGAGCACTGGTCACCAGGCGTGCTGCAGTGTTCTGCACTACCTGCAAACGTTGTAGATCAGAATCCTTGGCGCAAAGTAACAAAGCATTACTGTAATCCAAGCGACGGAGCACCAAAGCATGGATTAATGTTTTTAGCGTTCTCATAGGAAGAAAATGGAAAATCTTTCAAAGTAAGCTCAGCGCATAGAAGCAAGATTTTTGATAGTTGCTATATGATCCTCCAGGTTGAGATCTCTATTTACTAGAACCCCTACATTTTTGACAACTGTCTTAGGTGTGGGAGCTAAGCCCAGTTCTTCTGGCCACCATCTAGGAGACCATCTAGTAATAGAGTCCTTAAAGAGCATGATTTCCGTTTTTCCTGCGTTTAACTGCAAGAAATTACTCCTCATCCAGGAGGTAATCGTTTTTATGCCTTCTGAGAACACATTCTGGATGTTAGGGGTGTATTTGTTATATGTGAAAATCAGTTGCGTGTCGTCCGCATAGGAGATTGGGAGAAACCCAATTTTCCTAAGAAGTGCTGCTAAGGGGGCAACATCTACATTACATAAAGACAGGCTGAGACAAGAGCCCTGCGGCACCCCTTTTGTGACATAGCTGGTCTTTGATTGAAAAGAGCCTAAGTTCACTATTTGTGTCCTATCTGTTAGAAAATCTTGTATCCAGTTCAGGGCAGAGTTCTGGACACCTATGGAACGTAATCTATCCAACAGGATTTGATGAGATATAGTGTCGAATGCGGCAGATAGGTCAAGCAGTACCAGAATTACTGCCTGACCTGCATCCGCCAGCATTCTTATATCATCAGTTATCTTCACCAAGGCAAGTTCGGTACTATGTCTATGCTATGGCTATGGTGACATTAGACTGGGGGGTTACTGGCCTGAAACAAGTAGTGGTCTCTCCAAAGCTACCAGCTGCATCTCTGCTTGGCAGTGACCAGAAAACCTCAGCCTGGGCTGAGGTTGAATTAAAAACTCATGCATCAATGCTGGATATCATTGAATTGGTGTGTGTAAAAACAAGAGCAAAGAGCAAAAGGCAGGGTGAAAAAGAAGAGTTGGAGCCTGAATGTATGGCCCAACCTTCCAAGGGAAAAGGTAAGAAGACTGGGGGACCAGTTTCTGTTCAGCAAAAGGGCCAGGACCGCTCTCCTCAGGGAGAGGACTTGGACACCCCTGAGGGAACTGAGCCTATGGAGGTTGACCCATACCAGGTTGAACTCTTAGGCCCAGGGGGACACTCTAGGGAAGAGCTGTGCCAGTGGCAGCAGGACTGTCCCACTCTTGAAAGCCTGAGGCAACAAACTGTTTCAGAAGCAAAGGAGGATGTCAGTGGTACCCACAGATCTTATTGGGAAGAGGGATTACTGTACACTGAGGCAAGAGAGTCCAAATCTAGAGCCTCCCGGAGAGTGGTAGTGCCACAGAGGTACAGGAAGTTCCTCCTAACTTTAGCTCATGACATCCTCCTAGATGGACATCTGGGCCAAATCAAGACTTGGGAGAGGCTAGATAGCCACTTTTACTGGCCCCAGATGCACCAAAAGTTGAAGGAGTTTGTCAGCTCCTGTGTTACTTGTCAAGCTAGTGGCAAGACAGGTGACCACTCAAAGGCACCCCTGATACTACTGCCTGTGGTGGGGGTTCCCTTTGAAAGGGTAGGTGCGGACATAGTGGGTCCACTTGAACCTCCCACAGCACCAGGGAACAAATTCATTCTAGTGGTATTCGATCATGCCACTAGGTACCCTGAAGCAATTCCCCTTAGGACTACTACAGCTGCTGCAGTAGCCAAGGCCCTCATTGGTGTCTTCACCAGAGTAGGGTTTCCTAAGGAGGTAGTTTCAGACAGAGTTTCCAACTTCATATCTGCTTACCTAAAACACATGTGGAAACAATGTGGAGTGCAGTACAAGTTTACTACACCCTATCACCCACAAACCGATGGCCTTGTGGAGAGATTCAACAAGCAATTGAAAGGCATGATTATGGGACTCCGTGAAAAACTCAAAAGGAGATGGGATGTCCTCTTACCATGCCGGCTTTTCACTTAAAGATAAGTGCCATGGAAGGGAGTAGGGTTTTCCCCCTTTGAACTTCTGTTTGGCCATCCTATGAGGGGACCACTCTGTCCTGTAAAAGAGGGTTGGGAGAAGCCTCTCCAAGAAGCCAAACAAGATATTGTGGACTATGTGCTAGGCCTAAGATCCAGAATGGCTGAGTACATGGAAAAGGCATCCAAAAATCTTGAAGCCAGCCAGGAGCTTTAAAAGCACTGGCATGACCAAAAAGCTGCACTAGTTGAATTTCAACCTGGGCAGAAGGAATGGGTTTTGGAGCCAGTGGCTCCAAGGGTACTCCAGGACAGATGGAGTGGCCCTTACCCTACCCTAGAAAAAAAGAGTGAGGTCACCTACTTGGTTGACCTGGGCACAATCAGGATACCCCAAAGGGTTATCCATCTGAACCGCCTAAAGCTCGAAAAAGACAGGGCTGACTTCAGCATGCTGATGGTGACTGAGGAGGGGCAGGAAGCAGAGAGTGAACCTCTCCCTGACCACCTCTCCTGCAGCCCAAAAGATGGGTCAGTAGATGGAGTTGTCTGTTCAGACACCCTCTCTGCCCAACAACAGACTGACTGCAATCAAGTCTTGCAGCAGTATGCTAAGCTCTTTTCCTTGTCCCCTGGTTTGACAAACTGGTGTACCCATGATGTGGACACTGGTGACAGTGCACCTGTCAAAAACAAAATCTATTGACAGACAGACCTACTCAAGGAATGCATCAGAGCTGAAGTCAGCAAGATGCTGGAGTTAGGGGTTATTGAACCTTCTGTGAGCCATTGGGCCAGCCCAGTGGTTATAGTCCCCAAACCTCACCCACAGGGTAGAAAGAGAGAAATTAGGTTCTGTGTGGACTATACAGGGCTCAACTCTGTCACCAAGAAAGATGCTACCCTATCCCAAGAGCAGATGAGTTGATAGACAAATTGGGGGCAGCCAAATTTCTAAGTGCCATTGACTTAACTGCACGGTACTGGTAAATTGGCATGGCCCCAGGAGCAAAAGAGAAAACAGCATTCTCCACTATCAGTTCACTGTTATGCCCTTTGGTTTAAAGAATGCCCCTGCCACCTTCAAGAGGTTGCTGAAACAAGTCCTTGCTGGGTTGGAGTTCAGCTTATCTTGATGATATTACTTTCTTTAGTTCCACCTGGTAAGATCACCTGATCCACCTTGGAAAGTTTTTTAAAAGCCCTGCAAACTGCAGTCCAAACTATCAAGGCATCCAAATGCCAGATAGGGCAGGTAACTATGGTGTATTGGGCCACCTTGTTGGTGGAGGCCAGGTACAGCCCTTACAACCCAAGATCCAGGCCATCCTGAACTGGGCAGCTCCAACCACCCAGACCAAAGTCAGGGTCTACAGGAGGTTTGTGAAGGGATATGGGTCCATTGTGACTCCCCTCACAGAACTCACGTCCAAGAAAATGCCCAAAGAGGTAAACTGGACAGTTAGTTGCCAAAAGGCTTTTGACACCCTGAAAGAAGCAATGTGCTAAGCACCAATTCTGAGGCTTCAGATTATGCCAAGCAGTTCATAGTGCAGACTGATCCCTAGAGCTAGGGATAGGAACGGTCCTATCCCATACCAAGGATGAAGACCAAGACCAACCTGTTGCTTTCATAAGCAGAAGGCTTCTTCCCAGTGCCAGTAGAGTGCCATTGAGAGGGAGGCCTTTGCTGTTGTTTGGTCCCTGAAGAGGCTGAGACCATACCTGTTTGTGACTCACTTCCTAGTTCAAACCGACCACAGACCCCTCCGATGGCTAATGCAAATGAAAGGGGAAAATCATAAACTGTTTACGTGGTCCATCTCCCTACAGGGAATGGACTTTGTAGTGGAACACAGACCTGGGACTGCCCATGCCAATGCAGATGGACTTTCCAGGTTTTTCCACTTAGTCAATGAAGACTCTCTGGGGAAAGGTTAGTCTCATCATCTTTCATTTGGGGGGGGGGGGGGGTTGGGTGAGAAAGTGCCCTCTTTCTGCATGGTATGCCCCCACTTTTTGCTGAATTGCCGATGTTCTTTAACTGAGTCTGCCCTAGGCTCCTGCTAATCAGGTACCCAGGTCCTATGTTCCTTCCCTAAAACTGCATTGAAGCCTAAACCCAATTGGCATCCCGAGCCACAGGTGGGCCCATGGTAAATGGTACCACAGGTACCCAGGGCACTGTGACCAGGGAAGGCTCCTAAGGGCTGCAGCACTTATTGTGCCACCCTTAGAGATCCTGTACCTTTTCACACACACTGCCTTTGCAGGCTGCATGTCTTAGTGTAGAACAAAGTAAAGCATCTACATGACACACATTCCTGTGTGCCATGCCCACGACCCACTGCCCTGGCCTAGATCAACCACCCCTCCCGGTGGGTGCACTATGCTAGTGGTGAAAGTGCAGGTGCATGAGCCCTGTACCGCTACAACGCCCAAGTTCATTCTTGGGTATTGTAAGTGCAGTGCTGCCATTAAGAGCATATGGTGCTGGGAGTTTGTCACTACAAATTCCACAATACCATAATGTCTACACTGAAAACTGGGAAATTTGGTATCAAACTTCTCAGCACATTAAACCCACACTGGTGCCAGTGTAGGATTTAACGTAAAATGCACGAAACCGGGCATCTTAGAAATGCCCCCTGAAACTCAGCCAACTTCTAGTGTCCTGAGTGAGTGTCTGACACCAACAGACATGTTTCTGGACCCCTGGGTCGAGAGCCTGCTGCTCTCAGGGCCTGAAACAATGCACATCCTGGGACAGGGTGCCAATCCTCCTCCCTCAGGATGGGCAGGGTTCACGAAGGGGAAGCTTCAAAGGCTTGTCCCCTTAGTGAGCATCCCCAGACCATTTGCTGCTTCCGGCAACTGGTTCCCACTGGTCCTATCCCTCCCTTTGAGTGGGAGAACAAGCGAGAAAAATAAGTGAGGGAAAGAGGTGTGCACACCACTGCCAATGCCACCCCTCAGGTGGGGAGGTGAGGTGAAGCACAACTCTGAGTCCCCACCATCTTGAGGATGTGGGTACCTAACCAACCAGGCACAGGCTTCTGCCCCCCTCCCACTGGAGGATGGCACGATATGGGTTGTACCCAACCCGGGGAAGGGACCCATTGGTCTCTGCCCTTTACCTACCTGTAACGCCCCTAAATCTAGTATTTAAGGGGCACCCTGAGCCTTTCTTCCTTAGATCCATCCTGACAACAAAAAGAAAAGAAGAAGGACCGAACAGCCGTACAGCCAGCTAACAATAGGAAGACACCCACTGATTTGGCCCCAGCCCTACAGGCCTGTCTCTCCTCGAACCTGCTCCTGCGAAATCCCGGTGTGTTCTGCATCCAGCAACCTCAAAAATCCTGGAGATCCGGTAACCCCTGACCTGCCTCAAGCCTCCAGCCGTCGCCTGCAGTCTAAATCCAGAAGGCCCTCTTCACAGCGACCAGGAGCTGGTAAGGAGATCCAACCCCAAAAGGCACTCCTGCACCTGACGCCCCACGGCTTTGTGTGCCCAAATAGACGGTGCCTAACCAACCCTTAACTTCCTAACTTACCTCTCGAAGTGGTGGTCGCACCCAGAAGTTCTTTGTCCCCTGCCTGCAGGGCTTTTGCAAAATGGAGGTTCTCCATTGAAAACAACAGGGCGCCCTACGTCGAAACAGCACTCTCACCTGGCCGCCTCAGTGCCGCTGAGGGTGCACCCTTTGTGCTACTTTGTTTTCCCATTTGTCCTGGCCTAAAATCTAGGAGCTTTGCTCCCACAACCCAGTGGCCTGCTTGCCAGCAGACACCAACCGGAGGCCCCCTATCGGATGTATGACGTTACAATGCATACTTTTACAACGCCTACCTTTACATCGCAAGTTTTACAACGCATACCATTACAACGCATAATGCTTTTGGGCGCTGGATAGTGAATAGTTTAATTTACTATTCCAACTCCAGTCCCCGTGGATAGTAGGGAAGGTGTTGGATAGTACATTAAACCTATTCCCTATCCTAGAGCGCCCCCCAGCGCTATGCGTTGTAATGGTTTGCGTTGTAAAAGTTGCGTTGTAATGGTAGTTTGTTTTAAAAGTTTCGTTGTAAAGGCTGTATACCCCCCCTATCACCCATTGGATAGCATTGGGTCTCAACACTCTGCACCCGACCGCCCTAGTGCCGATGAGGGTGTAATAAGAGTGCATCACTGACCCTGGGGAACCGCTGAGTCTAACCCCAGAACCTTAACTCCCACAGTCGATAACTTACCTCTAAACCATTTTTCATACATAGGATAACATTGACAATTTTCTACTAAAAAGTTTCTAAGTGTGGAGTTTTGAAATATATAAATATTCTTTAAAAATTGCACGAATAACCAAAACGTATTTACTTACATGCTTGCAGGAAATGTACCAGTGCTGAATCTAGGTATCCAGTACTGAGTTAGAAAAGTAACGTAAAAAGTAACATATCTTTAATTTACTGAAAAATCCTATTCATTTCAATGTACTTTATTTGCTAGGTATTGCAATCTACTGCATCCCTGTAAATCAAACCAAGTACACTTCCTATTGCATTTTCAAACTGTTCTACATTTAGCAACTTATTACTGTAAAGTATTTAATGCTTACCTGTTACAGGCTTGCTTGTTTCTTAAAATTAAACAACAGTATATATATTTTTATACAAAAACAATTGGCCTAGAGTACAGTTCTTGAGTGTGTGAATTAATTTGCTGACTGAGTGTGTACATCAAATGCTTAACACTGTCCTTTGATACTGCCTTACTGCTCGACCACTCTATCACAAATAGAGAGTAAGGTTCTATCGAGCTTTAACCTCCGCCTACCTCTAGGGTCACCTGGACGCCATACACACTATACCTCATTTTGGTGTAATATACATAGAGCCAGTTTCCTACAGGTATACAATGCAAAATCATTATAAACTACAGCTCAGGTGTTGGCTCTGGGTATTGTGTGTGTTTGGAGAATCTATAAACTCTATATATCTTTCATGAATGGAAGGGTATATAAGATGTAACAGAACATTGCTTTTGTAAATCTGCAATTGTGACAAAAAATTACCAATGTCTATTATTTTTTCCTATTGTTTTCATTATTTTTATTTCAGGTTTAGTTTATTTGAGAAAACCTCTAGGAATTTCCAGAAGTCGCTTGCTGAATTTATAATTTATTTGCACTTTTTAGAAATATATAGCTTTTTAGGATCAGCCATGGGTTTTACACCGGTTTCTACTTCAAACTCCAAATTGATTGAAAACACAAACATTTGAAAAAATGGGCCACCTCTTATCGAAATGCAGAGTGTGGCAATAAATTGTTTTTAGACAAATCTCCTTACTCCTGAAAGCTAGGATGACAGTGATCCTAGCACAGGAAACCTTTCATTGATGCCAGTTTTAGAAAACAGAAAATGCTTTTTTGCACAATACGTTTTAACATTTTCGCCTCAAAATTAATATTTGACTATATTTTGACTATTTTTAAGGTACCGTCCAAGGGAATCTACAAACCCTGGGCACCTTCAGAATTTCCATGACATTAGAAAAAAGTTCACAAATATTGTGTTGCTATCTAATGTGGAAAGAGAAGTCATGAAGGCATAAGCACAAAGTACCGCAAGTAAAACAAGTATTTGCAATCAATTAGGTCTTGCATTTTTGAGAGTTAGAGCTATTGGGGTTGTAAATGACAATATCTTTTACCTAAGTGTTTTGATTTGGAGTGTAGTGGATGTATGAATAGAGGCACAGCTGCAGCACTGCCTAGAGGACTTACAATGAGGAATTAGCGACAGGACCCGAGAAGCAGCTGCAGCACTGGCTAGAGGACTAAGAATGACAAATTACCTTCGGGACCAGAGAAGCAGCTGCAGCACGGACTAGAGAAGTTATAATGAGGAATTGCTACCTTATACCATACTGTAAATTAAAACCTTATTACCACTTTTTATATAACCTCGAAGAAAAATGTAACAACTGATTAACCACCAGAAGACACAGCCTTTGTCACTGTATAACATAAAAAAATAAATAGGAACAATTGCAATTTCGCACCAAGGTAACCACCTGCCATTATTTTATAGAATTTGTTTTTCTGGAACAGTAGCATTCTCCTTTTAACTGCTATATTTTCGAGATCTTTTCCAGTGCAACAAGGCCAGACCTTTGGGTAAGTAAGTGCACTTTAAAAAACATGGCATAACCTTGAAGATTATTATTCCTCATTCATAAGAAAAATACCTCAACGACCTTCTTCCCCCTTTAGAAAGGACCCACAACCACCATCACCAGACAGAATGAGTCTCAAAATGATACAACTACTTACGGAAAGCCTGACCTGCCTAATCTAGGCATGACAGATTCAAATTGTCCCTCGAGGCAAGCCGCAGACTAGACAGAGCGCCCGGTATGTGTCCTGGGGAGAGCTGTCCCTTGTTGGCTTTCCTGCCCCTCGCCACTACCGGAGATCTGCCCTCCACCCACTTCTGCCTGCAGATTTCCTGCTCCCATCCGTGTCTCGAAATGCACCAATGTGGGCCGCAGTGCCCCCTGCTGCCCCGACACTCAGCGACTGAAAACACACATCAGTCATTGAAACACTGCTGCAGAGCTCCAGGGCGCACAGGACACCTTGTCAGTGACCAGACCTGGATCTTATACTGCCATGGAGGGTCAACCCTGTGGACGCGCACACCAGCCACTGCTGGGGCAGAGACAAGTACAAACATAGTAATGGGTGGGCACTGTGATTTCTATAGGGAGGTGGTTGGCAATGCCCCCTTTTTAGGTCTCGCTGAGCCAGCGTGCATGAGCTGTGAGCGAGACATTTAGTAACTGGCTTTTTGAAGGGCTTTCTCCGGCCACCAGTGAGTGGTTACACGCGCGCTTAATAGCACAGGCGCCATCTCACGGGCACCCCTACAGCCACATTACTTTCACTTTCGGCCAATGCTTGTTTGCAAAAGAAATTGAAAAAAACCTCCTTACAGAATTCAGGGCTCACATGCAATGATTTGTATTTTAGGTATTGTTGCTTTGGTTCTATTGTCATAGCTATTCTAAGCATTTAACTGACGTGTTCACCTAGACTCATTCTTCCTTCTTGTGCTCTCTACATATCCAATAGCTTTTCTGAGCATCTATAAGGCTGCATTATACACCGCTTCTATTTCCCAGACTATCTTTGGGCATTATGCTATTCTTCACGCTGTAAATTACTCTAACCTAGCCTCTGCTACTTCTCCACCTCTTGTTTACACACACTACCCTCGCTGAGAAAACAAGAGTATAGGCATTTGCTTGATAACTTCACAGGTAGTCTTTAATTGGTCATGGATGCATCTGTATTATGACTGCCATGTCATTTAAAGAAAATGGAATTTGTGGATTAAAATTTTTATGGCAGGGTCCTGTTTTGCAGCATATTTTCAGTTTAGAGGTGGAAATTAGTTTCTTGGATAATCAACGAATGATTGGCTTACCATAAGAACACCTAATTTCCTCCCATAATTTGTGGAGACTTAGCGACACTTTTATTTTTACGTGCATGACAACTTCACAAAAGTAATCTTTATTAGTATTTATTATGAGAACGGCCACTTAACTGCATAGCTTCGCAGGAGTTTAATATGTATAGTTTTAAAAGCATGTCCTTCACAGTTCCTGTTTTGCTTCTGAATGCATACAACTAAGCATTTTGTGCCTTGATTTGGTCCCCATCGTTGTAGTAAGGATCCTGCACTATCTGTTTCTGTTGACACATTGTGGGGGATTGAATTTACTTCTTCTATCCATGGTGATACAGAGGGGCCGATTCTTTCCTTTCCTAATTTCGCATTCCCCTACTAATTGTTGTGGACTCGTGTTGTCTCACAGTTGACTCCTTTAGAGCTGATCAAACTTTGTAGTAGCATTTTGTGAGAACCTCAAATTTCTAGTAAGAATGCTCTATCTGCCTGGAAGAAATGTGGCATCAGGGTACAATGTAAGACTGATAGTTTATGGGATGGTTATTGGTTGGCCTCCCATCAAGACAACTCTCATGATTCATTGATTTCTATGCAGGATGTTGCCTCCTTTTGTTTTTTAGACTAAAGAACAAATTCCTTCCACATTCATTCTTTTATGCTGGTTTGCTTCTCTGATGTTTTAGTACTTACAAAGCAGTACCAGTACTTCAGCAGTTATAGATTCACAAGGTGGGTGGTTTTATTAGTGATATGGTTTATTAGCTTTCTGATGGATATTTCTGACTTCAGATTTCTCACGCAGCATACAGGATCCCGAGATCTTTCATAGCAGTCCTCCTGCGCACTGTTAGTTGTCTCCATATGGGTCTGCGTTGGCTCCCTGCCTTCTCGGAAAGTGTAGAGCAAAGGCGTGTATAAGCACCACCCCTGCACATGTATGTCCGTTCCTTTCTTTCCATGCCTTTAGGTGTGAATCTGGAACACCTCTCCCTAATATGTATTTTTCAGACAGCTTTCACACTTAATACAGTGTGCTACAGAACTTTGTTTCCACCTCAGACAACAGGATTCAAGCTGTGCTGCAACTTCAGGATAAAGGTTCTAGCCATGGACGCACACAATGTCTCCTTGGTGTCGGAGGCACCATGCATCTGAAGTCTATTTAAGACTGGGAGGCAAACATATATGTTGCCAAGCACAAGAATGGTTGCAGCCTTTACTTAGGTACTTTCCAAGTCACTGGCCTGTCTGATATCTGGGCACTTTTTGTGACCATTCCACTTCCCGCTTAAACTGTTCAGGTGAGTCCAAGTCCATCCCAAGCATAAACAAGCATTGGCATAGCCAATAGGTCTCGCCTTTGGGACATTAAAAGTGTTTAGCCATACAACAGTTGATGTTGCACCAAGGATATTGTGCTGCTTAATTAAATACTTATAGGGTCCCGAAGGCGAGACCTATTGGCTATGCCAATGCTTTTTATAAAGCCTGTGGAAACAGACAATAGCAGGGGAGATAAGGAGCTTTCCTACCAGTTGAGCCCTTGGAAGGATGAAGGCCAGGACATCCACGTTTTCTTCAGCCTCGCCTGGAGCCCGGTGTCCATGGCGTAGGAGGTGTGATCCATAGTGCGGTCCATGGTACGGTAGTGCAAATAGGGATCGGTGTCCGAGAAGCTGCGGTGCTGGACCCTGGCTGAGGCCGCCTAATACTGCGGGCGGGAGAAGCTGTGGGGCCTTTGGGCGGGCACTGCTGGAGTGGGACCTGCTGTCAGTGAGGTGGGCACTTATGCTTCTGATTATGTGTATCTGGCCAGCCTGTTCTCAAGAGGACCTTGTATGTATGTTTGGCCATTATGAGCCTTGGTGCAGTGAAAAAACGTATAAAGAGGAGGAGTCATTTTAGGTAAAGGGGAAACTTCACTGGAACTTGTACAATGTAAACCACTAATGTCCTTTCTATTTTTAAGGGGCACATGCACTTTGTACTGCTGAAAGTGAGATGATGATAGTTAGGGGCAAAAAAGCACAAACGTGAGATAGAGGGCGCGGGCTACAAGCAAGGGGGGAAGGGGGAGGAGGAGAGCAGAGAAAGCAACCAGCAACAGGACTGAAACGAACAATAAGAGTTACAGGGAGGGAGGGTGGGGATGCGGTAGGCAGGGAGAAAAGGTCGTAGCTGAGAAGTGTGCCATTCCTGGCATTTAGCAAAATGCAACTGCAGTTCTCAAACGGGAGGGGAAAAAATTAGAAACTGCAATGACATACTAGGCTTTCTGCATTTGACACTCACTCGCATGCACACAGACAAAATGCTGTTGACTCCAACATGCTGGCTATGAGCAGCTTGAACCCATGCTCTTTGGCACATTTGTGGTAAGTACTTCCCTCGCAATTTTGGGGCGATTCCCTGCCCTAAGCCATGAACATTGTAGGCTCGCAGGTGAGAACTACACCTGACTGAGGGGAAGGCAGCGGGAGGTAACCCATAACCGGTCTCGATCTGTACTGGTCCCAAAAGCACCCAACTGCCCTCCAAAGTTTGGACTCTAACATCCCTCCTTGACCAAACATTGCACAGTGATCGGCGGATGGTGACTCCTCTACTTGCATTTGTCAGCCCCAGCCGGTCAAAGACAAGTAGCGCCACTCCAAGGACAGGGTGAACGTAGATTAAAACAGCATTTTAAAGCACAACTACGGCATATCCTACTCACCATGGCTGCGTCTACAGGAAAAAGGGCCTCCTTCTTCCAGTCCGCTGCTGATAATGCTCCCCGGCCTACGGTAAGCCGGAAATGCATGTGGTGTTTGCAAACATTGGCCGGGCCTACAGCAAACCGGACATGCGTTTTGTGTTTGCAAACACCAGCCTGGTCCTACGGCAAGCCGGAAAGGCATGTGGTGTTTTGTTGCTCATGCGTACGACGTAAGGCATCGCGCGCATGCGAGACAAAGAATGCGAATTCACCCAAGAATCAAATAACAAACAAGCATTGAAAATGCAATAGGACTCGTATTTATGCGAAACCTACTGCATTTTTAACGGAAGTACAGACGTGAAAGAATGCACAAACAGGTGGGAGTGGGGGGTGGTGGTGGTGGTCCAAGAAGTCACGGGCCACAGGAGGGAACGGGGAGTGGCAGCGGAACAAAGCTGTGTTTCAAGTAAAGGGGGCAATAGCCTCGGAAGGAGAAAAATGATGACATGGCCGTCAGGAGGTGGAATTAACAAGCCAAGCACCAATAACAATGCAGACATTATTATTGAAGCCAATCAACAATATGGCCATAAAGTGGGTGGAGCTTCCCTTTGCTATAGTGTATACTGCATGCCTCGCAAAGCGAGCAACGCGTTGCGCTGCACCGCTATGCGAGACCTAAAAAGGGTTCAGCACTCTGGATAGAAAAACCTCAGCAGTTAAGGGTCTAAGCCTGCAGGCCATTATCAGGAGGGGCTGCTGGAGATTTCAATGTGGCGATTGATTCTCTACACAAAACATTAAACACATTGTATAGGCCCCATTCTTTATCAGCTGTTAAATCAACATAGGTTATGACAAACAACAATATTTTTGGTATATAGCGCACTAACCACTGTGAGGCACATGGAGGAATGTGCCTCTCTACAACCCCCAATTCATGGTCCAGAATAGATTACTGTATTCTTGCCAGGAACATTGGCTCATGAGACTCCCACACAAAGCATCTGCCAGAGCCCTCTTAAATCATTCCCATGTACTGTTAGAATGGAGTATGACCCTTTTCTCAACTTGTGACATTGATCGAGTGGTTTACCCTTGTGTGCTGGAAGATTGTAGACTATTTATCAAGAAATTAACAGTCTGTCAGCAGTCCATGCACGTCCTCAAAAGCTTTAAAAGAGGTCATTCATAATGTATCTATCTCCAGGCAATCCAAAACACTAAAAGATATCTGATTGCTCTGCTACAGTGGTAACTCCAGGTCTAGAATAATAACCAACTACAATGATTGTGGTGTGAGAACACTCATAGACTTATGGGCCAAGTTATATAAATACAATGAGGTAGTACATAATGAGCAAGGGGACGGTGAGAGATCGGGAAGGACTCTTGCACCAATAATGGGCCAGTTCAGATATTATTGAAGCACGCCTAGGAACTTGGTAAAAAAATCTATGAGGCAGAAAACATTCTGGGGTAATTCCACGTATTCTATTCACACCTTAGTTAGTCAAAATGCAACCCAATTGATGACAAGATCACCTCATGCTTTCATACAATTGAATTTACCTAGATTGATGATGTTTACAGGCAATATTTAGATGCCCTGATAGCCATAGAGGAAATTATATAAGTAATTAGCAGTTTGCCCAGTGGTGGAGCCCCAGTGGTAGATAGACTGATACTACAGTTTTATAAACAATACCCCAAAATATTAGCCCCAGTACTCATAGCCTTGTAGGAAGAATAATACAAGATTAAAATTCTACACCCTTCTCTTAGTGAAGACCTATTGATAGACTCCCGAAACCTGATTAACTGCCTGGCAAATGTTAATCCTAGCATCTTCTGTCATTAATCAACATTACCAACAAGAGTTTAGTCAGACTCCTGCTGCCCAAATTTGTTGGGCTGAGTCAATGGTGATTTGTAACACCAGCACTTCACATTTAAAAAGATCCACACAATCAACTTTGTCAACCAGACCTGAAGTTAAATGTGATTGTGTTTTTCTTGATGCAATAAGGCATTCTGCTCTTTAGTGGAACTTTCTATTTACGTTGCTGTCCTGATAGGCTTCTCATCTTTGGTTTTATGAGATGGATGAGGCTCCTGTATTATGAACCCTCTATCCTTTTTTGCCCAAATTGGCTGATATCATCATCTTTCAACATTTCAAGTGGCACCCAATAGGGATGCCCCATCACATCCTCTTTGTGATTCCAATTAAACGACTGGTTGCAAAACTCATTCAGCATCATTCAGACAGGGGTAGCAGTTTCCCATCCAGGCATTTCATGGTCTTGCTCTCTATTGGCAATGCTACACTGATCGTCAGGGATCCTGCAGTTAATGTGTCTCCCCTAATCGGTGAATTCCTCAGATTTGATTCTCTCCAGTATTGCAATTGTTCGACCTGGTATCATTGACGTGAGTCTCCTTTCCATTTGTTTTTTATCTGTTTTGCTGGTTAGATGCTTTGGGCAATGTGCCACTGCTATTCAGTGCCACAGTGCAAGTGCTACCTATATTAAATTGCTGTATGGATTAGTGACTCCATGATTGGGTTATTTGATTTACTTGTCAGACCCTAGTACAGTGCACCAAGTGTGCCCAGGGCTTGTAAAACAAATGCTGCTGTTGGGCTTGCAGCACTGGTTGTGCTACCCAAAAAAGCGGCTTGTAAAGTGTGTCTCAGCCCTGCCATTGCAGAGCTTGTGTGCAGTCTAGTACTGCCATGTCGACTTGGTAAGTGCACCCACTTGCCAGTCCCTAATCCTTCCCTTTTCTTCATATCAGACACCCCTAAGGTAGGCCCAAGGACAGGGTGCATTGTAAGTATTAGGTAGGACATGCCCTGGTGTGTGTGGCATGTCCTAATAGTGAATTACAGCCATTTTCGTTTTTCACTATTGCAAGGCTACCAGCCCCTATAGGCCAGAATGGGCAGTTTGCTTATAACCTCTTATAATCCTAACTGACCCAGGGAACATGGTAGAAATTCGAAATAAGTATGCCTGAATGATAAAATACATCATTTAGTAAAGTTTGTTTTAACATTCTGCGTTTTGAAATACCACTTTTAGAAAAGTGGGTATTTCCTTGCCTAACCATCCATCCTGCCTCTGCTAGCTTGTGTATTGTGTGTCTGTTTTTTTGAGTGGCAGGGGCTGGGGGATTTCAGGAGACAGGGTGAGTCAGCACAAGGCTGCATGTAGAAGGGTGGGAGGAGTAGCACCTGGGTCTGAATAGGGCCGTGCCTGCCTTCCACAATGCTGGCTCCACCTCCTGTGATGTGTCTGATGACCCAGGCCGACCCTGCCAAAGGAAAGAAGGAGTCCTGTACACAAAGTGCTCCCGGACTGCATAGAACCGGTTTGGACTAGGTACAGGCCTCTCTGCCTTCAGAGGACGAAGGATTTTGCTGTATAAATATGGGGACCCAGACCCCAAGACTTTAGACTTTTCACTTGTGGAACAACAAGATAAACCTCGGCCAAGCAGAAGAACCAAGGAAGCTGTAGGAGTTGGACTGCCCCCATGCCAGTGTGCTGTGTTGCTGGGTTGGCCTACAGTGGTGTCTTCAGTGCCAAGGAGAAGAGAAGGAACTTTTAAAGAACTTTCATCATCCTGCAGAATATTACTCCAAGGGTTTGAACTTGTGCTTGCCTCCTGCTGAAGTCTCAGCGACAAAAGACTTCACCACCAGCTACCCTCTGAATTTCCTTGCTGGTAATTCTGTCTGCAGAAGCCTGCATGTTGCTGTGAGATGGAAGCGCGACTCAACGAGAAGTGTGTCGCAGTTGCAGCTGTTGTTGCATTGCCGGAGAAGTGTGTCACTGCCGCATCACCAGAGAAGCGTGCCTCCGTCAATGCGGTTACCCGACGCATCACTGGAGAAGCGTGTCACCACCGCAGAGGTCACCGTCGCATCACCGGAGAAGGGTGTCGCAGGGCCTGTCGCGGCTCTAAAGTTACAGAGATTGCCGCATGGCCGCCGGACGTGCACGCATAGTCTTCACATCTTATCGCATCGATCCGGATTGCCGCATTGCATCGAGGCGCCGTCTTGCCGCATCGTAACCGGGCCACAGTACGAGAATCTACGCATCACCCCCTCTATGGTAAGGACCAAGACGCATCCCCTACTCTGCGCAAGCATTGAGGTGCAACGCATCGTCTCCCCCGATGCAAGGAACCAACGCATCTCCAACTCTGCAAGCCTTTTGTTTGTTTTGCGTTCCGCATTCAGGTACTTTTGTGAGAACTGTGTCGCATTTATCATTAACATGAACTATGTGACTTCTACCATCTTTAAGTCTATGTTAAGTACAGTATTGTGCATTTTTGTCGTTTGGTGTCTTGTGTTAAGTCTATATAAAGAATACTTCTTTTTATAAAACCTGTGTTGTGTCCATGTGTAGTGTTTTCACTGTATTACTGTGTGTGTTAAGAAATGCTAAACACACTGCCTCTGAGATAAGCCTGTCTGCTTGTGCCAAGCTACCAAGGGGGTGAGCAGTGGTTATCCTGTAGTGTAATCCCCTTTCCCTGACTTAGAAGCAAGGGTCCCTATTTCGTCAAAAGCATATACCATTGTCACCTAGAGACCCCCAGTTCTAGCATTGGTGGTCAGCGGTGAGGATTTGGACTTGCATTTGTGACTCATATACAGTGATTGGTGTACACTACTAGTGAGTGTAGACCAAACGCGACCACATACTATTTTGGTTGAATTTTTTTTGTCCTTGGACTGTTATTTTCCCTGAGAACTGCTGTTGCATCCATGGATCTAGATTTTGAGGAACAGAGGTTGGAAACCTACAATTTGAAACAGCTCAATTATCTCTGCAGAAAATTGAAAATTGCTACCCGTGGCATTTCCAAAAAGGATGACTACCAAAAGGCGCTGAGGGTCTAGATAGAAGCAAGAAATGCCCCAGAACTTGTGGTGCAGCCAGCTGGGGATGTGGATGGGCAGCTGGATAGGCCAGTGTTTCTAGCTAGAGAAGGGGTACCGTCCCCGCCTGGCAGTATCGTCTCTTCCTAAGGCATGTCCCCCAGAGAGCTACAAGATAGGTACAGAAATAGGGTGCACAAGCTGTAATGTGATGTAAAAGGAATTTATAGAGCACACTGCAACCCATCGGGCATTCTGGCGCTAAAGAGCGAAGGAAGAAGACAACTGTGATTGGATTCAGCTAGAGATTAAGTTCTAGGAAAGAGCCAGGCTTTTATTTCTTTACGAAAGGGCAAAAGATCACTTAACTGTCGCAGCTCCAAGGGTAACTTGTTCCAAAGACTTGCAGTAGCAACACTGAAAGCTTGACCCCCCAACTTAGCTCTAGGGGTACTTTCACCCAGTTAGCTGCAGAGGACCGAAGGCAGCTTGGGGGGACATACCAGCAGAATTTACCCTGCAGAGGTAAGGGACCCAATCCATGCAGTGCCTTAAACACAACACAGAGGGATTTGAAATACATCCTCTGCACTATAGGGAGCCAATGCAGCTCCACAAGGGCCTGAGAGGAAGAAGAATGACAGAGACGAGACAGGGCCAGCTTGGCTGCCATATTCTGAATTCTCCGCAGTCTACCAGTTAAAAACTTGGGGGACTCCAACAGGAGAGAATTGCAGTAGTCTAACCTGCTCAAAATCATGCTCCTAACTACCAGGGAGCGCGTTTGAGCAGGAAACAGGGGAAGAATTTTCCTCAGAACCGTAAAAGGGAAAAACATATCCCCACGGTTTTATTTACATATGTCTCCAAGGTTTGCTCCTCATTAAATGAAACTCCCAAATTGTGAACCAACTTAGATGGTAACAACGGGGGGCCCACAAGAATAGGCACTCTCCCACTCTTAGTACAAAGAATTTCCGTTTTATCTGCATTGAATTGCAGAGTTGTTTTTCAACCACTGGACCAAATTTTGCATGCAGATATGAAAATTCTCCAATGAGGATGACTGTTCTCCCTCCAGTGATAGAATCAGTTGGGTGTAATCAGCATAGTTTACCATGTCTCTACCTAAGGATTTCATAATATCCACCAGTGGCCGCATATAAACGTTAAAAAGAATAGGGCTTATTGCAAAGCCCTGTGGCACACCATGGTGGATCTTGGTAAACTTTGATTGAAAAGGGGGAGGGCCATGGCCTGACATCTATCAGATAGATATGAGTGGAGCCATTTCAATGCCTGACCAACTACCCAAACTCCTTCCAGCCGTTCCAAGAGGACCTTATGATTGACCGTGTCAAATGCGGCAGACAGGTCTAATAGGATCAAGAAGGCATGTTGACCCTTGTCTGCATGCAAATGAAGGTCATCCAATACAGTCATCAGTGCAGTCTCTGTCCCATGTCCTGCATGGACTAGCTGCAGATGGCTAAGCTCAAGATGGAGAGTCAGAGGGAATTAGAGAATAACAGGTTATCCTTGGAGAGAGAGAGAATGAGAATGGAGCATGAAAGGATGTTGAGGGAGTTAGAGATCAAGGCAAAGGGCTTAGAGATCAATCCTTCTGGTGGCAGCGCACCATCTGTGCCTTCAGAAGGCAGGGTATATATCCCCAAGGATGTCATCAAAGATTTCCATAAGCATGAAGATATTGGGCAGTGGTTTGCAGCCTATGAGATAGCAATGGTGGACCACCGGGTCCCTGAAAAGGATTGGGGAGCGTGGTTGTTAGGCTGCTTTGTGAGTGAAGGAAGGTATACATTGTTAGACCAACCTGGTGAGAATAGGATGTCTTATGACCACATGAAGGAAGCCCTGATGACTAGGTATGGTTTGACCCCAGAACTCTATAGACAGAGGTTTAGGAATTGTAAGAAGCTGGAGGCAACCACTTGGGTAGAATATGTATCTTTCTTTTGCAGAGCTATGGATGGTTGTGTGAAGGGCAGCAAAACAGTGTTTTAAAGCACAACCACGGCATGGGGCGGGCCATCGAAGCCAGGAGGAGACAGGGCAGGGCCACCCCCTTTTTGTTGGACATTGGATGCAACTAATGACTCTGGTTAGTGTTTTTGGACTGTAATTATTATTGCTGTCTATTTATTAACTTAGCCGTGGTTTCAGTATTCCCTTTCAGTCACTAACTATGAGCAAGGGCAGTCGAAAGGGGGCAGGGGGGCAAGGTGTTGTTGGCGCACTCGATCCATTCCTAATGAGGGCTGAATCTGTCCTCATACATGAAATCAAGCTTATGCAAAGGAGACTCTCTTTAGAGCCTCGCCGTGCATCCTCCTTAGCTCTTCCTGTTTGCCCTTTGTTAATCACTGATCCATTTCCTGATTCCGCGCCCCCTCAGGGTACTTTATCCCCAATAGTATTGCTTTCTGAACCCCCACTCCAATTAGTGTGTCTTCGCCCACTCCCCCACCCCCATCCAAGATCCTTACTCGTAACCAGCGAATATCTCATGCAGAGGGTAGGGAAGGTGCCTCAACAGCTGCTGCGAAGAAAAGGAAAGCGGGTGGATTGCCACTTACTACTATTCAGGCTAATAAAGTGGCAAAGACCAGAGGGGTGGCGCGTGGCAATAAAGGTAGCTTCCAAGGAATTCTAGACATTAGTACACCTAGTACATTAGAGATCAGTGCACAGGCCCCACCTACTGAGGTGTCAGGTGACTTGGAAGCCCGTTTTTTAGTTAAAATCGAAGAAAAACTAACAGTCCTGCTTAATCCCCTACTCACCAAGTTGTCTGATATCAATATAAGACTGGATAAAATTGAGCAACAACTCTTTTTTCCTTAACCCGCTTCCTCCGAAGTAGTTGGTAATGGTCCATTGATCCCGGTAGAACTCTATCTTAGTCAGTAAATCCATCTAATAATGTAGCTGGCCCTGGCACCAATTCAGTAGCTGCACCCCGCTTGTGAACCCAGTAGTATACCTACTAGTATCCCAATGACTGCCCCCATGAGGGAACTAATTGGGGGCAATAAGAAGGGAAGGACAGGGAGTGGCGCGGCCAACCCAAATGACTATCTTAACTTACCTTCTGCCGCCACGCCCTACACTATTATACTATCTAATGTACCCCCATTACAATCGGAAAGTGGGGAACACTGGGTGTCGCTCAGGAACAAAGCCCTACACTTTTTAAACAACAAAACTGGGTTGGGCAGTCATTTATTCCATATATTCAAAATGATTCGGAGAATCTCATGGATCGTTAGATCGCCAAAAACAAGTAGAGGGGATTGTGTGGTGTTCAACTTTGGGTCCTCCTTATTAGTGAAAAACATTCTAGATAGGGCAGGGTCAAGGCATTTGGGCACGGAAGATATTAGTATTTTACTGCTGGGGTTCTTCTACCGAAACCCCCCAATATTGTCTACTGGGGTGGGTGATTATCGAGCTACCCCCCATCCCCAGGGATTCTATGAATATAATGTACCTACCCACAACAGTTTTAATTTACTTTACAATTTGGAGGAAATAGATTGACTGGGTTGTTTTTCTTCCTGCGAAAAGATTCCTTCTTTAGCGGCCGTCTCGAGTGTGGGTGACCCAGTTCTGTCCACCACACGGAGAGACCATTCTTTTTTTCATGCCACTTGTGGGCCATTACAGCGTAATTATTCTGGACCATCTGGACAAAGTAGGGCATTAGATTGTGGCTTGCCCTCAATTACTAATTTTATTCCAAATACTGTCGGCCACCTTGTGACGGACGTATGTCATTACGAAGTGGTGTTTACACCGCGCTACCATTACAACGCAGTTATCACAACGCAAGTCGTTACAATGACTTGCGTTGGAGGGCGCTGGATTGTGGATTATTTCAATTTTCTATTCCAACTCCAGCCCACGTAACAGTATGGAAGGTGTTGGAATAGAAAATTAAACTATTCATTGAGCAAGAGCGCCATCCAGCGCAAGCCATAGTAACGACTTGCGTTGTGATGTCTGCGTCGTAAAGGCCCCGCGGTGTAAACACCACGTTGTAAAGGATCTTTCCCCTTGTGACTAGGTGTGGTCCACGTCCCCATCCAAGTAATGGAGACCCTATGCATAATTGTGAAGGTTTAAAAATTACTTCGTGGAACATAGCGGTGATCATAAGTAAAACTGCCTCACCTGATTGGTCATACTTCATTGAGGAACAAGATATTCTGTCCTTTCAAGAGACTTGTGCGGTGGATCAGGTACTCCGCCCAGGTTATATTAACTTTTATAAAAGTGCGGAGAAGGGAGAACGGGGCAGGCCCAAAGGAGGCCTGATAATTTGCATTAGGCAGTGTCTACAGCACAGGATAGAGGAAATCTACATTGATTCCAGGGATATTCTTATCATTAGCTTTTACCAGGGTAATTTTCCTGATTTCTTATTTATCAATGTTTATTCCAGGGGTTTGCAAGGAGAGAAGTCCTCAGAAACCATAGCACTGCTCAATGCTTTTTTAAATAATCAAAGAGGCCAAAACAACATAATAATAGCCGGAGATTTTAATTTAATTTCGAACACCTGGATTTCCATGATATGAACTTTTGTGAAGAGGAGGATTAAAAATGGTTGATTCCCTCTCTTGACCTCACACCAATAAAGAAGTGGAGAAGCTCAGCACTGCAACTAAAAGTATTCTGTTTGGAACATGGGGTAAGAGCCGTAAATGGATGTACTATATCAGATAAAAATGGGTTGACAACCTATGTTAGTGGTCAACGTACAAGTCGTATAGACTATATTTTTATTAATAAGGAGTTTTGGACCTACTTGCTAGACATGAAGGTAGATTCTCGCTCGGAAAGTGACCACGATCCTTTGCTTCTTTCTTTGCCGGATCGGTACCCAAATCGGGTTGAAGGAGGGATACCATGTGTCGAATGTGTGAAAACTTTCACAACAAATGACACACGGCACCTTAAATGGTTAAACGTGGCGAATAAGGTTGAATATTTGAACCAAATGAGTATACTAGTAACCAATGCTATAGCTTCCCTTCAGCTTGATGTTGCGCATGATGAATCCTCTTCTAGAGCTGCACAGGTTCATGAACAGCTTTTTAATGTCTTAAAAGTTTTTTTATTGCCAAACCTAAAAATTTTTGTTAAACAACCACGCCAGAAATCTGCTCCATGGTATAACTCGTCTTGCCGCGCCGCTTATAGATCTTTAGCTGCTGCCATCAGGAGTAAAGATGGTGGCTTGATTAGAGTAAAAAGGTCGGCCTATAAGGTAGCTCAGTCCCAGGCCAAAAGGGACTGGAATAAAGCACATTGGTCTGACCTGCTTAATGCATGTAGCAGGAAAGACAGGAACGCGTTCTGGCATTTGGTGATGTGAGGCAATGGGGACTCAAGTAATATTTAAGTATAGGCGAATTTTACGAATTCGCGATCCCCGATTTTGCGGATTTGCGAATTTGTGATCCGCAAAATTTGCGATTTTGTGAGGATTCTTTTATTTTTGCGTGTTCGCGGGGCGCTTTGCGTGTTCGCAGGGCGTTTTGGCCTGTTCGCGGGGCGCTTTGCATGTTCGCAGGGTTTTTTTTGTGCGAGACCCCGATGCGCCCTCTGGTTCATCACTGCCACCCTCTCGTTTTTGATGCCCTTCTGCCCTCTGTACCACTCGTTTTTGTGCCTTTCTGCCCTCTGCCCCACTCATGTTTGTGCCCTTTTGCCCTCTGCCCCACTCGTTTTTGTGCTCTTCTGCCCTCTGCCAAACTCGTTTTTGTGGTCTTCTGCCCTCTGCCCCACTCGTTTCTGCCCTCTGTCCCACTCGTTTTTGTGCTCTTCTGCCCTCTGCCCCACTCGTTTTTGGCCCCTTCTGCCCTCTGCCCCACTCGTTTCTGTGCCCTTCTGCCCTCTGCCTAACTCGTTTTTTGTCCCCTTCTGCCCTCTGTCCCACTTTGTGCCCTTCTGCCCTCAGCCCCACTTAGAATGGCGCCGGCAAGCTGCCAGCGCCATTCTAAAATAGCTACAAAGTCAGCTTCAACAGGAAGCACTAATAGATAAATTAAAGCAGGTGCTCAAGTTGAAGGTCAAATTAAGTTACACAATCATTAATCACCCCAAGTTTGGGGTGATTAATGATTGTGTAACTGAATTTGAGCTTCAACTCGAGCACCTGCTTTACTTTATCTATTAGTGCTTCCTGTTGAAGCTGACTTTTGTAACTATTTTAGAATGGCTCTGGCAGCTTGCTGGCAGCTTGCCGGCGCCATTCTAAAATAGTTACAAAAGTCAGCTTCAACTTTTGACCCAATCCATTCCGCTCGCGGATTTTGTGGGAAATTCGCGAATCTCACGGACCTCGAATTTGCCGAAAATCCGCAAAATCTGCGAGCGGAACGGATTTTCCACCCATGCTTAGTAATTTTATAATTAATTATGTGGCGCCTGAACAGTGGGTTCTCCATTACAAAGACCAGTTTGCACGTGGTCCAGTAGAACAAGCTGTTTTTATAATGCCGCTTCTTATCCCCGCTATACACATAACTAAAAAAGAAGTGGAAAAGGCTCCTCCAATTTCCAAAAGGCAGCGCCCCTGGGCTAGATTGTATCCCCGCAGATCTGTTCCTACAAGATCTTGACTCCTGGGCACTTTATATCCAACTTTTGTTGAATGCCATTGCTAAAGGGGCATCGTTGCCCAGCTCTTGGGCAGGAGCAGTAATTATTCCGATTCATAAAAAAGGTGATCGCTCGATACCGGGTAATTACAGGCCCATAAGCCTGATTGACTTAGGGTGACCAGGCGTCTCCGTTTTGCCAGGACGGTCCCAGTTTTTCACCAGCTGTCCCAGCAAATTTCAAGAAATGTAGCTCATGTCCCAGTTTTTAAAGAGAGTTGACTGAAAATGGTGGGATGTGTTATTTATGTTTTACAAAGCAGGGATACTTAGCAGTTGTTTCAAGAAAGCAATTTAATTAACAGGCAAGATAGTGGGTTTAAAAATTGCATTTGATGGATGTTCTTACTGCCTGTTCTGTAATTCTCTGCTGAGGAGTGCTCTTATCGCTTGAAGTAAAATTGTAGTCCTTCTTCTATTTTTGTAAAATGTCGCAGTTTTTGGCTTAAAAATTCTGGTCACCCTAGATTGACTGCATCCAAAAAGTTTCAGCCTGAGTGGTGATATGCAGAATTCAGGCATGGATGGAGAATTGTCACATCCTTTCTGATTTGCAAGCGGGGTTTCGACAATGCATTAGCCCAGTGCATAAGGTTTTAAAGTTTATTCTTATATATTGGTGGACGGTAACTCTGGGGAGAGGCACTATACTTTGTAGATTTGAAGTCAGCTTTTGATTTGGTCCCACGACCTAAGCTGTGGCACACCCTGCTAAAACTGGGCATGCCGCTTGAACCTTTAGCTCTTGTGGTTAAGTTACACACAGATAATTTTGCTCAGGTCAGATGGGACACGGCAGACGGTACCACGGAAAAATTCCCAGTCGAGAAGGGTGTAAGACAGGGAAGTGTCCTAGCACCGACTTTTTTTTCCATGTACATTAATGGGGTAGTGAACTACTTTGAAGATTTCCCCACAGATGCTCCGGTTTTAGCTGAGGTTAAGACCCCGTTACTAATGTTCGCCGATGACACCCTTATTCTCTTGAAGACGAGACAGGGACTACAATGTGCCCTCTCAAGATTCGAAGATTTCTGTGCAGACCACGACCTTATGGTAAATGTCAATAAAACGAAGTATATGGTGTTGCATAATTTAAAAAAAAGTCATCGGCGATGTTAGAATGAATGAAGGGTCACTGGAGCAAACAGAGACCTTCTCGTATCTGGGGGTATTAATTGACAGAAAACTGAGCTGGAAGCTAAAATTAGACTGCCTGTCTGTAAAACATGCTCAACTTTACGGTGCTCTGCTTAGGGAGCACAGACGCTCAAATACTAAACCCATAGCTCCTGTGCTACAAATTTAAAACGCTAAAATTGGCGCATCGATCCTGTATGGTGTGGAGTTGTGGGGACAGGCCAATTCGGAAACTTTAGTGGTGGGCCAGAATACATTTCTAAGGTCCCTAATCAGCCTCCCCAAATCCACTCCTTTAGTACCTCTTCTTCTGGATTTGGGATGCCACTCAGTAAGGGATGTGGCACATTACAGGCTTTTAGCTTATTGGAGGCGGCCTTGGGTGACTCCAGATCTCGCACATTATGCCCAGGCCCTGTTAGAAGTGAGGGATTTGGATGTGAACCAGAAAATTGGGTGGTTTAGCTGTGTTAAAAATGTATTATGTGAGGTGGGGATGAGCCATCTATGGACCGCCCCAGCCGGAAGTGCATTCCCAAGCAAATTGGAGATAAAGGCAGCTTATTGGAATTTGATTAATATGAAACGTTTTGCATCTTGTTCCAGTCGTTTTCTGTCCAAAGCTTTTCTTGAAATAAAACACGAGCCCAAGTATGAGGGGTACGGGGACCTGATCACGTCAACACGTGATAGGAAATTATTCCACCAGTTTAGGGTGGGATCTTTGCCTACACAGTCTTTTATCTCCAAATGGATTAATACAAATAGTAGAATGTGTCCTTTCTGTCCAGATATGATTGAAACGTTGCATCACATTCTTTTTGTATGTCAAGCATACATCACACCAAGACAGATTTGGTTGAAACCTGTATGCTCTAGTCTGGGCACCAGATCCAGTAGTGAGGCCTTCTGAATTTTAAAAACCTCAGTGGAAGGCCCGACCGTGGTTGCTACAGCAAAGTTTCTAGGCTGATTGTGGGTGATTAGATGGAATAAAACAAGATGTTCTAACTGACCATGCTGCTTCATATCTATGTACCTTGATTATAGTATTATGCACTTTTTTTTACAGTGGTTCCACTCCCCAAATCATACAATTTTAAATGTAAACGTAAACTTTTTTTAACAAGGTTTTTAAATTATGGGTTTGTTTTAAAGTCTTTTAATGTATTTATTAATTGTTTTATGTAGGACATCCAGGGTGTTAGTTCTACACTTCAAAGGATTCCTGTTTAAGAGCTTTGTTGTATTGTCTATTTGGCCTCCATGTTCATGCTGCTCTAACTTTTATGATTTTTTTTAACAAATCGAAAAAAAAGTTTATAAACTGAAACTCGATACTTTTGAAGTGCTCTATGATTTGTTTGCATGGGAGCACTTGTCTGCTAATTGTTTTCCAGAGCTACGCCAGCACCTTATTGATAGCAAGTTGACTAACCCTAGGAAGCTTGCTGAGGAGGCGGACCGCTGGTTCCGTACCAGGGTCCACAGGGTCACGTGGGAGACTCTGCCAAAGGTGGGTAGGGTCCCCAACATGTCGTGCAGGCCTCAGCCAGACCTGCTAGTGCAAGGGGTTCGCCCTTCTGCGCAAGAAGTCCTCAGACTCAAAAGGAAAAAGTTGGCACGGAAACTGGAAATGCAAAACACAAAGTTTATTACACCTCATGAGGTGGTGCTAAAGTTCAGACAGTACCCTTCGGCACTGCGAGAAGTAGCACAAAGGGCTACTGAACGCATGGTTTATTTATACCCACACAGGGGCTCAAAAGAAGGCAGTACAAAGCATAAGAGCACATTTTATGTCCATACAAGGAAATATCGAGAAGCACAATCGATCAGTGGGAGGAGCTAACAGTCTTGGGGTCTCGGCTAACACATTCCAATCTGAGGCTAACCATTAACAGATGTGGACCCTAACGGTCAGCGGCAAAACACAGAGATGCTATTATTAGCCTGTTGCTGGGCAGATTCAAAGGTCATGAGCAGAAAGGTAGGACAACGCATATGGTCGGCACGAGGCACGAGGCAGCGTGTGGCAGACAAAATGGCTGCCGTGAATCCAAAATGTCAAGATAACAGCCAAAACTAAGATGTCTTTTGCTAATGCTCAACTTAATCGCTGTCAAATTACAACAGACGACCTTTTTAGCGTTAGCTAAAGACATATGCTCTTTTAGGGTAATCTATGCATTCATCTTGTATATCTATGCACATTATATTTGTCACTTCTTTATCCAACGATTGTTCCGCTTTTACGGCATTTCGTTTGGACGGTATACAGGCATTTATGCACATAGAACATAGCATTGGGCCACAATGGATACACATACAACAGGTGAAAATGAATGCAACTGCAACACATAAAATAGTCAGTAATTTCCAACCCCAGGCCGAGACCAAAGTCCAAAACCATCCAGCAAAAGTCCAGGTGCCATTTTTCTCATGAATATCGGCAGCTATTTTATGCAGCTTAAGAATTGCTTCATATACAGATGGCGAATTGTCAGGGATAAATACACAACAACTACTTCCGATGACTTTACATGCACCTCCTCTATCTGCTAACATAACGTCCAGAACCATTCGGTTCTGAAGAGTTACAATTCTAGCAACTTGCAGTTCCTCGGTAATATTACCAAGGGCTACAGCAGTTTCGTTGGTGACAGCTTCTACAACTCTGATCAATCGTCGTATTTTCCTACTGTTTAATGCAGCACCTACAAAAGGAAACAGGCCTAAATTGAAATCAACATATTGCTGCAGACTAGTGTCTGTTTGGTCAATGTCATCAACCCGAATTGTTCTTTTATAACGATTCATAGAAATATTTCTGAACAATTTAAAATCTCGGTGATATGAAGCTGGTGCAAGGAAATACAGGGGGCAATAGAAAAGACACATAGCAAATGCCAGATCACCCTACAGTTAGTCTATGGTACCCATGACTTCCACATACTAAATATGTGTTATGTGAGGCCAAAAAGGTGCTGTCATTAATTCCATCCATATTTAATACAACAACACAATCACTAGTTCCTACTGGAATTCGTCCAGTACTTTGTACACAAAGGTCTGCTTTTGTCAATGTTACAGTAATTACAGATTCATTGCTTGTGGTAGAGTCTCTTGTATGGGTGAAAACATAAGGCGTTGAAGCATTGTCCGGTCGATATTCTTCCCATTCCCATATAGTTCCATTCGCTTGAGGATACCCATGTTCATCTTGATAACACTCTTTATCCAAACGGAAGAGAAGTCCACCTACTGCAGGTTTTCTGTTCGAAAAGAGAAGAGTGTACCAGGCTCGACAAGAACCATTATGTGAAAAAGGAAGTGGAATGAACGGTGTTCCACCTTTCTTCTGATGAGCTGGAAGCATACCACATATCCAGCAGTTTGTAGTGTTAGTTGCATTGTGCGTGTGGTGGAGCATCTGAACAAAGGTATTATTCAAATAGGACTATCGATGCTTATACTCATGATATGGAAGAGTAAAATGCTGATGCTCTTCCGGGATCGGAGTAGTAGGAACCACAAGAAATTTGCGAGCAGGGATCATCATTTCAGCAGACCAGGTGATCACTGCTATAACTGTCAGAACAACAAAAATACTTAATACTCCTAAAATCTTTTTCTTAGTGGTATTCATAGTCACAAAAGTCTTCTTCACACTAAAAAATTTGAAAAAACAAAATAGTCAATGAGCTCTTTACCCTGGGCAGACTTTGGTTTCTTCACCACAGATCAAGACAGGTGTCACTACACTACGTCATACCTTGTCATATTGGCTTTCCGTTTCCACTACCCAGAGCGGTTGCTCAACCAGCCTCGCAACAAAAAAAAAAACTGCAAATCACTTTCTTGATCTCAAATTGTGTCGCACTGGTCCTGGAATCATCTTGTCCGGGAAGAACTCCGCAGATCCGTCAGGTGATACAGCAGGGCCTTTCTCCGTAGTCAGGATATCTCGATGATCGGTCAGCACAGCAGGTTCCACCAAGGTCGACAATACCTTCCGACAATGGGTGCTATGTACCCAGTTCCTCTTGTTGGTAACCCGAACTGCCGTTCTCGTGGCGAGGAGTACTTGCTCTGGTCCACGCCACCTCGGCTCCAAGCTGCTTGACCTCTCGAAGATTTTCACCATCACGAAATCACCGAGTAGCTGTGTTCACTTCAGCTACAAAACAACCCTGACCCACAACCGTCTACAACCCATTCCCCGAAGAAAATGGAACAAAATCTCCACCGAACAACTCCTCACATCACTCAGCCAAAACATTCCCACCCTGGCAACGGACCCAGACCTAGCGGCCACCAACCTCAGGCAATGGATTACCCACAGTGCGGACGAACTAGCACCCCTGAAAAAACACCAGTCGAAATCATCCGGCAAATAAGCTCCCTGGTTCAATGATGACCTTAAAAAATCCAAGAAGACATGCCGCACCCTGGAGAAGAATTGGAGAAAAGAACCAACTTCAGACAACATGGACTCCCTCAAGACAGCCACCCGCAAACACCATCAACTGACCCGATCCGCCAAGAAGTCAGCACTTAAGAACCGTCTCGACAACAATTCTCATAACAGCAAGGAACTCTTCAATATCGTCAAAGAATTCACCAACCCTCCCGCAGCATCCAACGACATCACTAACTCCCAAGACCTCTGGGATGCGCTATCCTCCTTCTTCTACAACAAAATTGCCGACATCCACAACAGCTTCAAGAATACTCCCAATGACCAACTCACCCCACCCACTTCAGATCCCACCCCTCCAACTAACTACCTCAACTCCTGGAACCCAATCACCATTGAAGACACCATTCGCCTCATGAACTCAATCCACTCTGGCTCACCTTCTGACCCCTGCCCCCACTTCATCTTCAACAAATCTGACTCCATCATCGCTCCCCAACTCCGCGATGTCATCAACTGTTCCTTCGACTCCGCCACCTTTCCAGAAATATGGAAACACGCCGAACTCAGCGCCCTTCTGAAAAAACCAACAGCAGACCCCTCAGATCTGAAAAACTACCGACCCATTTCCCTACTCCCTTTCCCGGCCAAAGTCATCGAGAAAGCCGTCAATAGCCAACTAGCAGCCTTCCTTGAATCCAACAACTCCCTGGATCCCTCACAGAACGGCTTTCGAGCCAAACACAGCACCGAAACCGCCCTCATTGCAGCGACCGACGACATCCGAGCACTCCTGGACAACGGTGAAACAGTGGCCCTCATTCTACTCGACCTCTCCGCCGCCTTCGACACTGTCTGTCACAACACCCTCATACAACGCCTCAACAACATCGGCATACAAGGAAAAGCCTTGGACTGGATCATCTCATTCCTAGCCGGGAGAACACAGAGAGTCCGACTCCCCCCATTCTACTCAGAGCCCACCGAAGTCATCTGCGGCGTACCTCAAGGCTCCTCACTCAGTCCCACCCTCTTCAACGTCTACATGAGTCCCCTCGCCTCCATCGCACGTCAACACAACCTCAACATCATCTCCTACGCCGATGACACCCAGCTAATCCTTTCCCTCACCAAAGACCCCAACACCGCCAAAAACAACCTTCACGAAGGTATGAAAAAAGTAGCCGAATGGATGAAACAGAGCCGCTTAAAACTCAACTCAGACAAGACGGAGGTGCTCATCCTAGGATCCTCCCCCTCAGCTTGGGACGACTCCTGGTGGCCTTCCGCTTTGGGATCTGCGCCCACACCCAGAGACCATGCACGTAACCTCGGCTTCATTCTAGACTCCTCCCTCTCAATGTCCAGACAAGTCAACGCTGTATCGTCCTCCTGCTTCAACGTCCTTCGCATTCTCAAAAAGATCTTCCGCTGGATCCCCCTCGAAACAAGAAAGACTGTCACCCATGCACTGGTCACGAGTCGACTGGACTATGGCAACACACTCTACGCCGGAATTACAACAAAATTGCAGAAAAAACTCCAGCGCATCCAAAACGCATCAGCGAGACTCATATTGGACATCCCGCGCCAAGAGCACATCACCGGTCACTTAAAAAACCTCCACTGGCTTCCCGTCAACAAAAGAATTACTTTCCGCCTTCTTACCCACGCACACAAGTCCCTTTATAATCTAGGACCCGAATGCCTCAACACCCGACTGTCCTTCTACTATCCCACCCGCCAACTAAGATCATCCAATCAAGCCCTCGCCGCAGTCCCGCGCATCCGAAAAACCACCATGGGTGGCAGATCCTTCTCCTTCCTGGCTGCCAAGACATGGAACTCACTCCCCACCCACCTCCGCCTTACTCAGAATCACATCTCCTTCAGAAAAGAACTGAAAACATGGCTATTCGATAAAAAGTAAACCCCTCCCTCCAGCGCCTTGAGACCCTCTGGGTGAGTAGTGCGCTTTATAAATACCTGAACTTGAACTTGAACTTGAACACCTTGGGATTTATCAGGGAGCGCTTCTCAAACCTGTTGATGAATAGAAACCAAGCTGTCAGTTAATTGTGCCAAATAGTCATTCATTAAAACACAAGGTACATCATACACAGAGCTTGGTTTCAGGAACTCCCCAGATGTTCATAGGACGTCCGAATACCACCCCATACGGGGTAAGACCCGTTCTAGAATGTGGTACTGATCTAATGGACAATAATGCCAATGGCAGCGCATCTGGCCAAGTCAGATTCGTGGAGGCTTGAATTTTCGCGATTTTTAGCTTGAGAGTAGCATTATACCTCTCCACCAATCCTGCAGATTGTGGATGGAACACAGCATGAAACTTCTGCTTGATTCCTAATCCCTTCAGGACATACTTGATAACTTCCCCGAAAAAATGAGGTCCATTATCATTCCATAAAAGTCTGTAAACACCGAACCTCGGGAAGAACTCCTTCAGTAGCACCTTAGCAGTAGTAATAGCAGTATTATCTTTTGTAGGGTATGCCTCAATCCATTTACTGAAGGCGCAAACCACCACTAAGACATACTTTAAATTATTACACTGCTCAAGCTGAATGTAGTCCATTTGCAGGACTTCAAAAGGTGCAGTTGGTGTAACAAAACCTCCAGATGGAACTCATGTCACTTTTCCAGGATTGTATTGCAAACAAATCAAGCAAGACTGTACTACTCTCTTAGCTGTGCTAGCAATTTCTGGATGCTCCCGAACTTGCATAAGTATTTTCGTTATCGCGGAAGCTCCAACATGTGCTAGCCCATGTGCCATCTGAACCATAGATTGTACGAAAGCTATAGGCAGCTTCCATCGATCCATTTGCTTGTTTCCCCAACAACCTTCATCTTCTAACTCTCCTTCTTTAGACCACTGTTCACGTTCTTTTTCAGAAGCTGTCTTCTGTATCTCTCGCACTTCCTGCCTAGCATCGTGCCATCTTTCAGCTTGTGACTTCACTACGTACATAGAATTTCTCTGCATCGCAGTTTCACGTGCTACGCGGTCTACAAAGGCATTTCCCTGTCCAATCTTATCTGTTACTTTCTTGTGTGCACTGCACTTCACTATAGCAATTTTCTTCGGATATGTCAATGCAGTCAAAAGATTATGCACTAAGTCTCCGTGCATTATCTGTATTCCGTGAGATGTAAGAAAGCCTCTTTCCTTCCAGAGTAGGCCAAAATCGTGCGCTACTCCAAAAGCATAGCGGCTATCTGTGTAAATGTTCACATACAAACCAGCACTAAGTTCACATGCTCGTGTCAAAGCTATCAGTTCAGCTGCTTGAGCCGATTTCTGTGGTATGCGAGCTGTCTCCACTATTGTCTCAAGCGTGGTAATTGCATATGCGGCTGAGATCGTACCATCTGGTAATTTCAAACAAGACCCATCAACCCACAATTCACCATCTACATCTGGAAGGGGCGTATCCTGCAAATCAATGCGACCCTTTGTCTGTTCTTCAGTCAGAAAAATACAATCGTGCGTTTCTTGTGACTGAGGCTGGGTCACCGGAAATGGCAACAAAGTGGCTGGATTCAAAGTTGCACATCTCTTCAATGTAATGTGAGGGGCTAGCAATGTCAGTTCATATCCTGTAAGACGAGCGCTAGTCAAGTGCTGCGTCTTTGTCTGATTCAAAAGGGCATCAACAGCATGTGGTACTAGTACTAACAATTTATGTGACAAAACTATTCCCTCACTCTATCGAATTGACACCGCTGTTGCTGCAACTGAACGAAAGCATCCAGGTAATGCTCTAGCAACAGGATCAAGAACTGCTGAAAAATATGCACACGGACGTTGCTTATCGCCGTGTAGCTGAACCAACACTGACAATGCACATCCATCTTTCTCGTGGACGTAAAGTGTGAAAAGCTTCGTATAATCTGGTGTGCCTAACACTGGTGCTGAACAAAGGGCTTGTCGTAACTGTTGAAAAGCACTTTCACATTCTTCTGTCCATGGAAGGGGTACTGGGTATCTTTCGTCAAAAGTGCTAACAAGGGCTTAACAATGTGTGAAAATCCCAAAATCCACTGTCTAAAAAAGGAAGTGAGACCCAAGAATGCACATACTCCTTTCTGTGTGGTATGAACTGGTGTGTCTAAAATTGCTTGTATGCGATCTGATGTCAATGCATGTCCCTCCTTAGACAAAAGGTGACCTAAGTAGGTTACCTTTGGTCTACAATATTGCAGCTTCTTCCGAGAGACTTTGTGATGGTGTGAAGCAAGAAAGGAAAGCAAGGATAGAGTACATTTTTCAAACTGTTCTGGAGTGTCGCTGCCAACAAGATGTAATCGACATATTGTATGAGAGCCACACCTTCGGGCAGTACAAAAGAATCAAGTTCCCTTTTCAATGCTTGACTGTAAATACTCGGACTCTCAGTATAGCCTTGAGGAACTCTACAAAATCGATACGATCGATTATTCAAAGTGAAACCAAACAAATATCGGCATCAGGATGAATAGGGATCGAAAAGAAAGCATTCTTCAAGTCTATCACAGTAAATGTAGTGGCGGCCGGAGGAACCAAAGTAAGGAGGGTTGTGATGTCAGAAACCACGGGATACTGTGGTACTACAATTTTATTGACTTCCCTCAAGTCAATAATAAATCTGTAAACTCGTGTGTCAGTATCTCTCTTCAGAATTGGAAGAATCGGGCTATTGCAAACATTGTATGGGACTTCCTCAACAACCCCAACTCGTATCAAATCATGTACAATTCATGTGAGCGCATCTTCTCCCTCCTGTGAAATGCGATATTGTGGCAAACGAGGTAACACAGCTCCCTCCTTGACACTAATCTGGACCGGAGGAATAACCATCTGACCCACATCAGTGTCTGAGGTAGCCCACAAAGATTCAGGAAGTGAGGCTAATGCAATATCTTCTTTAACAAGATAAATTCTGTCAGGTTCAGTATAATCATCGTTTAAAATGACTCACATCCCTTCAGGAAAACATCGTATCGTGGCTCTAAAGTACTTTAACATATCAAGACCCAAAATATTGTCTGGCGTGTTAGGGGAAAGCAAAAACAGACATGGAGCATTGAATTTATCAACATGGAATGAGAGTGGTTATGACAATGGGCTAAGGGAAGGTGTTCCATCGAAACCTATCGAAGTAATAGTTGTGCCAGACAGGGGAGCCATCGGAACCAAATGTTTAGACAAAGTGCTAAGTGTAGGTCCTGTATCAACTAGAAAGCGATCAGTAGAGTCCAAAACATGTGCTGTAACATTACCCTATCCTAGGCAATCCTATGCATGAGCAGAATCGTACAGATCAGGCTGGACATAATCAGACATTTGATATTGATTTCGCCTGTCGAATGTGTTCTGTCTCTGCTGTGGGCGTGTATTCGTGTCAGAGCAGGCACGATCGTTCATGTTTCCTCGAGTCTCCGAGAAACCTGAACTAGTTCTCCCTTGGCCCAGCCCTCTGGCATCCTGCTGAGGACATAGCAACGGGCAATTACGCATCCAATGGCCTAACTGCTTACAATATGCACATTGATTCGAAGATAAATCCGTACGACCATAAGGAGTATTGGAAGGCGTTCGTCCACCTCTATCATAATTTCTGTCAGGGCCCCTATCGTAACTTCTAGAAGGCGTACCATATACCTGGGCCAACATAACTTTCGTTTTAACTCTTTTGATTTCTTGTCCTCAGTCCCCTTCGCCTCCGTCTCCTTGCGCTCATAATACTGAGCCATTGTCAAAACAGAGGCCGGAGAGGATGTAGTCCAAGAACTTTCGCTAGCTTTTAGGCGGCTGGCTATCCCTGGTAACAGATTCGTTACATATTTATCGACAAACAAATGCCTGCCGGTATCATCTGTTAGAGACTGGCCACTAAATTCATGGAAAGCTTCCTCGAAGCGAGTAAAGAAATCAGAAACCGATTCATCTATCTTTTGTTTGCACGATGCTAAAACAGTCCAATCAATCTTTTTAGGGGGATAATCGTTTTAAGTTTAGTCAAAATGGCTGCAGGAAGGGTTAATATTAACTGATGTGGTTTTTGGGCGGGCTCTCGGTCAGCATCTAAGCGCTCTAAATCCTTCCATTCGGCACCAAAAACAGCCCGATCATCAATTTTACAATCAGTCCTCCACATGTCTGGGGGCAAGATTAGACCGAAAAACAAATGTATATCACATAAGGTCATAGTACAAGAATTTAAAGCACCTTCGACTTCCTCATAAAAAGCGGCTGGATTTTTACGCGGGTCAGGCAACGCATTTTTAAGCGCCATTACATCTGCTCTATTCCAAGAAGTGTATACCCAATTATAAATAAAATATCCTTTAGAATCAAGAGAATTTTTATCATCATTATCACCCGTTCCTTTAGGAGGAACATACAAAGGCGCGGCTTCCCGCATAGGTCGCATGACAACTGGCATCATCTTATCTGTCACGAAGATAGGAGACTGCGCCTCTCCGGGCTGATTAGACTGTTTTTCTGCTCCTTCAGACGACTCGCCTCATTTCGTATTTTAACCAGTCGTGTAATCATGTCTTCTACCTGGGAAAAAACAAAAGAACCATCACGTAGCTGTTTATGATCAGTTGCGATATCAGCAGGTTCTAATACTGAGGAATATTTTCGAAACATTTCTACAACTTCATCAGCAAATATCAGAGTGAAATATATCTGCTCCTTTTCTGACCAATCCTTTATAATAGCAAAAAGATCTGAAGCAGGATCCGTGCTAGTCTTAGTGGTATTCATAGTCACAAAAGTCTTCTTCAAACTAAAAAATAGAAAAAACAAAATAGTCAATGAGCTCTTTACCCTGGGCTGACTTTGGTTTCTTCACCACAGATCAAGACAGGTGTCACTACACTACGCAGGGCAGATCCCCCTCCCTTGTCATATTGGCTTTCCGTTTCCACTACCCAGAGCAGTTGCTCAACCAGCCTCGCAACAAAATAAAAACTGCAAATTACTTTCTTGATCTCAAATTGTATCGCGCTGCTCCTGGAATCATCTGGTCTGGGAAGAACTCCGCAGATCCGTCAGGTGATACAGCAGGGCCTTTCTCCGTAGTCAGGATATCTCGATGATCGGTCAGCACAGCAGGTTCCACCAAGGTCGACAATACCTTCCGACAATGGGTGCTATGTACCCAGTTCCTCTTGTTGGTAACCCGAACTGCCGTTCTCGTGGCGAGGAGTACTTGCTCTGGTCCACGCCACCTCAGCTCCAAGCTGCTTGACCTCTCGAAGATTTTCACCATCACGAAATCACCGGGGCGGAGTTTATGGCCCTCACCTTGGGATTTATCAGGGAGCGCTTCTCGAACCTGTTGATGAATAGAAACCAAGCTGTCAGTTAATTGTGCCAAATAGTCATTCATTAAAACACAAGGTACATCATACACAGAGCTTGGTTTCAGGAACTCCCCAGATGTTGATAGGACGTCCGAATACCACCCCATACGGGGTAAGACCCGTTCTAGAATGTGGTGCTGATCTTATGGACAATAATGCCAATGGCAGCGCATCTGGCCAAGTCAGATTCGTGGAGGCTTGAATTTTCGCGATTTTTAGCTTGAGAGTAGCATTATACCTCCACCAATCCTGCAGATTGTGGATGGAACACAGCATGAAACTTCTGCTTGATTCCTAATCCCTTCAGGACATACTTGATAACTTCCCCGACAAAATGAGGTCTGTTATCATTCCATAAAAGTCTGTATACACCAAACCTCGGGAAGAACTCCTTCAGTAGCACCTTAGCAGTAGTAACAGCAGTATTATCTTTCGTAGGGTATGCCTCAATCCATTTACTGAAGGCGCAAACCACCACTAAGACATACTTTAAATTATTACACATCGCTCAAGCTGAATGTAGTCCATTTGCAGGACTTCAAAAGGTGCAGTTGGTGTAACAAAACCTCCAGATGGAACTCATGTCCCTTTTCCAGGATTGTATTGCAAACAAATCAAGCAAGACTGTACTACTCTCTTAGCTGTGCTAGCAATTTCTGGATGCTCCCGAACTTGCATAAGCATTTTCGTTATCGTGGAAGCTCCAACATGTGCTAGCCCATGTGCCATCTGAACCATAGGTTGTACGAAAGCTATAGGCAGCTTCCATCGATCCATTTGCTTGTTTCTCCAACAACCTTCATCATCTAACTCTCCTCCTTTAGACCACTGTTCACGTTCTTTTTCAGAAGCTGTCTTCTGTATCTCTCGCACTTCCTGCCTAGCATCGTGCCATCTTTCAGCTGTTGACTTCACTACGTACATAGAATTTCTCTGCATCGCAGTTTCACGTGCTACGCGGTCTACAAAGGCATTTCCCTGTCCAATCTTATCTGTTACTTTCTTGTGTGCACTGCACTTCACTATAGCAATTTTCTTCGGATATGTCAATGCAGTCAAAAGATTATGCACTAAGTCTCCGTGCAATATCTGTATTCCGTGAGATGTAAGAAAGCCTCTTTCCTTCCAGAGTAGGCCAAAATCGTGCGCTACTCCAAAAGCATAGCGGCTATCTGTGTAAATGTTCACATACAAACTAGCACTAAGTTCACATGCTCGTGTCAAAGATATCAGTTCAGCTGCTTGAGCCGATTTCTGTGGTATGCGAGCTGTCTCCACTATTGTCTCAAGCGTGGTAATTGCATATGCGGCTGAGATCGTACCATCTGGTAATTTCAAACAAGACCCATCAACCCACAATTCACCATCTACATCTGGAAGGGGTGTATCCTGCAAATCAATGCAACCCTTTGTCTGTTCTTCAGTCAGAAAAATACACTCGTGCATTTCTTGTGACTGAGGCTGGGTCACCGGAAATGGCAACAAAGTGGCTGGATTCAAAGTTGCACATCTTTTCAATGTAATGTGAGGGGCTAGCAATGTCAGTTCATACCCTGTAAGACGAGCGCTAGTCAAGTGCTGCGTCTTTGTCTGATTCAAAAGGGCATCAACAGCATGTGGTACTAGTACTAACAATTTATGTGACAAAACTATTCCCTCACTCTGTCGAATTGACACCGCTGTTGCTGCAACTGAACGAAAGCATCCAGGTAATGCTCTAGCAACAGGATCAAGAACTGCTGAAAAATATGCACACGGACGTTGCTTATCGCCGTGTAGCTGAACCAACACTGACAATGCACATCCATCTTTCTCGTGGACGTAAAGTGTGAAAAGCTTCGTATAATCTGGTGTGCCTAACACTGGTGCTGAACAAAGGGCTTGTCGTAACTGTCGAAAAGCACTTTCACATTCTTCTGTCCATGGAAGGGGTACTGGGTATCTTTCGTCAAAAGTGCTAACAAGGGCTTAACAATGTGTGAAAATCCCAAAATCCACGGTCTACAAAAGGACGTGAGACCCAAGAATGCACATACTCCTTTCTGTGTGGTATGAACTGGTGTGTCTAAAATTGCTTGTATGCGATCTGATGTCAATGCACGTCCCTCCTTAGACAAAAGGTGACCTAAGTAGGTTACCTTTGGTCTACAATATTGCAGCTTCTTCCGAGAGACTTTGTGATGGTGTGAAGCAAGAAAGGAAAGCAAGGATAGAGTACATTTTTCAAACTGTTCTGGAGTGTCGCTGCCAACAAGATGTCATCGACATATTTTATGAGAGCCACACCTTCGGGCAGTACAAAATAATCAAGTTCCCTTTTCAATGCTTGACTGTAAATACTCGGACTCTCAGTATAGCCTTGAGGAACTCTACAAAATCGATACGATTGATTATTCAAAGTGAAACCAAACAAATATCGGCTATCAGGATGAATAGGGATCGAAAAGAAAGCATTCTTCAAGTCTATCACAGTAAATGTAGTGGCGGCCGGAGGAACCAAAGTAAGGAGGGTTGTGATGTCAGAAACCACGGGATACTGTGGTACTACAATTTTATTGACTTCCCTCAAGTCAATAATAAATCTGTAAACTCGTGTCAGTATCTCTCTTCAGAATCGGAAGAATCGGGCTATTGCAAACATTGTATGGGACTTCCTCAACAACCCCAACTCGTATCAAATCATGTACAATTTGTGTGAGCACATCTTCTCCCTCCTGTGAAATGCGATATTGTGGCAAACGAGGTAACACAGCTCCCTCCTTGACACTAATCTGGACCGGAGGAATAACCATCTGACCCACATCAGTGTCTGAGGTAGCCCACAAAGATTCAGGAAGTGAGGCTAATGCAATATCTTCTTTAACAAGATAAATTCTGTCAGGTTCAGTATAATGATCGTTTAAAATGACTCACACCCCTTCAGAAAAACATCGTATCGTGGCTCTAAAGTACTTTAACATATCAAGATCCAAAATATTGTCTGGCGTGTTAGGGGAAAGCAAAAACAGACATGGAGCATTGAATTTATCAACATGGAATGAGAGTGGTTGTGACAATGGGCTAAGGGAATGTGTTCCATCAAAACCTATCGAAGTAATAGTTGTGCCAGACAGGGGAGCCCTCGGAACCAATTGTTTAGACAAAGTGCTAAGTGTAGCTCCTGTATCAACTAGAAAGCGATCAGTAGAGCCCAAAACATGTGCTGTAACATTACCCCATCCTAGGCAATCCTATGCATGAGCAGAATCGTACAGATCAGGCTGGACGTAATCAGACATTTGATATTGATTTCGCCTGTCGAATGTGTTCTGTCTCTGCTGTGGGCGTGTATTCGTGTCAGAGCAGGCACGATCGTTCATGTTTCCTCGAGGCTCCGAGAAACCTGAACTAGTTCTCCGTTGGCCCAGCCCTCTGGCATCCTGCTGAGGACATAGCAACGGGCAATTACGCATCCAATGGCCTAACTGCTTACAATATGCACATTGATTCGAAGATAAATCCGTATGACCATAAGGAGTATTGGAAGGCGTTCGTCCACCTCTATCATAATTTCTGTCAGGGCCCCTATCGTAACTTCTAGAAGGCGTACCATATACCTGGGCCAACATAACTTTCGTTTGAACTCTTTTGATTTCTTGTCCTCAGTCCCCTTCGCCTCCGTCTCCTTGCGCTCATAATACTGAGCCATTGTCAAAACAGAGGTCGGAGAGGATGTAGTCCAAGAACTTTCGCTAGCTTTTAGGCGGCTGGCTATCCCTGGTAACAGATTCGTAACATATTTATCAACAAACAAATGCCTGCCGGTATCATCTGTTAGAGACTGGCCACTAAATTCATGGAAAGCTTCCTCGAAGCGAGTAAAGAAATCAGAAACCGATTCATCTATCTTTTGTTTGCACAATGCTAAAACAGTCCAATCAATCTTTTTAGGGGGGATAATCGTTTTAAGTTTAGTCAAAATGGCTGCAGGAAGGTTTAATATTAACTGATGTGGTTTTTGGGCGGGCTCTCGGTCAGCATCTAAGCGCTCTAAATCCTTCCATTCGGCACCAAAAACAGCCCGATCATCAATTTTACGAACAGTCCTCCACATGTCTGGGGGCAAGATTAGACCAAAAAACAAATCTATATCACATAAGGTCATAGTACAAGAATTTAAAGCACCTTCGACTTCCTCATAAAAAGCGGCTGGATTTTTACGCGGGTCAGGCAGCGCATTTTTAAGCGCCATTACATCTGCTCTATTCCAAGAAGTGTATACCCAATTATAAATAAAATATCCTTTAGAATCAAGAGAATTTTTATCATCATCATCACCCGTTCCTTTAGGAGGAACATACAAAGGCGCGGCTTCCCGCATAGGTCGCATGACAATTAGCATCATCTTATCTGTCCCGAAGATAGGAGACTGCGCCTCTCCGGGCGGATTGGACAGTGGAACGGCATCCGCAGCCTTTTTCTGCTCCTTCAGACGACTCGCCTCATTTCGTATTTTAACCAGTCGTGTAATCATGTCTTCTACCTGGGAAAAAACAAAAGAACCATCACGTAGCTGTTTATGATCAGTTGCGATATCAGCAGGTTCTAATACTGAGGAATATTTTCGAAACATTTCTACAACTTCATCAGCAAATATCAGAGTGAAATATATCTGCTCCTTTTCTGACCAATCCTTTATAATAGCAAAAAGATCGGAAGCAGGATCCGTGCTAGTCTTAGTGGTATTCATAGTCACAAAAGTCTTCTTCAAACTAAAAAATAGAAAAAACAAAATAGTCAATGAGCTCTTTACCCTGGGCAGACTTTGGTTTCTTCACCACAGATCAAGACAGGTGTCACTACACTACGCAGGGCAGATCCCCCTCCCTTGTCATATTGGCTTTCCGTTTCCACTACCCAGAGCAGTTGCTCAACCAGCCTCGCAACAAAAAAAAACTGCAAATCACTTTCTTGATCTCAAATTGTATCGCGCTGCTCCTGGAATCATCTAGTCTGGGAAGAACTCCGCAGATCCGTCAGGTGATACAGCAGGGCCTTTCTCCGTAGTCAGGATATCTCGATGATCGGTCAGCACAGCAGGTTCCACCAAGGTCGACAATACCTTCCGACAATGGGTGCTATGTACCCAGTTCCTCTTGTTGGTAACCCGAACTACCATTCTCGTGGCGAGGAGTACTTGCTCTGGTCCACGCCACCTCGGCTCCAAGCTGCTTGACCTCTCGAAGATTTTCACCATCACGAAATCACCGGGGCGGAGTTCATGGCCCTCACCTTGGGATTTATCAGGGAGCGCTTCTCGAACCTGTTGATGAATAGAAACCAAGCTGTCAGTTAATTGTGCCAAATAGTCATTCATTAAAACACAAGGTACATCATACACAGAGCTTGGTTTCAGGAACTCCCCAGATGTTCATAGGACGTCCGAATACCACCCCATACGGGGTAAGACCCGTTCTAGAATGTGGTACTGATCTAATGGACAATAATGCCAATGGCAGCGCATCTGGCCAAGTCAGATTCGCGGAGGCTTGAATTTTCGCGATTTTTAGCTTGAGAGTAGCATTATACCTCTCCACCAATCCTGCAGATTGTGGATGGAACACAGCATGAAACTTCTGCTTGATTCCTAATCCCTTCAGGACATACTTGATAACTTCCCCGACAAAATGAGGTCTGTTATCATTCCATAAAAGTCTGTAAACACCAAACCTCGGGAAGAACTCCTTCAGTAGCACCTTAGCAGTAGTAATAGCAGTATTATCATTCGTAGGGTATGCCTCAATCCATTTACTGAAGGCGCAAACCACCACTAAGACATACTTTAAATTATTACACATCGCTCAAGCTGAATGTAGTCCATTTGCAGGACTTCAAAAGGTGCAGTTGGTGTAACAAAACCTCCAGATGGAACTCATGTCCCTTTTCCAGGATTGCATTGCAAACAAATCAAGCAAGACTGTACTACTCTCTTAGCTGTGCTAGCAATTTCTGGATGCTCCGGAACTTGCATGAGCATTTTCGTTATCGTGGAAGCTCCAACATGTGCTAGCCCATGTGCTATCTGAACCATAGGTTGTACGAAAGCTATAGGCAGCTTCCATCGATCCATTTGCTTGTTTCTCCAACAACCTTCATCTTCTAACTCTCCTTCTTTAGACCACTGTTCACGTTCTTTTTCAGAAGCTGTCTTCTGTATCTCTCGCACTTCCTGCCTAGCATCGTGCCATCTTTCAGCTTGTGACTTCACTACGTACATAGAATTTCTCTGCATCGCAGTTTCACGTGCTACGCGGTCTACAAAGGCATTTCCCTGTCCAATCTTATCTGTTACTTTCTTGTGTGCACTGCACTTCACTATAGCAATTTTCTTCGGATATGTCAATGCAGTCAAAAGATTATGCACTAAGTCTCCGTGCATTATCTGTATTCCGTGAGATGTAAGAAAGCCTCTTTCCTTCCAGAGTAGGCCAAAATCGTGCGCTACTCCAAAAGCATAGCGTCTATCTGTGTAAATGTTCACATACAAAGCAGCACTAAGTTCACATGCTCGTGTCAAAGCTATCAGTTCAGCTGCTTGAGCCGATTTCTGTGGTATGCGAGCTGTCTCCACTATTGTCTCAAGCGTGGTAATTGCATATGCGGCTGAGATCGTACCATCTGGTAATTTCAAACAAGACCCATCAACCCACAATTCACCATCTACATCTGGAAGGGGCATATCCTGCAAATCAATGCGACCCTTTGTCTGTTCTTCAGTCAGAAAAATACAATCGTGCGTTTCTTGTGACTGAGGCTGGGTCACCGGAAATGGCAACAAAGTGGCTGGATTCAAAGTTGCACATCTCTTCCATGTAATGTGAGGGGCTAGCAATGTCAGTTCATATCCTGTAAGATGAGCGCTAGTCAAGTGCTGCGTCTTTGTCTGATTCAAAAGGGCATCAACAGCATGTGGTACTAGTACTAACAATTTATGTGACAAAACTATTCCCTCACTCTGTCGAATTGACACCGCTGTTGCTGCAACTGAACGAAAGCATCCAGGTAATGCTCTAGCAACAGGATCAAGAACTGCTGAAAAATATGCACACGGACGTTGCTTATCGCCGTGTAGCTGAACCAACACTGACAATGCACATCCATCTTTCTCGTGGACGTAAAGTGTGAAAAGCTTCGTATAATCTGGTGTGCCTAACACTGGTGCTGAACAAAGGGCTTGTCGTAACTGTTGAAAAGCACTTTCACATTCTTCTGTCCATGGAAGGGGTACTGGGTATCTTTCGTCAAAAGTGCTAACAAGGGCTTAACAATGTGTGAAAATCCCAAAATCCACTGTCTACAAAAGGAAGTGAGACCCAAGAATGCACATACTCCTTTCTGTGTGGTATGAACTGGTGTGTCTAAAATTGCTTGTATGCGATCTGATCTCAATGCATGTCCCTCCTTAGACAAAAGGTGACCTAAGTAGGTTACCTTTGGTCTACAATATTGCAGCTTCTTCCGAGAGACTTTGTGATGGTGTGAAGCAAGAAAGGAAAGCAAGGATAGAGTACATTTTTCAAACTGTTCTGGAGTGTCGCTGCCAACAAGATGTAATCGACATATTGTATGAGAGCCACACCTTCGGGCAGTACAAAAGAATCAAGTTCCCTTTTCAATGCTTGACTGTAAATACTCGGACTCTCAGTATAGCCTTGAGGAACTCTACAAAATCGATACGATCGATTATTCAAAGTGAAACCAAACAAATATCGGCTATCAGGATGAATAGGGATCGAAAAGAAAGCATTCTTCAAGTCTATCACAGTAAATGTAGTGGCGGCCGGAGGAACCAAAGTAAGGAGGGTTGTGATGTCAGAAACCACGGGATATTGTGGTACTACAATTTTATTGACTTCCCTCAAGTCAATAATAAATCTGTAAACTCGTGTGTCAGTATCTCTCTTCAGAATTGGAAGAATCGGGCTATTGTAAACATTGTATGGAACTTCCTCAACAACCCCAACTCGTATCAAATCATGTACAATTCATGTGAGCGCATCTTCTCCCTCCTGTGAAATGCGATATTGTGGCAAACGAGGTAACACAGCTCCCTCCTTGACACTAATCTGGACCGGAGGAATAACCATCTGACCCACATCAGTGTCTGAGGTAGCCCACAAAGATTCAGGAAGTGAGGCTAATGCAATATCTTCTTTAACAAGATAAATTCTGTCAGGTTCAGTATAATCATCGTTTAAAATGACTCACATCCCTTCAGGAAAACATCGTATCGTGGCTCTAAAGTACTTTAACATATCAAGACCCAAAATATTGTCTGGCGTGTTAGGGGAAAGCAAAAACAGACATGGAGCATTGAATTTATCAACATGGAATGAGAGTGGTTATGACAATGGGCTAAGGGAAGGTGTTCCATCGAAACCTATCGAAGTAATAGTTGTGCCAGACAGGGGAGCCCTCGGAACCAATTGTTTAGACAAAGTGCTAAGTGTAGCTCCTGTATCAACTAGAAAGCGATCAGTAGAGCCCAAAACATGTGCTGTAACATTACCCCATCCTAGGCAATCCTATGCATGAGCAGAATCGTACAGATCAGGCTGGACATAATCAGACATTTGATATTGATTTCGCCTGTCGAATGTGTTCTGTCTCTGCTGTGGGCGTGTATTCGTGTCAGAGCAGGCACGATCGTTCATGTTTCCTCGAATCTCCGAGAAACCTGAACTAGTTCTCCCTTGGCCCAGCCCTCTGGCATCCTGCTGAGGACGTAGCAACGGGCAATTACGCATCCAATGGCCTAACTGCTTACAATATGCACATTGATTCGAAGGTAAATCCGTACGACCATAAGGAGTATTGGAAGGCGTTCGTCCACCTCTATCATAATTTCTGTCAGGGCCCCTATCGTAACTTCTAGAAGGCGTACCATATACCTGGGCCAACATAACTTTTGTTTTAACTCTTTTGATTTCTTGTCCTCAGTCCCCTTCGCCTCCGTCTCCTTGCGCTCATAATACTGAGCCATTGTCAAAACAGAGGCCGGAGAGGATGTAGTCCAAGAACTTTCTCTAGCTTTTAGGCGGCTGGCTATCCCTGGTAACAGATTCGTTACATATTTATCGACAAACAAATGCCTGCCGGTATCATCTGTTAGAGACTGGCCACTAAATTCATGGAAAGCTTCCTCGAAGCGAGTAAAGAAATCAGAAACCGATTCATCTATCTTTTGTTTGCACGATGCTAAAACAGTCCAATCAATCTTTTTAGGGGGATAATCGTTTTAAGTTTAGTCAAAATGGCTGCAGGAAGGTTTAATATTAACTGATGTGGTTTTTGGGCGGGCTCTCGGTCAGCATCTAAGCGCTCTAAATCCTTCCATTCGGCACCAAAAACAGCCCGATCATCAATTTTACGAACAGTCCTCCACATGTCTGGGGGCAAGATTAGACCGAAAAACAAATGTATATCACATAAGGTCATAGTACAAGAATTTAAAGCACCTTCGACTTCCTCATAAAAAGCGGCTGGATTTTTACGCGGGTCAGGCAACGCATTTTTAAGCGCCATTACATCTGCTCTATTCCAAGAAGTGTATACCCAATTATAAATAAAATATCCTTTAGAATCAAGAGAATTTTTATCATCATTATCACCCGTTCCTTTAGGAGGATGATACAAAGGCGCGGCTTCCCGCATAGGTCGCATGACAACTGGCATCATCTTATCTGTCACGAAGATAGGAGACTGCGCCTCTCCGGGCGGATTGGACTGTGGAACGGCATCCGCAGCCTTTTTCTGCTCCTTCAGACGACTCGCCCCATTTCGTATTTTAACCAGTCGTGTAATCATGTCTTCTACCTGGGAAAAAACAAAAGAACTATCACGTAGCTGTTTATGATCAGTTGCGATATCAGCAGGTTCTAATACTGAGGAATATTTTCGAAACATTTCTACAACTTCATCAGCAAATATCAGAGTGAAATATATCTGCTCCTTTTCTGACCAATCCTTTATAATAGCAAAAAGATCGGAAGCAGGATCCGTGCTAGTCTTAGTGGTATTCTTAGTCACAAAAGTCTTCTTCAAACTAAAAAATAGAAAAAACAAAATAGTCAATGAGCTCTTAACCCTGGGCAGACTTTGGTTTCTTCACCACAGATCAAGACAGGTGTCACTACACTACGCAGGGCAGATCCCCCTCCCTTGTCATATTGGCTTTCCGTTTCCACTACCCAGAGCAGTTGCTCAACCAGCCTCGCAACAGAAAAAAACTGCAAATCACTTTCTTGATCTCAAATTGTATCGCGCTGCTCCTGGAATCATCTAGTCCGGGAAGAACTCCGCAGATCCGTCAGGTGATACAGCAGGGCCTTTCTCCGTAGTCAGGATATCTCGATGATCGGTCAGCACAGCAGGTTCCACCAAGGTCGACAATACCTTCCGACAATGGGTGCTATGTACCCAGTTCCTCTTGTTGGTAACCCGAACTACCATTCTCGTGGCGAGGAGTACTTGCTCTGGTCCACGCCACCTCGGCTCCAAGCTGCTTGACCTCTCGAAGATTTTCACCATCACGAAATCACCGGGGCGGAGTTCATGGCCCTCACCTTGGGATTTATCAGGGAGCGCTTCTCGAACCTGTTGATGAATAGAAACCAAGCTGTCAGTTAATTGTGCCAAATAGTCATTCATTAAAACACAAGGTACATCATACACAGAGCTTGGTTTCAGGAACTCCCCAGATGTTCATAGGACGTCCGAATACCACCCCATACGGGGTAAGACCCGTTCTAGAATGTGGTACTGATCTAATGGACAATAATGCCAATGGCAGCGCATCTGGCCAAGTCAGATTCGCGGAGGCTTGAATTTTCGCGATTTTTAGCTTGAGAGTAGCATTATACCTCTCCACCAATCCTGCAGATTGTGGATGGAACACAGCATGAAACTTCTGCTTGATTCCTAATCCCTTCAGGACATACTTGATAACTTCCCCGACAAAATGAGGTCTGTTATCATTCCATAAAAGACTTTAAACACCAAACCTCGGGAAGAACTCCTTCAGTAGCACCTTAGCAGTAGTAATAGCAGTATTATCATTCGTAGGGTATGCCTCAATCCATTTACTGAAGGCGCAAACCACCACTAAGACATTCTTTAAATTATTACACATCGCTCAAGCTGAATGTAGTCCATTTGCAGGACTTCAAAAGGTGCAGTTGGTGTAACAAAACCTCCAGATGGAACTCATGTCCCTTTTCCAGGATTGTATTGCAAACAAATCAAGCAAGACTGTACTACTCTCTTAGCTGTGCTAGCAATTTCTGGATGCTCCGGAACTTGCATGAGCATTTTCGTTATCGTGGAAGCTCCAACATGTGCTAGCCCATGTGCCATCTGAACCATAGGTTGTACGAAAGCTATAGGCAGCTTCCATCGATCCATTTGCTTGTTTCTCCAACAACCTTCATCTTCTAACTCTCCTTCTTTAGACCACTGTTCACGTTCTTTTTCAGAAGCTGTCTTCTGTATCTCTCGCACTTCCTGCCTAGCATCGTGCCATCTTTCAGCTTGTGACTTCACTACGTACATAGAATTTCTCTGCATCGCAGTTTCACGTGCTACGCGGTCTACAAAGGCATTTCCCTGTCCAATCTTATCTGTTACTTTCTTGTGTGCACTGCACTTCACTATTGCAATTTTCTTCGGATATGTCAATGCAGTCAAAAGATTATGCACTAAGTCTACGTGCATTATCTGTATTCCGTGAGATGTAAGAAAGCCTCTTTCCTTCCAGAGTAGGCCAAAATCGTGCGCTATTCCAAAAGCATAGCGGCTATCTGTGTAAATGTTCACATACAAACCAGCACTAAGTTCACATGCTCGTGTCAAAGCTATCAGTTCAGCTGCTTGAGCCGATTTCTGTGGTATGCGAGCTGTCTCCACTATTGTCTCAAGCGTGGTAATTGCATATGCGGCTGAGATCGTACCATCTGGTAATTTCAAACAAGACCCATCAACCCACAATTCACCATCTACATCTGGAAGGGGCATATCCTGCAAATCAATGCGACCCTTTGTCTGTTCTTCAGTCAGAAAAATACAATCGTGCGTTTCTTGTGACTGAGGCTGGGTCACCGGAAATGGCAACAAAGTGGCTGGATTCAAAGTTGCACATCTCTTCAATGTAATGTGAGGGGCTAGCAATGTCAGTTCATATCCTGTAAGATGAGCGCTAGTCAAGTGCTGCGTCTTTGTCTGATTCAAAAGGGCATCAACAGCATGTGGTACTAGTACTAACAATTTATGTGACAAAACTATTCCCTCACTCTGTCGAATTGACACCGCTGTTGCTGCAACTGAACGAAAGCATCCAGGTAATGCTCTAGCAACAGGATCAAGAACTGCTGAAAAATATGCACACGGACGTTGCTTATCGCCGTGTAGCTGAACCAACACTGACAATGCACATCCATCTTTCTCGTGGACGTAAAGTGTGAAAAGCTTCGTATAATCTGGTGTGCCTAACACTGGTGCTGAACAAAGGGCTTGTCGTAACTGTTGAAAAGCACTTTCACATTCTTCTGTCCATGGAAGGGGTACTGGGTATCTTTCGTCAAAAGTGCTAACAAGGGCTTAACAATGTGTGAAAATCCCAAAATCCACTGTCTACAAAAGGAAGTGAGACCCAAGAATGCACATACTCCTTTCTGTGTGGTATGAACTGGTGTGTCTAAAATTGCTTGTATGCGATCTGATGTCAATGCATGTCCCTCCTTAGACAAAAGGTGACCTAAGTAGGTTACCTTTGGTCTACAATATTGCAGCTTCTTCCGAGAGACTTTGTGATGGTGTGAAGCAAGAAAGGAAAGCAAGGATAGAGTACATTTTTCAAACTGTTCTGGAGTGTCGCTGCCAACAAGATGTAATCGACATATTGTATGAGAGCCACACCTTCGGGCAGTACAAAAGAATCAAGTTCCCTTTTCAATGCTTGACTGTAAATACTCGGACTCTCAGTATAGCCTTGAGGAACTCTACAAAATCGATACGATCGATTATTCAAAGTGAAACCAAACAAATATCGGCTATCAGGATGAATAGGGATCGAAAAGAAAGCATTCTTCAAGTCTATCACAGTAAATGTAGTGGCGGCCGGAGGAACCAAAGTAAGGAGGGTTGTGATGTCAGAAACCACGGGATATTGTGGTACTACAATTTTATTGACTTCCCTCAAGTCAATAATAAATCTGTAAACTCGTGTGTCAGTATCTCTCTTCAGAATTGGAAGAATCGGGCTATTGTAAACATTGTATGGAACTTCCTCAACAACCCCAACTCGTATCAAATCATGTACAATTCATGTGAGCGCATCTTCTCCCTCCTGTGAAATGCGATATTGTGGCAAACGAGGTAACACAGCTCCCTCCTTGACACTAATCTGGACCGGAGGAATAACCATCTGACCCACATCAGTGTCTGAGGTAGCCCACAAAGATTCAGGAAGTGAGGCTAATGCAATATCTTCTTTAACAAGATAAATTCTGTCAGGTTCAGTATAATCATCGTTTAAAATGACTCACATCCCTTCAGGAAAACATCGTATCGTGGCTCTAAAGTACTTTAACATATCAAGACCCAAAATATTGTCTGGCGTGTTAGGGGAAAGCAAAAACAGACATGGAGCATTGAATTTATCAACATGGAATGAGAGTGGTTATGACAATGGGCTAAGGGAAGGTGTTCCATCGAAACCTATCGAAGTAATAGTTGTGCCAGACAGGGGAGCCCTCGGAACCAATTGTTTAGACAAAGTGCTAAGTGTAGCTCCTGTATCAACTAGAAAGCGATCAGTAGAGCCCAAAACATGTGCTGTAACATTACCCCATCCTAGGCAATCCTATGCATGAGCAGAATCGTACAGATCAGGCTGGACATAATCAGACATTTGATATTGATTTCGCCTGTCGAATGTGTTCTGTCTCTGCTGTGGGCGTGTATTCGTGTCAGAGCAGGCACGATCGTTCATGTTTCCTCGAATCTCCGAGAAACCTGAACTAGTTCTCCCTTGGCCCAGCCCTCTGGCATCCTGCTGAGGACGTAGCAACGGGCAATTACGCATCCAATGGCCTAACTGCTTACAATATGCACATTGATTCGAAGGTAAATCCGTACGACCATAAGGAGTATTGGAAGGCGTTCGTCCACCTCTATCATAATTTCTGTCAGGGCCCCTATCGTAACTTCTAGAAGGCGTACCATATACCTGGGCCAACATAACTTTTGTTTTAACTCTTTTGATTTCTTGTCCTCAGTCCCCTTCGCCTCCGTCTCCTTGCGCTCATAATACTGAGCCATTGTCAAAACAGAGGCCGGAGAGGATGTAGTCCAAGAACTTTCTCTAGCTTTTAGGCGGCTGGCTATCCCTGGTAACAGATTCGTTACATATTTATCGACAAACAAATGCCTGCCGGTATCATCTGTTAGAGACTGGCCACTAAATTCATGGAAAGCTTCCTCGAAGCGAGTAAAGAAATCAGAAACCGATTCATCTATCTTTTGTTTGCACGATGCTAAAACAGTCCAATCAATCTTTTTAGGGGGATAATCGTTTTAAGTTTAGTCAAAATGGCTGCAGGAAGGTTTAATATTAACTGATGTGGTTTTTGGGCGGGCTCTCGGTCAGCATCTAAGCGCTCTAAATCCTTCCATTCGGCACCAAAAACAGCCCGATCATCAATTTTACGAACAGTCCTCCACATGTCTGGGGGCAAGATTAGACCGAAAAACAAATGTATATCACATAAGGTCATAGTACAAGAATTTAAAGCACCTTCGACTTCCTCATAAAAAGCGGCTGGATTTTTACGCGGGTCAGGCAACGCATTTTTAAGCGCCATTACATCTGCTCTATTCCAAGAAGTGTATACCCAATTATAAATAAAATATCCTTTAGAATCAAGAGAATTTTTATCATCATTATCACCCGTTCCTTTAGGAGGATGATACAAAGGCGCGGCTTCCCGCATAGGTCGCATGACAACTGGCATCATCTTATCTGTCACGAAGATAGGAGACTGCGCCTCTCCGGGCGGATTGGACTGTGGAACGGCATCCGCAGCCTTTTTCTGCTCCTTCAGACGACTCGCCCCATTTCGTATTTTAACCAGTCGTGTAATCATGTCTTCTACCTGGGAAAAAACAAAAGAACTATCACGTAGCTGTTTATGATCAGTTGCGATATCAGCAGGTTCTAATACTGAGGAATATTTTCGAAACATTTCTACAACTTCATCAGCAAATATCAGAGTGAAATATATCTGCTCCTTTTCTGACCAATCCTTTATAATAGCAAAAAGATCGGAAGCAGGATCCGTGCTAGTCTTAGTGGTATTCTTAGTCACAAAAGTCTTCTTCAAACTAAAAAATAGAAAAAACAAAATAGTCAATGAGCTCTTAACCCTGGGCAGACTTTGGTTTCTTCACCACAGATCAAGACAGGTGTCACTACACTACGCAGGGCAGATCCCCCTCCCTTGTCATATTGGCTTTCCGTTTCCACTACCCAGAGCAGTTGCTCAACCAGCCTCGCAACAGAAAAAAACTGCAAATCACTTTCTTGATCTCAAATTGTATCGCGCTGCTCCTGGAATCATCTAGTCCGGGAAGAACTCCGCAGATCCGTCAGGTGATACAGCAGGGCCTTTCTCCGTAGTCAGGATATCTCGATGATCGGTCAGCACAGCAGGTTCCACCAAGGTCGACAATACCTTCCGACAATGGGTGCTATGTACCCAGTTCCTCTTGTTGGTAACCCGAACTACCATTCTCGTGGCGAGGAGTACTTGCTCTGGTCCACGCCACCTCGGCTCCAAGCTGCTTGACCTCTCGAAGATTTTCACCATCACGAAATCACCGGGGCGGAGTTCATGGCCCTCACCTTGGGATTTATCAGGGAGCGCTTCTCGAACCTGTTGATGAATAGAAACCAAGCTGTCAGTTAATTGTGCCAAATAGTCATTCATTAAAACACAAGGTACATCATACACAGAGCTTGGTTTCAGGAACTCCCCAGATGTTCATAGGACGTCCGAATACCACCCCATACGGGGTAAGACCCGTTCTAGAATGTGGTACTGATCTAATGGACAATAATGCCAATGGCAGCGCATCTGGCCAAGTCAGATTCGCGGAGGCTTGAATTTTCGCGATTTTTAGCTTGAGAGTAGCATTATACCTCTCCACCAATCCTGCAGATTGTGGATGGAACACAGCATGAAACTTCTGCTTGATTCCTAATCCCTTCAGGACATACTTGATAACTTCCCCGACAAAATGAGGTCTGTTATCATTCCATAAAAGACTTTAAACACCAAACCTCGGGAAGAACTCCTTCAGTAGCACCTTAGCAGTAGTAATAGCAGTATTATCATTCGTAGGGTATGCCTCAATCCATTTACTGAAGGCGCAAACCACCACTAAGACATTCTTTAAATTATTACACATCGCTCAAGCTGAATGTAGTCCATTTGCAGGACTTCAAAAGGTGCAGTTGGTGTAACAAAACCTCCAGATGGAACTCATGTCCCTTTTCCAGGATTGTATTGCAAACAAATCAAGCAAGACTGTACTACTCTCTTAGCTGTGCTAGCAATTTCTGGATGCTCCGGAACTTGCATGAGCATTTTCGTTATCGTGGAAGCTCCAACATGTGCTAGCCCATGTGCCATCTGAACCATAGGTTGTACGAAAGCTATAGGCAGCTTCCATCGATCCATTTGCTTGTTTCTCCAACAACCTTCATCTTCTAACTCTCCTTCTTTAGACCACTGTTCACGTTCTTTTTCAGAAGCTGTCTTCTGTATCTCTCGCACTTCCTGCCTAGCATCGTGCCATCTTTCAGCTTGTGACTTCACTACGTACATAGAATTTCTCTGCATCGCAGTTTCACGTGCTACGCGGTCTACAAAGGCATTTCCCTGTCCAATCTTATCTGTTACTTTCTTGTGTGCACTGCACTTCACTATTGCAATTTTCTTCGGATATGTCAATGCAGTCAAAAGATTATGCACTAAGTCTACGTGCATTATCTGTATTCCGTGAGATGTAAGAAAGCCTCTTTCCTTCCAGAGTAGGCCAAAATCGTGCGCTACTCCAAAAGCATAGCGGCTATCTGTGTAAATGTTCACATACAAACCAGCACTAAGTTCACATGCTCGTGTCAAAGCTATCAGTTCAGCTGCTTGAGCCGATTTCTGTGGTATGCGAGCTGTCTCCACTATTGTCTCAAGCGTGGTAATTGCATATGCGGCTGAGATCGTACCATCTGGTAATTTCAAACAAGACCCATCAACCCACAATTCACCATCTACATCTGGAAGGGGCGTATCCTGCAAATCAATGCGACCCTTTGTCTGTTCTTCAGTCAGAAAAATACAATCGTGCGTTTCTTGTGACTGAGGCTGGGTCACCGGAAATGGCAACAACGTGGCTGGATTCAAAGTTGCACATCTCTTCAATGTAATGTGAGGGGCTAGCAATGTCAGTTCATATCCTGTAAGACGAGCGCTAGTCAAGTGCTGCGTCTTTGTCTGATTCAAAAGGGCATCAACAGCATGTGGTACTAGTACTAACAATTTATGTGACAAAACTATTCCCTCACTCTGTCGAATTGACACCGCTGTTGCTGCAACTGAACGAAAGCATCCAGGTAATGCTCTAGCAACAGGATCAAGAACTGCTGAAAAATATGCACACGGACGTTGCTTATCGCCGTGTAGCTGAACCAACACTGACAATGCACATCCATCTTTCTCGTGGACGTAAAGTGTGAAAAGCTTCGTATAATCTGGTGTGCCTAACACTGGTGCTGAACAAAGGGCTTGTCGTAACTGTTGAAAAGCACTTTCACATTCTTCTGTCCATGGAAGGGGTACTGGGTATCTTTCGTCAAAAGTGCTAACAAGGGCTTAACAATGTGTGAAAATCCCAAAATCCACTGTCTACAAAAGGAAGTGAGACCCAAGAATGCACATACTCCTTTCTGTGTGGTATGAACTGGTGTGTCTAAAATTGCTTGTATGCGATCTGATGTCAATGCATGTCCCTCCTTAGACAAAAGGTGACCTAAGTAGGTTACCTCTGGTCTACAATATTGCAGCTTCTTCCGAGAGACTTTGTGATGGTGTGAAGCAAGAAAGGAAAGCAAGGATAGAGTACATTTTTCAAACTGTTCTGGAGTGTCGCTGCCAACAAGATGTAATCGACATATTGTATGAGAGCCACACCTTCGGGCAGTACAAAAGAATCAAGTTCCCTTTTCAATGCTTGACTGTAAATACTCGGACTCTCAGTATAGCCTTGAGGAACTCTACAAAATCGAACGATCGATTATTCAAAGTGAAACCAAACAAATATCGGCTATCAGGATGAATAGGGATCGAAAAGAAAGCATTCTTCAAGTCTATCACAGTAAATGTAGTGGCGGCCGGAGGAACCAAAGTAAGGAGGGTTGTGATGTCAGAAACCACGGGATACTGTGGTACTACAATTTTATTGACTTCCCTCAAGTCAATAATAAATCTGTAAACTCGTGTGTCAGTATCTCTCTTCAGAAATGGAAGAATCGGGCTATTGCAAACATTGTATGGGACTTCCTCAACAACCCCAACTCATATCAAATCATGTACAATTCATGTGAGCGCATCTTCTCCCTCCTGTGAAATGCGATATTGTGGCAAACGAGGTAACACAGCTCCCTCCTTGACACTAATCTGGACCGGAGGAATAACCATCTGACCCACATCAGTGTCTGAGGTAGCCCACAAAGATTCAGGAAGTGAGGCTAATGCAATATCTTCTTTAACAAGATAAATTCTGTCAGGTTCAGTATAATCATCGTTTAAAATGACTCACATCCCTTCAGGAAAACATCGTATCGTGGCTCTAAAGTACTTTAACATATCAAGACCCAAAATATTGTCTGGCGTGTTAGGGGAAAGCAAAAACAGACATGGAGCATTGAATTTATCAACATGGAATGAGAGTGGTTATGACAGTGGGCTAAGGGAAGGTGTTCCATCGAAACCTATCGAAGTAATAGTTGTGCCAGACAGGGGAGCCCTCGGAACCAATTGTTTAGACAAAGTGCTAAGTGTAGCTCCTGTATCAACTAGAAAGCGATCAGTAGAGCCCAAAACATGTGCTGTAACATTACCCCATCCTAGGCAATCCTATGCATGAGCAGAATCGTACAGATGAGGCTGGACATAATCAGACATTTGATATTGATTTCGCCTGTCGAATGTGTTCTGTCTCTGCTGTGGGCGTGTATTCGTGTCAGAGCAGGCACGATCGTTCATGTTTCCTCGAGGCTCCGAGAAACCTGAACTAGTTCTCCCTTGGCCCAGCCCTCTGGCATCCTGCTGAGGACGTAGCAACGGGCAATTACGCATCCAATGGCCTAACTGCTTACAATATGCACATTGATTCGAAGATAAATCCGTATGACCATAAGGAGTATTGGAAGGCGTTCGTCCACCTCTATCATAATTTCTGTCAGGGCCCCTATCGTAACTTCGAGAAGGCGTACCATATACCTGGGCCAACATAACTTTCGTTTTAACTCTTTTGATTTCTTGTCCTCAGTCCCCTTCGCCTCCGTCTCCTTGCGCTCATAATACTGAGCCATTGTCAAAACAGAGGCCGGAGAGGATGTAGTCCAAGAACTTTCGCTAGCTTTTAGGCGGCTGGCTATCCCTGGTAACAGATTCGTAACATATTTATCAACAAACAAATGCCTGCCGGTATCATCTGTTAGAGACTGGCCACTAAATTCATGGAAAGCTTCCTCGAAGCGAGAAAAGAAATCAGAAACCGATTCATCTATCTTTTGTTTGCACGATGCTAAAACAGTCCAATCAATCTTTTTAGGGGGGATAATCATTTTAAGTTTAGTCGAAATGGCTGCAGGAAGGTTTAATATTAACTGATGTGGTTTTTGGGCGGGCTCTCGGTCAGCATCTAAGCGCTCTAAATTCTTCCATTCGGCACCAAAAACAGCCCGATCATCAATTTTACGAACAGTCCTCCACATGTCTGGGGGCAAGATTAGACCAAAAAACAAATCTATATCACATAAGGTCATAGCACAAGAATTTAAAGCACCTTCGACTTCCTCATAAAAAGCGGCTGGATTTTCACGCGGGTCAGGCAGCGCATTTTTAAGCGCCATTACATCTGCTCTATTCCAAGAAGTGTATACCCAATTATAAATAAAATATCCTTTAGAATCAAGAGAATTTTTATCATCATCATCACCCGTTCCTTTAGGAGGAACATACAAAGGTCGCATGACAACTGGCATCATCTTATCTGTCACGAAGATAGGAGACTGCGCCTCTCCGGGCGGATTGGACTGTGGAACGGCATCCGCAGCCTTTTTCTGCTCCTTCAGACGACTCGCCTCATTTCGTATTTTAACCAGTCGTGTAATCATGTCTTCTACCTGGGAAAAAACAAAAGAACCATCACGTAGCTGTTTATGATCAGTTGCGATATCAGCAGGTTCTAATACTGAGGAATATTTTCGAAACATTTCTACAACTTCATCAGCAAATATCAGAGTGAAATATATCTGCTCCTTTTCTGACCAATCCTTTATAATAGCAAAAAGATCGGAAGCAGGATCCTTGCTAGTCTTAGTGGTATTCATAGTCACAAAAGTCTTCTTCAAACTAAAAAATAGAAAAAACAAAATAGTCAATGAGCTCTTTACCCTGGGCAGACTTTGGTTTCTTCACCACAGATCAAGACAGGTGTCACTACACTACGCAGGGCAGATCCCCCTCCCTTGTCATATTGGCTTTCCGTTTCCACTACCCAGAGCAGTTGCTCAACCAGCCTCGCAACAAAAAAAAACTGCAAATCACTTTCTTGATCTCAAATTGTATCGCGCTGCTCCTGGAATCATCTAGTCCGGGAAGAACTCCGCAGATCCGTCAGGTGATACAGCCGGGCCTTTCTCCGTAGTCAGGATATCTCGATGATCGGTCAGCACAGCAGGTTCCACCAAGGTCGACAATACCTTCCGACAATGGGTGCTATGTACCCAGTTCCTCTTGTTGGTAACCCGAACTACCATTCTCGTGGCGAGGAGTACTTGCTCTGGTCCACGCCACCTCGGCTCCAAGCTGCTTGACCTCTCGAAGATTTTCACCATCACGAAATCACCGGGGCGGAGTTCATGGCCCTCACCTTGGAATTTATCAGGGAGCGCTTCTCGAACCTGTTGATGAATAGAAACCAAGCTGTCAGTTAATTGTGCAAAATAGTCATTCATTAAAACACAAGGTACATCATACACAGAGCTTGGTTTCAGGAACTCCCCAGATGTTCATAGGACGTCCGAATACCACCCCATACGGGGTAAGACCCGTTCTAGAATGTGGTACTGATCTAATGGACAATAATGCCAATGGCAGCGTATCTGGCCAAGTCAGATTCGCGGAGGCTTGAATTTTCGCGATTTTTAGCTTGAGAGTAGCATTATACCTCTCCACCAATCCTGCAGATTGTGGATGGAACACAGCATGAAACTTCTGCCTGATTCCTAATCCCTTCAGGACATACTTGATAACTTCCCCGACAAAATGAGGTCTGTTATCATTCCATAAAAGTCTGCAAACACCAAACCTCGGGAAGAACTCCTTCAGTAGCACCTTAGCAGTAGTAATAGCAGTATTATCATTCGTAGGGTATGCCTCAATCCATTTACTGAAGGCGCAAACCACCACTAAGACATACTTTAAATTATTACACATTGCTCAAGCTGAATGTAGTCCATTTGCAGGACTTCAAAAGGTGCAGTTGGTGTAACAAAACCTCCAGATGGAACTTATGTCCCTTTTCCAGGATTGTATTGCAAACAAATCAAGCAAGACTGTACTACTCTCTTAGCTGTGCTAGCAATTTCTGGATGCTCCGGAACTTGCATGAGCATTTTCGTTATCGTGGAAGCTCCAACATGTGCTAGCCCATGTGCCATCTGAACCATAGGTTGTACGAAAGCTAAAGGCAGCTTCCATCGATCCATTTGCTTGTTTCTCCAACAACCTTCATCATCTAACTCTCCTTCTTTAGACCACTGTTTACGTTCTTTTTCAGAAGCTGTCTTCTGTATCTCTCGCACTTCCTGCCTAGCACCGTGCCATCTTTCAGCTTGTGACTTCACTACGTACATAGAATTTCTCTGCATCGCAGTTTCACGTGCTGCGCGGTCTACAAAGGCATTTCCCTGTCCAATCTTATCTGTTACTTTCTTGTGTGCACTGCACTTCACTATAGCAATTTTCTTCGGATATGTCAATGCAGTCAAAAGATTATGCACTAAGTCTCTGTGCATTATCTGTATTCCGTGAGATGTAAGAAAGCCTCTTTCCTTCCAGAGTAGGCCAAAATCGTGCGCTACTCCAAAAGCATAGCGGCTATCTGTGTAAATGTTCACATACAAACCAGCACTAAGTTCACATGCTCGTGTCAAAGCTATCAGTTCAGCTGCTTGAGCCGATTTCTGTGGTATGCGAGCTGTCTCCACTATTGTCTCAAGCGTGGTAATTGCATATGCGGCTGAGATCGTACCATCTGGTAATTTCAAACAAGACCCATCAACCCACAATTCACCATCTACATCTGGAAGGGGCGTATCCTGCAAATCAATGCAACCCTTTGTCTGTTCTTCAGTCAGAAAAATACAATTGTGCGTTTCTTGTGACTGAGGCTGGGTCACCGGAAATGGCAACAAAGTGGCTGGATTCAAAGTTGCACATCTCTTCAATGTAATGTGAGGGGCTAGCAATGTCACTTCATATCCTGTAAGACGAGCGCTAGTCAAGTGCTGCGTCTTTGTCTGATTCAAAAGGGCATCAACAGCATGTGGTACTAGTACTAACAATTTATGTGACAAAACTATTCCCTCACTCTGTCGAATTGACACCGCTGTTGCTGCAACTGAACGAAAGCATCCAGGTAATGCTCTAGCAACAGGATCAAGAACTGCTGAAAAATATGCACACGGACGTTGCTTATCGCCGTGTAGCTGAACCAACACTGACAATGCACATCCATCTTTCTCGTGGACGTAAAGTGTGAAAAGCTTCGTATAATCTGGTGTGCTTAACACTGGTGCTGAACAAAGGGCTTGTCGTAACTGTCGAAAAGCACTTTCACATTCTTCTGTCCATGGAAGGGGTACTGGGTATCTTTCGTCAAAAGTGCTAACAAGGGCTTAACAATGTGTGAAAATCCCAAAATCCACTGTCTACAAAAGGAAGTGAGACCCAAGAATGCACATACTCCTTTCTGTGTGGTATGAACTGGTGTGTCTAAAATTGCTTGTATGCGATCTGATGTCAATGCACGTCCCTCCTTAGACAAAAGGTGACCTAAGTAGGTTACCTTTGGTCTACAATATTGCAGCTTCTTCCGAGAGACTTTGTGATGGTGTGTAGCAAGAAAGGAAAGCAAGGATAGAGTACATTTTTCAAACTGTTCTGGAGTGTCACTGCCAACAAGATGTCATCGACATATTGTATGAGAGCCACACCTTCGGGCAGCACAAAAGAATCAAGTTCCCTTTTCAATGCTTGACTGTAAATACTCGGACTCTCAGTATAGCCTTGAGGAACTCTACAAAATCGAAACGATTGATTCTTCAAAGTGAAACCAAACAAATATCGGCTATCAGGATGAATAGGGATCGAAAAGAAAGCATTCTTCAAGTCTATCACAGTAAATGTAGTGGCGGCCGGAGGAACCAAAGTAAGGAGGGTTGTGATGTCAGAAACCACGGGATACAGTGGTACTACAATTTTATTGACTTCCCTCAAGTCAATAATAAATCTGTAAACTCGTGTGTCAGTATCTCTCTTCAGAATCGGAAGAATCGGGCTATTGCAAACATTGTATGGGACTTCCTCAACAACCCCAACTCGTATGAAATCATGTACAATTCGTGTGAGCGCATCTTCTCCCTCCTGTGAAATGCGATATTGTGGCAAACGAGGTAACACAGCTCCCTCCTTGACACTAATCTGGACTGGAGGAATAACCATCTGACTCACATCAGTGTCTGAGGTAGCCCACAAAGATTCAGGAAGTGAGGCTAATGCAATATCTTCATTAACAAGATAAATTCTGTCAGGTTCAGTATAATTATCGTTTAAAATGACTCACACCCCTTCAGAAAAACATCGTATCGTGGCTCTAAAGTACTTTAACATATCAAGACCCAAAATATTGTCTGGCGTGTTAGAGGAAAGCAAAAACAGACATGGAGCATTGAATTTATCAACATGGAATGAGAGTGGTTGTGACAATGGGCTAAGGGAAGGTGTTCCATCGAAACCTATCGAAGTAATAGTTGTGCCAGACAGGGGAGCCCTCGGAACCAATTGTTTAGACAAAGTGCTAAGTGTAGCTCCTGTATCAACTAGAAAGCGATCAGTAGAAACAAAACATGTGCTGTAACATTACCCCATCCTAGGCAATCCTATGCATGAGCAGAATCGTACAGATCAGCTGGACATAATCAGACATTTGATATTGATTTCGCCTGTCGAATGTGTTCTGTCTCTGCTGTGGGCGTGTATTCGTGTCTGAGCAGGCACGATCGTTCATGTCTCCTCGAGGCTCCGAGAAACCTGAACTAGTTCTCCCTTGGCCCCGCCCTCTGGCATCCTGCTGAGGACGTAGCAACGGGCAATTACGCATCCAATGGCCTAACTGCTTACAATATGCACATTGATTCGAAGATAAATCCGTACGACCATAAGGAGTATTGGAAGGCGTTCGTCCACCTCTATCATAATTTCTGTCAGGGCCCCTATCGTAACTTCTAGAAGGCGTACCATATACCTGGGCCAACATAACTTTCGTTTTAACTCTTTTGATTTCTTGTCCTCAGTCCCCTTCGCCTCCGTCTCCTGGCGCTCCTAATACTGAGCCATTGTCAAAACAGAGGCCGGAGAGGATGTAGTCCAAGAACTTTCGCTAGCTTTTAGGCAGCTGGCTATCCCTGGTAACAGATTCATAACATATTTATCGACAAACAAATGCCTGCCGGTATCATCTGTTAGAGACTGGCCACTAAATTCATGGAAAGCTTCCTCGAAGCGAGTAAAGAAATCAGAAACCGATTCATCTATCTTTTGTTTGCATGATGCTAAAACAGTCCAATCAATCTTTTTAGGGGGGATAATCGTTTTAAGTTTAGTCAAAATGACTGCAAGAAGGTTTAATTTTAACTGATGTGGTTTTTGGGCGGGCTCTCGGTCAGCATCTAAGCGCTCTAAATCCTTCCATTCGGCACCAAAAACAGCCCTATCATCAATTTTACGAACAGTCCTCCACATGTCTGGGGGCAAGATTAGACCAAAAAACAAATCTATATCACATAAGGTCATAGTACAAGAATTTAAAGCACCTTCGACTTCCTCATAAAAACGGATGGATTTTTACGCGGGTCAGGCAACGCATTTTTAAGCGCCATTACATCTGCTCTATTCCAAGGAGTGTATACCCAATTATAAATAAAATATCCTTTAGAATCAAGAGAATTTTTATCATCATTATCACCCGTTCCTTTAGGAGGAACATACAAAGGCGCGGCTTCCCGCATAGGTCGCATGACAACTGGCATCATCTTATCTGTCACGAAGATAGGAGACTGCGCCTCTCCGGGCGGATTGGACTGTGGAACGGCATCCGCAGCCTTTTTCTGCTCCTTCAGATGACTCGCCTCATTTTGTATTTTAACCAGTCGTGAATCATGTCTTCTACCTGGGAAAAAACAAAAGAACCATCACGTAGCTGTTTATGATCAGTTGCGATATCAGCAGGTTCTAATACTGAGGAATATTTTCGAAACATTTCTACAACTTCATCAGCAAATGTCAGAGTGAAATATATCTGCTCCTTTTCTGACTAATCCTTTATAATAGCAAAAAGATCGGAAGCAGGATCCGTGCTACGTAATACTTTACGAGCAACTTGTCTGATTTGGGCCGCACGGTCAGCAAACTACAAGGATCGAGTGTCCCGCGTTTTCTGTTGGTCCGAACCAGAGTCCTCATCGTCCCCAGACGGAGCGGACGGAGCGATATACGGAGGTGGAGGTCGATCTAATAACAAAAAATCATCTTGCGGTTTATTAAGGACAGGATAGAGAGGCTGACTGACAGGATATTGGCCAGATATCTGCAACCTACGTTGTTTTTCCTCTCGCTCCTGTAATTCTTTCGCTTCCTTCTTGCTTAACTCCAGCGCTTTCTCATACACAGTCTTTCGCTGTTCCTTTTCAATCAACGCTTGCTCACGCTTCTCTTGCTGTCGTACCTCTTTCTCCCACATTTGCAAACTCTCAAACATATCACGCCTAGACTTTCGCTCAAACAGACATCGTTCCACATATTCAACCTTTGGCGCATCAAATGACCCATGCAGTGGCCAACGTAACTCAGGATCCTTTTTGGTATATTTATGCCACAACGTGCTGTACATTATGGCAGAAAGACCAAATTTTATATACATATCTCTATTAGGCATCCCCTCTGGGGGAGCCGGCTGCGATTCCTCAAGTCGTAAACTGGTACCACCAAACAAGCAACACATCTTTCGCAGTGCGCGAAAAACAGGCATGCTCAAGAATAGTGCAAGATATACACTACTATGGGGAAAGAGCGCTTAAGGTACTTTCTTATTACGTTGCGCTATACATATGAAAGTGGAGGAAAAATCCTCGCATGGCCTGCCTATATGGGTTGCAACGCTTATATTCTCATATCATATACATATCATATCAAACCAAGCAAAATCCACAGTAGACAAGTCTATCCCAAATACAAATATGCCACTATGCCACGGTAAATGTTCCTAAGACTACCTCACCGTACAAGGGCATCCAAAAACCTACAACAGGCGCCGCAAAACGGCTCTTACCAATCATAGGCTGTCCAGATTCCAACTGCCAAGTTCTAAATTCGACCAAACGGTCACTGCACGGCAGACCAGCAGAAGAGATCTCAGTCGAAGACCGGCGCCACCTGGATGGTCGGATCGGAAAGTAGGGAAGAACCACCTCGGGTGCCAAGACTCGGGTCTTCTCTGGCAGCGATCGCGTCCAAAGTGAAGTTCCGAACCTTCGTCATGACCAATCCTTAGGGCATCCGAGTCGTCGATGAGCCCCACGTGCCAGGCGCCAATTTGTCATGCAGGCCTCAGCCAGACCCGCTAGTGCAAGGGGTTTGCCCTTCTGCGCACGAAGTCCTCAGACTCAAAAGGAAAAAGTTGGCACGGAAACTGGAAATGCAAAACACAAAGTTTATTACACCTCATGAGGTGGTGCTAAAGTTCAGACAGTACCCTTCGGCACTGCGAGAACTAGCACAAAGGGCTACTGAACGCATGGTTTATTTATACCCACACAGGGGCTCAAAAGAAGGCGGTACAAAGCATAAGAGCACATTTTATGTCCATACAAGGAAATATCAAGAAGCACAATCGATCAGTGGGAGGAGCTAACAGTCTTGGGGTCTCGGCTAACACATTCCAATCTAAGGCTAACCATTAACAGATGTGGACCCTAACGGTCAGCGACAAAACACAGAGATGCTATTATTAGCCTGTTGCTGGGCAGATTCAAAGGTCATGAGCAGAAAGGTAGGACAACGCACGTGGTCGGCACGAGGCAGCGTGTAGCAGACAAAATGGCTGCCGTGAATCCAAAATGGATGCCGCTAAATGTCAAGATAACAGCCAAAACTAAGATGTCTTTTGCTAACGCTCAACTTAATCGCTGTCAAATTACAACAAACAGAAGAGCGGGGGGACAAGGGTAAACAGAGGGAGTCCCAGAAAGGGCCCCAAAGTAATTCCCAAGGGAACCAATGGAAGGGTTCCCAGCCTCCCCCTGGGAAGAAGCAAGAGGCCCTGACAGGTAAACCTGTTCAGAGGGGCCTCTACAAGTGCTTTATGTGTGGTCAAGTGGGCCACCGTTGGTATGATGCACAGTGTCCCCTGAAGGATGCCAAAGCACCACCAAGTGCACCACCCCGTCAGATGGCGAGTGTAGCCCTGGCAGGGGAGGAGATAGGTGCCCAAGGTGGGTGGGGTACCGCAGAAATGTCCCTTGTCTTTTTAGGAGACTTTGAGATGATCCTTCAAACCTAGCTGCCTGATAACACTAAGAAGTACAGGCAGTGGGTGACCATCAATGGCCATAGGGTGGAAGCTCTAAGGGACACAGGGGCTAGTGTGACAGCTGTCAATTGCCAGTTGGTGTCCAAGGAGCAGGTTATCTCCCATGCATTCCTCCCTGTAATTGCCGCGGACATCTCGCAGAGCCAGTGTGAGGTGGCTCAAGTTCCTTTTGAGTGGGGGGGACATCAGGTACTCTCCAAGTAGCTGTGAGGCCAGCCATGCCTGTGGATTGTCTGTTGGGGAACGATTTAGAGAGCTCCCCTTGGGCTAAAGTGGGGAAAAAGTCTCATTTGGAGATGTTGAGTCTGCCTGTGTGGGCGTGTCAATGGCAGCCAGTAGGGGTGTTCAAGAGATCCTGGAGCCTGAAAGCATGGCCCAGGTACCCGCCTTAAAGAGAAGAGGTAGGGGGCATGGGAAACCAGCCCCCAATGTTCCTACAGTTCAGGAGGAGGCAGACCTTGAGGGGGATGCCCAGGAACCTACAGGGGAGCATGTTGCTGAACTGGGGGACCTGCCTGAGCTGATCCATTGGAAGCCAGAAGGAGGCCCCTCCATGATGGAATTTTGTTCAGAGCAGAGGAAGTGCCCTTCTCTTGAGGGTTTGTGGCAACATGCCACAAACCAGGCAGCAGGTGATCAGTCTGGATCACATTGGATCTACTGGGAGAATGACCTCCTGTATAGCGAGCCTAATGTTGCTGAGCCTGGGTAAGCCTGTGTGCTGGTGGTATACCCCAGTGCTTCAGAGCCTTCCTACTGGGGTTGGCTCATGATGTGCATTTAGATGGACATCTGGGGCAGGACAAGACCTTTGAAATGCTTGTCACCCACTTTTATTGCCCCCAGATGCGGACGAGTTCAGACACTGTTTGTAGGACATGTCAAACTTGCCAGGCAAGTGGGACAAGTGGAAGGAAGTAAAAGGCTCCTCTCCAACCTTACCCTGTAGGACACCCGGTAAGAGGACCTTTGAGTCTGGTCAAGGAAAGCTGGGAGCAATCTCCCAGGAAACCTCCCCAGGATGTATACAGTTAAAAGCTGGCCTTCAGGAACCAGACTTGGCAATTCAGACAACTCGCTCAGGCGAACTTGGAAGCCAGCCAGGAGGAAATGAAGAGGTGGTACGATCAGAATGCCACTCTGAGCTTCAACCTGGACAGAAAGTTTGGGTCTTGGCACTGTACAGCCTTGTGCACTCCAGGACAAGTGGACCGGACAATTTGAGGTGGTGGAGCGCAAGATTGAGTCACCTATTTGGTGAACATGCGGTCTCCTAGGAACCCTTTGCTGTCCTGCATGTCAACCGCCTGGAGCCCCACTTAGAAAGGTCCGAACTGGGCATGCTCCTAGCAACAGATGATGGAATGGAGGAGGAGACTGAGCCTCTTCCTGACCTCCTCTCTACAACAGAGCAAGATGGGTCAGTAGATGGTGTCAACCTCTCTGCCACACTGACCCTTGAACAGCAGCAAGATTGTTGCCAACTGGTGGGGCAATTCTCTGATTTGTTTTCCCTGGTTCCTGGTGTCACTGAGTGGTGCGTCCATGATGTGGACACTGGGGACAGTCCTCCTGTTTAGCACAAGGCTTACAGAGTGACTGACAGGGTCAGAGCTTACATCAAGGAAGAGGTCTCCAAGATGTTTGCCTTAGGGGTAATTGAGTCCTCTAACAGCCCTTGGGCCAGCCCAGAGGCCTTGGTCCCAAAGGCTGCCGCACCTGGTGCCACACCCGAACTCCTGTTCTGTGTGGACTACCGAGGACTCAATTCAGTCACCAGGACTGACGCGCACCCCATCCCTAGAGCTGATGAGCTCATTGATCGGTTAGGGGCTGCACGGTACCTCAGCACGTTTGATTTGACGTCTGGGTACTGGCAGATTGCCATGACTGATGGGGCCAAAGAGAGGTCAGCATTCTCCAAACCAGATGGGCACTACCAATTCTGGGTTATGCCCTTTGGGATGAAGAATGCCCCTGCCACCTTTCAGAGGTTGGTCAACCAGGTGTTGGCTGGACTGGAGGATTTCAGTGCCGTCAAACCTGGATGATATTGCAGTGCTCAGCACCAGTTGGGAAGAACATCTGCGCCATGTCTGGGAAGTGTTGATGGCACTGTGAAAGACAGGCCTCACCATCAAGGCAAGTAACTGCCAGGTCGGGCAGGGTTCCGTGGTGTACTTGGGACGCCAGGTGGGGAGCGGCCAGGTGGCGCACCTTCACCCCAAGATTGATTCCATCCTGGCATGGGAACCCCCAAATACTCAGACACAGATGAGAGCCTTTTTGGGACTCACAGGGTACTACAGGAGGTTTGTCAAGGGGTATGGCAACATTGTTGCACCCTTGACTGAGCTGAATTCCAGGAAGCAGCCCAAGAAAGTGAACTGGACTGACACCTGTCAGAAGGCTTTTGACGCCCTGAAGAATGCCATGTGCACAGTACTCGTGCTTCAGGCGCCCAACTTCTCAAAGGAATTTGTTGTCCAAACAGACACTTCAGAGCATGGTGTGTAGGCTGTTCTTTCACAGATTAATGAGGAGGGCCTAGACCAACCTGTAGCCTTCAACAGTAGGAGGTTACTTGCACAGGAACAGAGGTGGAGTGCAATTGAGCGTGAGGCATTTGCTTTGGTCTGGGCACTGAAGAAGTTAAGACCATACCTGTTTGGGACTCACTTCCGGCTTCAGACAGACCACAGGTCCCTCAGATGGTTGTTGCAGATGAAGGGTGAGAACCCAAAGTTGTTGAGGTGGTCCATTTCACTACAGGGGATGAACTTTACGGTGGAACACCGCCCTGGTACAGAACAGGCCAATGCTGATGGTCTGTCCAGATTTTTCCACCTTAGTGAAGAGAACTCCCCAGGGTAAGGGTAGTTCTCCCCATTGCAGAGCCTGTGTGCAGTCTAGTACTGCCATGTCGACTTGGTAAGTGCACCCAATTGCCAGTTCCTAAACCTTCCCTTTTCTTTATGTCAGACACCCCTAAGATATGCTCAAGGGCATGGTGCATTGTTAGTATAAGGTAGGACATGCCCTGGTATGTGTGGCATGTCCTAATAGTGAAATACAGCCATTTTCGTGTTTCACTATTGCAAGGCTGCCAGTCCCCATAGGCCAGAATGGGCAGTTTTCTTATAACCTCTTATAATACTAACTGACCCTGGGAACATGGTAGAAATTCGAATTTAGTATGCCTGAACTCAGAATGATAAAATACATTTTTTAGTGAAGTTGGTTTTAACATTCTGTGTTTGAAAATACTACTTTTAGAAAGTAGGTATTTTCTTGCCTAACCATCCAGCCCGCCTCTGCTAGCATGCGAATTGTGTGTCTTGTTTTGTGAGTGAAAGGGGCTGGGAGATTCCATGCGACAGGGTGAGTCAGCACAAGGCTGAATAGACATATCTGCATGTAAATTGGTAGAAGGAGTAGCACCTGGGTCTGAATAGGTCTGTGCCTGCCTTCCACAATGCTGGTTCCACCTCCTGTGGTGTGTCTGATGGCCCTGATCCATCATGCCAAAGGAAAGAAGGAGGCCTGTAAATAAAGTGCTCCAGGACTGCACAGAACTGGTTTGGACTAGGTACAAGCCCCTCTGCCTTCAGAGGACAAAGGATTTTGCAGTATAAATATTAGGAGCCAGACCCCAAGACTTTAGATCACTTCTGGAACAACAAGACAAACCTGTACCAAGGAGAAGAACCAAGGAAGCTGTAGGAGTTGGGCTACCCCCCTGCCGTGTGCTCTGTTGCTGGGTTGGCCTACAGTGGTGTCTTCAGTGCCAAGGAGAGGAGAAGAAATGTTTCAAGAACTTTCATCATCTTGGAGAATGTTAGTCCAAGGGCTTGAACTTGTGCTTGCCTCCTGCTGAAGTCTCAGGGACAAAAGACTTCACCACCAGCTCCCCTCTGAATTTCCTTGCTGGTAATTCTGTCTGCAGAAGCCTGCGTGTCGCTGAGAGCTGGAAGCGCCACTCAACAAGAAGAAGCGCGTCGCAGTCGCAGCTGTTGCAGTCGCATCGCCGGAGAAGTGTGTCGCTGCCGCAGAGGTCGCCGCCGCATCACCTGAGAAGCGTGCCTTCGTCAATGCTGTTACCCGACGCATCACTGGAGAAGCGTGTCGCCACCACAGAGGTCGCCGTCGCATCACCGGAGAAGCATGTCGCAGGGTCTTTCGCGGCCCAAAAGATACGGAGTCCGACGCCGAGTGTGCATGCATCGTCTTCACATCGTCGCATCAAGGGTGCCATCTTATCGCATAGCACTGAATTGTCGCATCGTGCCGTCATCTTGCCGCATCGTAACCTGGCCGTAGTACGAGAATCTACGCATCACCTCCTCTCCGGTAAGGACCAAGACGCATCCCCTAGTCTGTGTAAGCACTGGGGCGCGATGCATCGTCTCCCCTGAAGCAAAGAAACCGATGCCTCTCCAACTCTGCAAGTCTTTTATTTGTTTTGCGTTACGCATCTAGGTACTTTTGTGAGAACTGTGTCGCATTTATCATCAACTTGAACTAAGTGATTTCTACCATCTTTATGTTTATTTTAAGTACAGATTTGTGGATTTTTGTCATTTGTGGTCTTGCGTTAAGTTTATATAAAGAATACTTATTTTTATAAAACCTGTGTCGGGTCCATCTGTAGTGTTTTCACTGTATTACCTTGTGTGTTCAGAAATGCTTAACACACTGCCTCTGAGATAAGCCTGTCTTCTTGTGCCAAGCTACCAAGGGGGTGAGCAGGGGTTATCCAGTAGTGTAATCCCCTTTCCCTGACTTAGAAGCAAGGGTCCCTATTTGGTCAAAGGTGTATACCATTGCCAACTAGAGTTCCCCAGTTCTAACAGCAATCAACTGGGCTACGCCATTAATATATCCTCTAAATCTATCATCAACTGAATGTGCTTTACATATTCTCTAAAATGATGTACATCCTCTTTGAAATATCTGTATTAGCAGAGATATGGATTCAGTATTACAAGATAATTTTGTAGTGCGATTGTGTTACTTGAAGACCAGATTGACAGTGACAGTGTACTTGTGTAGCTATTAGGAAATAGTGCACACAATAGGTAACCTTTAATAGTACCTCACAAAGGCAACAAAAGGGTCTTGAGGTTCTAGTGATGAAACAATACACCAAACAAAGTCATCAATACATTTTAAATTTCCCTTAGGAAGCATTTTAAGAATATAGCATTTTCCTCATCATGGAGGAAAAGTCTGCTTAATACTTACAAATTCTCATTTAGTTATGTCAAGAAGCCTTATGTGAAATAACCTCTGTGCTGTAATTGTATATGCAGGTACTCAAAGTATACTTTCTTCTCATTAGTCTTTGTCATATGTATGAACGGTTACCAATTCACAAAAGCATTCTTTCCACTATTGTTATCATTATAAATGTGTATCCTATGTGTAAAACACACTAAATTATGTCACATTCTATGCAGTTAACTATAACTGTAATATAAGGATGGAGCATTGTATGCTTCCAGTATGCAGCCATCACCTTAGGCTCTTGTTAATATCCACCATGAGTGAAGTGTAGTTTTTACGAAAATCCAGGCTCAGCTCCTGGTTTTGTTGGTTGTTTTTTTTAAAAATGTGCCACGCCTCGTTAGATAAATCACGAGAGTGTGTAATTGTTTTAATTAACTATGACCTTTTTGAAGCAAATTGAAATACTACCTCAAATCTAAAACTGATTCTGACAGCATACAATGAGACAAGTTGAAGCTTGGTTAACCGTGAATATGATAATATACTGTTTCTGACCTTTCATGTAGGACAGTACATGTGCTAGGCATTTCAAAGCACCAACATGGATGATCAGTAATTGGCACAATTTGATAGAAATTTGACACCAATTTAAAAAAGAAAGTGGATTTTCATCTTAATATAAACATTAAAACGAACGAGATAGCTGACATATAACTGGAGTCATGGCTTTTGCAAGTAAATATAAATCACAGCAATTTAATACTATAGAATGTTTGCTTTATGGTCAATTGGAAAAAGTGGTAATGACAATCAGCCACTTGCAGGTCATTTTGCTTGGAACCCACGGGGTAAAGGTCATGCGGGTCCCTGGACCAGGCCACAATAGTCAATTCCCTTTGACCTGGCCTGGTGAGCGTGGGTGCAGGGTTGTCCTGACTGTCCTTGATGCTGAACGGAAGCTGCGGGAAACTGTTTTTGCAACTTACACAGTGCTGAGGGAATACAAATTGCACAAACACAATAATGGTGTCACTGCTGACTTCAGATAAAGATTGGACGGTGTTCCCTCAAAGTGCAGCTTTGAGTGTGGGGGCCATTTGCCAGACTGGCTACCAACAAGCCTTGGCAGCAATAAGCACAGCAAAATGTAATTGTTGACATCCGGTGATCCCAGGGAACACACTAGCTGCCTGAAACGTTGTGGAAGGCAGAACTACAGTTTCCACAATGCACAAGACTATTTAGACTTGGGCGACATCTTGGAGGCCCCAATGGCCAGCGATTCTTCGGATCCAGAGCGTTGGTTTACCTGCAATGTGCTGGGAACTGGTGCCACTAGTCTACTGGAGTCTGAAGGTGCTTCAGGAACTTTCTGGGGTCCCTCTGCCTGGGGGAACCAAGCTATAGCCTAGGACGATACTCGTTCAAGAAGTTCCAAGATCACTGCCACAGGGACAGAGTATTTTCCCTCTTTTGTTTTGATGTGGCAAAGTCCTGTTGTCTTTGTCCTCTTTGAATCAAAATGTTTCAGAACTGAGGTTGCTTGTGTCAGGGGTGCCCCTTAAATCCTAGGTTAAGGGGAGGTAGGGGTGGGGGAGCAAGTAGCCAATGGGTTGCTAGTCCCAGTAGCTAATTTACTCTTGAGGTGACCCCATCCAGTGGTGTAGGCTGCCAATTCTACTCAGAACCCTCTATTCTGCGACTTCTAAGATGACAGAACCCTTCTTTCAGTGTACAGATTGAGCTGCCCACCCTGGAGATGTGCCTGGTGTCCTGGGGTGTACACCTCCTTGCATACTCAACTTCCCGCCTGTCCAAGTGCAAATGTCCCTGGGGTAGGGTAGAGCTGTTGCTTCCTCTGGGAGTTAGGCCTGGTGCATATTGGAGGAGGTGCATCCTTTCAAGCTCACTGCCTGGATGTGTCGCTTCACTAGCCTTCTTGGGAGGGAGGAGGTGAGACCTCCTTCTTGCCCAGGCCTTTGTTCCTGACTCCTGGTAATGATAACACGGCTTGGCAGGAGGACATAATATTGTCTTGGAGGCAGCCAGTGCCGTACTTTCAGCCAGAGACAGAGAAGCTGGGGCACGCAGGTGAGCAACATCCCAGGTAACCACCTGGGTGTATGCCACGTCCTTCTCAACATGAGATTTTTGTCAGGGGTGATAAGGCACGTCGCTTGATACCATACTGGACATATTTTCGAAGTACCATAATGGAAGTAACAACCTCAAGGGTGTCCATCTGCAAGCTCATGTTATCCTTTGGCCCGTTTTTCACTTATAGTGTACTTTAATCGTAAAGAGTACTATAGGACTTCATGTATCCCCATTGCTTCAAATGCAAAATACGTGCCTATCTATGCCTTAATTATATAGCACGTAGGGATGCAAAGTTCACCCCCAGGAGTCTTCTCGGCATAGACCCAATGCATTTCGTGAATGGACAGCCCTTCGTCAGGGGTAACTCCAAAATTAAAATCACCATTTATTATTATTCTGTATCATTGAACATGCAACGTAAACTGTGTATATCTACTTGCAATGTGCAAGACTCCAATTTATGCCTTTTAACAGAACTTTTTCTTTCTCTCTGTCTTTTCAAACCCTTATCCCCATGTCCCTCTAAAAAACCTTATACTAAATCTGTGTCAAATGTATCCCCGCTGTTCCTACATTTATTTATTATTTATTTTATTTATGCATTTTTATATAGCGCGGACTTTACCCGGTGTCAGAGCGCTTCACAATAGGAACAGAACTGATACATGAGAACATTACAAGTGAGCAAAATACAAAAGCAAACGTTACATTAAATGAAGCAAAAAAGACAATCGTGAGCCAACAAAATACAAGAGGTAGCACGCGGTGCATTACAAAAGTGACAATCGTGAGCCAACAAAATACAAGAGGTAGCATAGGTGCACATCATGTTATTATTATTATTAAAACAGTCTTGTATCGCGCATAGTTACCCTGGAGCATCCCAGCGCTTGTGACATACTGCTAAATACAAATACATCATCATCAACACCAAAAGTAAAATGTTCGCCCCATGCAGTCTTATCAATCCAATTGTATTACCAATGAACACCGCCAACATGATCACTCTAAATCTAATAAAAACGGGAATTTATAACTGCAGATTCCCACTCTTATGCTTCGCAGTGAAAAACGCCACACCTAATCCTCTTCCTACCAACTTAACAGTGCTCCAGTGCACACCTTCAAGTGAAGCGTAACGATCTCAATTAAATCACCCCAAGCGTGACCTCTCCATCTTGACCTCCTATCTGAATTCCCACCTTGCACCTGACTTTAATTACCAAACGAAACCACCCCCAACACAAAAACCTACAGGTCCCATAAACCACTTCGTCCCTTACCATTAATACACTCCTGCATATACTTGAGATTTACACATTTTTGGTTACAAAGATATACAATGCTTTCACAAGATTCCGTTTGACATATCTGTGATCAAAATAATAATAAACATGATGAAAATGATGGACGATTTTTTATTTTTTTTTAAAACAACACTGTTAGTTTTAAAAAATGGGATAGACTCCTTTAGTGAACTTGATGTTCCGAAAAAGTCTTTAACGTGTTCATTTCTTTTTGACTTTTAATCCACTTTATTGTTCTGGGTACAAACGATCCGAGGGGCAATTATTAATTGTATATCTGAGTGAATGATAGAATGCACTCCTTTTGTCCTCTAATTCATTTGTTTACGGTTGCACTAGGCAAAAAATATATGTGTGCAGACTTGACCCGTGCCCTGCCCCGGCAGCACAAATGTATAACTCCATAAAATGTGGAGCATCATCTTGCTCCATCTGTACGCCACACAGCAAAATTCAGACATATTCAAAAAGACTCCATTCTTAGTTCAGTTATCCATTTTCTTTCTTGCTTTCTTTGATGTATTTTTTTGTTCTTTACTTGACAAAGGGCTGTTCGTGCCCGAAATACATTGGGTCTTTGCGGAGAAGACGCCTGAGAATGAACTATGCATATCACGTGCTATAGAATTAATGCCTGGATAAGCGTGTCTTTTAGCATTTGACGCAATGGGGATACATGAAGTCTTGTATGTGAACGGAGAAATTAAAGAACAAAAAACACATGAAAGAAAACAAGGGAGAAAATGGAAGAAAATGGATGAAGGCCAAACAACAAATTTAGGCTGACCCTTGATAGGTATAGACAGAGGTTCCAAGGCAAGCACAAGAATCTCTACATAGACTGGGGGGGACTTCCTTGTTATCATACTAGCAAGGCACTGAAGGGCTGGGTGAGAAGCAGCAACGTAGATGATTATTCAGGGCTGTATAACTTGATTTTGAACGTGCACATGCTAGACATTTGTTTTCCAGAACTACGCCAACGCCTATTTGTTATCAAGCTGACTGACTCCAGGAAGATTGCTCAGGAGGAAGACCTCTAGGTCAGCAACAGTGTCCAAGAAAGCATCTTGGGGGAATCCCAAAAGGCTGGTTAGGGTTCCTACCATAAGAAGATGGGGGAGAGAAAAAAAACAGTTCTCTTAAGGCCCCCAAAACAGTTCACAGGGGAAAGGGTCCCATCCCCAATCTGGACACCAGATAAAGAGCTTCCCTGACAAAAGTCAGAACAAACCCCTAAGTGCCATGAGTGCTACGAGTATGGGCTCTACAATGGAGATCCTAAGTGTCCCAAGAAGGCACAGCCTCCCACTGGAGAAAAGACACCAGGGGTGGTGAGTGTAGCATTTGGGGAGGAGTTTGTGTGAATTAATGGGGGAACTCACTGAGGTTCCCCTAGTGCCCATGGGTGAGGTGGAGATGGTACCAAACACCCACATGCCTTCCAATACTGCAAAGTATAGGCAGTGGGTTACCATCAATGGGCAAGGTGTTGAGTCTCTAAGGGACACAGGTTCCAGCATAACTGTAGTAAGTAGTGAGCTGGTGGCCCCAGAGCACATTGTACCCTATACATTCTACCAGGTTGTGATATCAGACAACTGTAAGGGTCCCTAACCAGTGGTCCTTGCTCCATTTGAGCGACGGAAGGTCTTAGGTCTTCTGAAAGTTGCAGTGAGACCAGCCATGCTTCTGGAGTGTTTGCTACGGAATGATCTGGAACACAATACCTGGAAGGAATTAGATCTCAGGCCAAACCTGGAAATGTTGGGGTTGACTGTGTGGATTTGTGCTACCACCCGGTCCGTTGCTGCCCAGGCAGGGAGTCAAGGAATTCTGGAGCGTGGAAGAATGTCCCAGACAGCTGCCAAAAGATGTAAGGGCAAGGGGCATGGGAGACCACCCTCTGAATGTCTTCCAGCTAAGGTGGATGGGGCTCGAGAGGAGATTGCCCTAAAACCCAGAGGAGAGGACAGGCTTCCTTTGGTGACTTGCCTGAACTTGCTGGATGGCAGTAGAAGGACCCACCAGGGAGGACTTCTGTAAGACACAGAAGGAATGCCCAATGCTCGAGGGCATGAGTCAACAGGTCAAAACCCAGGAAGCAGGTGATGCCTATGGTAGTCATTGGATTTACTGGGAGGACAACCTCCTGTATAGTGAGCCTAAGGCACCTGTGCATGGGTCTACAACGGCACTGGTCGTCTCTCAATGCTACAGGGCCTCCCTACAGGAGCTGGCTCATGGGATACCCCTGGCAGGACATCTGGATCAGGACAAGGCTATTGCTAGGCTTGTCCCCCACCTCATTGGCCCTGAATTAAGATTTTCTCATATTCTTTCTGTAGGACTTACCTGGCCTGCCAAGTCAGTGGAAAGACAGGGCAGAAGCTGAAAGATGCATTGAATCCCTTGCCTGTCCTTAGCACCCCCTTTAAAAGGTGAGGCATCAACACTGTAGGGCTCATGGATCTCCAGACCACTTCTGGCAATATGTTTATCCTGGTACTGGTGCATAATACCACAAGGTACCCAGATGCCATCCCTCTGAGGACTGTAGCTGTACCTGCAATGGCTAAGGTTCCGAGTGGGAATTTTTAACAGAGTGGGTTTCGCCACGGAAGCGGTGTCTCGTAGGGGTACCAACTCCGTGTCTGCTTATATGTAGTCAATGTGGAAAGAGTGTGGAATTTCCTATACTTTGAGAGATTCAACAAGACCCTTAGGAGCATAAACAAGGGTCTGCCTGTGGCCATGAGTTGTAAGAGTAATGTCCTCTTATCATGCCGGCTCTTTGCTTATAGAGAGGTACTAAAGATGGGGGCTGCCTTTAGCCACTTTGAGCTTCGGTATGGTCTTACTGTGAGGTGACCTCTCAGTTAGGTTAGCGAGGGGTAGGAGCAATCACGTATGAAACACCCCAAGATGTTGTTAACTACGTGCTAGCCTTCAGAAGCCAGATGGCCAAGTTGTGGAAGCAAGCTTCTGATAATTTAGAAGCCAGCCAGGAGGTAATGAAACAGTGGTATGGCCAAATGGCTACCCTTCTGACATTTCTTACTGGGCAGAAAGTATGGGTAATTGAGCCCAGGGCTCTCCAAGACCATTGGACTGGGCCCTATAAGATTTTTGAGAGGAAGGTGGAGGTCTCTTACATTGTTGTGTAGTTTCTACTCTATGGTAGGAAGTGCACATCTGTGGTAAGCATAACCATTGAGATGGTTTCAGACTGATTCTAGGCACCCCCTCTGGATATGTTGGTCAGCTAGCTCACAGTGTCACATAGGCCCCCTAACCCTAGGTAGGTGGCAAATGGTCCTGGCAACGACTGTACATGACAACCATTGTGTCCCAGGAATCATGATAACAGATCTGGAACCCTTTTGCTCAGTTACTCACTCCCTCTTTCTATCAGAGAAATTTACAAGGAATGCACAGTGGAGCGTTTTCAATATTTATCAATCCAACGTAGCACTTGTATTAAATATGTATGCTGTAATGATCAATAAACAGAAGCAAATGAAAGTCATTAGAAGCATTAGGACAGTGAACAGAATGAAAAGATCCACCATCGTGCTAAACAATGTATATATATGCAAGCATATAATTTTAAGAAATCTGGTGTACTCCTACTATACGTCCCCTAACCTAAGTGTCTAGGGTGTGTGTGTTCTGCCAAGAATATCTGCACTGGATGATCCATCCCCCGTTACTTGAAGGGAAGTAATGTAGGTCCCCCGTCATGGTCATGAGCTGGACACCCCTCATAGAGATATCAGCAGGCTGTTAAGCCAAAGCATAAGCATGTAGAGTCCTTGTAAATGACAGTAAAGTGCTTCTCCACTAAAACTCAGAAATGGATGTTTATTTATAACAAAAGGCATCCTTGCCTTGGGTCGAGATCTTGATCAGGCATCCATTGTCTATATGTTATAGATGTCTCTGTCACCATATGTACAAAACAATTAATCACAGTTGCACAATGTACGTATAGACCTTGTACATGATGTGTCAAGGTATCATGATAGGGTTGTGAAGTTAGGGCCAGATGTAGGAGGCCATTTACCGACCGGTAACGGCCGATTTCGGCCGTTACCGACCGGTAAATGGGTATTTGTGATGTAGGTGGCCAATTTTACCGATTCGGTAAATTTACCGAATCGGTAAAATACCCAATCGGTATTTTTACCGATTCGGTATCTGCCAGATGTAGGTGGGACTCTTCTGAGTCCCAAAGGCCTTACAGATTCGGTATTTTACCACCCAATCCAATTGGGTGGTAAAATACCGAATCCAGGTGTGCATGCACATGTGTGCATGCACACCTATGCCATGTGACAGACGGACATGCCCTTAGGGCATGTCTGTGTGCCACATGGCACACATGCCTGTATTTGGGGTGCTAGAGGGTGTCAAAGTGACACCCCCTGCACCCTTGCTGGAATCGGTATTTACCGATTCTGTAAATACCGATTCGGTAATGCCCATTGATTCCTATGGGCTTCAATGCCCATAGGAATCAATGGGCATTACCGAATCGGTATTTACCGAATCGGTAAATACCGAATCTTAACGATTCGGTATTTACCGATTCAGAAATACCTACATCCCCCCCCCTCTATTTTACCACTTCTTAAATACCGAATCAGTAAAATTCGGTATTTAAGAAGTGGTAAAATAGAATTACCTACATCTAGCCCTAAGTTTGTAAGCAAGTATAGATTCATAGAAACAAATCAGCACTGTCTCAGTTGCAAATGTGTGGGAAAAGTCATTGTGTGAGAGTAAAGGCAACTTCTAGGAAGAAACCAGTGTACATGTAAAAATGGCAGTGTTCCCTCTAGGCCTAACTGGTGTTGTATAGCGTTTTAGGACCCTAGTGTAATTTTCCCGATTCATGCCCTTATATAGGTATAAAATACTGTATACTTAAATAGGCATAGAAATCAAAACCATATTAAGACATAGCTCATGTAGTCCTAATATGGCTTGGCTACTTCAACTAGTCCTGAAAATCTACAATCATTTCTTGGAAAAACCCGCCTTCAGCAGTCAGGGACTTCCCCCTGCATGAATATTAATTTATCCAAGAACTCATGGAGTTTTCTGAGAATTAAGTCTCTAATGACGTTATTATGTCCAACCTTACGTCAAACTCAGCACCTTCAAGGTATAAATATGCCCACATTTGTCCAAACAAACACACAGTGGTTTAGAGCAGTTCGACTATCTACTTGCCTGACACGCCCTGCTGCAGTAAGTGCCGAAGGAAGCCGACCCTCCAGCTGACGCACTGAGAGACGCTGTACTTTCTCCAGCCGAGAAATCCAGCTCCAGTGTTTCCAGGCTACCCTTGCAGGTTGCTAGGAAATCGAGTCCTGAGAGAGAGATACCAGACCTCCTACATTCTAAAACCAAGGTACGGAGCTGATTAGACCCTAAGAGAATTCTTGGATTAGATTCTTGGCAAAGAATACTGAAACTAAGCTACACCTCACTTACTTCTTCCCTTGTACTAGACCTAGGTTAGGTACACCGGGGTAGGCGTATTTTAGAAGCACCAGTTGAGTACTTTTAGTCATTATTTATCAATGTATGTATTTTATATATTTTATGGCTTAGAAACCATACCATGCTTTTACAGTATTATTTTATAATACTCTTCGTACTGTACGCTTTGTACTTTACAACAAGTATTACGATTGCAGCACTTAAAGAAGACTGTTCAATAAATACATTTAATTGAAAACACCCGTCTCTCTATTTTCTCTGCACCTCTGGTGAAACGAAGCATGCACGATTGACTGAGTGAAATAACTATCTATTGTTTCCACGTCTCTAGAGATACATTTCTTATTCTTGGGAAACAAAGTTGTCATGTTTTTAGCGGTTGTCAGAAACTAATCCCTTCTTGTTCATTCGAGAACGTTTCTAGTGACCTCGGAGCTAGCTGGCACACACACAATTAAGTCTACTATATTCGGTAGAGACCTAGTTGACGTCAGTCCTACGTCTAAACTACAGGATACACTATTCCAATGCGCAGAGCCTATTGGGAATATAGGAACTACACTACATGGCGCCCAACGTTTGGTAAGGCGATAATTTAACGCTAGATACTAGAGTAACTCAGTTGTGCTTTTCACACAGACCCTTTTTCCCGTAAAATACTCCAATAGACGTCTGGAGTGGGTTTAAGGATATAATATCCGCCTCAAAGCTGAGTAGGACGAAAAATCCTATGTATTAGTTTTTGGTTAGTTCAACGTTGAAGGATACAGTGTTCCAAAAATATTGTGCACCTAATATTTGTTTCCTTGAAACTTGCTCTGCAAACTTTCGGTCAACAAAATGATAGATAGTGAAGACGAAAGGGATAGAGCTGCAGTAGCAGCTCAGGCAGTTTTGGACGACACAAAATTATCCGAATGCTTTACTCATCCCGGTAAATATAAAGAAAACTATTTCTATAAAACTCATAGAAAATGGGCTATCACCAAGAGGTGGTAAATTAATATTTGTTATAGAGGCACATGAATATAGGCAGACAGAAGTATTCTATTCATGTATTCTGTTTCCTGCAGCAAATGCACACGAGTTCCACTTCTATAAATTAGAGGACCCACCAGCGGAATACGTTCCTTTCGAGGACGTTGAAATACCACTAACTTACCAAGAGCATCAGCTCTGGTTTAATGACGCCCTACAACATCAAAATCACATTACCAGGCTTGGTCCACTAGGTAGACCAGGAGCCACATGGCCGGTACTAGCCAGCTATACAACACATCCTGACATTGAAAGAATGACAGCTCCTGAACTGTTAGCTCAGCTAAAACAGCTAATTAAAATACACAGACAGTTGTTTCAATATGTCATGAGGACTATAACAGTCCAACCAGCTGTATGAATTTCACAGCACATCCCTCATCAGGGGAACACAAACAAAATTACACCACAGACTATACAGTCAGTCATTGGTAAATGACCCGCAAAACGGGAACAAATTCCATTCTGGTTAGCTCAAAAAATTACTCAAATAGAGGCTGTATTCCCTGATAGTACACCTCATGAGAAACACAGGATTCTAACAATCTGTTTACCAATGGCAATCTACACAAAAACACATGGTGTCCCGTCTATGGCGGTAATACCAGACGTTCTAAGACAGATTCAAAATGAGTATAGTCCAGAACCGGCCTTAAATCTGGGTATGAAATTACTAAAAGATTTCAAACAGGTCTCGGCTATACTATTAGCCAACATCAAAGGTGAAGCAGCATCAGTGGCAATCCGCCAAAAACTAAAAGAAACGCATATAACGGATCAACCATTTGAACTTGCCAGAATTATTGAAAAATCATATGAAGAACTAGGTAGAGATAGTTTCGGTGGGAAACCAGTAAAGCCCCAACTAACTGAAAATCCTGAAAAAGTTTTTATTAAAAATAATCTCACTACTACTAAAAAGAAGTGGGAAAACAGCAAACAGACACTTCCTAGAGAGAAGCATTCACAGTCCAGAGGAAGGTCTCCTCAACAGGAGCCCTCTGAAAAGAGGTATAACCTCAGAAATAGGGATAATTTGAGAAAACCTGATAGATATCAAGATAATGATACACATTCCTCTCGTACCTTTCAGACTTCCTCACAGAAATCCAAAAGAAGAGGACGATCAAAACAAAAAGAAGAACGCGTGAAGTCCAAAGACGAACAACACGTTCTGAAAACTAAGAAAAGTCAATTCACCAAAAAGAAGGTAGCGAGTCTAAAGATCAGACATGCCGAGGATCTTGAGGACACAACTCAAGAATAAGGAGTGGGCCCAGACAATGCTAGACAGCGCAGCTGAGGTCATCATAGCTCGCAAGATCATGAAGGATCATCTGGAGACAGTGGACTTGAATTAATGCATCCAAGTTGAAACTGCAGATACCAGGGTTAGTGTACCACATAAGTTATATGAAGTAACACTCCGGATGGAGGGGAACATAACTAGAAAAATTAAAGCACTCTTTTGGGAGAAGCTATCTAAGGCTTATGACATTCTTCTAGCTAAACAAGACTGGCCACCTGCATTTGTCAGGGAGTGCCCACATGGCGAAGATATAATTATGTCAGCCTTCTCAAATCACATTCCAATTCATAAAAAATACACCTATGCCAGGAAATGGGCTGTAGCCCAGGCCCCAGCATTATACAAAAATCATGTAGGATATGATGAGGATTCCCCTCGACATAAGATCCAGTTGAAAACACAACCAACAATGCAAAGGCAATATCCTGTAAAACAGGAATCTAAAAAAACAGGTCAGGGAGATCGTAAATCAACTTGAATACCAAGGGGTGATTGAAACATGCACCTTATCAATGAACAATCTTTTGTTTCCTGTCTCCAAACCAGACAATTCATATGATCTAGTTTTGGATTACAGACATCTAAACTCTTGTTGCAAAACTTTTACAGTACAAAATGCGCATAGTGCAGCACTAATGAATAACATTGTGCACCAAAAATATAAAACTACTTTAGATATCTCAAATGGTTTCTTTTGTCGAAACATTGCACCTGAAAGCAGGTATTTGACCGCTTTCTCAATAATGGGGACACAGCGACAATGTTGCCGTCTCCCCCAGGGATTCAAGAATAGTCCAGGGTTATTTTCAGCCAGAGTAACAGAGTTACTACAAACGTACGATGATGAGGCATTGTCATATGTTGATGACATTTATCTTACAGACGATTTGGACGTGCACTTGAAAAGAGTGAACACCATTATACTGGGGTTCGCTTCTGAAGGGTATAAATTCAATTTTAAGAAATCACAAATTGCCCACCTCAACGTTGTATTTCTGGGATATGAGTTATCAAGTGAAGGCAAAAGCCTGGCAGCAAACTTTTTAGAGAAATGCGCGCTGCTACAACCTCCAAAAACGCTGAAAAAGGTACAGTCAATTCTAGGTTTCCTGAATTTTGGAAGAACTTATGTTCTAAATTACCCAGAAAGGGTTAAACCTCTCTACAAACTAATTAAACCTGATATCAAACTTACTAATTGGACACAAAAACACACAGAAATTTTGCGTTCAGTGCAAACAGACATGTTAGCAAAAACACAGTTACAAACACGCGAGAACGTGCGTAACCTAGTATTCCGAATCATCCCAGGGAGATACGGATTCACATACCTAACCTTTAACGAAGGTGAGACGGTACCAATAGCATACAAGTCACACTTGTACACACAAGCTGAAATGAAATTCACTTCAACAGAAAAGATTCTGACGGCGGTTCAGACTGCTGTAGCAAAGGAGAGAGCCCTTGCACAGGGTAAACGCATTAAAATCGTTACACCTATACCTGCCTTAGAGGCAGTGACAAAGGCAAGCATTCCAAATGCTAAAGCTTTACATCCAAGATGGATACAATGGGTTAATTCTCTTGCTGCAACAGACGTTGAATACGTTTTTGACCCAAACTTAAAAACACAAGAATTCCTACAATCTGAATTAGAATATCCTCTGCCGAATTAAATTCTGCCCCTCGAACATTACGGCTGTATAATATATACAGATGGCTCAGCACAGCCCGCAATTGGGGGTAAGCAAGCCTATAGTGTTGCGTGCGCGATTGTTAAAGGTCGCTGACGCGAAGGTAAATTCAGACCTATGGTCACTAAAACTCAATCTCTCTGAGACTGTACAGCTCAGTGCGCTGAACTACAGGCTTTCAAGATGGCGCTTGAAAATACCGATCGCGAATTCCACACAATGATAGTGTGCGATTCGTATTACTGCGCTCAATCTTACAACGAATATTTTCAGAACTGGGTTTAAAACGGTTTCAAAGACGCTAAAGGTGGAACAATTAAGCATAAATTGCTATGGGAACAAGTAGTTCTTTTGCAAAAATAACTACAAAACACTCACGTGATTCATACACTGAGTTATCAGCGTGATGGCGCTCACGTTGAAGGGAATTCATTGGCTGATGAGGCCGCGAAGGCAGCTGTGCAAATGGCTTCCGTAGCTGCAATCACTGGTTCAAAAACAAAAATAGACGGTGAAACAATGCTAGCTGTCAATACCACGAGTAAAGGCAGCGGAGCAGTGTTACCTCTAAATTATCCACATAAATTAATAATTGATGCAAAGTCCGTTCCTTTTACTCAAATCCCTGGAGTGGGGGAGAGAGTAATTCCAAACAGGAACCGGAGAAGTGCTTTAATAAGAGAAGCACATTTGGGAAAGGGTCTGATACATCAGGGGATCTCTAAATCTATACTAGAATTAAGAGAGTACTGGTGGCCAGGGATGAATGGTCACATTCACACATTTGCATTAAATTGCCACAACTGCAATAGAGATCAAAGCAGAGAAAGCCACCAGATTCCTAACTACAGTATAGCCAGCCCAGTACAGACACCACTGTTATAAAGAGTCTATCCCCTCGATCTAAATTCACAATTAAGTACACTAGTGAACAATAATAAGTAGCAAAAAATTTAAGAAAACAGCTGTATTATTTATTCAATGATTTTTTTTATACAATTCATATTAAAAACACAATATAATACACATCAGATAAAAATCAATTAAAAGAATTAGACACAAAATGCAATGAAGTTAAACTGATACAAAATAGATTTTGACCCGCGTAATCAAAAAACACACAGACAGAAATATGTAATACATGAATAATTGTTCAATACAGTTAGTACATCCAATTGCCAATGGTGACACTTTGTTTTGTACAATGATTAAATCTGTGTTCCAACAGAAGTGCCCGGATCATGGATTGTACAGGAAAAGTGCAGACACTACTGTTAGACAGCATAAGGCTATCTACATGCGTACGTCCAAATGGACTGAAGCGGTCCCACAAATATTAAGACAAAATTCATTTGGATGTGGCCCCAGCGCTCGGCCGACGCCAGAACTGTTATAAAAGATTTGCGAGTCTTTATCGGCACATACGCAATCGGCCCGCTACATTCTGACCAGGGTCCTGCGTTTAGCTCTAGGGCTTACAGGGAGGCCATGGCCAGCTTGGGAGTTGCATTGCGGTTTTCGAGTCCATTCCATCCTTAGGGAAATGCGTAGTGGAAAGAAAAAAACGTGACATAAAGCAATCTATAACAGCTAGGGTATTAGGTTCGGGTGACGGGTGGGTCAAACATCTAAATAGTGTCCAACGTAGTCTTAACAATCTGCTAAGAAATTCTCTGGGGAGAATCACTCCATATGAATTATTATTTGGTACAAGAATGCTCATCCAGGATCTTGATTGTCAAACTTCAGTGGTGGAACAGAAACCCTTTGATATCAAAGACCGTTTGGCTGTTTTACAGGACTTAAATGAAAAAAGAAGAAGTCTGAGTAACACAACACAAAGCCCAACGACCACTGAAGAAAAACCACCTGTCCCAGCAAGACCTGTCTGGATTCCAAAGATTGGGGATCTAGTCAGGGAAAAGATCGCGGTGAAGAAGAAATTTAGGCCTTCGTATAGGAAATCAGTACCTGTCTTAGCAATGCTTGGAACAAGATAAGTGTTACTACCGCCGCTTGCTGGAAAAAGGGAGAACAGAACAGTATCAATCGACCTGGTAAAGTAGTAGGCCCGGTGGACTCCCAAGAAGTAGCAGACAACCAAATCTGGCTACTATCCAAGAGGTTCAAACTGAAAGACTTATCACCTTTGATAAACATCAAGTGAGAAAAGAAGGACTTTGCAACAAAGCAATGGAACTCGTCCCTCTTGATACCCAAATATCAGTTCGTCAAGAAACTCCAGTCTACAATGATGTAGCTTCTGACTATACAAGCATGTAAAAGGAGGAAGCAGCTACAGTGATCTCAAAGAATCCGGATGCGATACCAACTATTGACAGAACTGCCTCTGGCTATTTTATCAACTTCAATAACTTTTCTGAGGATCCCAGTGAATCAGAAATAACGCCAGCAAAAAAACTTTTTAAAGAAAAAATAACAGAACTCTTTCATCAACTTGAGAAAACATATCTGGTTTAGCCATGGGTTGAGTTTTGGATTGGATTAGGTGTACTTTTTCTCCTGCTATGGCTCATTCTTGTTTTAAGTTTGGGAGAAATGATACATGGAAAATACAGTACAAAGGACAGAGCAAGTAAGAACATCAACTTGCTCCTGCAACCTTACAAGTCATCTCATCGTGAGGGAAGAGACCTGTCATCAGTGAACATCACAGCCGTTCCTATACCTGGTGGTATAGCATGGGACACAACTGATTATGACATTCATGGCCCGGTGGAATTGTTGAAAATTCAACACCAGTTTAAGGTTTCTTTAAGTGATTTTGTTTCACCAAGCACTTTTTCTGATGATTGGGACTTTGAAACTGTTAATAATATGATGTCAGACTTAGAAATGTCAGCAAAATTTCAAAAACATGAACACTTAGAAGGTTCATCAAGTTATGAAGAACTGTATTGTTATAATCCTTATGGTCACCATTATTTGCACAAATCTGCAAACCCTACAAATGTTTTTTCTTACAATCAATGGGAACATTGTCCAACGCCACCAAAAGGCAGCTCTAAAACATTTTATGAGAAGTTTCCATACTTTTCAGGTTTTAATGTCACAAATCCAGAAACGTTTTATTTTAAAAATATAAATAAGACAGGAATGAAAAACATGTTGACCAATACTAAACAAATTTATTCTGCGAACTTTTATGCTCAGCTGTCTACATTAGGGTTTAACTTTTGGAAAGACAATATTGAGACAAAAACTGTCTGGGGCACAAAAGAGTGGCTGGTGCAAGGTTTGGAAGCCTTGTTCAGAGCCTGCATTATTCCAGAACAAGTAATATTTTTAAATGACACTGTTCAACAAACATCTTGTCTTGGCCTAGCTAGGATAAAAGATTTAAACAAACCGTCCATACCTAAAGCCACACCTGACAGTAATGACACTACAGATGAGGAGGTAGACGTAAAACAGATTTTACAACACAACAGAACTAATCCTGATTGGAAAAAATTGTTTATCTGGCCCATAGACATGAATAACTGTCAAGATAGATTCATGAACAAAACACAGGGGTTCAAAATGAATAGGCCAGATCCAATATATTCCCAGAGACAACATCCAGGGATAGTAACAACATACAGTGTAGGAAAACTATGCCTTGACTGGCTACAGAAAGCCACACTTCCAGAAATTAAACAACACTTGACTTTACTTAAAGAAGGCGTTGACTTACGAGACTTCTTACTTGTGCCTCGTACACAACGTCAAAAATGCTTCATATACGCCGGTATATTTGCAGCATACAACAAAGCTTGGAAACCACGCAAATGGAAACTGCAGAAAAAATACGAGAAATTGATCGTGTTAATTTAGAGAAAGCTCTCCCTGTAGTGGACAATGGGTTAATGACTCTGTCCTCCAGAATTTATTCTTTGGACAGCATTGTATCCTCTGCCATTGACATAATAGAACAGGATTTGCTATTGTTACAACATGGCCAGTCCCAATCACGTTCTATAATGCTGCTAGGCTGTACGTTGCAAAATCTTCGTTCAGGCTACGTGCCATGGTGTCTAATCAATACCACGTCGTGGTTTACTGTCTTTAACCTTACAGATAAACAAATCTCTTTGGCACAAAGAGGAGCAGACTATACGGTGCTGAACATTGAAAAACTGGAAAGATTACCATTAACAGTTTCTGAGAAACCTGTCGTAGAATGGATAATACATGGCACCATCACGATACCAGTAACGATTTTCCAATTTCAGTATTGTCTACCGCATGTACCAGCAGGCCTGTATGAAAGGTTGGTTAAAGGATACATTAAGTCAACCTGGATTTTACCATACACACACAAATGTTGGAGTGGAGGAAAGGAGGTATTTCTTTGTACAAAAAATTGTAAAAATTCACTATGCGGTACACTTTTATGTAAAGGTATTAATTTACATGGAGCCAGCGAAGGTTCTTTAAATAACCTTTCTTGCCACATGCACGGTACTCCAGCGGCAGTGATAGACCCGATTTTCTGTCAGCTTTCCAATGGCAGCTACGTTATGCTCAAAGATCACAGCTGTTGTAGCATGTTGCCAGGAAAAGCCTATCTAGTTAGTATGTCGGCCAGGGTCACTTGTTGTATGCAAGTATTGTATCCAAAAAGCAAGACAGACAGGGAGACGGCGTTATGGCCTTCACTGAATATCTCTTCTATACAAATTGATACTTTAAGCAGAATGAAAGCCATTCTTTTGCAAAAAACTGTGCCACTGACCTCGTCTAGAGAAACGTATGATCTGCAAGTTGCAAGGACTTCCGCAGAGATACATGCATTATTATCAACAAACTGCCCAGTACATTTCGCAGAAATGTTAGGTCAAATCTTAAACATGTCTGATACCAGTTGCATCGCACATGTATTTAAGATGATCCTTTCGGGACTGTTAGCACCATTCAAAGCAGTCCTCGGCATTTTTCCAAAATTTGTGCACTCTGTGTTTGGTGGTCTGCCTCTCATTTTGGGACTCGTAGCAGGAATTCTATTTTTGTTCCTTCTGCTCCGATATGGCAAGTCCAGTCACCAATGATGCCCAGACTACAATGGAATGGGCTCTCCTGGCCATGCGGTATCGTGACAGAATTACACAGATTCGTGGCTTAGCTCATTTAATAGATCTGAATACCACTTGGTTCCTTTCATTTCGACCAATTGCTTCTTACCTGTTCTACGATGCCTGCTTTGCGGAGAAGAATGCGTGTTAGACATTTGTCTTACACTTCCATCAGCACTGCCAACGGATATTGACACTTTGCAGGGTCCCATAACGACTCATACATCGTGTTGCCCCCAACGGCTGCCAATCCTGATGACGGCATTCATTGAGATCTCACTGGCGATTCCAGCTATTGGTGAGGTACTTGGAACAATAGGCACACAGGTACCATCTACAGCGAACATTGCTAATGCGGATGACACTGACGGTGATGCTTCACATCTATGCACATTCGATCTACTTGATGAAGTAGTTCCACTTTCACCAACTGTGGTAGACGGATTCTTTGCCAGCTTAGATGACTTGATGTTTTCTCCCGACTCCGAGAATAACTTTTGAAACCGCACACAGCGTTCCATGAACTCTGAAATTCGGCCTTGGTTTTTACAAAACAAACCCTCTACACTTGGGAACTCAATGTTTCTACAATCTACATTTGAACTTTTTCTTTTTCAGAATAAATTTTTTTGGGGCAAGTAATCTGCTTAAAGTAGAACTATTCTTAGAGAACAAGAGATTCATTTGATTCTTCCTAACAAAAATATTTGGCATTTTCCCATGAAAAAGATAAATGTAATATGCTATGAAATGGTCTTGAACTTTTTCTTCTGTAAATTTATAGCCATTTCATAAATGTCATTTCATTCTTCATTATGTTAGCAATTTTTAACGACAGTTATAGCTTGTAAAATGCGTACAAGACAAATACTCATGTATGTGTATAAACCAATTTTTGATGCATTTTATGTATTTTGGGTGGGATTATGAACACATGCTTTGATTATGTTTTTATGCTTATAGATTGAGTAATTTTAGACATAATATGTGAAGTGGGTGTTGTATAGCGTTTTAGGACCCGAGTGTAATTTTCCCGATTCATGCCCTTATATAGGTATAAAATACTGTATCCTTAAATAGGCATAGAAATAAAAACCATATTACGACAGCTCATGTAGTCCTAATACGGCTTGGTTACTTCCACTAGTTTCGAAAATCTACAACGATTTCTTGGAAAAACCCGCCTTCAGCAGTCAGGGACTTCCCCCTGCATGAATATTTATTTATCCAAGAACTCATGGAGTTTTCAGAGAATTAAGTCTCTAATGACGTTATTATGTCCAACCTTACGTCAAACTTGGCACCATCAAGGTATTAATATGGCCACACTTGTCCAAACAAACACACAGTGGTTTGGAGCAGTTCGACTAGCTACTTGCCCGACGCGCCCTGCTGCAGCAAGTGCCGAAGGAAGCCGACCCTCCAGCTGACGCACTGAGAGATGCTGTACTTTCTCCAGCCAAGAAATCCAGCTCCAGTGTTTCCAGGCTACCCTTGCGGGTTGCTGGGAAATCGAGTCCCGAGAGAGAGATACCAGACCTCCTACATTCTAAAACCAAGGTACAGAGCTGATTAGACCCTAAGAGAATTCTTGGATTAGATTATTGGCAAAGAATACGGAAACTAAGCTACACCTCACTTACTTCTTCCCTTGTACTAGACCTATGGCTTAGAAACCATACCATGCTTTTACAGTATTATTTTATAATACTCTTCATACTGTACGCTTTGTACTTTACAACAAGTATTACAATTGCAGCAGTTCATTTCTTATGCTTAAGAAAGAAGACTGTTCAATAAATACATTTTATTGAAAATTCCCTTTTCTCTATTTTCCCTGCACCTCTGGTGAAACGAAGCATGCACGATTGACTGAGTGAAATAACTATCTATTGTTTCCACGACTCTAGAGATACATTGCTTATTATTCGGAAACAAAGTTGTCATATTTTAAGCAGTTGTCAGAAACTAATCCCTTCTTGTTCATTTGAGAACGTTTCTAGTGACCTCTGAGCTAGCTGGCACACACACAATTAAGTCTAGTATATTCGGTAGAGACCTACTCTACTTCAGTCCTACGTCTAAACTACAGGATACACTATTTCAATGCTCAGAGCCTATTGGGAATAAAGGAACTACACTACACTGGAACACATGACACCACCTCCGAGGACATTAGTCGACTTACAAGCTATCCCAATAAGAAAATTCCTATTGCTAAATGCAGCAGCATATGCAAAAGGAATCCTAAAATGTACACTTAAAAAGTAATTAAAAAAGATGTTTACAAATCGATGCGATTTAGAAGCCCAACGCACAAAGAAAGTCATCTTAAAAGTGTAAAATTAAGAAAATAGTAAATTTAAAAATAAATTTAGGATGTTCAAAACAGCCCAAAGAGTTCCCACCAAACGCAATGGCCGAATGTTTATGTGTTCTGAGTGGTAGATGATACAATTCTGTTCCCAGTATCCGCAGACCAAGATCCCAGAGGCACACATCGGAGCAGCTTTACAGAGCAAATGTGTTCCCATTCAACCCCCACAGCAGCCACTGAGGGAGTGAAAATAACCAGTCGGGGTTCTGTTGACCCAGAGCCAAGATCCAATCCATCAAGGGAAGAAGCATCCCAGGGAGGCTCGTAGAATGCTGTGTAATATGCAGTGGACAGCTATACAGATGGACCTTTAAGGCTGACATATATATCTGAAGGCTCGAACAGTTCGATCCCAGGCACAAATCCAAGGCACACTTGAAAGTGCACAGCAGACAGCGGAGCACATGCTGCACGTAGTGAAGCCACACAGGCCGAAATGGTAAGAACCAACGCTCATTCAGTTCTCGAAGCAAGTGTGTGCTAAAGCAATGCACCTTGCACTCATGGCACAGTAGCACATGAGGTAGTGCCACCTTCGCTTGATCTCGAAATGGGACATCCATTGCGGAGCAAAAATATTAAAACAACTGTCAATCAACTAATCAATTAGGGTTGGTAAAGTGCAACTACTCACCCTTGAGGGTCTCAAGGTGCAACAGCTTCGTTGAGTGCTGGAGTCATCCGAAGAGCCAGGTCTTGAGGTCCTTCCTGAACTGGGGCATCGTTGGAAATCGCTGGAGGTGGAGGGGAGGGTGTTCCAGGCTTTGGCTGCGAGGTAGGAGAAGGACCTTTTTCCAGTTCTGGTTTTGTTAATAGGTGGGATGGTGGCCAGAGAGAGCTGGACTGATCAGAGGTGTCTTTTGGTTGCGTGGAAGGAGAGGCGGCTATTCAGGTATGGGGGTCCGGTGTTGTAAAGGGCCTTGTATGCGTGGGTGAGGAGTTTGAACTGTCCCAGCAATCGGGAGCAGAACCAGCAGTAGACCTATAAGGATGCTTCTGATGACGGAGTAAATAAAACATGGAATGACTCTGATAACTTCTGGGAGGTGCAAACAAACAGAGAGCCTATATTTTTGGAAACATTTGATATTACCTTTGCACTAGACATGTTAGAAATACGATACACCAGCTTTCAAAAATTTCATGTGAAGTCAGTGCTGAGTACGTTTTAAGTAGGATAAGTTCACCACAGGGGCATTGCAAGGCCCATGCAACGAAACGTCCTTGCAAACTAAGTATTCACTTAAAATACTCTCGCAGTTTGAACCGCTGAGAAACAAATAAGTTCCCTATTTTGACATCGAAACTTAAAAGGAAGTTCCCAAGACTTATGTACAAACTCTCCTTCTAACGCTTCATATCTGCCCACTTGTCGTAGACAGTATTGACAATAAAGTGTCGAAATTTGCAGTGTAATATACCCATGGATTAATCCAATCTGCATATGCAATTCCAGCAACGTTTACAGGTAACGTCTGAAGCATCTCTAGTTAATTTAGCATCTTTGCGTGACATAAGAATCTCAGGTCTATAAGATGGTATGGGGAAACCAGACCCCTGACGTTGATATGTTGTCACAGCACTGTCCAGAACGTAATGTTTGTAATCTCCAGCTCAATAGCATATTAGACCTAAGTTGTGGCTGCCCTTGTTGAACAAGGTCTATTGCTGAGGATACTAAGTTTCCCACAGAGTACATCCTAGATGATAAGGTCATCATACCGTTGTCAACCACTGCACAAGCTTGTTCTAAGTCAGCCCTATCAATTTTTTTCTGCAATCTCTCAGTGGCCTCCTGCTGAGAGGCTTCCATATTTTGCCGTGTATGGCATAAAAGAAGTGTTTTTTACATGATTTTCGAGGAACTATCCCAAGTCTCAGAATTCCAGGTCATCAGATAATAGGGACAAGTGTTGTTTCATCTGAGACTGTATTGAGGTTTTTAGCCAGTCAAGGCACAACCTTCCAACACTGTAAGTTGTCACCACACCAAGTGTTCAGACTGCACGTATTGCATAACAGGGCTACTTGTTTTAAAACCCTCAGTGTTGTCGAGGAAACATTCCTGACATCTGTTCGTGTCTAGTGGCCAAACTAACCACCCGTTCCAAATGGGGTCAAATGAATTGTATGTGCCATTATGCAGCATGATATCTAATGCATCCTCACTGTAGTGTGGGAACCGTTGACAGTTTTCAAAACGTGTAAATGTGGGAATTCGTGGTGGGTTCAAATCTTTCATCTTGGTGAGTCCAAGATGTTGTTTGTTGCACCATTTTTGATCTGGAAAGTCATTTGTTTTGGTATCAGGCATGCTCTTCACTTTCCTGAACCTGTCAGTCTTTTGTGCCCCAAATAGACTTTATGTAGGAGGCTGGCTTAGCATATGGTGCACACTTATTTAAGTGAAGCACTTTACACTATCCAGGCATCGCTTATGGTGAATTTAGTGGTCTTTGATAACCATAGAAAGCTCTCAAAGTGTTAGCTGCGGAGAGCAACCTTCAGGCTTATCCTGTAGGAGTGTTTAACAGCTTGTTTTACCGGATCTAATCATGTAGTGTAGGTTAAACAAAAAAGAACCCACAGTGTATATATAAAAAATGTGTCACAACACTCACTAACACCTTGGTATATCTCTTACCTGGAGGTAGAAACAGAAATACACAGTTCAGTTCAAATAACTTTATTCAATTCACAAGAATCATAAAAGTGATCCATACATGTATAAAACAGGAAATACACAATAATACTTCAATTGCAAATAAGGTAATTAGCACAAAATACAGTGGTCCCCAGGGGGAGATCAAACTATGTACTAAAAAAGTTGAATGTGAACTGTGACCGAAGTCAGTACTTGGATCAGGAGACTCAGAGGAGCTGGGGACACAAGGAACTACCCAAGGTAAGTACCCAGGAACCCCCGGGATGCTGTTTGCAGAGTGAAAACACAGCCGCCTGTACAATAAAAGTCAGCTAAAAGTTACTAGTTGCAGTTTTGAAGAAGAAGTACACTTCTCAGTTGGTCCTGAAGAAACCCAACTGAAGACTTAAGGTTGGAGAGTCAACCCACCCGTTGGTACTCCAGGGACTGGGATACCTACACCAAGGAAACCGGGTGCATAGGAGTGAAGTGACGTCATAAACCGTCATAGACCACACTGGAGGACTTCAGGAAAGATACTGCTGGAGAAGACCATGCAGGAGACCAGTGGGTGGATTTTAGAAGTGAAGAACCTGCAAGCAGATGGAACAGGGTCTATGCCATTCGGAGGTGACCAGGAGGCACGGAAGAGCAATGCCAACCTAGGTCAGATGGTTCAGAAGAGTTGACAGTGACATTGTAGCAGAAGCCATGGGGACCAGGCAACACTGAGGAAGCCATACCTGTGCTGTCCCACAACAGAAGTTGAGAACAAGGGATCGGTGTCTGGCTGGAGCACCAACAGGCCTTGGCAATTGCAAAAGACATGGAAAGCAATGAAGGAGCAACGTTGGGACTAGCAAGGTTCAAGGGACTCACCGCAAGCAGGAGAGAGCGAGCAGACCCCAAGAAAGCAGGGGAGTCCACTGGAGAAAAAGAAGGCCCCGCAAGAGAATCCACAGGCCAAAGGTACAGGAGTTGCAAGAGGACCTCAACCAGCTCACCAAAGATGAAGGCCCATGGTGCAGAGGAAGCAGTGAGGACCCTGATTTTGGCAGAATGAGGTGCTGGAGGCTGGAGCTTCTTGTAGCCTGAAGTGCAGAGCCAACAAGCCTTGGCAACAGTAAGTTTTTTTTTAATGTTTTTTTTTATTTCACCATGCAGCATCTTATAGACATTATACAATAGTACATATATATATCGATCTCAACGTACATTCCATTGTTCTTCTACACAGCATTATATTTAAAGATGGTCTTACATTATCCTAGTGATCCAACCCTGGACATTGATACACAACAATAATACAGACACTGTAATGTACCCACACAACCTATATAGGTATCAGTAGATTAATGCTTGTGACAGATACATAGTTAGTCAGATCTATAAGCACTACCCCGAACTCCCTGGGCCAGTGCATCCCCCATTCCCACCCATCCCATTCTCGGTATCTGACAGCTGTTCCTCCTGTTGTTGGAGTAAATAGTCCAGAAATGGCTGCCAAAAGTCTTTGGGCCTAGATGCCTGCGGCAGCTCTTCCTCGTAAGTTCCCAGTGTCTCTTTTCAATATGTCATATCAGACAGCCAATCCTTGAACCGAGGTGGGCGTTTACTGCCCCATTTAATGGCTATTCGCCTTTTTGCCAGTAAGAGTGCCACCGCTAGCAACTTGCCCCTTCTAGGCTGTTTGAGCTTGTAGGTGCCCAGGAGGCACACAGTGGGTGTATTTGGGATCGGCTCAGACAACATTCGGGCCAGCGCTGCCAATACCTCACACCAGTATGTTTCCAGTTTAGGGCATGACCAGGCTGTATGGATAAAGTCTGCCCGGGGGGCAGAGCATCTGCGGCATTTATCATCTGCCCTGAGGCCATATCGATACAGTTTGTCAGGCGTGTAGTAGGTCTGGTGGAGGAATCTAAAGTGTATAATTCGTAAATTACAATTTGGTGTGAGTAAGTGCAGCTGTGTGCAGCTATAGTTCCAGTCGTCTTCCGAAATAGGCACCCCAGTGGTCTCCACCCATCGTGTCAATGCCCTATCCGGATTTGTGTACTGTTCGTTCTGCGATGTAGTATATAGTTTTGTGACTAGTTTTTCACGCGTTGGTGCTGTGAGCAACGTCTGAAGTGCCTGCAGCATTGGGGGTTCAGCTGGGAACGTATCGTATAGGTCTTTTATTGCTGCCCTTAATCTGAGGTAAGCAAACGTCTTTAGCGGTGCTTGGTGCGTGCTTAGGGATGGGCATGTTAGTGGAATGAATGTGTTATGCGGAAATATCGTGCTCATCGTCGCCAGCCCCATTTCCCCCAGTGCCTCATCATGTTGTGCTCTTGTGTGACCGATAGTTTGGGATGATGCGCCAAGGGGAGCGCTGGTGCGTATATGGGAGATTTCCTTGCTCGTGTCGCCAACACGTGCCATGCTCTGGATGTGCATTTGACTGGATGTATTACACCGTTAGGGTAGTTCCTCACTGGATCTGCTATGTATTCTGTTAGTCTGTGCGGGCGGACACTGTCAGTTTCCACTGCTATATGTGGAATATGAGAGTGCCGTTGCGACCAATAATGAGCATGATGTGCCTGTGCACAGTAGTAGAATAGTTGCAGATCGAGGGCGGCGAAGACCCCTTGATGGTACGGTTTCGTGAGTACTCTCCAACTCACCCTGGGCTGTTTTCTGGCCCACGTGAGCCGTTGTAGCGCTGTACGTAGTCTGGCAAAGAACGCAGTCGTAAGCCATATAGGGATATTCCAAAACAGATAGAGGAATCTGGGTAAAACTATCATCTTCTGGAGAGCTATGCGGTCAGCCATAGATAGAGGCAATTTAATCCATTTTTCAATTTGGTCTTCCAATTTGTTCATTACCACACCATAATTCACCCTTTCCAACGTTTCTGTGTCTCATGTACCCATACTACGAGGTATTTTGCCGGATTTGTGACCCATTTCAATGGGTAGTCTAGTGTCGGTTCCGGGGTTTTTGCAGTTAAAGGGATCACTACTGATTTGTTCCAATTTATGCTAAGGCCTGAATATTGTTCGAACTTGATATATTCTCTAATTAGTGGATTTAAATTCTTATCTGGGTGTCTAGTATACAGGACCATATCATCGGCATATAGAGATATGCCCACAGGCCGGAGGCTAAACTGGAGTGCCGTTTCCGGGTGTTTTTGTCTGATTTTACGTGCGAGGGGCTCTAGTGTAAGTGCGAAAAGAATAGGGGACAGTGGGCATCCCTGCCTTGTTCCACGGGTTATCTCAAATTGCTGGGACGTGTGCCCGTTGATGCACACTCTTGCTCTGGGTTCATTATACAACAGGGCAATCCATTTAAAAAAGGCAGGTGGGAATCCCATTCTGGACAGGACGGTGATCATGAAATCCCACTCCACCGAGTCGAAAGCTTTTGCCGCATCTAATAGTGCAGCCGCTGCCGGTAGCTCGGGATGTAGGCTGTGGTATATCGTGAAAATTGTGCGAATATTGTGGGTTGTGGATCGTGTGGGGATGAATCCCGCCTGATCCGGTAGCACTAGGAGTTTTAGCAGTGGTTATATATGATCTGCTAATATCTTGGCCAGTATTTTCACGTCTATATTTATATGAGAGAGGGCGGTATGATTCGCAAAAACTGGGGTCTTTGCCAGGTTTTGGAAAAGTTATTAACAGCGCTTCCCGTAATGTCATCAGGAGGGCACCCTCTTCATACGCTTCCTCAAACATCTGAGCTAATTGTGGAATCAACAAGTCTTTATATTCTTTGTAGAATTCTCCCGGTATGCCGTCCATTCCCGGAGCTTTATTATTTGGCAATGAGTTAATCGTGTCTTTAAATTCGTCCTCAGTGATATGATGCCCTAGATATTCCCTGTGGGTGTCAGAGAGCCAAGCCAGGCCTATGTCGTCAAGGTAATCGTGAATATCTGTTTGTACGTGTGTTGTCTTTGCGGTGTACAGTGTTGCATAATATTTCCTGAAACTATCTAGGATGGAAGGAGTGTCGTATATCTGTACATCTTGGTCGGTCGTGATGGTTGTAATGAGTGCTGCTCCCTGCGTTGGCCTAATTTTTTGTGACAATGCTCTGCCTGGTCTCCCACCCTCTCCATATGCCCCGGCCCTGTATTGCTTGGAAAGGTATTTCATTTCAGTGTCTGCGTATTCGTTATATGTGTCTATTTTGCTACGGATGTCTGCTAAAAGAGAATCTTGTAGCGTGGTAGCATACTCGGCTTCCAGTGTTCGAATATCTCGTTCTACCATGTTTAGTTGTTGCCTAATATCTCTAAGAATGCCAGCATGCTTGCTAATGCAATGGCCTCTTATGGTTAGTTTGAAGGCCTCCCATAGCGTCCTATAACTCTCCACTGTCCCATTATTAATCTGAAAAAAATCTTCTATAGCCTGTCTCAATTCTCTCCGGAAGACTTGATCTTTCAGTGCTGATGGTCTAAGTTGTCATGTGAATTCCCTCGGTGTATGTGTGGGGATCTCTATCACCAGTAGCAAAGGGGAGTGATCTGATAGAGTCTTAGGTAGGTGTTCTATTTCCTTTGTCCATGTACTAACGTCCTGTGTAGTCAGCCAGAAGTTCAATCTTGACCAGGTATTGTGAGTAAGTGAGGTGCATGTACCGTCTCACCTCATTGGGTGTCTTAATCGCCATACCTCCACCATGGACCACTCCTTCATTCCCTCCAGGATCGAGCGGGCAGCTCGCTTCCCGTGTCTTTCGGTACCAGAGGCTCTATCTAGTAGTGGGTCTAAGCACGTATTGAAGTCTCCCCCCATACTATGGACGTCGGTTGTGTCTCTCTGAGTTTGCCCCAGAGGTCGTCTTAGAATTGCGGGTCATCCACATTAGGGCCGTATCCTGTGACAACTGTAAGGTCTGTCCCTCCAAAATTACCTCTGAGTATAATATATCTCCCTTGATCGTCTGTGGTCGCTTTAAGTAGAGTGAAGGGAATGTTGCGCTTAACCAGTATCAAGACCCCTCTGGCGTAGTTCGAGTAAGAGAATGCCACTCGGAATTGTGCCCATCTATATCCCACTCTGCATTGTCGTTGAGTCGCTGTGTGTGTTTCCTGAATACATGCTACGTCTATTTTGTGTCTATCTAAGTATGCGAGGACTTTCCTGGTTTTTCGCGGGTCTTGTAAGCCTCTCACGTTCCAGGTCAGTAGGGTTAGTGTCCTAATCTGTTGTCTCGTCTCAGCCATGTGTTACAGGTAAGTTAACGTCAATACTTTCTTGGACCACTACGCTCAGTCGTGTACAGTTTTGCGAGCAGAATATGGTGCCGACTACTGCTGCATGGTGAATTTTTAACTTTCCCCCCGTCTCACCTCTTCCCACTTCGCCTATATCCCTTCGACAAAGACATCTCCCATGGGGATACCATACTTATTCCTCCTCTCCTAGGATGCGTATCGTAAACAACCCCATGTAAATAACAGGTGTGGTGCACACGGGTGGGCAGGAGTAGCCGGGATCTTCCCCCTCTTGACATCCTGAGGAGGGGCCTCATTAACAGTATAGAAATGCACTACATCTGTGTAAACCCCGGTTCTATATCATCTCAATGCGGCAATTTAACGCCTAACAGCAACATTATCAACAACATTAACATATGCCTTGTGACACTTCACTCTTGTACATATATAAATACAGTTTTCCTGCAACTTATCTGACCCGCCAGTCTTCAATTTAGTGCTCCTGTGGCAGGATGCAGTTTAAAGTGTCGTAGTTCACCCCTGAGAGACCCCAGCATTTTCGTCTCCTTAACAGGGCGTCAGTGGGCCTAGTGGGACCTGTGCTGTCATTTGGAGAGTCTATGTCCCGGTACTCTCAGGCACAGGAGTCACGTGTGTAGCCTTTGCAGGTCATCCTATCATTCCACATCCGACAGGGGCCCCCGATCTTGCTGTCTGTCCCTCGGTGAGCATCTACGTTCCCCCTTCGGTTTCCTCGTCTGCAGATATTTCAGGAATTCCTTAGGTTCGTTGAATATCTTCATGGAGCCCTCATCGGCGATCTTCAATCGGGCTGGGTATAACATGGCGTATGGAATCTGTAAGTCACAGAGTTTTTGTTTTGCCTGAGCATATTTCTTCCTCGCCTCCTGGACCGATTGCGTGAAGTCGGGGTATAGAGCTATATCCATTCCCTCGTGCTTCAAGGCGCCAAGTTCTCGAGCCTTTCATAGCGTTGCATCTCTATACCGGTAGTTTAGCAGTTTAGCTATGATGGGCCTTGGTCTCGTGCCCACTGGTGGTTTCGGGGCTAGGGACCTATGCGCTCTTTCAACCAGGAAGACCTCCGAAAATGTCTCTCTGCCCAGCAGTGTGATAAGCAGTTGTTCCGTGTATTTTTCCACTGGGCCTGTGTTTGTTGTTTCCGCAATTCCCATGATTCTTATATTGCTGCGTCTAGACCGGGCCTCCAAATCCTCGGCCTTAGCGGTCAGTATAGCCAGTTGTTTGTCCACTCCGGTCTGCTTTGATGTTGCTTGCTTGCTGATATCTTCCAAGTCTGATATCCTGCGTTTCTGCCATGTCTATCCTTTCGGTATGCCTGATGCGGTCGACTCTGTGTGTGAGGTTATCGATTTTTCCGTCAATATTTGTCAGCGCCGTTTGGATCGTAGCAAACATTGATTGTACACTGTCTGTTGCGAGACCTCCCGCATTGTGCGCTGGCTTTGGATTTGTTTGGTGGTCTTATCCGGATTGGTCCGGTATTTTTTTGGATTGATCAAAGTTCAACTTCGGCTGGTTTTTGTCTGGCGTACCCATCGTGACATAAGCATAGTCCTCTGTGCTATTGGCACGATTTCAGTCTACTGGTGCTTTGTTGTGAACAGGTGTCTGTCTGCGTTGTGGGCTAGTGGTCACGACAGTCGCGTATCTGGGTGTACCCAAGTATTCGCCTCTAGTTCGGGTATGTCTCCTGCTGCCGGACTGGGCCTACCGCTTAGACCCCCATATAGCTCCTCACTAGATGCTCTGGGCCGGGGTGCAGCACGCTTCCTCACATTGATCTCATTGGGCAGTGATGCACTCTTAACAAACTATGCGGTGCTGTGTCCCAACTTTAGCTTAGGGATATCTCATAGTTCTCCAGGAGCTATGGTTGCTGTAATTTGTTGTGCCGCCCTGCACGCTTATTGCGGGCCTCAATGTAGTGTGTATCGGCACACCTCCTCGCTATGCCGGTCAGTATGATTATTCTTGGTCTTGTGGCCCTGCGGCACGCCATGTGTGTCTTTCACCCCGATGGGTGAATATAGTAGGCCCGATCACCGCCGCAGTGCGCCCCTTTAGTCGCACTTCTCAACCGAGCGGCCTTGTGTGGGCTGCTATGTGTGGCACTTGGCGAGTAATTTAATGGCACAGGGACCAGCGTACCTATAACTGTTTAGGTCTTCTGGTCGGTCCTCGTAGGCAATGAGTCGGTGCATGTACCGGCCTCTGGCAGCGAGACCTCTGCGGTGGGCGGAGCCACTATAGTCCGAGCTACGTGCTCTGCGTCTCGGCCCGGCTCTCCACTCTATGCCGGATTCGCACCTCAGTCTCCCTCTTCATAGGCCGCCGTATCTTTTTATCCGATATTGCTTCTCGCCGGGACTCTGTTTTTCTCCAAACTTCCGTCGAGTGCGGGTCCTGTATCAGGCTATTTATTGCTTGAGTATCCGGCGTGTGGACACAGTCTGTAGTGTAGGATCGGGATGATGATAGCGGGCACCCGGAGGAGCTCACTTAAAGTGCGACCATTTTGTTCCGCGTCTAACTCCGCCCCCGGCAACAGCAAGTTGACACGGTGCACAAGGGTTGGGTCCCAGCGGTTCCAACAAGGGATACTGGTCTTAAAGTTGCAGAGAGGATAAGTCAGGCCTCAAGGGAGTTGCAGAACCACCACCTATGTTTCTGAGCCTTTTAAAATCCATGGGACGTCAGAAGCAGCAGACCGGTCAACTTAGTTGCAGTGCCTACAGATGCAGGGAGTGACTGCTTCACTCCAAGGAAGATTACTTCGGGTGTCCTTAATGTCCACAGGTTTGTTGAAGATCCTGAAAGAAGCACAGACACAGATGACACAGAAGACATGCAGAACAGTGAGCAGCAGGAGCCTTCCTTGATGCAGCCTCGGTTCCAGGCAAAGTCCAAGTGTACAGATGGTGACGTGGCTTTAGGCTTGAGTCTTCTCCCATGACGAATCTGAGGACCCACCCACAGGTAATACCTTAAATACCCTAGGAAAGGTGTAAGAACAATAAAGGGTTGCCTCCCAGATGTAGGGCTAGACAGAGGGGCGGACACTCCCATGTCCTTTGTTCAGTTTCACGCCAGAGCCAAGGGCTACCTGAAGTGGCTCAAACGAGAGTATGCAAGGAGGGCACCAAATGTGCCCTTCAAAGCAGTCTGGTGGTGCTGGAAAGTGGCCCACCCCAGTCCAATCCACTAAGTTCTGCCTGGGAGATGGTCACATCTCTCTGTGACAGGAAACCTACTGTTCTACCTTCGCCTGCTCGAGGTCAGCTCAGCATCAGCAGGGCAGAATTGTCTCTCGGGTCAGCAGCAGCATAGGCTTGCTGGCAGATCCTGTAAGAGTATTACCGGACGTAGTGGTGGCTTCCGAGAAGAGCGCCCCCAGTGCAGGGAATCATACCTCCAACACTGGTAATGGTGTCGGGGAATGATTTCAACATGTTTGATATCAAACATTCCCAAGTTCGGCAGAGCCACTACATAGTTAGCCATTGAGTAATGGCAGTTGGCCGATATAGGTATCAAAATGGCTGGCCGCTCTTACACAGCCTAGAGAATCAACTCTGCGGTTTGCAGGGGTGTCCTGTTCATTCACGGGCACCCTCACACTTTTAACCCAGCACCCTGCCTTCAGGACTCAAGGTCTGCCTTAGGGATGACTAATAGGTTTTAAGTTTAGTGACCTCAGATTTAAAATAACTTATATCTGTGGTAAGTGGTGCTAGCACCAGTTTACACAGACTGCAATGGTAGGCCTGTAGTCACAGTATGAGTGGTCTCTCATGTGTGGCACAATACATGCTGCAGCACTATAGAAACCCCCGGTGTACCTATGCCCTGGGTACCTTAGTACCATATATTAGGGACTTATATGACTACACCAGTAGTCAATTGTGTATGTACAGAAGTACTTACCGTAGTCAATGTAGGGTGAAGGCACAATGACTGGGGTCCTGGTTAGCAGGATCCCAGTCAGACTAGTCAAAAGCACATTGACAACACACAAAATGTGGCGGTAACCATTCTAGATGGATCCTACCTTCCTATTTAACCCCCCCAAACGTAAGGAGATAAGACTAATCTTGTCCAGATGAGTCTTTATGTCCTAAGCGGCCATAAACGGAAGGTACAACTGAACTGGCATGGATACTCTCTATTTTATGGTCCATTGATAAGTTCCTCCCCTGTAGGGGCATGGACCCTCTCAAAAGTTTGGGGTGTGTACCTGTCAACTGTTTAAGCCAAGAGAGGGTCTTGTAGGGTGTCTGAATAAGCAAGTGAGGCCCCAATAGGGTTGGTCTCATCTTCCTTGGTGCACTGGCCACAACAGAGGCCTTTCTCTCCATGGTTGACTTGTACTCATCCTTAAGAGTCAACCTTTTGCTGATTACAGCTTTTGGTTGAACCTTTTGGTCTGGAACTATGTGTGACCAGTGAAGAGTTGGGACAGGCTTGTCCCAGGTCTTGCTTTGCCCTACAGAGTCCATTTGTGGTATGTCACTTGTTAAGGGTAAGAGGGATATCTCAGATTGTTGAGGGCTATCCACCAGGCTAGTACTACTAGGCTATGTTTCCCTAATCTGTGGATGAGGGGATTCCTCATGGCAGTATGCCCTTTGGACTTCAATGACATCCCTGACCTCTGCAGCACCTGGCAGGTTGAGGTCTGGTAGAGAGGGGCAGGATACATGCTCCAGACTTAGTTCCTCCTTCGAAGACTCCCCTGTCCTCAGTGCCTTTGCCAGGACAGGTCTGACCTAACCTGGGGCAGTTTCTTCAAAAGGGGCAGGATCAGCTTCCTGAGGAGGCTGAACCTCATCTAGAGTCTGAGGGAAGGAGGACTTTTATTCTTCCCTTGTGCTCTCTGTTGGTGCTGGGTGGGCCATTCGTTCAAGCTCCACTGCTCATTAGTTTTCCTCGGGTTAGACATGTGCAGACCTCAGCGATGCAGCGAGCGCAAGGAAAGTGTTTTTTTTTCAAAGTGCCGTCCTATATCTGACTTCACAACCCCCACTCCGCAAACCCCCTGCCCTGTCTCACCACCCCACAGCTTTTACCTGTGCGAGCCATGGCTGGGTGGACCTATCTCTAGGGGCCTCCTCTGGGTCACCTGACCCTTTCCCTGTGGGATCAGAGTTTACAAGTGTGGGGTCCTCAGACTCCTTCTGGCCATGCTCAGAATTGTGGCTACTGGAGTGAACCACCCCTGACCCTTCTTCTTGAGCCCCATCCATACCAAAGTCATCCTGCCCATCTGACTCTTTAGGATTCTGAATGTCATACTGCAGGCGCATCTCTAGGACTTGCTCTTTATTAGAGTTACTACCTGCATTTATTCTTCTAGATGCAGCTAATGTCCTGGGTTCCAGGAACCTCAGGCAGCTGTACTTAGAGGGCTCGACCCCACTGGCCTCCCCAACTAAAGACATGATAACCATGTGTGGTGTGGTGGTGTTGCACCTACCTACTATAGTGAAAATGAAACTTCCAAAGATTGGAGAAAGGGTTGTGATAGACCCTTGACTGAATGACAACCAAAAAAATTCAGTAGAGCCTACTACTTACAAAAATTGTTTTATTTGTGCCTATGCTAGTGACAGTTTTTCATCTGACTACACCTAGATTAGCTAGTAAAACAATGCAGGATTGAATCCCAACCGCTGTACACCAATGTAGGAGCCTGGCTTAGTATGTGGTGTACACTTCTTTAAGTGAAGCAAGTTGCACAAATCCAGGCAGCCCTTATGGTGATTTTAGTGGCCTTGGATAGCTGTAGAAAGCTTTCACAGTGGTAGCTGTGGAAAGCAGCCTTCAGGTTTATCTTGAAATAGTATTAATCAGCTTGTTTTATCAGATGTAATCATGTAGTGTAGGTTAAACAAAAAAGAAACCACAAATTGTATATATAACAATATGTCTATTTATTATGCAACACTCACTAACACAATATTATATCTCCTACCCGGTATTATAAACAACAATACACAACAATACTTCAATTGCAAATAAGGGATATGGTACAAAATATTGAGATCTTCATGGGGAGACCAAACCATATACTAAACAAGCATTTGCAAAGCAATAGGTCTCGCATTTACTTGAGTTTAAGCTATTGGCATTGTAAATGACATTGCCTTTTAGTTACGTTTTAAAAACGAAAACAAAAATAAAAGGCATTGTCATTTGCAATGTCAATAGCTCTAACTCGAATAAATGCGAGACCTATTGCATTGCAGATCCTTGTTCTAGCTTGTATTGTTCACACATCTGGACCACAGAGTCACATAGCTTTCAAACAAAACAAAATCCTGCCTTGTTTGTTGAAACTTGTATTCTTTGCCCTAATAGAAGTGGGCATGATAATTATACTTTGTTTTGGGATACAGTAACACGCAATCTGTTGATTATCCATCTGAAGCAAACAAAAGCCATCGAAAGAATTAGATTATTTATAGAACTTGACACCCGAGCCACGAGGCGAATACACTGCAAGTACTCAGACCCCCTCCTCACACTCGGGGCACGATGTCGTTGCTCACTGCCTGTCCCTCTCTGAAGAAGCTTCTACGGCCAGGGGCGAGCCTGTTTTCGCTGCGGTGTTAGCTGCCCAACACAGGCCCTGTACAAGCATAGCCCTGTAATCACAAGACCGACAGGATCTTGATAGAAGAGCCGGTGGACGGGGCACAAGAAAGCGTGTCCTCCACGGATCGTGTCACAGTACGCATCCGTAATGTGACCAGAAAGCCTTACTACAACCAGTTCGCAGAGTTGCTTTGGGACGTTAGGAAACCTGTTATATTTAGGGCCTGTTGTGACCACCTTTATACCAACAACAAGGGGCTGTGAGCATATTTCTACGCTGTGTATAGCCGTGTCCTCGATGACCTTCCTCACCCCGAGAAACTGTCCCATGACACTGCCAGCCCACTGCCCACTGGCGGCATAGACCGGTTCTAAGGATGCCTTGGCCATTTTATGAGCTGTGATGAACTCAGCAGTTTAACGGGACAACGAGGAAGAGGCTGGCTTTAGCACCATAGAGTTTTGTCCCTCTACTTTCCATGCAAATAAAAAACACAAGCACCTAAAAGGGGGATGATTTTTCCGTGGCACCTTTCAATAACTGGAGAAGGATGAAGAGCAGAGGCGAAAATCTGACCCCCGGGTGGGACAGAAGGCCATCTGTGTGTTTACACCACACTTGGAGGATAGCTCCTGATTGGGAGGGAGGGACGAGAGGGCAGCTGGAAGGCTTGTTTACCTTCTTTGTTTCCCCTCGTCCCCCTGGAGACTCTGCTTGGCATATGCAGTGTAACGCAGCAAGTGAAAGATCCAGTCCGGGTGGGCGGGGCCAAAAGGCTATAACAAGGAGGGACTAAGAAGCCTCAACGTACTAATCTGTCCATGGGTTATTAATAGGCAATCGGTGGACAGTCGGCGTTCCTTCGCCACAAATCAGCACAAGACAAAGATCCACAATGGCATGAAAGCATCAGAGTAAGAGTTGAACACGCAGCGTATTTCCCCGAACATACTAACCTGTCCATGGCTCCCTGTCACACTGGCGAGTACTGGCGCATATCACTCACTCTTACTGCCTCTGTGTCTCTCTCGCTCTGTCTTCCTGTGAGCCTCTACCTCCCCCTTTGTCTCAGGGCTTCCCCCATTCTAGTTAACACGCAGCGTATTTCCCCAAACGTACTAACTTGTCGGTGGCCTCTTATTAAACAATAAGAGAACAGTCAGCGCTTCCTTCCCCACAAATCAACAACACAAACACGCACAGCGGCGTGAAAGCAGAAAAGCGAACATTTAACACGCAGCATATTGGCCCGAAAGTACTAACCTCTCTCGTGAAAGCAGAAGAGCTACAATTGAATACGCTGCATATTGCCCCGAACGTACTAACCTCTCCCGTGAAAGTAGAAGAGCATCAATTGAACACGCATTGTATTGCCCCGAACGTACTAACCTCTCCGTGGCTTATTATTAGACAATTGGAGGACATTCGGTGCTTCCTTCGCCATGCATCAACACAACAAGAACACGTTAAAGCAGCTTCACTTAAATGAAAAATTGCCTACAACCAAATATATTAATAAAGAAAACAGTGTAACGCCGCAAAATTGTATGCTATGCATAGACGTGAAAGCAGATTCACTTTAATGAAAAATGTGCCTACACCATCTAATAAAGTCAATAGTGTACTGCCACAAATACCCTGTGCAGTCCGGATGGGCAGGGCTAAAATTAGACAGGCGGTAATGATGAGGAACTGAGAAGCCTTCTGTACAATCCAAAACCAGCGTTTAGCATGGATGATCACATAAGCCAATGAAATGCAGGGGCATGGCTTAAACACCACTTCTGAAATCATACCGATTACAAAAAGCTTTGCAGAGCGAGGAGCGCATGCGCGCTCCAGCGCTAGGTCTGCGAGACCTCAAAAGTGGAATGTTAAATGTGACCAAAATCAGGACTTTGACCAGTAGACTCAGAGGAGCTAGGGACACAAGGGACCACCCAAGGTAAGTACCCAGGAACCCCACAGAGGCTCTGTGCAGAGTGAAAAAAAACCTACTTGTCCAATAGAAGTCAACGGGAAAATTTGCGGTTGCAGTTTTGAAGATGAAGGAACCTACCCAATGGACCTTGAAGTAACCCTGTGTAAGACAAAAGGTTGAAGAGTCACCCCACCCATAGATACTCAGGAACCAGGATACCTACACCAAGGAAGCTGGGTGCCTAGGTGCAAAGTGACACTAGAAACCACCTTAGACCACAATAGAGGACTGTGCAAGACTCTGGGGGAATCCAAAGGTGGATTCTTGAAGTGAAGAGCCTGTAAGCAGAGGGGACAGAGTATATGCCACTCCAGGTGACAAGGAGGCAGGGAAGAACAATGCCCAATCTTGTCGGATAGTTCAGGAGAATTGAACGTGACATTGTTGCTTCTGCTGTGGTGACCAGGCGATGCTGAAGAGCTGTTCATGAGATATACCATACCATGTGTGAAGTCGAGAACCAGGGGATCAGTGTCCGTTGGGAGCAGCAACAAGCCTTGGCAGCTGCAAAGGCATAGAAAGCAAAGAAGGAGCAACATTTGCACCAGAAAGGTCCAAGAGACTCCGTACAATCTGGCTAGTTAGAGCAGGCCTGAGCAAGCAGGTAAGACCACTGAAGCAAAAGGAGACCCTCAAGATGATCCGCAGGCCAAAGGTACAGGAGTCAAAAAAGGACCATGAGCAGAGGCTGGAGCTTCTAGTAACCCAAAGATCTTTAAAGTGCAGAGCACACAAGCCTTGGCAATGACAAAATGATGCGTTGCACAGAGGTTCGGTCCAGCGGTTCTGACAAGGATTACTGGTCTCAAAGTTGCAGAGAGGACAGGGAAAGCCTCAACTGAGATGCAGAACTACCACCTGTGTTGCTGAGACTATCAAAGTCTGGGGGATGTCAGGAGCTGCAGAGGCAGGGGAGGGACTCCTTCACTCCCAGAGTGATTACTTTGCGTGTCCTTGATGCCCACTGGCCTGTTGAAGATCCTGGAAGAAGAACAGACAGACGAAAAAGAAGACTTGCAAAACAGTGAAACCAGGAGCAGCAGGATACATCCTTGATACAGTCTCGGTTCCAGGTGAAATCCAAAGAAATCCAAGTGTCCAGATGGTTGAAAAGTGATGTGGGTTCAGGCTTGAGTATCAGGGGTCCCACCTAGAGGAGGGGATGGACAGTGAGGAGGATACTCCCATGTCCTTTGTACAGTTTTGCATCAGAGTGGCAGCAATGGGCTCCCTGAACTGGCTCAAACTGGACAATGCAAGGAGGGAACCAAGTGTGCCCTTCAAGCAGACTGAGTGGCGTTGGCAAGTGCTCCCACCCTACGCCAATACACCAAACCCTGTCTGGGAGGTGACAGGATACCTATTGTTCTACCTTCCCCTGCTTGAGGTTGGCTCAGCAGCAGGAGGGTAGAATCTTGTCTCTGGTCGGCAGCAGCCTTGTTGTGCTGTCTGGGTCGAGAAGACTGGTTCTGTGAGCACTGAGGGCCTCCCAGAGAAGCTTTACAGTGCATGGAATCATACCTCCCACACCGGTTACGCTGTGGGGGTACGATTCCAACATGTTGGATACCAAACATGATAGGGTTTGTTATAGCCAGTTTCAAATTGGTCATCGCGTAATGATGCGGTGCCCCTCTATATATTATATGGCTGTCTCAATTACAATTTGGGAGCATTGACTGCATAGGCTGGAGGGGTGTTCTGCTCATGAAGGTTCACCCTCATGCTTAGAACAGAGCACCCTTCCTTCAGGATTGAAAGGCCTGCTTTAGGGGTAACTTATAGGTTTTATGTGCAGTGTACCTAGACATAGGTAAACCCTACTTTCGTAAGTGGTGCTAGCACCAGCTTACACATGCTGTAATGGCAGGCCTGTAGTTACAGTTTGAGTGGTCCCTCATACATGGCTTAATACATTCTTCAGCCCATGGGGGACCCCTAGTGTACCTATACACTGGGTACCTTAGTACCATATACTAGGGACTGCTAAGTACTTACCATACCAATTTAGGGGTTGGGCACGGAGACTGAGGCCCTGATTAGCAGAATCCCAGTCAGACTAGTCAGAAACAGGATTACAGCAAGCAAAAAGTGGGGATAACCATAAAGGCAGATCCTACTTTACTATACAACCCCCCCCCCCCCCAAAAAAAACGTAGGGAGATGAGATGAGGGAGATGAGACTAATCTTGCCCAGTTGAATATTCACTTTCTAAGTGGAAACATCTGGAGAGTCCAACTGCATTAGCATGGTTATTCCCAGGTCTTTGTTCCACTGTATAGTCCATCCCCTGTAGGGAAATGGACCACCTCAAAAGTTTGGGGTGTTCACCCATCATCTGTTTAGGCCGTAAGAGGGGCTTGTGGTCTGACTGAACAATTGAGTGAGTGCTAAATAGGTATGGACTCAGCTTCTTCAAGGCCCAGACCACAGCAAAGGCCTCTGTCCAAAATTTCTCCCTGGGGGTCAACCTTCTGCTGACAATGAACGTTTTGGAGTAGTCAGGACTTTGCAGGATGGGAGCAGTGCACTTGGCTTGCATTAGGTCATCAAATGCCTTTTGACAGCTTACTGTCCACCCCACTTTCTTGGACATTTTCTTTGATGTCAAATCATTCAGGGGAGTCACTATGGACCCATATACCTTTACAAATCTTCTGTAATATCCAGTCAGGCCCAAGAAAGCTCAGACCTGAGTCTGAGTAGTGAGAGCAACCCAGTCCACAATGGTCCGAATTCTGCTCTCCAATGGTTGAACCTGCCCTCCACCTATCAGGTGGCCCAAGTATACAACCTTGCTCTGCCCTATCTGACACTTGGTGGACTTGATAGTCAGGCCTGCCTGACAAGCTAGGCTATCCTCCGAGTTGGAGCTAAAGACAGCTATATCATCTAGATATGCTGCACTATAGGCTTCCAGACCTCTTAGGACTTTATTCGCCAGCCTCTGAAATGTGGCAGGTGCATCCTTCAGACCAAAGGGCATCACAATAAAATGATAATGCCCACTAGTGTTTGAGAATGCTGTTTTTGTCTTGGCATCCTCACCTAGTCAGATTTGCCAGTAGCCAGCCGTCAGGTCAAATGTACTCAGAAACTCTTCTGGGGCCAAAGTATCTATGAGTTCATCTGCCCTGTGAATTGGATGAGCATCAGTCCTAGTGACTGCATTGAAGACTCTATAGTCCACACATAACTTTCTTTTTCCACCCTTGGTGTGAGGGTTTGGCACAAGGACTACTGGACTAGCACAGGGGCCATCAAAAGGCTCAATGACCCCCAATTCCAGCATCTTTTGGAACTCTGTCCAGATGCAATCCCTGACATGATCAGGCTGTCTGCAGATTGTACTCTTAACAGACAGACTGTTACCTGTGTCCACTTCATGGGTACACCAGCTGGTTTGACTGGGCGTCAGGGAGAACATATTGTACTGATTGAGGACCTCCTGCAATCAGCTTGCTGTTGGTCAGTGAGGTACCTGCCAAGGCTACTCCATCTACTGACCCATCATCAGGGTTTTGAGAGAAGAGATAAGGGAGAGGGTGACTCTCTTCTTCCTGTCCCTCATCAGTTGCCATGAGCAAGCCCATGTCAGCTCTGTCCACAAAAGGTTTCAGGCGGGTCACAAGAATTACCGTGTGGGGCTTATTGGAGTGCCTAGGTCCACCAAGTAGGGGACCTCGCCTTCCTGTTTAACCGCATGCGCGCTAGCGGTTTTCCCGCTGCGTGCTGCATTTTTTCAAAAGCCGCGTTACATGACGAGCTGAGCTCGTCATGAGCGTACGAGCGTCTTCACTCATGACGAGCTGAGCTCGTCATGAGCAGGGAAGGGGTTAAGAATTGTATGGAGGGCACTCCACCTGTCCTGGAGAGCTACTGGGGTCACAGGCTCCAACACCCACACTTTACAGCCTGGCTGATAAACAGGCAAGACTGCTTTTTGGCCGTGCCAAGCTTTTCGGAGTTCTTGTTAGGCCCCCCGGTTTTTGCTGGCCTTTTTCGTGTACTCAGCCAATGCAAGAACGCAGGCCAAGGACATAGTCCACTATGTCCTGTTTAAGAGGTTTGAGAGATCGCACCCAGTCTTCCTTCACTAGCCACAATGAAGCTCTGACTGGATGTCCAAACAGAAGCTCAAATGGACTGTAGCCAACCCCCTACTGAGGAACCTCTCTGTAGGCAAAGAGAGGGCAGGGTAGTAAGATATCCCATTTTCGCCTGAGCTTTTTTGGTAGTCCCATGATGATACCCTTGAGGGTCTTGTTGAACCTTTCAACAAGCCCATTGCATGGTGGATGGTAGGGTGTGGTAAACTTGTAGCTTACTCCACACTCTTTCCACGTGGCAGTGATATAACTAGACATGAAGTTTGTATCTCTGTCTGTTAAAACCTCCGTAGGGAAGCCCACCCTGGAAAAGTTTCCCAGGTAGGCCCTGGCCACTACAGGAGCAGTAGTGGTTCTAAGAGGAATAGCGTCCACCACCACTAGTATGTAGCTCTGCCCAGATACAGTTGGAGGGTTCATGGGGCCAACAATGTCATGACCCCAACCACTTTAAGTGGAATCAAGGGGAACTTTTGGTTGCCACCTGACTTACTACTGGCTTAGCCTATGACACAGGAGCAACACAACTCATTTGTGTCTTCAGATATATGGGGCCAGTGAAAGTGAATGACAAGCCTGTCCCAAGTCTTGTTTTGCCCCAAGTATCCTACAAGAGGAATACCATGTGCCAGTGATAATAGAAAACCTCTGAACCTCTGGGGTATTACCAACCTCCTGATGGCATCAGGCTTGGGGTCTCTACCTTCGGACTACAGAAGCCCATCTTCTCAATAGATCCTATGAGACCCACTGATATTCCCTGCTTCCTCAGCAGCAGCGTGCTGTCTGAGGGGGATCAGGAGAGGGGCAGGACTTCTGCTCCAAACTCAAGTCTGCCCTGGAAGCCCCCCCTGCCCCAATAAACTCTGCCTGGTCAAACCCAAGTTCCTCTGGGACAGTACCTTCACCGGGGCCGAGATCATCTCCCTCAGGAGACTGATCTCCACTGGGGATTTGTGAGAAGGGTAATTCCTTAAACTTCCTCTTCCTTCTCTTGGGGAGCACCTGCTCTATTATTCCAGGATCCAGTGCTTTGTCAGTAGTGAGCTGTTTTGCCTGCGCACTTGTGAGCGCAAACACACTGTCCTGAACTCCACTTCAGCTAGGGCTGAAGTCTCTAGTTCATTGTCAAACAAACAATCTGCAGGTAGGTCTGGAGATACCACAACTTTCCTAGATCCAGTTACCCCTCCGTAGCCGAGGTTCACATCTGCCAAGAAATGGTCATGCCCGACATTGCTAGCCTTGGTGACTTGGTACATTTGTCCAAGTATAATCTGATCAAGGGACGCAAGCTTCTCTGTCACCATAGTGACACTGACCCCTATGTCCCTGAAAGCCATAGCTTCTTTTCCTTTAATTAAAGGTTGTTGTCTGTACTTGCCCAAGTTAGTGTGACTGACTAGTAAGGTGGCAAGATCCATGCCACCATCACGGGCAAGAACAGCCTCAACTGGAGTTCTGACTAAGTCAGAACCCCTCTCAGAACCCAAGGTTAACCCCACTAATCCCTTGGTTGCTGTACTACCACTTGTACTTGTGCTAGGCGGAGCAGGTGCCTTAGGGGCAGTGGTAGTAGTAGCAGTTTGTTTGGCCTTTCGACAGTCAGCATCCCTTGTCCAATGGGTATTCACTTTATACAAGTGGCACCAAGGTTTCCTTTTGCTTTTCTTGGAATTTCGGAACTCCTCCCCAGATGCAGGTTTTTGGGGCCCCTTGTGAAGACTCTTTTTTATCCTTAGCCTTGTCCCCAACCTTATCCTGGTATTTAGATGAATACTGCTTCTTCTAGGCACCTCAATTACCAAGGTTTTTCTCCTTTACCCTGGTGCGAAACCATTTGTCTGCCTTCTTTCCCATTTCTTGGGGAGAGGTCAGATCAGAATCCAACAGGTACTGATGCAAAAGCTGGGTCTTACAGCTATTCGGGATGTGCGCCCTGATAATCAAATTGTAAAATTCTTCAAAGTCCTGTACCTTGCTTGCATGAAGCCAGCATGCCTTAGTAGCACTGTCTGTAAAATCCACCCAGTCCTAGGTGTGTACTTTTTGGGTACTTCTGAACTTAATCCTGTACTGTTCAGTGGTTAAGCATTACCCATCTTTGAGAGCACTGTTCAATACTGAATAATTGTCAGCACCCTCTTCTCTAAAAGCGAGGAGCTTATCTCTACCTTTTTTAGCAAAGGAGATCTACATGATAGCTGCCCACTGCTCTTGAGGTACCCTCTGCACTTTACAGGCCTCTACAAAGCAGTGATGCATTTAAGGGTACCACCCCCTCCTAGTAAGGAGGGAATATCCTGCTCAGGTTCCTATTGTCAAAAGAATTTCTCTGATTGTAGGGACATTGTTGCTGTCACCATGGGACTCTCGTCCGGGTTTCTTCCTAGCATTCTGTACTTCCAGGGACTCTTTGTCAAGGGCCAACTGATCTTTGCTGAGCCTAAGCCTAGCTTTCTCAAGTTTGAGTAAAGTTTGTGAAAAGATATGTCCATCTTACTAGGTATGGAGCTCCCTATGGGAGAGTCTGAGTTATTGGATTCTCTAGAGGAGGATCTAGACCTCCTTGTTCTACTCTGGACTCTCCCAGGAGAAACAAAGGATATCTCCTCTGTGCCATCTGCACTATGCCCTGAAGGGTCAGAGTTTGGCAGGTTGTAATCATTTGAGTCCTCCTGCCCATACTTTGAATTTGATCATTAGGAAGAGCTCCTGGTGCTACTTCTTCAGGAGTATCCCCATCCACATTATCCTGTCCTTCTGCCTCTACAGGATGACCATCATCCTTATGCAGCAGCTCTAAGAGCAGTTTAATGGTGGAGTTGACACCTGTCTTTATCTTTCTAAGACTACACAGGGTCCTTAGTGCCTGGAACTTTAGACAACTGTACTTAGCAAACTGGGGTACACCAGTATCCTCAAGTAAAGAAATAGTTTTAGGTGTAGTGAGGTGTTGCACCTACCTAACCTAGTGGAACCTACACTCTCTGATGTTGGAGAAAAGATTGTGCTAGACCCTTCGCTACCCAACCCTAAGATCAGTAGAACTACCTTATTCTGAGCTGTATTATATGTGCCTAATATTTGTGATTGTTTTCAATTAATCCATATCAACATTATCTGGTAAAACAATGAAGGCTTGAATCTCAATCTCGGCACAACAATATAGGAAGCTGACTTGGTATATGATGTATATGTATGTAAGTGGGCACCCTGCACCAATCCAGACAACCCTTATGGGGATTTTAGTGGTCTTAGACAATCTTAGAAAGCTCTTAAGTGGTTGCTGTGGAAAGCAGCATTCAGGCTTAGTCCAGAAGGAGTGTAAGGTAGCTTGTTTTACCAGAACATAATCTTATTGGTATAGATTAAGTGAAAAAGGACCACACAGTGTATTTATAAAAATATGTATTTATTATAAGACACTCACTAACACATACAGATATCTCCTAACCGGAGATATACGCAATGCACACAATATATTTCAATAGAAACAGGTAAGTAGCACAAAATACACCGTGGTCACCAGGGCGAGACCAAACCATATAATAAAATAGTGGTACCACGACTCAAGTCAACACTATACCCAGAAGACGTAGAAGTGTCAGGGACCCAAGGAGCCACCTGAGGTAAGTAACCAGGAGCACCACAGAGGCTGTGTGCAGATTGGGAACACAACTGCGGGATCAATGAAAGTCAATGAGTAAGTCGTGGTTTTAATGTTAAAAAAGAAGGACCCTACCCAGTGGACCCTGAAGAAACCCAGTGGAAGATAGCAGGTTGGAGAGCTACCCCAACCGTGGATACCCTAGGAACCAGGTTATCTACACCAGGGAAGCCAGGTGTATAGGTGTGAAGTGGCATCGGAAACCGCAGTCAAACTCGAAGGAGGCCTTCAGGAAGATGTCGCTGCTGGGGAAGTTGACAGTGTCTGGTGGAACCCAAAGGTGGATTCAGTAAGGGGAGTACCTGCAAACTTAGGGGACAGAGTCTATGCCACTCAGGAGTGATCCGAATGCACAGAAGACAAATTCCCACTGATGTCGAGTTTTGCATGGAAGCTGAAAATGCAGCTGTGTGGACCAGGTGATGCTGTGGACAATCAGGAGCAGGGTACGAGCTGTCCCATGCTGGATGTTAAGAGTTGAGGGGTCGGCGTTAGTCGGGAGCACCAAAAATCCTTGGAAACCGCAACCAATGTGGAAGTCGAAGAAGGTGACAATGTCGGGACCAGCAAGGTCCAGAAGACTCACCACAAGAAAGGGAGCCAGGGCAGGCCCAGAGAATTCAGGAAAGCCCAAGGAATTCAAAGATGACCCTCAAGAAGACCCACAGGCCAGATGCGCTAGAGTCACTAGATGACCTTGAGCAGCTCACCAAAGATGCAGGTCCACAATGCAAGTGATGTGGTGAGGACCAAAATCATGGTCACTAGAGATGCTTGAGGCTGGAGCTACTTGGAGCCCAAAGCTCTTGGTGGAAGGAAGGCAACAAGCCTTTGCAACTGCAAGTCGATGAAGTGCACAGGGGTTCGGTTTCTGCAGCTCCGACGAGAGATACTGGCTTCAAACTTGGTTCGAGGACATGGCAGGCCTTGCAGGATATGGAGAACCACCACCTGTGTTTCTGAGCCTTTCGGAGACCGTGGTAGCCCAGGATCAGCTGACCGGTCAGCTTACTTGCGGTGCCTGCGGATGCAGGGAAGTGACTCCTTCCCTTCAAGGGAGATTTCTTCAGGTGTCTTGGATGCCCACAGGCCTTGAAAGGTTCCTGGAACTATGTACAGGCAAGGACATTGCAGCAGATGAGCAGTGCAATGAGATCAGGAGCAGCAGGACTCTTCCCGGTTACAGCCTTGATGACCAGAGCGAACTCCAGCGAAGTCCAGAGTGCCCAGATGGTTGAAGGAGAAGTGGTGTCTGAAATTAATCTTGTTCCACAACTAATCTAGGGACCCACCCTCAGGTAAGTCCTTAAGTGCCCTAAGGAAAGGGTTGGGACCAATGTTTCCTCTAATTTTTTAACTCTGTGTGCGGCAGTATAAGGTCTCTGTGCGCCACAACTGAGGCTATGTGCGCCGGGAACCAGACTGCGTATGTGGGTGCAGCGCCAAATATCACTCTAAACCTTTGCTTAAAAAAATGAAAAGAGAGTGCATTTCCCCACATGTAGCGCCGCATGAAATGTCTTAAGGCAGGCTTTCAATTTAGATACACATGCAACAACATGAATTGGTTACACATGCAAGTACACTTTGGGTTTAGAAAAGCACAGGACTCCAATGGTAGTATCAAAATACGATTTTGCTGAAGATCCTCAGCTCAAGGACTGTTCATAAGGTGGGGAATGTTGGGAGCCTATACAAGATAACATATATTCACAATTACATAACATATTTACGATTAGACGTGCAAGCTACGGAGTAATGTCTGGATATCCCATCAGAGATAGTTTGTCACCAGTCCAAAAAAGAGTCCCCTACAGCAAGTCGTCGTAACAACTTCTGGGTTAAAGTAACTTGTGGTAAAGTCGCAGTCGGGTAGTGAATGCTTTGCAAAGGCTGGTCGTTGTTGAGACTGCAAGGTAAAGGAGGTTTCCCGTGACTAATATTTCTGCTGGAGAGAGATGTTTGTCTGGTTGCAGTTTTGACTCATCATAAAGTAGTACAGAGGGTTAATATGCCTGTTACAGCGTAAGACTTTAGCAATCAGCTGAACATAAGTTTAGAGTTACGTCAAACCTTTAAAAAATCTTACTTCTTCTTTGTATGGAAGCCAAGACTTTAATGCGTTGTCACCTCCACATTCCGGGCTTACCCTCCCTCGATGACTAAAAACATGGCAAGCTATATTTTAAACTAAACAGAGTTGGGAACATTTTATGTGTTTCCTTTCTGATCATATAGGTAAGGATGCAAAAAGAAATTCCCCGCCAACACACACCGCACTCAGACGATCACTGGAGCAAGAAAAGTGCTGGTAATGCACCCCGTGGTGCATGTTCCATAGACGGTCTGTGCACGTTAGCTGTACCCTTCATGAGCTGTGCCTGAGAACTTTAAGGCCAAGCAGAAGACAATCCAGACAGAAAATTATGCCGCAGAAGCACGGAAAGAAAAGCAAACACCTCATACTATAGCGAGTTTGAAGCCCCTTTTTTGCAGCAGTGCACCTGAAACGTGTGCCACACAAAGGTCAGGCTGGATTTAAACATTATCATGTGATGGTCTGAAATGCTGGTATGTGCACCCCGAGGAGACAAAACAGGTGTAGTTGAGGCCAGAAGGTCAGTAAACCAGTGTAATTTACAAGAGGAGGGTGGGTCGGTTTCCTAATCCTGCACAGAGCCTTTCAACTCTAACACCTCGAGATTAACAAGCATTTGCAATGCAATAGGTCTCGCATTATTAAAGTTTGAGCTATTGGCATTGCTAAATAATGCAACTGCAATAGCTCAAACTTTGATAATGCGAGACCTTTCTTGGGTATTAAAATAGTCATGAATTAAAATATATACATAGAGGAGGTTCTGAATGAGCCCTCTTCATCCGTTCATACGTTAAATTGTCGTTCACATATTGCTGCGGCCGACCACTGCAGACAAAATGGGTCAGCCCACTAAGGCTCCTGGCTGTCTTGCCTGGGATAGCATTTCATAGCAACACATGCACTTAGAAAGCAGGGCACTTAGTGCTGAGCGCCAATCTGCCCTTTAATTTTTTTTTTTTTACTTATTTCTTAAACTTTTCATTTCTATTGCATATGTATAAGAAATATACAAAAAAAGGCACACTAGCCTATGCCCGTCCTATGGATTTTGTTAATGCTTGCTAAAAAAACGATGCTGAAGCGAAAGCCATGGAAGGAAATCGCCTCGGCCAGAAACCCACAGGCGTTCAGGTAACAGATGCGTCTCCATATGTAACAAGATACTGTTGAAAGAAATAAACAAGCTACTAGGGAGAGTCAACCGCTGATGTGATACTTGGGCCAGTTGCTTAGGACCTATGGTAAGTCAAGCCCTAGGAAAATCGGAAGTAAAAGGGCTCAACTCCCATGGCTGGACCCAGTAGTCCTCTGAAAGGGGTTCTGATAAAAAGTTCATGCTGTACCAGTCTGTAATTTTGATAACGTGGTTCAAATTGTTATACCATTCCTTAGGCACCTACTAGAGGTTCAGAGGGTGCGGCTTCAACAAATAAATTAGCATGCAATAGTTGTAGACAGAGCCTAACAATGGTTTTTAGGATTGGGGTGGGGGGAGGTAGCTGCTATATGTTTCTTTCACATATACACACACAATAAAAAAAAATTGTAAAAAGATAATCTTTATAACAAAAAGTAAAAAAACAGCCTTTGAGGTCTAACTTGTGAGGTAACCCGTGAATGGCAGTCTGAATAGTATACGGAATAGAGCACACCCAACTGCATATTATACGGATAGTGGAAGGGAAAGAGGGGTTCTGCCATGTAAAAGACGGGCTACCAGGCAGAGAACTCGTAGATAGTATCTGATGGAGCACATCCCAGTCCTGCCCAGATAGATGCCCTCGTCCTCCTACTGCCCACAGCTCCCACCAGCCCAAACGCTGTTTGTGTGGCTCCCCTGTGACTGTCTGCAGCCCAGTCCAGGTCAACAACTACCACCGTCCTGAATCTGTCGGGCAACACCAGTCAGGGCCGCAACTGGTGTAGCCCGCTTTGCCACATCGGAGACCAGTGCAAACCTATGAGAGAATTATAGAATTGGTGAGTACAACGCCCAAACTACTTACGCCATTGTTGGTGCTCTACACAACCATGAATAGAAAGCGCACACAAAATGTATGCCTTTGCAACGCTTGAATTCTTTATTTGTTTGTTTAATAAAGCGCTGTCACCTGGCAATCACCCAGAGTCATACTGAAATGTGTTTTCAATGCAACAGGTCTGCAGCATCCAGGGAAGAGAGACAGAAGTAGGAACACCACCCTAATGTTCTCCATACAGGATAAGAGATGTAAATTAAGTTCAGCAATTGGCAAGTCTTTACCCAAGAAAACAAGGTGCATTTGATTGACAGGGTTCACCGGCCAGATCTTGATCTCTTGCAGACATGGATCTGCGTCCAGCAAGCAGCGCCCACTCATCTCACTGAGCCATCTTACCCCCCAAAGCAGGCAGGAGACTGCAATCTCACAGAAAACAAACTAAACACTGATTCTGTCCCACTAAATGCAGCCAGGATCTAAGAATCAAACGGCATAATAGACGCAAGTCACACCGGGAGGTACATTGCACACAGAGGTTTAACATGTCATCCCAAAGTGCACAATGAAACCCCGGGATTCCAGACTCCAAAACATAACCCAATATCACTAGTACACGAAGCTACGGAAACTGAACCCGACAATACTACTGAAACAAAACGGACTTAAATGACATTTCATCTATTTAGGTAATATGAGCAAGTGAGCTGCTGCTACTGCCTCTTACACCCCATGAAACAAAGAGCTGAGAAGGTTCCACGTTGCTGATACTGGCTGGAGTGAGATTTGACGTCACCAGCTAAAGAAAGGTAGCGATCAGGACAAAAGAAGGCAAGCAAGAGGCATGAAAACCGGAACCGCATACATAAACAGCACGGCGGCCAATACAACGGAAATATTATGCCAGGAAATAAGTAAGTAAACTATTTTTGCATCTCACAAACTAACCAAACTTTTGCAGCTATAGGTTTCAAATGGAAACTTATGTAAAGTATTATGTGCATATGAAATTACGCACGTGAAAGTTAAGCAAACGGATTTCGATGCCTTTACAGCATCACAATAAGTACCTTAGCCACAGCCGTCACATAGAAAACTAGTGGTGCGCGAAGAATGCCGGTGCCCGAAGCTCTGTCTCTGAAGTCCTCTGCCAGTGCAATTTAACGTCGGCCTCTTTAATTCACCTCCAGATACTTCTTGCAATGTAATCTGACCCTTTGCATGTTCGTGCTTTCTCCCTTTGTAGGAAGTGTGGAGTATGGAGATGAAGGGGCTAAGAAGGTGTGAAAAAAAGACAAAGCCCATTAATGTGCAAAATGGTCTTTTATAGACCCGTGAAGTACTTGAGTGCGGCTGTTGGGTGCCTGTGAAGCTATCTCAGCCTGGGGGTCCAAACATGAAGAGGGACGGGGGGGAGCGGGGGGGGGCTGAAGCTAAAGTCTTAAGCACTTTGAGCACAATGGGCTTTGCGTCTCTTCCTCTGCCTCCCGCCTGGATTTCGCGCCGCTCTCGTTTTATAAGCGGCAGTGCAAGGTAGGGGTGTGCGCGCTAAATCCTGGACACTGCGCGCTTCAAGTGATCATCGTGGGCGCGCACCCATGCGCGCAGCTTAGTGGGAACAGTGGTTGGGACGATTTAGGGTTCCCTCCCAGATAAGGGGTCAGACAGTGGAGAGAATACTCCCATGTCCTTTGTCCAGTTTTGCGCAAGAGTGGAAGCCAACGGCTCCCTGAGCTGCTTTAAACTGGATTATGCAAGGAGGGCATCAAGTGTGACATTGAAGCAGACTGCGTGGCACTGGCAAGTGCTCCCACCCGGCCCCAATACACTTAACACTGTCTGGGAGGTGGTCACACCTCCCTGTGACAGTATACATACTGTTCTGCCTTCCCCTGATCGTGTTTGGCTCAGCAGCAGGAGGGCAGAATATTGTCTTTGGTCGGCAGCAGCTATGTTGTGCTGCCCGGGTCTAGAAGACTGGTTCCAAGAGCACTGAGGGTCTCCTGGAGGAGCTTTACAGAGCATGGAATCATATCTCCCACACCATCTACGCGATGAGGGTATGATTTCAACATGTTTGCAAAGAATCATACCCCCAACACTGTTTCCGGTGTGGGGATATGATTCTAACATATTTGATAGCAACCATGACTGGATATGTTACAGCTAGTTTTGAGATGGTCATCAGGTAATGACACGGTGCCCATCTATAAGTTAAATGGCTGTCTCACTTATAACCCGGGATTAAGGACTCCGTAGGCTGTAGGGGTGTCCTGCTCATGCAGGGCACCCTCACACTTAGAACCGAGCACCCTGCCTTCAGGATTGAAAGAACTGCTTTGGGGTGACTTATAGGTTTTAAGTGCAGTGACCCAAGATATTGGTAAACCTATATCTTTCGTAAGTGGTGCTAACACCAGCTTTGACAGGCTGCAATGGCAGGCCTATAGTTATAGTTTGAGTGGCCCCTTATGGTTGGCATAATACATGCTTCAGCCCATGGGGGACCCTTGGTTTGCCTATGCCCTGGGTACCTTAGTACCATATATTAGGGACTGATAAGTATACACCAGGTTCCAAACTGGGATGTACCTAAGTGCTTACCATACCAATTTGGGGGAAACAGCACAGAGACTACCCAGGGGCCAAATAGCTTACTGTTATGATTCAGCTACATAGTATCATTTGATCAGATTAATGGAAACAAATCTTTATCTTTGTCACCTGAAAAGGGCGGAAGAAGTACAGTTCTGGTACCTTCAACAGCCAGCCTGCCTCTTACCTGACTCTGACAACTGATGAAGAGGACTTTGATTCAACAGAGCGGTGCTCAGATCTTCCTCTTGACTAAGACCTGGACCGGGGTCAAGACTGACGAGGTGACCTCCGCGGTGACCTCCGCCGTGCCAGACATTGGGCCACGAGCAGCTTTAGAGACCGTTCCCTCAAAGCCTGCAGCGCAGTTGGAGCATGACCTTGAGTCATTGTTGTGCTCGAGGCTCCAAAGACATTCTAAGTGGTGGTCCGTGACTGACATGGCGCGGTGACAGGGGCCACATGGCTAAAACACCAAAGTCTTCTTACTTGACATTCCTACACACCAAAAGAAGCCAACAAAAGTCAAAAATGGACAGGGGATAGCTCTCTTTAACGGAACTGCGCTGGCTGGCATGGAACGAAACGGACTGACGTCAGCGCACCGGAGTGGCTGTTATATTGACAATGCAGACGTCACGATGACGATGAACACGACGCCAACGCGACTTCAAGCGAAGTCGACTGATGTCACCTACCGAGGTCCTGCAGCCTGGGGTCTCCACCTTGGAACCCTTACTGCCTTTCAATGAGGCCTTGACAGATGCAACCTAGGAATCATCCTCGACTCAACGCTCTCCATGACCAAGCAAGTCAATGCCATCTCCTCCTCCTGCTTCAACACCCTCCGCATGCTCCGCAAATGCCACAGGTGGATCCCGACAGAAACAAGAAGAGCAGTCACCCAGGCCCATGTCAGTAGCAGACTCGACTACGGAGACGCCCTCTATGCAGGCGCCCCGACCAAGCTCATCAAACAACTGCAACGCTTCCAAAACGCCTTGGCACGACTGATCCTCCACGTACCACGGCACAGCCACATGACCCCCCCCTGAGAAACCTGCATTGGCCACCCATCAACAAGAGGATATGCTTCAAGCTCCTCATCCACGCACACAAGACCGGCCCAGCCTACCTCAGCAAACGACTTACCTTCTACACCCCCAACCGCCAGCTCCGCTCCGCCGACCTCGCACTCACCACCGTCCCGTGCTTGTGAAGGAAAACCACCGGCGGGAGGTCCTTCTCCCACCTCGCCGCCAAGGCCTGGAACACCCTCCCATTGAACCTACGATAGACCCAAGACCTGCTGACCTTTAGGAGGCTACTCAAGACCTGCCTGTTTGATCAGTAGCGCCCCCCCACAGCACCATGAGACCCTCACAGGTATGTAGTGTGCTGTACAAATGTATTTGTTTGATTGATTGATTGATAGGCAACTGGTCTAAACCCAGCGTAGAGGCTTCTGTGAATATTACGATTGCCCGTGGCCATCGCCCTGCGTGGGGCACTCAGCTTTCCTCACCGCTCACCCCACCCCACCCCACAAAGCTTGGTGGTCCAGGCTTCCACTTCCTGTGGCGCTTTCCTTTCCGTACCTCCGGACAGGAAATACAAGAGACTGGAGAGCTTTGGAAAGAATAAGTTTTCTTTAACCAGTCTGGCAGTGTGGCTGGTGAACACAGCATTTGTTTTGAGCTGTTATTCCCATTCTATATGGGATCCAGTTGCATAGGTGCTGCCCAGAATCCCGAGGGAGGACTGGGCTCTACTCTCCCAAGCTATTTCAGAAGAGGGAGTTGCAGCACCGTTTGCCCTCAGATGCGGCTTGGTCATGACAGACTAGCTTGGTAGAGCACTTTGCATAATGGTGGCAATACGTCGCCACTCCTGGCTGAAAATGTCAGTTTTTTGTGGGGATGTCCAAGCTAACCTCATGGACATGCCCTTTGATGGCTCCCGTCTCTTTGGAGACAAAGCAGATGCTCCCCTTGAGCATTTCAAGGACTTGCGGGCTACTTCCAAGTTCTTCGTCCTCACCACAACTTCCTGGCCTCCATCTGCATTTTGCTCCTTTCGTGGCTAAGGGAGGGTTTACCAACCACGCCACCCCATTCCAGCCAGCGGGCCCGGAAGTTCGGCAACCTCTGCGGGGCCATGGACGCAGTTCACCCAGACCCCATGGGTCTGAACTCGAGCCAAGCCACAATCTTCTCCTCTACCGCAAAACCTTCCTAATCCGATCCTCTGGGATCATTTACAGCCAGTCGTGGCAGAGTACGCCATCATTTCCACCACTGGTGGAACATCACATTGGAAAAGTGGTTGATGCAATTAGTCTGAAGGGGCTATCCTTCCCATGCAAGACTACCCTTCCTCCAGAGTATGATCTGCTGATGGAGGATCACCTTGCCCTGCTCCACAAGGAGGCCAAGACTCTTTTGGTCAAGGGAGCTATAGAGAGGGTTCCTGGTACAGAAATAGGCTATGGTTGTTATTTCCGCTATTTTCTGTATCCAAAGAAGGGCAGAGGCCTTAGTCCTATCTTACATTCAGAGCCCTCAACCACTTCCTCAAAAAGAAGAAGTTCAAGATGCTCACCCTAGCTCAGGTCCTGTGTGCCCTCACCCGGGAGCCTGGATGGTAGTTGCAGGACTTTCAGGATGCCTCTTTTCATATCCCTATCCTACCTACCCATTGTTGCTATCTGCGGTTTATGGTGGGTTATGAGCACTTTCAATTTGTAGTGCTCCCCTTCGGCATCACCATCTCCCCTCTGGTGTTCACAAAGGTGATGGTGGTGGTCCCGCCCATCTGCGGAGATCAGGGGTTCCAGTTTGCCCATATCTCGATGACTGGTTGTTGAAGGTGGGCTTGTCCCAAACAGTTGTCTCCCATCTCCAGACTATGGCAAGCCTCCTGCATTCGCTGAGGTTCACTATCAACGTGCTGAAGTCACACCTGACCCTCTCTCAGATGCTCCCTTTCATTGGAGCGGGCCTGGACACGGTGCAGTTTTGGGCCTACCCTCCCGAACAGCGAGTTCAGGATATTCAGGCTATGATACCAGTGTTTCAGCCTGTATCCTGGATTTCGGTGAGAATGACTCTGAGGCTGTTGGGCCTCATGAACTCCTGCATCCTGCTAGTGGACCATGCACGGTGGCACATGCGAGCTTTGCAGTGGGACCTGAAGTTCCAATGGGCACAGCATCAAGGAAATCTCACTGATCTGGATCAGATTTCAGAGAACACAGTGAAAAATGTGTTGGCTAATAGACCGCAATTGGATCCATGATGAGTTTTAACGGGGTAAACCCTAAAAACTATCTGACCTGGGTCAGTTAATCAGGTACTTATGAAGTGGTCAGAGTCTATTTGTTTTCAAAGCATCAAATGTCACACATAAACATTACATATCTCAAATTATAAACAGTCCATTAATATAGTGCATAATTTATTTTAGCACAAAGTAGAACGGATACTTAGTATCAATCAATAAGTTCCGGAAATTGTTAAATCAAACAAACGTATGAAAAAACATATCAATTAATTCATTGAATCAAATAAACTTGTAGACAAAAATATGAATCAATTAATTGGAAACTCATCATATGTATAACTTGTAGTTGTCAAGAAATACAACATATTATTTACATGATAGTATATCAACGCGCTCTTGGTGATGAAGAAAAAGAGGTAGTTAGGTGGGATAGGTGTGATGGGATAATAGTGGGGACTGGGTAAAGGTGTTGTGACCATAAAACAATCACAGTGGAATTCAATGCAGCCTTTACAGTCTAGTTTAGATCAGTAGTTCCATATTGCTCTTTCACATAGGATTAGTATTATTCGATTAATTTCTCCTATGTTTAGAGAAAAGGTGTGGTCTGGTCTACGTTTCGACCCCTGGTGTAAGGGTTAGTAGAAACCTCATGCTGGGGTCTTCTTCAGGACACGAAAAGGACAGGAGCGCCTACAAATGATACAATTAAAATGAATGTATCGATCCACTGACAAGGGTCTTAAGTACATATGGACTGGGCTAGAAATTAAGTACATACTTTACGTATGGCCATCCATTGGCCATTAGGGTAGGACCTTCATGGGTTCCTATGGTGAAGGATATCACCTGCAATTAATTAGAAGGATTGGTGTTACAAAGGGGTACCTAGGAAGGGATCCCCTGTCTACATTTCTAATGATGAAATTAACAAAGGGGAGCACTTACTGGGACGTGGTGATCATCCAGTCGCGGTTTCTAGTATTTTTTTAAAAACTTGTAATATGTAAAACGAATGCCGTAGGGGTGCGCAGGAAGTCACACTGCCCCGGTGGTTCTAAGAAAAGAGGTAAGAAACAGCGCCCTGACCAATTTAGCATCTAGCGATCTTACTTCAACATAGGCTCTACCCCGGCGGCGAGGATAGTTGTGAACTCTTTTCACGAAGGTAATGCATACAGCGTATTTTTGAACTAACTTTGAGCCCAAGGAGAATTTTTTGTAACCGTCTTCAATAACGGCATAAGCCTGCTATGCCTTTGCTCATAACGCATGTAATGTACTTAATTTCGATTTTACCTGCTGTTTGGGAGAGCCTCGTGGACTGTTAGGCTCTCGTGGACTGTTAGGCTCTCCCAAACAGCAGGTAAAATCGACAGAGTCCTAACGCCTGGAAACAAGATGCCCAAATGCAAACGGGCAGGTTAGAGCTTTTGATGCGTGTAGGTGCCGGAAGGCGGGGCTGGGTGCAGAGCGCTGGAGCAGGTGTTAGCAATCAGCGCAGGGACTCCTGGAACAACAAGTCCCTGCTAGCATCCACAGCACGCTCCGCCTCCTCTCAGCCCCAGGTGACAGGCAGCAACCGAGCCCAAGACAGGGATCTCCTCTCGGCAGAAGCAGCGACGCGGCACCCGCGAAGCGGGTGCGGCTAGCAGCAGTCCACGAGGCTCTCCCAAACAGCAGGTAAAATCGACGGAGTCCTCACTCCTGGAAACAAAACGCCCAAATGCACACGGGCAGGTTAGAGCTTTTGATGCCTGTAGGTGCCAGTGGGCGGGGCTGGGTGCAGAGCGCTGGAGCAGGAGTTAGCAATCAGCGCAGGGACTCCTGGAACAACGAGTCTCTGCTAGCATCCACAGCGCGCTCCGCCTCCTCTCAGCCCCAGGTGACAGGCAGCAACCAAACCCAAGACAGGGATCTCCTCTCGGCCGAAGCAGCGACGCGGCTAGCAGCAATCCATGAGGCTCTCCCAAACAGCAGGTAAAATCGACAGAGTCCTCACTCCTGGAAACAAAACGCCCAAATGCAAATGGGCAGGTTAGAGCTTTTGATGCGTGTAGGTGCCGGAAGGCGGGGCTGGGTGCAGAGCGCTGGAGCAGGTGTTAGCAATCAGCGCAGGGACTCCTGGAACAACAAGTCCCTGCTAGCATCCACAGCACGCTCCGCCTCCTCTCAGCCCCAGGTGACAGGCAGCAACCGAGCCCAAGACAGGGATCTCCTCTCGGCAGAAGCAGCGACACGGCACCCGCGAAGCGGGTGCGGCTAGCAGCAGTCCACGAGGCTCTCCCAAACAGCAGGTAAAATCGACGGAGTCCTCACTCCTGGAAACAAAACGCCCAAATGCACACGGGCAGGTTAGAGCTTTTGATGCCTGTAGGTGCCAGTGGGCGGGGCTGGGTGCAGAGCGCTGGAGCAGGAGTTAGCAATCAGCGCAGGGACTCCTGGAACAACGAGTCTCTGCTAGCATCCACAGCGCGCTCCGCCTCCTCTCAGCCCCAGGTGACAGGCAGCAACCAAACCCAAGACAGGGATCTCCTCTCGGCCGAAGCAGCGACGCGGCTAGCAGCAATCCATGAGGCTCTCCCAAACAGCAGGTAAAATCGACAGAGTCCTCACTCCTGGAAACAAAACGCCCAAATGCAAATGGGCAGGTTAGAGCTTTTGATGCGTGTAGGTGCCGGTGGGCGGGGCTGGGTGCAGAGCGCTGGAGCAGGTGTTAGCAATCAGCGCAGGGACTCCTGGAGCAACGAGTCCCTGCTAACATCCACAGCGCGTTCCGCCTCCTCTCAGCCCCAGGTGACAGGCAGCAACCGAGCCCAAGACAGGGATCTCCTCTCGGCCGAAGCAGCGACGCGGCACCCGCAAAGCGGGTGCGGCTAGCAGTAGTCCACGAGGCTCTCCCAAACAGCAGGTAAAATCGACAGAGTCCTAACGCCTGGAAACAAGATGCCCAAATGCAAACGGGCAGGTTAGAGCTTTTGATGCGTGTAGGTGCCGGAAGGCGGGGCTGGGTGCAGAGCGCTGGAGCAGGTGTTAGCAATAAGCGCAGGGAATCCTGGAACAACAAGTCCCTGCTAGCATCCACAGCACGCTCCGCCTCCTCTCAGCCCCAGGTGACAGGCAGCAACCGAGCCCAAGACAGGGATCTCCTCTCGGCAGAAGCAGTGACGCGGCACCCGCGAAGCGGGTGCGGCTAGCAGCAGTCCACGAGGCTTAGCATTTAAAAAAACCTTAGAAATTCACTGAAAAAACCATAGGTTTTAGGGGTGTTATAGTTAGCTGGACATTTCACTCATACAAAACCATTGAAATTGCTCTGTTATAGTTAGTTGTACTAACTATAACTCGCATGCCCGCAATCCACTGCAGATGATGTCACATATTACATCATTCATGACATGGCCAGTGACATCACTGATGAGATCACTGATGACATCTCAAATGACATCCCTATAACATGTCTGAAACCTATGGTTTTTTCAGTGAATATAAATATATATATTTTCCCAATCCTGACTTAGGCTTCAGAAGAACAGGCACCGACTCCGTGGGTCAAATCAAAGGTTTTATTCACCAATACATACGATCAGACGCGTTTCGGCGGACAAGTCCGCCTTGTTCACTTCATCTCATATATATATATATATTACCTACTGGCGGTCGCCAGTAGGTAGTTATAGTTAGGACCTACTTTCCATAGGAAATCCACAACATTCCATTTGGAATAACTTTGGCGCCTGTGACGAATCTTCGTGAATTTCTCCAAGAAAATGGCCTGCTCGGTTACGCTCCTTCCCTGAAAGGTTCGGGGTGATTCGTCAAGTGGGGGCTGAGAAAAAAGGGGGTCTCAAAACATGTTTTCCCCATGCAATTTTCCATAGGGACCTTTAGCCAGGGCTACAGCCCGAACGGCTGAACGGAATTACACCAAATTTGGCAGAGAGGTAGAGTTCGGTTCGTAGATTGTGCTTTTTGTTAAATGGTGTAAATCCGTTCAGTAGTTTCTGAGAAAATTACAAGTAAAATCATAGCGATATCTAGAGACGGAATTCTACACACGAACGGAGATGCGTTTAATTACGAGCGCGAGCTGCATGCTGATTGGCTGTGAAGTGACTGTCAACACTCGAAACCAGGAAGTGTTGGCAGCCATCTTGTTCGTCGCTAGAACGGAGTCACAAGAAAACAGTAAAACAAAGTTGAGAAATAAGGGAAGGGGGCAGGCTAGAAACATTCTGACCCACTAGACTTGCTCAGGGGGTCGTACATGGATGTTTAGGCTGTATTTCTTTTTTTTTTTTTTTTAAAGAAAAATTGCGGCGTACGAGTTCAGAAATACGTACAATTACGAGCCGGAGCTGCATGCTGATTGGCTGTCAATACTCCAAACCAGGAAGTGTTGGCAGCCATCTTGTTTGTCGAGAGAGCCGAGTCACAAGAAAACAGTAAAACAAAGTTGAGAAATAAGGAAAGGGGGCAGGGTAGATACATTCTGACCCTATTGTCTTAGTCAGGGGGTGGTACATGGATCTTTAGGCTCAATTTTTATTTTTTTTAAAATAAAAAATGGCGGGGTACTCGTGCAGTACTTGTACCCGGTGGAAAAGGTGAAAAAAAACTAGAAGTCCATTTTATTCATTAGGTCCCGTTGTGGCAAATTACAGGGGCAATTTTTTTGCATAACAGGGGCTTGCAAGGTGTCCCGAGCACTGGTGAACGGCACTCCTCTGGTTTAATTTTGAAGTATTTGGGGGCGGCGGTTACAGTCCTACTCCCCGCAGTCTCGGGGATCGGCACCCCTCAGGTCTTTTTAAAAAAAATATATGTTTTGAGCTCTCCTTCTCTCTCTCCCCGTACACGTCGCGGGGAACGCCACCTTTCTGGGGTAGTAATATGTAAAATGACCTTCCAGCTCCGGGTACCTGCACTGTCTGTTTTTTTTTATTAATGTTGGGAGGGTGGGCTTGATAATACGTCCCTGTTAATTCCCATAGAGGCCTATGTTCTGGTGTTAACATGGGATTCTATGGGAAATAACAAGGCTGAATTATCAAGCTCATTATCACCGTTTTATCAGCAGTTTCCTGCCAATAAAACGGCGATGATTTTAACACCAGTCCTTGATAATATGCACCTAAGTTTACTGGTCAAAAAAAGAGCAATAGGCCAAATTATCAACAAAAGGCGATACATTATTGCCACTTTTATCGGCAGGAAACTGCCGATAAAGCGGCGATAATGGGCTTGATAATATGCCCTTGTGAATTCCCATAGCAGCCCAGGTTAACATTAGAACCTGGGCTGCTATGGGAATTTACAAGGGCCTATGGTTTTTTATTAATGTTGGGAGGGTGGGCTTGATAATACGTTCTTGTTAATTCCCATAGACGCCTATGTTCTGGTGTTAACATGGGCTTCTATGGGAAATAACAAGGCTGTATTATCAAGCTCATTATCGCCGTTTTATCGGCAGTTTCTTGCCAATAAAATGGCGATAATTTTAACACCGGTCCTTGATAATATGCACCTAAGTTTACTGGTCAAAAAAAGAGCAATGGGCCATATTATCAACAAAAGGCGATACATTATCACCGCTTTTATCGGCAGAAAACAGCCGATAAAGGGGTGATAATGGGCTTGGTAATATGCCCTTGTGAATTCCCATAGCAGCCCAGGTTAACATCAGAACCTGGGCTGCTATGGGAATTTACAAGGGCCTATTATTGAGCCCATTATCGCCGCTTTATCGGCAATTTCCTGCCGATAAAAGCGGCGATAATGTGTCACCTTTTATTGATAATATGCCCCTTCATTTCTATGATAGTATGTAAAACGTTCCTTTTTTTTGTGTAGCAGTTGTACTCTCTACGCATGCGCAGCCTCGTTTCGAAGCCCACGTTTTTTTCTTTTTCTTTAAGTTCAACAAGTAAACCTTTCTTTATTTCATGTAGTAAATTTGTCGCTTTCTTTTCTCGGGTCGTGTGTGTCATCCACTGCTGTACTTTTGTAATATATTAATAATCATATTTTTTCTATATTTATTTGAAAGGTAGTGCCGAGGCGCCAAACGTTGATTAGGTACTCCGTCCACCGCCATGTTAGTAGTTTTTCACTGTTATTTTTATTATATCTGTTACTTAGAACTCAGTAGTTTTCAATCCTAGTCTTGAATATCTTACTATAGTATTTCAACATTATTTTTATTGTGGACTGTCATACCCCTCCCCCACAAAATAAAAGAAGTATGTAGTTTTTTTTAATGAACTTTTATTAAAACAATAAACGTTAATGAAACTCAATTATAACTATATTAGAAGCAACTAGAAAAATAACTTTAACAACAAACAATATTATAAACAAATTGTTAAATGGACTCCAAAAGATGTCGGATTGGTAATCTGCAACACAAAAAAGAAAATTAGAGTTTAGAATTATGTAGATGTGAGTAAATGAGCTGAAGCATTTCAAGTTTTGGTAACTCTACGGTTTTACGTGTGCAGTGTGCCTCGTACATTTCAGTTCTGTTATAGTGCCGCGTTCAAGTGGTGTCTATATGGAAGTGCCTACTGTGTTACTGACGCCCGTTATGCCGACTTATTTCTAATGCATTGTTATGAAGGCTTTGTAGATCTAGGCCTCTGTGCTTACCGTTGTATAAACCTTGCCGCCAAACACTTCACCCAGTTGATTTCACAACTTATTTTTAACAATTCTTCTACAGGTCCAAGCAGACAGCAGTGTCTATAAGTTTAAGAGAGAAAGAGAAATGATGTCACAGAGAGTGAGAGAGAGAAAGAGAGAGAAAACAACAATAAAACTGTATCGCAAAGTCTGGAGTTGAGATTTTTTCTTGAAAAGTCAGACGTAGATTTACAAGCTCCTTGCGTCACTTTACCCATGTTAAAAGTGACTCAAAAGTGGCGTAATAAGGTTGTGGATCTGTTTGTCAGACTGTTGTAACCTATCAGTTGTCACTGCTCTGAGGTAATTATAGATTTTACAGAGAAGCTGCTGTACACTACGCACTCTGGGCCATATTATCAAGCCTGGGCGATAAAATTATCACCACTTTATCGGCAGGAAACTGCCGCTAAAGTGACGATAATTGGCTCTATCGAATTCCAATCGAAGCTCATGTTAGATGTCCTTCACATCTAACATGAGCTTCGATTGGAATTCCATAGAGCATATTATCAAGCCCATTATCACCACTTTAGCAGCACTTTCCTGCCGATAAAGTGGCGATAATTTTAGCGCCCAGCCTTGATAATATGGCCCTCTCTGCTTTCACAAATAAAGGTAACTGTGAGAAGTTGGCCTGGTATATGATGTTCACTATTCTAGTGACCGCCTTGTACCAGTCCAAACAACCCTTATGGTGATGGTTGTAAAGTCAACCTTATAGACCAGCTATCCTAGTGGTTGCATGGACAAAAGCAGTCTTAGGCTAAACTCAAGAGGGCATGTGAAGCCAGCTGTTTTACCATATGCAAACCTTTTCATACCAAATGAAAGGACACCACACAGGTTATATATTCAAAATATATATGTATTTATTTCTAAATAGATCCCCTTAACTCTTTATGAGCACAGGAGCACAAGCGTATAACAAGTAACTTAATATAACATACCAAAGTTGCACAATTATAGATAGGCCCTGGTGGCCCGTAAAACCATATACTAAAATAGTGGTATAAGAACCACGTCACGAACAATGGTAAGGCCTAGGGCCTTGGGAATCGCTGGGGCTACACTGGACTAACAGCAGTTAGGAAGTGGGAGGCCCACGGGATGCGTGTGCCGTGTCTAAATGCACACGCGTGCACCAATAGAAGTCAATGGGTACGTAAAGTTAGAAAGTTGCAGATTTGGAAGTCTTCCGACTAGACTAGAACTTAACCACTTAAAACTAGGACACTAGAGATGTAAATCTCTACAGGAGCACCGCAGTACTCGCGTTACCTCACCCACAGGAAGCGGGTGCAAAGGTGTCAAAGTATGTTGGGTTTCGTCGTGGAGTTCTATGGAGTCTTGGAGAAAAGATGCTGCAGGCGACCAGGAGAGAAGAGTACGGTTGGATCCAAGGGTGGATCAAAGCTGTAGAGTACCTGAAAGCAGAGGGGACAGAGTCTGGGTCACTAGCCAGTGACCAGGAAGGAACCAGGAAGGAACCAGGCGATGTCGGGTTGCGATCAGAGAATGGTGTGAAGCTTGTCTCCGTTGTCACGTGGACCAGGAGGTGTCGACGACAACCAGGCGCTGGGCAAGGACTGTCCCACAAATGCTCTAGCTGTCGGCGGTGTCGTATCTCGATTCAGAGTCAACAGGCCTTGGCAAATGCAACCCACGCAGGAATCAAAGATGGCTTCTAGATCAGACCAGCAAGGTCTGATGGGCTGCTCCTTTTCAGGGGAGCAAGGGCCAGTCTGGAGCAACCAGACCAGCATTGAAAATTTGAAGGTTCATCGTCACAGAGGCCACTAACCAATGGGCAAGTGACCGGACAGACGCTTCAAGCAGGAAATTGCAAAAGGGCCCCAAACAGCACTCAGTGAGTGTGGAGAGGTGATCTTTAGTGTAAAGGATGCACGGGGCTGGGGCTTCTCAATCCCCAATGCACAGCTTTGAGGATAGGATGCCTCAGGAGCTGCACAGAAAGCACTTTGCTGGCTTTCCAAGATGGCCGGTCCCACGTCTCACGTCGCATCCACGGGTCTCAGCTTTGCTGTGGCTGTGGATCGGGCTGTTGGATGTCTGGAAGTCTGGTTCCTGTTGGTTTCTGTCACTCGAGCTCCGGCAGGAGCAACAACAAAGCAAACCGTTGAGCGCTTGATGGTGCCTGCTTGCACCGGGTGGTCACTACTTGACCACAAGGGAGATTCTTCAGTCTTCTACGTCGAGTAGGATGTCAAAGGGTCCAGAGTTTTGTATCGGAGTTTCAGTCAGGATTATCTAAAGTCTTGCGACACAGCTCCTACCTTTATTCCAAATCAAGGGCTGGATTACCTGCTAGGTCCTTCCTATGGGTGGGACACAGGAAGGGGGTGGTTACACCCCTTTCCCCAGTTTCACGCCAGAGCTGGGGCTGGAGTGCCCCAGCACCGGTTTGAACTGGACTATGCATGGGACACCTTGTGTGCCCCAGGCAGTGTCTCGTTTCATTCAGCCCTCCCTGCCCCAATCCACTATCTCCTGTCAAATCCCAAACTGCTCAGGTGGTCCATTTCCCTACAGGGGATGACCTTTACAGTGGAGCTCAGACCAGGGACTGACCATGGCAATTCAGATGGTCTCTCCAGGTATTTCCACTTAGAACATGAAGACTTATCTGGTCAAGGTTAAGTTTAATGTCCCTGCGTTTAGGGGGGGGGTTATGTAGGAGAGTAGGGTCTGCTATCCTATGGTCACCCCATTTTTTCTGGGGTCTCTGCTTAACCCTGGTTCTGACCCATTTGTCTGCCTTCTTTCCTAATTCTTGGGGAGAGGTCAGATCTGAGTCAAACAGGTGTTGGTGCAACAATTGGTTCTGACAATTATTAAGGATTTGTTCTCTCATTATTAAATTACACAATCCTGTATAGTCCTTAACTTTACTTCCCAGTAAACAACCTTCCAGAGCCTTAGTGCCACAAGCAACAAAGTCAGTCCAGTCCTGAGTCTGTGTCTTCTGGGTATCTCTGAACATTAACCTGTACTGTTCAGTGGTTAAGCCAAATCCATCAATTAGAGCACTCTTCAGGACAGTGTAGTTTTTAGCATCCTCATGACTAACAGTGAGGAGTTTGTCTCTACCTTTTTCTGAAAAGGAGAGCCACAAGATTGCTGCCCACTGACTCTGGGGAACCTGCTGTACCATGCAGGCCCTCTCCAAAGCAGTTATCCACTTGTGGATGTCATCCCCATCTTTGTAGGGGGGCACAATCTTACTCAGGTTTCTTTGATCATAGGACCTGTGTTTATCCTTCGGGATATTACTGCCACCAGTGGAATCTAATCCACTTAACTTTTGCTCCCTTGCTAAAGCAAGTTTAGCTTTGGCCAGGGCTGTTTCCTCTTACTCTATCTGAAGTTGGACAGCTCTCATCCTAGCCTCATGTTCTCTTCTCTGGGGGGAAGTCATTCCCCTTTGAGAACCCCTTGAGGCATTAGAGAGGAGAGACTTCCTGGAAGGAGACCTTTCCCTTCTATTGTCTGGGAGAAGTCTACTATTAGGTCTGGAAAGGTGAAACTCCTCTCCATTCCCATGTAAACTTAGGTTAGCCTGGCTAAGCCTCCTGACTTGGACCTGGCTATCATCTCCATCTGAATCTTCCTCCACTTCCTCCCCATCTTCTGGGGTTATCGAGTCATCTTCTGTGGAGGGGACACCTTCACCTGTGTGATCTAAGGGACCTGGTTTAGAGGCCTTCTCAAGATCACCTGCCTCTAGGACTTCTATCAGGTGTTGGATGGTAGGGTTGGAACCCTGTTTCAACTTCCTGGAGGTACACAATGACCTCATGTCTCGGAAGTTGAGCATCTCATATCTGGAGGGTGCCTTGGGAAGGTCACTTACCACAGGAAGAGAACCAGAGGGTTCACCTGTGCCAGACATGACTAGTGTGGTGTGGTGTGTGCACCTACCTACACTGAATGTTTACCTACTAGAACCTTTCTAGGAGTTGTAGTCTGGGTGTGCTAGGCCCTTTCCTCTACAACAGCTACGTTCAGTAGAACCTAAGTATTTTAAGCTTTGTTATATGTACCTATGGGATGTATGACGTTACAACGCAGGCTATTACAACGCCTGCCTTTACAACGCAGTTTTTTCATCGCAATCCATTACAACGCATAGCGCTTTGGGGTGCTGGATAGTGAAAAGTTTAATTTACTATTCCAACACCAGTCCCCGTGGACACTAGGAAAGGTGTTGGATAGTATATTAAACGTATTCCCTATCCTATAGCGCCCCCAGCGCAATGCGTTGTAATGGTTTGCGTTGTAATGACCGCGTTGTAATGGTAGTGCGTTGTAAAAGTTTCGTTGTAAAGGTTGTTCACCGTACCTATGGTACCTAATGTGATCTTTCAAATGATATCAAAGATTACAATTGGTAAAACAACAGCAATCTCAAATCCCAACCGCTGCACACCAATGTGAGAAGTTGGCCTGGTATATGATGTTCACTATTCTAGTAACCACCTTGTACCAGTCCAAACAACCCTTATGGTGATGATTGTAAAGCCAATCTTATAGACCAGCTATCCTAGTGGTAGCATGGACAAAAGCAGTCTTAGGCTAAACTCAAGAGGGCATGTGAAGCCAGCTGTTTTACCATATGCAAACCTTTAAATACCAAATGAAAGGACACCACACAGGTTATATATTCAAAATATATATGTATTTATTTCTAAATAGATCCCCTTAACTCTTTATGAGCACAGCAGTACAAGCGTATAACAGGTAACTTAATATAACATACAAAAGTTGCACAAATATGGATAGACCCTGGTGGCCCGTAAAACCATATACTAAAATAGTGGCATAAGAACCACATCACGAACAATGGTAAGGCCTAGGGCCTTGGGAATCACGGGGGCTACACTGGACTAACAGCAGTTAGGAAGTGGGAGGCCCACGGGATGCGGGTGCAGTGTCTAAATGCACACGCGTGCACCAATAGAAGTCAATGGGTGAGTAAAGTTAGAAAGTTGCAGATCTGGAAGTCTTCCGACTGGACTAGAACTTAACCACTTAAAACTAGGACACTAGGGATGTAAATCTCTACAGGAGCACCGCAGTACTCGTGTTACCTCACCCACAGGAAGCGGGTGCATAGGTGTCAAAGTGTGTCGGGTTTCGTCGTGGAGTTCTATGGAGCCTTGGAGAAAACATTGCTGCAGGCGACCAGGAGAGAAGAGTCCGGTTGGATCCAAGGGTGGATTGAAAATGTAGAGTACCTGAAAGCAGAGGGGACAGAGTCTGGGTCACTAGCCAGTGACCAGGAAGGAACCAGGAAGGAACCAGGGATGTCGGGTTGCGATCAGGTGATGTCGTGAAGCTTGTCTCCGTTGCCACGTGGACCAGGAGGTGTCGAAGGTGACCAGGCGCTGGCCACGGACTGTCCCACAAAGGTTCTCACCGTCTGCGGTGTCGGATGTCGATTCGGAGTAAACAGGCCTTGGCAAATGCAACCCACTCAGGAATTTAAAGATGGCTTCTGGATCAGACCAGCAAGGTCTGATGGGCTGCTCCTTTTCAGGAGAGCAAGGGCCAGTCTAGAGCAACCAGACCAGCATTGAAAATTCGAAGGTTCGTTGTCACAGAGGCCACTAGCCAATGGGCAATTGACATGACAGACGCGTCGAGCATGAAAGTACAAAAGGGCCCCATGCAGCACTCAGTGAGTGTGGAGAAGTGATCCTTGGTGCAAAGGATGCTCGGGGCTGGGGCTTCTCAATCCCCAATGCACAGCTTCGAGGGTGTCTCAGGAGCTGCACAGAAAGCACTTTGCTGGCTTTCCAAGATGGCCGGTCCCCCGTCTCACGTCGCCTCCACCGGTCTCAGCTTTGCTGTGGCTGTGGATCGGGCTGTTGGATGTCTGGAAGTTTGGTTCTTGTCAGTCTCTGTTGTTCGAGCTCCAGTGGGAGCAACAACAAAGCAAACCATTGAGCGCTTGATGGTGCCTGCTTGCACAGGGTGGTCACTCCTTGACCACAAGGGAGATTCTTCAATCTTCTACGTTGAGTAGGATGTCGAAGGGTCCAGAGTTTTGTATCAGAGTTTCAGTCAGGATTATCAAAAGTCTTGGGACACAGCTCCTACCTTTATTCCAAATCAAGGGGCTGGATTACCTCCTAGGTCCCTCCTATGGGTGGGACCCAGGAAGGGGGTGGTTAAAACCCTTTCCCTTTTTCCAGTTTTGTGCCAGAGCTGGGGCTGGAGTGCCCCAGTACCGGTTTGAACTGGACTATGCATGGAACACCTTGTGTGCTCCAGGCAGTGCCTCGTTTCATTCAGCCCTCCCTGCCCCAATCCACTATCTCCTGTATAGGGTGGTTCTAGCACCTCCCTGTGACAGGAAACCTATTGTCCAAGCCTCCCTAGCTGGAAGGGCTCCCGGCAGCAGGAGGTCAGACATGTGTCTGTGGCAGCAGCATCCATTTTGTGATGCTGAGGCTCTGGTTAACTTTAACCTAGTTTAAGGAAAATAACATGTCTTCTCCCTCTAGAAGGGTGGAATGCTACCCCCGTCACCAGAATTGACGAGGGGGTAGTATTCCAAAGCGTATGACACCTTACACGACATGTTTTGATAAAGTCAATGCAAAGATAGCATTTAACCGCGAGGTTCATAATGCACTTAAGAGTATATGGTATGGCAATATCCTGGAACAGCTATAAGGACATGGTTCCGAAAGCTGCAGACAGGCTCAGATCATGCTAGAGCACCATCTCACATAAAACCAAGCACTCTGCCTTCGGGATTGTTAAGGCCTGCCATAGGAGTGACTTATAGGTGTACATGTGTCCAGATATAGGGTTAGACATTGGTATACTATATCTAAGCAAGGGGTGATTACACGACCTTGCCCCAGCTGAGTAATCAGCCAGTTGTGTCAGTTTGGATGGCCAGCCAGGGGTGGCAAAAGATATGCTACAGCCCCTGGTAGGCCTTGGATGCACCTATGCCCTGGGTACCTATAGTACAATGTACAGGGGCTCATAAGATGACCCAATCCCAATTGGTGTTGTACCTAAAGTACATGGTTGTGAATTTAGAGAGAGAACAGCAGGGCTGTGGGTCTGATTAGCAGGCCCAGAGTGACATTAAGTCGAAAACCAGTGAAGCAAAAAACAAAAAATGGGGTGACCATAGGATAGCAGACCCTACTCTCCTACAGTAACACTACAATTTTACGAGTGCAGTGTACCTGGTACATTTCACTTGTTATAGTACTGCGTTGAAGTGGTGTCTAAATGGAAGTGCCTACTGCATTACTGACACCCGTTATGCCGACTTATTTCTAATGCATTGCTATGAAGGCCTTGTAGATATAGGCCTCTGTGCTTACCGTTGTATAAACCTTGCGACCAAACACTTCAGCCAGTTGAATTCACAACTTATTTTCAACAATTCTTCTACACGTCCAAGCAGGCAGCAGTGTCTATAAGTTTAAGAGAGAAAGAGAAATGATGTCACAGAGAGTGAGAGAGAGAAAGAAAGAGAAAAAGCAAGATTAAAATTGTCTCGCAGAGTCTGGTGTTGAGATTTTTTCTTGAAAAGTCAGACGTAGATTTACAAGCTCCTTGCGTCACTTTACCCATGTTAAAAGTGATTCAAAAGTGGCGTAATAAGGGTGTGGATCTGTTTGTCAGACTGTTGTAACCTATCTGTTGTCACTGCTCGGAGGTAATTGTAAATTTTACAGAGAAGCTGCTGTACACTACGCACTCTGGGCCATATTATCAAGCCTAAGCGATAAAATTAGGCTGAATAAATAGTCTGCATTTTGAATTTGAATTAATTTTAGAATAATTCATAACTCCAGTCAAGAAAGGCAGCAAGTGTGCACATTTTCCACTGCCTTAGGACGGGGTAGTTTTTACAATAAAAAAGTTTGATAAATGTCTTATAACTAATGTTAAGGACAGTGACGCTTCTGTTTGTTGTTTTTGATGAGGTTGATAGACTGTTTCGTGTAACACAAAAGTTATTCGCAATAAATGCATAGGAATTTAAAGTTTGCCAAATTGAAGATCAATATGTGAGTATGGACTGTTTGCTGAAGATGATGTTGCAGTAGTTGATGTGCTTGATGCAGCAGCAAGTGGGTTGTTCTGCAATCTCTGTGTTGCAGTGAAGCAAAGTTGTTGGGGTGCAAGTTGTTTAAGTGTTGCACTATATTTGCCGTGCCAAAGGAGGATTTTGTGGATTGATCACATCTTGAAAGAGTTGTTTGGTAAATTTAACAGGTTACTAATGGTTGGTGTGTTTCAGTTAGTATGTATCTGGACTTTGCTGGAATCTTTAAGGGACACATTAGAGCTTTCATAATACAGAAACACTTTGTACATAGTGACGTCCAATTCTATTTTGTGAAGAACGGTTGAATTCTACATCCGCCTTTAGAACTAGTGGGAGGGTAGCATTTTAAAGTGTTTGACAGGTTACACTACATGTGTGCATGCAGCTAAAGAAAACTTAGCATTGTTATACATGGGCATCCTTTCACAGAAAACGTAGTATACAGGATTGTAAAAGCTTGACATAGGAGTGACTGATGAGTTTATATATGTCAGTGACAAAAGAAAAACAAGTATGATTGTTTTACATTACAGATATACAGACCTGAAAGACTATGCATGTAAATCCATGAAATCGTTTTTGAAGGTATGAAGGAAAGCAGTGAAAGGGTGTTTAGAAGTAACACTGCCCAGAGTAAAAAGTGCATAAGTATGTTTTTAAGTAACATATGATCATATGCAAAATATCTAATTAGATATTTGCACACTCCTACAGTCTAGTCTTGTGTCCAAATTATCTTAAAAAGTAATGAGGAGACACACTTTTTTTCACCTGTTACGATTTGCACAATCCTTTTAGAGTTGGACCAGAGTTCCTCTAACATTCCTACTTAATTTTCTTTTAGAAATTGAGAAATTATTTTGTTTACCTGTTGAAATATACATTTAAATCTTCCTCTTTGAAGGTCAAGAAGCAACACCGCTCCTCTACACAATATTGTTCAATGGTAGTCTAAAAAGTAGTGGTAATTCCACTGTCACCAAGGTAGATATCTGACAATAGAATGAATGATATTTTTACACCAGTATTTCATAGTCCTAATGCAGCCTTATAGCCTGCCGGAGAGGGCTATACTGGCTATTAAAGGCCCTCTCCAGCGTTAAAGGCCAGAGTCTTTAACAAGGGAGAGGGACTTTAATAGCCAGAATAGCCCAGCTACGAAGGGCTATAAGGCTATTCGAACATTCTGCCACTAGAGGGTAGAATGCTCTAACAAAAAAGAACAAAAGCCTTATGGGAGTGTGATGGGATTGGAATCCCCTCAGGGTCTTTGACGCCTTTGTTCACAGCCAGAGCTGTGAACAAAGAAACATTGGAATGCTGGAGCTCCAGGCTTATATCAGCCATTATAAGCCCAGAGCACTCCGTTGTTTTCAATGGAGCTCCCAGCATTCCAATGTTCTAATAGCCGGTATAGCCCTCTACGGCGGGCTATAAGGCTATAATAAAGAGATAAGCAACATTTTTTGTAGGGAAAAGTTATCTTCGATTTAATAAAATCTCTTGATATGTCTGAATGTTGTTACTTCGTGAATCATGAACGATTGTCTTTGTTAAAGGTTTGGAAGTGTGTAGAAAATATTATAGAAATATGATTTTTAGTATGGAGAGTTTACATTTTACGCTACAGATGTCTACATTAGATACATTACAAAATTATTTAAAAAGATTACCCTTTAAATTATTTGATATAAAAATGTAGATAGTTTAAACTATTACAACCAGTTATATTTTCCAAGAATAACTTTGAAAACGGACTAATAAATGTTGAAAAACTTGCACTTACCAGAAGTAGCCAATGAGAGGCAGTATTTGTCGGACTAAGAAGAATATTCATTTTCTCAAAAGGTACCTGTAGAGTTAAAATGCAATCGTTAATAGCTTTACATTACAACCCAATTACATTCGTTTAGACTTACAAGTATTCGAAAAAGTGAATATTAATGAATATATTTTCAAAATAAGCAATCTTCCCTTGAAAAACTTTTAAAAACATCTTACATTTGTCATAGTCTTCTAAACGTTTCTAGATTCTACTCTTATACATTAATTCAAATAGAGGTCTGAGAGGGCCATATGACGCAGCAATAACTATTAAAACCATGTACGCATCATTTAAAAGAGTATAGGCTTGGGAGTGTCACGTGACGCAGTAATAAATATTAAAACTAATGGGAGAATTAGGTGGGGGCAAATACGATGAACTAGAAAGCATATATTCCACAAAAATAAAGCAAAACAGAGCTGGGAGGGCCCGTGACGGATAAAAAAATAATAATATATATATATCTATTTTGACTTTGGAATCACTTAAGATTTATTCTATGCACTTTACGTAACTTTGCACTTTATATATGCACTTTCATGCCTATGACTATTATTGTGACCTGCCCACTTGGGCTCAACTTAAAATGAATATTTTCAGTGTCATTATTTTTTGCTGCTATTGGATTTGTATCATTTGCGCTATTTGTGAATACTTTATTTATTTTATACATATCGGTATACTGGGATGTTGACACTTCTGATTGTACATAGATGAATTTACTTATCATGTGCATACGTATGTTAGTGTTTCATATTGATCAAGTTTTGCAATTTTTACATGTTTTTATCTTTATTTCTCAACTTAGATATATAATTGATTGGAAATATGTATATTGCTCTATCTTGAATCAAGGTAGCCCACTTGGGCTTTATCCACCTTTTCCGTTGTATATACTTGCAGCAATTACGATATGAAATATTTCTTTCATTTCTATGACACGAGGTAATGCACTGTCACTTTAAATAGTCTTGCTTGATGTACGCAGTTTGTCATGTGATCAAGCCTCCCTACACAAATAGATACATATATATAAAAGAAACCACAATTAAAAACAGCGTCAAGTACATTTGTCTGCAGCAAGTCATCCAGGTGTGGAGAATCTTAGATTGTCTTATAGACCAGCTAGCTCACAGTGCCCCCATAACCCTAGGCGGGTAACATATGGTTCTGGCCATGGCTGAGCATGACAACCCTCATCCCCCAGGAATTTTAGTAACAGATCTAGAACTCTTTTGCTCAGTCATCCATGCTCTCTTTCCTTCATAGAAATAGACACAGAATACACAGTGGGGCGTTTTCATTATTTATTTAAGCAATATGATTATTTTATAAAATATGTGTACTATATTAAGCAAATGAGTTATTAGAAGTATTAGGACAGTGAATAGAATGAAAAGTTCCACCATCGTGCTAAAGCAATATATATATAAAAGCATATAAAACAATGTAGAAATATAGTGTTCCTATTATGCATGCCTTAACCTAAGTGTCTAGGGTGTGTGTTCTGCCAAGAATCCCCATACTGGATGAACCATACCGTGTTTCCTGAAGGAAAGAATGTAGGTCCCTGTCGTGGTCACGAGCTGAACACCTCGCATACAGATAACAGCAGCCTGCTGGGCTGAAGGATCAGCATATAGAAAACTCATAAATGACAGAAAAGCGCTCCTCCGCCAACACCTGGAACAGATGTCTATAACAAAAGGCATCCCTTCCTTGGGCCAAGATTTTGGTCAGATCGCCATTGTTTAGGTGTTTTAGATAACTCTGTCGCCATATATATGAAACAAATATCCACAGTTGCACAATGTTTGTATAGACCTTGTCCATGATGTGTCAAGGTACCATGATAGTGTACTTGTGAAGTTGGTTTGTAAGCAAGTTTAGTTTCCTAGAAACTAATCTGCACTGTCACGGTTTCAAATGTGTGGCAAAAGTAATTGTTTGAGAGTGAAGGAAACTTGTAGGGAGAAACCCATATGCATGTACAAACGGCAGTGTTTACTTCTAGATATACCAAAATACCTCTTTTCGGTTGGCCAGGAACCCAATTTACGGGAGGCGACACAAAGATTTTAAGGAGTCGTGCACCTTATAGGAATCACGCCCTACACTAACAGACAAGAAACAATTCCAATCTTGGACAGACAATTTGAAAGTTTTTCGTAGTCGTAAAGGATCAGTTTATTGCACCTCCAGAATAACCGATAACGCTAGAGACTAAAGAATTGCCAGAAAGGCTATAATCCATTACATTATTAGCTGAAATTGCCGCCCAGGACCAAAACAGGCCATCCTTGATTACAGTAATCTAAGAATATCACCATATAGAAACTATATGTGAAGAACCCCCAGTTTTATTAGTATGTATTTATTCGGCCCTGATGAAGGTGGTATAATATAATCTCCACTGAAACGTACGTAGGCCATCTACAAACTCCTGAGAATTCCATCAAAGAGGACAGCCAAAATAAGGATCAACAACATCACTAAAATAAAATATATAGGTTTGTTACCATGCAAAAATGATACAAAATGTTACATAGAGTCCTCGCATCTCAGTTGTTTGTTGTCTTTTAACAACCTTGCACAGTACGAGAGTGTGTGTGTATGAGAAGAATGAATGGTGAGACAGTTTTGAATGAGTGGACAATGTTCATATGGTTTAGGTTTTGATAAATGTTTCATGGGGATATATGATTTTTTTGCACAAAAGTCTCTATACTGTTTGAAACAATGAATTGTAATTTAATGTCTTTTCTCATTAACAAAAAAGTATGAAAAAAACAAAAAAGATTTTTGAATGTATGAAAAATGAAATAATCACTTACTAATATGATGAAAAAAACAGAATTCTAAAGAAAACTTATTGTTTGTAGATATTTTGATATGTGTATAGTATCTCTGATAAATAGACATGGAGTTATACCCATTGGACAAATTAGAGTGGTCAGTTTAGAGGTATTTTGGTATATTTAGCTTGTTCTCCTTTCCCCCTCCTCTAAACCTAAAAGTACTTTGGGGGTACCTTAGCTTAAGTGTTTACTTCTAGGCCTAACTCAGACACATGATATCCTGATGGACCTCAAGACCCCAAGACACCTCAAGAGGGGTATCCACATCAACGTCTCAAACCACACTTGGGAGGTCTGAGGCCACCATGTTGTTGGTGACAGATGGTGGGGAGGAAGCGGAGAGTAAATCTCTCTCTGATCTCCTAGCATCTAATGAGGATGACTGATTGGAAGGTGTACACCTTTTCCCTCCCTTGACTTCAGAATAGCAGAGGGATTGCCACCATTTGCTTGGACAATTCTCCTCTCTGGTTTTTCTCACTCCTGGGACTCCCCATCTGTGTCCCCATGATATGGACATGGGAGACAGCCTTCCTCTCAACATAAAAATCTATAGGCTGTCGGACAAAGTGAGGATCAGCATCAAGGATGAGTTATCTAAGATGTTGAAGTTGGGGGTTATCAAACCCTCTAGTTGCCCCTGGCCCTTCCCATGGTGCTGGTACCATAAGCTGCACCACAGGGCACCACATCATAATTCCGGTTCTGTGTGGATTATAGAAGGGTGAATTTAGTTACCAAGACTGATGCTCATACCATCCCCCGAGCGGATTAGTTGATTGACAGGCTAGGGGCTGCCCTGTTCCTGAGTACTTTTGAACTTGCTTTAGGATACTGGCAGATCGCCCTAACAGAAGGAGCCAAGGAGAGGTCAGGCTTCTTCACTCCAGAGGGCTGCTACCAATTCCATGTGATGCCCTTTGGACTCAAGAAGGCCCCAGCTATTTTCTAGAGGTTAGTGAACCAGGTCCTAACTGGCATGGGGGCCTTCAGTGCTGCTTACTTGGATGACAAAGCTGTGTTCAGTAGCAGCTTGAAGGACCACCTTTTTCACCTGCAGGAAGTGCTCCAGTCCCTGCAAAAGGCAGGACTGACTATCAATGCCAGTAAGTGCCAGATAAGGCATAGTTCTGTGGTGTACTCGGGGCACCTGTTGGACAGGGGTAAGGTGCAGCCCCTCCAGGCCAAGATAGAAACCATCACGGCCTGGGAGCCCCAAACCCCCAAACTGAGATAAAAACCTTCCTAGGTCTCACAGGTTACTACAAGAGGGCTGTCAATGTATATGGCCACTTGTCTGAGCTGACTTGGAAAAAACAGCCCAAGAATGTTTCTACAGGAGGTGTGTTAAAGGATATGACCCCTTGACTGAGCTGACTTAGAAAAAACTGCCCAGGAATGTGATTTGTACAGGGGCATACAAAAAAAACTATTTGTCTCTCTGATGCAGGCCATGTGCACAGCTTCATGCTAAAGTCCCCTGGCTTTTCCAGCAAATTAATTGTGCAGACTGATTCCTCAAAACATGTCATAGAGGCAGTTTTATCACAGTTGAATGAGGAGGACCTAGACCAACATGCATATTCTTTCCCTAGGAGGTTATTTTCCAGGGAACAGTGGTAGAGTGCTATTGAAAGGGAATCATTTGTTGTGGTCTTGACACTGGAGAAGTTGAGAATATACATGTTTAGAACTCACTTTCAGATTCAGAAAAACCAGAGACCCCTCAGATGGGTAATGCAAATGAGGAGTGAGAATCCAAAATTGCTGAGGTAGTCCATCTCCCTTCAGGGATTGGAGTTTATGGTGGAACACCGACCTGGGGTAGACAACGCCAATAATAATGGTCTCTCCAGAATCTTCTGCCTTAGTGAGAGAACTCCCAAGAGGTTGGGTAGCTCACCTCACTTTCAGCTGAGCGGGGTCATGTGTTAGGCCTGACAGCCTTAGGGTGGTCTTCCCCCAAAATATTTACCTGCCTGCTTACTATTTTGCTGATTCTTTTTTGTTGGCTTTAGGACTCTGAGCACTTTGCCACTGCTAACTAGTGCTAAAATACATATGCTCTCTCCCCTAAACATGGTTTGATTGATATGGCCTCAATTGATACATTTAATTTACTTATAAGTTCCTAGTAAAGGGTACTACATGTACCCAGGGCATGTACATTAAATGCTACTAGTGGGACTGCAGCACTGCTTGTGCCACCACTCAAGTACATCTTGAACCTGTCTCAGGCCTCCCATTGTAGAGCCTGTGTGTGCAGTTTACACTGCTATGTCGACATGGCATTTAAACCCCTTGCCAAGCCTTAAACTCGAAATCAAAAGGTAGGACATATACTTGTAATTTTGACATGTTCAGGTAGTGAAAAACTTCCAAACTCATCTTTCGCTATTGTAAGGCCTATTCCTGTCAAATGGTAGGTTAACATTGGGTATTCCTTATTACATTTATTAAGCTGAAATTCCAAATAGAGAGAAGGTAGATCTATCATGTTTAGTACCTATGGAATGGAAATGATAAAACCTCTTTAATGGCATAGTTAGATTTATAGTTACTATGTAGAAAGTTAGGCATTTTCCTGCTCATAGCTATTTGATGTCCGCTGCCTGCCTCTGATCACTGGCTGGGCTGAGTGACAGCTGGACTTTGTTATTTCCCTCTAGGGAACCACAGACAAAGGGGACTTGGGTATTAGTTGATTCATCTTCCTGAGAAGATGAGAAGGAGGAGCTGGGCACAGCCTCACACCTATTGCTAAACAGGCTGTGTCCTGTTCAAACAAAAAGGGCTGCCTACTCCCCTGTAGTGAGTCTGGAAGCAAGACAGGAAGAGAGAAACCATATGACTTCAAAGGCCCATTGTTGAAGTCACCCCCACTTCAAAGACACAACTGGGTATAAGAACTGGACCTCTGGCAAATAAGTCCACTTCTGGGCCTGAAACCACCCTGCCAGGCGGAAGAACGGCTGTGCGTAAGGACTGCCACTCTGCTGGACTGCTGCTCTGGAAAACTACCTCCTGCATGTGTTGCCCTGCCTTCTGCTGCTCTGTGTCAGTGGGTTAAGACTGGACCTCTGTCACGTAAATCCATAGTGACTACAAGAGCTAGCTGACTAATCTCCTGATTTGAAGACTCAGGGACGTAAAAGTCGTCTACCCTGCTCCTGTGCCTTGCCCATTAGAAGTGAACCCAGGTGCTTGCCCCAGCGGAACCAATGCATCCTCTGCTGCAGCATCCTCTGCTGTAAGTCGCAACAAAAAATCCATCGAACATGCTCCATACGTCAAAAAAAGACACAACACAGCTTATATGCTTCCACCAGTGTGTTTTATTGCATGGCTGCATTTCAGAGCTCCTGGCTCCTTGTTCTCGATAGCATTTTGTACTGTCATGAGCTACCATGCATTCTCTCTCTACAACCTATGGTAGTTTGAGGATTAAATAACTTGTGTTTGTAAAGCACACGTCTACCTGGGGATTTCTTGGACTTGTAGGAGATATCTTTTGTTACTCAACTCAGTGGCACTCATTTTTGCACTGCCCGAGGATGAACAGTTGAGCAGACCAGTGAGGATATTTGCCTATGAAAGCGGTGCTAAGTATGGACAGATCACTGAAGTAGATACGTTAGACTACTGCCTGTAAGTACAATGCAAAGAGGATTACTCACTTTCTCTTTCCTTGTAGTCAAAAAATGTAATGTTACATATTAGTGTTTTTCAAACTTTATTGAACCATGACCCAATTTTTAGAGGGCACGTAATTGCAACCCACCTAGCTTTAATGGACATAAAGCAGTGTTTTTATATATAATTGAAGCATTGTGTGGTAATGCACTGTCATTTACAGAGAGCACATTTCCCTACATATATGTTTACTGATAAAGCTGCAGTGCACACAAATGATAATGTGTGGTTGGGTTTCCGTGAACATTTATCCTTTGTGCATCACAGAGTAAAGGCTCTTGATTTTTTTTCACCCCGTTCAAAAATGTGTTGCCTTTATACTTCAGAATTAAATACAATGTGCTTCATTTTTGTTTTCCAAACTGCTGAATGTGTACAGTTCATTTACAGGTATTTACATTTTGCTGTTTATTACAAATAATGACATACTATAGCCTATTCTTTCACACTCCCTATACCCTAGCAAGATTGTCAAATAACTCATATTATATTACTTTCTCTGAAGGGAAATTGACAGTGGTTTGTAAAACCCAATCCCATGTTTAGAATACATAGCCAAATATGTGACCTCTCTCTTTGATGCACAGCTAATGTGACAAAAGGAATACAAAATGTAAAGACATTTTCATTGATTGTGCTTTCATGAACCACCAAACATTAGCTGGTGACCCACCAGTGGGCCACGAACCACAGTTTGCGAAACTCTGTTTACAGTGAAATTGGTGCCACTGAGGTACTTGTGTACATATTTGAGTATAACAAAAGAAAATAAATTGTCTTAATCCATTATAGGCCAAAACTATAAATCTGTGTTTTCTTTTTCTCTATTAGTTTTTATTCCAGACGCCCATGGAGGTTGACGAGGTAAAGTAAAACTATTGCTTGGACAGCTCATTTGTTAACTCTACTAATAAAGCATATCAGCAAAAGAGTGATTTTTCCAGGTGGTTTTAAATGAATGTCACACTAAAATCAACAGCAACTTTATATATGTATAATTATTTGGACACAATAGATAACATTTATTCGATCTCATAAAGCTAAAAAGAGGATGCGATGTTCTAGTGATATAATAACACAAGACTATGTCATCACTGCATTTAAAATAACGCTAAGACAGCATTTAAAATTAGAGAATTTACCATGTTATGGAAGTCTGATTAAATACTTACAAATTCTCAATTAGTTTTATTCAAGAAACCATGGGAGAAATGATTTCCAAATGTGGTTAATGGTATATATCAGTACTCTAAATATATTCTCTTTTACAATATTTTGTGTCATACGTGTGAACTATTTCCACTTGACCAAAGTACCCATTCCACTATTACTGTCAATAAGAAACTGCATCTTCCAAGAAAAACACACTGAAGGATGTGATATTTTATGCAGTGAATTATTACTAATGCAAGGATGGAGCATTGTATGTATGACTCTTAAGAGGCAGCCATAGCCATGAACCTCAAGCTCTTGCTAATATCCTACTTGTGTGAATGTAGTTTTAAGGTATTACTACCTCAAATCTAACACTGCTTCTGGAAGCAGACAATGAGACTTACTGAAGCTCACTGAACTATTAATACAATAATGTACTGATTCTGACCATTCTCCAACGACAATACTTGGGACCATGACTTCTCTGAACTGTAAGGACATTCATATTGTGATAATGTGCTGCACAATTGATTAAAAGTCTTATAGTAATTTACTTCTTTGGTGAATGAATATCTTGATTAATGAACACTGAGAAATTATGTCTCTTTTCACTCAGTGTCAATGTCAAGCAACTACAGACCCAGATTTACAAAACTAGTTTGAAAATCTGGGGGCGTGGCAAACCGCAAGCATGGCGGACGTAGTGTGAGCGAGCTCCGTGCCCGGACCCCTGAAATCCTGTCCCAATCCTTCTAGATCGGCGATACCGACCCCAAAAATTGAAGTGGGTGCTCTGCTGAGACTCCGCATGCCCCTGGCTGAGTTTTGGTGTTCCAGGGCATCAACGTCTCTGCTGGAGCCGACGATAACTGGGCAGGCGGGCGGGGCCTGCATGAGCTGCAGCCTGCTCAGACGGAGCAGGGGGAGAGCTGAGACGGCTGCTGTGACCGGCGCGGACTCTGCAGAGACTGTGAGGAATACATCCAACCCCCATAGGGGGTTGGATGTAACGGATGACGGAGCGTAGGGAGACCGGGGGGGTCGCGAGGCTGTGCATCGTGCGCCCTGGTGTGGCGTGGAGGCCGACGGGGCAGACGGTAGACCCCTCCACGGAGGCAGTCTGAGAAGTGCGGCGGACCCGGTCTCCCTGCGCTGGAGGATGGCAGAGATCCCGCCAGAGGTACGCTGAGCCCCGCGCGACCTAGCCCCAGGGGAGGAAGCTCCAAGATCGCGGTGCACCTGGGCGTTTGTGGGAACCCTGGGAGGTGCAATTCAACAACCCATATGAGTCCTTGGGCCCTGTTGACGTAACGAGGTGCACTACAGAAGCCCCGCACTGGCTTGGTTGAGGAGAGACCAGCGGAATACACCGGAGGCTGGCTGGCAGCGTTATCGCAGCCAATGTAAGCAAGTAGCAGACCGCCGGAATTACCCGCCTTCTCCTGTCCCCACTCAGCTGGCCCATGCAGGTGTCCTGAGGCCCTGACCATTGCCTGACACAAGAGTCGACTGCCCAGCGCTAGTGATTGGTGCACTGTCGGGGGACCCCCACTATCCATGAACCTCTGCCAGAAGTTGGGGTATAGACTTTACTGCAGGAGCAGCTGGTGGGGACCTTGACAGGCTCCGCTTGCTGGCAGGGTAGGCATAGGCACAACGCGGAAGGTCGGGCCCTGGGACCGTGCAGCCAGTCAGTTACTGGGATGCCAGTGCGAAGTAGAGGCAAGGAGCGCCTAAAGGACTTGCTGTGTAGGCTGCACCCCTGAAGATGGAAGGTTGCATGCAGTTGAGGCCAATTGTGTAGGTGGAGCTCCACCTGCAGCCTGTGGCCCCCCTTGGAAGACCCCTATCCCCGGCTGGGTGCAATGCGGTGCAACAGAAGAGAGGCAAGACCTACTGGATGTGCCGGAGTCTGCTCTCAGTGAACGTCGGTAAGTAAGTGCACCGGAGACCACCAACTGGTGTCTAGAAGGGGGATCTACCTAGAGTATCAAGTACTGTCAATGCCAGGCCTGTGCAGGAAAAGGACCTACAAGAGCGGTGAGTGCTGGTATATTGGAGGGTCGTGTCCAGGACGGCCTGCTGGGGGATTCGCCCAACCAGGAGACCTGAATCCTCGCTATTGCCGTCGTGGAGGTGCCCCCGGAGAAGACCAGTGAGGGCTTCAGGTTGTTTCAAGTTGCATGCCCGGCCAGTTGCGACACTCAGTGGTCACGAGCCTCCTAACCCCACCCCAGATTGAGCATGCCACCCTGACTTCTGTGGTGACTGATTGCGTTCATTACTAGTAGTCTAGCGTGAAACCCGTTACTGCCCTGCCACAAGAGCGGCAAGCTGATAATCTGTACAATGGGGTGCCCCGGGGGAAAATTGCAGACCCTAATAACATCAAAAAGCAACCGCCGGAGGACACAGAGCTCCCCACACAAATGAGTAAAACTATCCCGCCAACCAACATAGAGTTCCCACCGGACAAGTTAAATCTTATACTACAAGAAGTGAGGGACTCGAGAAAAGCTATCGAACAACAAATAGGAACCCTGTTGAAGGCGGACCACACTATACTTGCTGCCACGGTCAAAGACAACAAATTAGCTCTGACAGAATTGCTACTGCAACACAAAGAACATAGGGAACAACTCCAACAACTCCAGCGGCAAGTAGCGGGGCTTCAGGACAGGGCGGACGATGCAGAAGGGAGGGCAAAACGCAACAACGTCCGCGTCATTGGCCTGCCGGAAAGATGCGAGGGGTCCAACGCAACTGCATTTATGGAACAATGGTTCAGAGACCACGTGGCCCCGGAGGGTCTTTCAAGTTTTTTTTGTGTTGAATGGGCACATAGGATCCCTATCGGCAGGCCGACAGTGGGTGCCACACCACGCCCTCTGATCGTCAAAATATTGAACTAGAGAGACAGGGATATACTGCTGCAGAAAGTCAGAGAATTGTCCCAAATCCAATACGAAAACCAGAGGGTGTCGCTATACCCAGAATATACTGTCCTGGTGCAACAAAAGCGTTCTCAACACCAGGAAATTAAGACTAAACTCAGAGCACTGGACATCTAATATGCATTTTTGTTTCCGGCTAGAGCAAAAGTGATTCATGAGCAGTCGACACAGTTCTTTAATACCCCGGAGGACACGGAGGAATGGCTGGAGGTCACGTTCCCACCGCCGCGTCCGGGCCCTCCTCCAAGAGTACATCTGGCCCACCGAGACCTAAGAGGATCCGGCAGCTGTGGCGCTGCATGTTGAACATGATGCCCAAAAACAGGAATCCCCTGCCGGACCTGGCACAGAAAGGTCGAGCAGAGGCGCTGCTGACGCCAACATGTTTCGGGAAGATGCACATCAAATATCCTCAGAATTTTCTGAGGAATATACCACCCATTCAGACTCTGACCAAAGCATGATTTTATTCAATGGCAACACTCCACAAACTGCAGAAGGTTTTATAGGGTAGGACGGAACCGGGGTGGCGGGGAAGGATCACCATAAGTGCTGTACCCCATCAGTATAATTTATGTAACCAGAGAGCATCCTCTTTTCAGAAGCACTGATCTAAATGCATAACGAATAAAAAATGGTGTGGGCCGTGTTGAGCTCACATCGTCTTAGTTCAAGTAACTAACTTGCTAGGACCACTTACCCCAATGGCGAAAGCAACAACTTCATTGTTTATTGTTAACATTGTTATGTGTATGGTTTGGACCAGCCCAGTTCTAATGCTGGACAGGGTATTTTATGATAAAGTTCGACAGTTGGCACAACCTGGCCCAACCCATCCTTCTACTCTATGCACTGACGACCTACTCTCACTGGATATCTACGGACCACCGACACATCACACTTACACATGCAGGATAGTTACACAATAATTACCTGGAACGTAAGGGGACTCCGGTCCATATATAAAAGACATAGAAATAATGCGCAGCTAAAGAGGTGACACGTGCACATCGTTTTTTTGCAGGAGTCCGACCTCACTACGACTGAGGCAGCCAAATTGGTAGGAAATGGAAGGGCCAAGTTTTCTCTAGTTCTTATTCTGCCTTTGCCCGGGGTGCCTCCATCTGGCTTAGGAATGGGGTTCCTTTCAAAGTGTTGGAACAACGGACAGATACACTGAGGAGATACATTTTAGTCAGGGGAACCGTAGATGGCAGACACATAGTGTTGGGAAGCATATATGCCCCTAACTTTGAGCAGGATACATTTCAGTTGAACCTTAACCCCGTACTTGCGTCCTGGGCGGCATATCCATGGATTCTGGGTGGAGACTATAATGCAGTGCTAGATATTGGTAAGGATCAATCGCACCCACCGCTATAGGAAGCACTTTGCAAATGGGCGGAGGGCTTGTCCATAGGGGACGTGTGGAGGCTGAATTATCCTGACAGTAGATATTACTCCTTTTTCTCGCATCTGCACCAACTACACACTAGAATAGACAGGATTCTGCGTTCTACTATTATCTCCACCCAGATAATGGATGCCACGTATTTAGGGAAGACTTTCTAGGACCACAACCCCTTGGAGGTCAAGCTAGCCTGGGGCAGAGTTCCCACCCCGGTGCCTACCTGGAAGCTATGGCCACAGATGCTGGAGGATGCGGTCTTTCGTAACACTCTAGCTGAGGGAATCACAAACTACTTCACTGAAAATGCAGGCACTGCCTCCTCACCCCAGGTGGAGCGGGATGCATTTAAGATGGTGATTAGGGGAATAGCAATAGGCACCACAGCAGGAATAAGGAAAGGCATACTTAACCCCTTCAGTGCTGCGCGAATTCCGCTGCAGTGCTGAAGGTTCTAAAGAACCTATGGAATCATGACGGAACGGTTCCGTCATGAGCACAGTCCAACCGACGCTCATGACGGAACCGTTCCGTCATGAGCACCGAAGGGGTTAACAAAGTAAAGGAAGTGGAAGACCCGCTGAACGAATTAGAATAGGAAGCAGCAATAGACCCTACCAAAGCCATACAATTGCAGGATGCTCGCATTAAACATGCGGAGCAACTGGAAACTTTACGTCAAATTGATTACACGGCTTACACGCACACCAATCATGCTGATTCTGTCAAGTCGGGCCCACTCCTGGCACGCATTATTCGAGATGACCCCCCACAGACTCCAATACATGAAATAAATACGGTACACGGAACCACTGTTGACACACAACAAGTCGTCAACACCGCCTTTTGTGAATATTACCAAGCATTGTACCAGACACCACCACCAATGGCAGTTGGCTCCCTCCATACCTTTTTAAATGGTCTAACATTTACAAAGCTCACTCATGAGGTGCAGAAGGAACTTTCCGGGCCCCATCACAGGGGCGGAAATTAAAGAAGCCATGCATGACCTACCACCGAATAAGGCCCCTCATCTAGAAAGCCTCCCAATTGAATTCTTCACCACATACTCAGATGCCCTAATCCCGCAGCTAGAGCGACTGTACAACACTGCCATGGACACAGGTCTGCTGCCCCACACTACCATGCAGGCCTTAGTGGTCTCCCTTCCTAAACCAGGCCATTCACCGCTCGACATTTCGGGATATATACCTCTATCATTACTCACAACCGAATACAAAATACTGAGCAAGGTCCTCTCGCGCAGACTCTCCCCTACTTACACAAGCAAATACACCCGGACCAATGTGGGTTTGTGCCTGCATGAAGCACATCGCTTAATATTAGGAGGTCATGCCATGTTATGGGATCCGTCCCCCCCGGAAAAGCACTCAGCAGGATGTATCACTTTACACCTCAAACAGGCATTCAACACTCTTAGGTGGGATTATATGATCCCGGTGCTGGAAATATTTGGCCTACCCCCTGACTAACTAAAATGGATACAATTGCTAAACTCAGTCCCCACCGCGAGGGCCCGTACAGACAGACACATTTCACATGAGTACCCCATTGAAAGAGGCACCAGACAGGGCTTCCCATTGTCCTCTCTTCTGTTTGTGCTAGCCCTGGAGCCTCTAGCACTTAGGCTACGACTCCAGGCAGAACGGAAGAGAATCCGACTGGGCACCACCACCCATTTGATATCTGCCTATGCAGATGATTTAATAATATATATAGATGATTTGACATCTGATCTTGCGCCTGTCCCAGAGATCTTTACACACTTTGCATTAATTTCGGGACTTACTATTAACAAGACTAAATAACCGGCCTTTTTCTTCCACCCAGAGAGGAGCCCGACGGAGGTACAGTTTGGACAACATCTCTTAGCAGTGTCCCCAAATACCTATAAAAATACCTGGGTATCCAAATCTACAGACCTCATAGAAGGGAACTTAAACAAAACTATCCGGGCGCTCCGAGCATAGGTCACCTTCTGGACGTCCCTGTCGCTCTTAGTAATGGGCAGAGTGGCGATCATGAAAATGGTGGTCCTACCCCGCCTGTTATATTTCTTTGCAAATTTGCCAGTAGTGTTCCCAGCAGACACATTCACCTCTCTGAATAAGATTTTGACTGATCTGATTTGGGGCAATGGCTGTCGTAGACTGGGACTGACTAAATTACAGCTGGATACAGACAAGGTAGGGCTGGGAGTTCTGGATTTTCGCGCCTATTGCTATGCGAGCCAACTGCAATGGCTGTCATTCTGGCTGGCAGGGTGGAATTTGCATGAAATTGTTTATATTATCCGGGAACTAGAGCGAGGCGTATTACACACAATCTTGCTCCCCCGGGCCATAATACCCACTACTGCCCCGTCACTCCTATGCACTGCACTCACATACTGGAAACAATCTATACGGTATGTGCGCAGTTGCCCCCCCTACGCTGCCAACATGCCATTGCTAGGGATACCCACCCCCACCGGTATACTAACTAAACAGAGAATAATGACCTGGGTGGAAGGTAGGGTATGGTAATTTCACTAGATGTAATGGGGTCACAGACAAATTATACCTTACACACGCTGCAGTTCTTCACTATGAAGAAACACTGGGCCTGTACAGGGGAGCACCTGCCCAACACAAACTGGTTTCCATGATACATCTTATGGGCAATGGTCGGTATCTCACTAAATGGCTATATAGAAGCATTAGAGCGCATACTGGCACCACAGAGCTGCGCACTAAATGGTCTAGGGACTTGGATAAAGAATTGACTGATAAAGAGTGGGGCTCGATCTTAGAATATCCCAGGAAAAATTCCATGAAACGCAAAATTCAAATGTATCCAATATATGGTCATACAAAGGGCGTACCTAACAATGCTCACATTGCAGTCTATGTTCCCCAATGCCCCAGATGCAAGGCAGAAACAGCAGACCAGATCCACATGCTGTGGACCTGCCCAGTACTCGCTGGGTACTGGACAGAGGTGGTGGAGATTATTGTAGTGGCAGCGGGTATCCCCGTGCCGAGAACAGTCGGGAATTGCCTATTATGTATCACCAGACGCACTAAAACCCAGAAAGTACAACTACGCTTCGTAAACCTGGCTCTGCTCCTGTCTAAACGCGCCATCACTATGCAGTGAAAATCAACCAAGCCTCCAGCGCTAAGTGGCTGGCACGGGGAGGTGGTGAGATGGGATAGTGCAGAAAGTATGACAATCAGGCGTGAGGAAGCACGCGGGCTGCGTAAAAAAGTAATTTCCATGGAATGGGACATCACTCTGGAAGCCTTCAAGGCACTAGCGTCAGTGCCAGTCCCCGTAGCACAGGATCAATAGGGGTTTCCCCCTTAACCCAGCCAGTCAACTCACGTTCCCTTGCTCTTCCTTTATGACTACCCAGAGAAAATACTATGGACACGCATATGGACTGTCGAGCCCCAGCAGGAGATAGACTGCATGCACCTGCTATATCAGTGAGAAGGTTATTCTTAGAATAGGGGCACTGCCCCGGGACCGGGGGGAGGGCCAGGGAAAGTTCAGTTAAAGGGTTGGGAGGGGGGTAAGTTATATAGCTCATATCTCCTCTTCACCTATGCAGGCTCATGGGTACCGATGTATCATGATTAATTGGTTCACCAGTGGGAATAACTGTATGAAGAGACTAACATCAACAATACATGCGACTGTAACAGTTATTAGAAATGTTTTTTGACATGTTGTCTGAGAACCTCAATGATTCACTTATAATTGAAGGTATAAAGTAGACTGTAAAATATCACAAGTATAGTGTTTTTTTCTGTCTGATGCTATATTGGGGAAAATTCAATAACATGTTGAAAAAAAAACTAGTTTGTAAATCTGCACTTGCAGGGCACACCTTTGCACAGGGGACAATGTAAGAGTTTATGTAAATCACAAAGGCTTCTCAGTGTATATTTTGAAGTCAACAAAACCTGCATGGAGAAGGGCCTAGTTAAAGCATCAAGTATTCTGTATTGTCATGCATTGTTGAGCCGCCGCACATTCTCTATCGCCAGCACATGGGCAGTTTGTGAATTAAATAACGTGTGCTTGTAAAGCGCTTATCTATCTGGGGATTTCTTTGACTTACAGGAGATATTTATTGTTACTCAACTCAGTGGTGCTCATATTTGCACTGCCCTAGAATGAAATGTTGAGGAGGCCAGTGAGGATATTTGCCTATGAATGGGGTGCTAAGTAAGGACAGATCACTGCAGTATATAATTTAGTCTAAAACCTGAAAGCACAATGCAAAGAGTATTACTTACTTTCTCTTTCCTTTGAGTTAATATTTGTAATGGTATAAAGCAGTGCTTTCCAAACATTTTAGAACCACAAGACATCTTTTCGAAGGCAAACATTTGCAACCCACAAGCTTTAATAGGCTTGAGGTGGTGTATTTTATTATAATTTATGCATCATGTGGTAGCGGACTGTCATTTATCTAGACCAAAATTTCCTTTGAAGTGCCCACTAAATTACACATGGATACAGTTTTACTGATAAAACTATATCCCACACCAATGATAATGTGAGGTTGGGTTTCAGTTAACATTTATCATTTTTGCATCACCAACAAAAGGCCAATGATTTGGTTTATCCTATAAAAATATGTGTTTCCATCTCACTTCAGAATTACAAAAATGTGCTTCATTTTTGCTTTCCTAACTGCTAAATGTGTATAGTTCATTAACAGGTATTTACATTTTGCTGTGTATTACAAATAAATGACATACTACAACCTTTTTTCTAACTTCCTATACCCCAGCAAGATTTAAAAATAATTAATTTTCTTTTTCTTTCTCTTACGGGAAATTGAGGGGAGTTTGTAAACACCAATTCCCATGTAAATAAAATAAGCAGCAATTTGTCAGAAAACATAGCCAAATATTTGAACTCTGTTACATCAAATGTGACAAAATGAATACAGAATTAAAAGACATTTTTATTGCTTGTACTTTTACCACCAAACATCGTCTTGCGACCCAAAAGTGGGTTATGAATCACAGTTTGAGAATCACCTGTCTATATTGAAAATGGTACCACTGAAGAACCTGTGTACATATTTGAATATAACAGAGAATATTAATTATTATAAAGCATTAAAGGCTAAAACAATAAACCAATTTTTCCTGTTTCTTCTTAATTTTTTATTCTACAAATATTGCTTGGACGTCGACATGGACAATGACGAGGTAAAGAAAAAACATTGCTTGGACAGCTCATTTATTATCTCTACTACTCCAAGCATATCAGCACAAAAGAGTCATTTTGAATGAATGTCACATTAAAATCAACAACAATATTCTAGTTGTATTGTATTTGGAGATAGTGCACACAGTAGACAACATTTAATGCCATCTCAATGACAAAAAGAGGGTCTGATATTCTAGTGGTTTAGTAACACAAGACATCACTACATTTTAAATAATGTTAAGATAGCATTTTAAGATTAAAGCATTTACCTTGTTATGAGAGTCTGATTAATACACACAAATTCTCAATTAGTTTTAGTCAAGAACCAATGTGAGAAATGATCTCCAAATGTTGTTATTGGCATATTCCTGTTCTCAAAGTACATTTTCTTTTACTTTATTCTTTGTCATATGTGTGAACAATTTCCAGTTGACAAGGCACTAACCCTGGGCGGAGTTCGCAGAGTTGCCCTACGCGTAGCTCCGCGAAGTGGTAAAAAAACTCTGCAGCGCTACGTGGGTGGGAGAACATGGCTGCCGGCGGTTAGCGGGTCACGGAAGCTCCAAAGGTCGGAGCGGCATTGCGGTGTTTAGCGGTGCAAATTGAATGTGATGTAGCTGAAATCTGCGGAGGTAGCTGCTGGTTCGGATTGTGGTGAGATACTTGGGAGATAAGGTGCATAATTATAGCTTTTAGAATGTAAAATTGGAAGAACGGAGGCTCATTGTTTGGCGCAACAGTGTAACGTTGTGTAACCATCACTCACCTTCAAGCTGTGGTCGGGAACTGTGTTTGAAGAGATCGCGCTTCGCTGGGAGCTCAGAGCTGGAGGTTGGCTGCAGAGTCTCTCGCTGTTCTAAAATCTACTGGAAGTGTTTTTTTCCCGTTTCTTTCTTGGCAGATCTCACCGGAATCGTGGCAGAGGTGGCGGGGCTTGCTGGGCTTTCTGTGGCCACCCGGGACGTGTTGCCTCTTCTGCAGGGGCAGTTAGGGGAGCCTCTGGAAGAGCAGGTTGCTCTCTGGTCACGGGTAGCCTTGGAGCTACATCACGGGCAAAAGGCGACAGCAAGGCTCTATATTAACAGAGGCAGGGGGAGAGGAGGAACGTGTGGGAAGCCTGAATATCGTAGCTCCCATACCACAAGAAGGAGTGAGACACAAGGGTCTCCCGAGGAGAACTCTGACACCGATACTAACATCAATATACAGCTGCAATAAAAAGTATGTACTGTGCCGGTGGAGCAGGGAGGGGGAGGCCAGGCTAAGACGGGGCCAGCAGGGAAAAAGAGGGGATTAGTCACTAAACTACCATCGCGATATACTTTAAGGAGCACAGAACGTGATTCACTTTCTGGGTTAGCAGAGGGCTTAGACCCAGTTGATTACAGTGCAACAGCTTATAAACCGTCTCTGGCAGGCTCATCCCCGAATGGCATGATCCAGAATCAGATAAGTTTGGTAAAAATAAAATCTAAGCCTAAGAAAAAGGCCAAGGCATTAAAACAAGAGCAGAAAAATAAATCAACGAATCTGACACCTTTGTTAAAAGATTATTTCAAGGCAGTCCCCAGCACTCTGATTCTTAAACCAATAGAGAGTATGCTTAAAGGAAGCACTGACAGTAACCTGGGTGGGATGACTGAGTCACTTCAATTCCCTGATGCTGTACTAACCCCAAATAAGTTTCAACCATTAACGGACATCCCAGCAGAGAAGGGGACAGAGGGGCCCTGGATGCAAGATGAAACTAATGATACGTTAAATATCATCTGGAAGAAGATGGGTCAGCTTTAAGTAATTCCCAAGAAAGGGGAAAGGAAAAGAATCAGTATGAATCATCAAGAGAAAAAGTAAGGGATCCAAATGCTCAGAGTCGACCTTAGATCTCTTACAGGCTCTAACTAAAGAGACGAGGAATAGATTTCAGGTCTCAGAAAAAAAAACAAGCAAAAATTAAAACATTTAGTGGAAAGATGGAAGACAAGCTGGATTCACTAACAACTAGGGCCACAGCACTAGAGACGTCGGTGGCCGAGTTAGCAGCAAAAGTAGACGAAAATGTAAAGGACTTAATTAAAATAAAAGGTCAAGAAACTAGCCTTCGGGATAAGATGGAGTCCATTGAGAATGTTCAACGAAGAAACAACCTTCGATTACTTAAAGTCCCTGAGGGAGTCGAGGGGGACAACATAAAAGAATTTGTTGTAAAACTAATTAAGCAAACAACCAATATTGAATGTTCAGAACAAGTCCTCTCTGCCGACATTCAAAGAGTGCATAGAGATCCTTTCAGATTGAGCCCGAATAAGAGCAGACCCAGGAAAATGTTGATTCACTTTTTGACGTATAGCCTAAAGGATGACATATTAAATAAGGCTTTAAAAGTGAATACATTAAGTGCAGAAGGGTTCACTTTTCAAATCAGGTCTGATGTCTCCTCCATTACTGCATCCAAACATTGGGAGCTGGGAAAACTATTAGAACCATTCAGACAGTTGGGTGCTACGGCACAACTCAAATTTCCAGCCACACAAAAAATAATGTTTAAAAATAAAATGCATACATTCAGACGGGTAGAGGAGGCAAAAACTTTTTTGCACCAAATTCAGGGAGGAACAATCAATAATGAACAGTGAATGAATGAAGTAATGTCTCTCTTCAAAATATAATAACTTTAGTAGGTGGCTAGAGTCCCATCCCCCCCACAAAAAAAGAAAAATTACTAAACTTAACTCAGTAGTTTTTGGAGTAATAAAAAAGGAATAACCGCCCCAACCAAAGAGAGGGTAGCCTCAAAGGCCAGGGTAGGGCCATGAGTGAAATAGTGGGGGTTCTCCAGGGGAGCACAAGGTTGGGAGGTGGGTGGAACAGGGGGGGGTCACTGGGTGGGGAGCATAGGGAAAAAATAGCCCAATTCGCCACATAAAATCGCAAAAATGTTTCCCCTTCAATTTTTATGAGATATGGCACAGACATCAGCTGATTCTGCGAAACTTTTGAAGGTGTTGACATGGAACCTAAATGGGTTGAGGGTAAAACGGAGGATGGAAAGGATATTTCAGTATTTACAAGATGTCCCAGAACAAATTTCAATTCTTCCAGAAAGGCACTTACTAGAGACAGAGTTTATGTAACAGTAAAAGTTGGATTAAGGAGGTTATTTGCACCACACAGCAAACAACAACGAAGGGTGTTGCAATAATCATAAAGAGACATCCTGCCGTATTAGTAGAGGGGGTTAAAGTGGAAAAGATGGAGAGATGGGCCAAGCAAACGTAAGGTTTTACTCGCAAAAATTTACGATAGCAGGCTATTATGGTCCCAATCTAGACGATCCGGCCCCATTAAAAAATCCATGTGCTGAACTATTGCCATTTCAGGACCCCTTAATACTCGCATGAGACTTTAACCTAGTTTTGGATCTTGTGTTGGACAGGTCTCTTAAAAATAAAACTCCACAGAATTGTAAAATGAGATCTCTATTGAAAAATACAATGAAGCAACTAGGTTGGACAGATATATGGAGAGAAAGAGGAGGAAGAAGAGGCTATACGTTCCATAACAAGAAACATGGCCACAGGTCCAGGTTAGATTTTTTTTTTAATTAGTGGGACGTTGAGGTCATGGGTAATAGAAACTAATCATTCTGGGTGACCATGGGGCTGTAACGCTAACGTCGAAGCTTCCCAATAGTCCAACAAATATATGATGGACATTAGAACAAGCCATCTTGACAGAGGAAGAGACAATAGAAATATTAGCCACAGAAACTGAGGCCTGTTTTATAACTAATCTGGACAGCGCTTCCATAGAAATAGTTTGGGACTCTAATAAAGCTTTCATAGGGGGATGTATAACTTCCATTCAAATAGCCAGACAGAAGAAGTGCAAAAAAGAGATGAAAGAAATCGAGGACAAAATTCAAGAGTTACAACATCACCCCATGGTGCAAAAAGATGATACAGAAGAAAATATTACTGACAGATTACTTTCTCTTGGAATGGATTTGGCAGCGATATTAGATGCAAGGTTGAAAAAGAAGTGGGAGATGAGCATGATGGCGCATTTTGAATATGGGGAAGGTTGTGGCAATATTCTTACCTGGAAAACTAAACAAGAACTAGCAAGAAGTAACATAAAGGAAGTAGCATGTAACTGTACGGGAAAAATGTGACTGACTCCTGTAGACATTGAAGAAGCTTTTCGTAAACATTTTGAAGCAGTCTACACGGAAGAATTTATCCCACAGGAAAGCACAATAAAAAAATCAGTGATGAGACCTCCAGTAACTGCAATAAACCTATATCTCAGTATGATATTAAGAAAGCAATAGAATGTGGCAAGAAAGGCAAAGCACCAGGACCAGACGGTCTACTAGCTGAGCTATATACATCTTTAGTTGAAGTTTTGATCCCAGTGATGGTTAAACTGTTCTCCCATATTTTAGAAAAAGGTGGGACTATGCCTCCCTCTTGGGGTGAGGCTACGATGGCCTTGATATTAAAACATTCTAAGCCTTCAAATCAGTGTGATTCGTACAGACCGATCTCTCTGCATAACCTTAATTGTAAACTCTTTGTTAAAGTCTTAGCAGAGAGGTTGAATGGTATTATGAGCGGTTAGTTAGATCAGGACCAAAAGGGCTTTGTGAGAGGGAGAGGGATTCAAGATTTAATTTATAATCTGATTGGCACTATTGATCTTGCAACTCTATATAATATGTTTGATCAGGTTAATTGGGAATTTTTAAATAAGGTACTAGAGAAATGCAATGTGGGAAAAAAAAATTCAAGGGTTATCTCAGCAATCTATAAAGCTCCAACAGTCAGAATATTAATAAATGGTAACCTCTCCTCTCCTATATACAACTGCAAAGAGGCACAATGCACGGATGCCCCCTGTTGCCAATGCTTTTAATTTATATATAGAGTCTTTTGCAGAAAATATCAGGACACATGAGGATATACTTCCTTTTAGATTTGGCTGTTGGGAGAAAAAAGTTTCATTGTAGGCCGATGGCATCATGGTATATACGTCAAATCTTGAGAAAACTATCCCAATTGTGTATAGCCTAGCTCAACAATTTGGTAATATCTCAGGATATGAGATTAATCAGTCAAAAACTTAGTGCATGGCCTGGAATGCCACCGTTTGCTCCCTTCAACTAAAAAGAGAAATTAGATATTTGGGAATAAAAAAATTACTAAGGATATCAATGACATGCCTAACATAAATTTGCGTAAAATCGACAAGGACATTTCTGATTCCCTAAAAAGCTGGGCTTATTTATCCTTAACACTAATATACCATTAGCTTTTAACCTTATCGCTGCGGCGGCTTTTCCCGCTGTGTGCGGCAAATTTTAAATTACCGCGTTACATGACGAGCTCAGCTCGTCATCCGCGTACGGCAGGTTACGCTGATGACGAGCTGAGCTCGTCATCAGCATGGAAGGGGTTAAAGAAGAAAGCTTGAGGAAAATTCAGTCAAAAATAAATTCATTTATACGGGCTTCCAAGGGTACTAGATTTTCTTGGAAGAAACTTCGAAGAAGAAAGAACAAGGGAGGCCTATGTGCGCCTAATATATCCATTTATGCATGGGTCTTCCAAATGAAACAGGAAAAATGCTCATGAATGAACCCAACTTCTCAGATATAGAGAAAATGTTTAGGGAAATGCTGCAATGCCCAAAAGGAGCCAAATATGGTCATGTATTCAATTTTGAAGATCCACACTTCTTCAAGAAAGTCCGATTGAAAGTTTTAAAAAACCAAGCAATCACCTGGAGTAAAAAAAGTTGTACAAAATCAGCTATTATAGGTCTATGGCACCCATATGGGACACATCTGGTTCACCTGAGTGGACTAAAGCTTCATTAGTAATACCTTTAAAATCTGCTGGTGTAAATGGTTGGCCCAACTTATTCCAAAGGGATGTTTGATATCTGGGAAAGACCTGAAGTTTATGACGGACAGTGAGTTATCTAAATTTAAGTATTTACAAACAAAAGTTGGTCTCAAAGGGATGGTATACCGATTGGCTTTACACATGATTAAGAGACAGCATTGTGAAGCAGACAACAAAACAAGAAAGAAGTAGCAAATCTTTCCTGGCTCTTGGTTGATATGGCAGACAAGGACTTTACACTCTCCGCACGGCTGTGGTGCGAGTACTTGCCGGACATCAAGACAAAAACATTATGGCAAGTATATTTTGACTTGCTACATGTCACAGTTCAAGCTGCCAATTTAAAGAGAAATCATCTCTTCTCTCTTCACAGAGTTTATTGGTCTCCTTTAAAATTATCTAAATTTGCAAAGTGTACTATTCCATGTGGTCCAAAGTGCTGGAAGGAAAAAGCTAACGACGAGCATAGGTTTGTAAGCTGCCCCATAATACAGAAATTTTGGGAACTCGTATTAAAAGGTATGGAAGGAATATTTGGGTTCGATATACAGGTGAGTATTTCTCTATTCTTTTTTGATCTCTTCACTAATTATGAACTGTGACCTTTAGATTCCAATAGGTTGTGTTTTTATCGTATTCTACTAGCTCATTGAGAAATCTGTAAATGTTGGATTAAATGTACCTCCGGCCTTTTTAGATTGGGTAAATGCGATTAAATATGTAATGAAATTGGATATTGCACAAGAAGAGAGAATAGCAAGAAGAGAGCCTTTTGGGCACCATGTATAGGTTGGCTGGACAATCTCTAAACTAAATTGGGGGTATATGAGTCCAATGATTATGCCTCTACATGCAATTACTTCACCACTCTGGTCAGTTCCTGGGCCTCACAGATAGAAGAGCAGAACAAACCAATTTTGAGAGGTTCTGTGTAAAGTGCAAACCATTAAGATCAGAGTTCTCTTGCTAGTGCCAACAACAAGGGGGGGGGGGCAGCAGAGGAAATAAAAATAGCATTGGAAAGATCTAATGGTATATGAGGACAAAAAAAAAAAAAAAAAAAATATTGTGAGGACGTGGACATGGACGACGACAAGGTAAAGAAAAAACATTGCTTGGACCGATCATTTATTAACTTTACTACTCAAAGCATATCAGCCAAATAGTGTTTTTTCCAGGTGGTTTTGAATGAATGTCACATTAAAATCAACAGCGACATTCTAGTTCTATAACTATTTGGAGATAGTGCACACAGTAGACCACATTTAATGCCATCTCATAATGACAGAAAGAGGGTCTAATGTTCTAGTGATATAGTAACACAAGACAACGTCATCACTACATTTTAAAGAATCTTAGATAGCATTTTAAGATGATAACATTTACCTTGTTATGAAAGTCTGAAGAATCAACACAAATTCTCAATTAGTTTTAGTCAAGAACCCATGTGAGAAAAGATCTCCAAATGTTGTTAGTGATATATTCCAGTACTCAAAGTACATTATCTTTTACTTTATTCTGTGTCATATGTATGAACAATTTCCAGTTGACAAAGCACCAATTCCTGTGTGGTGTCATTAAGAACGTTTATCTTCCAAGAAAAGCACACTGAAGAAAGTCATATTCATTGCAGTGAGCTATAACTTTAATGTGGGACTGGAGCATTATGTCTCCAGAAGGCAGTCACTGCCATCAACCTCAAGCTGTTGCTGATATCCTACTTGACTGAAGTGTAGTTTTAAGGTATAACTACCTCAAATCTAAAACTGCTTCTTGCAGCACACAATGAGACCTGCTGAAGCTCACTGTACTGTTAATACAATATTGTACAGATTTTGATATTTTTCTAAGGACAATATTTGAGACTTGGACTTCTCTGAAGTATGAAGCACTCAGATAGGCATAATGTGCTGCATGAATTAGGATAATTAATTAAAAGTCCTATTTTAACACATCTTATTTGAATGAATATCTTGATTAATGAACACTGCAAAATTATGTTTCTCTTAACTCAGTGTCATTGTCAAACAACTACAGATTGTAAATCTGTACTTGCAGGGCATACCTTTGCACAGGGGTTTACGTAAGATTTTAGGTAATTCAGAAAGATTTCTCAGTGTATATATTGAAGTCAACACAAGCTGCACGGAGAAGGGCATATTTAAAGCATCAAGCATTCTATACTTTCATGTATTGTTGAGCTGCCACACATTCTCTCTCCAGCATATGGTAGTTTGGGTGATCAATAACATGTGTGTTTGTAAAGCGCACAGCTACCTGTGGTGTTTTTTGGACTTATAGGAGATATTTTTTATTACTCAACTCAGTGGCACTCATTTTTGTGCTGCCTGTGGATGAAAGGTTGAGGGTACCAGTGAGCATAGTTGCCTATGAATGGGGTGCTAAGTAAGGACAGATCACTGCAGTAGATAGGTTAGTCTAAGAACAATGCTAAGAGGATCACCTACTTTGTCTGTCCTTTAAGTTAGTAATTTTAATGTTAGATAGCAGTGCTTTCCAAACTTTTTGGAACCACAACCCAATTTTTAGAAGGCAAATATTGACAACCCACCTAGCTTTAATGGACATGAGATGCTGTTTATCAATATAATAGAACCTTTGTGTGCTTGCATACTGTCATTTACAGAAAGCACATTTTCCTTTGAAGTGGCCACTAATTTACACATGCATACAGCTTTATTGATAAAACTATATCGCACAAAATTAATAATCTCTGGGTGGGTTTCAATGAGTATTTATCATTCATACATCACAAAGTAAAGGCTCTTGAATTGTTTTTATCCTATTAAAATATTTGTTTCTGTCACCCTTCAGGATGACAAAAAATGTGCTTTATTTTTGCTTTCCTAACTGCTGAATGTGTACAGTTAATTTATAGGTATTTACATTTTGTTGTGTACAAATAAATTACATACAACAGCCTTTTCTTTCAAACTCCCTTCTATGCCAGCAAAACTGTCAAATAATGAATTTTACTTTTCTCTCTCTGGCAGGAAATTGAGAGGTGCCTGTAAACACCAATCCCCATGTTAACAAATAAACAGCAATTTGTCAGAAGACATAGCCAAATATTTGACCTCTGCCTGTGATGCACAGCAAATGTGACAAAATGAATACAGAATTTAAAGGCATTTTTAATGCTTGTACTTTTATGACCCACTAAACACAAGGTGGCGACTCACCAGTGGGTCACACACCACAGTTTGTGAAACACCCTTCTCTAGGGAAAATGGTGCTACTGAAGTACCTGAGTACATATAGAGTGTAACAAAGGAAATTAAATGATCATAATCTATTATAGGCCAAAACAATAAATCTGTGTTTTCTGTTTCTCCTTTACTTTTTATTTCAGACTACGGACGAGACCATGGACATTGACGAGGTAAAGCAAAACCTTTGCTTGGATGGCTCATTTATTAACTGTACTACTAAAAGCTCTTCTACTTCAGCGCTGAGACACCTAATGGTATTTGTGCGCTTAATAAATTGCATAAATAAATCAATAAAAGCACATCAGCAAATGAGTGCTTTTTCCAGGTGGGTTTACATGAATGTCACACTAAAATCAACAGCAACTTTATAGTTTTATAATTATTTGGACATAGTGCACACAATACATTATTCTTATTCTTATTATTTTATTTATTGTTTCGGCTGACAGCCCTACAATATATTAAAAAAGAAAAACATGCCATATAGGGACAAGTAAAAAAAAACGTGCGCGCATCGAACTATCAATAAATTAAATAAAATGTAAATACAAAAGACAGAAAAGTGACTTTTCACTGAGGGCACACGTCCTGAGAAGAAGAGAATTGTTGAATTCTTCAACCATAGTAAATTGCAAGTGCAATGGGAAAGGGTACATATTACCGTCAGAGGCTACCTCCTAAATATAAACATATACATCACTGTTGGTTAAAAACTTTAAAAGTTAAGAATTGACTTTTCTTCCAGTTGTGAGCAGTTTTTTCCCCCACCTAAGAAGTAAAAGTGCAGTGCAAAGAAATAGTGCACAATTATTCGACTTATACATAAAACTATGGTATGTTCCCTGAGTTCCTCTGGCATAATAAGGTACAATTGCCTTTGGGAAGGTAAATATTACAGTTGAAGGTCACCTCCTAAAAATACCACTATTAGTTATGGAAACATAGGGAGTTAAGGATTGCCTCTTTCCAGTTGTAAACAGTTTGTCCATCCACCTAGGAAGTAAGAGTGTGGTACTTTAAAGTAGTACAAAGTTATTCTACTGATAGATAAAATTATAATTAGGGCTCCCGGTGTTATGGTATTTATTTTTTTAGCATTTCCATCTGTATTTATTCACATTTATTTTTTGACCACTTTATCTGTATTTATCCATATTTATTTTGTTTTTTGCGGATAAATGAAGTTGTAAAACTGTACATTTCCATATTTATTTAACCAATAGATGCACACTCATACTTTGATGTCTGTCTGTTTTAGCTATTTAAGCTGCCAAATATTATATAACAAAACATCCACTGGTAAATATTAGCGTTATACCACAAATGTATGTTGACACATTGCATTATTTAATGAAATTGCATCCTGCTTTTTTACATTTCCCATGCTGCCCATCTGCTCAGCTGTTGCCTGATACTTCAAGAAAAACAGCACAGTCACTTTAAAGAAGCCCCTTTTCCGTATTTATCCACTTTAAAAAATGAATACAGACAGAAAACGCATTGTTTTCTGTCTGTATTTATCTGTAAAAATCCCCCAAAAATGGAAAACCGGGAGCCTTAATTATAATGTGTTCTATGGTAGAAACAACCAAGTTTATAAAGCTTACCTACTTGAACATAATCCTAGAGTAAAGGGCAACTCTTTCAAGCATGGCCGCGTAACCCATAAATATGACTCTAAAGTGGTAACCACATTAACATCATCTGATTTGATACATGCAGCCTTTGCTGGTTTCACACATCTGACCCCATAGTGTTTAAAAAGGGGAAGAAGTCATCTCCCGCGGGCGGCTACATATTTTTTGCAAAGCAGCATAAAATGGATTAAATTATCCAGACCACCAACACTCATAGCAATCGAATCAGCCATCAAACATATGTATACCTATCAGGAAATCCCTAGTTGGGAGGATACCTAGCCGGAATGTTAAATACAGTGTTCGCTTTAATTCAGGCTATACCATGTCCAGGTATTCTGGTCATGAAAGACCACAGGTCTTATTGAAGTAAATACTCATCAAGGATCCCGGCTTTAGCTCCCAGAATTTTTTTATCTGCACATAATCATGGTACCGTTCTTTAATCGTAGCTGCAGTATCCTGTCTAACACTTTCAGAAGCATCCCACAGAGATATCAACTGTAATTCCTTCAACCTTTTTTGTGCATGTGACGACCATGTATATCCTCGACGGGGCAACTGGCTATGACTTCCTCAAGAGTTTTTAAAAAGACTGTGATCTTAGGGTTTCTAACCAATCTCACCCAGTAGAGAATTGGCCTGAGAGCAATAGTTACTGATATCGGGATAAAATTAAGCTCTGCGTACAGTTCCACTAGCAGGGTACCTAGGCAAAACTCCAGAAATTACGGAGGAAATTGCTCTCAGCAATTTGGAATGGGCAGACATTCCAGAATCCCCATAATTCTGCACCATACAGTGCCGTTTCCACTGCCCTTTGCTTATATATTTGTAAAATAGCACTTATATTTCTGGCACCAGCCTGGTATCTAAACTTTAAAACTGCTCCAGCCAATTGGCTCAGCAATAGTGTGGCCTTCTGTATTTCTCTGTCCAATCGCAAATTCTCTGTAAATCGAATATTCAAATAGTCAAACTGCTTGACAATATCCAATGGGATACCTTCGACCAAAGGCTGTCGCTTGAAACAAGAGTAGGGCTTCAATACCATACACTTTGTTTTACTAACATTTATGGTTAAGGACTTCTTGTCACAATCTCCACAAAACATGTTAGTAGCCTATGGGTGGAGTTTTTTGTTCATGCCATCAATACTGCATCATGCGCGTATAGTAGTATTGCCACCCTCTTCCCAGCTACAGTTGGAATATCTTTGGCGTCTACCATCAATTGGTCAGCTACATCATTTAAAAAGAGACTAAATAGCATGGGAGCCAATATGCACCCCTGCAGGATATCTTTTTTGACCTGGAAGGGTGCAGTGCACTCCCCTCCGGCCCGTACCTTACTTTGGCTGTGTTATCAATATGCAGAACCTGTATGGCCTTTATTAGTGAGCAGTCAGCTCCCAATTCCTTCAATGAGCTCCACAGCTTCTCTCTATCTACTAAATCAAAAGCTGCTTTTAAGTCCACAAATATTAGGTACAGCTATGTTATCCTCCCCATCGTAAACTTATAAGAGATCATTTACAACCAGAGAGCCTGATCAATGGTCCCAATGCCAGGCCTAAACCCAGCTTGCACTTCAGTCAAGATGTTATACGCATCGACCCACCCCTGAAGTCGGTTGAGCAGAATTTACTCCAGAATTGTTCCTTCACCATCTAGAAGGGAGATCAAATGGTAGTTGGATGAACTGGAACAATCACCTTTCTTATGGATCAGCACAATAACAGCCGAAGGCCATGAAGTGGGAACAGCGTTTCCAGCAAGTGCTGATTAAACACTTTAGTAAGGATGCTACCCCATAAGTCCGGCTTTTCGCAATATATATTGGTGGGCACCATATCAGGGCCTAGGGCTTTGTATTTCTTTACATCAGTCAGGACTCTCACCACCTCTGGTACTAAAATATCAATCATGCACAAAAAACAAATCCCTGTTCAAGTAGTGGCAGGCTAAGATCGCTGTAAGAGAGCTGAACAGGGGTATTGGGCTAGTCTGATACTTAGTAAATTATCCAATGGACACATCAGACACAAATACAGGACTAAATCTGAGCAAATTCACACAACATATAAAAGTAAAAAACGCTGGTACTAAAATTAGTTATAAAAATGTACACAATTTATTTGAAACCTCCCAACTGGGTTACAGTCTAAAAAATGCAACAACATATACAGTATAAAATACCATTAAAAAATGGCAACCTTATTAAAATTATACACAGTCAAAGTGTTGTAAACAAGTCGACGCGGCGTTTCGGTGTTATTGAGTCTTGACACCTTCTTCAGGACACAAACATTTGACTTCTTATCTACGAACAAATAACAAGATTTTAACATCATGGTCTATTGCATATATTTGCGTTTTCTACATGCCGTGCTCTTGTTTCATTTACTGTCTGGTGTTCTCATATTTATTCTAATCCCCCTTGTCAGCCTCTAGTCAGTTGCAGTCAAGTAGATTAAGTCTTACAAGACACCAAGTTAATTCAGCAATTGCCCTTTCTGGGTTAATTACAAGAAAGCCATATGTACCTTTATCTTATATTGGAGAAGCTTTTCAATTGCTATCTCTCATGATGATTGCTTATCACCAGGGTATCTTCATAGTGTTTCATACACAAGCGAAAAGTCTAGATAGGATAAAAAGATGGACAATGCCATTCCTTAGTATTATTGCTAATATTCCACTTGCCATAAGCTCGTTGGGCAGTGGTAGATTTATTTACCTTGTGTTGCGGACTGAGGATTATCAGTGTGCACGGAGGAACCACCGTTGCTGATAGAGGGTGCTCCTTTTTATGACGGATTAGTTCATTTGTGGGGAGTCTTTTTCTCTATATTCTTGTCCTGAGTATGAAAGTAATAAGTTTTAGGGGACTACTATTTTTAGCGTTTAACACAACTGTACCTCAAGGTTCCCCATTCCATTACTTACCCATTAGATGTGGGTAGAGATTCAGGTTATGGCTATGGGAGTTATCCCCACTTGTTCCCGTCCTTTCTCATATATAACCAGGAAATACGGAATCTACAAACATAAGTATTAAAAGATTATAATTCTCAATATGTCTCATACCGCAGGTTGCTATTTCTACTACATATTGCATAGATTCTGATTCCATTGTCTGCATCTGTCTTGAATATACGAGTAGTTTAAAGCATTCAAACAAAGTTGTGGGCAACAGTAAGTTAAAATATTGCCTGATGCCGATTTTGTATATTCTGAATTGCATATGGAGCGGACTATAGTGGGAATCTAGTTGCACCGCCCCCCCATACTTACAAATTCTATAACTGGGTCATGGAGCTGTTATAATTCTCTATCTCGTATGTTTATGAAGCAAAAAGACTATAGCCTAATATTATTCTAAATGATAATCTCCCAAGGGCTCGTCTCCGCACATACCTTGTTCGTTCAAGTCGGCCTCCCTGTTCCTCCGTGTCATCCCACTTCGCGCAAATCGAAGAGAAATGACCAGTGCATTCGGGGCCTTTATATTCGGTTTCAGCCCGATCTGACCCGGAAGTGATTGTGTTGGTCACTGCCCGAAACTCCAAAGACACGCTTATTTTATGTATCTTTATTTTTCCCTTTCCCTGATATAATCGCAAATACTAGTTTTGGTCTTTAAATATAATTTATCTGCTTTGTGTCGAGTCTGTGAAACACAACCCGGGGCTGTAGTTCCGGAAGTGTTTCAGCTTTGATCGATCCTAGCGACTGTGACGATATTTCTCTAAAGATGCTCAGATTGTCAAATGGTCTAACTATTTTCTATAAAAAATATATATATGGGGTAATTATCCACCGACTTAAATTTGTATTCATTACTCATTATAAATTTGACGGTTCACTATATAGTGAACGACCAAGCATGGCGGCCATCTTGGTATGGGAATGAAAAGTACGTTGTGGGACAAAATTATAGCCATATTACTTGGGAACTTACTTAATCGATAATGGCAGTAATGAAATATTTTACAACCAGGGGAAACAGAAAAATCGCGTTATTAAGCAAAGCACTGACTCACTAATTCAAACATTATCTAGTCATTGGTGTCGTTGGTGACTGTTCTTCCCCATATCATTAAAACAACAGAATGTGAATACCAAACTACCATTAGTGAAACAAACAGTCCATCATCATTATTATTTTTAAATAGAGCATATGTGCAGATAGTTGTAAAAATACATAACTTTTGTACAATCATTGCGGTGTGGATAATTAAACATTATTTGATCATTATGGGACTACCATATCGTCTTATTTCAGCTGAAAATGGGTCAAGATTCATTCACAACACACAAAGAATGACTTAATTTTTCTTTTCCTCACAGTTTGCTGTTGTCCAATCTGTATCTGTTTCCTATTATGACATATAGCGTCCTGTTCTGTCATATGATAGCGTGTCCCTACTTACACAACCCCATGTATAGTTTAGCAGATGTCAGGTTGTTAAGATGGAACCTATCATGCAGATTTACAGTGCTCGTTGTGGGTCATTACCCGGCTACTCCTTTACTTATAGAATTAGTCTTTCCCACTCCTCTCTGTTATTGAGTCCTGTTCTAAAAGTGTTGAAAAGAGACATGTAGAACTGTTCTCTTTTCTTTCTTTTAATGTTCTCATTCCCTCCTCTGAAATTATGGGATATGGCTTCTACACCACCCCATTTTAAATCTTCTATTTTGTGATTGTGTTTAATCCAATGTTCTACCAGGGGGGCAGTCAGTTTTTTGGTTCTGATTGCAGATTTATGTTCTGTTATCCTCACCTTTACTTCTCTTGCTGTCTCTCCTATGTGTGCCTTATTACACGGACATTTTATCATATATATCAGATTTTTGGTTTTACAATTGATAAAACTTTTGATTTTGTGATCGATTCCGTTATAGGTGATCACATTGCCCTTCATAAGTGATGAACAGTTTGTGCACATATTGCAGCCAAAGTTCCCAGTGGGCAATGGGTTCCTATCAATAGTTCCTTGGCTGTCCTTGCTATTTTCTTTAAAGGTATGTACTAAGCAGTTTCTTATGGTCTTGTTCCTTCGGAAGCTGAACATGGGTTTAGGGATATTTACTTCCTGCCTATCGTTGAGCAATGGCCAATTTCGGTTAATGATATTTTTAATCTTATTACTTGCTGTACTATAGTTTGTGACAAAAATTAATTTGTCCTGGCATGCTTATATGTGGCGGCCTTTGAGGACCAACACATTTTTAACGAGATGGCACCATTTAGCGAGAATGTGACATGTTGGTCGAGGTATATCGATGACATTTTTTTTATTTGGACGGGCAACCTTGAAACTCTCACGGAGTTCATTGCTTGGCTAAACTTAGGCGATAATAATCTTCGCTTTACCTCCAATTACAACAAAGAAAGCATTGAATTCCTGGATATTAAAATCCGTGTAGAGAATGCAATTTTAGGTGTTGATCTTTACACCAAACCTACTGACAGAAACACATTACTTCATTACAAAAGCAACCACCCAAGATGCCAAAAAGACAATATACCATTCCGCCAATTTTTAAGAATTAGGCGTAACTGTACAAACATAAAGTTTTTTTGTCACAAACTATAGTACAGCAAGTAATAAGATTAAAAATATCATTAACCGAAATTGGCCATTGCTCAACGATAGGCAGGAAGTAAATATCCCTAAACCCATGTTCAGCTTCCGAAGGAACAAGACCATAAGAAACTGCTTAGTACATACCTTTAAAGAAAATAGCAAGGACAGCCAAGGAACTATTGATAGGAACCCATTGCCCACTGGGAACTTTGGCTGCAATATGTGCACAAACTGTTCATCACTTATGAAGGGCAATGTGATCACCTATAACAGAATCGATCACAAAATCAAAAGTTTTATCAATTGTAAAACCAAAAATCTGATATATATGATAAAATGTCCGTGTAATAAGGCATACATAGGAGAGACAGCAAGAGAAGTAAAGGTGAGGATAACAGAACATAAATCTGCAATCAGAACCAAAAAACTGACTGCCCCCCTGGTAGAACATTGGATTAAACACAATCACAAAATAGAAGATTTAAAATGGGGTGGTGTAGAAGCCATATCCCATAATTTCAGAGGAGGGAATGAGAACATTAAAAGAAAGAAAAGAGAACAGTTCTACATGTCTCTTTTCAACACTTTTAGAACAGGACTCAATAACAGAGAGGAGTGGGAAAGACTAATTCTATAAGTAAAGGAGTAGCCGGGTAATGACCCACAACGAGCACTGTAAATCTGCATGATAGGTTCCATCTTAACAACCTGACATCTGCTAAACTATACATGGGGTTGTGTAAGTAGGGACACGCTATCATATGACAGAACAGGACGCTATATGTCATAATAGGAAACAGATACAGATTGGACAACAGCAAACTGTGAGGAAAAGAAAAATTAAGTCATTCTTTGTGTGTTGTGAATGAATCTTGACCCATTTTCAGCTGAAATAAGACGATATGGTAGTCCCATAATGATCAAATAATGTTTAATTATCCACACCGCAATGATTGTACAAAAGTTATGTATTTTTACAACTATCTGCACATATGCTCTATTTAAAAATAATAATGATGATGGACTGTTTGTTTCACTAATGGTAGTTTGGTATTCACATTCTGTTGTTTTAATGATATGGGGAAGAACAGTCACCAACGACACCAATGACTAGATAATGTTTGAATTAGTGAGTCAGTGCTTTGCTTAATAACGCGATTTTTCTGTTTCCCCTGGTTTAAAATATTTCATTACTGCCATTATCGATTAAGTAAGTTCCCAAGTAATATGGCTATAATTTTGTCCCACAACGTACTTTTCATTCCCATACCAAGATGGCCGCCATGCTTGGTCGTTCACTATATAGTGAACCGTCAAATTTATAATGAGTAATGAATACAAATTTAAGTCGGTGGATAATTACCCCATATATATATTTTTTATAGAAAATAGTTAGACCATTTGACAATCTGAGCATCTTTAGAGAAATATCGTCACAGTCGCTAGGATCGATCAAAGCTGAAACACTTCCGGAACTACAGCCCCGGGTTGTGTTTCACAGACTCGACACAAAGCAGATAAATTATATTTAAAGACCAAAACTAGTATTTGCGATTATATCAGGCAAAGGGAAAAATAAAGATACATAAAATAAGCGTGTCTTTGGAGTTTCGGGCAGTGACCAACACAATCACTTCCGGGTCAGATCGGGCTGAAACCGAATATAAAGGCCCCGAATGCACTGGTCATTTCTCTTCGATTTGCGCGAAGTGGGATGACACGGAGGAACAGGGAGGCCGACTTGAACGAACAAGGTATGTGCGGAGACGAGCCCTTGGGAGATTATCATTTAGAATAATATTAGGCTATAGTCTTTTTGCTTAATAAACATACGAGATAGAGAATTATAACAGCTCCATGACCCAGTTATAGAATTTGTAAGTATGGGGGGGCGGTGCAACTAGATTCCCACTATAGTCCGCTCCATATGCAATTCAGAATATACAAAATCGGCATCAGGCAATATTTTAACTTACTGTTGCCCACAACTTTGTTTGAATGCTTTAAACTACTCGTATATTCAAGACAGATGCAGACAATGGAATCAGAATCTATGCAATATGTAGTAGAAATAGCAACCTGCGGTATGAGACATATTGAGAATTATAATCTTTTAATACTTATGTTTGTAGATTCCGTATTTCCTGGTTATATATGAGAAAGGACCGGAACAAGTGGGGATAACTCCCATAGCCATAACCTGAATCTCTACCCACATCTAATGGGTGAGTAATGGAATGGGGAACCTTGAGGTACAGTTGTGTTAAACGCTAAAAATAGTAGTCCCCTAAAACCTATTATTTTCATACTCAGGACAAGAATATAGAGAAAAAGACTCCCCACAAATGAACTAATCCGTCATAAAAAGGAGCACCCTCTATCAGCAACGGTGGTTCCTCCGTGCACACTGATAATCCTCAGTCCGCAACACAAGGTAAATAAATCTACCACTGCCCAACGAGCTTATGGCAAGTGGAATATTAGCAATAATACTAAGGAATGGCATTGTCCATCTTTTTATCCTATCTAGACTTTTCGCTTGTGTATGAAACACTATGAAGATACCCTGGTGATAAGCAATCATCATGAGAGATAGCAATTGAAAAGCTTCTCCAATATAAGATAAAGGTACATATGGCTTTCTTGTAATTAACCCAGAAAGGGCAATTGCTGAATTAACTTGGTGTCTTGTAAGACTTAATCTACTTGACTGCAACTGACTAGAGGCTGACAAGGGGGATTAGAATAAATATGAGAACACCAGACAGTAAATGAAACAAGAGCAGGGCATGTAGAAAACGCAAATATATGCAATAGACCATGATGTTAAAATCTTGTTATTTGTTCGTAGATAAGAAGTCAAATGTTTGTGTCCTGAAGAAGGTGTCAAGACTCAATAACACCGAAACGCCGCGTCGACTTGTTTACAACACTTTGACTGTGTATAATTTTAATAAGGTTGCCATTTTTTAATGGTATTTTATACTGTATATGTTGTTGCATTTTTTAGACTGTAACCCAGTTGGGAGGTTTCAAATAAATTGTGTACATTTTTATAACTAATTTTAGTACCAGCGTTTTTTACTTTTATATGTTGTGTGAATTTGCTCAGATTTAGTCCTGTATTTGTGTCTGATGTGTCCATTGGATAATTTACTAAGTATCAGACTAGCCCAATACCCCTGTTCAGCGCTCTTACAGCGATCTTAGCCTGCCACTACTTGAACAGGGATTTGTTTTTTGTGCATGACTGAATTTCCCCCACCCTGAAAAATAAAACAGGGGATCCTCCACTCTTTTTGAACTAAAATATCAATGACAGGAGGCCCAGAGCAGATGTTCTCTTGGGCTGTCAGAGGTGTTATGGGGTTAACACTAAATAAATTACTAAAGTGACCAGACTAGACAGGTGGCCCAATTTGAGTTTCAATGGTGTGCACTGAGCCCCTCTCAGCCCAAGATAGCAACTGCCCGAATTTTTTGCAGTTTTTTTCCTGTAGCGCCTCCTTTAATGCTACCCAGAGGGTCAGTTGATACTGCAATTTCTTAGTTCTCAGGAGGCGTATATATAATCTGTCCTACACTCTCTGAATAGTAATTCTGACCTTTCTCCAAGGACGATACTTGGGACCACATCTCCTCTAAAATATAAGGCACTCAGATGGGGATAATGTGCTGCACGAGTAAGGGTAATTTGGTTAAACATTCTATTCTAATATACATCTTTGGTGAATGAATATCTTGATTAACCCCACCCATGCTTGTGACGAGCTGAGCTCGCCATGGTGTACAGTGGAGCTGCGCTCATGACGAGCTCAGCTCGTCAAGGCCGTTGGAACGTTCGCACGCGGGGCTAATTTCCCCACTGTGCTGAACGTTCCAAAAACGGGTGCTGCCATGAGGGCAGCTCCGCTGTGCCTCATGACGAGCTCAGCTCGTCACCAGCATGCGGGCGCTGTGAGCGCCCCCCGTCCTCCCCGCACAGCAGGGGGAAAACACCCCGCAGTGAAGGGGTTAATGAACACTGAGAAACTATGTCTCTTTTCTCTAAGTGTCAATGTCAAGCAACTACAGACCCAGGTTCACAAAACTAGTTTGTAAATCTGCAGTTGCAGGGCGCACCTTTGCACTGGGGTCAATATAAGAGTTCAGGTAATTCACAAAGGTTTCTCAGTGTATATTTTGTAGTCAATCAAAGCTGCATGGTGAAGGGCCTACTAAAAGCATCAAGTAATCTGTGTTCTCATGCATTGTTGAGCAGCCATGCATTCTCTCTCTCCAGTACATGGCAGTTGGGGAATTAAATAAAATGTGTGTGTGTAAAGTGCTCATCTACCTGTGGATTTCTTAGACTTATAGGAGATGTTATTGTTACTCAACTCAGTGGCACTCATATTTGAACTGCCCTTGGATGAAAGGTTGAGGAGGCCAGTGAGGATATTTGCCTATGAATGGGGTGCTAAGTAAGGACAGATCACTGCAGTATATAATTTAGTCTAAAACCTGAAAGCACAATGCAAAGAGTATTACTTACTTTCTCTTTCCTTTAAGTTAATATTTGTAATGGTATAAAGCAGTGCTTTCCAAACCTTTTAGAACCACAAGACATCTTTTCGAAGGCAAACATTTGCAACCCACAAGCTTTAATAGACTTGAGGTGGTGTATTTTATTATAATTTATGCATCATGTGGTAGCGGACTGTCATTTATCTAGACCAAAATTTCCTTTGAAGTGCCCACTAAATTACACATGGATACAGTTTTACTGATAAAACTATATCCCACACCAATGATAATGTGAGGTTGGGTTTCAGTTAACATTTATCATTTTTGCATCACCAACAAAAGGCCAATGATTTGGTTTATCCTATAAAAATATGTGTTTCCATCTCACTTCAGAATTACAAAAATGTGCTTCATTTTTGCTTTCCTAACTGCAGTAGATAAGTTAGTCTAAAACCTGTAAGCACAATGCGAAGAGTATTCCTTACTAATGTGTGGCCGGTTTCAGGGAATATATTTATCATTTGTGCATCACCAAGAAAAAAGGCTATTGATTTTTTTTATCCTATAAAAATATTTGTTTCCGTTGCACTTCAGAATGACAAGAAAATTGCTTTATTTTTGCTTTCCAAACTGCTGAATGTGCACAGTTAATTTACAGTTATTTACATTTTGTTGTGTATTACAAATAAATGACATACTACAGCCTTTTTTCAAACACCCTATACCACAGCAAGATTTACAAATAATACGTTTTCTTTTTCTTTCTCTTACGGGAAATTGAGAGGAGTTGTAAATCCCCATGTAAACAAAATAGGTAGGAATTTGTCAGAAAACATAGCCAAATATTTGATCTCTGTCTTTGATGGACATCAAATGAGACAAACATCGGCTAGTCACCCAAAAGTGGGTCATGAACCACAGTTTGAGAATCACCGTTCTATATTGAAAATTGTACCACTGAAGTACCTGTGTACATATTTGAGTGTAACAGAGGATATTACATTATCATAAAGCTTAAAAAGGCCAACACAATAAATCAATTTTTCCTGTTTCTTCATAATTTTTTATTCTAGAAAATTTGCGACGACTGGGACATGGAACCTGACGAGGTAAAGAAAAAACATTACTTGGACTGAGCATTTATTATCTCTACTACTCCAAGCATATCAGCAAAAGAGTAATTTTGAATGAATGTCACATTAAAATCAACAGCAATATTCTAGTTGTATAACTATTTGGAGATAGTGCACACAGTAGACAACATTAAATGCCATCTCATAATGACAAAAAGAGGGTCTGATATTCTAGTGGTTTAGTAACACAAGACTTCACTACATTTTAAATAATGGTAAGATAGCATTTTAAGATGAAAACAATTACCTTGTTATGAGAGTGTGATTAATACACACAAATTCTCAATTAGTTTTAGTCAAGAACCAATGTGAGAAATTATCTCCAGATATTGTTAATTGTATATTTACTTTTACTTTATTATTTGTGTGAACAATTTCCAGTTGACAAAGCACTAACCCTGGGTGGAGTTTGCTGAGTTGCGCTATGCGTTGCTCCGCAAAGTGGTACAAAAACTCTGCAGCGCTACGTGGGCTTCACGGAAACGGACCATACACAACGCAAGTGCGCTGCGTTTCTTTTCTGCTGCTCGTGTAGATTTGTACGCGAGCGGCAGCTTTCTCATCGCGGGTTGTTTCTCATTGGAAGTGCTCGCGAGCATACACGACCACTCGCAATGAGAAACCTGACCCACCCGCTTCGAGAAATCTCGCCGGGATGTTTATTTTCCATTCTCGCGCTCTTCAACTTGATGTTGACGATTGTGAACAAGGAAAATTCTTGCCGGGAGGTTGATTGTCCTCGCTCGCCGTCACCAACATGACGTTGACGAACGTGAGCGAGGAAAAAACTCCGCTCCGCGATGGTATCTCCGCAAGCGTAGTGTAGTGCGGAGTTCGGGAAACACTGCAAACTCCGCGAGCGGAGTGGAGTTCACCGCCCAGGGTTATAAAGCACCCATTCCAGTATTGTTGTCAATAAGAAAGTTTATCTTCCAAGAAAACACATTGGAGGAAGTCATATTCAAAAGCAGTAATCTATAACATTAATGTGAGGCTGGAGCATTGTATGTCTCCAGAAGGCAGTCATTTGCCATCAACTCAAGCTCTTGCTCTTACGTTGACTGAAATGTAGTTTAAGGTATTACTACCTCAAATCTAAAACTGCTTCTGGCAGAACACAATGAGACTTGCTGAAGCTCACTGTACTGTTAATGCAATAATGTACTGATTTTGACATTTCTCTAAGGACAATACTTCGGACTACGACTACGCTGAAGTATAAAGCACTCAGATAGGGATAATGTGCTGCATGAATAAGGATAGTTGATTAAAGGTCATATTTCAATACATCTTATGTGAATGAATATCTTGAATAATGAACACTGAGAAGTTATGTCTCTTTTCACTCAGTGTCAATGTGAAACAACTACAGACCCAGATTCACAAAACTAGTTTGTAAATCTGCACTTGAAGGGCATACCTTTGCACGGGGTTTACGTAAGATTTTAGGTAATTCAGAAAGGTTTGTCAGTATATATATTGAAGTCAACAAAAGTTGCATGGAGAAGGGCCAAGGTAAAGCATCAAACAAGTTAAAGCATCAAACATTCTGTGCTCTCATGTACTGTTGCGCTGCCACACATTCTCTCTCTCCAGCACATGGTAGTTTGGTTGTTAAATAACATGGGTGTTTGTAAAGTGCACATCTATCTGGAGATTACTTTGACTTATAGGAGATATTTTTTGTTACTCAACTCAGTGGCACTCAGTTTTGCACTGCGCGTGGATGAAAGGTTGAGTGCACCAGTGAGGATATTTGCCTATGAATGGGGTGCTAAGTAAGAACAGATCCATGCAGGGGCAACGTTAGTCTAAAGCCCGTAAGTACAATGCAAAGAGGAACACCTACTTTGTTGTAGGAAAGTAGGATCTGCTGTTATGGTTACCCCTAATTTGTGCTTGATGTAATGCGGTTTCTGACTAGTCTGACTGGGATCCTGCTAATCAGGACCCCTGTCTCTATGCTTTCACCCATCAATTGGTATGGTAAGTGTTATGTACATCCTAGATTGGACACTGGTGTACACTTATCAGTCCCCAGTATATGGTACTAAGGTACCCAGGGGTCTCCCATGGGTTAAAACATGTATTATGCCACCCATGAGAGACCACTCAAACTGTAACTACAGGCCAGCCATTGAAGCCTGTGTAAGCTAGTGCTAGCACCAATTACAAAAGATATAGTTTACCTCTATCTTAGCTCAATGCACTTAAAACCTATGTTACCCCTACAACAGACCTTTCAATCCTGAAGGCAGGGTGCTCAGTTCTATGTGTAAGGGTGGCCCTGCATGAGGAGGACACCTCTACAACCTACGAGGTTCATTCTCCCAGGTTGTAAGTTGGACAGCCATATAACATATAGAGGGGCACCGTGTCATTATAAGATGACCACCTTAAAACTGGCTGTAATGCACCCTATCATGTTTGGTATCCAGAATGTTGAAATCATAACCCCACAACCATAAACAGTGTGGGAGGTATGATTCCATACACTGTAAAGCTCCTCCAGGATGACATCAGTGCTCCCTGTACCAGTCTTCTTGACCTGGACAGCACAACATGGCTGCTGCCGACAAGAGACAAGATTTTGCCCTCCTGCGCTGAGCCAACCTCGAGCAGGTAAAGGCAGAACAATAGGTATCCTGCCACATGGAGGTGTGACCACCTCCCAGACAGGGTTTAAAGTATTGGGGCTGGGTGGGAGTGCTTGCCAGCACCACATAGTCTGTTTGAAGGGCACAGTTGGTGTCCTCCTTGCATAGTTCAGTTCACACCAGCTCAGAGAGCTGTTGGCCCCCACTCTGGCGTGAAACTGTCCGACCCCTCCCTTGGGAGGGAACCCTGAATCATCCCAACCCTTTCCTAAGGATACGTAAGGGCTTACCTGAGGGTGGGTCCCTATCAATCAATCAAGCAAGAAATTTGTATAGCGCGCTACTCACCCGGAGGGTCTCAAGGCGCTTGAGGGAGAGGGGTCCGCTACTGCTCGAACAGCCAGGTCTTGAGTTGCTTACTGAAGGAGAGGTGGTCTTGGGTCAGACGGAGGTGGATGGGGAGGGAGTTCCAATTCTTGGCTGCCAGGTAGGAGAAGGTGCTTCCTCCCATGGTGGCTCTTCGAATGTGTGGAACGGCGGCGAGGGCGTGGCTGGTCGATCGTAGCTCACGGGTGGGAGTGTAGAAGGTCAGGCGGTTGTTGAGGTACCTGGGGCCCAGGTCGTAGAGGCCTTTGTGTGCGTGGGTGAGGAGTCGGAACGTGATTCTCTTGCTGACGGGGAGCCAGTGCAGGTCTCTCAGGTGTCCGGAGATGTGGCTGTGTCGGGGGATGTCCAGGAAGAGTGGTGCGGAGGCGTTCTGGATGCGTTGGAGTCTTTTCTGCAGTTTGGCTGTGGTTCCGGTGTAGAGGGTGTTTCCGTAGTCCAGTCGGCTGGTGACGAGGTCCTGGGTGACCGTCTTCCTGGTTTAGGTGGGGATCCATCGGAAGATCTTTCGGAGCATGCGTAGGATGTTGAAACATGATGATAAGACGGCGTTGACTTGTCTGGTCATCGAGAGGGAGGAGTCCAGGATGAAGCCCAGGTTGCGTGTGTGGTCCGTTGGTTTGGGTGCGCTGCCCAGGGCAGGGGGCCACCAGGAATCATCCCAGGCAGAGGGTGATGGTCCAAGGATGAGGAATTCCGTCTTGTCTGAGTTGAGTTTCAGGCGGCTGTTCATCATCCACTCGGCTACGTCTTTCATCCCTTCGTGAAGGTTGGTTCTGGCGGTGGCTGGGTCGTTGGTGAGGGAGAGGATCAGCTGGGTGTCGTCGGCGTAGGAGATGATGTTGAGGTTGTGTTGGCGTGCGATGGCTGCGAGGGGGCTCATGTAGATGTTGAAGAGGGTGGGGCTGAGTGATGATCCTCGTGGTACGCCGCAGATGACTTCGGTGGCCTCGGATATGAACGGGGGGAGGCGGACTCTCTGGGTTCTTCCGGCGAGGAACGAGATGATCCACTCCAGTGCCTTCTCTTGGATTCCGATGTTGCTGAGGCGTTGCACTAGGGTGCGGTGGCAGACAGTGTCGAACGCTGCGGAGAGGTCCAGGAGGATGAGGGCCGTTGTTTCCCCGTTGTCGAGCAGGGCTCGGATGTCGTCAGTGGCTGCGATGAGGGCGGTCTCGGTGCTGTGGTTGGCTCGGAAGCCGGACTGCGAGTGGTCGAGGGAAACGTTCGTCTCGAGGAAGGCGGCAAGCTGTCTGTTGACGGTCTTCTCGATGACTTTGGCAGGAAACAGGAGGAGCGAGATGGGGCGGTAGTTCTTGAGGTCGGTGGGGTTTGCTGATGGTTTCTTCAGGAGGGCGCTGAGTTCGGCATGCTTTCAGAACTCCGGGAAAGTGGCGGTGTTGAAGGAGCAGTTGATGATGTCCCGGAGTTGGGGTGCGATGACGGAGTCGGCCTTGTTGAAGACGTGGTGGGGGCATGGGTCGGTTGGCAATCCGGAGTGGATGGAGTTTATCGTGTGGATGGTGTCTTCGGTGCTGACCGGGGTCCAGGCGCGGAGGGTGGTGGTCGGGGGCATTGGTTCTGTGGTTGGGTACGTGGTCTGTGCGCCGAAGCTGTTGTGTATGTCTGCGATCTTGCTGTGGAAGAACGAGGCGAGTGAGTCGCAGAGGTCTTGTGAGGGAGTGCTGTCGTTATTTCCGGCGCTGGGGTTGGAGAGCTCTTTGACGATGCTGAAGAGTTCCTTGCTGTTGTGTGCATTGTTGTCTAGTCGATCCTTGAATGCTGTCTTCTTGGTGGTGTGGATCATCTTGTGGTGTTTGCGGGTGGCGTGCTTGAGGGCGGTCATGTTGTCTGTAGTCTGGTTTCTTCGCCAGGCTTTCTCGAGGGTACGGCAGTTCTTCTTGGAGTTCTTGAGGTCGTCATTGAACCAGGAGGCTTTCTTGCTGCCGGGCCTGCTGGGATGGTTTTTCAGGGGTGCGAGGTCGTCGGCGCAGTTGGTGATCCACTGTGTGAGGTTTTTGGCTGCTTGGTTGGGGTCCGTTGATCTGGCGGGAGGGTTCTGGTTCAATGATGTGGTGAGCTGGTCGGTGGTGATCTTGTTCCAGCTCCTGCGGGGAATCTGTTGCGGGTGGTGGTGAGTCGTGGTCCTTTTGAAGCTGAAGTGGACGCAGCTGTGGTCTGTCCGGTGGAGTGGCTGAAGGAGATGTGCTTGCTGGAGGAGAAGACTGGGTCAAGCGTGTGTCCGGCGTAGTGGGTGGTGGTGTTCACCAGTTGCTTGAGTCCGAGGTTGGCGAGGTTGTCCAGCAGGGTGGTGGTGTTGTTGTCGTTGTTGTTCTCCAGGTGGAAGTTGAGGTCCCCGAGGAGGATGTAGTCAGCAGAGGGGAGGGCGTGTGGGCTGGTGAAGTCTGCGATGTCTTCGCTGAATTGTGTGCGGGGTCCCGGGGGTCTGTAGATGAGGGTGCCTCTGAGTGTGGTCTTGGGGTCGGTGTGTATCTGGAAGTGAAGGTGTTCGGCGGCTGGGAGGGTGTCGTCGGAGTTGGTCGTGATGCGGATAGTGTTCTTGTGGACGATGGCGATGCCTCCTCCTGTCTGGTTGACGCGGTCCCTCCGGGTGGTCTTGTATCCGTCCGGGATGGCGATGGCGATGTTGGGCGCTGAGGAGGCGTTCATCCAAGTTTCCGTGAGGAAGGCGACGTCTGGAGATGTGGTGTCGAGCAGGTTCCATAGTTCCACGGCGTGTCTGTGGACGGAGGGGGTGTTTAGCAGGATTTGTTGTGCGACAAGATTAATTTCAAACACCACTTCTTCTTCAACCGTCTGGGCACTCTGGACTTTGCTGGACTTCACCCTGGCATCAAGGCTGCAACAAGGAAGACTCCTGCTGCTTCTGACCTCCTCACCCTGCTCGTCTGCTACAACGTCCATGCCTGTGCATCATACAGTAACCTTCCAAAGCCTGTGGGCATCCAAGATACCTAAAGGAATCTCCCTTCAAATGATGGAGTCACTCCCTTGCATCCACAGGCACCGCAACTAAGCTGATTGGTCGGCTGATCCTGGACTCCCATGGACTCCGAAAGGCTCAGCAACCCAGGTGGTGGTTCTCCACATCCCTCAAGGCCTGCCCTGTCCTATCACCAAGTTTGATTCAGTATCTCTCGTTCGAGTCACAGGAACCGAACCCTGTGCACTTCGTCGACTTGCAGTTGCAAAGGCTTGTTTGATTCCTTCCACCAAGATCTTCGGGCTCCAAGTAGCCCCAACCTCAAGCATCTCCAGTGACCAAGTTCTTTGTCCTTACCACATCACTTGCACCTTGGTCCTGCATCTTTAGTGAGCTGCTCGAGTTCCTCATGCAACTCCAGTGCCTCCGGCCTGTGGGTCCTTTTGACAGGCATCTTTGAATTCTTTGAGCTCCCCTGATTGTTTGGGGCCTGCCCTGACTCCCCTGCTTGTAGTGAGTCTCCTGGACCTTTATGGTTCCGACATTGTAACTTCTTCAACTTCTACATTGGTTGCAGTTGTCAAGGCTTGTTGGTGTTCCCAACAGATACTGACCCCTTAATTTTCGACATCTGAAGTGGGAAAGCTGGTACCCAGCTCCTGGCTGTCCACAGCAGTGCCTGGTCTGCACAGTTGTAGTTTCAAAGTGAACATCAGCCTCCCTGCAACACTTCCTAAATCCACCTTTGGGTTCCACTGGACACTTTCACTTTCTCCAGCAGTGGCATCTTCCTACATTGAGTTTGACAGCAGTTTTCGACGCCATTTCACACCTATGCACCCGACTTCCCTGGTGTAGGTATCCTTGTTCCTAAGGTATCCACGGATGGGGTGGCTCTCCAACCTTCTGTCTTCCATGGGGTTTCTTCAGGGTCCACTGGAAAGGGTCCTTCTTTAAATTTTCAACCGTGACTTACCTATTGAATTGCATTGAACCAGCCGTTGTGTTCCCAGTCTGCACACGGCCTACGCGGGGTTTCTGGTTACTTACCTTGGGTAGTTCCTTGGATCCCCAGCACTTCTACGTCTTCTGGGTATAGTCTTAACTTGAGTCATGGTTCGCATACCAATATTTTAGTATATGGTTTGGTCTCCCCCTGGTGGCCACTGGGTATTTCGGGCTGCTTACCTGATTCTATTGAAAAATATTGTGTGCATTGTGTATGTCTCCGGTTATGAGATATCTGTGTGCGTTAGTGAGTGTCTTATAATAAATATATATTTTTATAAATACACTGTGTGGTTCTTTTTTCACTTAATCTGTACCTATAAGATTATGTTCTGGTAAAACAAGCTGCTTTACACTACTCCTGGACTAAGCCTGAAGGCTGCTCTCCACAGCTACCACTTTGAGAGCTTTCTAAAGTTGCCTAATACCACTAAAATCACCATAATGGTTATCTGCATTGGTGCAGGGTGCCCACTTACATAAGTGTGCATCATATACCAAACCAGCTTCTCACATTCATCTTTCCTTTAAGTTAAAAATGTTTAATGTTTTATAGCAATGCTTTCCCAACTTTTTAGAACCACAACCCAATTTTTATAAAGGAAATATTGGCAACCCACCTAGCTTTAATGGATATAAGATGGTGTTTATAAATATAATAGAAGCCTTGTGTAGTAGCACACTCTTATCTAAATAAAGCGCATTTTCCTTTAACATGGCCACTAAATTGCATATGCATACAGCTTTACTGATAAAACTAAATCGCCCAATTGGTAATGTGTGGTCTGGTTTCACTGATTATTTATCATTTCTGTATCACAGAGTAAAGGCTCTGGATTTACTTTTATCCTACTAAAATATTTGTTTCCATTGCACTGCAGAAATGCAACAAATATGCTTTGTTTTTGTTTTCTTAACTGTTGAACGTGTACAGTTCATTTACAGTTATTTACATTTTGTTGTATATAAATAAATGAAATACTACAGCCTTTTCTTCCAAACTCCCCGTACCCCAGCAAGTTTGTCAAATAATTCATTTTACTTTTCTCTCTCTGACGGGAAATTGAGAGGAGTTTGTAAACTCCAAGCCTGATGTTAGCAAAATAAGCAACAATTTGTCAGAAGACATATCTAAATATTTGACCTCTGTCTTTGACGCACAGCAAATGTGACTAAATGAATACAGCATTTAAAGGCATTTTTATTGCTTGTACTTTTATGACCCACCATACATTGGCTGGCACCCAACCAGTAGGTCATGGACCAAAGTTTGCAAAACATCATTCTATTGTGAGAATGGTACCGCCGAAGAACCTTTGTACATGTTTGAGTATAACTGAGGGAATGAAGTTATCTTAATCCAAAATAGGCCAAAAAAATTAATCTGTGTTTTCTGTTTCTCCATTATTTTTTATTCCAGACTTCTGACATGGACATTGACTAGGTAAGGCAAACCATTGCTTGGACGGTTCATTTAATAACTCTACTAATAAAAGGACAGCAGCAAAATGGTGATTTTTCCAGGTACTTTTGAATGAATATCACATTAAATTCAACAGCAACATTCTAGTTGTATAACCATTTGGAGATAGTGCACACAGTAGATAATATTTAATACCATCTCACAATTACTAAAAGAGGGTCTGATGTTCTAGTGATATAAAAACACCAGTGAATGTCATCACTAAATTATAAAGAATGCAAAAATAGCATTTTAAGATTATAGCGTTTACCTGTTAATGAAAATCTGATTAACAAGCGCTGAGACACCCCAGGGTATTTGCGTGCTTTATAAGTTGCCTAAACATAAACATAAAACTCACAAATTCTCAATTATTTTTAAGTCAAGAGCTCATGTGAGAAATGATCTCCAAATCTGGTTGATGGTTTATTCCAGTACTCAAAGTACCTTCTCTTCTACGTTATTCTGTGTCATATGTGTGAAAGGTTTCTAGTTGATCAAAGGATCCATTTCACCTTTGTTGTCAATACAAAAGTGTATCTTCCAAGAAAAACACACTGTACGATATTATATTCTATGCAGTGAATTATAACTCTACTGTAAGGATGAACCATTGTATGACTCTAGAACCCAGTCATTGCCATCAACCCCAAGCTCCTGCTAATACTCACTTGAATGTAGTTTTAAGGAATCACTGACTCACATCTAAAACTGTTTATGGCAGCACCCAATAAGACTTGCTGAAGCTCACTGAACTGTTAATAAAATAATGTACTGGTTCTGACCTTTCTCCAAGGACAATACTTGGAACTAAAACTTCTCTGAAGTACAAGGCACTCAGTGTGGGATATTGGGCTGAAAGAGTAAGGATAATTGATTTAAAGTCTAATTTTAATACATCTTATGTGAAGGAATATTGTGATTAATGAACACTGAGAAAAGTACCTTTTTTCACTCAGAGTCAATGTCAAACAACAATAGACTCAGATTCACAAACTAGTTTGTGAATCTGCGTTTTTAGGGCACACCTTTGCATATCGGTTTATGTAAGGCTTTAGGGAATTCACAAAGGTATCTCAGTGTATATATTGAAGTTACCAAAAGCTGCATGGTGAAGGGCCTAGTTAAAGCATCAAGCATTCTGTACTCTCATGTGTTGTTGAGCTTCTACACATTCTCTCTCTCCAGCACATGGTAGTTTGGGTGTTAAATAACATGTGAGTTTGTAGAACACACATCTATGTGGAGATTTCTTGGACTTATAGAAGATATTTTTTGTTACTTAAATCAGTGGCACTCATTTGTGCACTGCCCGTGTATGAAAGGTTGCGCTCACCACTACAGATTGTTGCCTGTGAATGGTGTGCTAAGGAAGTACAGATCAATGCAGTAGGTAAGTTAGTTATAAGCCTGTAAGTACAATATAAAAACGATTAATTACTTTATCTTTCCCTAATAATAATTTTAATGTTATGTAGCAGTGCTTTCCAAACTTTTTAGAAAGAAGACACAATTTTTAGAAATCCTATATTGACAACCCACCCAGCTTTAATGGACATGAGGTAGTTTTTTTCAATATCATAGAAGAAGCGTGTGAGAGTGCACTGTCATGTAGATAAACCACATTTTCCTTTGAAGTGGCCACTAAATTTCACATGCATACTGTTTTACTGATAAACTATATTGCACACAACTTATAATGTGTTTGTCAGAAGAGGTAGCCAAATATTTAACATCTGGCTTTGATGCACAGCAAACGTGACAAAATGAATACGGACTTTAAAGGATTTTTTATTGCTTGTACAATCATGACGAACAAAACATCAGGTGGCAACCCACCAGTGGGTCAGGAACCACAGTTTGCGTAACACCATTCTACGGGGAGAATGGTACGACTAAAGAAACTGTGTACATATTGGAGTATAACAGAGGAAATGAAAATATGAACCATTAAAGTCCAAAACAATAAATCTGTGTTTTCTGTTTCTCCCTTATTTTTTACTCCAGACTTTTGACGACTTGGACAGGACAGTGACTGGGTAAGGAAAAACCATTGCTTGGATGGTTCATTTATTAAGTCTTCTAATAAAAGCACTTCAGCAAAAGAGTGATTATTCCAGGCTGTTTTGAATGAATGTCACATTATAATCAACAACTTCCTAGTTGTATAAGTATTTGGAGATAGTGCACACAGTAGATAAGGGTCTGATGTTTAGTCATTTAATAACACCAGACAATGGCATCACTACATTTTAATGAATGCCAAGGTAATATTTTAAGTTTATATAATTTAACTTGTTATGAAAGTCTGATTAATACTTACAAATTCTCAAATAGTTTTAGTAAAGAACCCATGAGAGAAATGATCGCCACATGTGGTTAATGTTATATTCCAGTATTCAAAGTACATTCTATTCTACGTTATTCTGTGTCATATAAGGAAACAGTTTCCAGTTGACCAAAGCATCCATTCTACTACTGTTGTCAATTAGAAACTGTATCTTCCTAGAAAAACACACTGAAGAATGGCATATTCTCTGCATTGAATTATAGCACTAATGTAAGGATGGACGATTGTTTGTCTTTAGAAAGTAGTAATTGCCATCCTCCTTCAGCTCTTGCTAATACCCCACTTGAGTGAAGTGTAGTTTTAAGGAATCACTATCTCAAATCTAAAACGGTTTCTGGTAGCACACATTACGACTTGCTGAGGCTCAATGAACTGTTAATACAATAATTTACTAATTCTGACCTTTCTCCGAGGACAATGCTTGGGACTACGACTTCTCTGAAATTTAAGGCACTCAGATTGGGATTATGTGCTACAATAATAAGGAGCATTGATTATAAATCTGATTTTATTACATCTTATGTGAATGAATATCTTTATTAATGAACACTGAGAAATTATGTTTCTTTTTACTCAAAGTCAATGACAAACAACCACAGACTCAGATTCACACAACTAGATGGTAAATCTACACTTGCAGGGCACAACTTTGCATGAGCGTGTATGTAAGATTTTAGGTAATTCAGAAAGGTTTCTCAATGTATAATTAAAGTCAACAAAAGCTGCATGGAAAAGGGCCTAGTTAAAGCATCAAGCATCCTGCATTGTTAAGCTGCCACACATTCCCTCTCTCCAGCACATGGTAGTTTGGGTGTTAAATAACTTGTGTGTTTGTAAAGCGCACATCTACCTTGGGATTTTTTGGACTTATAAAAGATATTTTTTTTACTCAACTGAGTGACAGTTATTTTTGCACTGCCTTTGGATGAAAAGTTGAGCCCACCAGGTAGGATATTTGTTTATGAATGGCGTGCTAAGTAAGAACAGATCAATGCAGTAGACAAGTTAGTTTAAAGCCTGTAAATACAATGTGAAGTGGATTACTCACTTTGTCTTTCCCTTAGGTTAATGATTTTAATGTTACATAGCAGTGTTTTCCAAACTTTTTGGAACTACAGCCCAATTTTTAGAAAGCCAATATTGGCAACCCACCTAGCTATAATGAACATAAGGTGGTGTTTTTCAATATACTAGAAGCATTGTGGGGTAGCGCACTGTCATTTACATAAAGCTAATTTTCCTTTGAAGTGGCCACTAAATTTCACATGCATACAGTTTTATTTTTTCACAACCGTAACATGCATACAGTTTTATTGATAAAACTATATTGCACACAAATGATAATGTGTGTCCGTGTTTCTGTGAAGCTCTTGATTAATTTTTCTCCTACTGAAGAACAAATTACTTAACTTCGGTAACAATATATCTGTAAGAAACATAGGTTAGGTATAGATTCCTTACCTTAGAATTATTCCCATGCGACAGACTGGATCCGGAATTTTTTTCATCACCTGTACCCCGGCGCATCTGAAGGTGGCATCGGTCGGCTCCGCGTTTGTCGTTGGCGTCATGGTCACCGGGATGACGTTGCTGTAGCTACATAGACGCCGCCCTCACGCGCTGACATCAGTTCTGTACACCACTTTCCACGCCAGAAGCGCAGAGCCATGCAAGACACTGAGCACTGGTGCACATAACTAGGGCCCTGAAAGGGTGTCCTTAACCCTAGAAGTCAGTTCGCAGAATAGGGAGGATGGGTGGGATGTTAAGGAATCTATAACTAACCTATGTTTCCTACAGAAATATCGTTACCGAAGGAAAGTAACTTGTTCATCTGAAAGAAACAGTTAGTTATAAGTCCCTTACCTTAAAATAGATACCCCAGTTCACACCATAAAGTCCTGGAGAACCGAACATCAAAAGAAGCTGTCTCTCAGGACTTGGATGTCCAGGCAGTAGTGTTTGATAAACATGTGCAACGATGCCCATGTAGCTGCCTGACAGATGTCATTGAGGGGGACTCCTCGTCCCAAAGCAGTGGTAGCTTCCTTCACCCTGGTGGAATGGATGCAGAGCCCCACTGGAGGCTCCTTCTTTGCCAAAGAATAGCAGGCTTTAATGCACAGAAAGGCCCACCTGGAGATGGCCCGTTTGTGCACAGTTTGGCTTTTCTTAGCGCCAATGTAACCAACAAAGAGTTGGTCGTCCACCCGGAACTGTTTTGTGCGATCCAAATAGAAGGAAAGCGCACGTGTTGGATCCAGGCGGTGGAGGCTTTTGAAGGATGCGGAAAGAAGGTGGGCAAAGTGATGGATTGGCCAATGTATAAAGAAGTAACCACCTTGGGAAGAAAGGAAGGTCTAGTTCTTCGGACGACCTTGTCCAGATGAGGAGGCTTGGAGGAAAGGGCTTGGAGCTCACTCACCCTGCGAGCAGAGGTGAAGGCCATCAGAAAGGCAGTTTTCAAAGTGAGAAACGTGAGGGGACAGTTATGTATTGTATTGTAATTGCATTTATATATGCTTACTACCCCTGACGAGGCGGCGAATCACTTTTTCGGCGAGTAGCATGCTACTCCAGGACCCATAGAGGATTATTGTTGAATTAGTATAGTGAAACATGCAAGTACATTTTAAGTGGTGGATAGGTTAGTCAGTTATTTGGATTTGGAATGATAGCAGAAGGATAGAGGAGGACAAAGGTTTGTATTTATATAGCGCTTGTTGACGCATGCTATTCAGGAAGCCTACAAAGGATTAGTGGTGAATTAATATGGTGAAATATGAAGTAATTTCAGTGGTGGATATTAGTCAGTTACTTGGAGTGAGAAGGAAAGCGGAGGGATAAAAGGAGAAGAAAGATTTGCATTCATATAGCACTTGTTACCCTGATGGGTGTTGAATCGCTTTTCTGGCAAGTAGCACGCCACTCCGGAACCCATAAAGGATTACTGTTGAAAATTAGTATAGTAAAAAAATATGAAGTAATTTGAGTAGTGGATATGTTATCCAGTTATTTGGGTAGTATATTAGTATAGTTTAATATGGAATTTGAGAAGTGAACATATTAGTCTGTTAATTTTGATTGAAAAGGATAGTGGAGGATTAGTGGCTCAAAGGGCGCGCACATAAGGTAGGTATGAACCGAGTTCAAGTACCACTGGGGCATTACAAAGGGAACAGGAGGAAAAATATGAGTAATGCCCTTAAGAAATCTATTTACAACAGGGTACTTGAAAAGAGAAAGCAGACCAGGAAGCCTAAGAAAGGCTGAAATGGCCGAGAGGGTAACCCTTGATAGTGCCCAGAGCAGAGCCTTGCTGGGCCAAAGAACGGAGGAGCAATGGGACCTCAGAAAGAGGGACAGAGAGGGGATCCACAGCCTTTGTTGTGCACCATGATCCAAATTTGTTCCATCTGTAGGCTTATACCATCTTAGTGGAGGGATGCCTGACTGCTAAGATAACATCACAGACTTTGGGAGGCAGTTTAAACAACTTCAACTGCCACCGCTCAATCTTCACGCAAGGCGGTGGAGGTCGGACAGGTTCGGGTGGAGGACCTCCCCTGCTGCTGCGACAGAAGATCCTCTAAAAGAGGCACTCGGATCGCACGATCGATTGCCATTATGAGCAGCTCGGGATACCAGGCTCTTTGTGCCCAATCTGGAGCCACAAGAATGACTTGGGCCCCATCATGCTTGATTTTCTTAAGCACTCTGTGTTGAAATGGTATAGGCGGAAAGGCGTATAGAGGACCGCAACCCCACTTGTGACGAAAAGTGTTGCCTAGTGAGTGCCGCCTTAGAAATTCCAAAATGCAGAACTGCTGACATTGCGAGATCACTCCGGTGGTGAATAGATCTAACCAGGGGTCACCCCACTGCTGAAAGAGACCTTGCACCACCTACGAGTGAAGACGCAATTTGTGATCCATCATGCACCTGCAGCTGAATTTGTCTGCTCTGGCGTTCAAGGAACCACCAGGGAAATGCCCTGATGTTGCAGCCATGTCCAGAGGCAGAGGCTCTGCTGACATAGGGTCCATGACCCCACCCGCCTTGTTTGTTGCAGTACCACATGGTGGTGGTGTTGTCCGTGAACACCTGTACTACTTTTCCCCGGACAAAGGGAAGGAATGCCTTGAGTGCAAAATGAATAGCCCGAAGCTCCAGAAGATTGATGTGTTGCCCGGACTCCGCCGGAGACCAGAGGCCTCTGATCCCCACCTCCCCCATGTGGATGCCTCATCCCAGAAGTGATGCGTTGGTCACCACTGTGAACTCTGGTTGAGGAAAGGAGAGGCATCTGCAGTCAACCCAATCATGGTCGTAAGCCACAACTGCAATTGGTGTGCAGTGCCCTCCGAGATCTGGACGCAATCGGACAGATTCCCCTGATGCTCTGCCCACTGCAACTTCAAGTCCCACTGCAGAGCCTGCATATGCCACCTGGCATGATCTACCAGCAGAATGCAGGAGGCCATAGGCCCAGCAGCCTCAGGGTCATCCTGAACGAAACCTGGGATAGAGGCTTAAAGATCCGAATCATAGCCCGAATGTCCCGGACTCGCTGTTCGGGAGGATAAGCCCACTCAAGAACCGCTCTCATGCAGAGGAGTTTCTGAGAGGGGGTCAGGTGTGACTTTGGCACGTTGATGGACAACCCCAGTGAATGGAGGAGGTCGCCGTAGTCTGAAGGTGGGAGATGACAGCCTGGGGTGAGCCCACCTTCAACAGCCAGTCGTCGAGATAGGGGAAGACTCGAACCCCTGATCTGCACAGATGAGCTGCGACTACCGCCATCACTTTTGTGAACACCCGAGGGTCGCTGGTAAGGCCAAAGGGGAGCACGGTAAACTGAACGTGCTTGAGGCCTACCGTGAACCGCAGGAGATGTGAAAGTAAGTGACCTGCAAGTCCAACGCTAGCATCCAGTCTCCAGGGTCGAGGGCAGACAGGACCAGAGCGAGCGTCAACATTTTGAACTTCTCCTTCTGGAGGAAGCGGTTGATGTTCCTGAGATCCAAGATAGGACGCAGGCCTTTGTCCTTCTTGGGCACCAGAAAGTAATGTGAATAGCAACCACAACCTACTTCTGGGGCAGGAACGCGCTCAATGGCACCCTTGGCCAAGAGTGCCAAAACTTCCTGTTGGAGAAGGGCCAGGTGATCCTCCTACATGCGATGGTATTGAGGTAGCACGGAGGGAGGGTTAGTCTCGAAGTGGAGGGAGTAGCCTCTTTGAACTATTTGCAAATCCCACATGTCTGACGTGATGGTGCACCAGTGGGGGAGGAGGGGGGGGCGTTTGGTGTCCTGAAAGGTCAGATTAGTAGGGTTTGGAGATTGCTGCAGCGAAGACTGTGGTGGACTGGCCCATCTGCTGGACCCCAGGACCATGGCAGTGGTTCCCATGTCCCCGCCTGCACTGGGGCTGAACACCTTGCGCTGGCCTGTGGCTCTGGGCAGGACGTCGCGTGCACCCCCTCCGTAGCCACAAAAGGGGCAAAAAGCAGACTGCGCAGGGCAGGTGTTTGAGAGTCACAAGGACCTGACCGTAGCCCGAGAGTCCTTACAGCACTCTAGTGCGTTGTCTGCTTTGTCGCTGAAAAGGTGACGGCCATCAAAGGGCATGTCCATAAGGTTGGATTGAACATCCCTGGAAAAACCAGTCGAACACAAGCAGGCGTAGCGTCGAAAGGCTACTGACGTGGAAATCATCCTGCCAAGTGCGTCAGCGGTATCCAGCTCACACAGGATGGTAAATTTGCTGCATCTCTCCCCTCGGCACCTGCACGGGAGAATAAGGCCTGGGCCTCCTCCGGCACTGGGGCAGCACCTGCACCACCGTATCCCACACAGAGTGGGTGTAATGGCCCAACAGACATGCTGTGTTTACCGACCGCTGTACCAAGCTGGCGTAAGAAAACATTTTCTTCCCAAGGTGGTCCAGCTTTTTAGATTACCTATTCGGTGGTATGGTAGGGAAGGCGCCTTTTGAAGTGGAGTCTTGGCTCAGGGGTGGGGTGATGGGAGAGGAAAGTGGGGTCACCCAGGGCTGGGCAGTGGCGTTGGGCAATCATCCTGTCCACAGGAGCCCCTGTGTTGGTCCTGGACCACGTGCCCAAAAGGATGTCCGTGAGGGCTTCATTAAACGGAAGCAGAGGTCCAAAGAACTTGCTGCCGGTTAAAGGACCTCTGTCAGGAGGTTAGTCCTGACTGTCACCATAGGTAGCACGAGGTGGAGAGCCTTGGCCGCCCTATGCAACACGACTGCGTATGATGCTCTCTCCTCTATAGCTACGGCCGGAGACAACATGCCAAGATCTTGTGAGGTATCCAGGCCACTGGATTCCCCCAGTTCCTCCTGCCAGTTATGTTTGTACACCAACTGGCCGGTCAAAGGGTCCCCAGACTCCTTCCAGTCCTTCTCACCCTCCTCTGGCTGCCAATCTGGTCTCAAAGAGCAAGAGTAGAACAGGGGCACAAAAGTACCAGCCGGCAATGGATCCAGCATCGTTCAACACCAGTCTGACTCAGTGTCTACCTCGAAGTGGAGGCCGGGTTCAACATCGGCTGGGGACACAGCCAACCCCAGTGGCGGGCATTGTGCCGGTAGAATTGGCGCATGGGAGGCGTAATGAGGTCAACCAGTGACGATGCGGATCCAGGCCTGGATCCAGGGGGATCCAGTGGCACCGAGGCTGAAACTGCCAAAGCCACAGGCCCAGGGCCCCTAGCCGAGTCTGCGGGGCCCAAAGGCGTGCTGGCGGTGTCAGACTACCCAAAGATATCTAAATAGCGTAACTCTTCATTGAGCAACGTCCCCTAGTCACAGCATGAACCCCTTCGGGGGTTAATAAAGCTCCACGAAATGTAGAAATTCCAATATTTTTAGTCTTTCAAAACCTCTTTATTTCCATAGGTTTTTTCAAAATTAATTCTTTGAGGTAAACAATCCAAATTCAAAGATACATTGATAGATAGTCCAATGCATTTCGGCTGGGTCATAGCCTTCGTCAGGGACCATATTCTAAAAATTAAATAATCACAATTAAGGATATGCCTGAGGCTATAAATCTCACACATGAAATAAAGTTAACAAGTCTAGCAATCATGCCAATGCTACAATCTGTGCGCAACACTACGTTGTCTCACGGATCCCTTAGTCCAAAGTGTCATAAGAAAGGGTCTAGTAAAAAGTGAATAATAGAGTGCATAAAACGGTAAGAAAATCTCCGTGAGAATAACTCGCAAGTGCTTGGGTAATACACGAGTGCTCCATCACCAATACAAATGACAGCTAAATTGACGTAAAACTGTTAAGGTTGAGATCAACCCACCTCGAGTGACGTTCATTCCCAGAGTACAACCTCGTATAATGCGAGGCGCGTGCTTACCGATTATGGTGTCCGTGTAGTTTCTAAACGCCATTCCCCAGAAGGTGATGTTTACCGGTCGGCGTCGGGCGTGCCGAATAAATCGCCATGATATTTCATGGACATAGACAACGGACTAAGTCTGAAACCGCGGAGCGCGGCGGCCATGATACAGCGGGGTAAATGCAGTGAATTAAGGTGGAGGAAACCCAAGTGAAAGGAACGTGGTAAATTAAAAAATAAAAAATAACGTGATAAAGTGAATAAGTGAAAAATAAGTGAAAAATAATGATGATACACGCTAATGTGGTGCAACTCCTATAGTAAGCATTAGTATACTCCATATATGCACATGACAAACAGTTCAGGATTCCTAGATATAACAGTTAGATGCAATCACTGTTTATGCATGCAAATGTGAAGTTAGACAAGATAGCAATTTAAGACAGCAATATAAGACCTCATGCAGTCACATATTGTAATATCTCTCAGAAATTGTACTGTGATCATAAATAACAACTAAACTCAGTACGATCGTTCATCCCTGTTGGTTTCCGGGTGTCTAATTTGAAAATCCAAAAGTTTTCTCTTTGAAGTAAGACCTTGTGGTTGTCTACACCTTCACGTTTCTTCACAATTTCCAGCACAGTGATTCTTAGTTGGCTAATGTTATGTGAAGCTTCACAAAAGTGGTTAGCAACTGTAGACTACCCAAAGATGGCATGCATTGCTTTGTAGGGGAGAAGTCAAAGAGCGACAATACTTATTCAACTTGTTTTTGTGCCTTGACTTAACTGACCCAGATTGCGAAGACTTCGACGAAGAATGGTGCTGGCTCCGCGATCAGTCCCTTGACCTCCTCCATGACCAGGACCTTGAGCAAAGCAGAGCTGACTGCCGAGCCTCGAGGAGTTTTCGGGACTGCTCCCGCAAAGGCTTCGGGGCCATCGTCCGGCAGTCAGAGTTCGACTTGGGGTCTTGGTCGTGCTCCAGGCAGTAGAGGCACACGCGGTGCGGATCCATCACCGATATCAGTCGGTTACAGGAACCACAAGCCTTAAAGCCGAGCATCCCTCATGCACCAGGAGTCGATTGACTCAAAAACAACAAAGTCGACAAATGCGAGAAAAAAGCTCTGTCCAAAAATTACTTGGGGTACCGCTCTCTCCGGATCTGCATTGCTGGCGTGGAAAAAGAAAGAACTGACGTCAGCGAGCAAGAGCGATGTCTATGTAGCTACCGCAACTTCATCCTAGCGACCACGACGCTAATGACGAAGGCGGAGTCAACAGACTTCAAATTCCGACAAGCAGGGGTACTGCTGATTAAACACTTTCCGGATCCAGTCACATGCCTGGGGGTAATTCTAAGTTAAGGAATTTATAACTAACTGTTTCCTTCAGATATATTTGTTTCTGTCACACTCCAGAATTACAAAAAACATGCCTAATTTCTTCTTTCCTAACTGCTGAATGTGTACAGTTCATTCACAGGTATTTACATTTTGTTTGTGCATAAAAAGTAAATATCACACTACATCCTTTTCATTCAAACTCCCTGTACCCCAGCAAGATTTTCAAATAATTAATTTAATTTTCTCTCCCTGACGTGAAATTGTGATGAGTTTGTAAACCCCAATCCTCATGTTAACAAAATAAGCAGCAATTTGTCAGAAGACAAAGCCAATTATTTGACCTCTGTCTTTGATGCACAGCAAATGTGACAAAATGAATACAGAATTTAAAGGCCTTTTTTTTGCATGTACTTTTGTGACCCAACAAACTTTGGCTGGTGACGCACCAGTGGGTCATGAACCACAGTTTGCGAAACACCGTTCTATGGTGAGAGTGGTACCACCAAAGAACTTGTGTACAGATTTCAATATAACAGAGGAAATGAAAATATAAACCAATAAAATCCTAAACAATAAATCTGTGTTTTCTGTTTCTCCCTTATGTTTTATTCCAGACTGCTGACGACTTGGACAGGACATTGACAATACAAAACAAAATCATTTTGATTGATTTATTACCTCTACTAATCAAATACCATCAGCAAAAAAATGATTTTTCCAGGTAATTTTTAAAGAATGTCACATTAAAATCAACAGCAACTTTCTAGTTGCATAACTATTTGGAAAAAGTGCATGTAGTAGATAACATTTAATACCATCTCATGTATACTAAAAGAGGGTCTGATGTTCTAGTAGTTTAATAACTCCAGACAAAGTGATCACTACGTTTTAAAGAGTGCCAAGATAGCCTGTTAAGATTATAGCATTTACCATGTTAGTAAAGTCTGATTAATGCTCACAAATTCTCAGGTACTTGTAGTCAAGAACCCATGGGAGAAATTATCTCCAAATGTGGTTAACGGCATCTCCAGTACTCAGATAACATTCTCTTCTACGTTAGTCTGTGTTATATGTGTGAACAGTTTCCAGTTGACCAAAGCATCCAATCCAATATTGTTTTCAATTAGAAAGTGTACATTCCTCGAAAAACACACTAAAGGATGGCATATTCTTTGCAGTGAATTATAACTGTAATGTAAGGATGAACCATTGTACGACTCTAGAACGCAGTCATTGCCTTCAATCTCAGCTCTTGCTAATACCCCACTTGAGTTAAGTATAGTTTTAAGGAATCACTAACTTAAATCTAAAACTGTTTCTGGCAGCACACAATAAGACTTCCTCAGGCTCCCTCAAGAGTTAATACAATAATGTACTGAATCTGAACTTTCTCCAAAGACTATACTTGGGACTACGACTCCTTTGAAGTATAAGGCACTCAGGTTGGGATAATGTGCTGAATGAAAAAGGGAAATTGATTAAAAGTCTGATTTTAATACATCTTATGTGATTGAATATCTTGATTAATGATCACTAGGAATTATATCTCTTTTCACTCAGTGTCAATGTCAAACAACTACAGACTCAGATTCACAAAACTAGTTTGATAATCTGCACTGCATTGCACACCTATGCACAGGGGTTTATGTAAGATTTTAGATAACTAAGAAAGGTTTTGCAGTGTATAATTAAAGTCAACAAAAGCTGCATGGAGAAGGGCCTAGTTAAAGCATCAAGCATTCTGCATTGTTAAGCTGCAACACATTCTCTCTCTCCAGCACATGGTAGTTTAGGTGTTAAATAACTTGTGTGTTTGTATAGCACACATCTACCTGAGGATATTTTGGACTTATAGAATATATATATATTTTTTCTTTACTTAACTAGATGGCACTAATTTTTGCACTGCCCATGGATGAAAAGTTGAGTGCACCAGTGAGGATATTTGTCTATGAATGGTGTGCTAATTAAGGAGAGATCACTGGAGAAGATAAGTTAGTCTAAAGCCTGAAAGTACAATGCGAAGTGGAATACCCACTTTGTCTTTCGTTTAAGTTAATAATTGTAATGATATATACCACTGCTTTCCAAACTTTTTAGAATCACAACCTAATTTTTAGAAAGTCAATATTGGCACCCCTCCTAGCTTTAATGGACATGAGTTGGTGTTTTTCAATATAATAGAAGCATTGTGTGGTAGTGCACTGTCATTTATATCAAGCACATTTTCCTTATAAATAGCCACTAAATTTCACATGCATACAGTTTTACTGATAAGACTTTATTGCACACAAATGATGTGTGCTCGTGTTTCAGTGAATATTTATTATTTGTGCATCACAAAGTAAAAGCTTCTTGATTTGTTTTTATCCTATTGAAATCTTTGTTTCCGTCACACTTCAGAATAACAAAAAATTTACTTATTTTTTGCTTTCCTAACTGCTGAATGTATACAGTTAATTTACAGGTTTACATTTATTTGTGTATTACAAGTAATTATCTCACTATAGCCTCTTCTTTCAAACTCCTGTACCCCACCAAGATTGTCAAATAATTAATTTTACTTTTCTATCTCTGACTTGAAATTGAGAGGACTTTGTAAACCCCAATCCTCATGTTCACAAAATAAGCAGGAATTTGTCAAAAGACATAGTGAAATATTTGACCTCCGTCTTTGATGCACAGCAAATGTGACAAAATGAAAACAGAATTTAAAAGCCTTTTTATTGCTTGTACTTTTATGACCCACCAACATCGGCTAGCGACCTACCAGTGGGTCAACAACCACAGTTTACAAAACACCTTTCTATGGTGAGAATGGTACCACTAAAGAACCAGTGTACATATTTGAGCATGATAGAGGAAATGAATATAAACCATTAAACCAAAAACAAAAAATCTGTGTTTTCTGTTTCTCCCTTATTTTTTTATTCCAGGCTGCTGACGACTTGGACAGGACATTGACTATGCAAGGCAAAACCATTGCTTCAATGGTTCATTTAGTAACTGCAATAATAAAGCACATCCTCAAAAGAGTGATTTTTGCAGGTAATTTTGAATGAATGTCACATTAAAATCAACAGCAACTTTCTAGTTGCATAACTATTTCGAGCTAGAGCACATAGTAGATATCATTTAATACCATCTCCTAAATATTAAAAGAGGGTCTGATGTTCTAGTGGTTTAATAACTCCAGACATAGTCATCACTACGTTTTAAAGAATGCCAAGATAGCATTATAAGATTATAGAAAAGACACAGGCAACGCGGGAGCGGACACTATAGCTCTGATTACCACTACCTGTTCATGGCTGCTTTGCGCCTTTGCTGATTTTAAAATGTGTCTGTGTGAAATTGAAATGCAATTTTTTTTTAAAACGATTCTGGTTAAGAATTTGCTAGTGACCTGTATGCTTTAGGGTGATTACAACTCATCTCATACCTTACCTGCCTACGAAACCGGCTCCCTCGCGCTCTACTACACACACCAGGCTGCATCCAATCACGCCACACGGGGGAGGAGGCTCAGGCGGGGAGCAGCCACAAATGCAACAGGAAACGCGGGAGCGCAGCGGACGCGCGCAGCGGGCGTGCAGGTGGCGCGCAGGTGGCGCGCCGAAGGTGCGCCAATGGCAAGCCCGTCGGTGCCCGTCCGCGCCCTTACGGGCCCAGGGGCCAGATCCCCTGCACAAATTTTAACCTATTTCCCTGCGGAATTAAGAGCCCTTCATCGAGCGGACCTTACGATCTGCCCAGCCACTCATACACGCCTAAACCATACAGGCATTCTCCATATTCGAAAGACTCCTCATGAACTTCCGCATATTGTCTGCCACCAGGGGCAGGCATCACTCCGGTTGCCACCAAAAATACTGTACTTCGGATACTCTATCTTAACACCTGCTCCCTTGTCAAGCACCAGTTAGACATCTTCCTACTCTTGTTGTCAGACAATCAATCAATCAATCAAGGCATTTATAGAGCGCACTACTCACCCGGAGGGTACCAAGGCGCTTGGGGGGGGGGGGGTACCGCTACTGCTCGAACAGCCAGGTCTTGAGCTTCTTCCTGAAGGAGAGGTGGTCTTGGGTCAGGCGAAGGTCGGGAGGGAGGGTGTTCCAGGTCTTGGCGGCCAGGTAGGAGAAGGACCTTCCTCCTGTTCTCGCTCTTCGGATGCGGGGGACGGCGGCGAGGGCGTGGTTGGTCGATCGGAGGTGGCGTTTGGGAGCGTAGAAGTTGAGGCGGTTGTTGAGGTAGCTCGGGCCTTGGTCGTGTAGGGCTTTGTGTGCGTGGGTGAGGAGACGGAAGGTGATTCTCTTGTTGACGGGGAGCCAGTGCAGGTCTCTCAGATGTCCGGAGATGTGGCTGCGTCGGGGGATGTCGAGGATGAGTCTGGCTGAGGCGTTCTGGACAAGCCAGACATTCTCTTTATTACAGAGACATGGTTGAACCTGGACTCCACTCCTGACATATTGGCAGCCCTTCCCCAACATTTTTATATTCTACATGTCGACCGGCCAGCAGGGAAAGTGGGTGGCGGAGTAGCGGCTATTATCCACAAGGATCATACATTTACCTCCATGTCATCCCTAAATCTTCCTGCAGCAGACAACCTGATTGTCAAGCTTGATTCTTGCTCAGGGCCATTGATCTGTGTCCTGATATACAGACCCCCACAACATATGTCATCATTTCCTCTCTTACTGAGCGAGCAGCTGGCCATGCTGGCTACAGAATATGCTAAAATATTACTAATTGGTGATCTCAACTACCGGCATAATGATGCTCTCGGTGGGCCTCAGTCCACTGAGTTGACGGAAATGCTCTCAAATCTTAATTTCATCCACAATATCTCCTCGGCTACACATATTAAAGGTCATACCTTGGACCAGGTATGGACAACTATTCTTGAGGTTTCTATCCCCATAATACGTCTATGTATCTGGTCTGACCACTATTTAATAAAATTCGTAATCTCGCTTCCCATGAGCATTATGACCCCGGAAATAATGGGGGGTCTGATCAGGAAATGGAGCACCGTTAATAAACAAGATTTCCTGGACAGCCTTATGAGTTCTATCCCCGCATCTAATCCTGATGTGGATCTTGCTAAAACTAACATCTCAGACTGCCTATTAGTAGCCATCAACAAACATGCCCCCTTCAAACAACTCCAACTCGCTCGCCGCTCTGAAGCCAAGAAATGGTTCTCACCCGACCTTAGAGCTCAAAAACTTGATCTACGTCAAAAAGAGAGGAAATGGAGACTTACATACTCTCCCGAAGGGAAACTCATCTACCTAGCTGCTCGCAAAGACTACAAAAAAGCCATTATTTCTGCCAAATCCTCCCATTTTTCAGTCCGAATCATAAACTCTAATAATAAATCAAAGGATATCTTCACAATAGTGAATGAGCTATCCAATGAAGAAAGAACTCTACCTAAGTCTGTTGCGACTCAAGACCTATGTAACTCCTTGAAAGACTATTTCTTGGACAAAATCTCCAGTATTAAGGCCAGTATTTCCAGCCCCTGCCCCAAGGAGGACTCCCTGGCCTTGACATCCAACCCGCACACCTTACACCACTTCTCTATCATAGATGCTCAGTCCCTACGGGCTCTTCTAGCTAGGGTAAAATCTGGCTTGCCTAGGGACTGCTGTCCCCCATATATTCTTAAGGACGTCTTTTCATTTTTTTCTGTTCCCATCCTGACCTTTCTGAATTTGAATGAGTCCTTGTCGCAGGGTAGGGTCCCTAAAGCCTTTAAGGATGCAGTTGTGGTCCCCTCCTACAAAAATCTGGAATGGAGCCCGAGAATCTTACCAACTATAGGCCCATCTCTCTGCTTCCATATCTGGCCAAAGTCCTCGAAGCTCATGTAGCCCCTTGTCTGTCTAATTTCATTGAGCAAACAGATCATCTGGACCCTCATCAAGCAGGGTTCCGCCCCGCCCACTCCACTGAGACTGTAATCCTAGCGGTACTGGACACCATGCGAGGTAATGCTGATTGGGGAATCCCCCAGACCCTGATACTCTTGGACCTCTCTGCCGCGTTCGACACGGTCTATCATGACATCTTAATGGACCGTGTCGAACAGGCTGGCATTAGTGGCCCAGCCCATAGCTGGATTGCGTCCTTCCTCAGAGGCCGCACTCAAGTGGTTCGCTAGGCCCCCTTCATTGCCTCTAAACTACTTACGACCTGTGGAGTCCCTCAGGGATCCTCACTTTCCCCTCTGCTATTTAATCTGTATCTGCTACCCCTGATTAAGTCTCTAAATGCTAATAAAACAATCACCTTTAATTATGCTGACGATCTTCCGCTGATTGTTACGATCGATAATTCCCCTGAGTCTATCCAGCAATTCCAGGGCACCATGCTCCACATCCGCCAGTGGATGGACTAAAACCACCTGAAACGGAACCCTGGTAATACAGAGATTATCCTGAATGGGAGCAGTCAAAATTTTGGCGCCCACACTATTGGCCCACAGAACTCGGTTCCCCCCCTACTCCTTCTTCTTCATTAAAAAAACTAGGGGTGACTATTAATAGTGATCTATCCTTGAAAACCCATATAGGCACAGTGGTATTCACCTGCTTTTTTCAACTGCGCAGGATTCGGAATATCAGTCGCATGCTCACCCATTCGGCTCTGATTCAGGTGGTGATAGCCTTGGTGCTATCTCACCTGGACTACGCCAATTCTATCTACATGGGCTTACCGATTTTTCTCAGCAAGCGCCTCCAGTTAGTTCAGAACCAGGCAGCCAGATTAATCCATCAGCAACCAAGATGGAAATCTGCCAGACCCCTGCTGAGAAAATTTCATTGGCTTCCCATCTCTCAACGTACAGTATTTAAGACGGCCTGTATTATCTTTAAGTCCCTGCATGATTGCAGCCCCAAATTCATTAAATGTCTTTTACCCAGGTACACTCCCTCCCGCCTTGACAGGCTCTGCATTTCGATCGGATTTTTGCCGCGATACACCTCTATGAGACGCGCTATCTCTACGCGCAACGAGAATTTACCCTCTGGGGTACCTTACAAAAGCCTGGGCCTCCTGCCCATGATCCCTAACAAAAATATTGATTGGACTCTGTGATTTCTTGTGGGCCACCGGTCTTTTCCGGACTCTGAGCTCCTCTCTTATTGGAGAAATTTTTGTGAGTTTGAATCTATCTACGACAGATCGACCCATCGTTGTGATTTCTCATCCTGGATTTAGATCTACCATCTCTTTTGAGTCGAAATTCAGTCTTTTTGTGAAGCATCCTATTGTTACCGTGCATCACCCATGTTTCTCCCTCTCTGAAGATAGGGATATGATTGAATAATATGATGTGAAGCTGCAGCCTGGATTCCATTTTTTCAACGCAAAACTCTATAAAAAGCATTGTATTTAATTATAGTTTTGAACTTTTTTGGTATATTGCTGATGTTCTGACAAATCACTGAAGAAATTTCATGTACCTTATTCTGCGCCCTGACGAAGGATTGGAGAATATCGGTCCTGTTCCGAAACGCGCGTCGGCGCTTGTTGTTTTGTTGTTTCTTTTTTCTTTTCTTGTATGTTGTTTTTAATGATGTATATATATGAATGTTTCTCTTTTGTGAATTGTTTGTGATTTCTGTATATAGTGTTGAGTGGTATGACTGATGCTGGTTTGGATGAGTGTGATTTGTGATTATATTGAAGTTGTGAGCGGGCAGGCTGCACTTTTGTGTTTGAAATGTAAATAGGGTATGTATATATAGTTCTGTCTTTATGGTTTTTGATCTAACAAATGAAAAAAATAATTCTCAAAAAATAAATAGACATATGCTTTTTGAACAAATAATTCCTGTGTGGGACAATGATGATGTTTTGAATCAAAGATAAGAGCGTTTGCCTTTTTCTGTATTTTTTGATCTAGGGGGGATTCCCCCAGTTCCTCCTGCCAGTTATGTTTGTACACCAACTGGCCGGTGAAAGGGTCCCCAGACCCCTTCCAGTCCTTCTCACCCTCCTCTGGCTGCCAATCTGGTCTCAAAGAGCAAGGGTAGAACAGGGGCACAAAAGTACCCGCCGGCAATGGATCCAGCATCGTTCAACACCAGTCTGACTCAGTGTCTACCTCGAAGTGGAGGCCGGGTTCAACATCGGCTGGGGACACAGCCAACCCCAGTGGCGGGCATTGTGCCGGTAGAATTGGCGCCATGGGAGGCGTAATGAGGTCAACCAGTGACGATGCGGATCCAGGCCTGGATCCAGGGGGATCCAGTGGCACCGAGGCTGAAACTGCCAAAGCCACAGGCCCAGGGCCCCTAGCCGAGTCTGCGGGGCCCAAAGGCGTGCTGGCGGTGTCAGACTACCCAAAGATGGCATGCATTGCTTTGTAGGGGAGAAGTCAAAGAGCGACAATACTTATTCAACTTGTTTTTGTGCCTTGACTTAACTGACCCAGATTGCGAAGACTTCGACGAAGAATGGTGCTGGCTCCGCGATCAGTCCCTTGACCTCCTCCATGACCAGGACCTTGAGCAAAGCAGAGCTGACTGCCGAGCCTCGAGGAGTTTTTGGGACTGTTCCCGCAAAGGCTTCGGGGCCATCGTCCGGCAGTCAGAGTTCGACTTGGGGTCTTGGTCGTACTCCAGGCAGTAGAGGCACACGCGGTGCGGATCCATCACCGATATCAGTCGGTTACAGGAACCACAAGCCTTAAAGCCGAGCATCCCTCATGCACCAGGAGTCGATTGCCTCAAAAACAACAAAGTCGACAAATGCGAGAAAAAAGCTCTGTCCAAAAATTACTGGGGGTACCGCTCTCTCCGGATCTGCATTGCTGGCGTGGAAAATGAAAGAACTGACGTCAGTGAGCAAGAGCGATGTCTATGTAGCTACCGCAACTTCATCCTAGCGACCACGACGCTAATGACGAAGGCGGAGTCGACGGACTTCAAATTCCGACAAGCAGGGGTACTGCTGATTAAACACTTTCCGGATCCAGTCACATGCCTGGGGGTAATTCTAAGTTAAGGAATTTATAACTAACTGTTTCCTTCAGATATATTTGTTTCTGTCACACTCCAGAATTACAAAAAACGTGCCTAATTTCTTCTTTCCTAACTGCTGAATGTGTACAGTTCATTCACAGGTATTTACATTTTGTTTGTGCATAAAAAGTAAAAATCACACTACATCCTTTTCATTCAAACTCCCTGTACCCCAGCAAGATTTTCAAATAATTAATTTAATTTTCTCTCCCTGACGTGAAATTGTGATGAGTTTGTAAACCCCAATCCTCATGTTAACAAAATAAGCAGCAATTTGTCAGAAGACATAGCCAATTATTTGACCTCTGTCTTTGATGCACAGCAAATGTGACAAAATGAATACAGAATTTAAAGGCCTTTTTTTTTCACATACTTTTGTGACCCAACAAACTTTGGCTGGTGACGCACCAGTGGGTCATGAACCACAGTTTGCGAAACACCGTTCTATGGTGAGAGTGGTACCACCAAAGAACTTGTGTACAGATTTCAATATAACAGAGGAAATGAAAATATAAACCATTAAAATCCTAAACAATAAATCTGTGTTTTCTGTTTCTCCCTTATGTTTTATTCCAGACTGCTGACGACTTGGACAGGCCATTGACAATACAAAACAAAATCATTTTGATTGATTTATTACCTCTACTAATCAAAGACCATCAGCAAAAAAATGATTTTTCCAGGTAATTTTTAAAGAATGTCACATTAAAATCAACAGCAACTTTCTAGTTGCATAACTATTTCGAAATAGTGCACGTAGTAGATAACATTTAATACCATCTCATGTATACTAAAAGAGGGTCTGATGTTCTAGTAGTTTAATAACTCCAGACAAAGTCATCACTACGTTTTAAAGAGTGCCAAGATAGCCTCTTAAGATTATAGCATTTACCATGTTAGTAAAGTCTGATTAATGCTCACAAATTCTCAGGTACTTGTAGTCAAGAACCCATGGGAGAAATTATCTCCAAATGTGGTTAACGGCATCTCCAGTACTCAGATAACATTCTCTTCTACGTTAGTCTGTGTTATATGTGTGAACAGTTTCCAGTTGACCAAAGCATCCAATCCACAATTGTTTTCAATTAGAAAGTGTACATTCCTCGAAAAACACACTAAAGGATGGCATATTCTGTGCAGTGAATTATAACTGTAATGTAAGGATGAACCATTGTACGACTCTAGAACGCAGTCATTGCCTTCAATCTCAGCTCTTGCTAATACCCCACTTGAGTTAAGTATAGTTTTAAGGAATCACTAACTTAAATCTAAAACTGTTTCTGGCAGCACACAATAAGACTTCCTCAGGCTCCCTCAAGAGTTAATACAATAATGTACTGAATCTGAACTTTTTCCAAAGACTATACTTGGGACTACGACTCCTTTGAAGTATAAGGCACTCAGGTTGGGATAATGTGCTGAATGAAAAAGGGAAATTGATTAAAAGTCTGATTTTAATACATCTTATGTGATTGAATATCTTGATTAATGATCACTAGGAATTATATCTCTTTTCACTCAGTGTCAATGTCAGACAACTACAGACTCAGATTCACAAAACTAGTTTGATAATCTGCACTGCATTGCACACCTATGCACAGGGGTTTATGTAAGATTTTAGATAACTAAGAAAGGTTTTGCAGTGTATAATTAAAGTCAACAAAAGCTGCATGGAGAAGGGCCTAGTTAAAGCATCAAGCATTCTGCATTGTTAAGCTGCAACACATTCTCTCTCTCCAGCACATGGTAGTTTAGGTGTTAAATAACTTGTGTGTTTGTATAGCACACATCTACCTGAGGATATTTTGGACTTATAGAATATATATATTTTTTTTTTTTACTTAACTAGATGGCACTAATTTTTGCACTGCCCATGGATGAAAAGTTGAGTGCACCAGTGAGGATATTTGTCTATGAATGGTGTGCTAATTAAGGAGAGATCACTGGAGAAGATAAGTTAGTCTAAAGCCTGAAAGTACAATGCGAAGTGGAATACCCACTTTGTCTTTCCTTTAAGTTAATAATTGTAATGATTATATATACCACTGCTTTCCAAACTTTTCAGAATCACAACCTAATTTTTAGAAAGTCAATATTGGCACCCCTCCTAGCTTTAATGGACATGAGTTGGTGTTTTTCAATATAATAGAAGCATTGTGTGGTAGTGCACTGTCATTTATATCAAGCACATTTTCCTTATAAATGGCCACTAAATTTCACATGCATACAGTTTTACTGATAAGACTTTATTGCACACAAATGATGTGTGCTCGTGTTTCAGTGAATATTTATTATTTGTGCATCACAAAGTAAAAGCTTCTTGATTTGTTTTTATCCTATTGAAATCTTTGTTTCCGTCACACTTCAGAAAAACAAAAAATGTACTTATTTTTTGCTTTCCTAACTGCTGAATGTATACAGTTAATTTACAGGTTTACATTTATTTGTGTATTACAAGTAATTATCTTACTATAGCCTCTTCTTTCAAACTCCTGTACCCCACCAAGATTGTCAAATAATTAATTTTACTTTTCTATCTCTGACTTGAAATTGAGAGGACTTTGTAAACCCCAATCCTCATGTTCACAAAATAAGCAGGAATTTGTCAAAAGACATAGTCAAATATTTGACCTCCGTCTTTGATGCACAGCAAATCTGACAAAATGAAAACAGAATTTAAAAGCCTTTTTATTGCTTGTACTTTTATGACCCACCAACATCGGCTATCGACCTACCAGTGGGTCAACAACCACAGTTTGCAAAACACCTTTCTATGGTGAGAATGGTACCACTAAAGAACCTGTGTACATATTTGAGCATGACAGAGGAAATGAATATAACCCATTAAACCCAAAACAAAAAATCTGTGTTTTCTGTTTCTCCCTTTTTTTTTATTCCAGGCTGCTGACGACTTGGACAGGACATTGACTATGCAAGGCAAAACCATTGCTTCAATGGTTCATTTAGTAACTGCAATAATAAACCACATCCTCAAAAGAGTGATTTTTGCAGGTAATTTTGAATGAATGTCACATTAAAATCAACAGCAACTTTCTAGTTGCATAACTATTTCGAGCTAGAGCACATAGTAGATATTATTTAATACCATCTCATAAATATTAAAAGAGGGTCTGATGTTCTAGTGGTTTAATAACTCCAGACAAAGTCATCACTACATTTTAAAGAATGCCAAGATAGCATTATAAGATTATAGAAAAGACACAGGCAACGCGGGAGCGGACACTATAGCTCTGATTACCGCTACCTGTTCATGGTTGCTATGCGCCTTTGCTGATTTTAAAATGTGTCCGTGTGAAATTGAAATGCAATTTTTTTTAAAAACGATTCTGGTTAAGAATTTGCTAGTGACCTGTATGCTTTAGGGTGATTAAAACTCATCTCATACCTTACCTGCCTACGAAACCAGCTCCCTCGCGCTCTCCTAACACACCCCAGGCTGCATCCGATCACGCCACACGGGTGAGGAGGCTCAGGCGGGGAGCGGCCACAAATGCAACAGGCAACGCGGGAGCGCAGCGGACGCGTGCAGCGGGCGTGCAGGTGGCGCGTAGGTGCGCGCCGAAGGTGCGCCAATGGCAAGCCCGTCCGTGCCCGTCCGTGCCCGTACGGGCCCAGGGGCCAGATCCCCTGCACAAATTTTAACCTATTTCTCTGCGGAATTAAGAGCCCTTCATCGAGCGGACCTTACGATCTGCCCAGCCAACTCATACACGCCTTAACCATACAGGCATTCTCCATATTCGAAAGACTCCTCATGAACTTCCGCATATTGTCTGCCACCAGGGGCAGGCATCACTCCTATTGCCACCAAAAATACTGTACTTCGGATACTCTATCTTAACACCTGCTCCCTTGTCAAGCACCAGTTAGACATCTTCCTACTCTTGTTGTCAGACAAGCCAGACATTCTCTTTATTACAGAGACATGGTTGAACCTGGACTCCACTCCCGACATATTGGCAGCCCTTCCCCAACATTATTATATTCTACATGTCGACCGGCCAGCAGGAAAAGTGGGTGGCGGAGTAGCGGCTATTATCCACAAGGATCATACATTTACCTCCATGTCATCCCTAAATCTTCCTGCAGCAGACAACCTGATTGTCAAGCTTGATTCTTGCGCAGGGCCATTGATCTGTGTCCTGATATACAGACCCCCACAACATATGCCATCATTTCCTCTCTTACTGAGCGAGCAGCTGGCCATGCTGGCTACAGAATATGCTAAAATATTACTAATAGGTGATCTCAACTACCGGCATAATGATGCTCTCGGTGGGCCTCAGTCCACTGAGTTGACGGAAATGCTCTCAAATCTTAATTTCATCCACAATATCTCCTCGGCTACACATATTAAAGGTCATACCTTGGAACAGGTATGGACAACTAATCTCGAGGTTTCTATCCCCATAATACGTCTATGTATCTGGTCTGACCACTATTTAATAAAATTCGTAATCTCGCTTCCCATGAGCATTATGACCCCGGCAATAATGGGGGGTCTGATCAGGAAATGGAGCACCGTTAATAAACAAGATTTCCTGGACAGCCTTATGAGTTCTATCCCCGCATCTAATCCTGATGTGGATCTTGCTAAAACTAACATCTCAGACTGCCTATTAGTAGCCATCAACAAACATGCCCCCTTCAAACAACTCCAACTCGCTCGCCGCTCTGAAGCCCAGAAATGGTTCTCACCCGACCTTAGAACTCAAAAACTTGATCTACGTCAAAAAGAGAGGAAATGGAGACTTACATACTCTCCGGAAGGGAAACTCATCTACCTAGCTGCTCGCAAAGACTACAAAAAAGCCATTATTTCTGCCAAATCCTCCCATTTTTCAGTCCGAATCTTAAACTCTAATAATAAATCAAGGATATCTTCACAATAGTGAATGAGCTATCCAATGAAGAAAGAACTCTACCTAAGTCTGTTGCGACTCAAGACCTATGTAACTCCTTGAAAGACTATTTCTTGGACAAAATCTCCAGTATTAAGGCCAGTATTTCCAGCCCCTGCCCCAAGGAGGACTCCCTGGCCTTGACATCCAACCCGCACACCTTACACCACTTCTCTATCATAGATGCTCAGTCCCTACGGGCTCTTCTAGCTAGGGTAAAATCTGGATCACCTAGGGACTGCTGTCCCCCATATATTCTTAAGGACGTCTTTTCATTTTTTTCTGTTCCCATCCTGACCTTTCTGAATGAGTCCTTGTCGCAGGGTAGGGTCCCTAAAGCCTTTAAGGATGCAGTTGTGGTCCCCCTCCTACAAAAATCTGGAATGGACCCCGAGAATCGTACCAACTATAGGCCCATCTCTCTGCTTCCATATCTGGCCAAAGTCCTTGAAGCTCATGTAGCCACTTGTCTATCTAATTTCATTGAGCAAACAGATCATCTGGACCCTCATCAAGCAGGGTTCCGCCCCGCCCACTCCACTGAGACTGTAATCCTAGCGGTACTGGACACCATGCGAGGTAATGCTGATTGGGGAATCCCCCAGGCCCTGCCAAGATCTTGTGAGGTATCCAGGCCACTGGATTCCCCCATTTCCTCCTGCCAGTTATGTTTGTACACCAACTGGCCGGTCAAAGGGTCCCCAGACCCCTTCCAGTCCTTCTCACCCTCCTCTGGCTGCCAATCATGTCTCAAAGAGCAAGGGTAGAACAGGGGCACAAAAGTACCCGCCGGCAATGGATCCAGCATCGTTCAACACCAGTCTGACTCAGTGTCTACCTCGAAGTAGAGGCCGGGTTCAACATCGGCTGGGGACACAGCCAACCCCAGTGGCGGGCATTGTGCCGGTAGAATTGGCGCCATGGGAGGCGTAATGAGGTCAACCAGTGACGATGCGGATCCAGGCCTGGATCCAGGGGGATCCAGTGGCACCGAGGCTGAAACTGCCAAAGCCACAGGCCCAGGGCCCCTAGCCAAGTCTGCGGGGCCCAAAGGCGTGCTGGCGGTGTCAGACTACCCAAAGATGGCATGCATTGCTTTGTAGGGGAGAAGTCAAAGAGCCACAATACTTATTCAACTTGTTTTTGTGCCTTGACTTAACTGACCCAGATTGCGAAGACTTCCACGAAGAATGGTGCTGGCTCCGCGATCAGTCCCTTGACCTCCTCCATGACCAGGACCTTGAGCAAAGCAGATCTGACTGCCGAGCCTCGAGGAGTTTTCGGGACTGCTCCCGCAAAGGCTTTGGGGCCATCGTCCGGCAGTCAGAGTTCGACTTGGGGTCTTGGTCGTGCTCCAGGCAGTAGAGGCACACGCGGTGCGAATCTATCACCGATATCAGTTGGTTACAGGAACCACAAGCCTTAAAGCCGAGCATCCCTCATGCACCAGGAGTCGATTGACTCAAAAACAACAAAGTCGACAAATGCGAGAAAAAAGCTCTGTCCAAAAATTACTGGGGGTACCGCTCTCTCCGGATCTGCGTTGCTGGCGTGGAAAAAGAAAGAACTGACGTCAGCTAGCAAGAGCGATGTCTATGTAGCTACCGCAACTTCATCCTAGCGACCACGACGCTAATGACGAAGGCGGAGTCGACGGACTTCAAATTCCGACAAGCAGGGGTAGTGCTGATTAAACACTTTCCGGATCCAGTCACATGCCTGGGGGTAATTCTAAGTTAAGGAATTTATAACTAACTGTTTCCTTCAGATATATTTGTTTCTGTCACACTCCAGAATTACAAAAAACGTGCTTAATTTCTTCTTTCCTAACTGCTGAATGTGTACAGTTCATTCACAGGTATTTACATTTTGTTTGTGCATAAAAAGTAAATATCACACTACATCCTTTTCATTCAAACTCCCTGTACCCCAGTAAGATTTTCAAATAATTAATTTATTTTTCTCTCCCTGACGTGAAATTGTGATGAGTTTGTAAACCCCACTCCTCATGTTAACAAAATAAGCAGCAATTTGTCAGAAGACATAGCCAATTATTTGACCTCTGTCTTTGATGCACAGCAAATGTGACAAAATGAATACAGAATTTAAAGGCCTTTTTGTTGCATGTACTTTTGTGACCCAACAAACTTTGGCTGGTGACGCACCAGTGGGTCATGAACCACAGTTTGCGAAACACCGTTCTATGGTGAGAGTGGTACCACCAAAGAACTTGTGTACAGATTTCAATATAACAGAGGAAATGAAAATATAAACCATTATAATCCTAAACAATAAATCTGTGTTTTCTGTTTCTCCCTTATGTTTTATTCCAGACTGCTGACGACTTGGACAGGACATTGACAATACAAAACAAAATCATTTTGATTGATTTATTACCTCTACTAATCAAAGACCATCAGCAAAAAAATGATTTTTTCAGGTAATTTTTAAAGAATGTCACATTAAAATCAACAGCAACTTTCTAGTTGCATAACTATTTGGAAATAGTGCACGTAGTAGATAACATTTAATACCATCTCATGTATACTAAAAGAGGGTCTGATGTTCTAGTAGTTTAATAACTCCAGACAAAGTCATCACTACGTTTTAAAGAGTGCCAAGATAGCCTGTTAAGATTATAGCATTTACCATGTTAGTAAAGTCTGATTAATGCTCACAAATTCTCAGGTACTTGTAGTCTAGAACCCATGGGAGAAATTATCTCCAAATGTGGTTAACGGCATCTCCAGTACTCAGATAACATTCTCTTCTACGTTAGTCTGTGTTATATGTGTGAACAGTTTCCAGTTGACCAAAGCATCCAATCCACTATTGTTTTCAATTAGAAAGTGTACATTCCTCGAAAAACACACTAAAGGATGGCATATTCTTTGCAGTGAATTATAACTGTAATGTACGGATGAACCATTGTACGACTCTAGAACGCAGTCATTGCCTTCACTCTCAGCTCTTGCTAATACCGCACTTGAGTTAAGTATAGTTTTAAGGAATCACTAACTTAAATCTAAAACTGTTTCTGGCAGCACACAATAAGACTTCCTCAGGCTCCCTCAAGAGTTAATACAATAATGTACTAATCTGAACTTTCTCCAAAGACTATACTTGGGACTACGACTCCTTTGAATTATAAGGCACTCAGGTTGGGATAATGTGCTGAATGAAAAAGGGAAATTGATTAAAAGTCTGATTTTAATACATCTTCTGTGATTGAATATCTTGATTAATGATCACTAGGAATTATATCTCTTTTCACTCAGTGTCAATGTCAAACAACTACAGACTCAGATTCACAAAACTAGTTTGATAATCTGCACTGCATTGCACACCTATGCACAGGGGTTTATGTAAGATTTTAGATAATTAAGAAAGGTTTTGCAGTGTATAATTAAAGTCAACAAAAGCTGCATGGGGAAGGGCCTAGTTAAAGCATCAAGCATTCTGCATTGTTAAGCTGCAACACATTCTCTCTCTCCAGCACATGGTAGTTTAGGTGTTAAATAACTTGTGTGTTTGTATAGCACACATCTACCTGATGGCACTAATTTTTGCACTGCCCATGGATGAAAAGTTGAGTGCACCAGTGAGGATATTTGTCTATGAATGGTGTGCTAATTAAGGAGAGATCACTGGAGAAGATAAGTTAGTCTAAAGCCTGAAAGTACAATGCGAAGTGGAATACCCACTTTGTCTTTCCTTTAAGTTAATAATTGTAATGATATGTACCACTGCTTTCCAAACTTTTTAGAATCACAACCTAATTTTTAGAAAGTCAATATTGGCACCCCTCCTAGCTTTAGTGGACATGAGTTGGTGTTTTTCAATATAATAGAAGCATTGTGTGGTAGTGCAGTGTCATTTATATCAAGCACATTTTCCTTATAAATAGCCACTAAATTTCACATGCATACAGTTTTACTGATAAGACTTTATTGCACACAAATGATGTGTGCTCGTGTTTCAGTGAATATTTATTATTTGTGCATCACAAAGTAAAAGCTTCTTGATTTGTTTTTATCCTATTGAAATCTTTGTTTCCGTCACACTTCAGAAAAACAAAAAATGTACTTATTTTTTGCTTTCCTAACTGCTGAATGTATACAGTTAATTTACAGGTTTACATTTATTTGTGTATTACAAGTAATTATCTCACTATAGCCTCTTTTTTCAAACTCCTGTACCCCACCAAGATTGTCAAATAATTAATTTTACTTTTCTATCTCTGACTTGAAATTGAGAGGACTTTGTAAACCCCAATCCTCATGTTCACAAAATAAGCAGGAATTTGTCAAAAGACATAGTCAAATATTTGACCTCCGTCTTTGATGCACAGCAAATGTGACAAAATGAAAACAGAATTTAAAAGCCTTTTTATTGCTTGTACTTTTATGACCCACCAACATCGGCTAGCGACCTACCAGTGGGTCAACAACCACAGTTTGCAAAACACCTTTCTATGGTGAGAATGGTACCACTAAAGAACCTGTGTACATATTTGAGCATGACAGAGGAAATGAATATAAACCATTAAACCCAAAACAAAAAATCTGTGTTTTCTGTTTCTCCCTTTTTTTTAATTCAAGGCTGCTGACGACTTGGACAGGACATTGACTATGCAAGGCAAAACCATTGCTTCAATGGTTCATTTAGTAACTGCAATAATAAAGCACATCCTCAAAAGAGTGATTTTTGCAGGTAATTTTGAATGAATGTCACATTAAAATCAAGAGCAACTTTCTAGTTGCATAACTATTTCGAGCTAGAGCACATAGTAGATATCATTTAATACCATCTCATAAATATTAAAAGAGGGTCTGATGTTCTAGTGGTTTAATAACTCCAGACAAAGTCATCACTACGTTTTAAAGAATGCCAAGATAGCATTATAAGATTATAGAAAAGACACAGGCAACGCGGGAGCAGACACTATAGCTCTGATTACCGCTACCTGTTCATGGCTGCTATGCGCCTTTGCTGATTTTAAAATGTGTCCGTGTGAAATTGAAATGCAATTTTTTTTAAAAACAATTCTGGTTAAGAATTTGCTAGTGACCTGTATGCTTTATGGTGATTACAACTCATCTCATACCTTACCTGCCTACGAAACCGGCTCCCTCGCGCTCTCCTAACACACCCCAGGCTGCATCCGATCACGCCACACGGGCGAGGAGGCTCAGGCGGGGAGCGGCCACAAATGCAACAGGCAACGCGGGAGCGCAGCGGACGCGCGCAGCGGGCGTGCAGGTGGCGCGCAGGTGGCGCGCCGAAGGTGCGCCAATGGCAAGCCCGTCGGTGCCCGTCCGCGCCCGTACGGGCCCAGGGGCCAGATCCCCTGCACAAATTTTAACCTATTTCTCTGCGGAATTAAGAGCCCTTCATCGAGCGGACCTTACGATCTGCCCAGCCACTTATACACGCATTAACCATACAGGCATTCTCCATATTCGAAAGACTCCTCATGAACTTCCGCATATTGTCTGCCACCAGGGGCAGGCATCACTCCTATTGCCACCAAAAATACTGTACTTCGGATACTCTATCTTAACACCTGCTCTCTTGTCAAGCACCAGTTAGACATCTTCCTACTCTTGTTGTCAGACAAGCCAGACATTCTCTTTATTACAGAGACATGGTTGAACCTGGACTCCACTCCCGACATACTGGCAGCCCTTCCCCAACATTATTATATTCTACATGTCGACCAGCCAGCAGGGAAAGTGGGTGGCGGAGTAGCGGCTATTATCCACAAGGATCATACATTTAACTCCATGTCATCCCTAAATCTTCCTGCAGCAGACAACCTGATTGTCAAGCTTGATTCTTGCGCAGGGCCATTGATCTGTGTCCTGATATACAGACCCCCACAACATATGCCATCATTTCCTCTCTTACTGAGTGAGCAGCTGGCCATGCTGGCTACAGAATATGCTAAAATATTACTAATAGGTGATCTCAACTACCGGCATAATGATGCTCTCGGTGGGCCTCAGTCCACTGAGTTGACGGAAATGCTCTCAAATCTTAATTTGATCCACCATATCTCCTCGGCTACACATATTAAAGGTCATACCTTGAACCAGGTATGGACAACTAATCTCGAGGTTTCTATCCCCATAATACGTCTATGTATCTGGTCTGACCACTATTTAATAAAATTCGTAATCTCGCTTCCCATGAGCATTATGACCCCGGCAATAATGGGGGGTCTGATCAGGAAATGGAGCACCGTTAATAAACAAGATTTCCTGGACAGCCTTATGAGTTCTATCCCCGCATCTAATCCTGATGCGGATCTTGCTAAAACTAACATCTCAGACTGCCTATTAGTAGCCATCAACAAACATGCCCCCTTCAAACAACTCCAACTCGCTCGCCGCTCTGAAGCCCAGAAATGGTTCTCACCCGACCTTAGAGCTCAAAAACTTGATCTACGTCAAAAAGAGAGGAAATGGAGACTTACATACTCTCCGGAAGGGGAACTCATCTACCTAGCTGCTCGCAAAGACTACAAAAAAGCCATTATTTCTGCCAAATCCTCCCATTTTTCAGTCCGAATCATAAACTCTAATAATAAATCAAGGATATCTTCACAATAGTGAATGAGCTATCCAATGAAGAAAGAACTCTACCTAAGTCTGTTAAGACTCAAGACCTATGTAACTCCTTGAAAGACTATTTCTTGGACAAAATCTCCAGTATTAAGGCCAGTATTTCCAGCCCCTGCCCCAAGGAGGATTCCCTGGCCTTGACATCCAACCCGCACACCTTACACCACTTCTCTATCATAGATGCTCAGTCCCTACGGGCTCTTCTAGCTAGGGTAAAATCTGGCTCACCTAGGGACTGCTGTCCCCCATATATTCTTAAGGACGTCTTTTCATTTTTTTCTGTTCCCATCCTGACCTTTCTGAATGAGTCCTTGTCGCAGGGTAGGGTCCCTAAAGCCTTTAAGGATGCAGTTGTGGTCCCCCTCCTACAAAAATCGGGAATGGACCCCGAGAATCTTACCAACTATAGGCCCATCTCTCTGCTTCCATATCTGGCCAAAGTCCTCGAAGCTCATGTAGCCACTTGTCTGTCTAATTTCATTGAGCAAACAGATCATCTGGACCCTCATCAAGCAGGGTTCCGCCCGCCCACTCCACTGAGACTGTAATCCTAGCGGTACTGGACACCATGCGAGGTAATGCTGATTGGGGAATCCCCCAGGCCCTGCCAAGATCTTGTGAGGTATCCAGGCCACTGGATTCCCCCAGTTCCTCCTGCCAGTTATGTTTGTACACCAACTGGCCGGTCAAAGGGTCTCCAGACCCCTTCCAGTCCTTCTCACCCTCCTCTGGCTGCCAATCTGGTCTCAAAGAGCAAGGTTAGAACAGGGGCACAAAAGTACCCGCCGGCAATGGATCCAGCATCGTTCAACACCAGTCTGACTCATTGTCTACCTCGAAGTAGAGGCCGGGTTCAACATCGGCTGGGGACACAGCCAACCCCAGTGGCGGGCATTGTGCCAGTAGAATTGGCGCCATGGGAGGCGTAATGAGGTCAACCAGTGACGATGCGGATCCAGGCCTGGATCCAGGGGGATCCAGTGGCACCGAGGCTGAAACTGCCAAAGCCACAGGCTCAGGGCCCCTAGCCGAGTCTGCGGGGCCCAAAGGCGTGCTGGCGGTGTCAGACTACCCAAAGATGGCATGCATTGCTTTGTAGGGGAGAAGTCAATGAGCGACAATACTTATTCAACTTGTTTTTGTGCCTTGACTTAACTGACCCAGATTGCGAAGACTTCGACGAAGAATGGTGCTGGCTCCGCGATCAGTCCCTAGACCTCCTCCATGACCAGGACCTTGAGCAAAGCAGAGCTGACTGCCGAGCCTCGAGGAGTTTTCGGGACTGCTCCCGCAAAGGCTTTGGGGCCATCGTCCGGCAGTCAGAGTTCGACTTGGGGTCTTGGTCGTGCTCCAGGCAGTTCAAGTTCAAGTTCAAGTTCAAGAATTTGTATAGCGCGCTACTCACCCAGAGGGTCTCAAGGCGCTTGGGGAGGGGGATAATTATTTATCGAATAGCCAGGTTTTAAGTTCTTTTCTGAAGGAGATGTGGTTCTGTGTGAGGCGGAGGTGAGTGGGGATTGAGTTCCAGGACTTGGCCGCTAAGTAGGAGAAGGATCTACCTCCCATGGTGGACCTTTGGATACGCGGGACTGCGGCGAGGCCTTGGTTGGAGGATCTTAGTTGGCGGTTGGGTGTATAGAAGGATAGTCGAGAGTTGAGGCATTCAGGTCCTAGTTTGTAGAGAGCCTTGTGTGCGTGGGTGAGGAGGCGGAATGTTATTCTCTTATTGACGGGAAGCCAGTGGAGGTCTTTCAGGTGGCCGGTAATGTGATCTTGGCGAGGGATGTCCAAAATGAGTCTCGCCGATGCGTTTTGGATGCGTTGGAGTTTTTTCTGTAGTTTGGCTGTAAGTCCGGCGTAGAGGGTGTTTCCGTAGTCTAGTCGGCTCGTAACCAGTGCGTGGGTGACAGTCTTTCTTGTCTCGGTGGGGATCCAATTGAAGATTTTTTTGAGCATACGAAGTACGTTGAAACAGGAGGATGAGACGGCGTTGACTTGTCTGGTCATCGAGAGGGAGGAGTCTAGGATGAAGCCTAGATTGCGTGCGTGGTCCGTGGGTATGGGTGCGGTGCCCAGGTCCGAAGGCCACCATGAGTCGTCCCAGGCAGAGGGGGATGATCCTAGGATGAGCACTTCAGTTTTGTCTGAGTTAAGTTTTAGGCGGCTGTTTTTCATCCATATGGCTACTTCTTTCATGCCTTCGTGAAGATTGGTTTTGGCGGTGTTGGGGTCTTAGGTGAGGGAAAGGATCAGCTGGGTGTCGTCAGCGTAGGAGATGATGTTGAGGTTGTGTTGGCGTGCGATGGAGGCGAGTGGACTCATGTAGACGTTGAAGAGGGTGGCACTAGAGGCACACGCGGTGCGGATCCATCACCGATATCAGTCGGTTACAGGAACCACAAGCCTTAAAGCCGAGCATCCCTCATGCACCAGGAGTCGATTGACTAAAAAACAACAAAGTCGACAAATGCAAGAAAAAAGATCTGTCCAAAAATTACTGGGGGTACCGCTCTCTCCGGATCTGCGTTGCTGGCGTGGAAAAAGAAAGAACTGACGGCAGCGAGCAAGAGCGATGTCTATGTAGCTACCGCAACTTCATCCTAGCGACCACAACGCTAATGACGAAGGCGGAGTCGACGGACTTCAAATTCCGACAAGCAGGGGTACTGCTGATTAAACACTTTCCGGATCCAGTCACATGCCTGGGGGTAATTCTAAGTTAAGGAATTTATAACTAACTGTTTCCTTCAGATATATTTGTTTCTGTCACACTCCAGAATTACAAAAAACGTGCTTAATTTCTTCTTTCCTAACTGCTGAATGTGTACAGTTCATTCACAGGTATTTACATTTTGTTTGTGCATAAAAAGTAAATATCACACTACATCCTTTTCATTCAAACTCCCTGTACCCCAGCAAGATTTTCAAATAATTAATTTATTTTTCTCTCCCTGACGTGAAATTGTGATGAGTTTGTAAACCCCAATCCTCATGTTAACAAAATAAGCAGCAATTTGTCAGAAGACATAGCCAATTATTTGACCTCTGTCTTTGATGCACAGCAAATGTGACAAAATGAATACAGAATTTAAAGGCCTTTTTGTTGCATGTACTTTTGTGACCCAACAAACTTTGGCTGGTGACGCACCAGTGGGACCTGAACCACAGTTTGCGAAACACCGTTCTATGGTGAGAGTGGTACCACCAAAGAACTTGTGTACAGATTTCAATATAACAGAGGAAATGAAAATATAAACCATTAAAATCCTAAACAATAAATCTGTGTTTTCTGTTTCTCCCTTATGTTTTATTCCAGACTGCTGACGACTTGGACAGGACATTGACAATACAAACCAAAATCATTTTGATTGATTTATTACCTCTACTAATCAAAGACCATCAGCAAAAAAATTATTTTTCCAGGTAATTTTTAAAGAATGTCACATTAAAATCAACAGCAACTTTCTAGTTGCATAACTATTTGGAAATAGTGCACGTAGTAGATAACATTTAATACCATCTCATGTATACTAAAAGAGGGTCTGATGTTCTAGTAGTTTAATAACTCCAGACAAAGGCATCACTACGTTTTAAAGAGTGCCAAGATAGCCTGTAAAGATTATAGCATTTACCATGTTAGTAAAGTCTGATTAATGCTCACAAATTCTCAGGTACTTGTAGTCAAGAACCCATGGGAGAAATTATCTCCAAATGTGGTTAACAGCATCTCCAGTACTCAGATAACATTCTCTTCTACGTTAGTCTGTGTTATATGTGTGAACAGTTTCCAGTTGACCAAAGCATCCAATCCACTATTGTTTTCAATTAGAAAGTGTACATTCCTCGAAAAACACACTAAAGGATGGCATATTCTTTGCAGTGAATTATAACTGTAATGTAAGGATGAACCATTGTACGACTCTAGAACGCAGTCATTGCCTTCAATCTCAGCTCTTGCTAATACCCCACTTGAGTTAAGTATAGTTTTAAGGAATCACTAACTTAAATCTAAAACTGTTTCTGGCAGCACACAATAAGACTTCCCCAGGCTCCCTCAAGAGTTAATACAATAATGTACTGAATCTGAACTTTCTCCAAAGACTATACTTGGGACTACGACTCCTTTGAATTATAAGGCACTCAGGTTGGGATAATGTGCTGAATGAAAAAGGGAAATTGATTAAAGGTCTGATTTTAATACATCTTATGTGATTGAATATCTTGATTAATGATCACTAGGAATTATATCTCTTTTCACTCAGTGTCAATGTCAAACAACTACAGACTCAGATTCACAAAACTAGTTTGATAATCTGCACTGCATTGCACACCTATGCACAGGGGTTTATGTAAGATTTTAGATAATTAAGAAAGGTTTTGCAGTGTATAATTAAAGTCAACAAAAACTGCATGGGGAAGGGCCTAGTTAAAGCATCAAGCATTCTGCATTGTTAAGCTGCAACACATTCTCTCTCTCCAGCATATGGTAGTTTAGGTGTTAAATAACTTGTGTGTTTGTATAGCACACATCTACCTGATGGCACTAATTTTTGCACTGCCCATGGATGAAAAGTTGAGTGCACCAGTGAGGATATTTGTCTATGAATGGTGTGCTAATTAAGGAGAGATCACTGGAGAAGATAAGTTAGTCTAAAGCCTGAAAGTACAATGCGAAGTGGAATACCCACTTTGTCTTTCCTTTAAGTTAATAATTGTAATGATATATACCACTGCTTTCCAAACTTTTTAGAATCACAACCTAATTTTTAGAAAGTCAATATTGGCACCCCTCCTAGCTTTAATGGACATGAGTTGGTGTTTTTCAATATAATAGAAGCATTGTGTGGTAGTGCAGTGTCATTTATATCAAGCACATTTTCCTTATAAATAGCCACTAAATTTCACATGCATACAGTTTTACTGATAAGACTTTATTGCACACAAATGATGTGTGCTCGTGTTTCAGTGAATATTTATTATTTGTGCATCACAAAGTAAAAGCTTCTTGATTTGTTTTTATCCTATTGAAATCTTTGTTTCCGTCACACTTCAGAAAAACAAAAAATTTACTTATTTTTTGCTTTCCTAACTGCTGAATGTATACAGTTAATTTACAGGTTTACATTTATTTGTGTATTACAAGTAATTATCTCACTATAGCCTCTTCTTTCAAACTCCTGTACCCCACCAAGATTGTCAAATAATTAATTTTACTTTTCTATCTCTGACTTGAAATTGAGAGGACTTTGTAAACCCCAATCCTCATGTTCACAAAATAAGCAGGAATTTGTCAAAAGACATAGTCAAATATTTGACCTCCGTCTTTGATGCACAGCAAATGTGACAAAATGAAAACAGAATTTAAAAGCCTTTTTATTGCTTGTACTTTTATGACCCACCAACATCGGCTAGCGACCTACCAGTGGGTCAACAACCACAGTTTGCAAAACACCTTTCTATGGTGAGAATGGTAGCACTAAAGAACCTGTGTACATATTTGAGCATGACAGAGGAAATGAATATAAACCATTAAACCCAAAACAAAAAATCTGTGTTTTCTGTTTCTCCCTTTTTTTTTATTCAAGGCTGCTGACGACTTGGACAGGACATTGACTATGCAAGGCAAAACCATTGCTTCAATGGTTCATTTAGTAACTGCAATAATAAAGCACATCCTCAAAAGAGTGATTTTTGCAGGTAATTTTGAATGAATGTCACATTAAAATCAAGAGCAACTTTCTAGTTGCATAACTATTTCGAGCTAGAGCACATAGTAGATATCATTTAATACCATCTCATAAATATTAAAAGAGGGTCTGATGTTCTAGTGGTTTAATAACTCCAGACAAAGTCATCACTACGTTTTAAAGAATGCCAAGATAGCATTATAAGATTATAGAAAAGACACAGGCAACGCGGGAGCAGACACTATAGCTCTGATTACCGCTACCTGTTCATGGCTGCTATGCGCCTTTGCTGATTTTAAAATGTGTCCGTGTGAAATTGAAATGCAATTTTTTTTAAAAACGATTCTGGTTAAGAATTTGCTAGTGACCTGTATGCTTTAGGGTGATTACAACTCATCTCATACCTTACCTGCCTACGAAACCGGCTCCCTCGCGCTCTCCTAACACACCCCAGGCTGCATCCGATCACGCCACACGGGCGAGGAGGCTCAGGCGGGCAGCGGCCACAAATGCAACAGGCAACGCGGGAGCGCAGCGGACGCGCGCAGCGGGCGTGCAGGTGGCGCGCAGGTGGCGCGCCGAAGGTGCGCCAATGGCAAGCCCGTCGGTGCCCGTCCGCGCCCGTACGGGCCCAGGGGCCAGATCCCCTGCACAAATTTTAACCTATTTCTCTGCGAAATTAAGAGCCCTTCATCGAGCGGACCTTACGATCTGCCCAGCCACTCATACATGCATTAACCATACAGGCATTCTCCATATTCGAAAGACTCCTCATGAACTTCCGCATATTGTCTGCCACCAGGGGCAGGCATCACTCCTATTGCCACCAAAAATACTGTACTTCGGATACTCTATCTTAACACCTGCTCCCTTGTCAAGCACCAGTTAGACATCTTCCTACTCTTGTTGTCAGACAAGCCAGACATTCTCTTTATTACAGAGACATGGTTGAACCTGGACTCCACTCCCGACATATTGGCAGCCCTTCCCCAACATTATTATATTCTACATGTCGACCGGCCAGCAGGGAAAGTGGGTGGCGGAGTAGCGGCTATTATCCACAAGGATCATACATTTACCTCCATGTCATCCCTAAATCTTCCTGCAGCAGACAACCTGATTGTCAAGCTTGATTCTTGCGCAGGGCCATTGATCTGTGTCCTGATATACAGACCCCCACAACATATGCCATCATTTCCTCTCTTACTGAGCGAGCAGCTGGCCATGCTGGCTACAGAATATGCTAAAATATTACTAATAGGTGATCTCAACTACCGGCATAATGATGCTCTCGGTGGGCCTCAGTCCACTGAGTTGACGGAAATGCTCTCAAATCTTAATTTCATCCACCATATCTCCTCGGCTACACATATTAAAGGTCATACCTTGGACCAGGTATGGACAACTAATCTCGAGGTTTCTATCCCCATAATACGTCTATGTATCTGGTCTGACCACTATTTAATAACATTCGTAATCTCGCTTCCCATGAGCATTATGACCCCGGCAATAATGGGGGGTCTGATCAGGAAATGGAGCACCGTTAATAAACAAGATTTCCTGGACAGCCTTATGAGTTCTATTCCCGCATCTAATCCTGATGCGGATCTTGCTAAAACTAACATCTCAGACTGCCTATTAGTAGCCATCAACAAACATGCCCCCTTCAAACAACTCCAACTCGCTCGCCGCTCTGAAGCCCAGAAATGGTTCTCACCCGACCTTAGAGCTCAAAAACTTGATCTACGTCAAAAAGAGAGGAAATGGAGACTTACATACTCTCCGGAAGGGGAACTCATCTACCTAGCTGCTCGCAAAGACTACAAAGAAAGCCATTATTTCTGCCAAATCCTCCCATTTTTCAGTCCGAATCATAAACTCTAATAATAAATCAAGGATATCTTCGCAATAGTGAATGAGCTATCCAATGAAGAAAGAACGCTACCTAAGTCTGTTAAGACTCAAGACCTATGTAACTCCTTGAAAGACTATTTCTTGGACACAATCTCCAGTATTAAGGCCAGTATTTCCAGCCCCTGCCCCAAGGAGGATTCCCTGGCCTTGACATCCAACCCGCACACCTTACACCACTTCTCTATCATAGATGCTCAGTCCCTACGGGCTCTTCTAGCTAGGGTAAAATCTGGCTCACCTAGGGACTGCTGTCCCGCATATATTCTTAAGGACGTCTTTTCATTTTTTTCTGTTCCCATCCTGACCTTTCTGAATGAGTCCTTGTCGCAGGGTAGGGTCCCTAAAGCCTTTAAGGATGCAGTTGTGGTCCCCCTCCTACAAAAATCTGGAATGGACCCCGAGAATCTTACCAACTATAGGCCCATCTCTCTGCTTCCATATCTGGCCAAAGTCCTCGAAGCTCATGAAGCCACTTGTCTGTCTAATTTCATTGAGCAAACAGATCATCTGGACCCTCATCAAGCAGGGTTCCGCCCCGCCCACTCCACTGAGACTGTAATCCTAGCGGTACTGGACACCATGCGAGGTAATGCTGATTGGGGAATCCCCCAGGCCCTGCCAAGATCTTGTGAGGTATCCAGGCCACTGGATTCCCCCAGTTCCTCCTGCCAGTTATGTTTGTACACCAACTGGCCGGTCAAAGGGTCCCCAGACCCCTTCCAGTCCTTCTCACCCTCCTCTGGCTGCCAATCTGGTCTCAAAGAGCAAGGGTAGAACAGGGGCACAAAAGTACCCGCCGGCAATGGATCCAGCATCGTTCAACACCAGTCTGACTCATTGTCTACCTCGAAGTAGAGGCCGGGTTCAACATCGGCTGGGGACACAGCCAACCCCAGTGGCGGGCATTGTGCCGGTAGAATTGGCGCCATGGGAGGCGTAATGAGGTCAACCAGTGACGATGCGGATCCAGGCCTGGATCCAGGGGGATCCAGTGGCACCGAGGCTGAAACTGCCAAAGCCACAGGCTCAGGGCCCCTAGCCGAGTCTGCGGGGCCCAAAGGCGTGCTGGCGGTGTCAGACTACCCAAAGATGGCATGCATTGCTTTGTAGGGGAGAAGTCAATGAGCGACAATACTTATTCAACTTGTTTTTGTGCCTTGACTTAACTGACCCAGATTGCGAAGACTTCGACGAAGAATGGTGCTGGCTCCGCGATCAGTCCCTTGACCTCCTCCATGACCAGGACCTTGAGCAAAGCAGAGCTGACTGCCGAGCCTCGAGGAGTTTTCGGGACTGCTCCCGCAAAGGCTTTGGGGCCATCGTCCGGCAGTCAGAGTTCGACTTGGGGTCTTGGTTGTGCTCCAGGCAGTTCAAGTTCAAGTTCAAGTTCAAGAATTTGTATAGCGCGCTACTCACCCAGAGGGTCTCAAGGCGCTTGGGGAGGGGGATAATTATTTATCGAATAGCCAGGTTTTAAGTTCTTTTCTGAAGGAGATGTGGTTCTGTGTGAGGCGGAGGTGAGTGGGGATTGAGTTCCAGGACTTGGCCGCTAAGTAGGAGAAGGATCTACCTCCCATGGTGGACCTTTGGATACGCGGGACTGCGGCGAGGCCTTGGTTGGAGGATCTTAGTTGGCGGTTGGGTGTATAGAAGGATAGTCGAGAGTTGAGGCATTCAGGTCCTAGTTTGTAGAGAGCCTTGTGTGCGTGGGTGAGGAGGCGGAATGTTATTCTCTTATTGACGGGAAGCCAGTGGAGGTCTTTCAGGTGGCCGGTAATGTGATCTTGGCGAGGGATGTCCAAAATGAGTCTCGCTGATGCGTTTTGGATGCGTTGGAGTTTTTTCTGTAGTTTGGCTGTAATTCCGGCGTAGAGGGTGTTTCCGTAGTCTAGTCGGCTCGTAACCAGTGCGTGGGTGACAGTCTTTCTTGTCTCGGTGGGGATCCAATTGAAGATTTTTTTGAGCATACGAAGTACGTTGAAACAGGAGGATGAGACGGCGTTGACTTGTCTGGTCATCGAGAGGGAGGAGTCTAGGATGAAGCCTAGATTGCGTGCGTGGTCCGTGGGTATGGGTGCGGTGCCCAGGTCCGAAGGCCACCATGAGTCGTCCCAGGCAGAGGGGGATGATCCTAGGATGAGCACTTCAGTTTTGTCTGAGTTAAGTTTTAGGCGGCTGTTTTTCATCCATATGGCTACTTCTTTCATGCCTTCGTGAAGATTGGTTTTGGCGGTGTTGGGGTCTTTGGTGAGGGAAAGGATCAGCTGGGTGTCGTCAGCGTAGGAGATGATGTTGAGGTTGTGTTGGCGTGCGATGGAGGCGAGTGGACTCATGTAGACGTTGAAGAGGGTGGCACTAGAGGCACACGCGGTGCGGATCCATCACCGATATCAGTCGGTTACAGGAACCACAAGCCTTAAAGCCGAGCATCCCTCATGCACCAGGAGTCGATTGACTAAAAAACAACAAAGTCGACAAATGCAAGAAAAAGATCTGTCCAAAAATTACTGGGGGTACCGCTCTCTCCGGATCTGCGTTGCTGGCGTGGAAAAAGAAAGAACTGACGGCAGCGAGCAAGAGCGATGTCTATGTAGCTACCGCAACTTCATCCTAGCGACCACGACGCTAATGACGAAGGCGGAGTCGACGGACTTCAAATTCCGACAAGCAGGGGTACTGCTGATTAAACACTTTCCGGATCCAGTCACATGCCTGGGGGTAATTCTAAGTTAAGGAATTTATAACTAACTGTTTCCTTCAGATATATTTGTTTCTGTCACACTCCAGAATTACAAAAAACGTGCTTAATTTCTTCTTTCCTAACTGCTGAATGTGTACAGTTCATTCACAGGTATTTACATTTTGTTTGTGCATAAAAAGTAAATATCACACTACATCCTTTTCATTGAAACTCCCTGTACCCCAGCAAGATTTTCAAATAATTAATTTATTTTTCTCTCCCTGATGTGAAATTGTGATGAGTTTGTAAACCCCAATCCTCATGTTAACAAAATAAGCAGCAATTTGTCAGAAGACATAGCCAATTATTTGACCTCTGTCTTTGATGCACAGCAAATGTGACAAAATGAATACAGAATTTAAAGGCCTTTTTGTTGCATGTACTTTTGTGACCCAACAAACTTTGGCTGGTGACGCACCAGTGGGTCATGAACCACAGTTTGCGAAACACCGTTCTATGGTGAGAGTGGTACCACCAAAGAACTTGTGTACAGATTTCAATATAACAGAGGAAATGAAAATATAAACCATTAAAATCCTAAACAATAAATCTGTGTTTTCTGTTTCTCCCTTATGTTTTATTCCAGACTGCTGACGACTTGGACAGGACATTGACAATACAAAACAAAATCATTTTGATTGATTTATTACCTCTACTAATCAAAGACCATCAGCAAAAAAATGATTTTTCCAGGTAATTTTTAAAGAATGTCACATTAAAATCAACAGCAACTTTCTAGTTGCATAACTATTTGGAAATAGTGCACGTAGTAGATAACATTTAATACCATCTCATGTATACTAAAAGAGGGTCTGATGTTCTAGTAGTTTAATAACTCCAGACAAAGGCATCACTACGTTTTAAAGAGTTCCAAGATAGCCTGTAAAGATTATAGCATTTACCATGTTAGTAAAGTCTGATTAATGCTCACAAATTCTCAGGTACTTGTAGTCAAGAACCCATGGGAGAAATTATCTCCAAATGTGGTTAACAGCATCTCCAGTACTCAGATAACATTCTCTTCTACGTTAGTCTGTGTTATATGTGTGAACAGTTTCCAGTTGACCAAAGCATCCAATCCACTATTGTTTTCAATTAGAAAGTGTACATTCCTCGAAAAACACACTAAAGGATGGCATATTCTTTGCAGTGAATTATAACTGTAATGTAAGGATGAACCATTGTACGACTCTAGAACGCAGTCATTGCCTTCAATCTCAGCTCTTGCTAATACCCCACTTGAGTTAAGTATAGTTTTAAGGAATCACTAACTTAAATCTAAAACTGTTTCTGGCAGCACACAATAAGACTTCCTCAAGCTCCCTCAAGAGTTAATACAATAATGTACTGAATCGGAACTTTCTCCAAAGACTATACTTGGGACTACGACTCCTTTGAATTATAAGGCACTCAGGTTGGGATAATGTGCTGAATGAAAAAGGGAAATTGATTAAAAATCTTATTTTAATACATCTTATGTGATTGAATATCTTGATTAATGATCACTAGGAATTATATCTCTTTTCACTCAGTGTCAATGTCAAACAACTACAGACTCAGATTCACAAAACTAGTTTGATAATCTGCACTGCATTGCACACCTATGCACAGGGGTTTATGCAAGATTTTAAATAATTAAGAAAGGTTTTGCAGTGTATAATTAAAGTCAACAAAAGCTGCATGGGGAAGGGCCTAGTTAAAGCATCAAGCATTCTGCATTGTTAAGCTGCAACACATTCTCTCTCTCCAGCACATGGTAGTTTAGGTGTTAAATAACTTGTGTGTTTGTATAGCACACATCTACCTGATGGCACTAATTTTTGCACTGCCCATGGATGAAAAGTTGAGTGCACCAGTGAGGATATTTGTCTATGAATGGTGTGCTAATTAAGGAGAGATCACTGGAGAAGATAAGTTAGTCTAAAGCCTGAAAGTACAATGCGAAGTGGAATACCCACTTTGTCTTTCCTTTAAGTTAATAATTGTAATGATATATACCACTGCTTTCCAAACTTTTTAGAATCACAACCTAATTTTTAGAAAGTCAATATTGGCACCCCTCCTAGCTTTAATGGACATGAGTTGGTGTTTTTCAATATAATAGAAGCATTGTGTGGTAGTGCAGTGTCATTTATATCAAGCACATTTTCCTTATAAATAGCCACTAAATTTCACATGCATACAGTTTTACTGATAAGACTTTATTGCACACAAATGATGTGTGCTCGTGTTTCAGTGAATATTTATTATTTGAGCATCACAAAGTAAAAGCTTCTTGATTTGTTTTTATCCTATTGAAATCTTTGTTTCCGTCACACTTCAGAAAAACAAAAAATTTACTTATTTTTTGCTTTCCTAACTGCTGAATGTATACAGTTAATTTACAGGTTTACATTTATTTGTGTATTACAAGTAATTATCTCACTATAGCCTCTTCTTTCAAACTCCTGTACCCCACCAAGATTGTCAAATAATTAATTTTACTTTTCTATCTCTGACTTGAAATTGAGAGGACTTTGTAAACCCCAATCCTCATGTTCACAAAATAAGCAGGAATTTGTCAAAAGACATAGTCAAATATTTGAACTCCGTCTTTGATGCACAGCAAATGTGACAAAATGAAAACAGAATTTAAAAGCCTTTTTATTGCTTGTACTTTTATGACCCACCAACATCGGCTAGCGACCTACCAATGGGTCAACAACCACAGTTTGCAAAATACCTTTCTATGGTGAGAATGGTACCACTAAAGAACCTGTGTACATATTTGAGCATGACAGAGGAAATGAATATAAACCATTAAACCCAAAACAAAAAATCTGTGTTTTCTGTTTCTCCCTTTTTTTTAATTCAAGGCTGCTGATGACTTGGACAGGACATTGACTATGCAAGGCAAAACCATTGCTTCAATGGTTCATTTAGTAACTGCAATAATAAAGCACATCCTCAAAAGAGTGATTTTTGCAGGTAATTTTGAATGAATGTCACATTAAAATCAAGAGCAACTTTCTAGTTGCATAACTATTTCGAGCTAGAGCACATAGTAGATATCATTTAATACCATCTCATAAATATTAAAAGAGGGTCTGATGTTCTAGTGGTTTAATAACTCCAGACAAAGTCATCACTACGTTTTAAAGAATGCCAAGATAGCATTATAAGATTATAGAAAAGACACAGGCAACGCGGGAGCAGACACTATAGCTCTGATTACCGCTACCTGTTCATGGCTGCTATGCGCCTTTGCTGATTTTAAAATGTGTCCGTGTGAAATTGAAATGCAATTTTTTTTAAAAACGATTCTGGTTAAGAATTTGCTAGTGACCTGTATGCTTTAGGGTGATTACAACTCATCTCATACCTTACCTGCCTACGAAACCGGCTCCCTCGCTCTCTCCTAACACACCCCAGGCTGCATCCGATCACGCCACACGGGCGAGGAGGCTCAGGCGGGGAGCGGCCACAAATGCAACAGGCAACGCGGGAGCGCAGCGGACGCGCGCAGCGGGCGTGCAGGTGGCGCGCAGGTGGCGCGCAGGTGGCACGCCGAAGGTGCGCCAATGGCAAGCCCGTCGGTGCCCGTCCGCGCCCGTACGGGCCCAGGGGCCAGATCCCCTGCACACATTTTAACCTATTTCTCTGCGAAATTAAGAGCCCTTCATCGAGCGGACCTTACGATCTGCCCAGCCACTCATACACGCATTAACCATACAGGCATTCTCCATATTCGAAAGATTCCTCATGAACTTCCGCATATTGTCTGCCACCAGGGGCAGGCATCACTCCTATTGCCACCAAAAATACTGTACTTCGGATACTCTATCTTAACACCTGCTCCCTTGTCAAGCACCAGTTAGACATCTTCCTACTCTTGTTGTCAGACAAGCCAGACATTCTCTTTATTACAGAGACATGGTTGAACCTGGACTCCACTCCCGACATATTGGCAGCCCTTCCCCAACATTATTATATTCTACATGTCGACCGGCCAGCAGGGAAAGTGGGTGGCGGAGTAGCGGCTATTATCCACAAGGATCATACATTTACCTCCATGTCATCCCTAAATCTTCCTGCAGCAGACAACCTGATTGTCAAGCTTGATTCTTGCGCAGGGCCATTGATCTGTGTCCTGATATACAGACCCCCACAACATATGCCATCATTTCCTCTCTTACTGAGCGAGCAGCTGGCCATGCTGGCTACAGAATATGCTAAAATATTACTAATAGGTGATCTCAACTACCGGCATAATGATGCTCTCGGTGGGCCTGTCCACTGAGTTGACGGAAATGCTCTCAAATCTTAATTTCATCCACCATATCTCCTCGGCTACACATATTAAAGGTCATACCTTGGACCAGGTATGGACAACTAATCTCGAGGTTTCTATCCCCATAATACGTCTATGTATCTGGTCTGACCACTATTTAATAACATTCGTAATCTCGCTTCCCATGAGCATTATGACCCCGGCAATAATGGGGGGTCTGATCAGGAAATGGAGCACCCTTAATAAACAAGATTTCCTGGACAGCCTTATGAGTTCTATCCCCGCATCTAATCCTGATGCGGATCTTGCTAAAACTAACATCTCAGACTGCCTATTAGTAGCCATCAACAAACATGCCCCCTTCAAACAACTCCAACTCGCTCGCCGCTCTGAAGCCCAGAAATGGTTCTCACCCGACCTTAGAGCTCAAAAACTTGATCTACGTCAAAAAGAGAGGAAATGGAGACTTACATACTCTCCGGAAGGGGAACTCATCTACCTAGCTGCTCGCAAAGACTACAAAAAAAGCCATTATTTCTGCCAAATCCTCCCATTTTTCAGTCCGAATCATAAACTCTAATAATAAATCAAGGATATCTTCACAATAGTGAATGAGCTATCCAATGAAGAAAGAACTCTACCTAAGTCTGTTAAGACTCAAGACCTATGTAACTCCTTGAAAGACTATTTCTTGGACACAATCTCCAGTATTAAGGCCAGTATTTCCAGCCCCTGCCCCAAGGAGGATTCCCTGGCCTTGACATCCAACCCGCACACCTTACACCACTTCTCTATCATAGATGCTCAGTCCCTACGGGCTCTTCTAGCTAGGGTAAAATCTGGCTCACCTAGGGACTGCTGTCCCCCATATATTCTTAAGGACGTCTTTTCATTTTTTTCTGTTCCCATCCTGACCTTTCTGAATGAGTCCTTGTCGCAGGGTAGGGTCCCTAAAGCCTTTAAGGATGCAGTTGTGGTCCCCCTCCTACAAAAATCTGGAATGGACCCCGAGAATCTTACCAACTATAGGCCCATCTCTCTGCTTCCATATCTGGCCAAAGTCCTCGAAGCTCATGAAGCCACTTGTCTGTCTAATTTCATTGAGCAAACAGATCATCTGGACCCTCATCAAGCAGGGTTCCGCCCCGCCCACTCCACTGAGACTGTAATCCTAGCGGTACTGGACACCATGCGAGGTAATGCTGATTGGGGAATCCCCCAGGCCCTGCCAAGATCTTGTGAGGTATCCAGGCCACTGGATTCCCCCAGTTCCTCCTGCTAGTTATGTTTGTACACCAACTGGCCGGTCAAAGGGTCCCCAGACCCCTTCCAGTCCTTCTCACCCTCCTCTGGCTGCCAATCTGATCTCAAAGAGCAAGGGTAGAACAGGGGCACAAAAGTACCCGCCGGCAATGGATCCAGCATCGTTCAACACCAGTCTGACTCATTGTCTACCTCGAAGTAGAGGCCGGGTTCAACATCGGCTGGGGACACAGCCAACCCCAGTGGCGGGCATTGTGCCGGTAGAATTGGCGCCATGGGAGGCGTAATGAGGTCAACCAGTGACGATGCGGATCCAGGCCTGGATCCAGGGGGATCCAGTGGCACCGAGGCTGAAACTGCCAAAGCCACAGGCTCAGGGCCCCTAGCCGAGTCTGCGGGGCCCAAAGGCGTGCTGGCGGTGTCAGACTACCCAAAGATGGCATGCATTGCTTTGTAGGGGAGAAGTCAATGAGCGACAATACTTATTCAACTTGTTTTTGTGCCTTGACTTAACTGACCCAGATTGCGAAGACTTCGACGAAGAATGGTGCTGGCTCCGCGATCAGTCCCTTGACCTCCTCCATGACCAGGACCTTGAGCAAAGCAGAGCTGACTGCCGAGCCTCGAGGAGTTTTCGGGACTGCTCCCGCAAAGGCTTTGGGGCCATCGTCCGGCAGTCAGAGTTCGACTTGGGGTCTTGGTCGTGCTCCAGGCAGTTCAAGTTCAAGTTCAAGTTCAAGAATTTGTATAGCGCGCTACTCACCCAGAGGGTCTCAAGGCGCTTGGGGAGGGGGATAATTATTTATCGAATAGCCAGGTTTTAAGTTCTTTTCTGAAGGAGATGTGGTTCTGTGTGAGGCGGAGGTGAGTGGGGATTGAGTTCCAGGACTTGGCCGCTAAGTAGGAGAAGGATCTACCTCCCATGGTGGACCTTTGGATACGCGGGACTGCGGCGAGGCCTTGGTTGGAGGATCTTAGTTGGCGGTTGGGTGTATAGAAGGATAGTCGAGAGTTGAGGCATTCAGGTCCTAGTTTGTAGAGAGCCTTGTGTGCGTGGGTGAGGAGGCGGAATGTTATTCTCTTATTGACGGGAAGCCAGTGGAGGTCTTTCAGGTGGCCGGTAATGTGATCTTGGCGAGGGATGTCCAAAATGAGTCTCGCCGATGCATTTTGGATGCGTTGGAGTTTTTTCTGTAGTTTGGCTGTAATTCCAGCGTAGAGGGTGTTTCCGTAGTCTAGTCGGCTCGTAACCAGTGCGTGGGTGACAGTCTTTCTTGTCTCGGTGGGGATCCAATTGAAGATTTTTTTGAGCATACGAAGTACGTTGAAACAGGAGGATGAGACGTCGTTGACTTGTCTGGTCATCGAGAGGGAGGAGTCTAGGATGAAGCCTAGATTGCGTGCGTGGTCCGTGGGTATGGGTGCGGTGCCCAGGTCCGAAGGCCACCATGAGTCGTCCCAGGCAGAGGGGGATGATCCTAGGATGAGCACTTCAGTTTTGTCTGAGTTAAGTTTTAGGCGGCTGTTTTTCATCCATATGGCTACTTCTTTCATGCCTTTGTGAAGATTGGTTTTGGCGGTGTTGGGGTCTTTGGTGAGGGAAAGGATCAGCTGGGTGTCGTCAGCGTAGGAGATGATGTTGAGGTTGTGTTGGCGTGCGATGGAGGCGAGTGGACTCATGTAGACATTGAAGAGGGTGGCACTAGAGGCACACGCGGTGCGGATCCATCACCGATATCAGTCGGTTACAGGAACCACAAGCCTTAAAGCCGAGCATCCCTCATGCACCAGGAGTCGATTGACTAAAAAACAACAAAGTCGACAAATGCAAGAAAAAAGATCTGTCCAAAAATTACTGGGGGTACCGCTCTCTCCTGATCTGCGTTGCTGGCGTGGAAAAAGAAAGAACTGACGGCAGCGAGCAAGAGCGATGTCTATGTAGCTACCGCAACTTCATCCTAGCGACCACGACGCTAATGACGAAGGCGGAGTCGACGGACTTCAAATTCCGACAAGCAGGGGTACTGCTGATTAAACACTTTCCGGATCCAGTCACATGCCTGGGGGTAATTCTAAGTTAAGGAATTTATAACTAACTGTTTCCTTCAGATATATTTGTTTCTGTCACACTCCAGAATTACAAAAAACGTGCTTAATTTCTTCTTTCCTAATTGCTGAATGTGTACAGTTCATTCACAGGTATTTACATTTTGTTTGTGCATAAAAAGTAAATATCACACTACATCCTTTTCATTCAAACTCCCTGTACCCCAGCAAGATTTTCAAATAATTAATTTATTTTTCTCTCCCTGACGTGAAATTGTGATGAGTTTGTAAACCCCAATCCTAATGTTAACAAAATAGGCAGCAATTTGTCAGAAGACATAGCCAATTATTTGACCTCTGTCTTTGATGCACAGCAAATGTGACAAAATGAATACCGAATTTAAAGGCCTTTTTGTTGCATGTACTTTTGTGACCCAACAAACTTTGGCTGGTGACGCACCAGTGGGTCATGAACCACAGTTTGCGAAACACCGTTCTATGGTGAGAGTGGTACCACCAAAGAACTTGTGTACAGATTTCAATATAACAGAGGAAATGAAAATATAAACCATTAAAATCCTAAACAATAAATCTGTGTTTTCTGTTTCTCCCTTATGTTTTATTCCAGACTGCTGACGACTTGGACAGGACATTGACAATACAAAACAAAATCATTTTGATTGATTTATTACCTCTACTAATCAAAGACCATCAGCAAAAAAATGATTTTTCCAGGTAATTTTTAAAGAATGTCACATTAAAATCAACAGCAACTTTCTAGTTGCATAACTATTTGGAAATAGTGCACGTAGTAGATAACATTTAATACCATCTCATGTATACTAAAAGAGGGTCTGATGTTCTAGTAGTTTAATAACTCCAGACAAAGGCATCACTACGTTTTAAAGAGTGCCAAGATAGCCTGTAAAGATTATAGCATTTACCATGTTAGTAAAGTCTGATTAATGCTCACAAATTCTCAGGTACTTGTAGTCAAGAACCCATGGGAGAAATTATCTCCAAATGTGGTTAACAGCATCTCCAGTACTCAGATAACATTCTCTTCTACGTTAGTCTGTGTTATATGTGTGAACAGTTTCCAGTTGACCAAAGCATCCAATCCACTATTGTTTTCAATTAGAAAGTGTACATTCCTCGAAAAACACACTAAAGGATGGCATATTCTTTGCAGTGAATTATAACTGTAATGTAAGGATGAACCATTGTACGACTCTAGAACGCAGTCATTGCCTTCAATCTCAGCTCTTGCTAATACCCCACTTGAGTTAAGTATAGTTTTAAGGAATCACTAACTTAAATCTAAAACTGTTTCTGGCAGCACACAATAAGACTTCCTCAGGCTCCCTCAAGAGTTAATACAATAATGTACTGAATCGGAACTTTCTCCAAAGACTATACTTGGGACTACGACTCCTTTGAATTATAAGGCACTCAGGTTGGGATAATGTGCTGAATGAAAAAGGGAAATTGATTAAAAATCTTATTTTAATACATCTTATGTGATTGAATATCTTGATTAATGATCACTAGGAATTATATCTCTTTTCACTCAGTGTCAATGTAAAAACAACTACAGACTCAGATTCACAAAACTAGTTTGATAATCTGCACTGCATTGCACACCTATGCACAGGGGTTTATGTAAGATTTTAAATAATTAAGAAAGGTTTTGCAGTGTATAATTAAAGTCAAAACAAACTGCATGGAGAAGGGCCTAGTTAAAGCATCAAGCATTCTGCATTGTTAAGCTGCAACACATTCTCTCTCTCCAGCACATGGTAGTTTAGGTGTTAAATAACTTGTGTGTTTGTATAGCACACATCTACCCGATGGCACTAATTTTTGCACTGCCCATGGATGAAAAGTTGAGTGCACCAGTGAGGATATTTGTCTATGAATGGTGTGCTAATTAAGGAGAGATCACTGGAGAAGATAAGTTAGTCTAAAGCCTGAAAGTACAATGCGAAGTGGAATACCCACTTTGTCTTTCCTTTAAGTTAATAATTGTAATGATATATACCACTGCTTTCCAAACTTTTTAGAATCACAACCTAATTTTTAGAAAGTCAATATTATCACCCCTCCTAGCTTTAATGGACATGAGTTGGTGTTTTTCAATATAATAGAAGCATTGTGTGGTAGTGCACTGTCATTTATATCAAGCACATTTTCCTTATAAATAGCCACTAAATTGCACATGCATACAGTTTTACTGATAAGACTTTATTGCACACAAATGATGTGTGCTCGTGTTTCAGTGAATATTTATTATTTGTGCATCACAAAGTAAAAGCTTCTTGATTTGTTTTTATCCTATTTAAATCTTTGTTTCCGTCACACTTCAGAAAAACAAAAAATTTACTTATTTTTTGCTTTCCTAACTGCTGAATGTATACAGTTAATTTACAGGTTTACATTTATTTGTGTATTACAAGTAATTATCTCACTATAGCCTCTTCTTTCAAACTCCTGTACCCCACCAAGATTGTCAAATAATTAATTTTACTTTTCTATCTCTGACTTGAAATTGAGAGGACTTTGTAAACCGCAATCCTCATGTTCACAAAATGAGCAGGAATTTGTCAAAAGACATAGTCAAATATTTGACCTCCGTCTTTGATGCACAGCAAATGTGACAAAATGAAAACAGAATTTAAAAGCCTTTTTATTGCTTGTACTTTTATGACCCACCAACATCGGCTAGCGACCTACCAGTGGGTCAACAACCACAGTTTGCAAAACACCTTTCTATGGTGAGAATGGTACCACTAAAGAACCTGTGTACATATTTGAGCATGACAAAGGAAATGAATATAAACCATTAAACCCAAAACAAAAAACCTGTGTTTTCTGTTTCTCCCTTTTTTTTTTATTCCAGGCTGCTCACGACTTGGACAGGACATTGACTATGCAAGGCAAAACCATTGCTTCAATGGTTCATTTAGTAACTGCAATAATAAAGCACATCCTCAAAAGAGTGATTTTTGCAGGTAATTTTGAATGAATGTCACATTAAAATCAACAGCAACTTTCTAGTTGCATAACTATTTCGAGCTAGAGCACATAGTAGATATCATTTAATACCATCTCATAAATATTAAAAGAGGGTCTGATGTTCTAGTGGTTTAATAACTCCAGACAAAGTCATCACTACGTTTTAAAGAATGCCAAGATAGCATTATAAGATTATAGAAAAGACACAGGCAACATGGGAGCAGACACTATAGCTCTGATTACCGCTACCTGTTCATGGCTGCTATGCGCCTTTGCTGATTTTAAAATGTGTCCGTGTGAAATTGAAATGCAATTTTTTTTAAAAACGATTCTGGTTGAGAATTTGCTAGTGACCTGTATGCTTTAGGGTGAATACAACTCATCTCATACCTTACCTGTCTACGAAACCGGCTCCCTCGCGCTCTCCTAACACACCCCAGGCTGCATCCTATCACGCCACACGGGTGAGGAGGCTCAGGCGGGGAGCGGCCACAAATGCAACAGGCAACGCGGGAGCGCAGTGGAGGCGCGCAGCGGACGTGCGCAGCGGGCGTGCAGGTGGCGCGCAGGTGGCGCGCCGAAGGTGCGCCAATGGTAAGCCCGTCGGTGCCCGTCCGCGCCCGTACGGGCCCAGGGGCCAGATCCCCTGCACAAATTTTTACCTATTTCTCTGCGGAATTAAGAGCCCTTCATCGAGCGGACCTTACGATCTGCCCAGCCACTCATACACGCCTTAACCATACAGGCATTCTCCATATTCGAAAGACTCCTCATGAACTTCCGCATATTGTCTGCCACCAGGGGCAGGCATCACTCCTATTGCCACCAAAAATACTGTACTTCGGATACTCTATCTTAACACCTGCTCCCTTGTCAAGCACCAGTTAGACATCTTCCTACTCTTGTTGTCAGACAAGCCAGACATTCTCTTTATTACAGAGACATGGTTGAACCTGGACTCCACTCCCGACATATTGGCAGCCCTTCCCCAACATTATTATATTCTACATGTCGACCGGCCAGCAGGGAAAGTGGGTGGCGGAGTAGCGGCTATTATCCACAAGGATCATACATTTACCTCCATGTCATCCCTAAATCTTCCTGCAGCAGACAACCTGATTGTCAAGCTTGATTCTTGCGCAGGGCCATTGATCTGTGTCCTGATATACAGACCCCCACAACATATGCCATCATTTCCTCTCTTACTGAGCGAGCAGCTGGCCATGCTGGCTACAGAATATGCTAAAATATTACTAATAGGTGATCTCAACTACCGGCATAATGATGCTCTCGGTAGGCCTCAGTCCACTGAGTTGACGGAAATGCTCTCAAATCTTAATTTCATCCACCATATCTCCTCGGCTACACATATTAAAGGTCATACCTTGGACCAGGTATGGACAACTAATCTCGAGGTTTCTATCCCCATAATACGTCTATGTATCTGGTCTGACCACTATTTAATAAAATTGGTAATCTCGCTTCCCATGAGCATTATGACCCCGGCAATAATGGGGGGTCTGATCAGGAAATGGAGCACCGTTAATAAACAAGATTTCCTGGACAGCCTTATAAGTTCTATCCCCGCATCTAATCCTGATGTGGATCTTGCTAAAACTAACATCTCAGACTGCCTATTAGTAGCCATCAACAAACATGCCCCCTTCAAACAACTCCAACTCGCTCGCCACTCTGAAGCCCAGAAATGGTTCTCACCCGACCTTAGAGCTCAAAAACTTGATCTACGTCAAAAAGAGAGGAAATGGAGACTTACATACTCTCCGGAAGGGAAACTCATCTACCTAGCTGCTCGCAAAGACTACAAACAAAAAAGCCATTATTTCTGCCAAATCCTCCCATTTTTCAGTCCGAATCATAAACTCTAATAATAAATCAAGGATATCGTCACAATAGTGAATGAGCTATCCAATGAAGAAAGAACTCTACCTAAGTCTGTTGAGACTCAAGACCTATGTAACTCCTTGAAAGACTATTTCTTGGACAAAATCTCCAGTATTAATGCCAGTATTTCCAGCCCCTGCCCCAAGGAGGACTCCCTGGCCTTGACATCCAACCCGCACACCTTACACCACTTCTCTATCATAGATGCTCAGTCCCTACGGGCTCTTCTAGCTAGGGTAAAATCTGGCTCACCTAGGGACTGCTGTCCCCCATATATTCTTAAGGACGTCTTTTCATTTTTTCTGTTCCCATCCTGACCTTTCTGAATGAGTCCTTGTCGCAGCGTAGGGTCCCTAAAGCCTTTAAGGATGCAGTTGTGGTCCCCCTCCTACAAAAATCTGGAATGGACCCCGAGAATCTTACCAACTATAGGCCCATCTCTCTGCTTCCATATCTGGCCAAAGTCCTCGAAGCTCATGTAGCCACTTGTCTGTCTAATTTCATTGAGCAAACAGATCATCTGGACCCTCATCAAGCAGGGTTCCGCCCCGCCCACTCCACTGAGACTGTAATCCTAGCGGTACTGGACACCATGCGAGGTAATGCTGATTGGGGAATCCCCCAGGCCCTGCCAAGATCTTGCGTGGTATCCAGGCCACTGGATTCCCCCAGTTCCTCCTGCCAGTTATGTTTGTACACCAACTGGCCGGTCAAAGGGTCCCCAGACCCCTTCCAGTCCTTCTCACCCTCCTCTGGCTGCCAATCTGGTCTCAAAGAGCAAGGGTAGAACAGGGGCACAAAAGTACCCGCCGGCAATGGATCCAGCATCGTTCAACACCAGTCTGACTCAGTGTCTACCTCGAAGTAGAGGCCGGGTTCAACATCGGCTGGGGACACAGCCAACCCCAGTGGCGGGCATTGTGCCGGTAGAATTGGCGCCATGGGAGGCGTAATGAGGTCAACCAGTGACGATGCGGATCCAGGCCTGGATCCAGGGGGATCCAGTGGCACCGAGGCTGAAACTGCCAAAGCCACAGGCCCAGGGCCCCTAGCCGAGTCTGCGGGGCCCAAAGGAGTGCTGGCGGTGTCAGACTACCCAAAGATGGCATGCATTGCTTTGTAGGGGTGAAGTCAAAGAGCGACAATACTTATTCAACTTGTTTTTGTGCCTTGACTTAACTGACCCAGATTGCGAAGACTTCGACTAAGAATGGTGCTGGCTCCGCGATCAGTCCCTTGACCTCCTCCATGACCAGGACCTTGAGCAAAGCAGAGCTGACTGCCGAGCCTCGAGGAGTTTTCGGGACTGCTCCCGCAAAGGCTTTGGGGCCATCGTCCGGCAGTCAGAGTTCGACTTGGGGTCTTGGTCATGCTCCAGGCAGTAGAGGCACACGCGGTGCGGATCCATCACCGATATCAGTCGGTTACAGGAACCACAAGCCTTAAAGCCGAGCATCCCTCATGCACCAGGAATCGATTGACTCAAAAACAACAAAGTCGACAAATGCGAGAAAAAAGCTCTGTCCAAAAATTACTGGGGGTACCGCTCTCTCCAGATCTGCGTTGCTGGCGTGGAAAAAGAAAGAACTGACGTCAGCGAGCAAGAGCGATGTCTATGTAGCTACCGCAACTTCATCCTAGCGACCACGACGCTAATGACGAAGGCGGAGTCGACGGACTTCAAATTCCGACAAGCAGGGGTACTGCTGATTAAACACTTTCCGGATCCAGTCACATGCCTGGGGGTAATTCTAAGTTAAGGAATTTATAACTAACTGTTTCCTTCAGATATATTTGTTTCTGTCACACTCCAGAATTACAAAAAACGTGCTTAATTTCTTCTTTCCTAACTGCTGAATGTGTACAGTTCATTCACAGGTATTTACATTTTCTTTGTGCATAAAAAGTAAATATCACACTACATCCTTTTCATTCAAACTCCTTGTACCCCAGCAAGATTTTCAAATAATTAATTTATTTTTCTCTCCCTGACGTGAAATTGTGATGAGTTTGTAAACCCCAATCCTCATGTTAACAAAATAAGCAGCAATTTGTCAGAAGACATAGCCAATTATTTGACCTCTGTCTTTGATGCACAGCAAATGTGACAAAATGAATACAGAATTTAAAGGCCTTTTTGTTGCATGTACTTTTGTGACCCAACAAACTTTGGCTGGTGACGCACCAGTGGGTCATGAACCACAGTTTGCGAAACACCGTTCTATGGTGAGAGTGGTACCACCAAAGAACTTGTGTACAGATTTCAATATAACAGAGGAAATGAAAATATAAACCATTAAAATCCTAAACAATAAATCTGTGTTTTCTGTTTCTCCCTTATGTTTTATTCCAGACTGCTGACGACTTGGACAGGACATTGACAATACAAAACAAAATCATTTTGATTGATTTATTACCTCTACTAATCAAAGACCATCAGCAAAAAACTGATTTTTCCAGGTAATTTTTAAAGAATGTCACATTAAAATCAACAGCAACTTTCTAGTTGCATAACTATTTGGAAATAGTGCACGTAGTAGATAACATTTAATACCATCTCATGTATACTAAAAGAGGGTCTGATGTTCTAGTAGTTTAATAACTCCAGACAAAGTCATCACTACGTTTTAAAGAGTGCTAAGATAGCCTGTTAAGATTATAGCATTTACCATGTTAGTAAAGTCTGATTAATGCTCACAAATTCTCAGGTACTTGTAGTCAAGAACCCATGGGAGAAATTATCTCCAAATGTGGTTAACGGCATCTCCAGTACTCAGATAACATTCTCTTCTACGTTAGTCTGTGTTATATGTGTGAACAGTTTCCAGTTGACCAAAGCATCCAATCCACTATTGTTTTCAATTAGAAAGTGTGCATTCCTCGAAAAACACACTAAAGGATGGCATATTCTTTGCAGTGAATTATAACTGTAATGTAAGGATGAACCATTGTACGACTCTAGAACGCAGGCATTGCCTCCAATCTCAGCTCTTGCTAATACCCCACTTGAGTTAAGTATAGTTTTAAGGAATCACTAACTTAAATCTAAAACTGTTTCTGGCAGCACACAATAAGACTTCCTCAGACTCCCTCAAGAGTTAATACAATAATGTACTGAATCTGAACTTTCTCCAAAGACTATACTTGGGACTACGACTCCTTTGAATTATAAGGCACTCAGGTTGGGATAATGTGCTGAATGAAAAAGGGAAATTGATTAAAAGTCTGATTTTAATACATCTTATGTGATTGAATATCTTGATTAATGATCACTAGGAATTATATCTCTTTTCACTCAGTGTCAATGTCAAACAACTACAGACTCAGAATCACAAAACTAGTTTGATAATCTGCACTGCATTGCACACCTATGCACAGGGGTTTATGTAAGATTTTAGATAATTAAGAAAGGTTTTGCAGTGTATAATTAAAGTCAACAAAAGCTGCATGGAGAAGGGCCTAGTTAAAGCATCAAGCATTCTGCATTGTTAAGCTGCAACACATTCTCTCTCTCCAGCACATGGTAGTTTAGGTGTTAAATAACTTGCGTGTTTGTATAGCACACATCTACCTGATGGCACTAATTTTTGCACTGCCCATGGATGAAAAGTTGAGTGCACCAGTGAGGATATTTGTCTATGAATGGTGTGCTAATTAAGGAGAGATCACTGGAGAAGATAAGTTAGTCTAAAGCCTGAAAGTACAATGCGAAGTGGAATACCCACTTTGTCTTTCCTTTAAGTTAATAATTGTAATGATATATACCACTGCTTTCCAAACTTTTTAGAATCACAACCTAATTTTTAGAAAGTCAATATTGGCACCCCTCCTAGCTTTAATGGACATGAGTTGGTGTTTTTCAATATAATAGAAGCATTGTGTGGTAGTGCACTGTCATTTATATCAAGCACATTTTCCTTATAAATAGCCACTTAATTTCACATGCATACAGTTTTACTGATAAGACTTTATTGCACACAAATGATGTGTGCTCGTGTTTCAGTGAATATTTATTATTTGTGCATCACAAAGTAAAAGCTGCTTGATTTGTTTTTATCCTATTGAAATCTTTGTTTCCGTCACACTTCAGAAAAACAAAAAATGTACTTATTTTTTGCTTTCCTAACTGCTGAATGTATACAGTTAATTTACAGGTTTACATTTATTTGTGTATTACAAGTAATTATCTCACTATAGCCTCTTCTTTCAAACTCCTGTACCCCACCAAGATTGTCAAATTATTAATTTTACTTTTCTATCTCTGACTTGAAATCGGAGGACTTTGTAAACCCCAATCCTCATGTTCACAAAATAAGCAGGAATTTGTCAAAAGACATAGTCAAATATTTGACCTCCGTCTTTGATGCACAGCAAATGTGACAAAATGAAAACGAATTTAAAAGCCTTTTTATTGCTTGTACTTTTATGACCCACCAACATCGGCTAGCGACCTACCAGTGGGTCAACAACCACAGTTTGGAAAACACCTTTCTATGGTGAGAATGGTACCACTAAAGAACCTGTGTACATATTTGAGCATGACAGAGGAAATGAATATAAACCATTAAACCCAAAACAAAAAATCTGTGTTTTCTGTTTCTCCCTTTTTTTTTATTCCAGGCTGCTGACGACTTGGACAGGTTATTGACTATGCAAGGCAAAACCATTGCTTCAATGGTTCATTTAGTAACTGCAATAATAAAGCACATCCTCAAAAGAGTGATTTTTGCAGGTAATTTTTAATGAATGTCACATTAAAATTAACAGCAACTTTCTAGTTGCATAACTATTTCGAGCTAGAGCACATAGTAGATATAATTTAATACCATCTCATAAATATTAAAAGAGGGTCTGATGTTCTAGTGGTTTAATAACTCCAGACAAAGTCATCACTACGTTTTAAAGAATGCCAAGATAGCATTATAAGATTATAGAAAAGACACAGGCAACGCGGGAGCAGACACTATAGCTCTGATTACCGCTACCTGTTCATGGCTGCTATGCGCCTTTGCTGATTTTAAAATGTGTCCGTGTGAAATTGAAATGCAATTTTTTTTTAAAACGATTCTGGTTAAGAATTTGCTAGTGACCTGTATGCTTTAGGGTGATTACAACTCATCTCATACCTTACCTGCCTACGAAACCAGCTCCCTCGTGCCCTCCTAACACACCCCAGGCTGCATCCGATCATGCCACACGGGCGAGGAGGCTGAGGCGGGGAGCGGCCACAAATGCAACAGGTAACGCGGAAGCGCAGCGGACGCGCGCAGCGGGCGTGCAGGTGGCGCTCAGGTGGCGCGCCGAAGGTGCGCCAATGGCAAGCCCGTCGGTGCCCGTCCGCGCCCGTACGGGCCCAGGGGCCAGATCCCCTGCACAAATTTTTACCTATTTCTCTGCGGAATTAAGAGCCCTTCATCGAGCGGACCTTACGATCTGCCCAGCCACTCATACACACCTTAACCATACAGGCATTCTCCATATTCGAAAGACTCCTCATGAACTTCCGCATATTGTCTGCCACCAGGGGCAGGCATCACTCCTATTGCCACCAAAAATACTGTACTTCGGATACTCTATCTTAACACCTGCTCCCTTGTCAAGCACCAGTTAGACATCTTCCTACTCTTGTTGTCAGACAAGCCAGACATTCTCTTTATTACAGAGACATGGTTGAACCTGGACTCCACTCCCGACATATTGGCAGCCCTTCCCCAACATTATTATATTCTACATGTCGACCGGCCAGCAGGGAAAGTGGGTGGCGGAGTAGCGGCTATTATCCACAAGGATCATACATTTACCTCCATGTCATCCCTAAATCTTCCTGCAGCAGACAACCTGATTGTCAAGCTTGATTCTTGCGCAGGGCCATTGATCTGTGTCCTGATATACAGACCCCCACAACATATGCCATCATTTCCTCTCTTACTGAGCGAGCAGCTGGCCATGCTGGCTACAGAATATGCTAAAATATTACTAATAGGTGATCTCAACTACCGGCATAATGATGCTCTCGGTAGGCCTCAGTCCACTGAGTTGACGGAAATGCTCTCAAATCTTAATTTCATCCACCATATCTCCTCGGCTACACATATTGAAGGTCATACCTTGGACCAGGTATGGACAACTAATCTCGAGGTTTCTATCCCCATAATACGTCTATGTATCTGGTCTGACCACTATTTAATAAAATTTGTAATCTCGCTTCCCATGAGCATTATGACCCCGGCAATAATGGGGGGTCTGATCAGGAAATGGAGCACCGTTAATAAGCTAGATTTCCTGGACAGCCTTATGAGTTCTATCCCCGCATCTAATCCTGGTGTGGATCTTGCTAAAACTATCATCTCAGACTGCCTATTAGTAGCCATCAACAAACATGCCCCCTTCAAACAACTCCAACTCGCTCGCCGCTCTGAAGCCAAGAAATGGTTCTCACCCGACCTTAGAGCTCAAAAACTTGATCTACGTCAAAAAGAGAGGAAATGGAGACTTACATACTCTCCGGAAGGGAAACTCATCTACCTAGCTGCTCGCAAAGACTACAAAAAAGCCATTATTTCTGCCAAATCCTCCCATTTTTCAGTCCGAATCATAAACTCTAATAATAAATCAAGGATATCGTCACAATAGTGAATGAGCTATCCAATGAAGAAAGAACTCTACCTAAGTCTGTTGCGACTCAAGACCTATGTAACTCCTTGAAAGACTATTTCTTGGACAAAATCTCCAGTATTAAGGCCAGTATTTCCAGCCCCTCCCCCAAGGAGGACTCCCTGGCCTTCACATCCAACCCGCACACCTTACACCACTTCTCTATCATAGATGCTCAGTCCCTACGGGCTCTTCTAGCTAGGGTAAAATCTGGCTCACCTAGGGACTGCTGTCCCCCATATATTCTTAAGGACGTCTTTTCATTTTTTTCTGTTCCCATCCTGACCTTTCTGAATGAGTCCTTGTCGTAGGGTAGGGTCCCTAAAGCCTTTAAGGATGCAGTTGTGGTCCCCCTCCTACAAAAATCTGGAATGGACCCCGAGAATCTTACCAACTATAGGCCCATCTCTCTGCTTCCATATCTGGCCAAAGTCCTCGAAGCTCATCTAGCCACTTGTCTGTCTAATTTCATTGAGCAAACAGATCATCTGGACCCTCATCAAGCAGGGTTCTGCCCCGCCCACTCCACTGAGACTGTAATCCTAGCGGTACTGGACACCATGCGAGGTAATGCTGATTGGGGAATCCCCCAGGCCCTGCCAAGATCTTGTGAGGTATCCAGGCCACTGGATTCCCCCAGTTCCTCCTGCCAGTTATGTTTGTACACCAACTGGCCAGTCAAAGGGTCCCCAGACCCCTTCCAGTCCTTCTCACCCTCCTCTGGCTGCCAATCTTGTCTCAAAGAGCAAGGGTAGAACAGGGGCACAAAAGTACCCGCCGGCAATGGATCCAGCATTGTTCAACACCAGTCTGACTCAGTGTCTACCTCGAAGTAGAGGCCGGGTTCAACATCGGCTGGAGACACAGCCAACCCCAGTGGCGGGCATTGTGCCGGTAGAATTGGCGCCATGGGAGGCGTAATGAGGTCAACCAGTGACGATGCGGATCCAGGCCTGGATCCAGGGGGATCCAGTGGCACCGAGGCTGAAACTGCCAAAGCCACAGGCCCAGGGCCCCTAGCCAAGTCTGCGGGGCCCAAAGGCGTGCTGGCGGTGTCAGACTACCCAAAGATGGCATGCATTGCTTTGTAGGGGAGAAGTCAAAGAGCGACAATACTTATTCAACTTGTTTTTGTGCCTTGACTTAACTGACCCAGATTGCGAAGACTTCAACGAAGAATGGTGCTGGCTCCGCGATCAGTCCCTTGACCTCCTCCATGACCAGGACCTTGAGCAAAGCAGAGCTGACTGCCGAGCCTCGAGGAGTTTTCAGGACTGCTCCCGCAAAGGCTTTGGGCCCATCGTCCGGCAGTCAGAGTTCGACTTGGGGTCTTGGTCGTGCTCCAGGCAGTAGAGGCACACGCGGTGCGGATCCATCACCGATATCAGTCGGTTACAGGAACCACAAGCCTTAAAGCCGAGCATCCCTCATGCACCAGGAGTCGATTGACTCAAAAACAACGAAGTCGACAAATGCGAGAAAAAAGCTCTGTCCAAAAATTACTGGGGGTACCGCTCTCTCCAGATCTGCGTTGCTGGCGTGGAAAAAGAAAGAACTGACGTCAGCGAGCAAGAGCGATGTCTATGTAGCTACCGCAACTTCATCCTAGCGACCACAACGCTAATGACGAAGGCGGAGTCGACGGACTTCAAATTCCGACAAGCAGGGGTACTGCTGATTAAACACTTTCCGGATCCAGTCACATGCCTGGGGTAATTCTAAGTTAAGGAATTTATAACTAACTGTTTCCTTCAGATATATTTGTTTCTGTCACACTCCAGAATTACAAAAAACGTGCTTAATTTCTTCTTTCCTAACTGCTGAATGTGTACAGTTCATTCACAGGTATTTACATTTTGTTTGTGCATAAAAAGTAAATATCACACTATATCCTTTTCATTCAAACTCCCTGTACCCCAGCAAGATTTTCAAATAATTAATTTATTTTTCTCTCCCTGACGTGAAATTGTGATGAGTTTGTAAACCCCAATCCTCATGTTAACAAAATAAGCAGCAATTTGTCAGAAGACATAGCCAATTATTTGACCTCTGTCTTTGATGCACAGCAAATGTGACAAAATGAATACAGAATTTAAAGGCCTTTTTGTTGCATGTACTTTTGTGACCCAACAAACTTTGGCTGGTGACGCACCAGTGGGTCATGAACCACAGTTTGCGAAACACCGTTCTATGGTGAGAGTGGTACCAGCAAAGAACTTGTGTACAGATTTCAATATAACAGAGGAAATGAAAATATAAACCATTAAAATCCTAAACAATAAATCTGTGTTTTCTGTTTCTCCCTTATGTTTTATTCCAGACTGCTGACGACTTGGACAGGACATTGACAATACAAAACAAAATCATTTTGATTGATTTATTACCTCTACTAATCAAAGACCATCAGCAAAAAAATGATTTTTCCAGGTAATTTTTAAAGAATGTCACATTAAAATCAACAGCAACTTTCTAGTTGCATAACTATTTGGAAATAGTGCACGTAGTAGATAACATTTAATACCATCTCATGTATACTAAAAGAGGGTCTGATGTTCTAGTTGTTTAATAACTCCAGTCAAAGTCATCACTACGTTTTAAAGAGTGCCAAGATAGCCTGTTAAGATTATAGCATTTACCATGTTAGTAAAGTCTGATTAATGCTCACGAATTCTCAGGTACTTGTAGTCAAGAACCCATGGGAGAAATGATCTCCAAATGTGGTTAACGGCATCTCCAGTACTCAGATAACATTCTCTTCTACGTTACTCTGTGTTATATGTGTGAACAGTTTCCAGTTGACCAAAGCATCCAATCCACTATTGTTTTCAATTAGAAAGTGTACATTCCTCGAAAAACACACTAAAGGATGGCATATTCTTTGCAGTGAATTATAACTGTAATGTAAGGATGAACCATTGTACGACTCTAGAACGCAGTCATTGCCTTCAATCTCAGCTCTTGCTAATACCCCACTTGAGTTAAGTATAGTTTTAAGGAATCACTAACTTAAATCTAAAACTGTTTCTGGCAGCACACAATAAGACTTCCTCAGGCTCCCTCAAGAGTTAATAAAATAATGTACTGAATCTGAACTTTCTCCAAAGACTATACTTGGGACTACGAATCCTTTGAATTATAAGGCACTCAGGTTGGGATAATGTGCTGAATGAAAAACGGAAATTGATTAAAAGTCTGATTTTAATACATCTTATGTGATTGAATATCTTGATTAATGATCACTAGGAATTATATCTCTTTTCACTCAGTGTCAATGTCAAACAACTACAGACTCAGATTCACAAAACTAGTTTGATAATCTGCACTGCATTGCTCACCTATGCACAGGGGTTTATGTAAGATTTTAGATAATTAAGAAAGGTTTTGCAGTGTATAATTAAAGTCAACAAAAGCTGCATGGAGAAGGGCCTAGTTAAAGCATCAAGCATTCTGCATTGTTAAGCTGCAACACATTCTCTCTCTCCAGCACATGGTAGTTTAGGTGTTAAATAACTTGTGTGTTTGTATAGCACACAACTACCTGATGGCACTAATTTTTGCACTGCCCATGGATGAAAAGTTGAGTGCACCAGTGAGGATATTTGTCTATGAATGGTGTGCTAATTAAGGAGAGATCACTGGAGAAGATAAGTTAGTGTAAAGCCTGAAAGTACAATGCGAAGTGGAATACCCACTTTGTCTTTCCTTTAAGTTAATAATTGTAATGATATATACCACTGCTTTCCAAACTTTTTAGAATCACAACCTAATTTTTATAAAGTCAATATTGGCACCCCTCCTAGCTTTAATGGACATGAGTTGGTGTTTTTCAATATAATAGAAGCATTGTGTGGTAGTGCACTGTCATTTATATCAAGCACATTTTCCTTATAAATAGCCACTAAATTTCACATGCATACAGTTTTACTGATAAAACTTTATTGCACACAAATGATGTGTGCTCGTGTTTCAGTGAATATTTATTATTTGTGCATCACAAAGTAAAAGCTTCTTGATTTGTTTTTATCCTATTGAAATCTTTGTTTCCGTCACACTTCAGAAAAACAAAAAATTTACTTATTTTTTGCTTTCCTAACTGCTGAATGTATACAGTTAATTTACAGGTTTACATTTATTTGTGTATTACAAGTAATCTTTCAAACTCCTGTACCCCACCAAGATTGTCAAATAATTAATTTTACTTTTCTATCTCTGACTTGAAATTGAGAGGACTTTGTAAACCCCAATCCTCATGTTCACAAAATAAGCAGGAATTTGTCAAAAGACATAGTCAAATATTTGACCTCCGTCTTTGATGCACAGCAAATGTGACAAAATGAAAACAGAATTTAAAAGCCTTTTTATTGCTTGTACTTTTATGACCCACCAACATCGGCTAGCGACCTACCAGTGGGTCAACAACCACAGTTTGCAAAACACCTTTCTATGGTGAGAATGGTACCACTAAAGAACCTGTGTACATATTTGAGCATGACAGAGGAAATGAATATAAACCATTAAACCCAAAACAAAAAAATCTGTGTTTTCTGTTTCTCCCTTTTTTTTTATTCCAGGCTGCTGACGACTTGGACAGGACATTGACTATGCAAGGCAAAACCACTGCTTCAATGGTTCATTTAGTAACTGCAATAATAAAGCACATCCTCAAAAGAGTGATTTTTGCAGGTAATTTTGAATGAATGTCACATTGAAATCAACAGCAACTTTCTAGTTGCATAACTATTTCGAGCTAGAGCACATAGTAGATATCATTTAATACCATCTCATAAATATTAAAAGAGGGTCTGATGTTCTAGTGGTTTAATAACTCCAGACAAATTCATCACTACGTTTTAAAGAATGCCAAGATAGCATTATAAGATTATAGAAAAGACACAGGCAACGCGGGAGCAGACACTATAGCTCTGATTACCGCTACCTGTTCATGGCTGCTATGCGCCTTTGCTGATTTTAAAATGTGTCCGTGTGAAATTGAAATGCAATTTTTTTTAAAAACGATTCTGGTTAAGAATTTGCTAGTGACCTGTATGCTTTAGGGTGATTACAACTCATCTCATACCTTACCTGCCTATGAAACCGGCTCCCTCGCGCTCTCCTAACACACCCCAGGCTGCATCCGATCACGCCACATGGGCGAGGAGGCTCAGGCGGGGAGCGGCCACAAATGCAACAGGCAACGCGGGAGCGCAGCGGACGCGCGCAGCGGGCGTGCAGGTGGCGCGCAGGTGGCGCGCCGAAGGTGCGCCAATGGCAAGCCCGTCGGTGCCCGTCCGCGCCCGTACGGGCCCAGGGGCCAGATCCCCTGCACAAATTTTAACCTATTTCTCTGCGGAATTAAGAGCCCTTCATCGAGCGGACCGTACGATCTGCCCAGCCACTCATACACGCCTTAACCATACAGGCATTCTCCATATTCGAAAGACTCCTCATGAACTTCCGCATATTGTCTGCCACCAGGGGCAGGCATCACTCCTATTGCCACCAAAAATACTGTACTTCGGATGCTCTATCTTAACACCTGCTCCCTTGTCAAGCACCAGTTAGACATCTTCCTACTCTTGTTGTCAGACAAGCCAGACATTCTCTTTATTATAGAGACATGGTTGAACCTGGACTCCACTCCCGACATATTGGCAGCCCTTCCCCAACATTATTATATTCTACATGTCGACCGGCCAGCAGGGAAAGTGGGTGGCGGAGTAGCGGCTATTATCCACAAGGATCATACATTTACCTCCATGTCATCCCTAAATCTTCCTGCAGCAGACAACCTGATTGTCAAGCTTGATTCTTGCGCAGGGCCATTGATCTGTGTCCTGAAATACAGACCCCCACAACATATGTCATCATTTCCTCTCTTACTGAGCGAGCAGCTGGCCATGGTGGCTACAGAATATGCTAAAATATTACTAATAGGTGATCTCAACTACCGGCATAATGATGTTCTCGGTGGGCCTCAGTCCACTGAGTTGACGGAAATGCTCTCAAATCTTAATTTCATCCACCATATCTCCTCGGCTACACATATTAAAGGTCATACCTTGGACCAGGTATGGACAACTAATCTCGAGGTTTCTATCCCCATAATACGTCTATGTATCTGGTCTGACCACTATTTAATAAAATTCGTAATCTCGCTTCCCATGAGCATTATGACCCCGGCAATAATGGGGGGTCTGATCAGGAAATGGAGCACCGTTAATAAACAAGATTTCCTGGACAGCCTTATGAGTTCTATCCCCGCATCTAATCCTGATGTGGATCTTGCTAAAACTAACATCTCAGACTACCTATTAGTAGCCATCAACAAACATGCCCCCTTCAAACAACTCCAACTCGCTCGCCGCTCTGAAGCCCAGAAATGGTTCTCACCCGACCTTAGAGCTCAAAAACTTGATCTACGTCAAAAAGAGAGGAAATGGAGACTTACATACTCTCCGGAAGGGAAACTCATCTACCTAGCTGCTCGCAAAGACTACAAAAAAGCCATTATTTCTGCCAAATCCTCCCATTCTTCAGTCCGAATCATAAACTCTAATAATAAATCAAGGATATCTTCACAATAGTGAATGAGCTATCCAATGAAGAATGAACTCTACCTAAGTCTGTTGCGACTCAAGACCTATGTAACTCCTTGAAAGACTATTTCTTGGACAAAATCTCCAGTATTAAGGCCAGTATTTCCAGCCCCTGCCCCAAGGAGGACTCCCTGGCCTTGACATCCAACCCGCACACCTTACACCACTTCTCTATCATAGATGCTCAGTCCCTACGGGCTCTTCTAGCTAGGGTAAAATCTGGCTCACCTAGGGACTGCTGTCCCCATATATTCTTAAGGACGTCTTTTCCTTTTTTTCTGTTCCCATCCTGACCTTTCTGAATGAGTCCTTGTCGCAGGGTAGGGTCCCTAAAGCCTTTAAGGATGCAGTTGTGGTCCCCCTCCTACAAAAATCTGGAATGGACCCCGAGAATCTTACCAACTATAAGCCCATCTCTCTGCTTCCATATCTGGCCAAAGTCCTCGAAGCTCATGTAGCCACTTGTCTGTCTAATTTCATTGAGCAAACAGATCAACACGGACCCTCATCAAGCAGGGTTCCGCCCCGCCCACTCCACTGAGACTGTAATCCTAGCGGTACTGGACACCATGCGAGGTAATGCTGATTGGGGAATCCCCCAGGCCCTGCCAAGATCTTGTGAGGTATCCAGGCCACTGGATTCCCCCAGTTCCTCCTGCCAGTTATGTTTGTACACCAACTGGCCGGTCAAAGGGTCCCCAGACCCCTTCCAGTCCTTCTCACGCTCCTCTGGCTGCCAATCTGGTCTCAAAGAGCAAGGGTAGAACAGGGGCACAAAAGTACCCGCCGGCAATGGATCCAGCATCGTTCAACACCAGTCTGACTCAGTGTCTACCTCGAAGTAGAGGCCGGGTTCAACATCGGCTGGGGACACAGCCAACCCCAGTGGCGGGCATTGTGCCGGTAGAATTGGCGCCATGGGAGGCGTAATGAGGTCAACCAGTGACGATGCGGATCCAGGCCTGGATCCAGGGGGATCCAGCGGCACCGAGGCTGAAACTGCCAAAGCCACAGGCCCAGGGCCCCTAGCCGAGTCTGCGGGGCCCAAAGGCGTGCTGGCGGTGTCAGACTACCCAAAGATGGCATGCATTGCTTTGTAGGGGAGAAGTCAAAGAGCGACAATACTTATTCAACTTGTTTTTGTGCCTTGACTTAACTGACCCAGATTGCGAAGACTTCGACTAAGAATGGTGCTGGCTCCGCGATCAGTCCCTTGACCTCCTCCATGACCAGGACCTTGAGCAAAGCAGAGCTGACTGCCGAGCCTCGAGGAGGTTTCGGGACTGCTCCCGCAAAGGCTTTGTGGCCATCGTCCAGCAGTCAGAGTTCGACTTGGGGTCTTGGTCGTGCTCCAGGCAGTAGAGGCACACGCAGTGCGGATCCATCACCGATATCAGTCGGTTACAGGAACCACAAGCCTTAAAGCCGAGCATCCCTCATGCACCAGGAGTCGATTGACTCAAAAACAACAAAGTCGACAAATGCGAGAAAAAAGCTCTGTCCAAAAATTACTGGGGGTACTGCTCTCTCCGGATCTGCGTTGCTGGCGTGAAAAAAAAAAGAACTGACGTCAGCGAGCAAGAGTGATGTCTATGTAGCTACCGCAACTTCATCCTAGCGACCACGACGATAATGACGAAGGCGGAGTCGACGGACTTCAAATTCCGACAAGCAGGAGTACTGCTGATTAAACACTTTCCGGATCCAGTCACATGCCTGGGGGTAATTCTAAGTTAAGGAATTTATAACTAACTGTTTCCTTCAGATATATTTGTTTCTGTCACACTCCAGAATTACAAAAAACGTGCTTAATTTTCTTCTTTCCTAACTGCTGAATGTGTACAGTTCATTCACAGGTATTTACATTTTGTTTGTGCATAAAAAGTAAATATCACACTACATCCTTTTCATTCAAACTCCCTGTACCCCAGCAAGATTTTCAAATAATTAATTTATTTTTCTCTCCCTGACGTGAAATTTTGATGAGTTTGTAAACCCCAATCCTCATGTTAACAAAATAAGCAGCAATTTGTCAGAAGACATAGCCAATTATTTGACCTCTGTCTTTGATGCACAGCAAATGTGACAAAATGAATACACAATTTAAAGGCCTTTTTGTTGCATGTACTTTTGTGACCCAACAAACTTTGGCTGGAGACGCACCAGTGGGTCATGAACCACAGTTTGCGAAACACCGTTCTATGGTGAGAGTGGTACCACCAAAGAACTTGTGTACAGATTTCAATATAACAGAGGAAATGAAAATATAAACCATTAAAATCCTAAACAATAAATCTGTGTTTTCTGTTTCTCCCTTATGTTTCATTCCAGACTGCTGACGACTTGGACAGGACATTGACAATACAAAACAAAATCATTTTGATTGATTTATTACCTCTACTAATCAAAGACCATCAGCAAAAAAATGATTTTTCCATTTAATTTTTAAAGAATGTCACATTAAAATCAACAGCAACTTTCTAGTTGCATAACTATTTGGAAATAGTGCACGTAGTAGATAACATTTAATACCATCTCATGTATACTAAAAGAGGGTCTGATGTTCTAGTAGTTTAATAACTCCAGACAAAGTCATCACTACGTTTTAAAGAGTGCCAAGATAGCCTGTTAAGATGATAGCATTTACCATGTTAGTAAAGTCTGATTAATGCTCACAAATTCTCAGGTACTTGTAGTCAAGAACCCATGGGAGAAATTATCTCCAAATGTGGTTAACGGCATCTCCAGTACTCAGATAATATTCTCTTCTACGTTAGTCTGTGTTATATGTGTGAACAGTTTCCAGTTGACCAAAGCATCCAATCCACTATTGTTTTCAATTAGAAAGTGTACATTCCTCGAAAAACACACTAAAGGATGGCATATTCTTTGCAGTGAATTATAACTGTAATGTAAGGATGAACCATTATACGACTCTAGAACGCAGTCATTGCCTTCAATCTCAGCTCTTGCTAATACCCCACTTGAGTTAAGTATAGTTTTAAGGAATCACTAACTTAAATCTAAAACTGTTTCTGGCAGCACACAATAAGACTTCCTCAGGCTCCCTCAAGAGTTAATACAATAATGTACTGAATCTGAACTTTCTCCAAAGACTATACTTGGGACTACGACTCCTTTGAATTATAAGGCACTCAGGTTGGGATAATGTGCTGAATGAAAAAGGGAAATTGATTAAAAGTCTGATTTTAATACATCTTATGTGATTGAATATCTTGATTAATGATCACTAGGAATTATATCTCTTTTCACTCAGTGTCAATGTCAAACAACTACAGACTTAGATTCACAAAACTAGTTTGATAATCTGCACTGCATTGCACACCTATGCACAGGGGTTTATGTAAGATTTTAGATAAATAAGAAAGGTTTTGCAGTGTATAATTAAAGTCAACAAAAGCTGCATGGAGAAGGGCCTAGTTCAAGCATCAAGCATTCTGCACTGTTAAGCTGCAACACATTCTCTCTCCCCAGCACATGGTAGTTTAGGTGTTAAATAACTTGTGTGTTTGTATAGCACACATCTACCTGATGGCACTAATTTTTGCACTGCCCATGGATGAAAAGTTGAGTGCACCAGTGAGGATATTTGTCTATGAATGGTGTGCTAATTAAGGAGAGATCACTGGAGAAGATAAGTTAGTCTAAAGCCTGAAAGTACAATGCGAAGTGGAATACCCACTTTGTCTTTCCTTTAAGTTAATAATTGTAATGATATATACCACTGCTTTCCAAACTTTTTAGAATCACAACCTAATTTTTATAAAGTCAATATTGGCACCCCTCCTAGCTTTAATGGACATGAGTTGGTGTTTTTCAATATAATAGAAGTATTGTGTGGTAGTGCTAATGTCATTTATATCAAGCACATTTTCCTTATAAATAGCCACTAAATTTCACATGCATACAGTTTTACTGATAAGACTTTATTGCACACAAATGATGTGTGCTCGTGTTTCAGTGAATATTTATTATTTGTGCATCACAAAGTAAAAGCTTCTTGATTTGTTTTTATGCTATTGAAATCTTTGTTTCCGTCACACTTCAGAAAAACAAAAAATGTACTTATTTTTTGCTTTCCTAACTGCTGAATGTATACAGTTAATTTACAGGTTTACATTTATTTGTGTATTACAAGTAATTATCTCACTATTGCATCTTCTTTCAAACTCCTGTACCCCACCAAGATTGTCAAATAATTAATTTTACTTTTCTATCTCTGACTTGAAAGTGAGAGGACTTTGTAAACCCCAATCCTCATGTTCACAAAATAAGCAGGAATTTGTCAAAAGACATAGTCAAATATTTGACCTCCGTCTTTGATGCACAGCAAATGTGACAAAATGAAAACAGAATTTAAAAGCCATTTTATTGCTTGTACTTTTATGACCCACCAACATCGGCTAGCGACCTACCAGTGGGTCAACAACCACAGTTTGCAAAACACCTTTCTATGGTGAGAATGGTACCACTAAAGAACCTGTGTACATATTTGAGCATGACAGAGGAAATGAATATAAACCATTAAACCCAAAACAAAAAATCTGTGTTTTCTGTTTCTCCCTTTTTTTTTATTCCAGGCTGCTGACGACTTGGACAGGACATTGACTATGCAAGGCAAAACCACTGCTTCAATGGTTCATTTAGTAACTGCAATAATAAAGCACATCCTCAAAAGAGTGATTTTTGCAGGTAATTTTGAATGAATGTCACATTAAAATCAACAGCAACTTTCTAGTTGCATAACTAGTTCGAGCTAGAGCACATAGTAGATATCATTTAATACCATCTCATAAATATTAAAAGAGGGTCTGATGTTCTAGTGGTTTAATAACTCCAGACAAATTCATCACTACGTTTTAAAGAATGCCAAGATAGCATTATAAGATTATAGAAAAGACACAGGCAACGCGGGAGCAGACACTATAGCTCTGATTACCGCTACCTGTTCATGGCTGCTATGCGCCTTTGCTGATTTTAAAATGTGTCCGTGTGAAATTGAAATGCAATTTTTTTTTAAAACGATTCTGGTTAAGAATTTGCTAGTGACCTGTATGCTTTAGGGTGATTACAACTCATCTCATACCTTACCTGCCTACGAAACCGGCTCCCTCGCGCTCTCCTAACACACCCCAGGCTGCATCCGATCACGCCACACGTGCGAGGAGGCTCAGGCGGGGAGCGGCCACAAATGCAACAGGCAACGCGGGAGCGCAGCGGACGCGCGCAGCGGGCGTGCAGGTGGCGCGCAGGTGGCGCGCCAAAGGTGCGCCAATGGCAAGCCCGTCGGTGCCCGTCCGCGCCCGTACGGGCCCAGGGGCCAGATCCCCTGCACAAATTTTAACCTATTTCTCTGCGGAATTAAGAGCCCTTCATCGAGCGGACCGTACGATCTGCCCAGCCACTCATACACGCCTTAACCATACAGGCATTCTCCATATTCGAAAGGCTCCTCATGAACTTCCGCATATTGTCTGCCACCAGGGGCAGGCATCACTCCTATTGCCACCAAAAATACTGTACTTCGGATGCTCTATCTTAACACCTGCTCCCTTGTCAAGCACCAGTTAGACATCTTCCTACTCTTGTTGTCAGACAAGCCAGACATTCTCTTTATTATAGAGACATGGTTGAACCTGGACTCCACTCCCGACATATTGGCAGCCCTTCCCCAACATTATTATATTCTACATGTCGACCGGCCAGCAGGGAAAGTGGGTGGCGGAGTAGCGGCTATTATCCACAAGGATCATACATTTACCTCCATGTCATCCCTAAATCTTCCTGCAGCAGACAACCTGATTGTCAAGCTTGATTCTTGCGCAGGGCCATTGATCTGTGTCCTGATATACAGACCCCCACAACATATGCCATCATTTCCTCTCTTACTGAGCGAGCAGCTGGCCATGCTGGCTACAGAATATGCTAAAATATTACCAATAGGTGATCTCAACTACCGGCATAATGATGTTCTCGGTGGGCCTCAGTCCACTGAGTTGACGGAAATGCTCTCAAATCTTAATTTCATCCACCATATCTCCTCGGCTACACATATTAAAGGTCATACCTTGGACCAGGTATGGACAACTAATCTCGAGGTTTCTATCCCCATAATACGTCTATGTATCTGGTCTGACCACTATTTAATAAAATTCGTAATCTCGCTTCCCATGAGCATTATGACCCCGGCAATAATGGGGGTCTGATCAGGAAATGGAGCACCGTTAATAAACAAGATTTCCTAGACAGCCTTATGAGTTCTATCCCCGCATCTAATCCTGATGTGGATCTTGCTAAAACTAACATCTCAGACTGCCTATTAGTAGCCATCAACAAACATGCCCCCTTCAAACAACTCCAACTCGCTCGCCGCTCTGAAGCCCAGAAATGGTTCTCACCCGACCTTAGAGCTCAAAAACTTGATCTACGTCAAAAAGAGAGGAAATGGAGACTTACATACTCTCCGGAAGGGAAACTCATCTACCTAGCTGCTTGCAAAGACTACAAAAAAGCCATTATTTCTGCCAAATCCTCCCATTCTTCAGTCCGAATCATAAACTCTAATAATAAATCAAGGATATCTTCACAATAGTGAATGAGCTATCCAATGAAGAAAGAACTCTACCTAAGTCTGTTGCGACTCAAGACCTATGTAACTCCTTGAAAGACTATTTCTTGGACAAAATCTCCAGTATTAAGGACAGTATTTCCAGCCCCTGCCCCAAGGAGGACTCCCTGGCCTTGACATCCAACCCGCACACCTTACACCACTTCTCTATCATAGATGCTCAGTCCCTACGGGCTCTTCTAGCTAGGGTAAAATCTGGCTCACCTAGGGACTGCTGTCCCCCATATATTCTTAAGGACGTCTTTTCATTTTTTTCTGTTCCCATCCTGACCTTTCTGAATGAGTCCTTGTCGCAGGGTAGGGTCCCTAAAGCCTTTAAGGATGCAGTTGTGGTCCCCCTCCTACAAAAATCTGGAATGGACCCCGAGAATCTTACGAACTATAAGCCCATCTCTCTGCTTCCATATCTGGCCAAAGTCCTCGAAGCTCATGTAGCCACTTGTCTGTCTAATTTCATTGAGCAAACAGATCATCTGGACCCTCATCAAGCAGGGTTCCGCCCCGCCCACTCCACTGAGACTGTAATCCTAGCGGTACTGGACACCATGCGAGGTAATGCTGATTGGGGAATCCCCCAGGCCCTGCCAAGATCTTGTGAGGTATCCAGGCCACTGGATTCCCCCAGTTCCTCCTGCCAGTTATGTTTGTACACCAACTGGCCGGTCAAAGGGTCCCCAGACCCCTTCCAGTCCTTCTCACGCTCCTCTGGCTGCCAATCTGGTCTCAAAGAGCAAGGGTAGAACAGGGGCACAAAAGTACCCGCCGGCAATGGATCCAGCATCGTTCAACACCAGTCTGACTCAGTGTCTACCTCGAAGTAGAGGCCGGGTTCAACATCAGCTGGGGACACAGCCAACCCCAGTGGCGGGCATTGTGCCGGTAGAATTGGCGCCATGGGAGGCGTAATGAGGTCAACCAGTGACGATGCGGATCCAGGCCTGGATCCAGGGGGATCCAGTGGCACCGAGGCTGAAACTGCCAAAGCCACAGGCCCAGGGCCCCTAGCCGAGTCTGCGGGGCCCAAAGGCGTGCTGGCGGTGTCAGACTACCCAAAGATGGCATGCATTGCTTTGTAGGGGAGAAGTCAAAGAGCGACAATACTTATTCAACTTGTTTTTGTGCCTTGACTTAACTGACCCAGATTGCGAAGACTTCGACTAAGAATGGTGCTGGCTCCGCGATCAGTCCCTTGACCTCCTCCATGACCAGGACCTTGAGCAAAGCAGAGCTGACTGCCGAGCCTCGAGGAGGTTTCGGGACTGCTCCCGCAAAGGCTTTGGGGCCATCGTCCGGCAGTCAGAGTTCGACTTGGGGTCTTGGTCGTGCTCCAGGCAGTAGAGGCACACGCAGTGCGGATCCATCACCGATATCAGTCGGTTACAGGAACCACAAGCTTTAAAGCCGAGCATTCCTCATGCACCAGGAGTCGATTGACTCAAAAACAACAAAGTCGACAAATGCGAGAAAAAAGCTCTGTCCAAAAATTACTGGGGGTACTGCTCTCTCCGGATCTGCGTTGCTGGCGTGGAAAAAGAAAGAACTGACGTCAGCGAGCAAGAGTGATGTCTATGTAGCTACCGCAACTTCATCCTAGCGACCACGACGATAATGACGAAGGCGGAGTCGACGGACTTCAAATTCCGACAAGCAGGGGTACTGCTGATTAAACACTTTCCGGATCCAGTCACATGCCTGGGGGTAATTCTAAGTTAAGGAATTTATAACTAACTGTTTCCTTCAGATATATTTGTTTCTGTCACACTCCAGAATTACAAAAAACGTGCTTAATTTTCTTCTTTCCTAACTGCTGAATGTGTACAGTTCATTCACAGGTATTTACATTTTGTTTGTGCATAAAAAGTAAATATCACACTACATCCTTTTCATTCAAACTCCCTGTACCCCAGCAAGATTTTCAAATAATTAATTTATTTTTCTCTCCCTGACGTGAAATTGTGATGAGTTTGTAAACCCCAATCCTCATGTTAAAAAAATAAGCAGCAATTTGTCAGAAGACATAGCCAATTATTTGACCTACCTCTGTCTTTGATGCACAGCAAATGTGACAAAATGAATACAGAATTTAAAGGCCTTTTTGTTGCATGTACTTTTGTGACCCAACAAACTTTGGCTGGAGACGCACCAGTGGGTCATGAACCACAGTTTGCGAAACACCGTTCTATGGTGAGAGTGGTACCACTAAAGAACTTGTGTACAGATTTCAATATAACAGAGGAAATGAAAATATAAACCATTAAAATCCTAAACAATAAATCTGTGTTTTCTGTTTCTCCCTTATGTTTCATTCCAGACTGCTGACGACTTGGACAGGACATTGACAATACAAAACAAAATCATTTTGATTGATTTATTACCTCTACTAATCAAAGACCATCAGCAAAAAAATGATTTTTCCATTTAATTTTTAAAGAATGTCACATTAAAATCAACAGCAACTTTCTAGTTGCATAACTATTTGGAAATAGTGCACGTAGTAGATAACATTTAATACCATCTCATGTATACTAAAAGAGGGTCTGATGTTCTAGTAGTTTAATAACTCCAGACAAAGTCATCACTACGTTTTAAAGAGTGCCAAGATAGCCTGTTAAGATGATAGCATTTACCATGTTAGTAAAGTCTGATTAATGCTCACAAATTCTCAGGTACTTGTAGTCAAGAACCCATGGGAGAAATTATCTCCAAATGTGGTTAACGGCATCTCCAGTACTCAGATAACATTCTCTTCTACGTTAGTCTGTGTTATATGTGTGAACAGTTTCCAGTTGACCAAAGCATCCAATCCACTATTGTTTTCAATTAGAAAGTGTACATTCCTCGAAAAACACACTAAAGGATGGCATATTCTTTGCAGTGAATTATAACTGTAATGTAAGGATGAATCATTGTACGACTCTAGAACGCAGTCATTGCCTTCAATCTCAGCTCTTGCTAATACCCCACTTGAGTTAAGTATAGTTTTAAGGAATCACTAACTTAAATCTAAAACTGTTTCTGGCAGCACACAATAAGACTTCCTCAGGCTCCCTCAAGAGTTAATACAATAATGTACTGAATCTGAACTTTTTCCAAAGACTATACTTGGGACTACGACTCCTTTGAATTATAAGGCACTCAGGTTGGGATAATGTGCTGAATGAAAAAGGGAAATTGATTAAAAGTCTGATTTTAATACATCTTATGTGATTGAATATCTTGATTAATGATCACTAGGAATTATATCTCTTTTCACTCAGTGTCAATGTCAAACAACTACAGACTTAGATTCACAAAACTAGTTTGATAATCGGCACTGCATTGCACACCTATGCACAGGGGTTTATGTAAGATTTTAGATAAATAAGAAAGGTTTTGCAGTGTATAATTAAAGTCAACAAAAGCTGCATGGAGAAGGGCCTAGTTAAAGCATCAAGCATTCTGCATTGTTAAGCTGCAACACATTCTCTCTCCCCAGCACATGGTAGTTTAGGTGTTAAATAACTTGTGTGTTTGTATAGCACACATCTACCTGATGGCACTAATTTTTGCACTGCCCATGGATGAAAAGTTGAGTGCACCAGTGAGGATATTTGTCTATGAATGGTGTGCTAATTAAGGAGAGATCACTGGAGAAGATAAGTTAGTCTAAAGCCTGAAAGTACAATGCGAAGTGGAATACCCACTTTGTCTTTCCTTTAACCGCATGCGTGCGGCATGATTTCCGCCCGCACGCTGAAAATTTGTAAAGCCCATTATTCATGACGAGCTGGGCTCGTCATGAGCGTGCGAGGAGGCTACCTCATGACGAGCCCAGCTCTTCATGAGCGTCGAAGGGGTTAAGTTAATAATTGTAATGATATATACCACTGCTTTCCAAACTTTTTAGAATCACAACCTAATTTTTATAAAGTCAATATTGGCACCCCTCCTAGCTTTAATGGACATGAGTTGGTGTTTTTCAATATAATAGAAGCATTGTGTGGTAGTGCACTGTCATTTATATCAAGCACATTTTCCTTATAAATAGCCACTAAATTTCACATGCATACAGTTTTACTGATAAGACTTTATTGCACACAAATGATGTGTGCTCGTGTTTCAGTGAATATTTATTATTTGTGCATCACAAAGTAAAAGCTTCTTGATTTGTTTTTATCCTATTGAAATCTTTGTTTCCGTCACACTTCAGAAAAACAAAAAATGTACTTATTTTTTGCTTTCCTAACTGCTGAATGTATACAGTTAATTTACAGGTTTACATTTATTTGTGTATTACAAGTAATTATCTCACTATTGCCTCTTCTTTCAAACTCCTGTACCCCACCAAGATTGTCAAATAATTAATTTTACTTTTCTATCTCTGACTTGAAATTGAGAGGACTTTGTAAACCCCAATCCTCATGTTCACAAAATAAGCAGGAATTTGTCAAAAGACATAGTCAAATATTTGACCTCCGTCTTTGATGCACAGCAAATGTGACAAAATGAAAACAGAATTTAAAAGCCTTTTTATTGCTTGTACTTTTATGACCCACCAACATCGGCTAGCGACCTACCAGTGGGTCAACAACCACAATTTGCAAAACACCTTTCTATGGTGAGAATGGTACCACTAAAGAACCTGTGTACATATTTGAGCATGACAGAGGAAATGAATATAAACCATTAAACCCAAAACAAAAAATCTGTGTTTTCTGTTTCTCCCTTTTTTTTAATTCCAGGCTGCTGACGACTTGGACAGGACATTGACTATGCAAGGCAAAACCACTGCTTCAATGGTTCATTTAGTAACTGCAATAATAAGGCACATCCTCAAAAGAGTGATTTTTGCAGGTAATTGTGAATGAATGTCACATTAAAATCAACAGCAACTTTCTAGTTGCATAACTATTTCGAGCTAGAGCACATAGTAGATATCATTTAATACCATCTCATAAATATTAAAAGAGGGTCTGATGTTCTAGTGGTTTAATAACTCCAGACAAATTCATCACTACGTTTTAAAGAATGCCAAGATAGCATTATAAGATTATAGAAAAGACACAGGCAACGCGGGAGCAGACACTATAGCTCTGATTACCGCTACCTGTTCATGGCTGCTATGCGCCTATGCTGATTTTAAAATGTGTCCGTGTGAAATTGAAATGCAATTTTTTTTTAAAACAATTCTGGTTAAGAATTTGCTAGTGACCTGTATGCTTTAGGGTGATTACAACTCATCTCATACCTTACCTGCCTACGAAACCGGCTCCCTCGCGCTCTCCTAACACACCCCAGGCTGCATCCGATCACGCCACACGGGCGAGGAGGCTCAGGCGGGGAGCGGCCACAAATGCAACAGGCAACGCGGGAGCGCAGCGGACGCGCGCAGCGGGCGTGCAGGTGGCGCACAGGTGGCGCGCCGAAGGTGCGCCAATGGCAAGCCCGTCGGTGCCCGTCCGCGCCCGTACGGGCCCAGGGGCCAGATCCCCTGCACAAATTTTAACCTATTTCTCTGCGGAATTAAGAGCCCTTCATCGAGCGGACCGTACGATCTGCCCAGCCACTCATACACGCCTTAACCATACAGGCATTCTCCATATTCGAAAGACTCCTCATGAACTTCCGCATATTGTCTGCCACCAGGGGCAGGCATCACTCCTATTGCCACCAAAAATACTGTACTTCGGATGCTCTATCTTAACACCTGCTCCCTTGTCAAGCACCAGTTAGACATCTTCCTACTCTTGTTGTCAGACAAGCCAGACATTCTCTTTATTATAGAGACATGGTTGAACCTGGACTCCACTCCCGACATATTGGCAGCCCTTCCCCAACATTATTATATTCTACATGTCGACCGGCCAGCAGGGAAAGTGGGTGGCGGAGTAGCGGCTATTATCCACAAGGATCATACATTTACCTCCATGTCATCCCTAAATCTTCCTGCAGCAGACAACCTGATTGTCAAGCTTGATTCTTGCGCAGGGCCATTGATCTGTGTCCTGATATACAGACCCCCACAACATATGCCATCATTTCCTCTCTTACTGAGCGAGCAGCTGGCCATGCTGGCTACAGAATATGCTAAAATATTACCAATAGGTGATCTCAACTACCGGCATAATGATGTTCTCGGTGGGCCTCAGTCCACTGAGTTGACGGAAATGCTCTCAAATCTTAATTTCATCCACCATATCTCCTCGGCTACACATATTAAAGGTCATACCTTGGACCAGGTATGGACAACTAATCTCGAGGTTTCTATCCCCATAATACGTCTATGTATCTGGTCTGACCACTATTTAATAAAATTCGTAATCTCGCTTCCCATGAGCATTATGACCCCGGCAATAATGGGGGTCTGATCAGGAAATGGAGCACCGTTAATAAACAAGATTTCCTAGACAGCCTTATGAGTTCTATCCCCGCATCTAATCCTGATGTGGATCTTGCTAAAACTAACATCTCAGACTGCCTATTAGTAGCCATCAACAAACATGCCCCCTTCAAACAACTCCAACTCGCTCGCCGCTCTGAAGCCCAGAAATGGTTCTCACCCGACCTTAGAGCTCAAAAACTTGATCTACGTCAAAAAGAGAGGAAATGGAGACTTACATACTCTCCGGAAGGGAAACTCATCTACCTAGCTGCTTGCAAAGACTACAAAAAAGCCATTATTTCTGCCAAATCCTCCCATTCTTCAGTCCGAATCATAAACTCTAATAATAAATCAAGGATATCTTCACAATAGTGAATGAGCTATCCAATGAAGAAAGAACTCTACCTAAGTCTGTTGCGACTCAAGACCTATGTAACTCCTTGAAAGACTATTTCCTGGACAAAATCTCCAGTATTAAGGACAGTATTTCCAGCCCCTGCCCCAAGGAGGACTCCCTGGCCTTGACATCCAACCCGCACACCTTACACCACTTCTCTATCATAGATGCTCAGTCCCTACGGGCTCTTCTAGCTAGGGTAAAATCTGGCTCACCTAGGGACTGCTGTCCCCCATATATTCTTAAGGACGTCTTTTCATTTTTTTCTGTTCCCATCCTGACCTTTCTGAATGAGTCCTTGTCGCAGGGTAGGGTCCCTAAAGCCTTTAAGGATGCAGTTGTGGTCCCCCTCCTACAAAAATCTGGAATGGACCCCGAGAATCTTACGAACTATAAGCCCATCTCTCTGCTTCCATATCTGGCCAAAGTCCTCGAAGCTCATGTAGCCACTTGTCTGTCTAATTTCATTGAGCAAACAGATCATCTGGACCCTCATCAAGCAGGGTTCCGCCCCGCCCACTCCACTGAGACTGTAATCCTAGCGGTACTGGACACCATGCGAGGTAATGCTGATTGGGGAATCCCCCAGGCCCTGCCAAGATCTTGTGAGGTATCCAGGCCACTGGATTCCCCCAGTTCCTCCTGCCAGTTATGTTTGTACACCAACTGGCCGGTCAAAGGGTCCCCAGACCCCTTCCAGTCCTTCTCACGCTCCTCTGGCTGCCAATCTGGTCTCAAAGAGCAAGGGTAGAACAGGGGCACAAAAGTACCCGCCGGCAATGGATCCAGCATCGTTCAACACCAGTCTGACTCAGTGTCTACCTCGAAGTAGAGGCCGGGTTCAACATCAGCTGGGGACACAGCCAACCCCAGTGGCGGGCATTGTGCCGGTAGAATTGGCGCCATGGGAGGCGTAATGAGGTCAACCAGTGACGATGCGGATCCAGGCCTGGATCCAGGGGGATCCAGTGGCACCGAGGCTGAAACTGCCAAAGCCACAGGCCCAGGGCCCCTAGCCGAGTCTGCGGGGCCCAAAGGCGTGCTGGCGGTGTCAGACTACCCAAAGATGGCATGCATTGCTTTGTAGGGGAGAAGTCAAAGAGCGACAATACTTATTCAACTTGTTTTTGTGCCTTGACTTAACTGACCCAGATTGCGAAGACTTCGACTAAGAATGGTGCTGGCTCCGCGATCAGTCCCTTGACCTCCTCCATGACCAGGACCTTGAGCAAAGCAGAGCTGACTGCCGAGCCTCGAGGAGGTTTCGGGACTGCTCCCGCAAAGGCTTTGGGGCCATCGTCCGGCAGTCAGAGTTCGACTTGGGGTCTTGGTCGTGCTCCAGGCAGTAGAGGCACACGCAGTGCGGATCCATCACCGATATCAGTCGGTTACAGGAACCACAAGCTTTAAAGCCGAGCATTCCTCATGCACCAGGAGTCGATTGACTCAAAAACAACAAAGTCGACAAATGCGAGAAAAAAGCTCTGTCCAAAAATTACTGGGGGTACTGCTCTCTCCGGATCTGCGTTGCTGGCGTGGAAAAAGAAAGAACTGACGTCAGCGAGCAAGAGTGATGTCTATGTAGCTACCGCAACTTCATCCTAGCGACCACGACGATAATGACGAAGGCGGAGTCGACGGACTTCAAATTCCGACAAGCAGGGGTACTGCTGATTAAACACTTTCCGGATCCAGTCACATGCCTGGGGGTAATTCTAAGTTAAGGAATTTATAACTAACTGTTTCCTTCAGATATATTTGTTTCTGTCACACTCCAGAATTACAAAAAACGTGCTTAATTTTCTTCTTTCCTAACTGCTGAATGTGTACAGTTCATTCACAGGTATTTACATTTTGTTTGTGCATAAAAAGTAAATATCACACTACATCCTTTTCATTCAAACTCCCTGTACCCCAGCAAGATTTTCAAATAATTAATTTATTTTTCTCTCCCTGACGTGAAATTGTGATGAGTTTGTAAACCCCAATCCTCATGTTAAAAAAATAAGCAGCAATTTGTCAGAAGACATAGCCAATTATTTGACCTACCTCTGTCTTTGATGCACAGCAAATGTGACAAAATGAATACAGAATTTAAAGGCCTTTTTGTTGCATGTACTTTTGTGACCCAACAAACTTTGGCTGGAGACGCACCAGTGGGTCATGAACCACAGTTTGCGAAACACCGTTCTATGGTGAGAGTGGTACCACTAAAGAACTTGTGTACAGATTTCAATATAACAGAGGAAATGAAAATATAAACCATTAAAATCCTAAACAATAAATCTGTGTTTTCTGTTTCTCCCTTATGTTTCATTCCAGACTGCTGACGACTTGGACAGGACATTGACAATACAAAACAAAATCATTTTGATTGATTTATTACCTCTACTAATCAAAGACCATCAGCAAAAAAATGATTTTTCCATTTAATTTTTAAAGAATGTCACATTAAAATCAACAGCAACTTTCTAGTTGCATAACTATTTGGAAATAGTGCACGTAGTAGATAACATTTAATACCATCTCATGTATACTAAAAGAGGGTCTGATGTTCTAGTAGTTTAATAACTCCAGACAAAGTCATCACTACGTTTTAAAGAGTGCCAAGATAGCCTGTTAAGATGATAGCATTTACCATGTTAGTAAAGTCTGATTAATGCTCACAAATTCTCAGGTACTTGTAGTCAAGAACCCATGGGAGAAATTATCTCCAAATGTGGTTAACGGCATCTCCAGTACTCAGATAACATTCTCTTCTACGTTAGTCTGTGTTATATGTGTGAACAGTTTCCAGTTGACCAAAGCATCCAATCCACTATTGTTTTCAATTAGAAAGTGTACATTCCTCGAAAAACACACTAAAGGATGGCATATTCTTTGCAGTGAATTATAACTGTAATGTAAGGATGAATCATTGTACGACTCTAGAACGCAGTCATTGCCTTCAATCTCAGCTCTTGCTAATACCCCACTTGAGTTAAGTATAGTTTTAAGGAATCACTAACTTAAATCTAAAACTGTTTCTGGCAGCACACAATAAGACTTCCTCAGGCTCCCTCAAGAGTTAATACAATAATGTACTGAATCTGAACTTTTTCCAAAGACTATACTTGGGACTACGACTCCTTTGAATTATAAGGCACTCAGGTTGGGATAATGTGCTGAATGAAAAAGGGAAATTGATTAAAAGTCTGATTTTAATACATCTTATGTGATTGAATATCTTGATTAATGATCACTAGGAATTATATCTCTTTTCACTCAGTGTCAATGTCAAACAACTACAGACTTAGATTCACAAAACTAGTTTGATAATCGGCACTGCATTGCACACCTATGCACAGGGGTTTATGTAAGATTTTAGATAAATAAGAAAGGTTTTGCAGTGTATAATTAAAGTCAACAAAAGCTGCATGGAGAAGGGCCTAGTTAAAGCATCAAGCATTCTGCATTGTTAAGCTGCAACACATTCTCTCTCCCCAGCACATGGTAGTTTAGGTGTTAAATAACTTGTGTGTTTGTATAGCACACATCTACCTGATGGCACTAATTTTTGCACTGCCCATGGATGAAAAGTTGAGTGCACCAGTGAGGATATTTGTCTATGAATGGTGTGCTAATTAAGGAGAGATCACTGGAGAAGATAAGTTAGTCTAAAGCCTGAAAGTACAATGCGAAGTGGAATACCCACTTTGTCTTTCCTTTAACCGCATGCGTGCGGCATGATTTCCGCCCGCACGCTGAAAATTTGTAAAGCCCATTATTCATGACGAGCTGGGCTCGTCATGAGCGTGCGAGGAGGCTACCTCATGACGAGCCCAGCTCTTCATGAGCGTCGAAGGGGTTAAGTTAATAATTGTAATGATATATACCACTGCTTTCCAAACTTTTTAGAATCACAACCTAATTTTTATAAAGTCAATATTGGCACCCCTCCTAGCTTTAATGGACATGAGTTGGTGTTTTTCAATATAATAGAAGCATTGTGTGGTAGTGCACTGTCATTTATATCAAGCACATTTTCCTTATAAATAGCCACTAAATTTCACATGCATACAGTTTTACTGATAAGACTTTATTGCACACAAATGATGTGTGCTCGTGTTTCAGTGAATATTTATTATTTGTGCACCACAAAGTAAAAGCTTCTTGATTTGTTTTTATCCTATTGAAATCTTTGTTTCCGTCACACTTCAGAAAAACAAAAAATGTACTTATTTTTTGCTTTCCTAACTGCTGAATGTATACAGTTAATTTACAGGTTTACATTTATTTGTGTATTACAAGTAATTATCTCACTATTGCCTCTTCTTTCAAACTCCTGTACCCCACCAAGATTGTCAAATAATTAATTTTACTTTTCTATCTCTGACTTGAAATTGAGAGGACTTTGTAAACCCCAATCCTCATGTTCACAAAATAAGCAGGAATTTGTCAAAAGACATAGTCAAATATTTGACCTCCGTCTTTGATGCACAGCAAATGTGACAAAATGAAAACAGAATTTAAAAGCCTTTTTATTGCTTGTACTTTTATGACCCACCAACATCGGCTAGCGACCTACCAGTGGGTCAACAACCACAATTTGCAAAACACCTTTCTATGGTGAGAATGGTACCACTAAAGAACCTGTGTACATATTTGAGCATGACAGAGGAAATGAATATAAACCATTAAACCCAAAACAAAAAATCTGTGTTTTCTGTTTCTCCCTTTTTTTTAATTCCAGGCTGCTGACGACTTGGACAGGACATTGACTATGCAAGGCAAAACCACTGCTTCAATGGTTCATTTAGTAACTGCAATAATAAGGCACATCCTCAAAAGAGTGATTTTTGCAGGTAATTGTGAATGAATGTCACATTAAAATCAACAGCAACTTTCTAGTTGCATAACTATTTCGAGCTAGAGCACATAGTAGATATCATTTAATACCATCTCATAAATATTAAAAGAGGGTCTGATGTTCTAGTGGTTTAATAACTCCAGACAAATTCATCACTACGTTTTAAAGAATGCCAAGATAGCATTATAAGATTATAGAAAAGACACAGGCAACGCGGGAGCAGACACTATAGCTCTGATTACCGCTACCTGTTCATGGCTGCTATGCGCCTATGCTGATTTTAAAATGTGTCCGTGTGAAATTGAAATGCAATTTTTTTTTAAAACAATTCTGGTTAAGAATTTGCTAGTGACCTGTATGCTTTAGGGTGATTACAACTCATCTCATACCTTACCTGCCTACGAAACCGGCTCCCTCGCGCTCTCCTAACACACCCCAGGCTGCATCCGATCACGCCACACGGGCGAGGAGGCTCAGGCGGGGAGCGGCCACAAATGCAACAGGCAACGCGGGAGCGCAGCGGACGCGCGCAGCGGGCGTGCAGGTGGCGCACAGGTGGCGCGCCGAAGGTGCGCCAATGGCAAGCCCGTCGGTGCCCGTCCGCGCCCGTACGGGCCCAGGGGCCAGATCCCCTGCACAAATTTTAACCTATTTCTCTGCGGAATTAAGAGCCCTTCATCGAGCGGACCGTACGATCTGCCCAGCCACTCATACACGCCTTAACCATACAGGCATTCTCCATATTCGAAAGACTCCTCATGAACTTCCGCATATTGTCTGCCACCAGGGGCAGGCATCACTCCTATTGCCACCAAAAATACTGTACTTCGGATGCTCTATCTTAACACCTGCTCCCTTGTCAAGCACCAGTTAGACATCTTCCTACTCTTGTTGTCAGACAAGCCAGACATTCTCTTTATTATAGAGACATGGTTGAACCTGGACTCCACTCCCGACATATTGGCAGCCCTTCCCCAACATTATTATATTCTACATGTCGACCGGCCAGCAGGGAAAGTGGGTGGCGGAGTAGCGGCTATTATCCACAAGGATCATACATTTACCTCCATGTCATCCCTAAATCTTCCTGCAGCAGACAACCTGATTGTCAAGCTTGATTCTTGCGCAGGGCCATTGATCTGTGTCCTGATATACAGACCCCCACAACATATGCCATCATTTCCTCTCTTACTGAGCGAGCAGCTGGCCATGCTGGCTACAGAATATGCTAAAATATTACTAATAGGTGATCTCAACTACCGGCATAATGATGTTCTCGGTGGGCCTCAGTCCACTGAGTTGACGGAAATGCTCTCAAATCTTAATTTCATCCACCATATCTCCTCGGCTACACTTATTAAAGGTCATACCTTGGACCAGGTATGGACAACTAATCTCGAGGTTTCTATCCCCATAATACATCTATGTATCTGGTCTGCCCACTATTTAATAAAATTCGTAATCTCGCTTCCCATGAGCATTATGACCCCGGCAATAATGGGGGGTCTGATCAGGAAATGGAGCACCGTTAATAAACAAGATTTCCTGGACAGCCTTATGAGTTCTATCCCCGCATCTAATCCTGATGTGGATCTTGCTAAAACTAACATCTCAGACTGCCTATTAGTAGCCATCAACAAACATGCCCCCTTCAAACAACTCCAACTCGCTCGCCTCTCTGAAGCCCAGAAATGGTTCTCACCCGACCTTAGAGCTCAAAAACTTGATCTACGTCAAAAGGAGAGGAAATGGAGACTTACATACTCTCCGGAAGGGAAACTCATCTACCTAGCTGCTCGCAAAGACTACAAAAAAGCCATTATTTCTGCCAAATCCTCCCATTTTTCAGTCCGAATCATAAACTCTGATAATAAATCAAGGATATCTTCACAATAGTGAATGAGCTATCCAATGAAGAAAGAACTCTACCTAAGTCTGTTGCGACTCAAGACCTATGTAACTCCTTGAAAGACTATTTCTTGGACAAAATCTCCAGTATTAAGGCCAGTATTTCTAGCCCCTGCCCCAAGGAGGACTCCCTGGCCTTGACATCCAACTCGCACACCTTACACCACTTCTCTATCATAGATGCTCAGTCACTACGGGCTCTTCTAGCTAGGGTAAAATCTGGCTCACCTAGGAACTGCTGTCCCCCATATATTCTTAAGGACGTCTTTTCATTTTTTTTCTGTTCCCATCCTGACCTTTCTGAATGAGTCCTTGTCGCAGGGTAGGGTCCCTAAAGCCTTTAAGGATGCAGTTGTGGTCCCCCTCCTACAAAAATCTGGAATGGACCCCGAGAATCTTACCAACTATAGGCCCATCTCTCTGCTTCCATATCTGGCCAAAGTTCTCGAAGCTCATGTAGCCACTTGTCTGTCTAATTTCATTGAGCAAACAGATCATCTGGACCCTCATCAAGCAGGGTTCCGCCCCGCCCACTCCACTGAGACTGTAATCCTAGCGGTACTGGACACCATGCGAGGTAATGCTGATTGGGGAATCCCCCAGGCCCTGCCAAGATCTTGTGAGGTATCCAGGCCACTGGATTCCCCCAGTTCCTCCTACCAGTTATGTTTGTACACCTACTGGCCGGTCAAAGGGTCTCCAGACCCCTTCCAGTCCTTCTCACCCTCCTCTGGCTGCCAATCTGGTCTCAAAGAGCAAGGGTAGAACAGGGGCACAAAAGGACCCGCCGGCAATGGATCCAGCATCGTTCAACACCAGTCTGACTCAGTGTCTACCTCGAAGTAGAGGCCGGGTTCAACATCGGCTGGGGACACAGCCAACCCCAGTGGCGGGCATTGTGCCGGTAGAATTGGCGCCATGGGAGGCGTAATGAGGTCAACCAGTGACGATGCGGATCCAGGCCTGGATCCAGGGGGATCCAGTGGCACCGAGGCTGAAACTGCCAAAGCCACAGGCCCAGGGCCCCTAGCCGAGTCTGCGGGGCCCAAAGGCGTGCTGGCGGTGTCAGACTACCCAAAGATGGCATGCATTGCTTTGTAGGGGAGAAGTCAAAGAGCGACAATACTTATTCAACTTGTTTTTGTGCCTTGACTTAACTGACCCAGATTGCGAAGACTTCGACTAAGAATGGTGCTGGCTCCGCGATCAGTCCCTTGACCTCCTCCATGACCAGGACCTTGAGCAAAGCAGAGCAGACTGCCGAGCCTCGAGGAGGTTTCGGGACTGCTCCCGCAAAGGCTTTGGGGCCATCGTCCGGCAGTCAGAGTTCGACTTGGGGTCTTGGTCGTGCTCCAGGCAGTAGAGGCACACGCGGTGCGGATCCATCACCGATATCAGTCGGTTACAGGAACCACAAGCCTTAAAGCCGAGCATCCCTCATGCACCAGAAGTCGATTGACTCAAAAACAACAAAGTCGACAAATGCGAGAAAAAAGCTCTGTCCAAAAACTACTGGGGGTACCGCTCTCTCCGGATCTGCGTTGCTGGCGTGGAAAAAGAAAGAACTGACATCAGCGAGCAAGAGCGATGTCTATGTAGCTACCGCAACTTCATCCTAGCGACCACGACGCTAATGACGAAGGCGGAGTCGACGGACTTCAAATTCCGACAAGCAGGGGTACTGCTGATTAAACACTTTCCGGATCCAGTCACATGCCTGGTGCCTGGAGGTAATTCTAAGTTAAGGAATTTATAACTAACTGTTTCCTTCAGATATATTTGTTTCTGTCACACTCCAGAATTACAAAAAACGTGCTTAATTTCTTCTTTCCTAACTGCTGAATGTGTACAGTTCATTGACAGGTATTTACATTTTGTTTGTGCATAAAAAGTAAATATCACACTACATCCTTTTCATTCAAACTCCCTGTACCCCAGCAAGATTTTCAAATAATTAATTTATTTTTCTCTCCCTGACGTGAAATTGTGATGAGTTTGTAAACCCCAATCCTCATGTTAACAAAATAAGCAGCAATTTGTCAGAAGACATAGCCAATTATTTGACCTCTGTCTTTGATGCACAGGAAATGTGACAAAATGAATACAGAATTTAAAGGCCTTTTTGTTGCATGTACTTTTGTGACCCAACAAACTTTGGCTGGTGACGCACCAGTGGGTCATGAACCACAGTTTGCAAAACACCGTTCTATGGTGAGAGTGGTACCACCAAAGAACTTGTGTACAGATTTCAATATAACAGAGGAAATGAAAATATAAACCATTAAAATCCTAAACAATAAATCTGTGTTTTCTGTTTCTCCCTTATGTTTTATTCCAGACTGCTGACGACTTGGACAGGACATTGACAATACAAAACAAAATCATTTTGATTGATTTATTACCTCTACTAATCAAAGACCATCAGCAAAAAAATTATTTTTCCAGGTAATTTTTAAAGAATGTCACATTAAAATCAACAGCAACTTTCTAGTTGCATAACTATTTGGAAATAGTGCACGTAGTAGATAACATTTAATACCATCTCATGTATACTAAAAGAGGGTCTGATGTTCTAGTAGTTTAATAACTCCAGACAAAGTCATCACTACGTTTTAAAGAGTGCCAAGATAGCCTGTTAAGATTATAGCATTTACCATGTTAGTAAAGTCTGATTAATGCTCACAAATTCTCAGGTACTTGTAGTCAAGAACCCATGGGAGAAATTATCTCCAAATGTGGTTAACGGCATCTCCAGTACTCAGATAACATTCTCTTCTACGTTAGTCTGTGTTATATGTGTGAACAGTTTCCAGTTGACCAAAGCATCCAATCCACTATTGTTTTCAATTAGAAAGTGTACATTCCTCGAAAAACACACTAAAGGATGGCATATTCTTTGCAGTGAATTATAACTGTAATGTAAGGATGAACCATTGTACGACTCTAGAACGCAGTCATTGCCTTCAATCTCAGCTCTTGCTAATACCCCACTTGAGTTAAGTATAGTTTTAAGGAATCACTAACTTAAATCTAAAACTGTTTCTGGCAGCACACAATAAGACTTCCTCAGGCTCCCTCAAGAGTTAATACAATAATGTACTGAATCTGAACTTTCTCCAAAGACTATACTTGGGACTACGACTCCTCTGAATTATAAGGCTCTCAGGTTGGGATAATGTGCTGAATGAAAAAGGGAAATTGATTAAAAGTCTGATTTTAATACATCTTATGTGATTGAATATCTTGATTAATGATCACTAGGAATTATATCTCTTTTCACTCAGTGTCAATGTCAAACAACTACAGACTCAGATTCACAAAACTAGTTTGATAGTCTGCACTGCATTGCACACCTATGCACAGGGGTTTATGTAAGATTTTAGATAATTAAGAAAGGTTTTGCAGTGTATAATTAAAGTCAACAAAAGCTGCATGGAGAAGGGCCTAGTTAAAGCATCAAGCATTCTGCATTGTTAAGCTGCAACACATTCTCTCTCTCCAGCACATGGTAGTTTAGGTGTTAAATAACTTGTGTGTTTGTATAGCACACATCTACCTGATGGTACTAATTTTTGCACTGCCCATGGATGAAAAGTTGAGTGCACCAGTGAGGATATTTGTCTATGAATGGTGTGCTAATTAAGGAGAGATCACTGGAGAAGAAAAGTTAGTCTAAAGCCTGAAAGTACAATGCGAAGTGGAATACCCACTTTGTCTTTCCTTCAAGTTAATAATTGTAATGATATATACCACTGCTTTCCAAACTTTTCAGAATCACAACCTAATTTTTGGAAAGTCAATATTGGCACCCCTCCTAGCTTTAATGATCTTGAGTTGGTGTTTTTCAATATAATAGAAGCATTGTGTGGTAGTGCACTGTCATTTATATCAAGCACATTTTCCTTATAAATAGCCACTAAATTTCACATCCATACAGTTTTACTGATAAGACTTTATTGCACACAAATGATGTGTGCTCGTGTTTCAGTGAATAATTATTATTTGTGCATCACAAAGTAAAAGCTTCTTGATTTGTTTTTATCCTATTGAAATCTTTGTTTCCGTCACACTTCAGAAAAACAAAAAATTTACTTATTTTTTGCTTTCCTAAATGCTGAATGTATACAGTTAATTTACAGGTTTACATTTATTTGTGTATTACAAGTAATTATCTCACTATAGCATCTTCTTTCAAACTCCTGTACCCCACCAAGATTGTCAAATAATTAATTTTACTTTTCTATCTCTGACTTGAAATTGAGAGGACTTTGTAAACCCCAATCCTCATGTTCACAAAATAAGCAGGAATTTGTCAAAAGACATAGTCAAATATTTGACCTCCGTCTTTGATGCACAGCAAATGTGACAAAATGAAAACAGAATTTAAAAGCCTTTTTATTGCTTGTACTTTTATGACCCACCAACATCGGCTAGCGACCTACCAGTGGGTCAACAACCACAGTTTGCAAAACACCTTTCTATGGTGAGAATGGTACCACTAAAGAACCTGTGTACATATTTGAGCATGACAGAGGAAATGAATATAAACCATTAAACCCAAAACAAAAAATCTGTGTTTTCTGTTTCTCCCTTTTTTTTTATTCCAGGCTGCTGACGACTTGGACAGGACATTGACTATGCAAGGCAAAACCATTGCTTCAATGGTTCATTTAGTAACTGCAATAATAAAGCACATCCTCAAAAGAGTGATTTTTGCAGGTAATTTTGAATGAATGTCACATTAAAATCAACAGCAACTTTCTAGTTGCATAACTATTTCGAGCTAGAGCACATAGTAGATATCATTTAATACCATCTCATAAATATTAAAAGAGGGTCTGATGTTCTAGTGGTTTAATAACTCCAGACAAAGTCATCACTACGTTTTAAAGAATGCCAAGATAGCATTATAAGATTATAGAAAAGACACAGGCAACGCGGGAGCAGACACTATAGCTCTGATTACCGCTACCTGTTCATGGCTGCTATGCGCCTTTGCTGATTTTAAAATGTGTCCGTGTGAAATTGAAATGCAATTTTTTTTAAAAACGATTCTGGTTAAGAATTTGCTAGTGACCTATATGCTTTAGGGTGATTACAACTCATCTCATACCTTACCTGCCTACGAAACCGGCTCCCTCGCGCTCTCCTAACACACCCCAGGCTGGATCCGATCACGCCACACGGGCGAGGAGGCTCAGGCGGGGAGCGGCCACAAATGCAACAGGCAACGCGGGAGCGCAGCGGACGCGCGCAGCGGGCGTGCAGGTGGCGCGCAGGTGGCGCGCCGAAGGTGCGCCAATGGCAAGCCCGTCGGTGCCCGTCCGCGCCCGTACGGGCCCATGGGCCAGATCCCCTGCACAAATTTTAACCTATTTCTCTGCGGAATTAAGAGCCCTTCATCGAGCGGACCTTACGATCTGCCCAGCCACTCATACACGCCTTAACCATACAGGCATTCTCCATATTCGAAAGACTCCTCATGAACTTCCGCATATTGTCTGCCACCAGGGGCAGGCATCACTCCTATTGCCACCAAAAATACTGTACTTCGGATGCTCTATCTTAACACCTGCTCCCTTGTCAAGCACCAGTTAGACATCTTCCTACTCTTGTTGTCAGACAAGCCAGACATTCTCTTTATTACAGAGACATGGTTGAACCTGGACTCCACTCCCGACATATTGGCAGCCCTTCCCCAACATTATTATATTCTACATGTCGACCGGCCAGCAGGGAAAGTGGGTGGCGGAGTAGCGGCTATTATCCACAAGGATCATACATTTACCTCCATGTCATCCCTAAATCTTCCTGCAGCAGACAACCTGATTGTCAAGCTTGATTCTTGCGCAGGGCCATTGATCTGTGTCCTGATATACAGACCCCCACAACATATGCCATAATTTCCTCTCTTACTGAGCGAGCAGCTGGCCATGCTGGCTACAGAATATGCTAAAATATTACTAATAGGTGATCTCAACTACCGGCATAATGATGCTCTCGGTGGGCCTCAGTCCACTGAGTTGACGGAAATGCTCTCAAATCTTAATTTCATCCACCATGTCTCCTCGGCTACACATATTAAAGGTCATACCTTGGACCAGGTATGGACAACTAATCTCGAGGTTTCTATCCCCATAATACGTCTATGTATCTGGTCTGACCACTATTTAATAAAATTCGTAATCTCGCTTCCCATGAGCATTATGACCCCGGCAATAATGGGGGGTCTGATCAGGAAATGGAGCACCGTTAATAAACAAGATTTTCTGGACAGCCTTATGAGTTCTATCCCCGCATCAAATCCTGATGTGGATCTTGCTAAAACTAACATCTCAGACTGCCTATTAGTAGCCATCAACAAACATGCCCCCTTCAAACAACTCCAACTTGCTCGCCGCTCTGAAGCCCAGAAATGGTTCTCACCCGACCTTAGAGCTCAAAAACTTGATCTACGTCAAAAAGAGAGGAAATGGAGACTTACATACTCTCCGGAAGGGAAACTCATCTACCTAGCTGCTCGCAAAGACTACAAAAAAGCCATTATTTCTGCCAAATCCTCCCATTTTCAGTCCGAATCATAAACTCTAATAATAAATCAAGGATATCTTCACAATAGTGAATGAGCTATCCAATGAAGAAAGAACTCTACCTAAGTCTGTTGCGACTCAAGACCTATGTAACTCCTTGAAAGACTATTTCTTGGACAAAATCTCCAGTATTAAGGCCAGTATTTCCAGCCCCTGCCCCAAGGAGGACTCCCTGGCCTTGACATCCAACCCGCACACCTTACACCACTTCTCTATCATAGATGCTCAGTCCCTACGGGCTCTTCTAGCTAGGGTAAAATCTGGCTCACCTAGGAACTGCTGTCCCCCATATATTCTTAAGGACGTCTTTTCATTTTTTTCTGTTCTCATCCTGACCTTTCTGAATGAGTCCTTGTCGCAGGGTAGGGTCCCTAAAGCCTTTAAGGATGCAGTTGTGGTCCCCCTCCTACAAAAATCTGGAATGGACCCCGAGAATCTTACCAACTATAGGCCCATCTCTCTGTTTCCATATCTGGCCAAAGTCCTCGAAGCTCATGTAGCCACTTGTCTGTCTAATTTCATTGAGCAAACAGATCATCTGGACCCTCATCAAGCAGGGTTCCGCCCCGCCCACTCCACTGAGACTGTAATCCTAGCGGTACTGGACACCATGCGAGGTAATGCTGATTGGGGAATCCCCCAGGCCCTGGTACTCTTGGACCTCTCTGCCACGTTCGACACGGTCTATCATGACATCTTAATGGACCGTGTCGAACAGGCTGGCATTAGTGGCCCACCCCATAGCTGGATTGCGTCCTTCCTCAGCGGCCGCACCCAAGTGGTTTGCTAGGCCCCCTTCATTGCCTCTAAACTACTTACGACCTGTGGAGTCCCTCAGGGATCCTCACTTTCCCCTCTGCTATTTAATCTGTATCTGCTACCCCTGATTAAGTCTCTAAAGTCTAATGAAACTATCACCTTTAATTATGCTGACGATCTTACGCTGATTTTTACGATCGATAATTCCCCTGAGTCTTTCCAGCAATTCCAGGGCACCATGCTCCACATCCGCCAGTGGATGGACTAAAACCACCTGAAACTGAACCCTGGTAATACAGAGATTATCCTGAATGGGAGGTGTCAAAATTTTGGGGCCCACACTATTGGCCCACAGAACTCGGTTCCCCCCCTACTCCCTCTTCTTCATTAAAAAGACTAGGGGTGACTATTAATAGTGATCTATCCTTGAAAACCCATATAGGCACAGTGGTATCCACCTGCTTTTTTCAACTGCGCAGGATTAGGAATATCAGTCGCATGCTCACCCATTCGGCTCTGATTCAGGTGGTGATAGCCTTGGTGCTATCTCACCTGGACTACGCCAATTCTATCTACTTGGGCTTACCGATTTTTCTCAGCAAGCGCCTCCAGTTAGTTCAGAACCAGGCAGCCAGATTAATCCATCAGCAACCAAGATGGCAATCTGCGAGACCCCTGCTGAGAAAACTTCATTGGCTTCCCATCTCTCAACGTACAGTATTTAAGACGGCCTGTATTATCTTTAAGTCCCTGCATGATTGCAGCCCCAAATTCATTAAATGTCTTTTACCTAGGTACACTCCCTCCCGCCTTGACAGGCTCGGCATTTCGATCGGATTTTTGCCACGATACACCTCTATGAGATGCGCTATCTCTACGCGCAACGAGAATTTACCCTCTGGGGTACCTTACAAAAGCCTGGGCCACCTGCCCATGATCCCTAACAAAAATATTGATAGGACTCTGTGATTTCTTGTGGGCCACCGGTCTTTTCCGGACTCTGAGCTCCTCTCTTATTGGAGAAATTTTTGTGAGTTTGAATCTATCTAAGACAGATCGACCCATCGTTGTGATTTCTCATCCTGGATTTAGATCTACCATCTCTTTTGAGTCGAAATTCAGTCTTTTTGTGAAGCATCCTATTGTTACCGTGCATCGCCCACGTTTCTCCCTCTCTGAAGATAGGGATATGATTGAATAATATGATGTGAAGCTGCAGCCTGGATTCCATTTTTCAACGCAAAACTCTATAAAAAGCATTGTATTTAATTATAGTTTTGAACTTTTTTGGTATATTGCTGATGTTCTGACAAATCACTGAAGAAATTTCATGTACCTTATTCTGCGCCCTGACGAAGGATTGGAGAATATCGGTCCTGTTCCGAAACGCGCGTCGGCGCTTGTTGTTCTGTTGTTTCTTTTTCTTTTCTTGTATGTTGTTTTTAATGATGTATATATATATGAATGTTTCTCTTTTGTGAATTGTTTGTGATTTCTGTATATAGTGTTGAGTGGTATGACTGATGATGGTTTGGATGAGTGTGATTCGTGATTATATTGAAGTTGTGAGCGGGCAGGCTGCACTTTTGTGTTTGAAATGTAAATAGGGTATGTATATATAGTTATGTCTTTATGGTTTTTGATCTAACAAATGAAAAGAAATGTTCTCAAAAAATAAATAGACATATGCTTTTTGAACAAATAATTCCTGTGTGGGACAATGATGATGTTTTGAATCAAAGATAAGAGCGTTTGCCTTTTTCTGTATTTTTTGATCTAGGGGGGGTTTCCATGTGTTTGATTTCACACTCCCTCCCGATCCTCCGTTCTGCCAGTCTTCAACTTTTGGTTACCCCGTCATTTAAGCTACAACGATAAGGCAGTTGCAGGTTTGCAACTTTAGCTCCTAGACTCTGGAATTCCCTTCCTTAGAAATTCGATCCTGTAACAACCTTCTGAGTTTTAGGAAAATGTTAAAAACTTGGCTGTTCTCACAGGCCCGTGTGTAAGCCGTCCCAGGTTCCAGTACAGGCTATAGCAAGCGCCAAGTAACCACTCGGTGAACGTGCGCTTTATAAGACATTATTAACATAACATAACATATAGCATTTACCTTGTTATTAAAGTCTGATTAATGCTCACAAATTCTCAGGTAGTTGTAGTCAACAATCCATGTGAGAAATTATCTCCAAATGTGGTTAACGACATATCCAGTACTCAAAGTACATTCTCTTCTACGTTATTCTGTGTTATATGTGTGAACAGTTTCCAGTTGACCAAAACATCCACTGCATATTGTTTTCAATTTGAAAGGGTACCTTCCTTGAAAAACCCACTGAAGGATGGCATATTCTCTGCAGTGAATTATAACTGTAATGTAAGGATGAACCATTGTACGACTCTAGAACGCAGTCATGGCCTTCAACCTCAAGCTCTTGCTAATAATCCACTTGAGTTAAGTATAGTTTTAAGGAATCACTAACTTAAATCTAAAATTGTTTCTGGCAGCACACAATAAGACTTCCTCAGGCTCACTCAAGTGTTAATACAATAATGTACTGAATCTGAACTTTGTCCTAAGACAATACTTGGGACTACGACTCCTCTGAAGTATAAGGCACTCAGGTTGGGATAATGTGCTGAATGAATAAGGAAAATCGAATAAAAGTCTAATTTTATTACATCATATGTGATAGAATATCTTGATTAATGATGACTAGGAATTATATCTCTTTTCACTCAGTGTCAATGTCAAACAGCTACAGACTCAGATGCACAAAACTAGTTTGATACTCAGCACTACATTGCATACCTTTGCACAGGGGTTTATTTAAGATTTTAGGTAATTCAGAAAGGTTTTGCAGTATATAAGTAAAGTCAACAAACGCTGCATAGTTAAAGCATCAAGCATACTTCATTGTTGAGCTGCCACACATTCTCTCTCACCGGCACATGGTAGTTTGGGTGTTAAATAACTTGTCTGATTGTAAAGTGCACATCTACCTGGGGATTTTTGGGACTTATAGAATATATATTTATTTTTTTACTCAACTGAATGGCACTCATTTTTGCACTGCCCAGGGATGAAAAGTTGAGTGCACCAGTGAGGATATTTGTCTATGAATGGTGTGATAATTAAGGAGAGATCACTGCAGAAGATAAATTAGTCTAAAGCCTGAAAGTACAATGCGAAGTGGATTACCTACTTTGTCTTTCCTTTAAATTAATAATTTTAATGATATATACCCCTACTTTCCGAACTGTTGAGAACCACAACCTAATTTTTAGAAAGTCAATACTGGCACCCCGCCTAGCTTTAATGGACATGAGTTGGTGTTTTTCAATATAATTGAAGCACTGTGTGGTAGTGCACTGTTACTTATATAAAGCATATTTTCCTGTGAAGTGGCCACTAAATTTCACATGCATACAGTTTTACTGATAAGACTTTACCGCACACAAATGATAATGTGTGCTTGTGTTTCAGTAAATATTTATTATTTGTGCATCACAAAGTAAAAGCTTCTTGATTTATTTTTATCCTATTGAAATATTTGTTTCCGTCATACTTCAGAATTACAAAAAATGTACTTTGATGCACAGCAAATGTGACACAATGAAAACAGAATGTAAAAGCCTTTTTATTGCTTGTACTTTTATGACCCACTAACATCGGCTAGCGACCTACCAGTGGGTCAACAACCACAGTTTGCGAAACACCTTTCTATGGTGAGAATGGTACCACTAAAGAACCTGTGTACATACTTGAGCATGACAGAGGAAATGAATATAAACCATTATAGCCCAAAACAATAAGTCTGTGTTTTCTGTTTCTCTTTTTTTTATTTATTCCAAGCTGCTGACGACTTGGACAGGACATTGACTATGCAAGGCAAAACCATTGCTTCAATGGTTCATTTATTAACTGTAATAATAAAGCACATCATCAAAAGAGTGATTTTTCCAGGTAATTTTGAATGAATGTCACATTAAAATCAACATCATCTTTCTAGTTGCATAACTATTTGGAGATAGTGCACATAGTAGATATCATTTAATACCATCTCATAAATATTAAAAGAGGGTCTGATGTTCTAGTGGTTTAATAACTCCAGACAAAGTCATCACTGAGTTTTAAAGAATGCCAAGGTAGCAGTTTAGGATTCTAGCATTTACCTTGTTATTATAGTCTGATTAATGCTCACAAATTCTCAGGTAGTTGTAGTCAAAAACCCATGTGAGTAATTATCTCCAAATGTGGTAACGGCATATTCAGTACTCAAAGTACATTCTCTTCTACGTTATTCTGTGTTATATATGTGAACAGTTTCCAGTTGACCAAAGCATCCACTCCACTATTGGTTTCAATTAGAAAGTGTACCTTCTTTGAAAAACACACGGAAGGAAGGCATATTCTCTGCAGTGAATTATAACTACAATGTCAAAATGAACCATTGTACGACTCTAGAACACAGTGATTGCCTTCAATCTCAAGCTCTTGCTAATACCCCACTTGAGTTAAGTATAGTTTTAAGGAATCACTAACTTAAATCTAAAACTGTTTCTGGCAGCACACAATAAGACTTCCTCAGGCTCCCTCAAATGTTAATACAATAATGTACTGAATCTGAACTTCTCCACGGACAATATTTGGGACTACGACTCCTCTGAAGTATAAGGCACTCAGGTTGGGATAATGTGCTGAATGAATTAGGAAAATTGATTAAAAGTCTGATTTTAATACATCTTATGTGATTGAATATCTTGATTAATGATCACTAGGAATTATATCTCTTTTCACTCAGTGTCAATGTCAAACAACTACGGACTCAGATTCACAAAATTAGTTTGATAAACTGCACTGCGTTGCACACCTTTGCACACACATTCTCTCTCTCCAGTACATGGTAGTTTGGGTGTCACTTGTGTGTTTGTAAAGTGCACATCTATCTGGGGATTTTTTGGACTTCTAGAATATATATTTTCTTTTTACTCACCTGAATGGCGCTCATTTGTGCACTGCTCATGGATGAAAAGTTGAGCGCACAAGTGAGGATATTTGTCTATGAATGGTGTGCTAATTAAGGAGAGATCACTGCTGAAGGTAAGTTGGTCTAAAGCCTGAAAGAACAATCGAAGTGGATAACCTACTTTGTCTTTCCTTTAAATTAATAATTTTAATGTTATATACCACTGCTTTCCAAACTTTTTAGAACCACAACCTAATTTTTAGAAAGTCAAGCGAGCACTCCAACAACGCTGTGACTCAGGCAGAAATCAATGAGCACGTCAGGGTACCAGTCCAACTTCCCTCCCTACATGTGGGTGCAAATATTTGCGGTCATGTGAAAAGGTGACACAAGATTACACAAGATTACATCAGATCCCTGAGTTTTAGACCTAGTCACCAGGGGTCACACTCTAGAATTCCTTCAGTGGACACCAACCCCCCCCCCCACTCAAGGGTCCCCCCTCCCCTCGTCTTTACCTACTACAAAAGGAAGTTTGGGCAATGCATCTCAAGGATTCTAGAGAGAAGGTGCCATTCGTCCAGAAAGGGAAGGGTTTTTATTCTCGTTTTTTCCTAATAAAAAAGAAATCAGGAGAATGGAGGCCGATTCTGGACCTAAGAAATCTCAAGAAGTTTCTCAAGAAGCAGACGTTCAGGATGGTAACACTCTCAGATATCCTGGGTTGCTTTAACATTTGCATCTAGTATTGTAAAATAATTCATAAGAGGACTTTTCCGCACTTTTCCCCCTGTGGATGTGCCTCCTCCGGAATGGAGGCTCAATGTAGTACTGGCGCAGTTGATGAGACAACCGTTTGAACCAATTCACAAAGTGGAGCTTAAGTTTCTCACATGGAAGGCATCCCTCTTACTAGCTCTTACTTCTGCAAGCAGGGTGAGTGAAATGCAAGCCTTTACAATCAAAGAACCTTTTCGACATTTCATTGAAAACTATGTAACTTTATGGACAAACCAGACATTTATACCAAAGGTTCCAACACAATTCCATCTCAACGAACCGGTGATACTGCAATCTTTCTTTCCAAATCCATCCAGCCCGGCAGAATGGGTACTGCAAACTTTCGATGTCAAGAGATGTTCGAAGTTCTACCTACACAAAACAAAAGAGACAAGAAACACAGATCAGCTCCTGGTTGCTTACGACAAGGAAAACATGGAACAGCTATAACAAAGGCTACGATCACTAGAGGTTTCTCATCTACGATTCAGTTCTGCCACAATTAGGCTAACAAGCCCCTGACAGCAAGGGCTAAGGCACACTCCACAAGAACAATTTCTGCATCTACAGCTTGGTTTGCTGGAGTGAAATTAGACAAAATATGCCGTGCTGCAACATGGAAGAATGTCCACGCGTTTACAATGCATTACTGTCTGCAAGCAAGGGGGAACAAGAAGATGCAGCGGTTGGACAAGCACTTATGCAACATCTCTTTAAATAAGGTCAGCCTCTTTTGTTTGACAGAAGAGGAGCTTTTTCTTTATTTAATAACAGTATTGCATATGTCTGAAATGTACATACAAACGCTGATACAAAAATATATGTGTGTATATATTACCAACTCTGGGTCCCAACAGTGGAACTGTGTCTTGATCCCACATTGGATGGCGTCCAATATTACCTTCTGCTTGGTTTTCTCTGAACTCCTTTCGTTGAGGTGTGTCAGACTCTGAGCTTCCATAGCTAACTGCTGTACATGATTATTGGGCTTTGTTGACTGCAGTTTCTGGACTATAGCGCAGTACAGCAGGTCCGAACTATGATTGAGGATGTCAGAAGTTAAAGTCTGTGATGATTTCTGTGAACCCCCTCCGATCAGGTGCAACCAACTCTTGGTCCGAACAGTGGAACGGTGTATTGATCCCACAGTGGAGTATGTTAGAACTGCATCTGAGAGTGGAGATGGAGGTACTTCCTTTGACCAGCTGCAACCAACTCTGGGTCCCAACAGTGGAATGATGTCTTGATCCCATAATGGATGATGTTAGAACTGCATCTGAGAGTGGAGATGAAGGTATTCCCTTCGACCAGGTGCAACCAACTCTAGGTCCGAACAGTGGAACGTGTATTGATCCCACAGTGTACTATGTTAGAACTGCATCTGAGAGTGGAGATGAAGGTACTCCCTTTGACTAGGTGGAACCAACTCTAGGTTCCAACAGTGGAACCATGTCTTGATTCCACAATGGAAGATGTCCGATATTACATTCTGCTTGTTCGAACAGCAGGTTCGAACAGTGAAACAAGGTCTTAATTCTATGATTGAGGATGTCAGAAGTTAAAAGAGTGTGATGATTTTAGTGTAAAGCTTCTGATGAGGCGCAACCAACTCTAGGTACCAACAGTGGAATGATGTCTTGATCCCTCAATGGACGATGTTAGAAGTGGATCTGAGAGTGGAGATGAAGGTACTCTCTTCGAGTAGGTGTAAGAAACTCTAGGTCCCAACAGTGGAACTATGTCTTGATCACACAATGGACGATGTTCGATATTACCTGTTGCTGGTTTTTCACAGAACTCCCTCTGTTGAGGTGCATCAGATTCTGTGCTTCTGTAGTTAAGTGCTGCACATGTGTATTGGGCTTAGTTGACTGGTATCACTTGGAATACACCATGGTACAGCAGGTCCAAACAGTGAGATGGGGTCCTAATTATATGAGTAAGGATGTTAGAAGTTAAAGTTTGTGAGGATTCTGTGTACCCCCTCCGATGAGGTGCAAGCAACTCTAGGTCCCAACGGTGGAATGGTGTCTTCATCCCACAATGGACGATGTTAGAACAGTATCTGAGAGTGGAGATGGAGGTATTCCCTTCTACCAGCTGCAACCAACTCTAGGTTCCAAAAGTAGAACGGTTTGTCGACAGCACAATGGACGATGTTAGAACAGTATCTGAGAGTGGAGATGGAGGTATTCCCTTCTACCAGCTGCAACCAACTCTAGGTTCCAAAAGTAGAACGGTTTGTCGACAGCACAATGGACGATGGTAGAACTGTATTTGAGAGTGGAGATGAAAGTACTCTCTTCGATCAGGTGCATTCAACTCTAGGTCCCTACAGTGAAACGGTGTCTTGATTCCACAATGGATGATGTCCGATATTACCTGCTGCTTGCTTTTCTCAGAAGTTTGTGTGTTGAGGTGCATCACAGTCTGTGCTTCCATAGCTAACTGCTGCACATCATTATTGGGCTTGGTTGACACTAGTCGGTGGAGTATACTGTGGTACAGCAGGTGCGAACAGTGAAATGGGGTCTTGATTCTATAATTGAGGATGTCATAAGTTAAAGTCTGTGATTTCTGTGTAGCCCGTCTGATCAGGTGCAACCAACTCCGTGCTTTCAAATCCAACGGCATGTGGCTGTTATTTGTGAATGACCACTGTATTTGGTCTAGACTGCGGTCTGCAGGGTTCACAATGTAGTTGAGTGGTAAAGGTTTAATTACAGAATACAGTAGTAATTAGAACATCTATTGAAACATACACAATATTCTTTTAGTATGCTTGCTTCAAGAAGTTCTTTTTATATGAGTTATAGGTTTAGTAAAATGACCAAATTCATCTTGCAAGTCCAAAGGAACAGTGAATAGATTAGACTGTGGAGAGATGAAATCCCAATTCGAATTGTTTTGATTTATTCATTGTAGAGTTCTCTGTAATTTATATTGTTTTATTTTTTAAAGAGGGAGTGAGAAAAAGTATTGATGGTTGTGTGTGTGAGTACTGCCTTCAATTAACAATGCAGACAGTAGTGTTCACAATTCAGATAGAGTTGCTATTGTAGATGATGCAGTACTGTAAGAGAAGAGATTGCTGTAGAGGGCTCTGTCTGCACCACTTATGCGCATCATTGCAGGCTCCGCACACATTTTCTTTGCTTCGCGTATTGCAAACTGTAGAGCTCAAGTGAATGCTACGTGACTGTGAGCCCTTGCTGAACGCTCTCTTTGGCCCATACTGCAGACTTCAGTGTTCACATTTGACATTGAGTCGGTATTGTAGATGATGCAGTCCTGTAGGAAAAGACATTGCTCCAGTGTGGTCTGTCTGCACCGCTCATACGCATCATTGCGGGCTCTGCACATGTTTTTTGCTTCGTGTATTGCAAACCGTAGAGCTCAAGTAAATGACACGTTGCTGTGGTCCATTGCTGAACGCTCTCTCTGGCCTATACTGCAGACTTCAGTGTCCACATTTGACATTGAATCGGTATTATAGATGATGCCGTCCTGTAGGAAAAGACATTGCTCCAGTGCGCTCTGTCTGCACCACTCATATGCATCATTGCAGGCTCTGCACATGTTTTTTTGCTTCGTGTATTGAAAACTGCGGAGCTCAAGTGAATGCCAGGTGGCTGTGCGCTCTTGCTGACTGCTCTCTCTAGCCTACACTGCAGACAGCAGTGTTCACAATTAAGATTGAGTTGCTATTGTAGATGATGCAGTCCTGTAGGAAAAGACATCGCTCCAGTGTGCTCTGTCTGCACCACTCATACGCATCATTGTGGGCTCTGCACACGTTTTTTTGCTTCGTGTATTGCAAACCGTAGAGCTCAAGTTAATGCCACGGGGCTGTGGGCCCTTGCTGAACGCTCTCTGTGGCCTATACTGCAGACTTCAGTGTCCCCATTTGACATTGAGTCGGTATTGTAGATGATACAGTGCTGTAGGAAGAGACATTGCTCAAGTGCGCTCTGTCAGCACCACTCATATGCATCATTGGAGGCTCTGCACACGTTTATTAGCTTTGTGTATTGTAAACTGTAGAGCTCAAGTGAATGCCAGATGGCTGTGGGCTCTTGCCGAATGCTCTCTCTGGCCTATACTGCAGACTTCAGTGTTCACAATTGAGATTGAGTCGCTATTGTATATAAAGAAGACCTGTAAGAGACGAGATTTCTGTAGTGTGCTCTGTATGCACCACTTATACGCATCATTGCAGGCTCCACACACGTTTTCTTTGCTTCGCGTTTTGCAAACTTACGAGCTCAAGTGAATGCTACGTGACTGTGGGCCCTTGCTGAACGCTCTCTCTGGCCTATACTGCAGACTTCAGTGTCCACATTTGACATTGAGTCGGTATTATAGATGATGCAGTCCTGTAGGAAAAGACATTGCTCCAGTGCGCTCTGTCTGCACCACTCATATGCATCATTGGAGTCCCTGCACACGTTTATTTGCTTTGTGTATTGCAAACTAAACTGTAGAGCTCAAGTGAATGCCAAGGGGCTGTGGGCTCTTGCTGACTGCTCTCTCTGGCCTACACTGCAGACAGCAGTGTTCACAATTGAGATTGAGTCGCTATTGTTTATAAAGTAGACCTGTAAGAGATGAGATTTCGGTAGTGTGCTCTGTCTCCACCACTTATAAGCATCATTGCAGGCTCCGCACATGTTTTCTTTGCTTCGCGTATTGCAAACTGTAGAGCTCAAGTGAATGCTACGTGACTGTGGGGCCTTGCTGAACGCTCTCTCTGGCCTATACTGCAGACTTCAGTGTTCACATTTGACATTGGGTCGGTATTGTAGACGATGCAGTCCTGTAGGAAAAGACATCGCTCCAGTGTGCAATGTCTGCACCACTCATACGCATCATTGTGGACTCTGCACACGTTTTTTTGCTTCGTGTATTGCAAACCGTAGAGCTCAAGTCAATGCCACGGGGCTGTGGGCCCTTGCTGAACGCTCTCTGTGGCCTATACTGCAGACTTCAGTGTCCACATTTGACATTGAGTCGGTATTAGAGATGATGCAGTCCTGTAGGAAAAGACATTGCTCCAGTGCCTTCTGTCTGCACCACACATATGCATCATTGCAGGCTCTGCACATGGTTTTTTTGCTTCGTGTATTGCAAACTGTGGAGCTCAAGTGAATGTCAGGTGGCTGTGCACTTTTGCTGACTGCTCTCTCTGGCCTACACTGCAGACAGCAGTGTTCACAATTCAGATCGAGTCGCTATTGTAGATGAAGTAGACCTGTAAGAGAAGAGATTGCTGTAGTGTGCTCTGTCTGCACCACTTATAAACATCATTGCAGGCTCCGCACATGTTTTCTTTGCTTCGCGTATTGCAAACTGTAGAGCTCAAGTGAATGCTACGTGACTGTGGGCCATTGCTAAACGCTCTCTGTGGCCTATACTGCAGACTTCAGTGTCCACATTTGACATTGAGTCGGTATTGTAGATGATGCAGTCCTGTAGGAAAAGAGATTGCTCCAGTGTGCTCTGTCTGCACCACTCACATGCATTATTGGAGGCTCTGCACACGTTTATTTGCTTCGTGTATTGCAAACTGTAGAGCTCAAGTGAATGCCAGGTGGCTGTGGGCTCTTGTTGACTGCTCTCTCTGGCCTACACTGCAGACAGCAGTGTTCACAATTGAGATCGAGTCGCTATTGTAGAGGAAGTAGACCTGTAAGAGAAGAGATTGCTGTAGTGTGCTCTGTCTGCACCACTTATAAGCATCATTGCAGGCTCCGCACTTGTTTTCTTTGCTTCGCGTATTGCAAACTGTAGAGCTCAAGTGAATGCTACGTGACTGTGGGCCCTTGCTGAACGCTCTCTCTGGCCTATACTGCAGACTTCAGTGTCCACATTTGACATTGAGTCCGTATTTTAGATGATGCAGTCCTGTAGGAAAAGACATGGCTCCAGTGCGCTCTGTCGGCACCACTCATATGCATCATTGCAGGCTCTGCACGTGTTTTTTGCTTCGTGTATTGCAAACTGTAGAGCGCAAGTGAATGCCAGGTGGCTGTGGGCTCTTGCTGACTGCTCTCTCTGACCTACACTGCAGACAGCAGTGTTCACAATTCAGATCAAGTCGCTATTGTAGATGAGGTAGTTCTGTAGGAAAAGACATTTTTCCAGTGTGCTCTGTCTGCACCACTCATACACATCATTGTAGGCTCTGCACACGTTTTTTTTGCTTCGTGTATTGCAAACCGTAGAGCTCCAGTCAATGCCACGTGGCTGTGGGCCCTTGCTGAACGCTCTCTGTGGCCTATACTGCAGACTTCAGTGTCCACATTTGACATTGAGTCGGTATTGTAGATGATGCAGTCCTGTAGTAAAAGACATTGCTCCAGTGCGCTCTGTCTGCACCATTCATATGCATCCTTGGAGGCTCTGCACACGTTTTTTTGCTTCGTGTAATGCAAACTGTAGAGTTCCAGTAAATGCCAGGTGGCTGTGGGCTCTTGTTGACTGCTCTCTCTGGCCTATACTGCAGACAGCAGTGTTCACAATTGAGATTGAGTCGCCATTGTAGATGAAGTAGTCCTGTAGGAAAAGACATTCCTCCAGTGCGTACTGTCTGCAGCACTCATACGTATCATTGCAGGTTCTGCACACGTTTTGGTTGCTTTGCGTATTGCAAACTGTAGAGCTTAAGTCAATGCCACGTCGCTGTGGGCCCTTGCTGAATGCTCTCTCTGGCCTATACTGAAGACTTCAGTGTTCACATTTGACATTGATCTGGTATTGTGGATGATGCAGTCCTGTAGATAAAGACATTGCTCCAGTGCGCTCTGTCTGCACCTCTCATACGCATCATTGCAGGCTCTGCACATGTTTTCTTTGCTTTGCGTATTGCAAACTGGAGAGCTCAAGTGAATGCCACATAGCTGTGGGCGCTTGCTGACCGCTCTCTCTGGCCTACACTGCAGACAGCAGTGTTCACAATTGAGATCGAGTCGCTATTGTAGTTGAGGTAGTCCTGTAGGAAAATACATTTTTCCAGTTTGCTCTGTCTGCACCACTCATACACATCATTGCAGGCTCTGTACATGTTTTTTTTAGTTTGCATATTGCAAACTGTAGAGCTCAAGTGAATGCCATGTGGCTGTGGGGCCTTGCTGACTGCTCACTCTGGCCTACACTGCAGACAGCAGTGTTCACAATTGAGATTGAGTCGCTATTGTAGATGAGGAAGTCCTGTAGGAAAAGACATTGCTCCAGTGTGCACTGTCTGCATCAAGCATATGTATAATTGCAGGCTTCCCACATGCTTTTTTGTTGCTTCGCTGACGACAAACTGGGTAGGTGATGTCACCTTACGTACCTGGGGGTCCTTGCTGACCACTCTGTGTGGCCTACACTGCAGACAGCAGTGTTCATAATTCAGATTGAGTCACTATTGCAGATAATGCTGTGTTGGTGGCAACAGATATTGCTCCTAGTACGGTCTGTCTACAGCACACATTATCGGTGGCTGTGCACATGCTGAATGCTTCTGATGTAGTTATGTGAGTGCACTAGAACTGATGGAGCATTTATGATATAATCTTTTTATGAATTATTGCAGATCTATTGATTGTGCGTCAGTACACGATGGACTTATTTCTGTGTTATTTCACATCTACTGTCTCTACCTTACTGCAGCATAAATTATTGATTCTTTTAAAATTGAATCTCTGTGTGTGATCCAATGATTACTGTTGTAGTTGATGCTAGCAGCAACCATTCCCTGAAGGCTGGTTTACACTTGCCGCACACACATCCAGCACAGACGTCACTGGATATGTCACCATGGTAAGAAAAAAGAGTCGAGCGTACGTGCCCATATCCACTTCCACTAACTATCTGTGTCCGTGTGTTCATTATGTATGCATGATACTTTCTCGGGTCGTACTATATTACGTTGTGTTGTGGACAACCTGTGGTATTGGAGAACATTTTGGTAATGTAACTTTTAGGTGTATGGCTATGATAGGTGGAAGGCTATTTTACAGAGCATGAATATTGATGAAAATGATGGTTGCATGTTGTGTGTAGTGTAAGATATGTGTATATTGAAAAAGTTTAGAACAAAGCTCTCTAAGCAGAAGAGGTGTGTCTCATGAAATGCAGTACAGATATTGACTAAAATGGGTGGCGTTTTTGAACTGTTACAATGGGAAATGTTATGAACTAATGAATTCTTTTTATGGTCACATAGCAATCGCGCAGCCAGTGCCCAATGAGACCACAGCCGCTGTGATTTTGAGAAAATATATTTACTATAATATAAGTTTTAATACAGTTAGAAATATATAACTGTTTAAAATATTTTTAATTATTGCTTGCTCTCATGTACACTTTAAAGTTTTTTAGATGTAGTTTTGAGATAAAAACAAATTAGGGAATGTCGTATGCGGTGCAACATCGTACGTCCATGACTTAACACAGGGCGTGGCAGAGTGCATTCATTGCATTTGGAACGTGCAGCGGGTGTCATCCCATATATATATGACGGAACGCGCCGCTTGGTAGTGCGTACAGTTCGAATACCACAGTAGCAGCTGGTGCGACCTCATTCGTACATGTTGTTACTCTGGATGCAGTGTCACAAACCTGTCGAATACGAAATGTGCATCATTTAAATGTGATGGATAGGATTCACGTGTTGATCGAGCTTGGTAGACTACCAGTACGGGACTGTAGTTTTCTCCCCCCAAAAATATATATATACATATTTTGTGGGGAAGATATAAAAGATTACATAATTTGTAAAGTTTAAAAAAAGGATGATGGGGGGGCGTGGCTTGGCAGCGACCAAGATGGCCGCATAATCCCGCGGCACTCCGGCGGCGACCCTGAAGACCCCTAAAATCCATACTTAATCTGGGAAATCCACGACGTTCCGCACCGGGGCCGGAGAGCTGACATCCTCCGACGCCCAACGGTGTGCTTTGCGCCCGAATCCAACCCCGGAGAGCTGAGCACCGGAGATCGGAGAGTGCAGGCCTGCTGCAACCTTCGCGGTGAAGGCCCATCGGAGAAGCCCCGGCCTCGAGTATTGAGCAGCCCGCCCTGGGAGTACAGGTGGGCGGCTGCTTGACGCAGGACACTGGGGGGATCGCGAGGTGGCAGCGATCCCCGGAGAGAGAGGGAGGCGGGGGCTGGGGCCCTCTTCCCCCCCGGGTGTGTGCTGGCATGGTGCACTGCCCTCCACAGAGCGGCGGGGAGTGGACTGGCCCCCCGAGAAGCGGAGACTGAGAGGATAGGCCGGTGTGGTGGCGGCCTTGCCGAGTGGAGGCACAAGGCGGCAGAGCGGCCTACAAATTCTTATACGTCGTCCCCGGGGTCCTGGAGGCGGCAGGGGCGCACAGACTCGAGAAGGCGGCAGTACAAGAGATCCTTGGTTACCAGGGTTCCTCGGCCGGGGGCAACAACGGACAGCGGACCGGTGGGGGGGTACGAGACCCCCGGTGGAGGGACCTAATGACCGGCTAGCATCAGAGGGACACTCCGGGTCTGCGGGAGCCACCCTCGCCTCTCCCAGGAGAGGTGGGGTGCTGAAGGAGGTCGACGGGCCCAGTGGTGGGCACCAGATACCATGCACGGCCATGAGAAACAAGAAGTCCACGGTGACTCAAATCAACACTATGGACAACTACACCGCGGAGCAGGGAGGGGGAACTGGGTCCCATACGGGGGCCACGGAGGAGCCCCGTGAGCCATCCCTGTCCTCTATTATGCAGGCCATACAATCGCTGGGCACCACTCTGGAGTCAAAAATTGATAAAATGTCTATCGAACTGACTCTCCAACGGGCGGACCTGAACAAGACATCGGAGAAAGCCTCTCAGAACGCCGCCGCCATTACGGAGCTGCATGGTGCTACCAAGCAGTTACAACAACAGGTCCAACAGCTAACATACCGACAGAAACAGATGGAGGCGCGGCTGGAGGACCAGGAAGGGAGGGCCCGAAGGAACAACCTGCGGGTTGTAGGTGTGCCGGAAAAAATGGAAGGGGCCAGCGTGGAACTGTTCCTGGAGGATCTCATTCTAAATCGCTTGCAACCAAAAAGACTGTCAAAATTTTTCGTGGTGGAGCGGGCGCACAGTGCACCGATCCCGTCGCCACGCCGGGGGTCTCGCCGCGCACCATTATCGCGCGGATTCTCAACTATAGAGACAGGGATGCTATCCAGATCGAGTCGCTATTGTAGATGAGGTAGTTCTGTAGGAAAAGACATTGTTCCAGTGTGCTCTGTCTGCATCACTCATTCACATCATTGTAGGCTCTGCACACGTTTAT